>NC_067153.1:38529880-39729880 GCF_903995435.1 Acomys russatus | reverse complement strand
GTGTTTAGGTTGGTAGCCGCTTTCCGGTGAGTTCCCAAACCTGTGCCCTCGCAGTGCTACATTGTTTTGACCAGGAAGCCTTGTGCACACATGGTCATGTGATGGTGCCGTTGAGCTCTCCTTCTACCCTTTTTTTTTTTTTTTTTTTTTTTTTTTTGGTTTTTCGAGACAGGGTTTCTCTGTGTAACCTTGGCCATCCTGGACTCACTTTGTAGACCAGGCTGGCCTCGAACTCACAGCGATCCGCCTGCCTCTGCCTCCCAAGTGCTGGGATTAAAGGCGTGTGCCACCACGCCCGGCTCCTTCTACACTTTTAACATTTTCTCTTAGCTATTTTTATTTTTTTCCACTACTTTTGTGTGTGTGTTTAGGCAGATGGGTATGCCTGTCTGTGTGTGTTGCTTATGGAGGCCAGAGGTCAACTTCAGGGTCTTTGTCCATCATGTTAAGGCATATTTTTGAGACAATGTCTTCTACTGTCTTGAAGCTTGCCATTTTGGCTAGATTTGCTGGCCCATCAGCTCCTAGGATCCCAGCCTAGGGTTACAGGTGTGTGATGTCACACCTGGCCTTTTACATGGATGCTAGGCTCTGAGTTCAGATCCTCATGGTTCACCCACCCACCCATCTCCCCAGCCCCTGCCTTACATATCTCAGCCAGGTATTGCTATTCTGATCCAGCACAGTCCTCACATTTGTTTGTAAAGAGAGTCCTAATGCTTATCCCAGGCTGGCCTTGAACCTTAGCCTCCCACTAAGTCCCCCTAATTGTGAGGCTTTGGTGAGAATAATGCTTGAGATTGAAGCCAGGGCCTTGTGTGTATGAGGTAAATTTTCTACTGTTGAGCATCATTGGTTTTTGGTTTTGTTTTATTTAGTTTGGTTTGGTGTTTCAAGACAGGGTTTCTCTCTGTAGCCTTGGCTGTCCTGGACTCACTTTGTAGACCAGGCTGACCTTGAACTTAAAGAGATCTACCTGCTTCTGCCTCCCAAATACTGGGAGTACAGGCTGAGCTTCATTGTTAATTTATGTCCTGGACTTCTGTTTTATATTTGTTGCTAGTATTGCCATCATGCAAATATACCTGGTTGCTAAACAGCTAAATAGCAGACAAGCCACAGTTGAGTGTGTGCTTTTAAAAGTATGCCTGCTATAAACTGGCTCCATGTAACTGATCAGAGGTCTCATTTCAGAGCCTTCAATACCTTGAACCAGGAGGAGTTTGTGAAGGACAAAATGGTAGTGGCCTTCCCAGATGACAAGAACCTTCCTTGTAGATCTATACTGAGCTCCATGAGGATAGTTTAATGCTCATGTTTAAATACAAAATAGTGGAAGGGTATTCTGTTTTTTGGAATGTAGTTGTTCTCAAAGGAGTTAACAGTTTGGAGAGAGGCCAGGCCCTTTACCGGTGGTCTGGCATCTAATAGCCCACCGTAGGAAGTCACATCACCAACCACCAGGAGAAGCCTAGGCTACCCTGATGGTTTAACTCTGTCTTCAGACGCTCACATACAGATCTTAGGACCAAACTGAAGAGAATTAAAAGTGGAGGAGCTTTCTCTGTTTGGCAGGGTTAACACTATATTCCATGAAAATTCTCCAGCATTCAGAGGCTCTATTACAATACTGTACTTGCTGGTCTGTACAGCTACTGTCTTGCCTAGAGTCAAGGAATCATACAAGGAAATTCAGCCATGTCTTCATTCAAATCCAGGCTGAAGTGCGACCTAAGGAATGAATGGCTGTGTGTCAGTGGAGTACAGGTCTTAAGACATCCGGATACTTTTGATCTTTCTATAATTTAGCTATTTATGATTACATATAATATGCATTTTCCTAATAATGCTGTTCTTTAACTTTTAAGTAAAGGCTAGATTGCAAGCCTACGTTAATATTGCCAGTAACTTTTTGTTTTAGCTTTTCAAGAATGACACCTAGACTGGGTGTGGTGGTGCACACCTTGGATCCCAAAATTTAGGCGGCAGAGGCAAAAGGAGCTAAGTGAGTTTGAGGTCAGCCTGGTCCACATAGTTAGTTCCAAGCAAACCAGTGCCCTGTCACCTAATGAGACTTTTATCTTAATTCCAAACACTTAAATCACCCAGTGCCCCTCTACCTCTGCACTGGCTACCCATTCTAAACTTCACTGCATTCTGGCAGCAAGTGTGCACATTAACTAGGACCTCGGGTCTCCTTCCACCTATTGTTAGTGTTATGAAAGCCTAGCGTTGAGCATAGGTAATCTTGATCAGATTAAATAAAGCTTCTCTAGACCACTAAAGCTTCTTCTAATCTCACTTTGTAGACCAGGCTGGCCTCAAACTCACAGCGATCCTCCTTCTTCTGCCTCCCGAGTGCTGGGATTAAAGGCGTGCGCCACCATGCCCAGCTTCTTGGATGTCTTTACATCAGCGCTCAGACCATTATAGTCCCCAGGAGAGTCTTTATAGCATGTCTTGTCCTCTGGTTGTCTGCCATTTCTGGTTGATGCTCTCACTAGCCCTGCATCTGGGCTCTTAGAACAGTGGCTCCCATTCTAGGACAGGGCTGGTGTCCTGGCCTGCTCCACAGCCTCTAGGTCACTGTGGCAATTCTTTTTTATTTTTTGTTTATTTATTTATTCATTTTTGTTTGGCTTTTTCAAGGCAGGGTCTCTCTGTGTTAGCCTTGACTATCCTGGATTCACTTTGTAGACCAGGCTGGCCTCGAACTCACAGCGATCCGCCTGCCTCTGCCTCCCAAGTGCTGGGATTAAAGGCGTGTGCCACCATGCCCGGCTCACTGTGGCAATTCTTTAGGAGAAGATAGAACAGAAGAAATTGTCACCTAAACAATAGAAAGGAACATAAAGGCAGAGGCAGATGGATCTCCGTGAGTGCCAGGCCAGACAGGGCTGTATAGTGAGACCCTGTCTGTAAACAGAAGGAAGGAAGGAAGGAAGGAAGAAAGAGAGGGCAACCCAGGTCACCCCAGGGAAGTGGGGGCAGCTCTGTGTGCTTTAAGTACTGCACTTAGACTCAACATCCTCTGTTCTGCTGTGTTTCAGCTGCTCGCCACCAGGTGTGCTCCTGGAGAAGGACTATGAGGTTTACCGGGATTACAGTGCGGACGGCCAGCTCCTTCACTACAGGTGGGCCTGCCTGATGTTGGACACACCTCTACTGATCTCAGTGTTCCTGGGTGGGCTGGTGTTGAGACAGCTGGAGCAGAGCTTGCTTGAGCAAGAAGCACCAGGAGAGGCTGTAGAGATAACCAGCACTTTGGGTATAGATACAGGACACTCAGAATTGCCCTAGCTTCACTGGCAATTCCATTTTGGGAGTCTTGTGGCTCCTCTCAGCCTCTGGCAGAAGGATGAGGTCTGAGGGATCCTTGATGTGTGTCCTACTCTTGAGCGACACAGACCCACACTTTAGAGCACTTCCCAGGCCCAGCTAGGAGTACAAGGTAGTCATAGGGAGGGAAACAGGCTCTGGTTTCTGGGTCCCAGGTCCCGTAACAAAATGGTAGTAGCCACCTATAATCTTCTTTCTTGGTGACTGGTTTGCTGTGGGAAATGTAGGCCATAAGGCAAAGTGTTATGCCTGAGGGTGGCCAGGAGCCTAAACACAGACCATCCAGGAACAGAGTTGGTGCTGAGAAAGAAGTTGAAAGACATGAGAGGCCTTGAGAGTTTGCTTAGCCAGTTGGATTTGTTTCCTAAATGGAGACAGGTGGGGAAGGGACTCAGATTCTGCCCTGGTCCTTGTGTAACTGTGTACCTACAGGTGTATTCCAGGCCTCTCTGGGCTCCATTTTCTCATCAGCAATGGACCTGGCCAGCACAGAGCAAGCAGCTGCATTTCTAAATCAGGAGGACCCTCTGGGCTCTGCTGCCTCCCAATGGCCAGTCCAGGTCACTGCTGCCTGCTACAACCTGGAAAGTGTCCTGGGCCTCAGCAGCAGGATGTTTGGTCCAGTTAGTCACCTGCTGGAAGCTGCTTCATGCAAGGCATCCCAGCCTTCCCCTTCTGCCCCTTGTTGTATTGCTTTCCATCTGTACAGACCAAAGAAGTGATCCCACCCAGATCTAACTGGGTGAACGTGTGAGTTTATTAGTCTTACAGGAATATAAGATGCCCAGAATGTCTGCATCACTGCAGAGTCCTAGCATATCATGGATGATGCCCCCACCCCCCAACATACACACACACACACACACACACACACACACACACACACATACACACACACACACACACCCTATATATTCTAATATCTCCCAAGATCCCTTGCAGTAGGTGGGACAAACAAAAGAAAGCAGTGAAACAGATGGGTTGGCATTTCAGGTCACAGTCCTATGACCCTCCCCTTTCCTCCTATTAATGTGTATTAATAGTTCAGTTATCAGCATGAGACCCTGCCTCAAAAAATTCCCATGTGCCAGGTGGTGGTGGCACACGCCTTTAATCCCAGCACTCAGGAGGCAGAGGCAGGTGGATCTCTGTGAGTTCAAGGCCAGCCTCGTCTACAGAGTGAGTCCAGGACAGTCAAGGCTACACAGAGAAACCCTGTCTTAGGGGGGGAAATCCCATGTATCTACTTGCCACTGTAGTGTTCTCCTTATTTCATTGCTGTGGCTTCCAGGCCAGGTTATCTCTACTCCAGGATAGTAGTGGGACGATGAATGCCAGCAAGGAAAATCCACACTATAGAATCCTTTGTGTCACTGTCACCTTGGCACAGTCACCAATGACATCTGGAGAAGAGGTGGGTCACAAAAGAACACTTACTGGTGCTGCAAGAGCCCTAGGGCCAGAGGCTTGTGTCACTAGGGTCTCTGTGTCCTTGGGTGATGAATACTTAAGAAAGCTGGAAAAAGGGTCACCCTTCATCCGGAGACACCCTGGGTTCTTCCTGTTGAAATGCTGCAGCCTGTATGCTTTCAGAGCTATGTCATCCTCAGCTGATCATCTTTGCTCCAGAGAAGGGGGATTTTGCTGTCCTCAGAGCTTGTAGTGAGAGCACAGCACATAGGCATGGGCACAGCAGCTCAGTTCTAGAAGGTTGTAAGAGTCCTGGATGGTGAGTTCCCCTGAGAAAGGCTGCCTCTAGGACAAGGTATCACCCAGCATGGCTGTGCAGTAAGAGTAGAACCAGTAACCCAACTGGCACCCACCCTGATCGCCTGCAGAAGACAGAACAGCCAAGCTGCACTCTTGACTATGTGCCTGAAGGAGCCCGGTACTTCTTCTCACAGGCTGTCCTCCAGCGCACAGAGCAGCATGTTGTCTGGAATGGCAAGAAAGCAAAGTTCTTGTGAAGCAAATTATAAAGAAGGTCAGAGCTGACCAACACCTGAGGCAGTGAAGCTGCCCCATAGCTCAAGAGAAAACAAATCCTGGTGGGGCACAGTGGCGCACACCTGTATTCCCAGCACTCTGGGGTCAGAGGCAGGTGGATCTCTGTGAGAGTGAGTCCAGGACAGCCAAGGCTACACAGAAGAAACCCTGTCTCAGAAAACCAAAGGAAGAGGGGAGGGAACAAATATTGTATTTTGTGCTCCCCAGGTACAGAACAGCAATTGCACTTGCAATTAGAAGGCCCAGTGTGTGCCGCTGTCCTGCTGCCTGGCACAAGTATTTGTGATACTTGTCTTTCTGGCCCTCATCCTGGGACCAGCTTTGGGTTTCTTATGAAGAGGGGAACATGGAGAGGAACATCAGATCTGGGAAAGGCCTAGAAGGGAAAGTTAGCAGAATGTGGGAGCAACATGAAGAAATGGCATCTTGTGGGCCAGTACCCATTTATAGCATGAACATTTAAAAATGGACACTGAAAAGGTGGACACACAGGAAGTTCAGCCTTTGGAGTAGAAAAGCTATAATTATAGACAGGACTGGAGCAGAAGCAACAGAAACGCTGGGGTCTGCAAAGAAACTTGCCCAGGAGCAGGCTTAGCCTCCTGAGGGCTAGAGACAGAGCCAAACCCTTAACAGGTGTTCCCAGAGGCCTGCTCCAAGACAGCAGTGGGACCCCCGGTGGCCAGCCCACTTGGAAAAGAGAAAGCCTGCTTGGAGGTGCCCTGAGCAATGAGTGTGGACCAGCCTTTGTCTATGCTTGCTGTGCCGCCACCAGGCCACCACGAAGGCTCAACAGTCTCTAGTGGCTCCTGGCACTGGCAGTCAGGGGTCCATGCTATCTCCCAGGAGAAAGCCATACCAGGAGGAGAGGGTAAGCAGAGGACAGGCCAAACCCCTTCGCAAGCAGCCTCAGCCAGCTCAGGCCCAACCGGAGTACTGGACTTACAGGACTCAGTCTGGAACTGACCGGGAAGCCTTTCCTGAGCTTGGTGGTTGAGAACACGTCCTCTTTTTCCAGAGTACCTGGGTTCAATTCCCAGCACCAACCTGGAGGTTCACAGCTGTCTGTAGCTCCACTTCTAGGGTATCTATCTTACTCCTCTTCTGGCCTCCTCAGACATGGATGTACATGTACACAGACACACATGCAGGCAAAGCACCCATACACATGAAACAAAATGAAAAGTTTATGCTTTTTTAAAGACAAAATCTCACTACGTAGACCTGACCTGGAACTCACTGTGTAGGCTTCTAAGTGTTGTGATGAAAGGTGTGTACTCCCACCCCCATAATCTACCCAGCCTTCAGCATTTTGCTAAAGTAGCCTGAAAGGGGAAAGACAGTATTATGTTTTGTTTTTCTGTATATAAGTGTTCTGCCTGTGTGTGTGTGTGTGTGTGTGTGTGTGTGTGTGTGTGTGTGTGTGTGTGTATACCATGCAGAAGAGGGCAGTGGGTCACCTGGAACGGGAGTTACACACAGTTATGAGCTGCCATATGGGTGCTAGGAATTGAACCCTGGTCCTTTGGCAGTACAGCTGGTGCTCTTAACCACTGAGCCAGCTCCAAAATGGTGGCTTCTAAGCAGATTAATTTTGAGACTAGAGAGGTGGCTCAGCAGTTAAGAGCTGCTCCTCTAGAAGATCTGGGTTCAATTCTCCGTTCCCATGCTGTGGCTAACTAGAGTCTGTAACTCTAGGGCATCTGTTGCCCTCTTCTGGCCCCCACAGGCACTGTGTACACACGAAGCATAGATAAATATACAAACAAAATATCCATACATAGTTTTAAAAAGATTAAGGTGAGTTTGAGTGTAGTAGCATATACCAGTAATCTCAGAATTTAAGGCAGAGATAGCTAGACATAGCTACACAGCCTTTCTAACATAAATAAATATAAACAAACTGAGCTTAGTTAAGTGGAAAACTAGTAAACAGAGCATAGATCAGGAGGCTGGCGAGATGGCTCAGTGGTTAAGAGCACTGACTGCTCTTCCAGAGGACCCGGGTTCAATTCCCAGCACCCACATGGCAGCTCAAGACTGTAGCTCTATGAGGCACCAGAGTACGTGGGAAAGTCATACCCCACTCTCCACTCAACTGTGGAGAATGTTCTGCCCATTGGCTAGATCTGGGTAGGGGTTTAAACTTTACCGTCTGTATTGTCTTTGGCTGGTGCCTTAGTTTGAGCGGGACCCCTGGGCCCAGATCTGCCTATCATAATGTTTCTCACGTACTCTGGTGCCTCATATTTGACCACGTCCCCTGGAGGGAGAGACCTGGTGGCACTCAGAGGAAGGATAGCAGGTTACCAAGAAGAAACTTGATACCCTATGAGCATATACAGGGGGAGGAAGTCCCCCTCAGGAACAGTCATAGGGGAGGGGAATAAGGGGAAAATGGGAGGGAGGGAAGAATGGGAGGATACAAGGGATGGGATAATCATTGAAATGTAACAAGAATAAAAAAAAAAAAAAAAAAAAGACTGTAACTCTAGTTCCAGGGGATCTGACACCTTCACACAGACATGAGTGCAGACAAAATGACCAATGTACATAAAATTGTATATACATATAAAAGAGACACACAGAAGACAATCTGTAGGATAGAGAGGTGAGAATAAAGGACATCTTGTGAACCTGTATTGTGCACAGTGCATTGTAATTGACTCCCAAAAGAGAAGAAACAAAGTAAATATGATATTTAAAATCACAATGGCTAGGTTTCCAAGAACAATGGAGATTAACCAGCCAAACTCAAAAGCTCCTGGAAATCCTAGTCAGAGGGTCACACCTCAGTGTGAGAACAGAGTGGGTGAGCCCTGCCCTCTTTCATGGAACACTGTTCTAGGCCCAGCTTCTTCTCGGTACTCCAAGCGTAGCCATGAGATGCAGGGCTCTTTCTGACCTCAGGCCTGTGGGAGAGGACATATATGAGCATCGTGCCTGGTGCCCCTGGGGCCAGTGCCACCACTTTGTCAGTAAGCAAGAGATGATTCAGAAAATGCCAGCTATCCAGTGTGACCTCTCTGGTGAGGGACCAGGTTGAGACAGTAGGACATTTGTAAGTACCCTTGACCTGATAAAGGTATAAGAAAGGAGCTGAGGGGGAAACTAGTATGCTTTCTGTCTAGGTGAAAGCGGTGACTGGAGGACTAGAGCATGGGAAGTCCATTGGAGCTGGCCCTGAGGTGCTCGTGTGTCTAGCACTTGGCTCTTCTGGGCACCGGAGCCAGGGGCCATCAGCTCCAGCGGTCTGGTGCTAGACTGAGAAGCAGCTCTGAGGTGGAAGCACTCAAAGAGCCTAAGGGTGACACTCTAGAAACCTCAGGCTGCATGGTGGGCTGGACTTAACTCTATCTACCCTGACTAGGTGTCCTCTCTCCACACAGGACCTCCTCACTGCGGTGGAATTCTGGTAACAAGGAACGCATGCTCATCAAGGTTGCTGACCGTGAACCCAGCTTCCTCACGTCCCAAGGCAATGGCTATCCCTCAGACAGCCAGCCTGGGGGGCATCACCGCAGACCATCTGGTAGCCAGCACTCACCTAACCTGCAGACCTTTGTTCCTGACACTGATGGCAGTGTCTTCTTTCCAGAGAGGCGGCCCTCACCGTTCCTAAGAAGGGCTGAGCTCTCTGGAAACTGTTCTCCACTGCTGATGCAGCCCCGAAAGCCCTCCAGTGACTCCCAGCCCTCCTCCCCGCGCTATGGCTATGAGCCCCCACTCTATGAAGAGCCTCCCGTGGAATACCAGGCCCCTATTTATGATGAGCCCCCCATGGATGTGCAGTTTGAGACCAACAGCCCCTACCAGACTGGCTCACCTCAGAGGTCACCAGGCCGAAAGCCCCACCCATTCCTGCAAACTACCAAACAGACCCCAACATCACCCTGCCAGCAGCTGATGCGCACCAAACAGAAGTGCCCAGAGCGCTTTCTGAGCCTGGAATACAGTCCTGTGGGCAAGGAGTATGTGCGGCAGCTGGTGTATGTGGAGCAGGCGGGCTCCAGCCCCAAGCTCAGAGCTGGGCCCAGGCACAAGTATGCACCCAACCCTGGTGGTGGCACCTACTCCCTGCAGCCCAGCCCCTGCCTGCTGAGAGACCAGCGCCTAGGGGTCAGATCAGGAGACTACAGCACCATGGAAGGGCCCGAGTCACGCTCAAGTCAACCACCCACACCACTGCCCCAAGCCCAGGAGGATGCCATGTCCTGGTCCAGTCAGCAGGACACCATGTCTTCCACAGGCTACTCCCCAGGCACTCGAAAGAGAAAGAACAGAAAGCCATCTCTGTGCCAAGTCCCTAGCACCTCATCCACTGATGGTGCTGGAGACCTACTAGGAGAGCAGCCTCTGACTGAAGAGCGTTCTCCATGCAGGTCCAGCCTTACCCCAGTAAAGGCTGAAGCAGACCTAGTACGAGGCACACCTGAGCCCTTCCTGGCCCAGGCCCGGCTGGCCTGGGAGGCCCAGCAAGCCCACTTCCACATGAAGCAGAGGGGCAGCTGGGACTCCCAGCAAGATGGCTCAGGGTATGAGAGTGATGGCGCTGTCCCCCTGCCCATGCCTGGGCCTGTGGTACGAGCGTTCAGTGAGGATGAGGCGCTGGCACAGCAGGACAAGCACTGGAAGCGGAGCACCTTTGAGAAGCTTGGTTTCCCCCAAATCCTGCTGGAGAAAAGCATCTCTGTACAGACCAACCTGGCCTCACCGGAGCCTTACCTCCATCCCTCACAGGTGAGGGCACAGGGCAGGGCGGATGGGATCTCTGGGCCCAACAGACACCAGGCAAGACCTGAGGTCAGCACAGGGCAGAAAGGGGCCTTGTTATACCTCGCATCCACAGTGTGAGTATGACACGTAGGGTCTCAGGCCCAATATGCCAGCTGTCAGGGTACAACTATGGAATGCCACACCAGGACCTAAGTATATAGTTCCACAGGTCTGCCCTCCAGATCCACCAGGTCCCAAGATCCTGGCACTAATACTCTTGCTCTAACTTCTGGCTCCATCATCCATGCTGGTTTGCTGTGCCTATCCAGCAGCACCAGAGTTAGAAGGTGGAGTTAGAACCTAGAGGCCTCCCGGAGGCAGTGTGGCAGGTTTCTCTCTACCCTGCTAGGGAAGGCTTCAGAGAATTCTGGGCAGCATCTGTCTTAGGTCTCCATATGGCTTCAGAGACCTTCTATAGGCCATGGGAAACAGAGTAATCAAGGACAGCGCTAGCCTTAATAAGAGAATGGGCTCTGTTTATGGGTGGAGGGAGGGGCCTACAGGGTCAAGCCCCAGACAGGTGGTACAAGAGCCAGGTCCTCGAGCCCTGGCCCCTCACTAGGGTCACAGGGTCCTACAGAAGTGGGAATGGGGCTTGTAGCTTTGCCTATGGGAGGTGGGGTGCTAGCCTTCCCTAGTAGTGGCAAGATGAGCTGGAATCCTGTGCCTGTGCCTCCTCACCGACAGTTGAGTTTCCTAAGAGCAAAGACCGAGACTGTTACTCTGTCTTTAGCTTCTTGGTCATGTCTGCAGGGCCAGCTGAGTCTCAGCTGGCTGGCTCACACCTCTTAGGGCTATATAGTCCAGCAGGGCTGATTTGCCTGCCCAGCCCACCCTCTGATGGCCCAGTCCCGTTTGTCCTTCCTAGTCTGAGGACCTTGGTGCCTGCGCCCAGTTTGAGAGCAGCCGGCAGAACCGCAATGCAGTTCCCAGCTCCAGCTGCGTCTTCCCCACGTTCACACTGCGTAAGCCCTCCTCAGAGACGGACATCGAGAACTGGGCCTCCAAGCACTTCAACAAGCACACCCAGGGTCTCTTCCGACGCAAAGTGTCCATAGCCAACATGTTGGCCTGGAGCAGCGAGTCCATCAAGAAGCCCATGATCGTGACCAGCGACCGGCAGGTGAAGAAGGAGGCCTGTGAGCTCTTCAAGCTCATTCAGATGTACATGGGTGACAGGCGGGCCAAGGCAGACCCGCTGCACGTGGCCCTGGAGATTGCCACCAAAGGCTGGAGTGCACAGGGCCTGCGGGATGAGCTGTACATCCAGCTGTGCCGGCAGACCACAGAGAACTTCCGCCTGGAGAGCCTGGCCCGTGGCTGGGAGCTCATGGCCATCTGCCTCGCCTTCTTCCCACCTACCCCCAAGTTCCACTCCTACCTGGAGGGCTATATCTACCGACATATGGACCCCGTTAACGACACTAAAGGTAAGGCCCAGCATGTGGGGCCCTCAGCACCCCAGCTTTGCTGCTGCTGAGGTAAGGGCTATAGAGAAGGCTCCTAGCCATGCTGGGTAGGTAACACTGACCAGTTCCAAGATCCCCAGACCCCAGTTTCCACTGGCTTGTGGGCGTCCTCAGAGAACCCTGCCTGAACTGTGAGAAGAGCCCGGCAGGCCTGGCAGAAACAAGGACATAGAGCCTGTGTGTCTGTTCTGCTCTAGACTAGGGCCAGGGGCTGTCAAGCTCCAATACCCCCGCTACACTCAGGGTTGTTGTCCTGTGGTAAAAGAAGCTGCCCAAAGAGGCTCAAGCTGTCTTCCATGTGGGGTCTGCGCCAGTGGCCTAATCAGGGAAAAGCATCGCGGCCTGGGTCTGTCACTAAGCTCCAATCCCCAGGCCCATCATATGTTAAGTCTGTTAGTTCAGCCAGCTTGTGGGCATTATGAGCTAAGCTGTCCTGTGAGGTCAGAAGATGGGACTGTCACTGATAACCTACTTGCCCATGTCAGCTAGCGCCAAGTACAAGGCTCCTAGAAATATGTCATAGTTGTGCTAGCGGGCAGCTGGTCTGAGCCCTGGGCTGGCTAGAGTGGGCACAGGGCAGGGGACGGGTAGCTGTGTACAACAGGCCATCTTCCACCTCAGTTTGAAGTGCCTGTGGAATACAGCCACAGAGCTGATGTCTCCATGTTCACCCACATGCCCAACACACACGCTTGCAAGCTAGGTCACGCAGAGCTGTGCATTGCTCCTTTGGAGAGAAAGAGTCTATCTTGGGCTGTTTCTTAAAAACTAAGGTCCTGGTCAGTACCTCTAGGCCTTGTCCCCAGCAAATATGGGGAAAGCAGTTTTCATAATGCTATGGGGTCATTGTACACATGAGGACAGGGCAGAAGCTTCATGGCTTGGACGGGCTCCTGGAGAAGATGTGCCAAGCACAGGAACCTTGTAGTACCTCAGCCACTTGTGAGCAAAATTTCAGAATCCATGTGATTCTGCCCCAGGCATGCTCTTGTCAGCATAGGTACTGGAGGATGCACAGCCTGGCACATGTCTGTGCTCCCTTACCTGCACTGAGGACCAAAGTCAAGGTCCAAGCAGCTTGCGACTCTTACAGGCTTTAGTGGGGAACTCAAGAGCCCCCATCTTTGGTCCTCTTAAGCTTTTCTAGGAGTAGGGGGAGACCGGAAGCCATGCTGACCTCATGGAGCACTTCTTCGTCCTCTTCTAAAGGGCCTTCAAGTGTGCTTGATCTATAGGCTATGGAAATGGGTCTCCACGCCCAGCACAGCTTGAGGCCCACAGTATACCTCAAGAGCATACTTGAGTTAGTTAGCAAAGGAAGACTTGGGAGGCAATCAGAGGCCTAAGGATCCCCAGGTTGGCTATCCAGAAAGGATGTAACTGGATGTTTCTGTAGGAGATTCTGTGCTGCCACCTTCACACAGTGTGTCTGTGTGTGCTTTTTCCCAGTGTGCTATATACATAGTGTCCTGCCTTACACAAAGAAGGAAGAGGATTTAGCTTGGGGGCTGTGGCCTGACAGCACCTCATTTAAGGCCCATAAAGTCTTACCTCTGGACTCTGAATGGTAAGCAACCAAAAGGTCGCTTGATTCCAGGCTGTGGGGCCTGGCCTGCTCTCACTGTCAAAACCTTCATCTCCATCCCTGGCTTGCCTCAAGTGTGCCTGTGTGTAGCTTTGCTTGGCTTTGAGCCCAGAAGAGACGTCTACATACAAGCTGGTCATCTCTTTTCATCTGTGATGCCAGCACTCAGGGGGCAGACACAGGACTGTAGCATTTTTGTTTGTTTATTGGTTTTTTTGAGACAGGGTTTCTCTTGTGTATAGCCCTGGCTTTCCTGGAACTCATTGTGTAGACCAGACTGGCCTTGAACTCCGAGATTCACCTGCCTCCTGAGCACCGGGATTAAAGGCATGCACCACCACCGCCCAGTCCAGCACTTTTTTAAGTAGCTCATCATAATTTCTTTTATGTTAACATGTCCATTTTTAAGTAACTGACTAAAAAGAAGAAATAAATGCCAGGGTGTCACTGGCTCCTGTTTTATACAGTGATTGCACCTTTTCTGCTTTGCCCTTACTGTCACCCCATATGGGCACAGAGGCAACAAAAAGGAAACAACAGAAACAGACTGCAGCAATTTGGAGCCACTTAGTCTGTATAGGGAGTTTCGGGCAGCCAGGGTTACATGTGAAATCTTGTCTCAAAAACTGAGGTTATGGTTCAGGGCAGGTAGACTGTGGTATGAGTCCTGGCTGCTGGTGAGGAAGACAGGCCTTACCAGATCAAGGTGTAACACCTGCCGTGGAAGACCCGCTGTCCTGGGGTGTAGTGCTTAGAGTAGGGAACTGACCTGGGGCATCGGAGACCTTGGGTCCTGTGCTTGGCACATCACTCTGCACTGCCTGCCTCAGCTTTGATTCATTTCCCAACATCTATGTGACTTATGCTGTGTGTTCACCATGTAGGATAAGAGCACCAGAACGTGATGCTACCTTAGCCTTCTACCTTACATAGCCATGGCCTTGTGCCAGCCAGCGTCAGCTACGCTCTCAGTTGTCCCCACAAACAAGGTAGACTAGACTTGGAGAGGTACTTGGCACTGAATACAAATTGCATGACAGCACTTCTGTAGAAGTTCTTTGGAAAGCTACTCTTGGTTTTTTGGTTTTTTGAGACAGGGTTTCTCTGTATAGCCTAGCTATCCTGGAACTCGATCTGTAGACCAGGCTGGCCTTGAGCTTACAGAAATATACCAGCCTCAGTCCCAAATGCTGGGATTAAAGGCATCTGCCCCACCCACCCACCCAGCTGTTACTACATATAAGAAAAAAATTTCAGAGCCAGTCGGGGTGGTGCATGCCTTTAATCTTAGCACTTAGGAGGCAGAGACAGGCGGATCTCGTGAGTTTTGAGGCCAGCCTAGTCAACAGAGCCAGTCCAGAACAACCAGAGCTACACAGAGAAACCCTGTCTCGAAAAACCAAAAAAAGAAAAGAAGATGGTGAAGAGCTGTCTTTGATGGTACATGCCTGTAATTTCAGCACTTGGAAGGCTGAGACAGGCAGAAGAATCACGAATTTAAGGTCAGCATAGTGATCCTAATATGGTTAAGACCTACAAGACACAATCTCTTTATCTTTTTTTGTTTGTTTGTTTGCTTGTTTTTTGGTTTTTTGTTTGTTTGGTTTTTGAGACAGGGTTTCTTTCTATAGCCTTAGCTGTCCTGGACTTACTTTGTAGACCAGGCTGGCCTCGAACTCAGAGATCCACTAGCCTCTGCCTCCTGAGTGCTGGGATTATAGGCGTGCACCACCACGTGTGGCTAACACACAATCCCCAAAACAACAAAACATAAGCAGAGTCTGGAAAGCTGGCTCAGTGGGTAAGAGCGTATGTACAGTGCTCTTGCAGAGAACCCAATTCAGTTCCCAGCATCCAGCTCATGGCCAACTGTAACTCCAGTCCCAGGGGATCTGATGCTTCTGGCCTCTGCCGTTTGTGGACACCTACACTCACATGGATACAACACACACACACACACACCTCTTTATATAAAAAAAAAAAAGTCTTTAAAGTTAGACCTAGTCTCAGTCACTGTTCTTTTATGAGGAGACACTATGACAAAGGCAACTCATAAAAGGAAAGCATTTCCATGTTCCTGCTGTGCTGATAATGGACTAACCCTCTGACACTGTAATTAACGGAAAAGAACAGCATGTTAGAGGACCTCCCACTGCTGGCTTGTCCTACATCTGGAGGGGTCAGAGTCTGGCCTGTGTGAGGTAATTAGATCAATGGTCATAGAGCACAGAGAAAGCCTGAGGCTGGAGGATCTTGAGTTTGAGGACAGCCTAGACTGTAAAGCAAAAGATCAAAGTTTCAGGACCTCAGAAACTCAAGGGCTGCAGTTATAGCACAGTGCGAAGCACTTGACGAGTGTTCACCAGGCTGTGAGTTCAGTCCTTAGCACCCAAAATAAATGAAATATAGCTGTGCCTGGCACTGTAGCCTCATGTCAGCTACTTGGGACGCTAAGGCAAGAGGATCAAGAGGCACAGCCTGTCCTAGTTACAAAGTGAGTTCAAGGCCAGCTGTGCCAGTCTCAAAAAGAAAGTGGGCTGGGCCTGTCACTCAGCGTTAAGAGTACCTGGCTGGCATGCTCTGTGTTCAGTCGCCACCACTGATGCAGAGGCATGGGAGGGAGAGGTAATGGGGGCTGTTCATGAAAGTGAGCCAACTGAAAGCTTCCAGTGGCAAAGCTCAAACCAAACTGTACAGTAAATACCCATAACACATTCCTTCCTCCTGAGTACACTAAAGGAAAAGTGAGAGAAACCTGGCGGGCATGACCTCAGCCAGGTGACAGGGTCGCTGTCATCAGGAAGTCCCTTTGTGACAGGTGGCAGGCCAGGCCAGTCCCCACCATTCACCCATTTCTGTTGGCTTTGTAGCAAGAGGGTCTGCGAACCAAGAACCAGCTCAGGAGCCTAGGCCCAAACTCTGTCGGCCAGAGGTGTGTGTACCAGTGGCACCATGTCTCCCCTGCCTCCCCACCCACCTTAGGCCCTCTGGTCACTTACCACCAGAAAGGGTCCCAGCATCTCACACTGACCTGTGTGTGCACATAGCTGTCCCCAGAGACACGTGGGGACATGACAGAGCCCCAGCAGGCCCAGGGGCCTTCTTGCCACCAAATATAGGAACCACATGGGTAGTGGTTTCTGGCTTATGTGCTGTGGTCCTCACGGTTCTGTTTGCTCTCCAGTGACACAACACATAAAAGAGCTTCTGGAAAGGAACAGTAAGAAGAAGTCCAAACTGAGAAAGAAACCCAAGCCTTATGTTGAAGAGCCAGATGGTAGGGCCTCTGCAGCCTGGGCGCTGCCTCTGCATCGCTCTGCTCTCCAGCCATGGCCGCCTGGCCCTCTCTAACCGCTTCTGGGCTGGGGGAGGGACACTAACCTCAGGCTTGGGGCCTCCCAAGCAAGCAAAGCTGGAGGTCTAGGGTGCCAAAATGACCCGAGAGAAAGGGTGTGTGCCCTGTACCTCTTGTGGCAGTACCCAGGACGATCCACAACTTGCTTCTTGGTGGACAGGGGGAACAAGGACTCACCTGTGAAGGCCTGGAGTCACCCCAGGTGAGTGAGTGCGCCTGACCCTGCGGTGAGGCTCTCAGGTGCAGGAGCTGGCTGTCCTGTGGCAAGTGCTTCCCTAGCCCTGTCCTCTAGCCTAGCAACTCTCAGGGCAGGGGAGCCCACCCTTGTGTCAGCAGGGAAGCTTCCCTCCCACGGTGGCCCCAGCAAAGCCTTCCAAAGCGGAGTTTCTCTGCCTTCTTCCCCAACATCCTCCTTGCCCTTCCCCTGAGCCCTGTCTCAGGACCACTCTGCTCAGTTGAGCGCCAGGGAAGGCTGTGACCTCCCTATCTAGAGTTCTCAATGACAGTTCAGTGCCACCATTCCCTCACAAGGCCTCATGGCAGCTCTGGCCTTCCTGCACCAACTTTGCATAGAGCTGCTTCCACTGGGCCACCATTCCTGCCTCCTGCTCTTGGCTCTACTCTTCCTAAAGCTCTTGCCCACCATGTGCTTCCCACGGGAACCCGGGGACAGGCCAGGAAGCTTTCTGTAGATGAGGTCTCTCTAGGACAGACTGGGCCAGCAGGAAGCCGCAGAACATGGGGAGCCTTAAAGCAAGACCAGCACGATGTCTATGGGGCTGGAAATCTGTCCTTGGTTGGGGCCTCTCAGGCTGCCCCAACAGCCTATGCTCAAACTGCTCGTGGGGATAGTAGCATGCTGGGTACCAGCCATCTGTGAGTTTGGGCCAACAAGGTAGGGAAGAAGTTCCTGTGGAACTTGGAACAGAACTGGGCAGCACTCTGGAGCCCAGGCTATGGCTGATAGGGAATCAGAGAGCATTCCTTCCCTGGACCATGAGGGTAAGGCACAGCAGACACAACAAGCCTTGGGCACACTGCTGGAACAGTAAGAACTGGGCAACACTACTCCTTTAAGTGTGGTGTAAGCCGGTCCTCACGTGTAAGACTATTGACCTGCAGCCTGGTAGAGGTTCTGGCCAAGGTTCAACAAGGCTAGACTGGGGGCCCAGGGCAGACCTCATACAAGTAAAGGTCTCTAGAACAGCAGTGACCACTGCCTGATGCACTTTGGACCTCAGCGCAGAGCAGAAATTACTGTGGCTTTCTAGACCCCAGGTACGTGTAGCTGCAGCCTCAGTCCTAGCGTACTTGCTACCCCCAGGACCCCAGCAGCAGTCTACTTACACTTAACCATTCTCAGGCTCCTCTGAGAGCACAGAGGTTTTTCTCACACATCCTACCAGCCGAGAGGTGGTAGAGACGGGATAGCCTGCTCTGAGAAGTGAGGTGAGGGCCCTTTCTGTTCTCCCTCAGGACAATACTGAGTGGGCAGGCTTATGTCCCTTCCATTGGTCTCAGACCTAACCTGCTAAGCCAAGCCAGGTCAGGGGAAGCACATAAGCAGTATTCATCCTTCTAGAACAAGGGAGCCTTCAGTTCTCCAGAAGGTCAGGATGCCCTGAGTAGAACGCTACAGTGCCATCTCCAGCTGGCCAAGGAAAGAAACCAGGATCTTCTGCCAGGGTCTGTGGATCACTTGGGACCTGGGGCAGATTATCCAAGATTTAAAATTAAACATCTGAGAAATGTATAATTGATTTGGTTAGAAAAGAACCAGTTTTACCGGTCGTGGTGGCACACTCCTTTAATCCCAGCACTCAGGAGGCAGAGGTAGGCGGATCGCTATGAGTTCGAGACCAGCCTGATCTACAAAGCGAGTCCAGGATAGCCAAGGCTACACAGAGAGGTCCTGTCTCGAAAAAAAGAAAGAAAGAAAGAAAAGAACCAGTTTTACAGATAGGAATTTTACATATGTATGGGTCTAAGGACCTTTCAAAGGCGAATGTATTCCCAATCTACAGGGGGTTACAGAGGCAGGACCCTTCAGAGGAGGGGGTGTCCATTTTCCAGAAGCACACATCTGGTGGCTGGTCTGTCATGACCCTTCTTGGCATGTTCTCTTACTTGCTTCCTTCTCTGCTAGGACCAGGTGGGTGACACTTGACACCATCTACAACACTGCAGTCCCACCAGCTCTGCTGCAGGGACTGGGTCCCACAAAGCCCCTCCCTGAGAAGAAGCCAGGCTTCAGCCCTGCTGTTATCTACCCTCTGGTTAGAGTGCTGGCACACACTGACATCTTCTAAATGCTGTCTTCCACAGAGAGCCAAGCCTGGGTCACTGTCTCCCTGGCACTCTGCCCCCAACTTCACTCCCTCCCTCAGAAAGCCAGAGCTGCTCGGGAACTGTGTGTGCCCCAGTGCTGGCCAAAGGCACTAGAAGCCTCTTCCCCTGAGACCAGGGAAGACCAAAGGTCTTGCTAGGGTCACCTAAGGAGGAAAGGAAGAAGAGTTTGAAGGCCTGGGGCCCAGGGTGTGCTCTTTCTTGCTTGAGTCCTTACAGGGAAACAGCTTTGTTCCCGGCCTGTTTTCCTAGGTGGCTATAGGAAGGCTGGCAGAGGGATTTCTTCCATACTAGCTCCTAGAGGTGGGGAAAGTGCCCCCTTTCCTCTCCTCTTAGGTCTTGAAAGGACTGTGCCAGGGAGAGAGTATGGGCTACTGTCCAGCTTGGGGGTGGGTGAGAGGCTGACCACATCCCAGACCCCCTACAGTATCACACATGTCCGCACCAGGTTGACTGCCACCTTTTCTCTTCCAGGGGTGGCAATAAGCACCTATGCGAAGTACTGTTACCACAAACTGCAGAAGGCAGCCCTGACTGGGGCCAAGAAGGTACAAATGCTTCTGGGAGAAGCAGGGCAGGGCAAATGACTCCTCCAGGCCGTACTGAAATCTGATCCCAGGTAGTGAGGCTCAGGAGCCCCAGCCTGTTAGTGGCTAACTAGGAAGACTTAGGAGACCCCGTGCTCCTTCCCTGCAGTCTCGTTCCCTTCAAAGGGCCCTTGACATTGCCTGGTCCTCCACTTGAGGAGCAACGCAAATGGGGACTAGACAGAGCATCAGGTCGTCCAGCCACCTGGCTGTACCCAGCCTCCCAGAGCCCAGGAACAGCATCCTGGTTGCACTGGCCCCCAGCGGCTGCCTACTGGCATGGTAAGATGCAGCAGACAAATACTGCCATATCCAGGTCCCCTCCACCTTTCTATAGAGAAACACCCATAGTTTAGGGTGTTGCAAATGGCCTGAGACTCCATTAGTGACTTGGGTCAGGCTCTGGGTTGTCCCTGGTTCTGACTGTGCTAAGGCCCAGAGTTAGGGAGAAGAGATGAAGAAAGGAAACGGAACTGTAGCAGGACCTGAGTGCCTGGCTGTTTCCTCAGGGCCTGAAGAAGCCTAATGTGGAGGAGATCCGCCATGCCAAGAATGCGGTGTTCAGCCCGTCCATGTTTGGCAGTGCGCTGCAGGAGGTGATGAGCATGCAGAAAGAGCGCTATCCTGACAGGCAGCTGCCCTGGGTACAGACACGGCTCTCCGAGGAGGTGCTGGCACTCAACGGTGACCAGACAGAGGGCATCTTCAGGTGCCTTGCCAACCCCAGATTGTGGTGGGGAAAGGGAGCACAGGCGTGCATTATATGTCTCTAATACCAGGGACCATCAGGCCTAGAGGCCATGCAGCCAGAAGAGGCAAGATGACAGCCCTCCCATCCATAGGAGGCCAGCTGGCTATATCCTCCCAAAATAGCATGGCCAACCAAAGACAGCCAACAGGGTCCAGTAGTTACCTGGATACCAGCAAGGACACCCCTATAATAAGAGCCTTCGAGGTGACATGCAGCTAACCAAGCAGCTCAGCAGTTCATCCTCCTGTGTGAACAGGCATGTGACAGGTCCTGCCCTGAGGGTGGCACTTGTCTATGCAGTATCAACTATTGTAATGACTTGTCTGTCAGGACCAGGGAAGCCCAAGCCCCAAAAGGACAAGCAGAGAAGCCAAGAGCTGCAAGTTTGGGCTTTAGTGGCCTGCAGAGGGAGACAGCTGCACAGAGAAGCCAGCAGAGCCCATGAAGGGAGAAGGGCCAGGAGGACCCATATCACTGCCCCAAGCGTATGGGCAGGATGCCCCCAAAAGAGCAGCAAAGCCCTACTCATCCCGCCCTGCCTGAGAGAACTGGTCAGGTTGGTGGGACCTTGAGACTTTCTGCCACTCCCAGCTCCTCTGTCTGAGACATGCCCTGTGTTCTCTAGGGTCCCTGGTGACATTGATGAGGTGAACGCCCTGAAGTTGCAGGTGGATCAGTGGAAGGTGCCTACAGGCCTGGAGGACCCACATGTCCCTGGTGAGCCCCAAACACACTTACACGGCTGGGCAAGTGTGGCCCAGTCTTGAAGTTTCGAGGAGTTTCCAGGTGTTGACCCGCATGCATATCCCACAAAGTAGATGGCCACTAAGGCTAGGGCTCCTGTCCAGCCATCCACCCAGGATCTCCCTCTGGCCTTGTCCCTCTACCCATCTGTGGCTGCATCTCATCCTCCTCCCCTGGGACCTACCTCCTGAAGTGGAGTGATGGACCTGTCAGTATCCTGGGCATTGCTCCTCCAGAGCAGCCCAGCCCACAGCTCTTAGGGCATCCTTCAGAACTGCATAACCCTTGAGAGAGATTGTTTTGTAGTCATTCTGGGCAGAGGGACACACACACACACACACACACACACACACACACACCACACACACACACACACACACACACACACACCCCTATACCTCCAAATTAATCCCAGGTTCTCTAGCAGCTAGTGCCTCTGGGATCTATGTTCAACCTCAATAGCTTTAGCCAGGGGGACCCTTTCCATCCTGCTCCATACCCTTACACACCATGTGTATCTGGTGTGGCCTCTAGTGGATGTTTGGCTGAGGGGCCCCTAGACCAAGTTTATTCTAAGCTGCTTCCGCCCTCAGCATCGCTGCTGAAGCTGTGGTATCGGGAGCTGGAGGAGCCCTTGATTCCTCATGAATTCTACGAACAATGCATTGCACACTACGAGAGCCCGGAGGCCGCCGTGGCCGTGGTGCATGCGTTACCGCGCATCAACCGAATGGTGCTGTGCTACCTCATACGCTTCCTCCAGGTATGCGTACTCTGGATCCGATGCCACACCACGCCCACCTTTGCATCCTACCCAACCGACCTTCCACTTTGCCCGCCCCCGCCCCAACTCATCCCATAAGAGCTACGCCTACCCTCCACTCTGCTCTCTTCTTCCCCCTCCCCGGTCCCCTCACGCAGGTGTTCGTGCAGCCTGCCAATGTAGCCATCACCAAAATGGACGTCAGCAACCTGGCTATGGTGATGGCACCCAACTGCCTGCGCTGCCAGTCGGATGACCCGCGTGTCATCTTCGAGAATACACGAAAGGAGATGTCCTTCCTTCGAGTGCTCATTCAGCATCTAGATACCAGCTTCATGGAGGGCGTGCTATAGCACTCAGGCTACGGACACCCACTAGGGTGACACCCGGGGAGGTGGGAGGGAAACCCCAGTGCGAGGCAGCATGTCAGGCCCCGCCAGATGCCCGTCCTGCCCCGCCCCGCCCCAGGTCCTCCGGGGCAAAGCAGCCGCGCCGTATCTCGTGGCCAGTTCCTGCGGGCACCGCTCCAAGGTCGCAGGCCAGCCCCGAGAAGTGCCTTCTGTTTCCCGGAGCCAAGCGACACTGCCCTCCTGGTTGGCCGAAGCACATGCCGCGTTGTTCAGTACAACACGACCTCGTCCCCTCTTCAGGGCAGTCCTCCACCAAGGCACCCTCGCCCTGAGCCCTCCAACCCTAGTCTTGGGGCCTGAAGGAGAGTGAGAGGCGCTTAAAGAGCAGTGCTGGCCACCACTAGGATGCGGTCCAGTGCCATCGGCCCAATGCCTAATGAGTCTTTGTGCAAGGGGAGGCCCCAAACCAAAGCCCTCTGTAGTATGGCCAGGGCAGGCAGGCGTTCTTGGGGCGGGTGGGGGAGGGCGAGAGAGAGGTTTTGTTTTTATGGTTTTTCGGGTTAAGTCCAGAATCTATCCCGCACCCATCCTACCTGTGTATAAAGATATAAATAGACCGACAGATGTCAGAACTAAGTTTGCTAAGGACATAGTTTTAACCAGATGCTATTTATCTCTTGAACTGCCCTTGCCGTCCTCGCGTTGAGCAAGTTAGCACCACTCTCCTTTGACCTCGCGGCCTCTGACCAAACTCCACACCCGGACGGAGCGTGGATGGGACCCAGACTCGTCTGCGTTTTCCATTCCGGAATCTGAGTTCCAACAGTTGTCAAACTTCATTTCTCCCGTTTATATGATATATATATTTTTAGAATTTTTATTTATTAAAAACAAAACTTCCGCCATGCTGAGGCCCGCAGCCCTCTGGGGCGGATCCTGGACCTCTGTGGCAGCCTGGCCGCAGGCCCTCCCTCGGGCGTGTGGACCGAGGTGACTGGAGCGCCGTGTGAATAAAGTTCAAGTGCACACACACTCTGTTTTGCCTCGGGTTACTTCTAACAGGGCCGGGGTGGGGAGGAGAGGAGGTCTGGATCTACACAGCGTAGCTGCTTCCGGAGGCGGAGGCGGGACACGGGGCCCCGCCCCCACCGGACACGTGCCGCCGGCGGAACCCAAAGCAGCAGGCACAACGCTGTGTGACCTGTTTCCGGTGTGGAAGGATGTGGCCTCCTTGCAGAGCCGTGCGTAACTTGGCTCTAGTCTTGGCGAGGGCACAGGGAGCTCGGGCCTACAGTGTGGACGAAGGTGTCTCCTACACACAGGGCCAAAGCCCGGAGCCTAGAACCCGGGAGTATTTCTACTACGTGGATCACCAAGGCCAGGTGTGCCTGGTGTGTGACCGAGGGAGGCGTGCTGAGGGAGCCGGCTTCGGGTGGGAAAGACTTAGGGGCGAGACCTAGGCATGGATGCCAGGTGTGGAGCCCAGGCCGGAGCGGGAACGCCCAGGGCCTGTCGCACACACTGCACACTAGCCAGCCTAGCCCCAATCCCAGAGCTGGATGCTCGCGATTGCGGGGAACACGGGGCAGCGAAGCCCGCTTTAGGAAGGGGGGGGGGGGGGGAGCTGCAACGCTGGGAACCTTCATGTGGGTGTGGGCAACTCTACGGGGCCCCGCTCATGCCCCCTTGAACACATTACACACAAAAGCACGGACAGGGAACTCACGGCCACTGTCTGTCCCTTCTGTCTGCAGCTTTTCCTAGATGACTCGAAAATGAAGAACTTTATCACCTGCTACAAAGGTATCGCTTGCTGCACTCCTCCTTCACGCCTCTCTCCCTCTGCCCCACGGGGCCTCGGCTCCTTGACTGGGAGGGAAGCCCCCAGCCTCAGCGGGGGGACGGCTGTCTCGTGCCAGCGTTGGGGTGCCCGGGAGAAGGCGTCTGTCTGGGAGGCTTGGTCACCCAGCGTGAACAGCCCTGCCTCTTGTTCCCACAGACCTGCAGTTCCTGGTCACTTTCTTCTCCCGTCTGAGACCCAACCACAGCGGGCGCTACGAGGCTTCCTTCCCCTTCCTCTCGCTCTGTGGCAGAGAGCGTAACTTCCTGCGCTGTGAAGACCGGCCAGTGGTCTTTACGCACCTGCTGGCCCCCGACAGCGAGGCACCCCGCCTCTCCTACTGCGGCGGCGGCGAGGCCCTGACCATGCCCTTTGAGCCGGCTCGCTTGCTCCCCCTGGCGGCCAATGGGCGCCTGTACCATCCGGCACCGGAGCGCGCGGGCGGCGTTGGCCTAGTGCGCTCGGCCCTGGCCTTCGAGCTCAGCGCCTGCTTCGAGTACGGGCCTGGCTCACCCACGGTCCCCTCTCATGTGCACTGGCAAGGTCGCCGCATCGCCCCTAACTATGGATCTGGCCCCGATGCTACTCGCTGCCCCGCCGCCGCCCTGAGCCTCCTGCTGGGGCTGGGTGGGGAGGGTTTGGGCAAACACTGGGCTCTGTAGTACTCGCAGGTTACCCCTCGGCTCCAGCCTTGCAGGTTTACCTAGACGTCCCCTGTCACCTGCTGAGTGCGCGTGCGCGCAGAGATGCGCCCAGGGTCACAGCAGGTTGGCGCTGTCCAAGGTCCTGGCGCGGCCCCTTGCTATCCTCTTCCCCCACAGAGGTCCTCTCTCGGCCACCTCTAACCCTTTCACCGGCCTTGCATCCCACGGATTGGCCTGCGCTGGTCACGTCAGGCTGGGCGGCAGGCGCAAGGCGCGCGTGGGTCGATGCGCGTGCGCGCCCACCCTACCCCCCCCCCCCCCCGTCCGCGTCGCTTCTCCAGTCTTGCCGCCGCAAGCACCGCGGGGAGTCGCTCACCACTGGAGCAGGTGAGGGGGGGGGGGCGGATCCTAGCCCAAGGTCACAGTGCTTGGGGGCGGCATCGGGGACCCTCTAGGTTCCGGCTGCTGCACCTAGGAAAGGTCGTACGGTCTGCCAACGGGAGGGGATGGAAACCACGCCTTCTACGAGCAGAGGGGGCTCAGACCCACTGGCGCGGGAGGGGCGGTTAGGGGGAGGTAGTGCTGGTTAAAAGCGGCGGGTCGCAAAGGCTGCCAGAAACCTTAGCTGGGGCTTTGCAGTGAGCCCTAGGGAGGACACAGGGCTCCTTCTCTCCACCCTCTTCCTGCCTATATCGACACCCCACTCCTGCCCAGGATTAGGGGTTCATGTCCTGTTAAAAGGATTTCTGGGCTCATCTAGTAAGGGGCCCTTATTTGTGTCGTGGCTGTCTTGCACATCTGGGCTTCTTGCATGAGCTGCAGCTCTGATCTCTAATGCACACAGATCAAGGCTTTGCTACTGAAGGCTGGACAGATGCAGGACAGATGCACAGGCCTGGAGCCAGGGACCAGCCAGTCATTTGTGCTCCGGGAAATTAAAACCAGAAGCCTAGCAAACGTCCCACTTCTTGGGGCTTCACCTGTCCTGAAATATCTAGGAACTGCCTTTGCCTGCACCGAAGCTATTCCATTAAAACGTTACTGCTGTCCTGCCTCATCTCTATTGACTTTAAATGATCAATTAGTGCATACATTTTTAAAAAATGAAACAAAACACCAAAGCCACTTAGTACAGTTCAACTTGACTCAGAGCAAGAAAACCTGGTGAATATGCAGGCGTTAAAACAGTAGGCCATGCCAAAATGGAGCTGGAGAGCAGTGCACCCTTGGTCCTAGCTTTCTTAACCTCAGAAAAGCAGGTGTCTCAGCCTTGGTACCACCCACTAAAACTGAGCTTGCTCTGCCTAGAACTGGACCCCAGCCCTCCTGTCCCTAGATTCACAAGTGCACACAATATTCCTCTGTAGAATGCATCTCTACAGTTTCAAAGGTTGGTGCCCACATGTTCTACTCAGAAAGCTGGATACCCAGTTGGGATGATGGGAGTGTGACTCGGTGGTATATTGTGTGCTTAGTGTGCAGGAGAAAAGAAAAGAAAAGCAGCAGTTGGCGACCTAAGGTGTCCTTTCATATCCCAGCCAGGACACATACCATCTATTCTAAAGACAGAGGCCCATGTGGAACCAGCTTGGAGGCTCTGAACTGATTTTCCTACTGTTTGTCTTATCCCTCAGTCCTCTAAAAAATTACCTGAGAAAGCTGGCTGTGCTGGCACACGTCTGTACTCTTGCCTCTTGGGAGCATAAGCAGGAATATCTTAAGTTCAGGTGTGGCGTGGGCTATAGCAAGACCCTGACTCAAAAAATTAGAAGTAATGGCCAGGGGTGGAGACTCCGGTCTTTAATCCCAGTACTAGGAAGGCAGAGGTAGGTGGATCTTTGTGAGTGCAAGGGCAGCCTACTTTACACAGAGAGTTTCAGGACAATGAGGAACACAAAGCAAGAGACCCTGTTTCAAAGGGGGTGGGCTAGGGGTGGAGAACTGGCTCAGTGATTAAGAGCGCTGGCTGCTATTCCAGAGGTCGCAGGCTCAATTTCTAGTACCCACATGGTGGCTCCCAAACATGCTAGCTTCAGTTCCAGGGGATCTGATGCCCTCCCCTGACTTTTGAGGGCCCCTGGTATGCATGTGATGCACACACACAGAGATAAAATAGGTAAATAAAATTGTTTATTTTTTTTTGAAATGGTTTATTTGTGCCCTGGCTGTCCTGGGCTCACTCTGTAGATCAAACTGGCCTGGAACTCACAGAGATCCTCCTGTCTCTGCCTCCCAAGTGCACTACTACACCTAGCTAAGATTTTGTTTGTTTTTTGAGACATAGTTTCACTGTGTAACAGCCTTGGCTGCCCTGAAACTCTCTCCATAGACCAAGCTGGCCCCAAACTCACAGCCATCCTCCTGCTTCTGCCTCGTGAGTGCTGAGCTCACAGGCGAGCGCCACTGCTCCTGGCTGAAATTGTTTTTTGTTGTTTCTAAAGACAGGGTTTCTCTGTGTAGCCTTGGTATCCTGGACTCACTTTATAGACCAGGCTGACCTCAAACTCACAGAGATCCACCTGCCTCTGCCTCCTGAGTGCGGGAATCATAGGATGCACCATTGCACCTGGCTAAGTTTGTTGTTTGGTTTGGTTTGTTTTTAAAGAAAGAAGCAGCTAGGCATAGTGCCATAGGCCTTTTAAAATCTCGGTACTTGGAGGCAGAGACAGACATCTCTGGATTTGAGGCCATCGCAGCACACATAGTGAGTCCCAGGCCAGCCAGAGAAACAGTAAACCCTGTCAAAAAGGAAAAAAGTATGAGCTACCTGAGGGAAAGCCTAGCTCTAGGTAAACATCCACCTGCATCCATCCCTACAAAGGAGGGTCAGGGGCCTCCCGGGCTCTGATGAGACAACCATTTCTCCCTACACTCTCTTCAAATCATGACAGAGGAAGCAGAAAGTGGAGTCATACAGGTCAAGGTCATGTGTTGGGGCACAAAGAAGGTTCTGCTCAGTGCTGAACTTTAATCTGATGGCAGTGGCCACAGAGTGAGACCAAGGGGACATGCCTGCCCACAGCCTGCTCTTAGGGCCCACGCCTGCATACCTGGGCCCTGGACTTCGCAACCCAGGCACTTCCCAAGCCTGTATTACTTACTGTTGCATCTGAGAACCAAGGAGAGCCTGTCCACGAGGTGAAGATGGGGTGTCACCCCATTGGAGAGCATGAGGCTCTCAGTATAGGCATAGGGAGAGGTCTTGGGTGAGGTAGGAACCCTCAAAGAAAGATGATTGTTTTTGGAGCTTTTTAAAAACAGTGTGTGCGTTCATGGGCTAGGGGATGGGGAGGTACTCGTGCCCACGGAAGTCAAAGGACACTTTGTCCAGTCAGTTCTCTCCTTCCACCTTTTTTAAAAAAAAATATTCATTGTGTATACAGTGCTCTGCCTGCATGTACACCTGCAGGCCAGAAGAGGGCATCAGATCACATGATAGATGGTTGTGAGCCACCATGTGGTTGCTGGAAATTGAACTCAGGACCTCTGGAAGAGCAGTCAGTGCTCTTAACCTTTGAGCCATCTCTCCAGACTTTTCCTTCCACCTTTATGTGGGTTGGGTAGATGCAGATGCAGCCCAGATCACCAGGCTTGCCGGACTAGTGCCTTTACTTGTGCAGGCATCTATCTCTTGAGGGATAGTGTTTTGGGGGTTTGTTTTGTTTGCTGTTGGTTTTGTTTTGTTAGGTTTTCGAAACAGGGTTTCTCTGTGCTACCTTGGCTACCCTTGGAACTCACACTGTAGAACTCGAGCTGCTAGAAATCTGCCTGCCTCTGCCTCCCAAGTAAATTCCGGGATTAAATGCTGCACCGGCACTGCCCGGCCTCTGAGTAGAAAATCTTACTAGTCCAGCCAGACTGGCCTGGAACGTATAGCCTACACCTGACCTTGAATTTACAGGAATCCTGCGGCCTCAGCTTCCCCAGTGTTTAGGTTAAGAGCAAATAGTCCCACCATGCCTGACATCACAGCCCTGCTCATGTGCTGACTGGATAATGTTAGCACCGGCTTGCTAACCTGTTTCAGGAGGCGCATCCCATCCGGCTCTATTCCCTGGGGAAGCCACAGCTTCTTGGTGGGGCTCTTCAGAAATGGCCCCAGGGGCCCCCGTGCTGCTGCTGCTACTGCTGGGGTTACTGCTGCTGCCTTTGCTGCCTGGACTCCCGCCCCGCGCCACTGGCTGTCCCGCCGCCTGCCGCTGCTACAGCGCCACGGTGGAGTGCGGCGCCCTACGGTTGCGCGTCGTCCCACAGGGAATCCCTCCCGGGACGCAGGTGGGCACTGTGTGGGACTGGGGGGCCTTGCATTGGAGTAGTGGGCTACAAATGCCCACCGCTGTGGAGGAGATTGTATGAACGTCAGTGGAAGGTCCCTTAGGGTGCAGAGGTAGGCAAGTGGGATGGGATGCTCCACGGGAGTGGGACGTGCCCCACAGTGAAGTAATCTCGTCTCCACAACCTTCAGACGCTGTTCCTGCAAGACAACAGCATCGCGCACCTAGAGCAAGGCGCTCTAGCACCGCTCGCTGCCCTTCGCCACCTCTACCTGCACAACAATACCCTGCGGGCGCTGGAGTCAGGTGCCTTCCGCGCACAGCCGCGCCTGCTTGAGCTGGCGCTCACCGGCAACCGGCTTCGGGGATTGCGTGGCGGTGCATTTGTGGGCTTGGTCCAGCTGCGCGTGCTTTACCTGGCTGGAAACCAGCTAGCGAAGCTGCTGGATTTCACCTTCTTGCACCTGCCGGTGAGCGACAAAGACCAAGCGCGGGATCTTGCTGAGATACCAATAACCACCCTACTGGCAGGAGTGGTTAGGGGGAAAGAAGTCAGCCTAGTCTAGCTTCCCATGACCCTTTTCCCTAACGATCTGCTGTCCCTACTTCAGCGACTACAGGAGCTGCATCTCCAAGAAAACAGCATTGAATTACTGGAGGACCAGGCCCTGGCTGGGCTTTCCTCCCTGGCCCTGCTGGACCTCAGCAGGAACCAACTGGGCACCATCAGCAGAGAGGCCCTGCAGCCTCTGAGCAGCCTGCAAGTCCTGCGCCTCACAGGTAACTCTTCTTTGGCAAAGGGTCTCCTCTGGGTCCACAGCTGCCCCTATAAGAAGCAGCAGGCTTAGGTATAGGGGGGGGGGTGCCTCCTATTGTCAGCTGTGGTAGGAACAGAGCCAGCTCCACACTGTGGCCACATCCACCTGGGGAGTTCCCTTTCATCTTTACAGTCCCTGACTCAGGTAAAACCAGGTTCTTCACGTCACTGCAGAAAGTAACGTCAGAATAAGACAAGATGTAACAGAGTTGGAGTTTATTAAAAGGACATTAACACATTTGAGACAGGAGGGTCCTACGGAAGGACACACCCAAGAGCACTGGTGTAGGCTTTACAAAGTCACAAATAAATGTCTTTACAAAAGACTGGTTTTTGATGGCTTCAGAAACCTCAAAAGGGACTGTTAAAGAATCTAAGTGGACGTGGCGACGCATGCCTTTAATCCAGCACTTGGGAGGCAGAGGCAGGCAGATCTCTGTAAGTTTGAGGCCAGCCTGGTCTACAAAAGGAGTCCAGGACAGCCAAGGCTACATAGGGAAACCCTGTCTCAAAAAACAAAACAAAAGGCCAAGGGATCTCTAAGTTCAAGGCCAGCCTGGTCTTCAAAGTGAACCCAGGACAGGCAAGGCTACATAGAGAAACTGTGTCTCAAAACAAAACAAAAAATTAAAAGAAAAAAAAGAAAAAGAAAAAGAAAGAAAGAAAGAAAAAGAAACCCTACATGAGCCAGGCGTGGTGGCACAAGCCTTTGGTAGCAGTACTCACAAGGCAGATGGAACTGGTCTACAACATTTGAGTTCTAGGACAGCCAGGGATACCAAGGGAAAGCATGTCTGGGAGACAAAACAAATATATGAGCTCACAGGGCAGTTCCTATGCATTTGGACAGGCTTACAAGGGACAGTGAATCCCTGGAAACAAGAGTTGCTGGGGAAGATGCCCTTACTGTGATTTCCCCCAGAAATTACCTACAAAAGGAAGGTTATTCTTAAGGAGTGTGTGTGTGTGTGTGTGTGTGTGTGTGTGTGTGTGTGTGTGTGTGTGTGTGTGTTTAGCCTTACCCATGGTTCACTGCTATTTTAACATTCTTGTATATTTTAAAAGTAATATTGTTATGTTGGCAATCCTCAAAGCAAATTTTAACTGTGCTGTAATCCTGAGTCTCACTTGGTGAGAGGCTTCGACCAGATTCTGTGGGGATTCCTGAGTACTGTAATTCCCCTTGTCTTGCTTCACTGTGGCAGCCCATGGGCATTACCTTGCAGGGGCACACCGGAATGGTCAGACTTGGGAAGGGACCACAAATGCTGGGAGAGTAACAGCTCACGCCCCTTCCTTTTTAAAGAAGAAAAGTACAAGTTCCACAGAGTAACTTAACAGAATTGAGGGTCTTTTGATTTGCTTTTCGAGACAGTTTCTCTGTGTAGCCCTGGCTGTCCTAGAACTCTCTCTGTAAAGAACTGAGAGTCTTCCAACTTGTCATTAGAGGGGAGGGAGGAAAAAAAAAAAAAAAAACGAAGGCTCATTAGACAGCAGGGTTCCAAGCGGTGCTGGAGTATGCAAGGATGTGGAGGTTTGCAAAACTGGAGCTTCAGACTGTTGCTTTTTCAGGAGCGTGGAGGAGGGAAGAGGTGATAAGGGCGTGGAACTCTCTAGGCATCTCTAAGAGGTGGGAAAGGGCTTGTTTGGATTAGCAGGACCTATCTACCTAGGCTGTATTCTGCCCTACACAGAGAATCCATGGCGTTGTGACTGTGCCCTTCACTGGCTGGGCTCTTGGATCAAAGAGGGGGGCCGACGGCTGCTCAGCTCCAGAGACAAGAAGATCACATGTGCAGAGCCCCCACGCCTGGCACTGCAAAGTCTACTAGAAGTATCTGGAGGTAGCCTCATCTGTATTCCTCCCTCTGTGAATGTGGAGCCCCCGGAGCTCACAGCTAACCTAGGGGAGGACCTGCAGGTAGCCTGTCAGGCATCAGGTTACCCACAGCCGCTAGTGGTCTGGAGAAAGGTGCCCCAGCCTCGCGATGGCAAGCCTCAAGCGCAAGCCCAGCTGGAAGGTGGCTCACCAGGCCTGGGCGGGCATGCGACCCGGGACACGGGCAGCGGCATGCTCTTCCTCACCAACATAACACTGGCACACGCAGGCAAGTACGAATGCGAGGCCGCAAATGCGGGTGGCAAAGCGCGTGTGCCCTTTCATCTACTGGTCAACGCCTCCCAGCAGCAGTCACAGCAGCCACTCGCCCCGAAAGCCGCGGCTGCACGCCCTGTGGCACATGAGTCTCAGCACGAGGCAGGTAGCATGGCCTTCCGAGCCCTGGGCCTAGCAACGCAGACAGCGATCGCAGCAGCCATTGCGCTGCTGGCGCTCACCGCGCTGTTGTTGGCAGCCATGATCTGCCGACGCCGGCGGCGGCGGAAAAAGGTGCCAGCGCCGCCGGGGGAAGGCACGCTGTTTGTCAACGACTATTCAGACGGGCCTTGCACTTTCGCACAGCTCGAGGAGCTCCGTGATGAGCGCGGACACGAGATGTTCGTCATTGACCGTTCCAAACCCCTGTTCGCAGAGATACCGCCTGAGGAGCCAATGGAACATAATCCTCCCGAGAGTGTCATGTCTGGGCTACGCCTCCCTCCACGTGTCGCCTATGAGATCCATTGCTGAGCCTGCGCGAGTCAATGACGTGGGCACTGGGGATTGGCCAGTGCAGCTCCGCGCATGCCCAAAGTAAAGTTGACGCCACGCTACACCGCCTAGTGTGTTGGGGCTGGCTGGTATGGAGTTGTGGGTCTGTGAATGATGGGGGCTGTGGATAAGGTGTCCCAGGTGCCGGCTCTGGCGATTCACCCTGGCTCAGGGCAGTAAGAATAGGGGATAACCTGGTGAGGAAATTGCGCAGGAGATTGAATGACATTTGACAACTGGCTATGGTAAGACTAGAAATGTGGGCAAGTCTTTCCTATCCAATTAGGTCAGACACACATACACACACCCCAAAAAAGGCCACAGATTCACGTTTCAGATACTGCACGTTTGTACCTTGCTCACACCTTCCAGAGGCAGGTAATGGCGCCTTGGGTGGCAGGCAGGGTACACAGTATAAGGCCCCAGACTGCATGGGGTACTCACAAGACACCCTGAAGTCTATCACCCTAACATCTACCTCAATGCGCTGCACTCCTGCTAAGGGTATGGGATGTGCCCAGGAACTACTCTTCTGCAGAGCAGCTGCAACCCAGAAGAGCAATCAAGTGCAGCCATACAGAGAAGGGGAGCACAGGCCAGACATACCAACAGTCAGCCAGAGACTGGGGGCAGGTGAAGCATACTGCCCAAAGCAGAGGTGACTCAGGGTATACCCAGGAGCAAGGCAAACTCTGCAGAAAAGCCTTTGTGTCAGGCCTTTTGCAGAGTCCCAAAGGCTTTTAACCTCACCAAAACCCTGGAGATCAGAGGTTGAAATAGTCTGCAGCCAGCCGCCCATAGATGTCTGTGGTCCAGAGTACATGGGTGCGGCCTGAAGCTAACAGCAGCTGGTGCAACTCAGCTTCCACACGAGCAAACTTCTCCTCATTGATGGAGGCTTCCAGAAGGACAGAGGCAGGCGGTGGCCAAGGCAGGCCTTCATAGCAATCCACAGGGAAGGGGTGCACCACAGTGCGTAGCTCAGCCTGTACCACAGAGTCCCGAAGCAGCTCTTTAAGTCCTGCCATAGACAGAGGGTTGCCATAGAGACCAAGGTAGCGGAGACTGGCACAGCGAGTCAGGGTGGGCAGTGTGGCCAACAGCTGGGCGTCAGCAAGCTGGCACTCGGTCAGCTCGAGATGCAGCAGTGTGGGTGCTACTGCCTGCAACAGATCCTGGAAAGGTATCAACTGGTTGCCTGACAGGTCATTGCCACTCAAGTCCAGCTTTTTGAGGTGGGCAGCATGGGAGCTCTGAGCCAGGAAGCGTAGGTCCTCAGGCAACAGTGCACAGAAGGCCAGCTCAAGGCTTTCCAGGGGGCTCTGTAGGGTGCTGCAGGGACAGAGGGGTTACAGAAGGGTCATGGGCAGGTAGGCCAAGGGGAATGGCCTCACAGAGAGAGAGACAGCAATGGGACAGTCCACTCACCTTAGCAGTTGATCCAGCCTGCCTGAGAGGAGAGAAGAGCCCATGCTGAGCTCCCGAAGACAGATAAAACGGCCCATCTGGGCAAGAAAGTAGCGAAAGTTGTCCTCACCGTCCACGGAAGGCTGCCTGGAGTCCCCGTGCACGTAATGCAGCCTCAGGCTGCCTAAGTGCTGAAAGCGGGCCACGTGTGGGATGATGACAGACAGGCCTCGCAAGCCCAGGTTATTGAAGCGCAGGTCTATTCGGCGCAGGCAGCCTGCATCTAAAAGCTGCAGCAAGGCCACAGTGTTGCGCATGGGTAGATCTTCAGCCCGGAGGTCCCGGCAGCAGAGCCGCAGGGGGCTGTCCACACTGCTTTGGAGTGCCTCTCGAAGGAATGTGTAGGACGCCCGGTTTACCCGAAGGTCTACACGGACTTCCACCGGGACTGGCGACAGCCCTCGCTCGGCAGTCCCACCCTGCTGCTGGGCGATACATGTCCTGGCTATAGCTGCCGTGCAGTCCCACATGCTCATAGTTCCGGGGTCCTGCTCCACCCCATCATCTAGCAGACCAGTCATATCCAGTACCCGCAGCGCATGCTTCCTGGAGCAGGGATAGGCAGAGGCAGGGAATGAGGGAGAAGGGCCTCTATCCCTCCCAGCAGCCTTGTACAGAAGCAGCAACTATGACTATTCCCATCCTGAGCTCTTTCTAACCTCAGAACTACAGTCTAGGGCCATTCAGGGAACCCTCGTTGTACCCCTGGCCTGTGCCCTGCCCCCCCCCCCAGATAAATGCATACCTGCAGAGAGGTTGTGTGCCAGCCTCTGTTTCTGGAGTGTGAATCCGGGCAGTGAGCCCCAGGATCACAGCCTGCATGCTTTCTGTGCTGAGCCGCTCCTGCAGCAGCGCTCGGCTGCAATGGGCACACTCCTGCAGCAGCTGCTGGAAACTAAGCAGTGGGAAGGGCCACGTGTACACCAGCTCACGCAGGACAACTGTCTTCTTGTCCATGAAGGCCACCTTGAACAGCAGCGGGAAGAGTTCTCGGGGCAGCAGGGGAAGGGCCTGGCAGGCAGCCGGCTGACACTCAAGCACCTGACGTGTGCTGAGAAACACAAGTGTGTGCATGGTGCTGGCCTGGGCACACAGTCACCTGCAGGAGAGGGATCTTAATTAGTGAAGACAAACCCGGGGCCAGTATCAGGCCACACCCTCTCCAAATCATCAGTGGTACAGAAGCCCACTAAGGTATCTGACTTGGAGTTGGCAGTTATAGGAGGAGAGCTGCACAAAGGAATGCTTCTTTTCTTTCTTTGGCTTGAGACGGAGTCTCACGGTTATAGCCCAGGCTTGTCTTGAACTTGTGGCAATCCTCCTGTCTCTTCTAGGATTACAAGCAGGTGCCATCACACCTGGTTTGGAGATGTGCAGAGTGGACAAGGGACAAGCCCATACGCAGAAGCAGGAGAAACAAAGCTTAAAGAAGACCGTAATTAGTGTAGCACTGTCAATCACCTGCTTGCTTGTGTGTGGCCTTCGGATAGACAGCTGCTGCTCTGCAGGGCCTAACAATGCTATTTTAGGCCTCCCAAATCACAAATATGACTCAGAAGTCCAAGCTTGGTGGTGGTGGTTCACGCCTTTAATCCCAGCACTCCAGAGGCAAGAGGCAGGCAGACTGCTGTGAGTTCGAGACCAGCCTAGTCTATTTATCCAGACATAGTAACATGCTAGACCCCCCCCCACCCCTGAGAGAGAGAGAGAGAGAGAGAGAGAAACAGAGAAACAAGGGGCCAAGCAATGTCTTTTTTCATAGTGCTTGCTGAACAATTGTGAGGACCTGACTTCTGATCCCGGAACCTACGTAAAAGCAGGATACGGATATGAATGACACACGTCTATAATGCCAGGACTGGGGTCAGCAGAAAACGGGAGGTTCCCTGGAGCTTGCAGTCTGGCTCACTCAATACTTGAGTTCTAGCAAGTTTGGGTGTTTGATTGTTTGTAAGATAGGAGGTGGAGCCAGGCGGTGGTGGCACACACTTTTAATCCCTGCCCTTGGGAGGCAGAGGCAGGCGATGGCTGTGAGTTCGAGGCCAGCCTGGTCTACAAAACGATTCTAGGACAGTCAAGGCTACACAGAGAAACCCTGTCTCAAAAAACAAAAAAAAAAAAAAAAAGAAAAGAAAGAAAGAAAAAAGGATAGGGGGTGGAGAGGTGGCTCACTGATCTTGCAAAAGATGCCTATCTGTTGTCTGGAATCACCTGAAACTCCAGGGACCTAATGCAGATACCCTCTTCTGACCTGAGGGCTTTTGCACACACATAGTGCATACACATATACTCAGACATACACAATTAAGGGAACGTAAATATTTTCTTAGAGTAAAATAAATTCCAGGCCTCTCTTTCCATCAGTACAAGAACAGTTAGAAAGCCCCCACAGAGTAAGTAGTCACACCCTGGCCCTCCATAGAGTCGTACCCTTGGATTTAAAGAAGCGTAAGCACAGATTATTAAGTGCCTGCTTCTGTTTTATTGTTTTTTTGTTTTTTGTTTTTTAAAGAAGGACCCTGAGCACGGATGATGTGCAGCCTTTGAGATCAAGGCCAGACGTGTCAACTCCAGAGATAATGGTTTCCTAGGGCATAACTAGGTACAGAAATCCCCTCTTCACCAAGAAACCATTGTACCAAGTCTTAAATTCATGGGATTCAGAAACATCCGGGTCAGAAACTGCCAAAGTATTCCAGCTGAGAAGCCGCATGCAAACAAAACACCTCAAAAAATCCCTGCGGCTGAATGATCCCTGCTACACAGGGTCGGTAGACTTCCGGTGAGCCAAACACCTTACCCTCAGAACCACACTACAGCTCTCACCCTATATATAACAGGTTAGAAAACTAAGGCCTAGGCCTTACCCAAAGTCGCAGCATGGGGAAAAGAGGTGAGGAGAAGAAAGGCTGCAGAACCCCGGGGTTTGCTAACTTCTCACACCTTGAACAAGTGCTTAAGGTGCAAGTCCCTGGGAAACCCTGGGTGCCTACCCACGATGGGCTCTACCTTGAGGTAATATCGCGAGGACTGCCTCGCTGACAGGACCAGCCAATCGAGCGCCTGTCATAAGCAACCAGCCTGGCCTCCCAGCAAGGACTGCTTCTGGGTGATGCTACCACACGCAGTAGACGCCCAGAACCTCGACTAAGCCGGGCGAGCCTGTTCTTATAGGCCGAGACGGTCCTCATCCGCCCCTAGGTCGCCCTGCGCTTGCGGGGCTCACCCCCGGCCCATTTCCGCGTAGCGGCGCCTCCCGAGGATCCGCCGCAGCCCGCGACGATCCCGCCGTCCAAGTGCCCTGGCCCCCGAGGGCGGCGGACTCTTGACAGCGCTCCGATCCCGGCCCAGCTGTCCAAGCTCAGCCGCCCTCCTCACCAAGATCTCCCAGCCCCTCCACCAGCCTCCCCGAGCGCAGCGCAGCTCTTTGGCGCGCTGAGATGACGTCACGCGCGTACGGCCCGCCCCTTCAGGGCCCAGCGAATTGGCCGCCTGGCCCGGCGCCGCCCGCCTCCAGCTCCCATTGGCTAAAGAGCCGAACTTTACAGTGGTGGCGGGTGATTCTCCAGGCCCCGGCTCAGATTGCTATGGAACGGCTCGCGATCGTCCGCGCGCGGCTGCAGGAGTGGGAACGCGCCTTCGCACGGCTGCACGGGCGACGGCCAGCGCAGGTGAGGTGGGGTTGGGGACCGGACACGGCGGCTAGCGGGGACCTAGGTGCAGCCTGTGGCTGACGAGCTTCTCTCCTAGGAGGATGTGGAGGCGGCACCTGAGGAGACGCGCGGTGAGCAACTGGGCTGGCGGGCCTGGGACGGGGTTGGGGGCGGACGTTAGTGGGTGTGCGCTGACCCCCGATTCCTGCCTTCCCAGCGCTCTACCGCGAGTACCGTAGCCTAAAGCAGGCAGTGCGTCAGGCTGGCGACGGACGACACATCCTAGAGCAGTCACTTGCCAAGGCCGCTGAGGAGGTATACCGACCCTTAATCCAAAGTTTGCAGTCAGCGTTCTGTATGGTCAAATGGCAGAAGCCTCGATGGAGCACAAAAAGTTGGGTGGCCAGGCTGTCCCATGGGGGTTAGGGAAACTTTGAAGGCACAAACTGGTCTGGGCCGCTACTGTGTACTGCAGGCACAGGAGCCAAGCTGCTGGGGTTCCCACCTGAATCGGGCAGCAACTCAGAATACACAGTCTAAGCCAAGGCAGAGCCCACTGAGTTCTGTACGAGACTACGGGGAGAGGCTGAAGGCCAATCTGAAAAGCACTCTACAGGTAAGGAGTGTGGGCGGACTCAGAACTACCTTGGGCTCTAGGGTGCTTTGCCAGGGTCCTTCTCTGTCCACCTGTTCCTTAGAGAGTGTGCGCGCGCACACACAGACACAGACAATTGTAATAACTGCATCAGGCACCTAAGAGTGCTCAGGCCTCTCTGCTGTCAGCTTCCCGTCTGTCCCAAACTTCTGCAGTAACCCTGGGTCCCGACCCTACTTGTTTCATCTTGTCAACCTAGGCTGGGCCAACCCTGAGCCGAAAACTCCGGCCTCAGAAGAGATCCTTGTCCACAGCGCCCACCCCAAAGCCACCGGACTCAAGGACTGCACCCACCTGTCCAGGGGAAGCTAAAGACGTGCTTCCCCAGCTTCCTGAGCTGCAGCCGAGGTTAGGCCAACTCCAGCAGCTTCCGGCATCCCTGAGCCTGAGGTTGAGTTCCCTAGACCCTGGCTGGCTAGAGAGCTGTCAGAACACAGTTTCAGATCTTCTAGAGGTTCCGAGCACCTGTGGGCTTGACCTGGATGCCAACGAGTCACGGCCCTGGATGTCAGGCAAGGTGAATGTCGCTGATCCTGGCATCCATTCAGAAGGATCATCACAGAGCCCAGAGGCCCTGACCCCACAGCCAGCCCAAGCTTTCTCACGCTGCCCCAAATCTAGCAACAATAAAGACAGGAAGCGAAAAAGACATGAGAAGTTGGAGGACTTCCCACAAGCCCGAGACAACAGCCAAGCAGGACCCCTGTCTGAGGGAGCTGGGGCTACAGCACATGAGAAAGGCCCTCCAGGAGCACCTGCACAAGTGAACATACCTCAGCCCTGCAGCTCCTCAGAGAAGGGCACAGCCCACTTCCACATCTCCCCTAGACCAGCTTCCTTGGACCGAGGGAACTACGTTCGACTCAACCTGAAACACAAACGCTTTGTACGAGCTGGGGCCAACCAAGGCAGGCTTCTCCGTAAGCAGGTGAGATAGGTTGAGCGGAACAGGCTAGCCTTTCCTCTCCTCCCGTCCACTCCTGAATGGTTCTTGTGGACCTTCCCCAGGTATGGAAGCAAAAATGGAAGAAGAAAAGAGAGACGTTTGGGGGAAGTGGCCCTGGAGCCACAGTCAAGGACACTTGTTTCCGGTGTGGGCAGTCTGGTCACTGGGCAGCCCAGTGCTGCAAATCAGGTAAGTCTCTACCATGTCTGTTGGGTCATTTAACCATCGTGGGGTCTAGGAATTACTTATGCCAACCAAAGGCTCTACCAACTCCTAACCCTGGTCCAGGATCCGCCCTGATCATCCAGGAGGAAGGTGGCAGGTGTTGTGGTTATTTTATCAGTATGGCTTAATAATGTTTATTATTAGGCCTATAATTATTACTACGGCAGTATTTTTTAACCCACTAGCAATCAGTCAAGACACAGATCCTTTTATATTTTAAAATAGCTTTGGTTCACCTGGGTCAGGGTAGATGCTTCCCACAGTGGGGGCAGGTATGGGATGCCCCAATCCCATGTCATCTGCTTCTAATAACTTCTATCAAGCTACCTCCCATCCATAATCCCAAATACTTGCTAATGTCTTCATCTGGGTCAAGCACTTCACTTCCACCTAACCCATGGCCCAGCCTTCTCTCCTCTCCTCCACTTCTCTCTTCCTCCCAAGATTCTCTCAAGCCTGGGAACCTTAGCCACGCCTATCTCATTTGCCCTGCCCAGGTGTGATGGTCTTTTATTGGTCAAACAGGTTAGGCTCTAGGCAAGGTATGGGTGGGTCAACAGAGACAGCAAGCAGTAATTAGCATCAAAATACACCATACCAACCTTCAACAGGCAGGGATGACAAACAGCCCATTTGGACTTTGGAAGGAGTACCACAGAGGACAGGAACCACTTCCTGTCACCTCTCTGGTAAGTGAAAGGGGAATGGGTGATGTGACCAAGTGGCCATTAATGCTAGGGTGGGCTCCATCTATTCTGGTACTCCCACGTCGCCCTCTCCTGTCTATCTAAGCAGGTGAGGAAACAGAACCTGCTAGGCCAAAGCTACAAGAGCATCATCGGCCCACCCCGATGTTGCCCCTCTACCCACCAGGGCCCTTGGGACAGGTGGCAGGTGAGTGTAATGGACCATAGTCTTTCCAACACATGTCTTAGTTACTGTTCTGTTGCTGTGAAGAGACACCGTGACCATGGCAACTCTTTTGTTTGGTTGTTGGGTTTTTTGTTTGGTCTAAGTTTCGGCTTTTCTTTTCTTTCTTTTTTTTTTTTTTTTTTCCGAGACAGGGTTTCTCTGTGTAGCCTTGGCCATTCTGGACTCACTTTGTAGACCAGGCTGGCCTTGAACTCACAGCGATCCACCTGCCTCTGCCTCCCAAGTGCTGGGATTAAAGGCATGCGCCACCACGCCCGGCTGGTTGTTGGTTTTTGAGACAGAGTTATCCTGTGTATCCTAGAAGTTACCTGTAGACGAGGCTGGCTTCAGATTTATAGAGATCCACCTGCCTTTGCCTCCCAAATGCTGGGATTAAAAGCATGCACCATCATGCAGGCATTGGCCTGTGCTTTTGAAACCTCAAAGTCCACGCCCAGTGACACACTTCATCTAACAAGGTCACACCTCCTAATCTTTCCCAAACAGTTCAACTGGGGACTAGGCATGCAAGTATGTGAGCCTTTGGTGGCGATTTTCATTCAAAGCACCACAACTTGTGTCCACAGAAACCCCTGCTGAGGTATTCCAGGCCCTAGAGCAGCTAGGGCACCAAGCCTTCCGCCCTGGGCAAGAGCATGCGGTCATGCGGATTCTCTCTGGTAGGTGTGGCTACCTAGGAACTACAAACAGGCTGTGTCTGACCAATGAGCCTCATCGCTGCCTCTTGTCCTCTCTAGGCATCTCCACTCTGTTAGTGTTGCCAACAGGTGCTGGCAAGTCTCTGTGCTACCAGCTTCCTGCACTGCTATATGCCCAGCGAAGCCCTTGCCTCACACTGGTGGTCTCTCCTCTCCTGTCACTCATGGATGACCAGGTATATGGACAGGCTCTCAGTACCTGGAAAGCCTGAAAATTGACACTTAGGTGCTTTTTGTTCTTGAACACAGCAGTGGCCAGCTGACCTCTTCCTAATGCCCAAAGTTCTTCATATAGTTCCTTAGCTCCACGGCTCATAGGACCAGGCACATAGGAGGCTGGCTGGCTCTGAACTTTTTCTCCCTGGACCCAGTGTCTGATGCATTTGCTTCCAGAGGGTTCAGTATCTGAGAAAATTCAGAGGGAGAGATGGTGTTGTGCTGGGCTGTGACAGCATTGCATCCACAGGTGTCTGACCTGCCTTCATGTCTGAAGGTGGCCTGCCTCCACTCAGGTATGACCAAGAAACAACGAGAATCTGTCCTGAAGAAGGTAAGAAGGGCCCATGGATTGCGGGTAGTGGGCATCCATCTAGGCAGCGTTCATAACCCTCTCCGCTTCAGGTACAGGCAGCCCAGGTGCATGTGCTCATCATGTCCCCAGAGGCCTTGGTCGGGTATGGGGCTGGGGGCCCTGCCAGCCTCCCCCAGGCCACTCTTCTGCCTCCAATTGCCTTCGCCTGCATTGATGAGGTCCACTGCCTCTCTCAGTGGTCACACAACTTCCGGCCCTGCTACCTGCGTGTTTGCAAAGTGAGCTTTTGTCGGGTAAGGGTAGAGGTGGACGGGGACCCAGGTGGGCTAAGTGACTAACCACTATCCCTGGCTCAGGTCCTTCGGGAACATATGGGCGTACGCTGCTTTTTGGGTCTCACAGCCACGGCCACACGAAGCACTGCTCGTGATGTGGCCCACCACCTGGGCATAGCTGAGGAATTTGAGCTCAGTGGGTCAGCCACCATCCCTGCCAATCTGCACCTCTCCGTGTCCATGGACAGAGACTCAGACCAGGTAGGTATGTGTGTACACACCAGGGACCCTGTCAGAAGCCCAGTCTGCCATGCTGATCATTCCTTATTGCCAGGCTCTTGTGACATTGCTGCAAGGTGACCGTTTTCGTGCCCTGGATTCTATTATCATTTACTGCACTCGAAGGAAGGATACAGAACGGGTGGCTGCACTCCTGCGGACCTGCCTGTCTACTGTGAGAGAGTCAAGGCCTGGAGGTAGGCATGTGCAGGGTTTGGCACCCAGGCCCTTTACTGTGCATACCCACTGTGGTCCCATTAACCATTTGTATGCATTCTCTACAGGTTGTGGCCCCGAGGCTGTAGCTGAAGCTTACCATGCTGGCATGTGCAGCCAGGAACGGAGACGAGTGCAGCAGGCTTTCATGCAGGGGCACTTGCGAGTGGTTGTGGCCACAGTAGCCTTTGGCATGGGGCTGGACCGGCCAGATGTTCGGGCTGTGCTACACCTGGGACTGCCTCCAAGCTTCGAGAGCTATGTGCAGGCTATCGGTCGTGCAGGACGAGATGGGAAGCCTGCCCATTGCCACCTGTTCCTGCACCCCCAGGTTGGCACCCCTATCTCCCCAGACCTTGCTAGACCCAGGGGTTATATTATTCCTATGTCCCTTCATGCCTACTCTAGGCCCAAGGGCTATAGCTGCATGCATATTGACTGTCTGTGCAGGGTGAAGACCTCTGTGAACTGCGCAGGCATGCCCATGCTGATGGCATAGACTTCTTGGCTGTGAAGAAGCTCGTGCAACGTGTGTTCCCACCCTGCATGTGCGCCCAGAGGCCCAGATCCGAATCCTCACTTGAGGAGACCAAAGAGCACAGTGGCCAACAAACATACTCTATCCTGGGACGGGCCTGCCTGGGCCATAAGCGGGCACTCCCGGTGCAGTCTACAGTACAGACTCTGGACATGACAGAGGAGGGTAAGGGCCAGACAGGATGTGGAGTACAGGGAGGGGCTGTCTCCACTGCCCCTAAGTCTTCCTCTGCCTCTAGCCATTGAGACTCTGCTGTGCTACCTGGAACTACACCCTCGGCACTGGTTGGAGCTGCTACCATGTACCTATGCCCACTGCCGTCTGCGTTGCCCTGGGGGCAGTGCCCGGCTGCAAGCTCTGGCCCACAGGTAAGCATATCTCACCTCGGGCTGAGGATAAAGCAAAGAGCCAGGGCTGCTGGCCACATGCTCCTCTGTTCCTTGGACATAGGTGTCCCCCTTTGGCTGTGTGCTTGGCCAAGTGGCCACCTAAAGACACAAGTCAGGGCAGCAGCTCCTTAGAGTTTGACGTGGTGGAGCTGGCAGACTCAATGGGCTGGGAGCTGGCATCTGTACGGCTGGCTTTCCACCAGCTGAAGTGGGACCAAGAGCCAAAGAAAGGTATGCTCATCCCTATCCCATCCTGGGTTGTGCTGGCCACCTGTTCACCTCTGATGGACACACTTGCTCACAGGTGCGCCAAAGGGCACAGGGGTGCTTGTGGAGTTCAGTGAGTTGGCCTTTCATCTGCACAGTCCTGGGGACCTGACAGACGAGGAGAAGGACCAGATCTGTGACTTTCTGTATAGCCGTGTGCAGGCTCGGGAACACAAAGCCCTGGCCGGTCTACACCAAATATCCAAAGTCTTTCGCAGGTGGGAAGGAGGCAGGCAGGGCCTAGGCTGCTCACACCAACCCCATGGGCAACTCTTGACAGGTTTGTCTGTGTCATCCCCAGTGTGGCCTTTCCCAGTTGTGGCCCCTGTCTAGAGCAGTCCGATGAGGAACACAGCAGTCGGCTGAAGACCCTGGTCAGCCACTACTTTGAGGAGGAGGAGGAAGAGGAGGAAACTGTGAAGGAGAAGCAGGGCCCAGAGCCTGGGCAGACCCAGGTAAGCGCAACACCTCTGAGGACAATCCTAAAAGCAAGGACACTAACCCCCATGGTTCAAACCCTGGCTGGCTCAAGGTTCCATGGGCTGCTTGGGCTGTGATTTTATGTGATGAGATGCCATGGAGGCCCAGGTGAGCTCATGTGTCCTCCTGCAGCTCCAGGACTGGGAAGACCAAATTCGCCGCGATACCCGCCAGCTCCTGTCCCTGAGGCCAGAGGAGAGGTTTTCAGGGAGGGCTGTGGCCCGCATCTTCCATGGCATTGGTGAGGGCCACGGGGCCTGCCTGATATCAGCAGGGGCTGGGCACTAGAGCCAGCTGAGGCCTCAGGCCTATGTTTCTGTTTCACCATAGCAAGTCCCTGCTACCCAGCCCAGGTGTATGGGCAGGACCGGCGCTTCTGGAGAAAGTACCTGCACCTGAACTTCCATGCCCTGATGCGCCTAGTTACAGAAGAGCTCCTGCTGAGAGGCTGATGACCACCCTCCATGGGAGAGCGAGCACTACATGACTGAGGCATGAGGCAAGCCAGACTGGCCACTGACTACACAGATGGTGTCAGGGTCATCTGTTCACCACGGCAAGGATAAAGCCATCACTGACTGTTAGACAAAAGCTTCCCGTTGCAGAAAGGGGGCAAGATCCAAGATATAAAATAAAAAGCATTCAATAATTTTATATACTTTCTGGTAACACAGCCCTTAGTTTGAGGACAACTGCATCTCCTGTGTCCCAGACACCCAGGCCATACAGTAGCTTTATAGACAGCCCTAACATCCAGCTCAGGTCAGGTTATTAGGTGCCAGGCTGAGATCCAGGACAGGTAGGGTTGAGAGTACAAGGAAGGCGGCAAAGCAGAGATGTGGCCCCAGGCCGTCAGCCAGCACTCCAGCCAAGGTACCTGGTAGCAGCTTGCCCAACAGTTCCAGGGTGGCCAGGAAGCTGTAATGCGTGGCCTGGGGATGTGAACACAGATCAGAGCCTAGTGACTCCCCAGCCCTGCAGTCCTGGGCATCCCCACCCTGCCCTTTTTTTTTTTGTTTGGTTTTGGTTTTGGTTTTTTGAGACAGAGTTTCTCTGTGTAGCCTTGGCTGTCCTGGACTCGCTTTATAGACCAGGCTGGCCTCGAACTCACAGAGATCCACCTGCTTCTTCCTCCCAAGTGCTGGGATTAAAGGTGTGTGCCACCGTGCCTGGCTCCCACCCTGCCCTCTTACCTGCAGGGCTCTGGGTGCCAACTGGCTGCAGTGCATCATCACAGTGAATGTGGCAGTGGTGACCACACCCCCCAGGAATTGTTGTAGACATATACTCAGCAAAGCTGCCCCTGGAAGAACACAGGTCAGTGGGGCCCTGGGCTCCTGCCCCTCCTTTTACCCTCAAGGCTAACCTCTCACCTCTCATGACTGTGCCAGGATCCAGCCTAGCCCCTGGGGTGTTGAGGTGGAAGAGCAGAGCAGTCTGGCAGGCCAAACCCCCAAGGCGAAGCTGCAGCACTGATCTCAACAGGGACAGTGGCGGCCTGTGGTGGGAGTTGGGAGGGCAAGGCATGGTCAGATCACCCGGGAGATGGGTGGAGGTGAGGGTCAGATTAGGGTTGGGGAGTGCTTACCAGTGCCTGGCCAGTAGAGCCCCACTCAAGGAGGAGCCAGCAATGGAGCAGGTCACAGCACCCAAGCCACTCCATAGCCCCATGTCTGAGGCAGAAACACCATGGTCCAGCAGAAGAAGTGGAAACAGGCTGCCAGCACCCTGCTCACCTACAGGAGACCATAAGCAAGGATGGCCCTGCCCCCTTTTCTCTCTTTCTTCCAGGGACCTCAGTATTCCAACCAGGCGTTGCCCCTGTCCCCTTCATTTTCACAAGCCCCAGATGTTAGAAGAGAAAGGGTTGGGCATTGGCCGGAGCTGAGGTAACAGGTGAGGCAAGACTGAGCTGCAGAGCTCTTGTCTGACACCTAGAATAGGGCAGTCCTTAAGTGGGTTTCAGGGCCCTAGGACCAAGGTTGATGCTGCCTAACTCAAGGTCTCACTCACCCAGCTTGTAGGTGAGCACAAAGCCTGCCGTCCAGAGGGTTCCAGGCACAACCAGCAAATCTTGTAGGCCATAAGAGGTGTTGGGGGTATGCTCAGAGACCTGAGGCCCTGGCAGCCTTCTCAAAGCTGGTGCAGCCCAGGCTAAGGCAGCAGCCAACCAGTAGGTGGCAGCTAGGAGCAGAAAGAGCAATGGCCAAGAGAGGGTGGGGAAGAGGACCAACAGCCCACCCCCAGCCAGTGCGGATCCCAGCTTGTAAGCCACCACCTGTACAGTGTTTCCAGGTCCCAACTCCTTTGGCTCCAGGAGCTGCACTGCGAGTGTGTCCAGAGCCACATCCTGCACTGCTGCACCCAGATTCAGCAGCAGCAGCAGCCCCATCACGGTGGTGGGCAGCCCTGTCTGGCTAGCTTGCGAGGGAGGCAACACAGCCAGCAGTCCGCACACGAGGCCCAGGGACACTGTGCTGAGTGTTAACCACACCCGCGGGGAGCCCCGCCTGTCCACCAACGGTGCCCATGCCAGCTTCAATAGCCATGGAGCATACAATCCCTTAGTCAGACCCACGCGCGTTAGGGAAAGGCCACGGGCCCGCAATAAAATGGGCAGCAAGCTGGACTGCAGTCCATAGGGCAGACCCTGCACAAGATAGAGGCCGGCCAGCGGCAGCAGCTTCCCATGCATGGCCGGTGCGCGGTGGGATCCGATGGCTCAGGATGGAAGCTCAGGGTCTGGTCCGCCTACATAGGGACAGGGACAAGCAAGCTGGAATCTCGACGGCGTATACTAGGGACCCGATATCCCGGAAGTACCGAAGTTGGGAGGAAAACGCAAAGCAATAGACCCGTCCTATAGCGTGGTGGGCCTACGGCCTCGCGCAACCCATGACTACCAGCATGCTTTGCGCGGGGGTCGGGGGGGGGGAGAGAGAAAGGTGGAGCTCCCTTGGCTGAGGGTGGAGCCAACTCCCTGTTCTGCAGTCTAGTCCTTAGTTGACCTTTAAACCCCACGGCCGGATGTCAAACAGGCTACTGATACCAACGCAAACCCAGAACGCCTGTCTGGCGCCCCTGGTTCCAAGCCTGGACACCGCAGCCGGCTGTTCATAGGCCCAGCGAGAGTGGCTGGGAAGGAAGCTGCTGTAACAGGCTGATCATAAAAGTACCTTCTGCTCAATGGTTACCAGATTCATTCCAGGCGCTTTTTTTTTTTTTTTTTTTTTTGAGACAGGGTTTCTCTGTGTAGCCTTGACTGTCCTGGACTCGCTTTGTAGACCAGGCTGGCCTCAAACTCACAGATATCCGCCTGCCTCTGCCTCCCAAGTGCTGGGATTAAAGGCAGGACAGGGTATATAGCCCTGTTGTCCTGGAACTCACTCAGTAGACCAAGCCAACCACAAACTCAGAGTCCCTGCCTTTGCTGCCCAAAGAGTCAGTACTTTGCTCCACAATGGTTCTAGCACTGCTCCACATACCTTGCTGTGACTGTGCCTCCAGACCCACCACCAAGTCAGTGACCACAGAAGCAATTCTGTGGGAAAGGGCAGGACCCAGTTAGCTACTGCCCAGGATAACCCCCTCCCTTGCAGTGTTTAGCGAGGACAGTCCACCCTATTTGATCCTGGCTCTGCAGGGAAGGCCCATGTCCAGGCTCTCCCTGTTCCCAGAGCTGTGCCTCCCAAAGCCATGGTAAGGCTGTTAAGTGAGACCTTGGTGTAAGGCCTGACTCCACAGTAGATAGCTGGCTGCCGCTGCTGTGCCCAGGTCTGAGGACCCTGGTCATTGCCTTGCTTCCGCGGGGCTACCCTGTCACTTCCAAATAGTCTCAGGACCCAAGTTTTCCTACCTATAAAATGGGTTCTACTTTTGGGCGTGGCTGTGAGCACCTATAATTTCAGCTATTTGGGCTGAGGCAAGAGGATCATGAGTTTAAGATTGACCTGGATACTTGAGCAAGACCATGTCTTAAAATTGAAAAAGGGCGGTGGGCAGGACATAGTTCAAGGGTCCTGAATTCAACCTCTAGGCCCACAAATAACTTGGAGAAGGAGGACTGCTAGTGGCTATGTCAGAGGACACAGGTGAGTCACAGCAGAACCTGTACAGGGCAGCTCAAACCTTCCTGCGCCTCCCACTCCAGGATGCTTTCTTCCATTAGCACACAGAGCTCCAGCGGTGGTTTGCAAAAGGACTTCCTCTGCTCTGCACTGAGGTAGGTGCCACTTACTGTCACTCCTAACTTGGTTGTAACCCTGCTTAACAGCCCCATCCTGCAGTTAGCACAGGAAGTGCCTGAACAAAGGGACACATGGGTGGGGGGGAGAGTACCATTTCTCATGCAGCCTCTAAGATCTCATTCCCCTGGAATTCCCTACAGCTTCATCCCCTCCCAAGTGGCTCTAAAAGACAGATGTGTTTGACATTTGCCTTCACACTCTTTACTAGTATGTTAGTTGATTTTATTTAATGGGTCATCACATGCCCCACGCTTATGACCATGATGAGGACCTAGCCCACAGATGCACCTGTCTCAAGCCAAATGGGAGAGTGACAGCCTGGGGGAGGGGCTTCCATGGGAACCATCTTTAACAACTCTTGATGAGGTTTCTAGTGTTCCTAAGTGGAGTCTGTGTGTCTATTACAAAGCTAGTCAGGTAAGCCAAAAGCTGGGGTCACCCAGGCAGCCACTTCAACTCCGGCTGACACCCAGCTTTATTAGGAGCCTGCAAGGACAGGCACCCAGACCCTAGACAAAAGCAGCAAATACTGAGGGCTCCCAAGGGCCCTCAGGTTGTTCAGTAGGAGACCATCCCATGCGGCCCCAGAGGTGGCTTCAGGAGTACTCATTGGTGAACTTAGCATGGAAATGCCTCAGTTTCTCCAGCAGCTGCCGCAGCTTTTTCATGGGGGGCAGGATGGTCATCCTGAAAAGGACAAAGGGTAAGCACCGGGCACAGCCCCATCTGTGGTCGGGTCAACACATACCAAGTCTCACCGGAAGTGATAGGTGCCCTCCTGCTGTCCAAAGCCACTCCCAGGCACAACGCAGATGCCAGTCTCCTCCAGGAGGCACAAGCAGAAGAACATGTCAGGGGCCAGGCCCAGTTCCTGTGGGTCAGAGGGTGGTCAGGTCACAGCACCCAGGCCCACACTCTGCTCGGCCCCCACCTGGCCCTGCATTCCTCACCTGAGCACGCTGCACTGCTCTCGGGGGCAGCTGCACACGAGGGAAGGAGTACATGGCGCCCTGCACTGGGTTGCAGCGGATGCCGGGAGCCTCATTGAAGACCTGCTCTGTGAGTTTCGCTTTGGCCGCCAGCTCAGCCAGCACCTCCTGCCTCTCCTGCAGCCAGAGGAGGGAATTATGAAAGGAGGGTTTCAGTGTGGCCCCAGAGTCCCTCCCAAAGCTGGATCACTAGACATCTTAGGCCTGCTCACTGCTTGAAACTGCTTGAAGGATGGGTCAGAGGGTGTTGGCGGGCTGACCACCATATCCAGCAGGGCCTGGCCTGGCACTGGTGGGCACAGCCGTACACTCATCAGTTTCCCCATCTGTTTCTGCACCTCAGCGTCCATGTTTACCACCTCCACATAGCCACCACGGAAGCCGCACCTGCCCGGGAAAGCGTGAGTTGAGGCATGTCTGGGAGGAGGGTGTTGAGCCATGGCAGCGACCCTCCCACCTTCACCACCACCTGTGCCCACACCCTCATGAGTACGCACTCGCCCATGTAGCCCTTAGAGACTGAGTGGAAAGACGCAAGCTCCTGCTGCGTTGCATATGGTGGCCCCATCTCCATGAGCACCTTCTTGAATGAATGGAACTGAGAGCCCTCGGCATATACATTGTCCTGGTATACCTGTAGGGGTGGGAGTGTTATTCAGGATGCCAGCGGAGCTGCTGCCGCCCACTGTTACGTGTGCCCGTCTGTACCTCATCAGCCATCAGGAAGAGTCCCTCTTCGAAAGCAAAGCGGATCACAGCCTCGATGCATTCACGTGTCTGCACTTGCCCTGGAGTGTGGAGATGCAGCACAGACGGGTCAGTCACCGGCAACTAAGAACCAAGCTCAACTGTGCTCCGCCCAGCTAGGGCAGATCCCAGAGGAAGAGGTGGGGCTGATAGGAGGAGCACTATGAGGCGGAGCTAGCAGGGAAGGGTGAGACTAGATGGGGCGGAGCAGATAAGAGGTTTACCAGTGGGGTTGCCAGGGTTGATGATGCACAGTACGCGTGGGCAGCACCGGTCACGTGCCTGGCACAGAGCGCGCCGCAGCTCCGCAGGGTCTAGAGCCCAGGCGTGCTCTTCATCCAGGTAGTAGTCTACTTGCACGGCGTCCAGCTCAGCCAGCGCGGCTGAGTACAGCGGGTACTGAGGAATCGGAATAAGCACGCCCGTCCGTGCTTGGCCCTCACCGGCCACCAGCAGCTTGAGTATTGTCTGTGGGACAGGGAGAGGGCTCACAGCGTTAGTGCAGCCAGGGTGGCATGCCCCACCCCGCCCCCACCCCACCGTGGACACTGATGCGCCAGACTCAGCCCCATTTAGCCTCACTCATAGGGTTACTCTGGCCTGGCCTGGCCCACCCTACCACGATGGCGTCACTGGCCCCGGTGGACAGAAAAATGTTGTTCGGGTCTGCAGGGATCCCTCCATCTCTCCTCTCAATGTACTGTGCCACATCCTCCCGGATCAGCTGGATGCCAGAGCTAATGCTATAGGCACCTGAAGAGGGACAAGCTAGTGAGGAGGGCAAGTCCCATAACCTTCCCAAGGGACCCATTGGTCTCTGCCCCTCCCTAAGGCTTGGGACTCCACCTGGAGCTGGCACTCACCTAGGCTGTGGCCCCCGCATGCCTGCAAAATCCGTTCTGCCCTTCTCTTGGCGTCCTCTGGGAAGTCAGGACTGCTCAGAAGATTGGGGTAGGCACAGAGAGCCAGGACCTGGGAGGACCAAGTACTGAGTCCAGGGCAGTTGGTTGTGTGTGTGTGTGTGTGTGTATGTGTTGGGGGGCGCGGGGTGACCACAGGCAGCGCAACAGCCTAACCTGGCGGAAAAAGGTGATAGGTCTCTGCCCCATGGCTTGTGCATCCCCAATATTGGCACGGATGACCTCAGTAAAGGGCTTCTTCACACCCTGGGAAAGAAGGGGAACAGGCAGTAAAATTGAGCACAATCGTCCTACTGCCTTTGTCCCACATTCCACTGGGGACTAACTCAACAAACCAAGTTTAGTAGAAGGGCAGCAAGTGGCCCGAGACAATACCTGCCGTAACTCCTGCTCCAGCTCCAAGGCACGCTGCACTATGGGTCCTCGAACGGCATACTCCACCCTCCGAACACATGGGTTCATAGTATCCAGAGTTAGCACCTTCCCCTTCAGCCCATTCCTTGGAGCCTGGCTTTGATCATTCACTCTCGAGGCCATAACTGCTCAGGCCAGGCAGGAGATACTGACTCAGGAAGCAGAAGGGTCCAGATGGAAGCTCAGGGCTGAGAATGGGCGAGCCTGTGTGAGGTAAGACACCACCCTCTCCACTGCAGCCTCCTGGCCCTACTGAAAGGGGCAGAAAGGGCTGAAGGAACTGGAGCACCCTGGGCCCCGCCCCACCAGTCTGGGCACAGATCTGCCCCAGGGAGCCAAAGGGAGTTGGTAAGGCAGCAGGCGGGGCTTGGGGCGAGGCCCAGTGCCGCCTAGTGTCCCCATGAGGGAGCAGGAGACCCACTTGGGGAGTAGGGACAGACGGACACTCAACATTTGACACACTGGAACCTGGGAGAAGGGAGCAGTCAGCATCTGTGCCTATGAAGAACAGAGCCAGAAGCTGCTGCCTGCGTGAGCGGGCACACACACACCATCTTTACTTAAGCAAGTGGACTTGTCTCTTAGGTAACTAAGCCAGGCCTTAGGAATCTGGGGATCACCCGGGGAAGGGAAAATGTGTTCAGTCTCTGGGTTCCATGGGGACTGCCAGAGTGCTATGGTTGGACCTTGGTCCCTGATGAGCATTGCAAGGGTTTAGGGGGAGGGGAGGAGACTGGAGACAGGACAGCTAGTTCTGAACACACCTCACCCTGGACTGCCCTCATGCCCTTTCAATACACATCAGCCTGAGGGTGCCCTTAGGGCCACAACCCTGGCCAAGGGTAACTAAGTCCCCTTCCTTCTTGCTCCTGATTGGTAGAGAGCAGGAAGTGAGCTCTGATAGGCCATAGAGCCCCACTCCCACTGGCCTTGCTGGAAGCTTATAGGCCATGATCAGCACTGGTCCTCTAAGCCCCTAGACTCATCTATGGCTGAGGCTGAGCAGCCTGACTTCTAAGCTGAGCAGCAGGCCATTAGGAAGGCCTGAGGTGAGCCTTGACCTCTCTGTACCTGGAGCCTGGAAGAAACACCACGTAAGGTCCTGGAGTGGGAACTCACTCACCTGTGATCTCTTGGCGCTGGAGCCACAGTGGCCCCCAGCTCACTGGCCTCTCTGGGCCCCAAGACAGAGCCCAGATGGATACAGGCTTGGCCCTGGCAGAGCCTGCCACTGCCTGCCTCTTACCAGCAGGGCCCAAGTAGCAGCAGTGGTGGCAGGTGGACTTCCGGCAGCAGCACAGCCCTACTCTAAATTTAACCAGCAGCCACCACCAGCCCTCCCCCAAGCCCTTCCAAGGACACTAACCCTCCAACCACAGGTGCTAAAGGAGGGACAAGCCCTGGGGATGGACACCAGGCTGACCAGATCAGTGCCCATGTGACCTGGTAGAGATGGCCATGCACAGCCAAATGCAATGGACATGATCTAGAGGTGCCGTCTTCCTTCCAGCTTGAGGCCCCTAAAGGGCCCCTCTTGCTCTGATGCATTGTGCCTAGCCAGCACAGCCCGAGTGGCCAACTGCTTGTCACCTATACCAGCACAGGCGGAAGCTGGCAGACACGCCCCAGGATCAGGGCTGCATGCCAGGAACTGAGACCATGGGCCCTAGGAAGTGCCTAATGCCAGCCTTCTGCTTGTTTCACTCTGCTGGCTCTGGCCCAGTCCTGTGGAAAGCACTGTATCCCTTCTAGCCAGGGTCCCTGTCCCTCTGCATAGTCACACTCTGTATTCTCCATGAAGTTTTTCCAAAGTACCTTACAGCCTTCAGGGAAGCAAAGGGTTACAGAGGAGCCTTCAAGGCACTGAACCAGCCAGAAGTGGAGGTAAAGGCTGGGCTGCTTGCCTGTGGCCTTGGGCTTCCCTCCCACAAAGGCTGGGGCTGCCACTTGCAAGCCCCAGCATGCATCTATCTACAAGTTTGGGTGTTCCTAGGCATGGGTGGCTCCTAACCCAGCAGCACTACCTGCCCCTTCCCCAGCAAGACACACAGGAAGGCTCAGTGGCAAACAGCCTTTATCAAGAGTCACAGAATAAGCAGTCTGTGGCCTGAACCCATAGCTACAGCTCTGCATAGTCCATCCCTGAGCAAGGTGGCCAGTGTCCTGGGCTGGGAGGGGATACGGGGCTCTGTGCTGGCTCCCCTACAGCACTGGGGTATGTGCTGGAGTGGGCCACCCGACCAGGACAGATACCAGGAAGCCTCTGGTTGGGCATGGGGTTGAACAATGCCATACTGAGGAAATCATATTTCACATGAGCAAACAGCATGGCCTCTTCTCCACAGGAGCCTCCTCTGAGGGGGCGGTGAGCTTGAGCAGGGGTGGGTCTCCAGTTGTGCTGAAGCCACAGTCAGGCTGAGAGGGCTCACTGTCAACAGACAGGCCAGGCTCAAAGGTCTCAGGCCCTTCGGGAGCAGGCCGCTGAAGCTTTGCAGCTGCTCGCTGGCGTTTAAGTTCTGCCAGTGTGTGGTGGGCCTTGTCCCGGACGAGGGCATCAGGGGCACTGCTCTCTGCAGGACTCAGCTGATAGGAGACACTCCGATCTAGACGCTTGGAGTATAGATGCTTCCCTGGGGGAGCCCCTACTTGGCCATTGTGTGGTCTGGCCAGATCAGGGCTGTCTTCCTGTAGACAGAGCCAGGACCCCAGAGCTCATCAGGAGGTGATTTTTCTCACCCTACAGCAGCCTTGGGCTTCAAGTTGTGTTAAGTGGTGGCAGATGGGCAGGCATTAGAGGGGGAGGGTCAGCAGACTATACTTAAGGGGCACTAGCCCATCTAATAAACATGGGGTCACTGGGCCTACCCCTCCATAGGGGCTGGCGAGGATAGGGACTAGGAACTAGATAACCAGACCACATACCAAGACTGGGGCAGTACAGGGGCTGTACGCTCACCTCTGGGGGCTGCAGCCGGAGCTCGGCATCTGTCTGCCTGTCCTCATCCTCTAGAGGTTCTGGACTGGTGGGTGGCGGCTGCTGCCACACGATGGCCTCTTGGGCGTGTTCTTTGCGATACAGGTTGGTGCGATGTGTCAGGCTCACTCGTCTCACTACCTTCCTGTGGGGAGAGGAAGTTGAGACATCATCATCCATCTCACAACCAGTTCCACTGCCAGCTGACATCCACAGGGGCAAAGCCGAGGTCTCAGCAAGTGGAGAGTGACCCGCACAGCAGGAGGCGTACCCACGGCTGCCTGCACTGGAGGTGCGACGGCGCAGCAGGGAACGCTGGCGGCCCTGAGCCCGCAGGAGTGCGTCTTGTTTGTGCTTGAGCTCGAGCAGTTTCGCTCTGACTTCCTCATCACCACACAGGTCTGAGAAAAGATGGACAGAGATGTTACGGGCATCTTCATGGCCTAGCCCTTCTGCCAGGTGCAGGCAACCCCACACTCACCGAGGGGTGTCTCGTCCACCAGAGATTTTCCATTCAGATCCGCCCCATGTGCCACAAGCAATTCTACCAGGTGCACCTGCAGGCAGCCAGCAGTAGCTGCTTGGCTGAGGGCTCCATCTAGAGCCAGGAACCTACCCTCTCCCTGCTCCTGCACACTTACCTGGCCCCAGTAGGCTGCAGCATGCAGAGGCTCCCAGCCATCATGGTCCTTAGCGCTCAGGCTGGCTCCTTGCTCCAGTAGCAGGGTAGCCACCTCACTGAACCCATTAGCAGCGGCGATGTGCAGCTGCAGGCAGACCACTCAGCCCTGAATCCCTGAACCCCTTCCAAGTACCTGCCCCAGGACAGATACCCCCCAAGAGACTGAGTTCTCACCAGAGTGGCACCATGGTCCAAAGGGTCGTTGAGGTTGGTCCCAGCACGCAGCAGGTTCTGGAGGTCATTCAGCATGCACAGCTCTGGCACAGCCCGGGCCTCCTCAATGCTATCCTGGGTGATACCTGAGGGGCAAGCTGGCTCAGAGAAAGCATGAGTGAGGGCACCACCCCTTGCAGGCAGGCAGAACATACCACGATTGGCCATGGCGGTCTCAAGGCAATCCAGTGTCTGTTCATCCTCACACAGGTCATAGGGCATGTTGCCATCGGTATTGACTGCCAGGAGATCTGCGCCACTACAAGGAAAACAGACAAGCCACCAGCCTCAGTACCTTCATCCAACAGCTCCTCACTCAGTGAGTCCTCAGGAAGAGAGGACAGGCAGAAGGAAAGAAAGCCCTAGGTTCTGCTAGAACAGCTGGCCTCTGGGCCTGGCTGCTCAGCCCGAAATCCTGTCTTCAAGCTAGACTTAGCAGTCTCTATCCAACTTGTAGTCTTTATCCATCCAGGCTTCGGGGTTATGACACTCATTACCCATACATATAGTAGAGGCACTTGTAGAGGGGCAAGGGCTCTGGGACCCCAAGGACATAGAAGGGGTGCCTATGCATGGTGGAAGAGCAGAACCAGGATGCCTGCAGTTCCCATCCCACTCCAAGAGGAGCCTGAGGGACCTGCTAGCTATACACCCCTAATCTATTACCAAGGTGTCTGTGTGTGACAGAGACTCATCTGCTCATACAAGGATGACCAAGCTTCTATACTCTGACCTACTGGAGAAGTCCTCTGTTCTACCTGAGGGGTAAAGGCCTCGCCTGTACCAGGCACTTCCTCCTGGACACAGATGGTTTCCTCATTCCCCTTCTTCCTTACCAAGTCCTACCTCAACACTGACCAAATGGCACTTGACTGTGGAGACGCCCTTGGCCCAGAGTTGGAAGTGTAGCCTGCCAGACAGGCCAAAGAACACAGTGAACACACTCTTCCCTCCAGTGTTCCAGGTAGGGTTGACAGAGGAGGTAAGGACCGAGGAGGCATCCCAGAGGGGTCACCTGAGCCACCACAGGGACACCCAACAGGTCCTACCGTGAAATGAGGAGTTCCACCAGATGCAGATGACCACAGGTAGCCGCAGCATGTAGAGGTGTCCAGCACTCACTGTCTCGCGCATTGACATCAGCCCCAGCCTCCAGGAGCTGCTGTGCCATCTCTTGGAAGTCATCAATGCAGCACTGCAAACAAGTAACCTAAGCCCCATATCCAAGCCTCAGCGAGGCCAGCCAGCCCCACCCCAACTCCTGCAGGGGCTTACCTGGTGCAGTGCAGTCAAGCCATCTTCATTGGCCAGGTTGGGGCTAACCCCACTACTAAGGAACTGGCGGACTGCAAAGAGAGGAAGGTAGAAAGGGTCCTTAAGAGATACCAGATGCCTCTTCCTCCAGTCCCCAGTGGTTACAAGCATAGGGCACAGGCAAGGAAAGAGGGCCTGCTAAGGTTAGACCTGTCTTCTTACCAGGAAGATTCTAGTCAAAGAGAGAAGTGTCAGAGGCAGGGCCTAAGGAAGTGGGTAGTGCTAAGTCAATTGTGTTTTAGGACCCACACTGGGCCTGGCCACACCCACTCTCCATTTGTACTGTCCCACTTTCCAGAGTCGGGGCTTGGGAGCCATGCATAAAGGGAAAGGACTCACAGGATGCACTCTGTTAAGAGGCAGTGATGGCTATCAGCCCAAGTGCTAGATTTCTCTGCAACCCCAGGGTGTCTACCTGGGGTCCAGCCCTCCCATAACCTGGCTTTCCTCACAGAGAGACCTGTTGCATGCACCCCTATTAAGGACAATTGATATCAGTAGCAGAGCTGTGGCTAGAGCCCAGGAGCTGGTGGCAGGTCTAGGCCTAGTTCTGAGCCAACACAGAACAGGGCCACACCAGACAGATGGGCGTGCCTACTGTGCCGTGCCCTGGGACTCAAGCACACTCACCTTCCTCCAAGTCGTTTCGGGCAGCAGCCTCCAGAAGAGCAACGCTGGGAGGGAAGAGGACATGCTTCCGAGGCCTGGGGCCAGCCACCTCTTTGCATGGCCGTTCCCTGTGGCCCTTCCTGCTGTGGGCCTCCTTCTCAGCCTGGGCCCACATCTTTACCTGCTGGGCACGTCGCTTCTGGGCATGCTTCAGCCGTTCCTGGGTGCTCATCCTGCCTACCATGGGCATCTCTGCCAGCAGCTCCAGGTGCTCGGCCATGGTGGTGGATGTCTGCCCACAGGGCTGTTTGGGGCACCACGATTCGGGTTTGGGGGAGCAGGCCAAGCCTGAAGGGTGGGGCAGCTGGCTCAACTGGCACCCTTGGGGGCATCCCCTTCCTAAGACTTGGTGCCCTCTGTCCCTGGCAAGGCTGATATGGGAGGCCCCACACTGTGACCAGGCCCAGCTGCCCTAAGGGGCAGAGCCTGTGCAGGGAGGGCAGTGTGGCATAGGGTGGGGTGGAAGGAGTGTAGGGGGGGTGCCTGTAGTTGTTCCCCAGACAGGACTGACACCTCAACTGCTCAGCTGGCAGGGCCTCTGTCCACGGTGCCTCGCCTCCCTCTCGAGGTCAGGGTGCACAGCCTGTGGGAAGTAGCCCTAAGCCCTGGCCGGCCTCAGTCCAGGGTCTGAAGCTAATTACCCAGATAACCAAGTTCCAGCTTCCTGGCACCCTGCCTAGGAGAATGGAGGGCAGGGCCAATCAGCAGCAAGCCCTTGGCAGCCCCTAAGAACCTCTGCTCTTCTTCCATGCTGGCTGCCCTCAGTCCTATGGCTGCTTTTCCAGTCAGCACAGCTAGGTCTAACAAGCTATGCAGCAAAGGTCAGGGAGTATGGTCAGTCCTGGGGTTCCAGCTTCGAGTGTCCAAGGGTGACAATCTCCAGGCAGCAAGGAGACAGGAAGCCGGCCAATATTTTCTCAGGGGAGCCTCCCCTTCCGGCCGTCACACACACCTGAGGAGTAAATATGAATAAGGAAACATCAAGGTCAGCTAGCTCATGAGGAGAGGCAGGGGAGCTCCAGGGGAGCCCTGTGTGGGACACACCGCCTGCCCACAGCACACTGAAAGTCAACAACATATCCTCTGGGGTTGCTCTGCCCTACTCCTCCCCACACACTTAGGGAAGAGTAGGACAGGAGGCTTCTCAGGCCCCTACTCATCATCCTTTCCAGAAAGGGCTGTGCAGGCCCACAGTAAAACAGAGCCAGGAGGACCGGCTACACCCAGCCAGGCTGTCCAGGGCCATCCCAGGACCGAGCTCTGTCCTGGCTGGGCTGGGCAAGGTTTCTTCCCTAGGCTCTCCAGGGTTAGCATAAGGACTTGGCAGACTCTGCCCACTGAGTCCCCTGTGGCCTAGCATCTGCCTTGCTCCCAGCAGGAAGCCAGCTCAGTCCAGTCAGTATTTCTGCTATCCTGAGTGGCACTCAGCTGAAGTCACTGGCACCCTAGCATCCTCAGAGAAGAGGATGTAAGAGCTGTCTCTCCTGCTCCCCATTATTAGACAAAAGGAAAGCTATTCCGATGTCCTTGTCCTGTAGGAAAGAAACCAACCCAAAGGCAGCAGGCACTTTTCAAGTAGAAAGCATGCTGGCTTTTGGTTCTCTCATCTAGGGCCCAGATGAGCCAGCTCTCTGACTGCAGCAGGAAGATAAGCACGGCTTACAGCCGCTCCAGACAGCCTCCCTGGGAGGTCCTGTCTGCCCCACTACATCGTCCTTAACCCTGGTGGACCTACCTTCACGATCTTTTAGGGATGTGCCCGAGGACAGCCTGTGTGAATGGGGAGCACAAAGGAACCCAGTGAGCCCAGGCTTACCCCACATACAGCCCACTGAAAGGGTTTTTACTCCAAGGGCATTCCTGCACAGTTCCTAGCAGGCTGAGCTCTAAGCTTTCAGTCCCGAGTCCAGGAGCTGCCTCTCTGGCTCCCTTCCAGAAGCCAGCCTGAAAGGGAACAGGCCAGCTGAAAGTCAGTGGGCTCCTCTGAAGTTCTGGGAAAGGTCAGCTCCCGCCTATCTGAATCTTGGCTGACCCAGCCAGACCTGACTAAGGTGTGGCTCCTCTTCCTAGCCTGCCAGAGTCATGAAGACAGCAAAGCTGTCAGGGCTTGATGGCCAGCCCAACGGTTGTACCAAATGGCCACAGTACCTCATGAGCCAGAGCGGGCTGCCCTTCTCCACAAGTCCTTCCCAGAGCCTCGCTGGAATGTCAAATGGAGATAATTTGGTTGGTTTACTCCAGAACTGGGCTTCAGGCTGGGCTGAGCTGAACCAGGATGTGGGACCCAGCATAGGGAGCCTCCTACAAGGACTCTGACCCCTATTCCCCACCCTTCAGCCTGAGCACCACTGGACTGACCCAGCCTACAGAGTGTCCCTCAGGGCAGGTGACTTCCATCCACAAGGCCTAACCCCAAACCATTCCCTACAGCTCCAATGAGAACACAACCAACTACTTGGAGCCCTCAGTTTCCCTAGCATTCACCACTATATAACTCCCCTTTAGCGAGTGCTATCACCCCCAATTTATATTCAGGAAAACCAAGCTATGATAACCACTGCTATAAACAAAATCAATCCCACTGGCTAAGAAAGCTACAGGGACTGACTCTAGTAGGTCCACACACTCCAGACGCAAACAAAGAGCCGCAGGGACAGCCCTGGCACACCATGAACTTCTTTGTCAGCTGCCCAAATGCTGCCCACTGTCCTGCAATGACAGCTTCCCGTTTGATGTGTAGCCAGCACTGCCCTGTTAATCACTGTACCACGGTGCCTTTTAACCTATCACATGGTATCTGTTGTGAGCCCAGAGCCTGACAGCTACAAGGGGCCTGAACACATGGGGAACAAAGAATGGTATGGGTGGAGGCAGACGACCCAGAATTGGAGGCAAAGGATAGGTGTCCAGAGAAAGGACAGAAGAGAGGGGAGAAAACAGCCAAGGAATGGGGAAAAACAACAAAACTGCACCTGCTATAGGCTCCAGTGCTCAGATGAGTGCACACAGCACACTGCTCTGAGGGTATCTCCAGACTGGGAATGCCTCTCCCTGATACTGCCTGCTGGGACCCCTCTGCACTAAAGGCCATCCAGCAAGTCAAGGAGGCAGAGAGGAGAAAGCCCTTCTGCCTCTGGCTGCACATCACAGGGGGAGCCGGCACCTTAAGACAGAGGGCAGCAATGGGACAGCTGATGAAAAAGCCCCCGGCATGACAAGATGGAGTCAATCAGCCAAGTTTATTTGGTCTGTAGCAAGCAAGGTACCTGCCTAGAACCCATGATTATGGGGTGAGCAAACAAAATTCTGCCATTCTGTGGAATAACATCCATATGTTCATTTCTGTCACAAGCCAAAGCACATCAGCATCTAAAGAGAGTGACTTCAAGATGCTGACATGGATGCAGAAGCTGACAGGAATCTGGATAAGCAAACTCCGCTTCATTTTCAAGGAAGGCTGTCTGGAGGTAGAAATGACATGAGGGAGTCTCAGTGGGCTGCTCGCTGTCTGGAGGACACAGGTGCTAAGCCACTGGGGAGCATTCAGCTGGAGGGAAGCGCTAGCCCCTGGCTTACACCTGGGGCCACAGGCTGTGCCTGACCTCATAGTAGAAAATGGGTTGTGTTGGGGTTGGTTTGGTGCTATATATGCAAATGCTAAATTCTGGGCCTCAAGATCTGGTTGAAGTCCAGAGGAGCACATGCTCCTGTACACAAATGATGTTGTGTACACTTTGCTCCCCAATAGTCTCTGACTGGTTAAATAAAAGAGGCTGGACAGCCTGCAGGCAGAGCTTTGGTTCCCAGGCTTGGGGTCTCAGGTAGGGACCATGAGAGAGTGGTGAGGATAAAAGAGAAGATGGAGAGAAAGACCGTGGCCAGATGGCGCAGATCCAGGCCAGACAGGACAGCATACTGGCAGGTACCTTGAGGACTGCTGCTGGGAGGTGGTAGCCAGATCAGGTTAGAAAGTTAGTTTAACCCAAACCTTCCCAGTTATTGTGCTTAAAGCTTGTCTAAATAAATCAATAGGTCTCTGCCTCAATTACTAGAGAACTAGCTGGGTCACAGAAAAGCCCATTAAGCCGGGAGTGGTGGTGCACACCTTTAATCCCAGCACCAGGGAGGCAGATCTCTCTGAGTTCTAGGCTACACAGAGAAATCCTGTCTTGAAAAACCAAAGAAGAAAAGAAAGAAAATCCCATTAGGATTAATAAATATTCAACAACAGGGTTTACATTTTGGTCACAATGACTATTGCCCACAGTTGACGTCATGTGCCACGTTCTGCCAAGCCCACCTCTACTCAGTTAACTCTGACACTGCACCGACACAGCTGTAAAGTGCCTGACATGCACCTGGCCACGCCCTGCAAGCAATATTATGAAATGAAACAATGGGAAGAACTTGACCACTGATGAAAGGAATGTAATTAAATAAGCCCTACAAGGTCTTAGGAAGACTTTCTTTTTCTTTGGTTTTTCGAGACAGGATGTCTCTGTGTAACAGCCAAGGCTGTCCTAGACTTACTTTGTAGACCAGGCTGGCCTCAAACTCACAGTGATTCACCTGCCTCCGCCTCCCAAGTATGGGATCAAAGGCGTGTGCCACCACACCTGGCTTTTTTTTTTTTTTTTTTTATTTTTGGTTTTTTGAGACAGGGTTTCTCTGTGTAGCCTTGGCTGTCCTGAACTTGATTTGCAGACCAGGCTAGCCTTGAATTTACAGCAATCCACCTGCCTCTGCCTCTTCCCAAGTGCTGAGATTAAACGTATGCACCACCACACCTGGCTATGAAGACAGTTCTTAATACACTGTGCTGGTTAGTTTTTTGTTTTCTTTCTTTTTTTTCTTTTTTTCCGTTTTGCTTTTTTGAGACAGGGTCTTTCTGTGATGCCCTGGCTATCCTGGACTCTCTTTGTAGACCAGGTTGGCCTCAAACTCACAGAGATCCGGCTGCTTTTGCCTCCTGAATGCTGGGATTACAGGTGTATACCACCACCACACAGCACTGTGCTTGTTAGTTTTTAAAACCTGACATAAACCAGAGTCATCTGAGAAGAGGGAGCCTCAACTTAGAAAATGCCTCCTCACACTGGCCTGTGGAGCATTTTCTTGACTGCTGATAGATATGGGAGGGGCCAACCCACTGTGGGCAGTGGCTCCTCTGAGAAGGTGGTCCTGGCTTATATAAGCAAGCAAGCTAAGTAAGTCACAGAGATCAAGCCAGTAGCAGTGTCCTCTGTGACTTCCGTAGAAGATGGACATCTACATAGGCTCCTTCAAGTTGTTTCTGGTCAGTATTGTATAACAGCAACAGAAAACTAACTAGGATACCACACTATAATGGGAAGAGCTCTAAAAAATACTGCTTGTTCAGTTATAAAAACAAGATATGACCAGGCGTGGTGGCATACGCCTTTAATCCCAGCACTCTGGAGGCAGAGACAGGCAGATCACTGTGAGTTCAAGGCCAGCCTGGTCTACAAAGTGAATCTAGGACAGCCAAGGCTACACAGAGAAACCTTGTCTCGAAAAACAGTAAAAACCAACCAAACAGAAAAACAAGATATAAGACCAGGCTGGAGAGACGGCTCAGTGAGTAAGAACAGTTACTGTCTTGGTAGAGGATCTAGATTCAGTTCCCAGCAGCCACACCAGGCAGATCACAACCACCTGGGATTCCAGGGAATCTGACAGCACCTGGCCTCTATGGGCACCCGACACATAGTACAAATAAATTCATGCAGCTACAAAGACATACACATAAATAGAAAGAATAAATATTTTATATATATATATATATATATATATATATATATATGTATGTATATATATATATATATATATATATAAAATCATGTATATACTACAATATTTTTTCTGCAAAAATAAATGAAATAAGAATATACAGAGATGCCGGGTATGGTGGCGCACACCTTTAATCCCAGCACTCAGGAGGCAGAGGCAGACAGATCACTGTGAGTTCGAGGCCAGCCTGGTCTACAAATCGAGTCCAGGACTGCCAGAACTACACAGAGAAACACTGTCTCGAAAAAACAAAACAAAACAAACAGAGAGCAAGACAAATATACAGAGAGGCACTAGAGAGATGTCTCGGTGGTTAAGAGCACTTGCTGTTCTTCCAAAGGACCCAAGTTCAGTTCCCAGCACCAACATAGGGCAGCTCACAACCACCTGTAACTCCAGCTCCAGGGGATTGAAGCTTTCTTCTGGCCTCCAAAGACACTGCACACACACACACAAACACATACTCAAAAATAATTAAAATTAAATCTGCTGTGTGTGATACACACTTTTTTTTTTCAATGTGATACACAACTTTAATGCCAGCGTTCACAAAACAGGTGGATCTCTGTGAGTTCTGGGCCAGCCAAAGCTACATAGTGAGACCTGTCTCCAAAAATAAATTATATATATATACATATATGTCTGTGTATGTATGTGTGTATGTATGTATAAAATTTATGGTTTTTCAAGACAAGGTTTCTCTGTGCAGCCTTGGCTGTCCTAGACTCACTTTGTAGACCAGGTGGCCTCGAACTCAAAGATCCACCTGCCTCTGCCTCCTGGGTGCTGCGATTAAAGGCGTGAGCCACCACACCTGGCTCATAAAAATAAATTTTACAAAAGCAATTTTTAATAAAAGTTCAGAGTGGCGCATGGTGGTGAACCCACAGCCTCTAGCAACTAGAGGGATGAGGCAGACAAAGTGCTTGAGAGCAGGCATCAGAGCCCATCCCTGGAAACAGCGCAGGGCTGGAGGCGCAGCTCAATGATAGAGCACTTGTCTAGTAATTACAAACCCTGGGTCCCTCTCCCTCTACACCTACACATACACAAAGTAGCAGTATGTATATTTATACTTGTAAACATGAGAAAGAGACACAAGAAATAAGTAGAGATGGGAACAGGTATGGGGAAGTACTTGTGTTTGGTACAATGTAGTTGAACTTGGAACACGTGAAGATTACTCTGTGTAGAAACTATGTTGAGAGCTCTGCCTCAAGCAAGGTGAGTGTCAACTGCCACTGCACAGGTATAACTTTGGCACCTGGAGGAAGAACAGCACACAGACACTGGGCAAGAAAAGGGGGGGAATACAGATAAGGCCACCCAGACACCCAAGCATTTTTGTAGCATCTTGTCTTCTCATGCTAGTGGAGTTGAGAAGCCCTCAAACCAATGAGAGACACAATCAGACAGCAGAAACCAAAGGAAGTCAGGTGGTAGGGCAAGCAGATAGCCCTCAAGTGGGAAGTGGACAGGAAGACACTCCAGGGAAACAGCAGAAATGAGAAGGCACAGGACTGGAAACCACAGAGAGCTGCCGTGGGGGGAAGGGTCAAGAGGGCTGACAGAAGGGCCCTCAGGAACACAGCTGTGGCATGTAGAGAAGTTCAGAGGAGGAGCCAAGCGAAGTGGTCCCCAGGGGTAATATATATCATACTCTGTGGAGATATGAGATACGCAGAGCCCACGGCCCTGTAGAGAACTGGGTGGCAGGGAGGGCTCCACATAGGGCCAAATTGGGGAAGGACTCAAGTGCTGGCAGTGGAAAGCTGCTTGAGAAACAAAACCCTCTTCACTCCAAAATAAACTTCAGACAGCACACACACGGCCTTAGGGGAAAGACAAGAGTACAAGGAAAAGAAGAAAATGTTTCACAATCCTAACACACACACAGCTTTCTAAACATGACACAAAACCCGAAACTGAAAGGAAATCCCACAAATCCAATTACACTTAGTTTTCAAACAATATGCATTATAAAAAGAAGACAAAATAAAACCTACAAGGTTCACTAGGTGTGGTGGCTCACAACTGATATCCAGAATTCAGAGTTCAAGCACGGCCAGCCTGACTCTAGTCTCATTAACACGCCCTACAAGGTCAGAAGTCAGATGACCAAGCTGGGTATAATGGCGCACACCTTTACTCCCAGCACTTGGGAGGCAAAGGCAGGTTGGATCTCTGTGAGTTTGAGGCTAGTCTGTCTACTTTCTGAGATCCTGACTCTTGTTGGACCTTAGGCACAGGCCACACAGAGGCCCGAACAGCTCTCAGCATGCTGAGAGACATCCCTACAGCTCAGCAGCAGCCTTGCAGAGGGAGTAGCACCTTGCAAGGGAACCCCTCATCAGAACCCTGACTTAAATGGGAAGGGAGCTCCTGACCTACACGCCACATGCCTTCAAGGCCTAAAGCCCAACAATACCTTTAATGATGCCAGTGAACTCTTTTTTAATTAGTTATTTATTATCATGTATACAGTACTCTGCCTGCATGTACACCTCCAGGCCAGAAGAGGGCATCAGATCACATCATAGATGGTTGTGAGCCACCATGTGGCTGCTGGGAATTGAACTCAGGACCTCTGGAAGAGCAGTCAGTGCTCTTAACCTCTGAGCCATACCTTCCAGCCCCCCACCCACCCACCCACATATTCTCTTGAGGAACTGCAGTTTCTTAGTGCTACTCCATCCTGCACTGGCAGCCCTCTCATGGGTTACCTTTTTACTCCACAGAAGCTCTTTGTCCCTTGTTATACTTGTACTGTCCCCTCCTCTCCCTGTAGTCTTAGTCTGTAGGTGAATTCCTGATGGTTTGAGCATTCTTGCATTTCTCTTCCACCTCACAGTTGTGACCCCTTCATCCTGCTAATGACTTCTGTCCCAACTATACCCTCCACCTAGTCACCAAAGCAGATGCCTCACCTGTAGTCTCAATACAACCCCCTATCCTTTCCCTGTCTCTCCTACGACCTAGAAGCCAACCCCAACATTCCAGCATTCACACACACAGTGCTGTTCTACCCTACTTCCTCCCCTCCATCCAGCCTCAGTCTGAGCTCTCCGGGCCTCTTGCATCACTGAGGGAACCAAGAGAGCTACTAACAAAGCCAGGGAGAGCTGCCTGGTCCTGAGTGCTGCAGCCCATCTCCTAGATGCACAGAGATCTCACCATTTCCCTTCACTCCTAGACTGAACCGTGTATCTTGAGTAGACAAAGCATGAGAAGAGCCCTCTGTCTCCTATCATGAGAGAATCCCCAAACACAAACACTCACTAAGAAGCTTAACAAAAGGCCTGCACAAAGAACCATAAAACAACACTGAAAGACAAGCGACAAGACCTAAGTAAATAAAGGCAGACACCTTGATTGTGGTCAGGTCAGAACTGAAAAGTCAGTGTTCTCCAAGCTCATTTGAGCCTGTGCATTTGAAACTCACAATGCAAATGTACATGAACAGACAGCACAATCATGTAAGAGTCTGGCTTACTTATGCTGCCACACGTTACAGTTTATTACACAGCGCAGTAAAGGAACCCCTGAGGTGTTTGCTGAAGGGTAAAGAAGTAAGCCGGGGAGCCGGAGAGAAGGCACAGTCAGTGCAGAGATTGCTGTGCAAGCAGAAGGACCTGAGTGTGGATTCACAGCATCCATATAAAACCCAGAGGCTGCAGTTCAACGGCCAAACTCTGCCAAGACAGGGTAAGCAAATCCTCAAAGGTTCCTGCCTCACAGACACGTCTGTCACATACATTGGGCTAGAAGGCCGAAGATGATGCTCCAATGTCATAGAGAGTGTGGGGTGAGTATTCAGGCAGTAAACTGTCTCAGTCATTTTTTCATTTTGGAAGCTGCTAGCCTGCACGTCCAGTTCACTCAGGTCTTTAAATTTTATTCCTTCTCAAGTCTCTGATGGGGTTGAAGGACAGATAGTTTAGTCTTACAATTACGCTTAGTTGGTTAGGGGTTAAGAGGTTTCTTAGATCAAGATAGGTGTTTTAAGTTAATAGAGATGAGATATAATAGATATTGATTTACATTTAGAAATTTAGACCCAACAAGCTAGGAAAGATGTTTATTTCAAGTTTGCCAAATACAAATAGTCAAATCACTATGAATGTAACATTTATATAATTCCTGGTTGTCTCGTGGTTCTTTCTGCTGTATGTAGTTTATTTTATTCAGGTGTAATAATAAAAATGTATATCTTAAAAAAGAAACATGATTTTAAAAACGGAAAAACAAACAAACAAACAAACCCAGAGGCTGTGGCATGTGGCTGTAAACACAATCCTGGGTGTGGGATGGGGGTGACAAGCAGATCTTGTGGCTCACCGGCCAGCCCGTTTACCCAAATCACTGAGCTCCACGCTTAGTGAAAGACTGTCTGAAAAAATAAGGTGAAGTTGGCCATGGTGGTGAATACCTTTACTCTCAGCACTCAGGAGGCAGAGGCAAATAGATTGCTACAGAGCAAGTTCCAGGACAGCCATGATCAGACAGAGACACTCTGTCTCAAAAAACAAAAACAAAAACAAAACACACACACACACACACACACACACACACACACACACACACACCCCTTCTAATATGTATGTGAACATTCATAAAAGCTTTCTTTGTAACAGCTAAGAACTGGGCAGCACCTGTCTGGATGAGGTGGACAGCGACAGAACAGTGGTCTGTTCCCGCTGACAAGTGTGGCTTAGATGGATGCTGACAACCAAGAGGTGGCATGCTACAAGACTATTGGTAGAATGCTCCTGCCATAGCACACACACAGAGAGACACGGTGCTAGACAACAGGTGAGAGAGGCCCAAGGCCCAAGGCCCTCAGAGTCGGGCAGTGTGTAGAAGGCCTGGACTGTCTTGCTTGACTGCACAGAGCTGACAAGCACACACAGTGTATGTGAAGCTGTGCAACCTGCATAAAGTCACGAAGCATATTTCACTCCTTTCAGGTCTGTATTGCGTAGTTAGGCACATCATGAAAGGAGATCTAGAGAAGAGATTTCTTCTTAGTTACTGTATGGGATCCAACCTACTTTTGTTTTTTCATTTTTTTTTGTTTTGGTTTTCTCGAGACAGGGTTTCTCTGTGTAGCCTTCGCTGTCCTAGACTCACTTAGTAGACCAGGCTGGCCTTGAATTCACAGTGATTCACCTGCCTCTGCCTCCCGAGTGCTGGGATTAAAGGCATGTGCCACCACGCCCGGCTATCCAACCTACTTTTAAAAATAATGAGTAAGGGTTGGAGAGATGGCTCAGAGGTTAAGAGCACTGTCTCCTCTTCCAGAGGTCCTGAGTTCAATTCCCAGCAACCACATGGTGCCTCACAACCATCTATTATGCGATCTGGTGCCTCTTCTGGCACGCAGGTGTAGATGCAGATATCTTTAAAAAGAGAAAGAGAAAGAGAGAGAGAGAGGGGGAGAGAGAGAGAGAGAGAGAGAGAGAGAGAGAGAGAGGGAGAGAGAGAGAAAACTGGTTGCAGTGTGGCACACCTGTAATCCCAGCACTCAGGAGGCAGAGGCAGGTGGATCTCTGTGAGCTTGAGGCCAGCCTGGTCTACAGAGTGAGTTCAGGACAGCCAGGACTACACAGAGAGACCCTGCTTCAAAAAAACCAAAAAGAAAAAGAATGAGTAAGAGCTGGAGAGACAGCACTTGCTGCTCTCCCACAAGACCTGGCTGGGTGTGACTCCCAGGACTCAGATGGCAGCTATGACAGCTCACAACCATCTTTAACTCCAGTTCTAGGTGATCCAATATCTTCTTCTGGCCTTGGAGGTACCAGGCACATTCATGGTGTGGAGGCAGGCAAAACACCCACACAGAAAATAATTTAAAAAAAAAAAAGACACATAATGGCAACAACTTGGGAGGCTTAGGCAGGAGTTCAAGGTCAGCTTGGGCCACAAAATGAGATTTTACCTTTTAAAAAAAAGCTTTTGCTGTGGTGGCTAAAGCTTGTAATTACAGAACCCAGGGGGTGGGGGTGGGGAACTGAATACTTAAAAGACCAAATGAAGCCCGGTGTGGTGGCACACACCTTTAATCCCAGCACAGGGAGGCAGAAGCAGGTGGATCTCTGTGAGTTCGAGGCCAGCCTAGTCTACAAAGTGAATCCAGGACAGCCAGGGCTGTTACACAGAGAAACACTACCTGGTGGTGGTGTGTGCTACTCTATAGAAGGGCAGGGTCAGGCTTCCCACAGAGCTCACTGAAGCTCACAGGGCCTTGTCACAGAGGATATGGAAAGCTCCTACCACATAGCAAGGACATAAACAACCACCAGGCTGCCTGCCCTCACTAGCTGTAAGAACCAGTAGGATGGCCTGGGCAGAACTGTGGATAAGAATTAGTTGTCATATAACCCCAAGCAGACACAACTGCCATCAGCAGGCACCTGAAGCAGCCCTGGGAGGCCAGAAGAATAAGTATCCCAGTTTCAAGCCAGAGAAAGCTGAGAATCCACAAGAGAGAGGCTTAGGTTTCTGGACTCACCTTGTAAAGTCAAGGCAATTTCACAAACACTGCTGCAGGCCAACAACTATCTCAAGCCAGGTACGGGTCCCAACCAGGCCCTTCCTCCATACCCTAAGACACTTGGCACGTCTAAAATCCCTGTCCCTCCCCAGCTTTCTTCTACAGTAGGGCTCCACTCCTGCCTGCCTGCTAGTCTCTAGACTCTTGTCGAGGTTCTAACGTGTAACTCCTCATGTTCAGCCTCCACCACTCACCAGGCAATAGACAGAACCATTGAGCTCACAGCCGGGAATCTCCTCAATATCACAGTACTTGCCATGTGTCCCTCCACTGTATCTCTGCAACTCCACCACACTGACCATCACCCAGGTGGTCCCAGGCTCTAGAAGCTCAACCTTCTCCTAAGGCAAGCCTCTTCCTCTGAGAGGCAGGCTTCCTTTCTGGGCCCCAGTATCATTAAGGGACAAGTACAGAGATAAAATGTGCTCATCGTGTAAAAAACCCAGGGTGTCCAAGGTCAGGTCAGCAAAGGCACTATGGTTTCTTCTGTCTCCCTGAAGACCATTCACTCTACAAGAGGCCACTATCCTGGAGACACTCCTAGCCCTAGGGGATCCAGTGGAGGCACAGAAGCCACCCCCCCCCTTGGTTTTTCAAGACAAAGTTTCTCTGTGTAACAGCCCTGGCTGTCCTGGACTCACTTTGTAGACCAGGCTGGCCTTGAACTCACAGAGATTCACCTGCCTCTGCCTCCCAAGGGCTGGGATTAAAGGTGTGTGCCACCACGCCTGGCTCAGTAGCCTCATCTCACAGCTGTAAGAGCAAATCCTCTGGGAAGCTGGTCCTCAGCCCCAGTTGAGCCTCCAGATGACACAGTCCCGGCTGGCAACATGACCACAATCCTGGAACAGAGCCAGAACCAGCTAACTGAGTGTTTCTCACATGCCTGACCACAAAGGCCTCAGAATAATCAGATTTTTGTTGTTGTTGTTTGAGACAGTCTCCCTTTGTAGACCAGGCTGACCTCAAACTCACAGAGGTCTGCCTGCCTCTGCCTCTAGAGTGTTGGTATTAAAGGTGTGCACCACTATGCCCAGCTTCCATCCTATCCCCAATATTTTAAGACAGGGTCTCTACATTAAGACTTAGACTGGCCTCTAGCAATAGAACCCAGGCTGACCTCAAATTAACTTAAATCTTGCTGTCAGACCCTGTAAGTGATGGGATCACAGGCCTCAGCCACCACCTAGCCCAATGTTGATTTAAAAACACTACATTTGGGAGTGATCTGTGTCTAGCCAGAGTTACTTTCAAGCACTCTCTCCGTCTCTGCAACCCAGCCTTGGCCACTGAGGTTGCCGTGATGCTCCCATATGCATGGTGAGTCTGCCCCAGGCTCCACTGTCTCCCATTGGCCCACAGTCAATTATTGGACTCAGCTACATCCTACCTGTGTGCTATGCATTATCAAGAGCCTCCTCTCCAGGCAGGCTACGTGGTCTACAGAGCCATAGCAAGGCCCAGGCCGGCCAGTGGTATGCAATGAGCACATGTGGGAGTAAGAGGGCAATTTACGGTGCTGATTCTTTGCTTCTCCCACATAGGTCTCAGAGATGGAACTCAGGTTATCAGGCTGGGCAGCAAACACCGTTACCTGCTGAACCATCTTGCCCACACTCAATAGAGCAACTAAAAGAGCCTAATTATGGGGCTGGAGAGATGGCTCAGAGGTTAAGAGCACTGTCTGCTCTTCCAACGGTTTTGAGTTCAATTTCCAGCAACCACATGGTGGCTTATAACCACCTATAATGAGATCTGGTGCCCTCTTCTGGTGGGCAGGCACACATGTAAACAGAATATTGTATAAATAATTTAAAAAATAAATCTTAAAAAAAAAAAGAGCCAAATTATAACTAAAAAGCAAAGCCAGGTATGGTGGTGCACACCTGTGATACCAGTACTGAGGAGGCAGAGACAGGCAGATCTGTAAGTTCAAGGCCAGCCTGGTCTACAAAGTGAGTCCAGGACAGCCAGGGCTATACAGAGAAACCTTGTCTCAAAAAACAAAACAAAAACAAAAAAAAGCATTTATTGAATATGGCCACAATGGGAAGAGGGACAAACAGATTAAGAGATGACCTCAATTTTTCCCCCTATTTTTGATCTACAAAAATGAAGTTCTTTAGCTCAGTAACAGGGCTAATTGTCACACAGGAAGGACCCATGTATTTGCACATAAACACTTCCAGCCAGCTCGGTAACCATGGCTGCATAGAAAATCTGGGAGGGCCCTTCCCAGATATCAAGGAAGCTCTTAATCCTCCTCGTCAACTTCCTTTCTTTTTGCTATCCAGCTCCAGAATATACCTAATTAACTCAAAGCAACATGTCAAAGGCTTAAGGCTAAAGTAGTAGTAGACACTTGAAAAGCTATTCAATGAGAACTGAAGACAACACTCAGTAAGGATGAGACAAGGAGGGCAGCAAAGAACCTAGCACCCAGCTGGGCAGGAATGGCTCAAGGCTTTAATCCCAGCACTCAGGAGATAGAGGCAGGCAGATCTCTGTGAATTCCAGGCCAGCCTGGTCTACAGAGTGAGTTCCAGGACATGCAGGGCTACATGAAGAAACTCAATTTAAAAAAAAAAAAAAAAAAAAAGAATCTAGTACCCAAATTCCAATGCACTGTCCCATTTAAGTTTCTACTGGGCTGTGACACCCTTGTAAATTGGAAAACTAAGATCTGTCAGACAGAAAAGGTAACAAAAGTTAGCTTTGAAGAGTAAACAAAAGTTTGTTCTGACTCAAACTCTGGTCCCAGAGAGAACATGACTAAATCCACATGAGGCAGGTTAGTGACCCTGGGGGCCACACTGCTCTATGACATAGGATGAAGAGGCATGGGTCATAAGAGGAAAAGACTTAGAACAAGGAGTGTAGAGCCTACACTGGTTATGCTGTCGGAGAATCCCCTTACACACAGACAAGACAAGATGAACAGAGACATTCATAACAAGAAAAATGTAAAAAAAAAGAAAGAAAAAAAAAAAAAAAAAGAAAAATGTACTTAGCAAATTCCTAGAAACTAGATAGAAGAAAAAACGGTGGGAGCTAGCAGGACACTGATCCCTAAAGTCAACAGGGAGGAAGTGGAAGAGGAGGAGGAGAAAGTACAGAACATAGCCTGATCAAGTTAAGTATCTCAAGGAATTAGGTCATGGTGGGTCAAGGAGGCACACGTGGGTACTTGACGGAGGGCCAAAGCCAGCCTCAACTACTTAGCACGTCTAAAGCCAACTTAGGCTAAAAAGACCCTGGCTCAAAGCACACAAACAAGATTCCTCAAGAGCCAAGGGTGATGACGCACACATTTAATCCTGGCACTTGGGAGGTAGAAGCAAGCAGATGCTGTGAGTTCGAGGACAGCCTGGTCTAAGAAGCGAGTCCAGGACAGCCAGGGCTACCCAGGGAAACCTTGTCTCAAAAAAACAAAAAACAAATTGGGGGCTGGAGAGATGGCTCAGTGGTGAAGAGCACTGACTGCTCTTCCAGACTTCCAGAAGACCTGGGTTCAGTTCCCAGCACTCATAAGGCAGCTCACATCTGTCTGTAACTTCATGATCTGACACCCTCAGACATACATGCAGGCAAAATACCTATGCACATAAAATAAAAATAAATAAATGTGGGGTTTTTGTTTGTTTGTTTGTTTGGTTGGTTGGTTGGTTGGTTTTTCGAGACAAGGGTTCTCTGTGTAACAGCTCTAGCTGTCCTGGAACTCTCTCTGTAGACCAGGTTGGCCTTGAACTCACAGAGATCCTCCTGCCTCTGCCTCCCAAGTGCTACGATTAAAAGCATGCGACACTACCGCTTAGCTTATTTTTTTTTTTTTTTAAAGAAAAAGAAGTGGAGGGTGCTGGAGAGATGGTTCAGCAGATAAGAGCACTGTGTGCTCTTCCAGGGTCCTAAATTCAATCCCCAGCAACCACATGGTGGCTCACAATCATCTACACTGGAATCTGATGCCCTCTTCTTGCACACAGGTGTATATGTAGATGGAGCACTCATACATAAAATAAATGTATTTGTTTGTTTTTGTTTTTTCAAGACAGGGGTTCTTTATGTAACAGCCCTGGCTGTCCTGGACACTCTTTGTAGACCAGGCTGGCCTCGAACTCAGAGATATGCCTGCCTCTGCCTCCCAAGTGCTGGGATTAAAGGCATGCGGCACCACCACCTAGCAATAAATAAAATCTTTAAAAAAAAAAAAAAAAAGTGGAAATAATCCAACTACCATAAAAACACAGGAACAAACAATACTGGGCACATTCATATGGTGCAAATTACCCAGCTATAAAAAGGAATGAAATTCTGACACATGCTACAAAAGTGTAAGACATAAATGGACCAATTGTGTAATACTCAGCCTATGCAAGGCGCCTACACTGGGCAAACACCCAGAAACATAACACAGCACCAGCCCCAGTATCTAGGAGGAGGAACAGGAATTCTTGTTTAATGAACACAAAGTTTCTGTCTTGAAGATTTTGGAAACAGAAGACAGACATGGTGGTCTACTCCTATAACCACAGAATTTGGGAAGCTCAGTTCCAGGCCAGCTTGGCTACACACAGCAAGACACCAACCACTTCATGAAACACAAGTCAGAGTGCTGGGCAGAGGTAGAAGGTTTAAGGCCACCTGGACTACATTGTAAGAGCCTTTCTCAATGAGGAAAACACTAAGTAGTAGGTAACAGACGCCCTAGGTTCCACCCACAGCACCACCAAAACCAAACCAGAGGCAGGCGGTGCACTGTGAGTTTGAGGCCAGCCTGGTCTACAAAGAGAGTTCCAGGACAACCAAGGCTACACAGAGAAACCCTATCTCAAAAAACCAAAAGGAAAAAAAAAAAAAAAAAAAAAAGCCAAAAAGGTCTCCTCTGTATATATAGCAATTTTTGTTTGATTGTTTTTAATTTTTTGTTTTTCAAGACAGAGTTTCTCTTTGTAACAGTCCTGGCTGTCCTGGACTCACTTTGTAGACTAGGCTGGCCTCGAACTCACAGCTATCTATCTGCCTCCCAAGTGCTGGGATTTGAGGCATGGGCCACCACACTTGGCTCAGCAATTTTAATTTCTAACACAGGACTCAGGAAACCATGGGGCAGTCTGTTGTTACACAGGCCATAAGGGAAAAAAAAAAGACTTGCCTTTTTAAATGCCTGGGAAGGAGGAGTTGGAAGGCGTGTACGTGCCTGAGCAGCAGGAGCAGAACTGTTGCAAATTTGAGGCTAGCCTGAGATGCATAGCAAGCTTAAAGCAAGTTTAGGCTACACAGTGAGACCCAATCTCACAGACAAATAGTAAAGAGACTGGTGAGATGGCTCAGTGGTTGAAAACACTGGTCACTGCTCTTCCATAGAACCAGGGTTCAATTCCCAGTAACCACATGGTGGCTACAACTGTCTGTAATGCCAGTTCCAGGAGATCTGACACCCTCTTCTGACCTGCACGCACAGAGTGTGGAGAAACACATGCAGGCAAAACATTCATACAAATAAAATAAAAAACGTAAAGAACTAGTAAAATAAAATGTAAAGTAATGTTATGTGAGATGGCTAAGTGGTAGAGGTGCATCCTACCAATCTTGACCGCCTGACTTCATTCTGGGGAGCCCACATACTGGAAGGAGAAAACTGACTGACTACTGACTCCCACAAGTTGTTCTCTGACCTCCTAGCACGGGCTGTGGCCCACACACTAGGTAACAATACTGGGCTGGATAGCTAGCTCAAATGTTAAGAGCATTTACTGCTCCTGCAGGAGAAATGAGTTCAGTTCCCAGCACCCCCAGGGCTGTTCATCCTTAACTCCAGTTCCGGGAGATCCAACAATCTCTTCTGATATCCTTAGGCACTCAGGTAGTGCACATACAAACATGTCGACAAGACATTCCCACACATAAAGCAAATTGTTTCCTCTTGTTTGAGACAGAATCTCTCTACCCTGGCTGCACTGCAACTCACTAGGCAGGCCTCAAACTTGCCTCTGTCTCCCTGCTGGGATTAAAGGAGTGCACCACCACACCTGGAAACCATAAATTAAATCTTTCAAAAGTTTCTTTTAAAATAGTAAAGCCAGGGAGCTGGAGAGATGGTTCAATGGTCAAGAGGACCTGGGTTCAATTCCCAGCATCCATATGGCAGCTCACAATTGTCTATGGCTCCTGTTTACAGGGATCCAGCTCCCTAACACATGCAGAAAAAAACACCAATGTATATAAAAATTTTTTTTTAATTTTAATTAAAAAAAAAAACTGGGCATGGTGGTGCACGCCTGTAATCCCAACACTTGGGAGGCAGAGGCAGGTGGATCTCTGTGAGTTTGAGACCAGCCTGGTCTACAAAATGAGTCCAGGACAGCCAAGGCTACACAGAGAAACCCTGCCTTGAAAAAAAAAAAGTTGCATGCCTTTAATCCCAGAACTCAGGAGGAAGAAAGAGGTAGCTCTCCTGAGTTTGAGGCCAGCCTGATCTACATATTAAGTTCAAGGACAGCCACCTTGTGAGACCCTGTCTTAAGAAAGGAAAAAAAAAAAAAAAAAAAAAAAAAAAAGACAGTAATAAATAATAATGAGGATGAGGAGGATGGTGTACCAATACCATTCAACACACAATGGAAAATAGAAATTTTGTTGAGAAAGCTCCTCAATTATGTTGTCCTAATAGAAATCATGTGCCTGGCAGACCTGAAACATTTTGAGGTTTTCTATGCCCCAGCACCACCACTGTCATCCTTATCCCACCTCAAAATCACTGTCCCTTCTGTCTGGAGAGTTCTCCCATTGTATCTCAGAACCAGCTAGATCACATCGTCTCCATGGCTACCTTGTAACTCTCTTATCGCATCATGTTTTATTTGACATTCCTTGCTCTGGATTTATTGACATTCCCTTAGAGCTTAGGCCAGTGCCAGACTCACAAGAGCCATTCAGTAAATGACGAACAAGCAGGTGAATAGTCAATGAGCATGCCAGCGCCCTGAATACAGCACAGAATGGGACTCACAGACAGGACATCATAGGGCTTACTCTAGTGCCTATGATTGTTCAAGAGGCAGTTCCAGGAGAGGCTAGAGGTGAGGAAAGACCCTGTGACTGCCACGGGTATCTCGTTTGGGTGGATGTAGGATAGGCACTGGAGCGGGATACAGTTGGGACAGTGAAAGTGCGGGGCCTCGGGGCTGGGAGTCCGGTTGCTTATCTATGACTGAGATAGTGAAGGCACCAGAGTAACCACCTGATGACACAGACCATAGATGCAACAATCTGTCAGACATCGTTCCAAAATGGAGTCCAGAGACTAGACAGAGTCCAGTTATACCCTACACTCATGATGAAGAGGTAGGAGGAGTCAAACAAGAGACAAGAGGGGCAGTGGTGCAGGCCTGCATCCATCAGCCCTGTACCCTGGGGTCAGGAAGGTATAAATCCCAAGCCAGCCTGGGTTGTACTGAAACCCTGTCTAGAAACTGAGCTGGAGAGAGAGCTCAGCAGGCATTTACCCTGCCAGCTGAATTCAATCCCCTAGAATCCACATTCAATGTGGAAAGGGAGAATGGGCCAGGCTTGGCTGGCACATATCTTTAAACCCAGCACTTGGGAGGCAGAAGCAGGTGGACTCTATAAGTTCGAGGCCACCCTGGTCTACAGAGTGAATTCAAGGGCGGCCAGGATTATGTAGAGAGACTTTGTCTCAAAGAGAGAGAGAGAGAGAGAGACACACACACAGACAGAGAGAAATGAACTCCGCAACGCCATCAATTTGTCCCCTAACCTCTACCTGTGCAGTATCACAGGCACCCACCCTAAACAATAATAATACTTTAAAAAGTATTCATCCTTTAATCTCAGCACAGAGGCAGGTGGATAGCTGTCAGAGCCCAGCCTGGTCCGCAAAGCGACTCCAGGACAGCCAAAGCTACACAGAGAAGCCTTGTCTTGAAAAAAAAAAAAAAAATGGGGGCTGGAGAGATGGCTTGGGAGTTAAGAGCACTGGCTGCTTTCCCAAAGGTCCTGGAGTTCAATTCCCAGCAACCATATGGTGGCTCACGGCCATCTGTAACAGCATCTGATGCCCCCTTCTGGCATGAAGATATACATGCAAATAGAGCACTATATGCAAATAAATAAATATTTTTTTTAAAAAAGAAAAAAACAAAAACAAAAAAAGAAAAGAAAAAAAATTCTTTAGAAGAAGAAAAAAGGAAGAAAGAAAAAGCAATAGGAAGGCCCGAGCAAATAAGGAAGAAACCCAAGGCTGGCAGCATTAGGAGTGGGAAGAATGAAGGGAAAAAAAAAGTCTCCTTGGGCAAACTAGCAGCCCTCAAAGCGCACAAAGTCCCATCACCATGACAACATGAAACCAGCGTCAGGGCCAGTCTCACCAGGCCAACACTCCTTCAACCACGTCAGTTCCCATGCTGGGCTTGTAGCAGCTCTGGTTTCCTTAAAGTGAGTCAGGCGGCCTTCTGAAAGAGCCAGGGCGCTTGAAGCAAGACAAAGCCTCCAACGTAAACTGCAATCTATAAGGGAATACCTGGGGAGAAAAGACCCCTAGGGGGGCTCCCTGAGGTCTGTGTCCTGGCCTCTAACTTGCACCCCCAAGTGAGGACCTGGAAGAAAGGAAGACGGAGCGCTTTAGGGGTCGGCTAGCTTTGCTCTGTCTGGAGCACACCTCTCCTCTGCATCCGTAATAATTCATCCTCCTTGCCTCAAGCCTCCAGCACTGGTTCAGCCAGGAACCCAAAGGAGCCCAAACACTTTTCACAGGCTGCTCTACATTGCTCTCCTAACCATAATCCACGAGGCACAGTCTCCAGGCAAGGGTACTTGAAATCGTAAGAAGCTCTCGCGTGTGCTTTTACTTAACTCCAAGGTCCGCATGGAGCTTAGGAAAGTGTCTTCGCTGTCCTCGTGTCAGAATGAGACTGTCGGTCAATTTACCTGACCAACAGGTTGCAAGAACTACCTTCACTGTTAGGTTTCACAAACAAACAAACACCGTCCCCCAACAGCCTCGCTGGCGCCCCTTCTGCAGGCCCCTCACGACCCTTCCCACTGCCCGGCAGGGATAGCACCGGGCCGCAGAAGCACCAGCGCCGGCTCACACGCCATGCCCCGCCCCGCCCCGCCGCGCCGCGCCGGACCTGGCCTAGGTTCCCACACAGACCCGACCCTCACTCACAACCGCCGGCCGTCTTACCTGGAGCCCCACTAGCAGCTCCCTGAACCCGGCCTGGCCGACCCTTGGGCCCGGCGCTGCTCCAGGCGCCACGGGGGCGGGCCCCGCGCCCATCCTCGCCATAGCAACGCGACACTTCCGGACCGAGCTGTCCGAAGCGGAAGCCGCGGTGCTGGGTGGGAGTGCTGGGCGGAGCCGCTCTGCGAGGGCGGGACCTAAGGAGCGCCCTCCAGGGGCGGGGCCAGCCTGGGTAGATTGGTTGATGCTGAAGAAAGGTTTTTAGTCCTCTGTTCTACTCTGCCATGAATGCCTTTGCGTCCATGGTTAGGGAGGAAGGGCAAGTGTCCTGGTGTTCCCGGGAGGGTGATCTCTATTTATCCTGGTCTTTGATAGAAGAGTAGGAGCCCTTCCTTTAAAGCAGAAGCATCGTTGGTCGGAGGAGGGAACCACGTGTCACCAGGAGGGGGATGGACAGCGGTTTGGGTCATGGTTGGGCCCTAGGTAGGACACTGTGGTCAGGGAGAAGCGTCCAGGAGCCTTGAATGTCAGACATAGGAGCCCAGGCTTCTAATCAAGGAAGGACCAGTGGAAAAGGGTGACCTCAGACTTGTAGAAGTCAATGACTTCCTTGCTGAATAGGGCTGAGGCCAGGGGTCTGAGGTCTCTCCTGTGCCTGGGGAGACACAGGACCTGTCAGCTAGAGCCCTGAGATCAGAAAGCAGAGAAGGGCAGGAGGTGATAGGATTCCAGGGGAAGACAGATGAGGGCTTGAAAGAAGAGTCCGAGATAAGATCACAACCCAGCCAGGGGTAGGACAATCAGGAGAAGTGAGGTTCCATTGTGCTTACTTATCCTCCGTGTATGCCCGCACTCACGGCTGTATCTCCATTGGCACCTTGGTATGAGGTGCACAGGAGAAGGTGAATTGCTGAGTTCTCAAAGTGCTTAGTGCTGGTGTACATCTTGGGCCTTTGCCTCTCACACCAGTCCCTGCGGTCAGTGCCCTGATTCAGATCCTCATTGCGGACCTGCCCATTGTAGCAGCCAGGAGAGCCCAAGGGTAGAGCCACCAATTAGATGGCAGAGGAAGAGGTAGATACCCACATGGGCTCCTATAGAATACTCCTGGGGGAAAAAAAATCACTGTACCCTCTTGTTTTCTGGGGACACGCTCTAGCTCTATGCCTTTTTGGTCCAAGAAGTTGTCAGTCCGTTCGTTTTCCCCAACACCCCCATCAAGTCGGGGGTTGCAGACACACACCCCTTCCAGCCTAGGGTATAACATTTTTTGAGTGCTTTGTCTTGAACTCCTGGGAATTCTCCATCCCTCCCAGGGTAGTTTGGCTAGGGACCTGACCCAGGCAGATGAGGTACCCTGGGGTAGATCTCTTTCAAGGGCGTTTCCTTCTAGTTTAGAAGGAATGCCAAGACAATCAAAGGCCACCTGGGAGTGGTGACTGATTTCAGGAGGCCAACAAAAGTCCCTACTGGAATCCTTTTCAGCCCTTCCCTCCAAGATTAACTGAAACTTGCTAATTGTGGCAACCCTCACATGTTCCCCTCCCCCACCGCCTCTTCCTCTCACCCCTCCCCCTTTCATCAGAATGATAAAGGGCCTGGCCTGCCCCTGTCCCAGCATGGCCTCGGGCTGGGACCCTGCCTCTACATACAATCCGCCTACCCTGAGCCCCCAGTTAGGCCCTGCCGCTGCCCAGGGCTACCTCCCTTGCATGGGGCCTTGCAACAACTCTCATCTGAGCCTACCAGAGGCCGAGTCTCCTTCAAAGACCCCCAAGAGGAGGAAGAAGAGATACCTACGGCATGACAAGCCCCCCTACACCTACTTGGCCATGATCGCTTTGGTAATTCAGGCCGCACCCTTCCGCAGACTGAAGCTGGCCCAGGTGAGAGGGTCCCTCACGCTCGCGGGTCATAACTACCCCTGGTCTGTTATCCACTTACTATGGGCCCAGGCTCGGCCTCTACGTAGTCCGCTCATCCTTACCAGTGAGATCAGTCTTGAGACCCCTTGTTTCACAACCCCCACTCACTCTGCCCTCTGGCGCAGAAATCTGGCTCCCTGAGAAGGGGTACCCTGGGGTCGGCCGTACGGGAGGGAGAGGGCACCGCTGCTATCTCCTCACCGTGCCAAACACTGCCTGGTTTCAGATTATCCGTCAGGTCCAGGCAGTGTTCCCCTTCTTCAAGGACGACTACGAGGGCTGGAAAGACTCCATCCGCCACAACCTTTCCTCTAACCGGTGCTTCCGTAAGGTGGGGTGGTCGACGGTCGAACCCGGGGCAGGGGGCGGTATGGGCGAGGAAACCCTGAAACTGTGGGTGGGACAGCCACACCCAAGCCGCCCACTCTCTAGGTGCCCAAGGACCCTGCAAAGCCCCAGGCCAAGGGCAACTTCTGGGCGGTGGATGTGAGCCTGATCCCAGCAGAAGCGCTGCGCCTTCAGAACACTGCCCTGTGCCGCCGATGGCAGAACCGGGGTACACACAGAGCTTTCGTCAAGGATCTGAGCCCTTACGTGCTCCACGGTCGGCCTTATCGGCCACCCAGTCCCCCACCACCATCCAGGGAGGGTTTCAGCATCAAGTCCCTGCTAGGGGACCCTGGGAAAGAATCGACATGGCCCCAGCATCCTGGGGTAGCCCAACAGAGCAGCCCAGCTCAGGCAGGCACCTGGTCTAAGGAGGAAGAAGGGATGTGCCCTGTATCCTGTAACCTCTCTGAGAAGCCTCTGTGGCCCCTCTGCTCCCATCCAGGGCCCACAAGAGTAGAGGGGGACACTTCCCAAGGGGAAGTCATCAGGCCTTCTCCCCTTTCCTCAGAGCAAGGCACCTGGCCTCTCCGCTTACTTCAGGGTTCCTCAGATCCCATGGGAATGTCCAGGAGGGGGAGCAGAACTTCCTTGTGGGGACAGTTACCCACCTCTTACTTGCCCATCTACACCCCCAACGTAGTAGTGCCCTTGGCCACTCTACCTCCCACCTCTTGTCCCCAGTGTCCATCTTCAACCAGTCCAGCCTACTGGAGTGTAACTACTGAATCCCAAGGATCCCAGGACCTCCTTGGTGATCTAGAGTCCCACTTTCAGGGAGTACCACCCAACAAGAGCATCTATGATGTGTGGGTCAGCCACCCTTGGGACCTGGCTGCTCCTGCCCCAAGCTGGCTCCTTTCCTGGTACAGCCTGTAATACCTCAGGGCAGACAGGGCTGCTTCTCTCTTCCACCCTCGGGTTATCTTTTTTTTTTTTTTTTTAAATAAAGAACCAGAGCTAGGAGCATGCCCACAGCAACAGCTTTAAAACACCAGGCACACAGCCTTGCTGAAACCCCACCGCTTTAATTGGTTTCTCCAGAAAGTGTTTTTGCCTCTGCTAGATAACTGCAGGTCTGGCCACCATGCCTTTGATACCCGTCGTCGTCGTCCCCCCCCCCCCCCCTCCAGGGACTGGCTCTGGAGATGCAGGGCTCCGCCTAGACCCCACCTTCTCAGGCCCTCATCTATCCATCCTCTCTCACCACACCTTCCTGGCTCCAGGCTGGGGGAAGGAAGAGCCAAAAGTGGGCCCAATGTGAAGTCTTGCCCTCCCTCAACTGCCTGGGTAGGAGGTAGCACCTTTTGGGGGGAAAGGGTTAAGAAATGGAAGACGGGGGGCCTACGTGATGTGGGTGTGCTGGAAGTAGGGGGAGAGATTAACAGTAAAGGACTTTACAACATTTAATTCCGAGTCTGATATTGGGGGCAGGGTGGTGACTTGGGAAGCCACTTGGTCTGGGGTCTGGTTCCTGCAGCTCTGGGTCCCCTGCTGTGTGTGGTGATAAGGACAAATGGTGATAAGGAAAGAGAGCTAAGGGCCTGTGGCCCAGTTGGGGGTGGAAGGGGGGGAGGCAATCATTTCTCCAAACATAACATTCCCCGGCCAGATCAAGAAGGGGAGACTGTGGGACTCTTTGGGGGCAGTTAGGGCCCCAGAGGGGGTTGTTGTTGCTGTTGTTTTTTAAAAAAGGTTGACCTGGGAGATGGGAAACAGGAACTTCCCTGCTGCCTCTGCCAGCAGAGGTTATGTTCCCAAGCCCAGATCGAAGGGCTTTGACCCACATCTAGGGAGGCAGGTCCCCTGGAGGCTCCAGAGTCAAGCCAGAACAGCTGTTGGGGCTGCCAGGAGACGGAGTAGGGGTGCAGGAAGTTCCAGTGAGTGGTGTCTCAGTACTGAGAGAAGAAGGGGTTCCAGAGCGTGGGGCCCGACGTCGCCGTGCTGGCCCCAGTTCCACTTGACCCACTCGCTCGGCGAACTTGAGTGAGCAGATGGTCTCCCGGAGATCTTCCGCCCTCGTGGAGATCTACAAAAGAGGGGCACTCATGCATAGTGCGGGGGGGGGGGGGCAGCGACTCAGGCGTGCGCCAGCCTAGGGACCCACCTGCAGCAGCAGAATCGCAGTGGTGCCTGCACCAAGCGCTGGCTGTAGCAGGCGTGTAAGCTGTGAGTCTCGGAAGGGCACGTGCGGTCTCCGAGCTCGGAGCGCGGCCATCACTCCGCCTAGAGCCAGCAAGGAGCGGTTGATTGCCTGGGCCTCCCGCAGACGCCGGGCGCCATTCGGGTCTCTCTGTGGCATGCTGGCCACTCCCGCCTTCCACACGCGCTCGGATCCCGCCAGGTCCACCAGGTGCAGTGTGCCTGCAGGTGCAAATGAGCCCGGCGTGGAAGGAGACCTCTAGTGAGCTGCAGACCCAGCAGGGCTTAATTAAGCACAACCAGTGGTACCTGTGATACCCTGGGCACGAGGTGGAGATGCAGCACGGAAGGTCAGCGTAACTAGGGCATGCGAGCGTGAGCTGTGCTGGTTCATGACAGTGGCTGCTGTAGCTCGGTTGCTCCTCCCTAGACTCAGCATCTAGAGAGCAGAGCATCCGGAGTAATCTGATATATATATATATATATATATGTATATGTATATATATATATATATATTCACACCGCCCCCCCCCCCCCCACCCCCCCACCCCCGGCCCTAGGTGGGAGCCAACAGGGGCCCAGTAGGGCAGCCTTACCTGATGAAGGGTTTCCAGGTTAGGTACATCCCAGTGTGTGAGGCCAGCCACTTGAATTCCCCCCTGCCCTGCAGGTCCCTGCCTCACTACCAGGCGCTCTGGAGGCCCTGTAGCTAGGAGGTCCCTGGAGAGAAAGGATGGGTTTGGTTCTTCACTTTCTAAAAGTAGCTTCAGAACCCTGGGCCAGAGGCAAGGAGAAGGCTGCCCACACATCCCTGACCTGACCGCCTCGTTGTAGATCTCCACCATGCTGAGGGTCACATGGTGGTGCCCTCCAGTCCCCATCTCCCGGAACAGCAATTGCAGTGCCCTAGGAGCTATGCCAGGGTCCTCGGGTGGGCCCTGAGGACAGTGTGCAGTGCCACATTGGACTCACATACAAACCCCAGAGTCTTCCCCGCCCCTCCAGCCCCCAAGTATACGCTCCAACCCACCTCCATGCTGTAGGTTTTCCCAGTCCCGGTCTGACCGTAAGTGAAGATGCAGACGCTGTACCCCTGGAGGCAGGACAACACAGCAGGCTCCAGCTGCCTGAAGACCTGGGGACAGAACACAGGTGGGAGAAGTATGCTCAGTCCTTCCCTACTTCCCTGTTTAAGACCTGGAAGGGTAGTGAGTACAGTCAACGAAATGTGAGCCAAGTGTAACTCCCGTGGGAAGTGGCTCCCCTTTTTTCATATATAGCAGGTACCCTAAGAATTGGTGGGGGCGGGGCATGACAAAAGAACAACAGCCTGACAGAATGTACCAAAGAGCAATTTAGAAGGTCCTGGGAATGAGGGGTGAGCAGTAGTCAAGTGCTTCCACGCCAGGACTGGACTGACCATCCTTTCTATGCTTTTCTGGGTTATTCTACGGCAACTCATGGAAATGTGCGCTGGAGACCCTGAGCAGTACTGGACAAGAAAATAACCCTGACAGGGAGTGGTGCACACGCCTTCAATCCCAGCACTTAGGAGGCAGAGGCAGGTGGATTGCTGTGAGTTCTAGGCCAGCCTGGTCTACAAAGTGAGTCTAGGACAGGCAGGGATGTTACACAGAGAAACCCTTGTCTTGAAAAACAACAAACAAACAAAACAAAAAATAATAGTCAATTGCTGAGTGTGGTGGTGCAGGCCTTTAATCCCAGCACTTGGGAGGCAGAGGCAGATAGATCACTGTGAGTTCGAGGCCAGCCTGGTCTACAAAGCAAGTCCAGGACAGCCAAGGCTATACAGAGAAACCCTGTCTCGAAAAACAAAATAATAAAAATAATTCATAATTAAAAAACAAAACCAAGAAAGTCCCTTGGGTATAGGGGATAGTAATCAGGCAGGACTATAGAAACCAGGGAGACATGAGGCTGAAACGTCTAACCTGTTGGACAAAACAGATATTGACACAATAACAGCCTTTTGAGTAACTAACTGCATGGCCAGCCTTGATACCAGAAGGTTCTTAGAGGTGGAATGCCTGTCACTTTTGATCTCTGGTCTTATAGTCAATGTCTAGAATTACCAGAGTGAGGATTAAAAAGTTCAGGACTGGGTGGTACAAAAATGGAGAATACAGTTGAGAAATTTCATGAGAGATACATTTGGTCCAGTTTGTTAAATTGATGACCTAGTCTAGGCTACCCAGGGTATAGCGGAAAAGAGTAGGGAGCTGTGTATGGATGTAGTTTGGTGTGGGAGATGACGCCAGGGGAGTGAACGTATAGGACAGATAGGCAGGTGGGAAGTCAGTGCTGAGTCTGTCCCTGCCCAACATTACATTATACTGTGTCTGTGCGACCAGCCGGCAGCCTGGGTCTTCGTTGCCAGCCCTGACCCTTACCCTTCTCAGCTCTGAGCCTCCATCTCAGTCACAGAAGCTCCAGCAGCACAGTTTATGTGCAAATGGAGACCATGCGTGAAGCAAGTTGGGGTAGACTGCTTTTCCACTGGTGTCTGGCCAGAAAAGAGGGAAGAGGAGGATGGGAACAGGGCAGTAGGGGAGTGGTGGGGCTGGCAGCTGCTCTGCTCACCTATCACCGATGCTCCCACCTGGTCTGCCTTAGAGTCACCAAGCAAGTGGAGGCTCTGCCTTCACAGATGGCGAGAACCCGGATCATAAGAAGGAGGATGTGTCAATGAAGCCTGGGCACAAGAGGCTCCAAGCCATCCCCCATAAGATCACAGCCCTGTCTTCACCATTGTGGTACCCATCCATGCCCTACAGCCAGTTCTACACAAGCAGTAACTCACCTTGGACAGATTTCCTTAGCACTCAGCTGGGCAGCCAATCCTGCCTCCAAGGACTTTCAGTGGCTCCCTTCCCTGATGGAGCGAGCCCAGCCTCCCACCTTCTAGCCATGGACTGGGCCTCTCATGGACCCAGGGGGACCCTGGGGGCCTCTCATGGACCCAGGGGGACAGATGCAAAGGTGGCTGTCACCTCCTCCTGGCTGGCATCTGGAGGAAAGACCCAGTCCAGGCGAAAGCGATGCTGGCGCCCTCGGTAGCAGGTGGTGATGGTCCCCCCTTGCCCCGGCTCCACGCTCACCAGGCTGGAAGGTGTCCCTTCAGCGGGTCTCAGCCGACACAGAACACGAATGTTCCCTGCATGGGGGACCACATCAGCAGATGGACTGACTCCTCAGCCTTGAAACATAGACAGCTCTTACTCTTCTACCCTGTAGTCACCACTGCTTCACTCCCAAAGCCAATCTCACCCTTGAGTTCTAAGAGCCGCCCTGAGCATCCAGCTGGGGGTCCCTGCTGCCCTTCTGGAAGCTGAGTCCTAGCCCCTCCAGCTGACAGAGCCCCAAGGGCCCAGGATACCTGTGAGGAAAATAAAGGTTTTCCAGGCACTCAGTGGATTTGAAAAGAATCTAGGAATCGGGCTGGAGAGACGACTCAGTAGTTAAGAGCACTGCCTGCTCTTCCAGAGGTCCTGAGTTCAAGTCCCAGCAACCACATGGTGGCTCACAACCATCTATAATATGATCTGATGCCCTGCAGGTGTACATGCAGGCAGAATACTGTATGCACAATAATAAATAAATCTTTCAAAAAAAGAAAGAAAGAAAAGAATCTAGGAATCACAGGCAAGAATATCCATTCGATTATCTGTCCTTCTGGGCGTCTCAGCAATTGTCAGTTTTCACAGTGTAGAAATGAGCTTACGGGCTGAAGAGGCGGCTCAGAAGTTAAGAGCACCATCTGCTCTTCAAAGGTCCTGAGTTCAATTCCCAGCAACCACATGATGGCTTGTAACCTTCTATAATGAGAGCTGGTGCCCTCTGATGGTGTGCAGGTGTACATGCAGGCAGAACATTGTATAAATAATAATCTTAAAAAAAGAAATGAGCTCACAGCTGGGGGGGGTGTGATCACAACACTTAGGAGGCAGAGGCAGATGGATCACTGAGTTTGAGGTTAGCCTGGTCTATAGAGTAAGTTCTAGGACAGCCAGGGATATACAGAGAAAGAAGAAAAAGGAGGAGGAGGAGAAGAAAGAGGAGGAGGAAGAAGAAGAAGAAAAGAAAGAAAGAAAAGTCAGGGCACTTTGGGTCACTCAGAAATCATTCAACAACTGACCCACTGGTATGGGCAGCTCCTGAAGGAAGGGAAGGGACAAACAGTAACAGAGGCTCCCCTGGGAAGAAGAGTGAGCAGACTGCTTATAGAGATCCTGACCTGGCCCTGGGCCTCACTCAGCGAGCCCTGACAACTCTGGGTAAAGGTGCTGACCAATCCTCGGAGGTCCCCACATCCCTGACGAAGGCTGGCCATCCGTGCCCGAAGTCCTAGAGGAGGAAGGCCATTGAGAAGAGAAGAATGGATTCCAGAGGTTTCTCAGAAGCCACGTGCTCCCGGCCCTTACCTGCCAGCTGTCCATGAACCTGCTGGAGCTCCTGTCTGCAGTTCTGTTCTGTCTCCTGCTGGAGCTTCTGGAGAGCCCCTCGAAGGCCCTGCAGCTGCATCTCCTGTACCCCCAGCTGTCCCTCCCAACCCCACTTCTGTCACGGAGGAAAACAGGCACCAGGCTTTGCCCAGACTTCACCTCCCAGCTTCCCATCCCTCCTTGTTCCTGGGTCCCTTAGCCCACCTGGACTCGAAGAGCCTCTGTGGTGTCCTGGGCCTCTTGAAGCTGGCCCTGCAGCTCCAACAGCGCCCCTGCCTCCTCCTACAGGAGAGTGGGAGCCAGATGCGCCACAGACCCGAATGGAAACTCGGAAAAGGCTATCCTATAGTTCCATTTCACAGGCCAAATCAAGAGCGACAAGAATGGCTGAATCTATAACACCCAACTGCATTCGGGGGCGCCCTGTCCCAGCCTCTTTGTTCTCCTGCGGTCACACAAGAGAGACCAAGAACCATGAGCATCAGCCTCATTGATGGGGCTACCCTGAAAAGACCACGCCGGAGTTTGTCCATAGTTAGAGACGGTCCCCTACTGAAGCGAACACAAAGTCCTGAGGAGGTTTAGGAACAGTTGCTGGACACCAGGTGTACAGAAGCCTGGGCTGCAGATCTCACACAGCCAACTAGTGGGGTACCTGTGGAGCTCTGGTGAGGGGGCTAGGGCCCCAGTGCAGCAGGAGGTCCCGAGTGAGGCTCAAGCTCTGTTTCAAGGCTTCATTCTCTAGTGTGAGATGCTGAACTCTCTTCTCGGAGTCTGTCACCCCCTGACAGAGAGGGACGTCATCAGAGCCCACCTGGAATTCCCTTGACCTTGACGTCCCAGCCTGTCTCCTATGCCCACCCCCAGAGCCTCACCACTCCCAGGCGGAGTCTACTCAGCTCTTCTTCCTGCTGCTCCAGCTGCTGTCTCAGCTCTTCCAGCTGTGAAGGAGTCAGGGACGGGATGGGATGCCTTTTCCGTCACACCCACACAGTCCCTGCCACTCCTGATTCCCTTCTCACCTGTCCAAGAATGAGCTGTTCCAACCGCTGCCAAGCTCTCTGTTCCTCCTCCACTTGGGGAGGCTGATGTTCCTGGGTCTCTTCCCTTGGTGCCTCATCCAAGCTGGGAGACGGTTGAGAGGAGCTTTCTTCCTGTGACAGAGACCCTGGAGAGGGGTGGGCCCAGTTACATGTAAGAAATGTCTGCCCTTAGAGAGCAAAGCCAACTCCGACAGCCTCTGCCGCCTTACAAACCATCTAGAGTGGAGGGCTGCACTGGGCAGGCTGGCTGAGTCCCCTGGAGAAGGGCCTGCCTCCCCCTGGGGCTCCGTGTCCATGCCAGAAGGGCTAAGAGCTGACTTGTTACTGTCAACAGTGGGGGGACCTCACCGGGCTGTGAAGGAAATAAGAACCAAAGGAGAGAGGAGTTGGGATGTGAGGAAGACAGAGGCTAGGGAAAGGAGTGGCTAACTGCTGGAGCCGGGGACGCTCACCTTGCCCAGGTCAGGGGGAGTCCCGCAGCTCTCTTCTGCCCTCAACTGGAGGGAGAGGAACTCAGCAAGGCGCATGAGTGCCTCTTCCAGGGACACCTCAGCTGCTCCACCCTCTGCTCCTTTCTGACCATCTTCAGATTCCGAGCAGCCTTCGAGGCCAAATAGTGGAAGGAAGAAGCACTCTGCATCGATCGTTGGACGGGAGGCCTTTCTCCCTCCCAGTGAAGTCACGGTACTCCAATTGCAGGGCTTCCCCAGACCCTTGCCGACCAGCAGCTCCCCGCATGCACCTACCCGCCAGGCTGTTCAACTCGGTCCACAGTTCTGAGGCGAACTGATCCGGGCGGCGACGACCCCTAGGTTTGCCACCACCGCCTCTCTGGAAAAAGAGCATGGGGCGCCAATGAGGGTGCTGGCAGCATGTGTGGCTTCCCTTCTGAAATGGGCCAAGGGGTTGGGGCTGAGGTCTATGACCCCAACATCTACACAGAGACAAAACTGGTCTCGGAACAGTCCTATTTCCCAGAGCCAGCGCCTGAAGGACATAAGCTGCACAGTTCGGCCACGACCAGATCTCAGAACGACGGAGATAACCAACCGTGATGCAGGCCCACTCCGCTCACCTGGGTGGGGTCCCCGGGGTCCGCGGCCGCCGTTGCCCCGCCATCCCTGCGGAAAAGACTGTAGAAGATGTAGATGAGCAGAGAGTAAAAGGCGTACATGGGGGCGCGGGGCGGCAGAGAGCACCGCTTCGCGCCGCCCCGCGTCCCCGCACCAGGACTCCGCACCCGCCCGCCGCAGTGCCCGTGCGCATGCTCGTGGCGGCCGCCCCCACGGACTATGTTCCGCGGGCGGAAGGCGTACTCTGAGGGGCGACCGTGGAGACCTGCAAAACCTGTCCTTAAGGCTCTGTCGAGCGTTTTTAGGCCCTATTTCGCAAACAGCGGGCGCAAAGAGCCCCCAACCGCTGTCTGGCCTCATTTGGAAATCCCGCGGAGACCCTACCAAGGTACGCGCACACAAACGCAGCTGTCAGCGCACAGGTGTACAACCCCTTCTCCCGGGATAGCTCAGCCAAAACCCCACCTATCCCTGGGAGCCAGACCCAGTCCCGCCCAGACCTCCCCATCGGTCACAACCTCGCCCCTCCCACAGTCAAAGCCCCACCCGCCTGGACTCACAGCTCCGCCCAAATCCCTTGAAGCGCCACCTCTCTTCTCTCAGTCAGATCCTACTCTACGGAAGCCCCGCCTGCATCCCCGCCTCAGACCCTGGACCCTTGACAATCTCGGTGCAGGAGCAAACCTGCACTGAAGCCGGTGGGTAGTAACTCACGCCTTTAATCTCTGCACTAGGGAGGCAGAGGCAGGCGAATCTCTGTGAGGTTGAGGCCAGCGTGCTCTATACAGCAAGTTCCAGAACAGCTAAGGCTACATTGAGAGAGCCTATCTAAAAACACAAGCCAGTACGGAACAGCTTCTGGCTATGACCTCCACCCTCCCAGCCCCACCCCTCCAGAGCCTCCCACGGCCCTCCACAGGCCCCGCCCCGCCGCTCTAGCCCGACCGCCTCTCGTTGGTGAAGGTAAGTGGACGGCTCCGGTCGGCTCCGCGGGAGGGCGGGCTAGGAGGCGGGGCTGACTGTTGGAGGCAGGATCAGGCCTTCGGGTCCGCGTCGCCAGGTGCTGCGTGCTGCCTGTCGCAGGCAGGTCTGCGCTTCTGCGCTCCTTCCCTCCCCGGGCGTGGAAGACCCTTTCTCTTCAAGTGGCTCAGACCACAGCAAGGGACTGCGCGTCTTGCCGTTCCTGGCCTGACATCCTGCTTCGGCGCCAGGGTCCAATCTCATTCCCCTTCCCCAGCAAATTTACCTTCTTCCTTGCAGGTGAGTTCAGCGACCTCAGGGCTTCCAGAAGTTTAGGACTGAATCTCTTCTAATGTCAAAGGTCTCTTGAACTTGAAATTGCCAAAGGGCTGCACTAAGGACTCCAATTGCCAGCCTCTGTCTGTACACTCTTCTTTCTCACCAAATCTGAAGATTCCTTTCCCATCTCTTCAAATTCACTACGATTCAAGGTGTCATGGTCTCCAAACCCAGGAGTGAATGGAGCACCATCCTGTCCCACCTGGTGCTGGCAGGGGTGTCTCTGCATGCAGCGGTGAGCTCTGTCCAGGTGAATATCCTTACTTTTACAAACTGACTATGTAGGTCCTGCACTTAAGAGGGTGTCGGGAGGCATGTATAAGGCTGGGTACCCTTGGCAGCGCCAAACTCTTTCCCATTTTTTAATTTAATTTTATTTATTTGGTTATTTAAGACAGGGTTTCTCTGTGTAACCATGGCTGTCCTAGACTCACTTTATAGACCAGGCTGGCCTCAAAGTCACAAGGATCCACCTGCCTCTGCCTCCCAGAGTGCTGAGATTACAGGCGTGCGCCACCGCTCCCGGCTTTCTCTTTCCTATTTAAAAGTGTGACTCCTGCCTCCTTTTCCCTTAACAACACGTCTGTCTTTCCCTGTGTCAACAGTGCAGTCGAGGAGCTGCTGCTGGCTTTCTGCTACAGACCGTTGCCGCCATCACCATGCTGGCCCCAGGGCTGAGCTCACAAGAAGACTGTCTCGCTGGAGCCTGGGTTGCCACAGTCATAGGTCTGCCTCTTCTGGCCTTCGATTTCCACTGGGTGAATGGGGACCACTCTTCTGCCAATCTGCTTCTGGGAGGAGGCATGGTGCTGGCAGTGGCTGGGGACCACCTTGGCCCTGAAGGGTGCTCCGTAGCTGGGCAGGCAGTGCTGCTGGTGGTTGCCGTGACCATCCTTATTGTAGCTGTTTTCACAGCCAACACTTATGGGATGTGGGGGGGTGCCATGCTGGGTGTGGCAGGTCTCTTAAGCCGGCTGGAAGAGGACAGGCTGCTCCTGCTGCTGCCGAGGGAGGATGTCTGTCGTTGGGCCCTGACTGCGGGCAGTTGGGCCTATTGCCGGGCCCTTCGCACACAGCGCTTGCAGTGGGAGTGACGGGGTGGAGTGGGCGGGGCGGGCGAGCTAATACGCGGCAAGGCGGGGCTTCTGTTCCAGGTACTCCTTCCCATCCTAGTGGCCTAGGGACTCCTCTCTCCCGTAGTTAGGGAAAAGCATTCCTTCCTCTTCAAGTGGGCCTGCTGTGATGGGGCGGGGCTTGGGTGCTATCCCTTCTCTGGTCCTGCCTGTGTGGAAGCTTACCTAAACCAGAATTCAAGGGCCAGGTCTGCAGCACACTCTGGGGGGCCTGATTCTGAGAGGAACATGGTTGTGAGTCAGAGGCCTGATTTCCAATAAACCTTAGGAATATACATAAGTATGGAATCTGCTTATTCTTGAGCTAGCTTCCTAAGGCCTCCAAGGAGATCTGCTGATGTTCCCTGGGCAAAGAAAGGATAATGTGCAGTAACTACCATAAGGCTTTATTCCCCCATGGCATTCTGGCAGGCTTGCCAGGAGAACCCCAGTGTGCTGGGCATGGTGGTTCAGGCCTTTAATTCCAGTTGGGAGGCAGAGACAAGCGGATCTCTGTGAGTTCTGGGCCAGGCTGGTCTACGCAGTGAGTTCCAGAATAGTCTGTGTTACATATAGTGAGACTGCATCCAAAAAAGAAAGAGAGAAAGGAATAGGAAAAAAAAAAAAATAGAAAAGAGAAGCTCAATGCTGAGTAGACACAGTTTGGGGCCTTGGTTTCCTGGGACATTGTAGATTTAAATATATCCTTGGTGGACCTGGCAGGTGGCCCTCTGGGGCAGTGACCTTCACAAGTTGATGGCTGAGTTAAGTAAAGGGCAGAAGAGAGCTCTACTTCAGCGATTCCCAGCAACTGCACATCCCTTCTCTGGACCCACTTGATAACTACCTGTTTGATACCGTCTTGTCTGTGCAAGACCCGTCTTACAACTTAAGACCCTCGCAGACCCTCATTTTCCTCGATGGACCCTTTTTTAACCTCCAACTCCGGGGCTGGGCCAAACAGGTGGGTTAGGAAATGTACCCAACCCTTCGCTGTTCTGCCGTTGTGTCTTGGTGACCTTTACCCCCATTGCGCAAGAGTGGTGGTGGTCAGTGGGTTTTTCAAGTTCATGCCCTTCCCTGGTCAGCTAGGCCAGAGCCTGGCGTACGAAAGCTCGGACTTCTGTGGACAATAGCACAGGCGCACACCGACACGGGAGTCTAGGGGTGCTTTGTAGTTTTAAGTAGTCTTACCCCTGGGTGCCTCTCCAGACCCCAGAGTGGTTTGTACCTTTCCAGGGGCGCACCCTTGCTCCCCGCCCTCTCCCCGGCCCCGCCGCCCCCTCTCCCCGCCAGCCTCCTGGACCCCACCCCCCTTCTGTTCGCCTCCTAGAGTGGGTGGGCCCTCCAGCTTTCTCGCTCGTCAATTGGCTGTGGCCGCGTTATCATCTTGGCCCTCACGGCGCTACCATTGGCTCGCGCGAGGACCACGTGACAAGGAGGACGAGGGGGCGGTGGTGGGGGGGGGGGTCCGTAGCGAAAACAAAGATGGCGGCCGCGCCGGGGTTGGTGGCCGGGGAGGCTGCGGGCAGACGCGCGGGCCAGGCCCACTGAGGCAGCTGCACGGTGGGCAGGCTGCGGGGTCGCCGCGGCAGCGAGAAGCCGGCAGGAGCGCGCGGCGACCCTAACTTCCAGCCGGCTAGCGCGCCGGCACTCGCCCGCCGGGCCGGCTGGCCGCGATGTCCGGCGCCGAGGAGGCCGGCGGGGGTGGTCCGGCTGCTGGGCCCGCGGGTGCTGTGCCGGCCGGGGTTGGGTTAGGGGCCGGGCCTGGGGCTGTCGCGGGGCCGGCTGCGGCGGCTCTGGGCGAGGCGGCGGGGCCCGGGATCCCGGACGAGGCGGGCCTGGCCGGCGCTCGGCAGCTGCAAGAGGCGGCCGGCGACCCCGACGCGCCGCCCAAGAAGCGGCTGCGGGCGGCCGAGGCGGCCGAAGCGGCGGCGGCGGCGGTGGCAGCGGGCAGCGGAAAGCTGGAGGAACGGCTCTACTCGGTGCTGTGTTGCACCGTGTGCCTGGACCTGCCCAAGGCTTCCGTGTACCAGGTAGGGCCGCCGGCCTGGCCCGGTGCCGCGTCGCCTGGAGGCCGGTGGCCGGTGGCCGGTGGCCGGGAACCCTTCCTATCCAAACGTCCACCTTCCCGGCCTGCGAAAGCCCGCTCTTGTCTCTTCTTGATCTGAACCTCGTTTTTTGTGTTCTCTGGTACCCTTTACTTCCCGGTCTGAATGTCCTCTCTCCCCCTTAGATCGCTTATCTTCACCTTTTGGTTCCTCTAGGGTGCCCCCCTTGACATAGTCCAGATTCTTTTCAGCTGACCTCGCAGAAATCTGTGAACAGGTGCTCGCCCACCTCTCCTACTGCTCATCAGCACTGTACCTTACTTCTAGACCCCTTGGCTGAAGACGCTTCTTTACTGGAGTTAGGGCTCCAATTCTGGCAGACACACACACGCCCTCCGCACAAGAGTGTCTTTCCATGTGTGAATAACTAAGTGTGTCTTCTTTTGTGCCCCATGGAGGAGCTTTGTTTCCTCCTAAGAATTGGAAGAAGGGAAGGCCTCACATCCCTTCCTAGTCTTGATCTGGAGGAAGCCACCTGTACACCTGCAACAAAACCTTCTTCCCTGGGTACTTTCTCCTGCCCCAGCCTGGCCAGTTTCCCTCCTCAGGTCCACCTCACCCATGCTAAGCTGGCTTCCAAGGTTGCCAGTGCATAGGAACTTTACCCTACCCCTTCCCATCTGAAGACACATTGTGCCAGTGGAACTCAAGAGTCCTGGTCTATGTGGGTCTAACATGCCCACTCCCAGGTAAAACAGCAGACCTCTGGTGCAGTGGGAAATGTTTGTCTGCCTTTCCCTGGTCTTTTCCCACCTCAGTTCCCAGCCTCTTTGAAAAGCAGAGCCCCGGCGGCGGCGGTGGTGGTGCTTGCCTTTAATCCCTGGACTCCGCAGAGGCAGAGGCAGGCAGATCTCTTTTGAGTTTGAGGCCAGCCTGGTCTACAGAGTGAGTTCCAGGACAGCCAAGGTTACACAAAGAAACCTTGTCTCCAAAAGCAAAACAAAAACAAAAACCCAGTCCCTATCAGCTTTCTTTGTACTTAAGGGAGCTAAAAGTGGCTGCTGGGGCCTGTTTCCCTGCTTTTCTTTAGACAGATGACCTGGCTGTGGGCCAGTATAGGTCTAGTCTATGTAGCTATTTTCCACCCTTTGGATCTCCATGTTCCTTCTGCCTTGGCTTGAGGTTGGGGGGCGAGGTGTGTGGAGTGTGTGGGAGAGGGATCCTAGGGACCTGGACAGGACACTCACCCTCCTAGCTGTTAGGCTGAGGCCACCTGGAGGCACATTTTCCACAGCTGCTGATTCGAGCACCACCTCACAACCAACTTTTTTCTTGTCTTGGCTTCGTGGACCTTCTTAATGGAAGAGCTCTTCCTTTCCTAGGATTTAGTGAGAGTCCAGCGAGACAGGCCAGTGGAAGGGAGTCCCAAGGACTCCAGGGGGTTCCTGGTTGAACCTGGTGTAATGGTAGGCCACACAATATTTGCTTTGATCTACACAGAGAGCCACAATTCTGCTTCTGCCCAGAGTGACTAATAATACTAGCTGGTTCAAACCAGTCCACACTGTGTTAGGAGTTGCTCCAGCTTGGGTATCTGAAGTCAGGCAGCTGAGATGTAATGGAGTATGTGAGTAGAAGGGCTGCCTCCCCAGGTACTGTCCCAGGCTGAAGGTAGCCAGGGGTTCCCTGAGAGCACACTGGGGGCCCAGAGGAGCTATGGGTGTTAACACTGGTCTCTAGGCTCTACCACTAGCCTCCTTCCCACCTCCCTCCTGCCTAGGTAAGCACCTAGAGCAAAGATGTTTCCCTGTCACCTGCAAAGACTGAGAATCTCTACAGTACGTGATTTTGGAAGACTCTTGGGCAAATGTCAGAACCTTGACTGCCCGCAGGTTACATGTGTAGTGGGAGTGACGCTAGAGGAAGGAGGTCTCCTGGGATCTAGGAATGCTGCCAGAGACACTTCATGGCAGTCTCCCGCCATGTGCAAAGCAGCCCTGGAGGGCCCTATTGCTATCCCCACCACAGCGCCAGACAGGCCTCTCCAAAGTTCTGGCCTCGTCTTCTCAGGGGATCTGAGAACAGATGTCATGGGAAGATCCCTGGTCAGGATCCGCTGCGGTCACCACCTCTGCCTGACCTCAGCTCTTCTATCTTCTGCTAACCTTCTTGTCTGACCCGTGTTGATGGGCTGCCTCTTTAAACCAGTTTCCACCCTCAGCTTTTGCTGGCAACATTTGCCTGACTGTAGCAGAACACTTGGCTCCAGGTGGCACCAGCCATGCTGTGCATTCTGGGGGCTGAGTCCAATGCCCTGCTGGGGTGAAAAGAAGTGGCTAACCACGCTATGCCTGACACTGGACTGTGGGAGAAGATCTGTGGGCTGCTGGAGTTGCCTGGGTGCATGGTAACTTGAGAGTGTTGTATTACCCATTATATCACCTGTGTGGCCAGAGAAGCACAGGGAGGCAGACAAGAACAGATTTGGGCTCTATATATGTGGCCTTATCCACCTGGCCCTGAGCAGCCTTTGGACCTTCAGGGCCAATTCCCATGGGCCATACTCACACACTGGCATATCACAGACCAGGAAAGTTGTTCAGGTTGCCTGACCAAGGCCATCAACCAAGTAGCTCTTGTCCCTGGGGCCTGTGTCAAGTGCTGTAGCAGGTACAACAGGTGCATGCTTTGATGTTCTCTGTGTGGGTGTTAGGTATATCCTGGGCAACTGGCCTAGCAAGGTGTGTGGCCATCTTCCTGAGTCTAGGGTGGACCCTTCCAGAGTTAGGTGCTTGGTAAGTGGCATGAGGCCGGGGGGGGGGGGGGGGAACCCTCACAAGAACTTGTAGGTAATCCAGTCTGGGCAGGCAGTTCATGCTGGCTTCCTGTTCTGGATGTATTCATGAGGCGGGAGGGCAACGTAACCAGTCAGTACTGAACACAGAAGTGCCTACCCTGTGGGAGTCCCAGCCTGGGAGGTTGCAACCGTATCCTGAGCCCTGGCCCACTCCCCCTGGCTTCCCTGCTGCAGTCCTTCACGCACAGCCCAGTGTGGGCCTTTGTAAGATAGATGTAGCCTTGACCCTTTCCTCAGGTGTCAGCCAGGCTCAGCCCCTTAGCTCTGCAGCTTGCAAAGATACTGTTCCTTCCTCCCACCCTTCACAAGCTTTTAAGGTCAGGGATCACTTAAAGAGACCTCTGCCACAGAATATGGTGGATCCAGCTATATCTGGCATGGGCCCAGATGCTTTCTGTGACCAAGACCCTTGGTCACTTGTTCCACTGTTGCTCCTACATGGTCCTCCCTGGAGCTGCCCTCTCCACATTCCTACCTGCCTCGTGCTTCCTCTTCGGCCTGGCTGTAACAAAACCCCATCTCGGCCTTCTCTCTTCCCTTCTACAGGGACTCCCATCCTTCCCACTCTGCCCTAGAAGAGAGTTGGTATGTTCTTTTGCCTTTGCCTCTGATCATCGGAGATTGAATATCCAGTTGACAAAAAGCCCAGAAAGCATTTGCTCCATCTCTGCCCAAGACCCCTTCTGAGGTTACTTGGTGTCCAGGGGCTTTCACACACATGGCCTGGGATCCTCTGGCACTGATGGTGATGATGATGAAGCTTCTTTCTCCTTATTTATTTTTATGTGCATGAGTGTTTTACCCACATGTTATATGTATGTACACCATGTATGTGCCTGACACTGCAGACATCAGAACAAGGCTTCCTGAAACAGGAGTTATGGATGTCTGTGAGCAACAGCAATGAGTGTGTGTGTGTGTGTGTGTGTGTGTGTGTGTGTGTGTAAGTAATTTGTTATTTTGAGCTACTTTTAAATCTAAGCAGTGTTTATTTCTGAGTAAAAGTCCTATTCTGTGACCCTATCTGAGTCCTAGATATGACTAGCCTAGAACTTCAAATCCAGCAGCCTGAGTGGAAGGTTCTGGTCCTTGCTTCCCCCATACTGGCTGTGTATCCATGGAAAAGGAGCCAGTTCTGCTCAGGCCCATGCTTGTCTATGGAGGTTCAAAAAGCTGGGTCAAGCTTCAAGGTGCCACTAGGCCTGACAGAGTCTTACCTAGATGTCATGTAAGACTAGAGGAAAACAGCCTCCAGACAGCTGAACACTACTTTGGTACTAGTACAATTGGGTGCCAGTGGCTTCTATCAAGAGTCTGTGAGTCCGTGATGCCCTGAGCAGAAGGGTAGGCTGTTCATATGGGTGTGGGTGCCACCCCATATTGTATTTTGGGTCCTCAATATTTGCCAGGAACATGTGTTCAGGCTTGAAAGATTCTGACTGACTACAGTGAACTTGTGGCCAACTATAAGTGGTGGAGGACCCATTTCTGAGACCTTTTCGTGGCTCAGGGGCAGGGCCTCTCCTTAAGCATAGCTATTTCATCTAGCCCCTTCACCCAAATGAGAGCCCAGCTCAAATAGAACACTCCTGCCCTAGGCATGCATAGACTAAGCATGTGTGAGCTGCCTGCTGGATAGAAGATAGAAGCGCTAGGTCCTGGTCTTGGGGGTACAAGAGCAATAACTATTTCTGGACCATTTAGAGGAGCCTGAGACCTCAGCCCTGAGGATGGAGCCCTAGAGGCCTTGACGTGATTAACTACAGGGGTGGCATTTGTTGAAGCTGTGTAATCTGAGTGTCAAGTTTTGTTGCAACACATTGCCTCTCCTATAGCATCCTGTGCCTGGGAAGAAACTGAGACCTATAGAGAGAAGATGATAAGTCCAACATCATGCAGTTGGTGACCTATAGGCTGAGGGCTGAGCTCCAAGTCAGTATCTATCATAAGAGGGCCTAGAAAGACCTGCAGTGTCATCGTGGATAGAAGTCCAGAGTTCACATGGTGGTGGGATGGCAGCAGCAGTTTCTGGGGACGCCTAGGCGCTGGGGCTAGTACTGTGGAATCATCTGCGGCCAAGCTTTTGAGTAGGCAGTGGGTACAAGGCAGGATAGGCACAGTGTCCAGCCAAGGCTAAATATGGCTGTCCTGGGCTTTATATTTGAAGTTAGGTCTTGTTCAAGAAGTTATAGGAGGGCTCCAGATGAGTGAATGTGTTGTCTACATAGAACTTACCTAGAGACAGACCATCTTGAATGGCTGCTGAGGAGCTCCGAGTGGGTGTATTTTGGCCCTTAGCTGGGCACGGAACATCTTGGGGCTTATCCTGCCACTCAGAGCTGAACTATCAGAGCCCACGCCTCACTTTTCCCAGGCCTGCAGACTCCCCCAGAGGGACCCAGAGGAAAGCAAGATGAGCACCACTCCCATGTGGTGTAGAATTGATTTGAGTCTGGAATTCCCAGGAGAGTGGGCCCTGTGGCCAGCCCCAGCCCAGGCTCTGGTGGCTTTTGGGGTAGGGGGCAGTGATACTGAGAGGCAGGGGTAAGATTGGCAGCCTCAGCTCCCATTAAGAGGGCCCAGGACTTCTTCCCAAGTATTCCTGGGCTGAGATTAAGAACAGGTATCAGCCTGGCTTAGAAACCTTGAGAGGCTCAGGCTGCAGCTAAGAAAAATACTTCTGCTCTCTCTTCAGAGTGTTAAACCCTGAAAGTGACTGTAGACCTGAGCCCAGATCCTCATATGAGCCTCAAGCAGCTTGTTACCAGAAAGAGACTAGAGCTCTGCACAGAGTGTAGTGGGCTGCAGGGTCCTTGGAAATCTTAGTGCTGGCTTGTGTCTTGCTAAGTGAACTTTTTACTTTTCTTAAGACAGGGTTCCACCATGTAGCCCAGGCTGGCCCAGAAATCACTTTGTATTCCAAGCTGGCCTCAAACAATCCCACCTCTGCCTGTGCCTGCTGAGTGCTGAGCTTATACCAACCCCAGTTCTGTATCGAGTTCTTGGAGGATGCTGTGTGGTCACACCCCACTTTGATTGCCTCTCTGGAATACATGAACATTTAATTTTGTGTGGTATTCCCTCCTGCTTTCTAGAAGGAACAATAGTCATTGTCCCAGGAAGTCCCCAGACAGATGGGGGATAAAAGAACTGTGACTTGGGCCCTTGATCAGCACCTGCGATACCTCTTCCCAGCTCCAACCCTGAGCCCCTTCCCATTGACTTCAAAGGATGGGCACAACGGTTTGGAGCTCCATGTGCACCTCAGCTAGCCAATGTGTCCAGACCTGGTTCTGGCTGGCCCTTGCTGTGTCCTCTTCATCCAGGCCCAGCTCAGCCAGGCTATTCTGGCTGAGTGCATGTTTTGATTTTCAACAAAATTTAGGTTTGCTTGGTTGTAGATAATCATGTGATGTCTCTGTGGGCATGGATTCCACATCAGCCTCTATCACCATCAATCTTCAGCACGTAGAGTCCATCAATCATGCAGTTGGGGTAGGGGCAGTGACTGAGAGGCTCATATGAGGATCTGGGCTCAGGTCTACAGTCCCTTTCAGGGTTTAACACCCTGAAGAAAGGGCAGAAGTATTTTTCTTAGCTGCAGCCTGAGGACTCAGAGAGCAGCTTAGGTCTGTTAAGCATAGCAGTGACCTCCTGACATGGGCAGGCAATGACTACATATGTCTCTTTATTTATTGCACACTCTATAGAGTAGCCTCGGCGTGGTAGGCCTGATATAGTGGTCTCTCCTTTAACACTGAGTCCTCACAGTGTGGAAGCTCACCCTGATACAGGGTTCTCAGCCCATCCTGTGTCTCATGGCACCAAATCAGTAGAGTCAGTAAGAGACCCAGGATAAGAGTAATTCTAAGCCGGGCATGGTGGTGCACGCCTTTAATACCAGCACTTAGGAGGAGAGGCAGGTGGATTGCTGTGAGTTTGAGGCCAGCCTGGTCTTCGAAGTGAGTCTAGGACAGTCTCGAAAAACCTTAAAAAAAAAAAAAAAAAAAAAAAAAGAGTAATTCTAGCAGTCTGTGTCTGTGTAAGCAAGCCCCCGCCCCCTCCTCCCACTGGCAGGTCTGCTCCAGCTGTTCCCATTTTCCAACTCAGTACCAGATCCTACCTGCCTTCAACCCAAACCCATGTAGCCTCTGCCTGCCATAGGCTGTGTGCCATTGGCTCTGAAGCAGCCACAGTAGGTAGTCACCTCCCTGGTCGTAGCTGCTGCTTCTCACCTGGGTTTATCAGCAAGGGCTGGTGTGGAGAGGCCAGGGTTGATCTCAGCCTGAGCCACTTTAGTCTCCACATGAACAACCTTTTGGAAGCCAGGGGGAAAATGCCTACCTCAGCAGTAACCGTGACCCCATGAACAGATGCTGGCTGGGTGCCCCTGCAAGGTCAAGCCAAGAGTCAGTCTTCTATGATGGGAAAAGTAGAAAGGCCAAGTTCCAAGCCCAGATGTGGCTAAGCAGTTGCCAGCCAGGCCTGCTTTTGATGTAGCCAGCACCCCATGACCTGATAAGACCCTGTTCTCCACAAAACCAGAGCTAGCTCTATTCTGGCATAACAGCCCAAGCAGCTCTCCACATTCACTAGATACTAGCAGCGCTTGGGAGCCAGTGGGTACTTCTCACTTAGAGTCCTGAGGACAACTGGTCTGGCTGGAGCCAGCGAGTGTGGGTGGGCACGTGTGCGTGCAAGCATCCCACAGGTCTGAGCTTCCCCTCCCTCTCCTTCTCCGCAGTGCACTAACGGTCACTTGATGTGCGCTGGCTGTTTTATCCACCTACTAGCAGATGCCCGGCTGAAGGAGGAGCAGGCCACGTGTCCCAACTGTCGCTGTGAGATCAGTAAGAGCCTCTGCTGCCGGAACCTGGCTGTGGAGAAAGCTGTGAGCGAGCTGCCTTCAGAGTGTGGCTTCTGTCTGCGTCAGTTTCCTCGCTCCCTCCTAGAGAGGCACCAGAAAGAGGAATGCCAGGACAGGTAACCATGGTGAAGGTGTGGCCTTGAGCCATGGGGACCACATCTGCAGCCCAGTGATAACCTTGTAGCTCCAGGTGGTAAGAGCATGCCTTTTCACAGAAACCAGTTAGTGTCTACACTAGTTGCTCTCTGGATCTGATGCTGGCCCTCTAGGATTCTTCGTGGCTATTTGGTAGGCCCTTGAAATGTCCACTACACCAGGATCAGTTCCAAAGCTCTGGAAAGTTTGAGTAAGACTTTTGGGCAACCCAATCCCAGCACCTAGAAACAGCCACTTCCATGGCAAGAGCTTTCTTTGAATGAAGTTATGTGGAGTCCAGTACCATGGTCAACAGGCAGTGACCGCCAAGCAGAGAGACGTCAGTACTGAGCACAGGAAGCAGGTTGGCTCACAGATGTAGTGCCTCTTTCCTCCAGTCTCTTCCGTATGCATGCCTACATGTGCTGTAAGTGGCTGGGCTCACAGTTCAGCATGTCTTACAGGGAAGGGGTTGGTTGGGCAGAAGTAGTCTCTGAAAGAGTACTGGGCATGACATTTGCTCCAGCCACAAAGTTGACCACCTGTTCCGACCTCCTTCTAGGGTGACACAGTGCAAGTACAAGCGTATTGGCTGCCCATGGCACGGCCCTTTCCATGAGCTGACAGTGCATGAAGCTGCATGTGCTCACCCAACCAAGACAGGCAATGAGCTGATGGAGATCCTGGATGAGATGGACCAGAGCCACCGCAAGGAGATGCAGCTCTACAACAGCATCTTCAGCCTGCTCAGCTTTGAGAAGATTGGCTACACAGGTGAGGCACCCCACATTCCCCTGCATGCTACACAGCTGCTGTTTGGGGCTAACAGGCTGGCAGCCAAGAGTAGGGGAGGCAGTAGGCTCTGGGCAGTGGGCATAGGCTGCGCCGATGGCCAGGCTCTGGACAAGCTCCAGATGGCTAGGGAGATGCTTTGGGGAAGAAGATAGGCTGGAGATTTTGTAGAAGGAGGGATGCACCTGCATGGCTCCTACAGAGGTCCTTCCCACCTGTCCTGCCCCCCACACCACCACCCCAGCAAGATGACCCCTCCCTCACTGTATGGGGCTCCACATATTTGGGATGGTTGGGTCTTACTAGAAATTGGGTATGTTTTGGGCAGTCTGGGAGTTTGGGGCCTTACCTTTGGAGCATGGAGCAAGAAGAGCATTCCTTCAAGTCAGGTCCTGTCTGCAGATGTTCACTGAAGGCCACAGGGCCTCCTGAGACTGGCAAGAAGCTGTTCGGGGACAGGGCTCCAGAACAAGCTGAGGGTCTCAGCTCAAACTGTAGAACTGGGAGTGGATGCCCACAGATGAGTAGGCTGGACTGGGCCTATGCTCACTGGACCTCATGGCTCCCAGGCATCTGCCAGCAGCTCTGAACATATCGGGGAGCAAGAGCCAGGCTGCAACTTGGGCCAGAGAACAAGAAGCATCTGCTGATACTGGGGCCACTCAGGGAAACTCCATTCCCTCTACTGCTCAGCCTGCGGCAGGTGGCCAGCTCAGAGCACCCAAGGCAGGCTTGGACAGCCAATCATGCCATGCTGCCTAGACTAGCCCAAACAGGCCTGAGATGCAAAGAGCCCAGGGGCCTACACCAGCAGAGAACTATGGCTCTTGGTTAAGAGTAGCCTTGGCTGATGTCATGGCCTTTGGGATCTGGGTGGGCCAGGCCATGTGGCTACAGCAGAGGCTGGGTGGGAAGCCCTGTCCATGAAGGAAGGACTGGCTGTCTAAGAGCCCACACATCCACAGCAGGACGTGCCAGCCACAGGACTGCAAAGGCAGGTCTGCCTGCTAAGCGACAGCGGGCAGAATCCACATCACAGTACAACACCGAGGACTTGGCACTCCCTTTGGGCAGGACCAGATACCATATGCCCACCTGCCGGCTTTTCTGGCAGCTTTGTATCCGAACCAATAAAGTGCACTTGTTCTCAGAACTGTATCCTGTCTGTGTGTCTGCTTACCCCGCCCCTCCGGGGACAGGGCGCTGAGGGTAAGGAGGGTGGCTCTGTGGGTTGGCCACACCTGGGCCATATGGCCTAATGTCCCACAGCCTCAGGACTTTCCAGCTAATTGGTGTTAATTCTGTTCGTAGTTGTTCCCCCAAAGCTTGTGCACTTCCATTTGCCATAATTGCATTTGACTTGCCTTGTGACAAGTAGAACACGCTGTCTGGGTAAGTTGCCTTCCTCCCTGGCTGAGCCTGTCCTTGGCCTGTCGGGGAAGGCGCCACCCCCTGGCCCTCCCCAGCACTAACAGTTGGCTGTCTGGCCCTGTCTGTCTCCACAGAGGTTCAGTTCCGGCCTTATCGCACTGATGACTTCATCACACGTCTGTACTATGAAACACCACGGTTCACAGTACTGAACCAGACATGGGTCCTGAAGGCTCGTGTGAATGACTCGGAGCGCAACCCCAACCTGTCGTGTAAGCGCACACTTTCCTTCCAGCTACTCCTCAAGAGCAAGGTCACAGCGCCCCTGGAGTGCTCTTTTCTTCTGCTCAAGGGCCCATATGATGATGTGAGGATCAGTCCTGTCATCTACCACTTTGTCTTCACCAATGAGAGCAATGAGACAGACTATGTACCACTGCCCATCATCGACTCTGTGGAGTGCAACAAGCTGCTGGCCGCCAAGAACATTAACCTGCGGCTTTTCCTGTTCCAAATACAGAAGTAGAATGGACCCAAGACCCCTGAGGAGCAGAGGGCCGCAGTCCAGTAGTGCTGTCCCACCCATCCCTGGCTTGGCAGCAGCTTCACACAACTATCGGATCATTTTAGCAGAGGAGGAGAACAAACAAAATCAAACACTTGAGAAAGTCTGCATGCGTGTGCAACGGGGTCCCTGCCTCTGGCTCACCTTCCTCCCCTTTGCCTCCCACCTCCTGCAGGCAGCCAGAGGCTGGGCTGACCACAGTGGAAACAGTACTCTGGCCTCCTCAGGTACAGGTGGTGAGGAGGGCAAGAAGCCAACCACCCTTACCCAATCTCCCATCCGCACATCGAGGTGGCACGGTGGTTCCCTGGCCGGGCTCAGGGGCCCTGGCTGACTTCAGACAGCATATTTGATTGCAATTAAAAAGGCAGCCTTGTTTCCTACTTTCTGTTTTGTTGGAGGGGAAGGCGTGGCCGTGATTGGACTTCATGAGAGCTTTGGTTTGGCCTGGTGGTCAGAATCTGCCCTGTCCCTGATCCTGCACCTACGTGTGCGTCCCAGGAGAGACTTGAGAGACACTTCCCCTGACAGTCTTACCAGAGGGGTTGGGACTAAGGCCTGGCCAGTGAGCCAGAGAGGGTTGGCCTCCCCTAGCCATTGGCCACTCAAAGGAAGCAGGACTTGGCCAGTAGGGCTCAGCAAATGTTTTCGGAATGCAGGGTGAAATTCTGTCTGTTCAAGGAAAAAATGAAACTCTACAGGCTCTTTAAGTGATGCAGTTTTAGTGAAAAGGAATCCATTTGCTTTACTCAGCATAGAGGGCTAGGTGTCCGCAGGGTGCCAAGGAGGCAGCCACTGTCTGTGAGACCTGCATTTAGTGGTGGCCAGGGCACCACAGGACCAGGACAGAGCAGCATGGTCTATTGCCTAGGCAACGTAGGCCTTCCCCTTGCTAGGCCATTCACAGATGCTCCGAGTGGTCATTGTAAGCAGAACAAGTATTAGGGCCTCACAGAATATGGAGCAGCCATGCTTGATAGGGCTAGGCTCTGGTCCTTTCTTCCTGGATTCCTCAGAGATACTGAGAAGGGTAGGACTTGCCTCCTTCAATCTTTGCTTAGGAGATGAGGCTCTTCTATCATAGCTTTTTGTTGCTTTAATACCAAAGAACCGGTTTTCTCTGCCCTAACCAGACCTTCACATGCCTCTTAAGTAGTCCCTACCACCCCATGCCAGCTGCTGAGCCTGGGCTTGAACTGCCCTGTGCCTTCCAAGCTAAGGGACAGGGTAGCCCTGGCCACGTGGGTGCAAGACTGATATTCTAACCTGGCCTTCAAGAGGGCAAAGGGCTGAGCAATGTGGAGAAAAGGAACTGTGACGTGGGGTACAGGCTTCATCTGTTTCCTGAACACAGCCAGGAATAGGCCAGTGTAGCCTCCTGCCTCCTCAGCACCTTTTTTGGCTTCCTGCGTCAGGCTTGAGGGAGTTCTCAGCATATGTGGCCTGGCCAGGAGGGTTGGGAAGGCCCTTGGTTAGCTTCTGCCTACTCCAAGGGACCCCGTGCCAGATTCCAGCACATCGACGGGAGCAGTGGCCTTTGACTCAGACACCGGCCCTTGTTCTTCTCTGCCCCTAGGGGCAGCTCCTCAAGCACGCTGCTCACCTGACAGGCGCAGAGGATCATTGGAAAACAGAGGGGGCCCCTCTGGGAGTCCCTCTAGATTGCTAGGTGATGACGTGAAAAGGCAGGGCAGGGCCAGCTTGCCCTAATAACCCATGTCTGGATGTATGAGAGACTTGACTCATAAAGCACCCTGAAGGTCTCCCGGGAAAACAGGACAAGAGGCTTATTCCCCATGGGCGCAAGCCAGCTGGGACACGGTAGGCAGGCACGAGGAGTAAAGCTGGGCTGGCAGGGCCTCAGGCAACAGCGCTTTGAGTATGTGTGTATGGAGCTGAGAGGCATACCTCAAAGCACACATAGAGTTAGGGGCAGTGCCCACCTAGGGGTGTAGTCTGTCTAAGGGTACCCAGGAGAACTGATAAGACCTCTCAGTGACATCTCAGTGTGGCCCCTACACTATGACTGTCATGTGCAGCAGTTGAGCCTTCCAGGCCAGAGGAACCAGACATGGAAAAGACTAGTATGGCTCTTGCCTATGCTAGGGACTAGCGTACAAACCTTTCAGCATTGTCCCTGTGGGCCCTTTATTTAGGGGGAGAGGGCACCATACCTACTGGCTCGTGTCCAGAATCTTGTTATCTTGCTGTCCTACCCTGGTTCTTTTATCTGTTGTCTCTGAGGATGGCAGAGGGGGTCAGCCTCAGTAGGTGTTGGCGAGGCTGCCAGAGGGGGTTGCACAGGCCAAGCCAGGCCTCATCCTCCATCCACCTGTCTCATCCCCGCTTACTGTGAGCACCACATCCCTCAGTTTGCCCAAAGTGAGACATTTACAAAACAATAAAAATAATTTTCTAAAGAGCAGAGCAAGAAGTGTTTTTATGGTTGTTGGAAATGATTCACATGTCAGTTTTGTGGTTTGCATTTTCTTTGAGTATTTTCTGTATGTACCTGTAGTTTAAAAAAAAAAAAATTCTAAACCATGTTTTGTCTGTGTTTCCTTACCAGAAGACAGCCTCGTGGTGAGGCTTCCTGTGCCCTGATAGCCCCTGTTGCTGATCAGCCTGTGCCCCACCCCCAGGCCTACAGCTCTGTGAAGCACCTAGATAGAGGAATTAGATTGCCTCTGAAGGGAAACTGAGACTACAAGGTTGTCTCTGACCCACACACATACCACCACGGCATGTGTGCCCCTCAACTAATAATAAATGTTTTTCTTCAAATGTTCATGTAAAATACAGTTTTTCAGGACAGGTCACAGTCTGTGAATACAGAGTATGTCAGAGCAGCCCAGTCACATAGGTTGTATGAACACTAGGGCTAGAGGAAAAGCATCGTCTCCCAGTCCGTCCTTCATCCCTCACCGTGCCCTTCACATACATCACCAAGGCCGTCTAGGGAGTGGCCTTGACTTCAGAGGCATGCTCTGGACTGGGAAAAGGCTGGCAGTGTGGGCCTCCATAGCTCTTCTAACTGCCTGGGACCCATCAAGGCCTAGTCTAAAACCTGCCCTTCACAGAAGGCCCTAGAGCCGGGTGTGGGCTTTTCCAGCTGCAGTAAGTTTACTTCTGAGGACTTGGAGAGGATATAAATATGAAGAGCCCAGGGAGAGAAAGGGAGCTCTGATGGAGAGGAGGGCCCTTCGAGGAATGCTGGGGCGTGGGGGAAGCGTCAAAGAACTCCCTGGGAAGGAAGAAGGCTGCTGCTGGATATCCTGATGGCTGAAATTGGTATTTTCCCGAAGAACACAACCACCCTAAACAGCCAGACCTAAGTCTGGCTATGTCCCCTGTTCCTTCTAACCGTCTTTCTCTCCTACCTAGGCTTGGAGAGTTAGGAGGGAGGTAGGGGTGATAAGAAACCAATTAAAAGCCAGGCAGTGGTGGCCCACATCTTTAATCCCAGGATTTGGGAGGCAGAGGCAGGTGGATCTCTGTGAGTTCGAGGCCAGCCTGGTCTACAAAGTGAGTCCAGGACAGCCAGGGCTACACAGAAACCCTGCCTTGGAAAACAACAACAACAACAAAGTCAGGTTGGCTCGGTAGTTAAGAGCATATACTGCTCTTGCAGAGGATCCAAATTCTGTTCCCAGCACCCACACGGTGACTCACAACAGACTCTAACTCCTGTCCCAAGGGATCAGTTGCCCTCTTTAGGCCTTTTTTGGGCACCAGGCACATGGGAGTTGCACATACACACATGTAAATAAAACAACATACATAAGATAAAAAATAAAATTTTTGTTGGGATGTCTCTCTCAGTATAGCATTGGCTATGCTGGAATTAAAGGTGTGCCCTACCATGCCCACCTTATAAATCTTTTTTTTTTTTTTTTTTTTTCCCTTCCCACCACCCCCCCTCTTTTTTTTTTTTTTTTTTTTTTTTTCCGAAACAGGGTTTTTCTGTGTTAGCCTTGGCTGTCCTGGACTCGTATTGTAGACCAGGCTGGTCTCGAACTCATACCGATCCACTTGCCTCTGCCTCCCGAGTGCGGGGATTAAAGGCTGGCGCCACCATGGCCCAGCCTTTTTGTTTTTTTCAAGACAGGGTTTCACTGTGTAGCCTTGACTGTCCTGGACTCTTTTGTTGACAACGCTGGCCTCGAACTCACAGCGATCCAGTCTCTGCCTGCGAGTACTGGATTTAAGGCGTGTGCCACCACGCCTGGCTTCTCCCCGCCTAGTAAATCTTAAAAAACAAAGCAAAAACAAAACACAGTCAGTGCCCTAGCCAGCGGCCACACGTTGACTACAATTCAGGGAACCCACCCAAAGGGGTCTCTAAGTAAGAACCGTGCTTGCCTGGCTTCTGGCAGCCTTGAAGGCTAGGATTCCAACCTGCAGTTCTGCTCCGTGATCGAACCTTGCTTAAGCTGGTCGGACTACGGCTCCCAGGAGGCCTCGGTAGGATTATCGCTTCCACCAACCTCTTATTGCATTTGGGCCACCGAAGGGGCGGAGTTAGGTACGCGCTCAGAAGACTGGGTGGACCGGGGGGTGGAGCGAGGCAAATGGGCGTGGTCTCAGCGAAGCGCGGGAAGTGCAGATTTTCGCGGCGGAAGGTGGCTGTGCGACTATGACCCTGGAACAGGAGCTTCGCCGTGAGTATTTTGGGGCGTTGTGTCGGGAGCGCAGGGAGTAGATATGGACCCGGGTTAGCCCTGATTCTCGTCTTCGGCAGAGCTAAGCAAGGCCAAGGCCAGGGCCCAGAAGTATGGGCAGCTGCGCGAGGAAGCGGTCTACTGCCACCAGCTGGGGGAGCTGCTGGCTAGCCACGGTGAGCCAGAACGGTGAGAGGGCGGGTCTGGCGACTGGGGACTGGCTGGGTGATGGCACACCTTTAGCACCCAACTCCCCTTTTCCGGCAGGCCGATTCATGGAGGCTTTGGAGGAGCACCAGCAGGAGCTACGTCTGCTAGAGAGCGTCCAGGACACCCTAGGCTGTGCTGTGGCCCACCGCAAGATCGGAGAGCGGTTGGCTGAGATGGAGAATTACTCTGACGCTCTGAAGGTACAAGGACCCTCTTTTCTGGGACCTTGTTGGGGAGAGAGGGTCAGTATGCAAATGCCCCAACCCCTGACCTGGCAGGCAGCCACACCCTCATGCCTGGTGTGGTCGGGGCTTGTGGCAACCGAAATCACTAAGAACTATGGCTTTTGCCCTGTGGAAAGAGGAAGACTCAGGATCCACTGCTATTGGGAGCAGCCTATGTGGTCTGTTTAGTGGTCTGACGTGACAACACTGGCTTGCTACAGGGCAGAGCAGCTATCACCATAGACGGCCTATGGCACAGAAAAAGATAGGGCATGCTTACAGCCAACTCTGTCGAAATTTGGGGAACAGAAGTGCTGGCTTCCCTCGGGGTGGGATCACTTCATGCTTTTTCTTTCCACACTAGCACCAGCATCTCTACCTGGATCTGGCTGGTTCCTTGTCCAACCACACTGAGCTGCAGAGAGCCTGGGCCACCATTGGCCGCACCCATCTAGATGTGTATGACCACTGCCAGTCAAGAGACGCCTTGCTACAGGCACAGGCTGCCTTTGAGAAGAGCTTGGCTATTGTGGATGAGAAGCTAGAAGGTAGGTGTCCTTACCCTGGATCCTCCCTATATCCAGCTTTCTGGGCCCCACCCCCACCCCCAGCTTTTCAAGGGTCTGTGTTACTCACCAACTTGTCAGGCATCTTCTCCATCTTCTCTGTATACCAGCAGCAGACTCCTGGTTCCCTCAATAAGAGACGGGATAAGGGATGGGAGCACCTGAAAACCCCCCCATATCCAGAGGGGGCAACTGAGCTTCGAGAGCTGTTATCTTCCAGGGATGCTGACCCAGCGAGAACTGAGTGAGATGAGGACTCGACTCTACCTCAACCTGGGCCTCACCTTTGAGAGTCTGCAGCAGACAGCGCTGTGTAACAACTACCTCAAAAAGAGCATCTTTCTTGCTGAGTGAGGAGGCACCTTCCCTGTCCCCATGAGGGAGTAGGTGGTCCCCTGAGGTCCCTCCAAGAGGGCAGTTGTTCATTTTTTTTTTTTTTTTCATTCACATCTGTGCTGCAGACTGAGGAGAAGCAGGTTCAGGCCTGAAACCACACCATGGGAGGGCTGGGGGCTATGTGGCTATTATAGTTAACAGCCATAACTGAGCTGGGCATGGTGGCGCACGTCTTTAAGCCTAGCACTCGGGAGGCAGAGGCAGGCGGATCACTGTGAGTTCGAGGCCAGCCTGGTCCACAGAGTGAGTCCAGGACAGCCAAGGCTACACAGAGAGACCCTGTCTTGAAAAACTAAAACAAACAAACAAACACACACACACACACACACACACACACACACACACACACACACACAAATTCCAGCCATAACTGGTTGTGTATCAACGGCATCATGGGTATTTCAGTATCCGCTGTTCCAGCTTGTGGACACTGGGCACTCTGAGCTCCTGTTACTCCGCCCTCCACAGGCAGAATCAACTCCATGAAGATCTGTTCCGGGCCCAATACAACCTGGGTGCCATCCACTGGCGAGGAGGGCAGCACTCTCAGGCCATGCGCTGCTTGGAGGGGGCCCGCGAGTGTGCACGTGCCATGAAGATGAAGTTCATGGAAAGTGAATGCTGCGTGCTAGTGTCCCAGGTAGCTTCCCCCTTTCGTCATCTGCTTGGGCTTGGGCCTTAGTGAGTCTTACAGGCCTCATTTCCAGCCCGTCCCCCCATTCCTCTTCTCAGGTGCTCCAAGATCTGGGGGACTTTCTGGCTGCCAAACGAGCCCTGAAGAAGGCCTATAGGTTGGGCTCCCAGAAACCTGCCCAGAGAGAGACTGTCTGTCAGAGTCTCAAGTATGGTGAGGCTGTGGGGGAGGCCTGGAACAGAGAGCCGCAAGGGATGGGAGAAGAGCTCTGTTCTCCCAGCAGGAAGTGCTAGCTTGAGCCTGGGCCTCTGACAACAAGGGTAGATTTCTGTCAGTTGACGGCCCTTGCTTTTGTCCAAGCCTGGTGCACAGTGTATAGGAAACCAAACGGGCCATTGTCACAAAGCAACACTGGCAAATGCGGGCATAGATGGCACCCTGTGGCCCAGAGAGAGAGAGAGACGGTGATTGCAGTAGCCCTCCAGACCACGTACTGTTCTAGGCCTTTAAGCATATTTACTATTGTAACTTTCAAAAGCCCCAAGTGATCAGTTTCCCTACCACCCCTTTTTACCAGTGGTCATGTGGAGGCACTTCCACCTGTTCCCGCGCTCCTGCTTAAAGGAATATGGCTGGTGGGTGGTAGGCTGTGGGTGGGACCCCATGCTCTGTTAACCCCCCCCCCTCACGTGGAACTCTTTCTGGCAGTATTGGCAGTGATCCGGCTGCAGCAGCAACTGGAAGAGGCTGAGGGCAGTGACCCTCAACATGCCATGGCTATCTGCGAACAGCTGGGGGACCTTTTCTCCAAGGCGGGTCACTTTCCCAAGGCATCTGAGGCTTACCTGAAGCAGGCAAGTGCCGCATCCCCTCCTGTGGGGTAGGAGGAAAGAGCCAGCTACTTGCAAAGCCGGGGTCTGAGCCTTAACTCTCCTGGCACCCTAGCTGCACTTTGCCAAGCTGCTGAACAGACCAGATCTTGAGCTAGCTGTCATCCACGTCTCCCTGGCCACCACGCTGGGAGACATGAAGGATCACCGCAAGGCCGTGCACCACTACGAAGAAGAACTGAGACTACGCAAGGGCAATGCCCTGGAGGTGACACCGCCCTTGTCCTCCCCCCCACCCCCCACCCCCCACATGCCGTTGTAGTTCTGTGTCTCTTACATTGAGCCTACCATTCTCCAGTGGTGGGTGTGAGTAGATGCTTCCCCTGGAAAAGCTGTTCCTTCCAAGGACTATTATGGTCTGTCAGATCTTCTGGTTTCATATGGCCAGCTGAGGGAAAGCGGGCTTAATGGCTGTGGCCACCTGGGTGTGGTAGGCAGCCACCAACCCTGGGCTTCTTTCTCTGCTTCAGGAAGCTAAGACTTGGTTCAACATTGCGCTGTCACGCGAGGAAGCTGGCGACGCGTATGAGCTGCTAGCTCCGTGCTTCCAGAAGGCTCTCAGCTGTGCCCAGCGGGCCCAGAGGTTCCAGATGCAAGTATGAGAGCCCATCCCACCATCATTGGCTCCCCCCCCCAATAAATCCAGCTTTCTTTTTTCCTGGCTTTCGAACTTAAGATCTTACTCACGGGGCTAGAGAGATGGCTCAGAGGTTAAGAACACAGGCTGTTCTTCCTGAAGGTCCTGAGTTCGATTCCCAGAAACCACATGGTGGCTCACAGCTATCTGGTGCCCTCTGCTCACACACAGGCCGAATACTGTATAAACAAATAAATATTTACCAAAAAAAAAAAAAAAGATCTTACTCACAACTTATATATCCCCAGCCCTTTCTGTGTTTTCATTTTGAGACAGGGTCTCACTAAATTGCCCACGCTGGCCTTGAAGTTAGACCCCTTCCGCCTTAACCTGTTCTTCCCTTGCGTCAGTTGCTCTTTGTGATCCTGCCTGGTCCTGATCTGGACATCTCTGCTCCCCAGCATCAGATCTTACAGCACCTCTATACCGTGCAACTAAAGTTGCAGCCCCAAGAAGCCCCTGGCACCGAAATGAGATTGCAAGAACTGAGTATGGCGAAAGACACAGAGGAAGAAGAGGAGGAGGAAGAGGAAGAAGAAGTAGAAGCCAGCGAAGACCTGGAAACCTGCGAGCTAGAGCTCTCAGAGAGCGGTGAGGGCCAAACGGTGCCTTGTGTGCTGGGTCAGCTGCGCTTGCCTCTTCAGCTCCGTTCTGCTCTGAGATGATGGCTGGGATGGGCTGGAGTGTATTGGAGATGTGTCTTTATGGAGCCTGCTGAGGACCCAGGGGCGTGGTGTAGCTGCAGTTAGGGAGGGCAACCAGTGCTTCTGTGGAAACGAATGGAGGAGGCAGGCAGTGTGTATGGGACGCGAGACGCGGCAATCATAAGCTCTCTGCAGAAATAACTGGTCAGAGACAGAACGGGTAGCAGACAGGAAGGGCTCTGTTGGCCCACCATCCAGCTGGAAATCAGTGTTTGGGGTGAAAGCCTTAGAAGCACATGTCCAAGGGAGGTGAGCTGATGTGTCATGGATGGCCTTGTGGGTGGTGGGCTGTGGTGGTGGTGGGGTCCCATGTTGTGCTGCCCCCATTACCCCCCTCACATGAGACTGTCCAGCAGTGTTGGCAGTGAGCCAGCTGCTGCAGCATGTTCCTGAAACCCAAGGCCAGTGTGCTGAGGGGCACGGTGCTAGGAATGAGAGTGTCTTGGCTATGTGGGGCAAGGCAGGCATGGGGGCTCTGGAGCTGAGGGCTGATTTCCAGCAAGGTTCTGGTCAGACAAGACCCAACTGTGAGGTTTGTAGATCGCTTCCCAGAAAAACCTTGACTTCAAGTGTGGGCTTCCAGGGATAGGGCCTCAGTACCTGGGAAATTGCGCCATGTTTTAGAGGAAGGGGCAGGTTGAATATTGGTATTTTAGGTGTTATGAGCAAGAAGAGAGGACCAAGTACTTCAACTTTAGGGAACGTCCTTCAGCTGATAGCCACGGCCACAAGAGAAGGCAGAGAAGAGAGGAATTATAGAAAGGGCCAGAGGAAGCCAGGAGGGAGCAGAAGGCCCACTGAAGAACATCTGGCAAGCATTAGTAGTCATGGAAGAGGCCAGTAGCGCACAAGTCTGCAGGCTGAGCAGGTGATGCACTTGGAGAGAGTCTAACGGAGACTGATCTGCAGGGCAGGCTCTGGGTATAGGCCAGCATATGATGGACAGGGATCAAGTAGACACCTCCGCTGCTGATGGGGCAGAAAGGTAATTCCCTTTCTTCAGCCCCTGTGTGGAGTGGAGTGCTGAGATAGAAGTGGGCTAGCTGGGCCCTGGTGGCGCACAGCCTATTATCCCAGCACTTGGGAGGCAGAGGCAGGTGGATCACTGTGAGTTCGAGGCCAGCCTGGTCTACAAAGTGAGTCCAGGACAGCCAGGTCTACACAGGGAAAGCCCGTCTCGAAAAACAAAAAACCATAAATAAATAAGTAGAAGTGGGCTGTTGGTGGGGTTGGGTTGAATGGGAGTCAGCTTTGCTTCACCTGGCCACGGAGCCCCCACAGACCCCGAGTTCCTCCCTCCTGCTTGTGGCTGCTCTGCCCTAGAGGCTCACGGGACACAGTCTGCCACAGGCTCAGGGTCAGCGGGCTTAATCTTCTAGAGGAAGATCCTGATGGCCTGCCTCAGCAGCTGGAGGAAGACGAGGAGCTTCAGGGCTGTCTGGGCCGGCGGAAGGTAACCAAGGTGAGGACAACATGCCCTACCCTCTGCTATCCAGCAGCGCCCGGACGTACCCCTCACACTTCCTGCCCCGCGTTGGTTGGGGCAATTATAACACTTACAGTGGAACCGACGCAATGATATGGGTGAGACCCTGCTGCACCGAGCTTGCATCGAAGGCCAACTGCGCCGCGTCCAGGATCTTGTGAGACAGGTGGGCCAAAATCCCTAGAGAGATCGCTGAACCCTTGCTTCCTCGGGGAGCTGTGCACCCAGGCAGTGTTTCCTTTCTTGCTTGTTTTTGTTTTGGTTTGGCTTTTGGTTTTTGGAGACAGGGTTTCTCTGTGTAGTCCTGGCTGTCCTGGACTTGCTTTGTAGACCAGGCTGGCCTCGAACTCACAGCGATCCACCTGCCTCTGCCTCCCTAGTGCTGGGATTAAAGGCGTCTGCCACCATGCCCGGTTTATTGCATCTCTGCCTGTCTAGCATTCTCACTATGGGTGAATGGGATGGCCGAGCCAGGATGAGAATGCCCAACAGCAAGACTGGCATCCTCTATTCCTCTTTCAAGCCTGTAGTCAGGCACTGTTTGTTCCAAGGCACAGGATGGCATATGGGCTAGGAGTCTATTATGATAGTGTAGCTGGCTAGGCACCTGGAGGGGCACGGCACAGCCTTCTTTTCTTTGGTAACAGCTAAAGGAGGAAATAGAGGGAGGGCTATAACAAGGAGTACACCTGAGGCCCACTCTGGCCTCTGGGACAGGTTCCTAGCCATCAAGCCACAAACCTCAGCTGGAACCAGGGCCAGGACCCCATCCTCTGTCCTTGGTCCTAGGGCCATCCCCTGAATCCCCGAGACTACTGTGGCTGGACCCCTCTACATGAAGCATGCAACTATGGGCACCTTGGTGAGTAGGGTCAGGCCAAGCACACGGCGGACGTGTGAGTCAGGAGGTAAGTGGGAATGGTGCTAGGAGCTGAGCTCGTGTGCACCTGTGCCACCCCCTCCTCCTCCCCACTGCAGAGATCGTGCGCTTCCTTCTGGACCATGGAGCCGCAGTGGATGACCCAGGTGGCCAGGGTTGTGACGGTATCACCCCCTTGCATGATGCCCTCAACTGTGGCCACTTTGAGGTGGCTGAACTACTCATTGAGCGAGGGGCGTCTGTAACTCTCCGTACCAGGAAGGTGAGCCAGGGCGTGGTCAGGGAGGGCAGGGACTGTGATGGAGTCTGTTGTTGCCCTGCTCAACCGAGTGCCATACAGGGCCTCAGCCCACTGGAGACACTGCAGCAGTGGGTGAAGCTGTACTTCAGGGACCTTGACCTTGAGACAAGACAGAAAGCGGCATCCATGGAAAGGAGGCTTCAGATGGCCTCCTCAGACCAAGGTAAGCAGGGCTTCCTCCATCTCTCCTTGTCTCTAGCACTCAAGGTTGGCGCCTTGTCTCATGAGCTCCTCTCTCTTCCTCAGCCCCCTACAGCTCCCCTGCCCTCCAGACCATCCCAAGGAACCATCTATTTGACCCTGAGACCTCTCCTCCCTCAAGCCCCTGTCCAGAATCCTCCACGTGTACCTCTAGGCCTCCAGAGGCTTTTCCAGTCCCTGCTAAGGTCTTTCTGGAGAAAACTGTGCCGGCAGTGTCCAGACCTCGAAAGAGCAGGCACAGGCCAACCAGCAGCAGTAGCAGTTCAGAGGAGGAGAACAACATAGGTGCCTGTAGGCCATCTCAGAAAAGACTGAGGCACTCCGCTACAGCACAGCAGGGCGAAGCCCAAGCACCTCACCTGTCCAAAAGCAGAGAGGCAGCCACATCAAATGCTTGCCGGGCTGCCTACCAGGCAGCCATCCGAGGCGTGGGTAGTGCCCAGAGCCGTCGCTCGGTGCCCAGCCTGCCTCGAGGCTCGGATGAAGTCCCTGCCCCGAAGGCTGCGCTCATTCCTGAGGAGGAATACCTGGCTGGGGACTGGCTGGAGTTAGATACACCTCTGACCCACAGCAGCAGGCACAGTACCTCAGGGTCAGACTATGAACAGTGCCCAGTCAGGCCCCGGACTCGTGGCAAGCAGGGTCACGCGGCACGTCTTGATGGTTGGTGTATACAGACTAAAGCGGGAGATAGCAGCCTGACCACGGAGCAGCCAGAGAACCCCAGCGTGCCTAGGACCTCGGGACCCAGCAAGGAAAATTGTGCAGCAGACCAGCCTTTGGTGAGTGTACAAGCATAGTCTTTTTAGCGTGACATAAGTGGGGGCGGAAACCCTTTTTTCTGACTGCCCTCCCTTTGTCCTTACCTGCTAGCCTCTGGTCCAGCCCCCTCCCATCCGGGTTCGAGTTCAAATTCAGGATAACCTTTTCCTCATCCCTGTCCCACACAGGTAAGGCATGTGCCCTTCCCCTTCTGTCTGCTGTGGAGCTCTGCCTGGCTATCAGGAGCTGTCAGAGGTATACAGCACCTCTGTGTGTCACCTTGAGCCCCAGGGAGCCCTCACAAACTCAAGCAGGGATCTCCAGCACAAAACCTAATTCTATGGAATTGAATTGACTAGAAGTGACTTAGAAATTGACTTAGAAATGACTAGAAGTGCAGATCGTCTGCCTTTAGGTCAGCCTGGTCAGCCAGGGTTATACAGAAACCCTGTTTCAAAAAAAAAAAAAAAAAAAAAAAAAAAAAAACACGTGCCGGTGCACACCTTTAATCCCAGCACTCGGGAGGTAGAGGCAGGCGGGTCTCTGTGAGTTCAAGGCCAGCCTGGTCAACAAAGCGAGTCCAAGGACATCCAGGGCTACACAGAGAAACCCTGTCTGGAAAAAGACGAAAGGAAAAAAAGAAGGCTAGTTATCCAGAGAAGGGGTGACTGTCGGCAGGTGAAGGAACTGGTGACCCTAGGCACCGAAGAAGGGGCCCCAGTGCACCTGAGCTCAATCTGCCGTTCTCTATAGCAGTGACGTCCACTCTGTGGCCTGGCTAGCGGAGCAAGCTGCCCAGCGCTACTACCAGACCTGTGGGCTACTTCCACGGCTCACCCTACGGAAGGATGGAGCACTCCTGGCCCCACAGGACCCCATCCCCCATGTGCTACAAAGTAACGATGAGGTGGGCCGCGGGGCTGGGGCCACTGGCACAGGCTACCCCCATTGGTAGGCACTACAGGGCTCCTCACCAGATGTACACTCTAGGTGTTGGCTGAAGTCACTTCCTGGGACCTTCCCCCGCTGATCGACCGTTACCGCAGGGCCTGCCAGAGCCTGGGGCAAGGTGAGCTAGCCCTGCCTTGGGATGGAAGCCTAGGCGAGAGGCGCTGGGCATGAAGTCCCCGTCGACCCTGCACTATACAGACATATGTCTGAGGAAACCAACTTTCCCTCCAAGCATTTTACTTGTTCAGTTCACACATGTGGATGATAGGTAAGAAAGAACAGACAGTTCTGAGATTGTAGGCTCTTGGAGTGAAAGTCCCTGAAGCAACTTAAGCTACAGGTAAAAGCCCAGGGAGCAGTCTGGAAGGTCTTGTTTCAGAGACTGGGAGATGTGAGTATGACTGAAGGAGATCAAAACACACACACGCAGCCGGGCGTGGTAGTGCACACCTGTAATCTCAGCACTCGGGAGGCAGAGGCAGGAGGATCACTGTGGGTTCGAGGCCAGCCTGGTCTACAAAGTGACTCCAGGACAGCCACACTCGTGCATGGTACTAAATCCACGTTCTATAGGAATGAGCTCTGTATTAGCTCCCGAGCCATTTGCCTTGCCTGCAGGATTCAGGGGACAGGTTCAAGCTGTGACTGGTGACCCTGTATCTATCTCTTTTCTCAGGGGAGCACCAGCAAGTGCTGCGGGCAATGGAACACCAGAGTTCAAGCCCTTCATTTAGTGCCTGTTCCCTGGCCTTGTGCCAAGCTCAGCTCACACCCCTGCTGCGGGCCCTCAAGTTACACACAACACTCCGGGAGTTGCGCCTTGCTGGGAACCGGCTGGGTGACGGCTGTGCTACTGAGCTGCTGGCAACGCTGGGCACCATGCCTAACCTGGTCCTCCTTGATCTCTCTTCCAATCACCTGAGCCAAGAAGGTCTGCGCCAGCTTGTTGAAGGCTCCTCGAGCCAAGCCGCTTTACAGGTAAAGACCCAGGGTCCAGTGGCCCACCACCAACGTGGCATCAGTCTTCCCGTTGAGCCATCCACAGGTGGTATGGTACAGCCGGGAGAGCTGGGCAGCGCTTGTCTCTAGAATGGGGACATGTGCAGAGATTGGACTGTCTGTGGGGGAGTCTGTGAACTCAGTGGCCATATCTTCTGTAGAACTTGGAGGAGCTGGACTTAAGCATGAATCCGCTGGGAGACCACTGTGGTCAGGCCCTGGCCTCGCTTCTACGGGCCTGCCCCATGCTCAGCGCCCTACGCCTACAGGCCTGTGGCTTCAGCCCCAGCTTCTTCTTGAGTCAGCAGGTTGCTCTGGGTGGTGCCTTCCAAGGTAAGATGACCAGTTGAGTCTATTTCCTGAGCCAGATGTTGAGAGAATTAGGATCTTGAGCAGAGGGGGTCCAAGGCTATCAGGACCCAGTTCCTGAGGGAAGGGCTGGTTTCTGTTGGGATCCAGGTATACCTGTAGGTTTAGCTCGGGCTCCAGCAGAAATTGGTTCTTGACCAGCTTTGGCTGCTCTAAGGACGCATCGTAACCCCCACACATCACAAGTAGAGTCTCAGAGGAGCCATGTCTGTCCTTGAAAGTCCCTCTGTCCCTGTGGCTTAAGTTGTCTGCTTTCCTAGGCAATTTCTGCATGAGCCAATCTGGTTTAGTGACATAGCCCAGTACAGAGGGCTGAGAACTGGGGTCACCCAGTGGAGCCCAGCAGAGGGAAAGGCCTTGGGTTAGGTGGCAGTGGTCAGAGCACCGTCCTGACCTCCACTCACAAACGTCCTAGCCCAGTTCATCCCCAGCAGCCAGGAATGTGGAGTGGGGAAAGCTGGGCTCAGGAGACTGGACAGTAGGAGGAAGCCCTCTCCCAAGCCTGTAGACACACATAGAATTCAGGGATAACAGTTTTCCTAAAAGATTCATGAGGCTTCTGGGGTCAGAAGGGTGGGGAAGCCCGGCCGTGCTAGTGCATGCCTTTAATCCCAGCACTTGGGAGGCAGAGGCAGGCGGATGGCTGTGAGTTCGAGGCCAGCCTGGTCTACAAAGTGAGTCTAGGACAACCAAGGCTAACAGAGAGACCCTGTCTCAAAAAACAAACAAACAAACAAAAAAACCCAGAGGGGTGGGGAAAGGGCAGGGGTAACTGCTGCCTAGCTTGACAGAAGTGCTTCCCTCTGTACAGATGCGGAGCACCTGAAGACTTTGTCCTTGTCTTACAACACGCTGGGCGCCCCCGCCCTGGCGAGGGTCCTGCAGAGCTTACCTGCCTGTTCCCTCCTGCACTTGGAACTTAGCTCCGTGGCAGCCCGCACCAGCAACTTGAGTCTCATAGAGCCTGTTGTCAGATACTTGACTAAGGTATGAGGTGTGAAGGGGGCTGCCGAACCAGAGGCCAAAAACTCAGCTGAAACCCTGCCACGTGTTGTGCAGAGGCTGAGGGAAGGGCCAGGGGTTGGGAAAAACAGCCATTGAACCCCCTGGGAGCAGGGTGGTGGTTACTCCAGCCAGGGTCCAAGGGACATGCCAGACCCCCTGGGAGCCTGAAAGAGGTGTTTCCTTTCCATCTCCAAATAGCTGTCTTGGGGGTGGACCTCTGCTGGGAGGAAGGCAGGTAGGTGCCCACTAGGCATGGCCTTTTGGCCTCTTTCTTACATCCAGGAAGGCTGTACCCTGGCCCACCTATCCCTGTCTGCAAACTACCTGAATGACAAGGCTGTGAGAGAACTGAGCAGGTGACATACTGGGTGTCCTGGGAGGGAGCCTGACGTGAACACAGACCAGGACCAGGAGTGCCGTCTCTGGCAGGCATACTTGCTACCCTCCTTGAGTTTCTTAGCATGCCTCTGTTGGTTAACTCAAGCTTTTCTCTCTGGTCTAGCCTTTGTCTTCCTTGGCATTCCCTTCCCCAACTCCAACTCCCAGAGCCTCAGCTGTCTTTCAAGGCAGTGTCAGGAGTTGTCCAGGGCTGTCTCTTTCAGTCTTGCCTTTGGCTAGTGCTGTAGCGAGGTCCTGCCTCTGTCAAGCAGGAACAGATTCTGCTATAGGCTTGGTCCCTGGCCCCCAGAGCTGTGGCTTTCCGTAGTAATAAAGCTAGGCCTTTCCCTGGAAACCCATCCCCTCACTTCCGGCGTTATTCTAGGTGTCTCCCTTGCTGCCCCTCACTTGTCTCTCTGGACTTGTCTGCCAACCCTGAGGTCAGCTGTGACAGTCTGCAGGAGCTCTTGTCTGCCCTCCAAGAGCGTTGCCAAGGCCTCAGCTTCCTTGGCTTGTCAGGTAAGGGCTGGAAGTGATAATGACTCCTGCCATTGCCTCACTTAACTCAGGCTTTACTTTGCAGGGACCTGCCAGAGGAAAAGGGCAGTCACTGCTACGGGTCAGGCTCTATGAGGCTGTCATGGTAAAAGGCAGCTTGTGGTGTAACGGGGAAGGGGCGAGACTGCCTCTGTCTGGTTGCTTAGAATACGGCAGGAAGCAACCAAGTATGGCTCATACGGATAACCCAGCACTGGGGAGGCTAAGGCAAACTCCCTCAAATATGGCCTAAGCTACAGAGTAAAGCTCTCTCGAAACAAAACAAAAGAGGGGCTGGAGAGAGGGTCAGCAGTTAAGATCTACTTTTCAGAGATCTCTGTTCAGTCCTCAGCACCCACATGGCAGGTCACACACAACTTCTATAACTGCAGTTCCAAGGGATCCGAAGCTGCCTCCTGGCCTCTGCGGGCAGCCTGATTTCATGTGGTGCACAGATTTGCATGTAAATAAAACAGCAGTACACTTAGACACTTAAAAACATTTATTTATTTGGGCTTTTCAAGACAGGATTCCTCTGTGTAGCCCTGGCTGTCCTGAAACTTACTCTGTAGACTAGGCTGGCCTCAAATTCAAGAGGTTCACCTGCCTCTGCCTCTGCCTCTGGACTGCTGGGATTAAAGGCATGCACCACCAAAGCCTAGCTATAAAAAATTTTCTTGCCGGGCGTGGTGGCGCACGCCTTTAATCCCAGCACTCGGGAGGTAGAGGCAGGCGGATCGCTGTGAGTTCGAGGCCAGTCTGGTCTACAAAGTGAGTCCAGGATGGCCAAGGCTACACAGAGAAACCCTATCTTGAAAAACCAAAAAAAAATTTTCTTTTCCTGAGACAGGGTTCTTCTGTGTAGCCTTGGCTGTCCTTGACTTGTTTTATAAACCAGCCTGGCCTTGAACTCATAGAGATCTGCCTGCCTCTACCTCCTGAATACTGGGATTAAAAGCATGCGTTACCACACTCCATTTAAAGACAATATTTGGTTTTTTGTTTGTTTGTTTGTTTGTTTGAGACAGGGTCTCTCTCTGTAGCCTTGGCTGTCCTAGACTTGCTTTGGAGACCTGGATGGCCTCAAACTCACAGCAGCCCACCTGCCTGTGTCTCCCGAGTGCTGGGATTAAAGGCGTGCGCCACCACGCCCGGCAAAACAATATTTTTAACTTAATTTAATTTATTTATTTTATATATATGAGTGCCCTGTTTGTATGTACACCTGAATGCCAGAAGAGGGGATTAGAGGCTATAGATGGTTGTGAGCCACCATGTAGTTGCTGGGAATTGAACTCATGACCTCTGGAAGAGCAGACAATGCTCTTAACCTCTGAGCCATCTCTCCAGCCTCTTAAAGATAATTTTTAATGGAGATTTACTTACTTTGTGCCAGATATGGTGGTGCATGCCATTAATCCCAGGATTTAGGAGGCAGAGGCAACAGGATCTCTGATCTTGAGGCCATCCTGGGCTACCACCAGATAGGGCTACATAGAGAGACCCTATCTCAAATCAACAAAAAGGTTTGCTTGTTTTTATTTCATTTGTATGAATGTTTGGCCTGTATGTATGTACACCATGTGCATATCTCGTATGCCTAGACCTGGAGTTACTGATGGTAGTGAGCTACTATCTGGGGTCTGGGAACAGAACCTAGGTCCTCCGCAAGAACAGCAAGTACAGCTGGGTGCAGTGGCACACACCTGTAATCCCCACACACAGGGAGACAGAGCCAAGCGGATCTCTGTGAGTTCAAGGCTAGCCTGGAATTCAAAGCAAGTTAGGATAGCCAAGACTACACAGAGAAACCCTGTCTCAGAAAATAAGCAAACAAAAGAACTACTTAAAAGGTCAATCTCTATTTTTGCGAAGGTGATGCACGTCTTTAATCCCAGCACTCGGGAGGCAGAGGCAGGTGGATATTTGTGAGTTTGAGGCCAGCCTGGTCTATACAGCAAGTCCAGGACAGTCAAGGCTACACAGAGAAATCCTGTTGCGAGGAAGGGGGGAGGGAAACCCCAACAACAACAACAAAAACAAACCCAAACAACACAAGAAAGAACTGTTAATGGAGCTCTCTCCAGCTTCCCCTCATTTGGGTTTATTTATTTTACTTTCAATTTACTCTTGAGTTGCAAGTATTTGTTTCTTCGGGATTTGTTTTGAGACAAGGTTTCTCTGTGTAACCCTGGCCATCCTGGAAGTCACACTGTAGGCCAGGTTGGCCCTGAACTCACAGAGCTCTACCTGCCAAGGCTTGGACCACCACTGCCTGGCTTTCTTCAGTTTTGTTTGTTTGTTTTGGGGGGATATCTTTTCCTTCTGTGCAGCCTCCTCTTCTGGCTAGGAACAGTTTATCCTTTTTCAGTGAGAACGACCTCATCTAGGCAGGGGGAGCTCATGATCAGTCCACCGTGAACTCTGTAAGCTCAGCAGTACAACTTTTTTTGTTTGTTTGCTTTTTGGGGTTTTTTGTTTGTTTTGTTTTGTTTTTTGTTTTTTGTTTTTTTCAAGGCAGGATCTTTCTATGTAGCCTTGGCTGCCCTGGACTTTGCTTTGTAGGCCAGGCTGGTCTCGAACTCACAGCGATCTGCCTGCCTCTGCCTCCAGAGTGCTGGGATTAAAGGCGTGCGCCACCACACCTGCCTCGCATCATAGCTACTTTGTGACTAGAGAATCTACATCTAAACCCATATGTTCATCAAAGTGGCATTTTTCAGATGCATATCCTTGAGAGCTTAGATAGTTTCATGGGTGTTCTGAAAATAAACGTGAAGATCCAAACCTCTTTTTTTGGGGGAGGGGGCTGTTGTTTGTTTGTTGTTTTAACTCAGAGGTCTACCTGCCTCTGCCTCATGAGTGCTGGGATTAAAGGCTGTGCCACCACACCCAGCTTGCTGTTGTTGTATTGAGACAGGGTTTCTCTGTGTAGTCCTGGTTGATCTGGAACTCTCTGTAGACTTGTCTCTGCCTGGAGAGTACTGGGAATAAAGGCAGGTGCCGCCAGGCCTAGTCTAATTTGGACCTCTTAATTTGCATAGTTTTGTAGGGTTTTCTGGGTCAAGAGTGTAGCAAACCATTGTCACCTACTGGAAGCCCTTATTTCCTCATTCTTTTCAGTTTTTCCAGACAGGATTTCTCAATATAGGCCTGCCTCTGCCTCCCTGCACGCTGGGATTACAGGAACGTAACACCATGCCCGGCATATTTCCTCATTCTTGTCAACAGGAAAGTAGCCAAAGTCAGAGCAATTCAAGCTCCACTGATGGGCTCTCTCTTTCTCTCCCTTCCTTCCTGGCAGGAGGGATTACTCACACCATACCTACCAGTAAGGTAGTTTGTTCTCCCACTTAGAGGTGTACCTGATGGCCTGGCCTGGCATTGCTTTACCCAGATTTGAGGATGGCAGGTTGTGCCCTTAGAGGATTAGGGTTGAGCACAGGAGAGATCCTGAGTTTATGCTGCATCTCACCACATACTGCTATTTCTGGCACCTCTGCCCTTTCATCCAGTTCCCTGTCATCCTGAGCCTACTGGGATCTCTGGCCTGAGATTTTTGTTTTTCCAGACAGGCTTTCTCTGTCCTTGCCTTGACTGTTCTGGACTCCCTTTGTAGACCAGGCTGGCCTCGAACTCATAACAGTCCTCCTTTTTCTGGCTCCCTGAGTGCTGGGATCACAGGCGTGCCCAATTTGTTGAGACCATTCTGTGACCAGACAAGCCAAAATGCAGGCTCAAAGGTAGGACATGAGCACCGTACCTCCTGTGGGTGTGCAGTGTAAACCTATCTCTCCCTACCACCACACAGGCTGCTCCATTCAGGGGCCTCTGAACCCTGACCTCTGGGACAAGATCTTCGTGCAGCTGCAGGAGCTCCACTTGTGCAGCAAAGACCTGACCGCAAAGGACCGAGACACCATGTGTCAGAGACTGCCGGTGGGGGCTTGCTCACTGAACCAAGGTTCCAAGCTCTTCTTTCAACGCCTCTGATCTTAGCCCTGTCGTTTCTGCTTCCCTGCCCCCAAATAAATAAATAAATAAATAAATGAATAAATAAATGCCAAATTAAAGCCGGGCGTGGTGTCGCACGCCTTTAATCCCAGCACTCAGGAGGCAGAGGCAGGCGGATCGCTGTGAGTTCGAGGCCAGCCTGGTCTACAAAGCGAGTCCATGATGGCCAAGGCTACACAGAGAAACCCTGTCTCGAAAAACCAAAAAATAAATAAATAAAAAAAAATAAATGCCAAATTAAAATAAGCTGCTTTCTCCTTCATGTAGCTGTCTGAGAAAGGGGTGGGAGATATGAGACTTAAATCCCTTGACTGGCGGAGCTGCCCTAGAGCGCAAGCTCAGGCAAAAAAAGTCGAGTGCCGACCTACGGATTGGGCTTGCTGTGTGCGTAGGCTTAAGGTGGAAGAGTGAGCGCCGAGCTGCCGATCGAGTTTCCCGGCAGGCGCAGGCGGAAAAAAAAAAAGCGAGCGCAGAGCTTCTGTCGCCATCTCCGGGACTCCAAACGCCTCAGGTACGCCGTGGCGGTAGTCAGGTCCCTCCTCATAGGAACCCTTTGAGCTAGATGTCCCGATCCCGTCTCCTTTGGGGCTCAGAGGCCCTTGCTGCGTGGTCCGTGTCTCGGGCAGTGGGCGCTGTCAGGTGTTGTTATCACTGTTCACAGCTCAGGTTCCCTGGGCTGAGAGGGGAACCACCTTTCTCCTGCGAGTCCGCCTGCTGTTCCGAGCTCCTGCGACCTCGGTAGCTCAGGCGCCTCATCAGGCCACTCCATCTCAGTTTGCCTACCTTCCCTGAACTTTTGTTTTCTGTTTCAGCCCATTTCAAATCTTGAGGCATGTCTCACTGGCTAAGGCACTGACAGCAACTTCCTTATTAGACAGGATGTAACCTGGGCCCTGCCTCCACCATTTCCACACTGCATCAACCAACAAGCTTGGCTTTATCCATTCCTCCTATATCTCCCCCAGAATTAGGGTAAAGGCCACCGCCACACTTCTCACTCAGAAAGCATTAGACACCTAGTCATTTTAAGTGCATTTCCATTGAACGGTGTTGAAGCAGTGTGCTCTTCCACCATGCCCAAGATACTACACCAAAGCTACACAGAGAAACCCTGTCTCAAAAAAAAAAAGGATGCTATACCAGTTTTTGGGTTTTTTTGTTTTTGTTTTTGTTTTTTATGGTTTTTTGAGACAGGGTTTCTCTGTGTAGCCTTGGCTGTCCTGGGCTCGCTTTGTAGACCAGGCTGGCCTCGAACTCACAGCGATCCGCCTGCCTCTGCCTCCTGAGTGCTGGGATTAAAGGCGTGCACCACCACGCCCGGCTTTTGTTTTTGTTTTTAAGATGTATTTATTTTATGTATATGTATGCTCTATCTGCATGTTCATCTTCATCTCAGAAGAGGGCACCAGATCACATTATAGATGGCTGTGAGCCACCATGTGGTTGCTGGGAATTGAACTCAGCACTTCTGGAAGAGCAGACAGTGCTTTTAAACCCTGAGCCACCTTTCCAGCCCCTACCCCAGCTCTTGTAACTGTTGCTCTTCCCTACCGTACCCAAGCTTCCAAGCGGGACTCCCATGGCGTTTGCACCTTCTTTCTCTGTGTTCATCCCCCAAGCCCTGGCTCCTCTGTAACAGCCCTTCAGCTTCCTGTGTTGTTCCTGTAGAAGACAGGAAAGCTGTTCACAGTGCCCTGATCCCAAGATCCCAGTTCCTGAGGTGTCAGGGGCCCCTTGAGTTAGTGCTGGCTCTACTTCCCAGGTCTCTGTGCTGTAGCTGCCAGGGCCTGCAGGATGTTTCACGGAATCCCAGCAACTCCCGGTATCGGAGGTGAGTGTAGCCTAAACTGGGAGGAAGTAGGGAGGGGCGGGGTGGGCATTCCCTGCCTCAAGGGCTGTTGGGAAAGGACCACACTGCTACCTCCATCCCATAGTCATAATAGGCCTTGGGGAGTGACTAGGGCCAGAGCTATTTGTGGTTGGATTCTGAGGGCCCAACAATACCCTGCTGAGTAGAGATAATACACAATGTGGCCAGAATCTCTGGCATCCCGAGCATCTCTGGGTCCCCAACCCTACCCTGTGAAGTATGTGACAAGACTTTTATACCTACCACATCAGGGTTCACTAAACAAAGTATAGCAATCTGTAGCCTCTTAGAGGCGATCCAGGTAGGAGGTGAGGCTAGTGCCTGCCCCTATCCAGTAGCTCCCCCTGAGCTCTTTGGGACATAGTATGGGAGACATCCTTTCAGGAAGTAACTGAAATGGGCCTACCCTGGGGTCATCTTGGACCCCACTTGTCAGCTCCTCCTTGCTCTGTTGCAGCCCCTGGGAACAAGCCAGAGCTGTATGAGGTGAGTAGTGAATTTTTATCTGGCCATGGCCACTGCCACCGGCATGTGGCTGTCGCTTGTCCTATCACCACCCAGTGATGCAGACCGACTTGTCTACTTTTCCAACAGGAAGTGAAGTTGTACAAGAATGCTCGGGAGAGGGAGAAGTGAGTCACCGTGTCTAAGCTGACACCAGCCGCATGCACACGCGCACCTGTCCAGCCTCCTCCACGGCAGGCCCAGCAGTCTCCCAAACCCACTACCATACCAATGGTTGCAGGAGGGGAGGGGGCAGAATAGGGGGGGAATGGGGCATGGGGTTGGGCTAGGGAGAGGAGCATCTACGAGGAATAGAGTGAAAGGTGGGCTGAATTCTGCACTTGGCTGCCCTGCCTTGGAACCGTGGCCTGATGTGTGGCTTTGTCTTAGGTATGACAACATGGCAGAGCTGTTTGCAGTGGTGAAGACAATGCAGGCGCTGGAGAAAGCGTACATCAAGGACTGTGTCACCCCCAACGAGTGAGCGAGCCTGCGGTGGCTTCAGATGTTGATGGCCGCCAATCCTCAGAAGCATGTTCCTCCCTTCCGTGGAGCTTGTGGGTTCAGTAGGCAGCACAGATGTAGGTCTGGAGCCAAAGCTATGGGGGTGCCCCTGGTTGCTCCCAGTTTCCGGGCCATGACATCCAGGGGCATTTTGTAAGGGTGTGGATGTGGTTCTAACTTCAGAAGGCTAACTGGAGCCGGGCGTGGTGGCGCACACTTGTAAGAGGCAGGCGGTCACTGTGAGTTCAAGGCCAGCCTGGTCTACAGAGTGAGTCCAGGACAACCAGGGCTACACAGAGAAACTCTGTCTCCAAAACAAAACAAAGCCAGCAACAACAAAAAACAAAAACAAAAACAGAAGGTGAATGGGAACCTGGAGCAGCATAGTCTAAGGCATCACTGTCCAGTCTAGGTACCTAGTATGGATGCTGGTGCTTTGCTCGGAGATGGCAAGCCAGTTTGACTGGACCAGAAGCTGCCGGGTGGTAATGGATGTCTGATATCTTAGTCTGGAGCAAACAGTAGACATCTGGGCTCTTGTGCTAAGTGCCAGGCCAGCCCACACAGATTCCCTGTGGCAGTAATGTTTTTCATCATACCTACTGCTCTTGTCCAGAGCGCTCTTCAGTAGGAAGCCTGTGGCCCTCCTAGCCCACCATGAAAGCTACTGTATCTAGACTTGCTGAGGAAGAGCTCGATAAGGCACACCTGACCATTCTCAGTCTCCAGCGGCAACCGGTCCTTTCCCTAGGTACACCGCAGCGTGCTCCAGGCTCCTGGTCCAGTATAAAGCTGCTTTCCGACAGGTCCAAGGCTCAGAGATCAGCTCCATTGATGAATTCTGCCGGAAATTCCGAGTAAGTGAGCCAGTCCTCCCCTCTAGCCTGCAGGAAGGTTGTGGCAGGGTGTGCTCTGAGACCCTGGCCTCCTGGAGGCCCTGTGATGCCCAGGTCCTATGTCTGTTCTACGCAGCTGGACTGCCCACTTGCCATGGAGAGGATCAAGGAAGACCGGCCCATCACCATCAAGGATGACAAGGGCAATCTCAACCGCTGTATCGCGGACGTTGTCTCGGTGCGCCCCATGCTCCTGGGAGGGCCCTGTGGGGATTAGGGGAAAGGGACTACCGGCCCGGGTCAGTCATGAAAGTATAGTACTGGGGTTTCTGGAACTAAGCAGTACCCTGGGAGGATCACCTCAGCTGTGAACGAGGGTGAGACGTGTCTATGGAGCCTAAGGCCCACCTGACTGAGTTCCTTACTGTGAAGGGGACTATACACAGGATCTACTCAGGCGGGGCCCTGGCTTGAGAGGGTTGTGTAAGAGTGCACCCCAGATTCCTACATCTCTCTCCCAGTTGTGGTCCCAAATGTCCATAGTCCCAGAAAGTCAACCTAGGCAGATCTTCAGTGTGGCCCCCAGGCAGGGAGGAGCCCCCTAGTACAGGGTGTGGGGAGGAAAATGGGTGGAGGCCCGGCCCTTGGGACTGGCCTATGAGCTGCAAAGGGTCTCTACACTCCGAGTTAGGAGATGCCTAATGCGCGTGCTCCCCTCAGCTCTTCATTACAGTCATGGACAAGCTGCGTCTGGAGATCCGCGCCATGGACGAGGTGCGGGAGTTGGGCAGGGAGCCCGGGCTTGGAGGGAGGGGAGCAGAGCAAGTAGGTAGGTTCTCACCCTAGCACGTGTATCTGTAGATTCAGCCAGACCTACGGGAGCTAATGGAGACCATGCATCGAATGAGCCACCTGCCTCCAGATTTTGAAGGCCGCCAAACAGTCAGCCAATGGCTGCAGACCCTGAGTGGGATGTCGGCCTCTGATGAGCTGGATGACTCCCAGGTCCGCCAGATGCTCTTTGATCTGGAGTCAGCTTACAACGCTTTTAACCGCTTCCTACACGCCTGAGCCTCATCGAAGTGGGATGAGACTGATGGGAGATGCGACGCCTCAGTTCCCCAGTGTCTACACCCGCCCTAGATGCCTATATTGTCAGGAAACCGCCCCCAATAAATATCGAAACCCAGCTCTCACGGTTGTGTGCGGCGATCCAACAGAGGGGACGTGGGGTCGGTGACCATGTAAAGCAGGCACACACTCACACGCACTTGGTGGATGAAGCAAGCGCCAACCATTTTACATATAAACACACACAGCCTTGGTCTACAAAGTGAGTCTAGGACAGCCAGAGTTACTACAAAGAGAAACCTCCACAAAAAAAGAATTTTAAGAGAATCACAAATCTAAACCTGTATAAATAGTCATTTCTACTTTAAGTCCTTAAGATGCATATCTACTCATTAACATTTTGTTATTTTTGTTTTTTGTTTTTCGAGAAAAGGTTTCTCTGTGTAGCCTTGGTTGTCCTGGACTCACTTTGTACACCAGGCTGGGCTCAAACACACATAGATCCACTTGCTGGGATTAAAGGCATGGGACACGCCACCACACCCGGCGTTCATTAACAATGCAAAACTGTGCACAAGAAACGAACCATCCCCAGGCCAGCCTTAGCTTCAGCCAGTGCCAATCAGCCTGCTATTGTTCTTGTCCCCTGACCCCAAAAAGTCCCTAGCTCAACTATTAAGAGGGTGCCTTTCTGAACTTCAAAATGTTCCCTAAGAAAAACATCTTAGCCTAACGTTACTAACAATGTAATCTACTTCTTTCAGTTCTTTCCAATGGTGGTGTTGAATCATTAATCTGCTCCAGCAGCAATGCCTGGAAAAAAAAAATCAAGCACAACCAGTGAGGGTTGTCACACAACCCATATATTATGAGGGATGTAGTGACCACAAAGACGACAGAGCAAAACTCCACAGCAGCATGGAGTCCTCAAGGACACGCAGTCCTGGGGGCACACCCACAGTGGTTGTGCTAACTGGTGGGCCGCATCCCATGAGCTCTAAAGCTGTTTGACTCTTCCTCCCAGCTATGCTGAGTCCACCCTGTGTGGTCTATCGGCCCTCCTCACCTTGAGACAGAGCCCTGCCTCCTAGGGGGCATAGACCCCTGAAGCCATTGTCTCTAACCCAACAAGACTTCCTAGCCTTGTTACTCATCCCGTAGACGAGCCTTTGCAGGAGATGATAGCTGGATAGGGGCAAGGTGAGTCCTCACAGCTCCTGGAGTGGGGATAACCAGACCCTCCACGGGTGGGATGTGGCTGGAAGCTGACAACCTATGCAGCTGCTGTTAGTGTACAGGCGATCCAGCTGGCCTGCTTTGAGGGCTTCGGGGTGCTAGTAATTGTTTATGTCACCACCTGTGGGCCACCTGCAGGTGGGACAGGTATATGAGGACCACAAAAGGACCACCCACCAACCCCAGCAGCTCTAGCGCTCCCTCTGTCTGTCTGTCTCTCTGTCTCTTTCTCTGTCCTTCTGGCTCTCTCTCTGCCTCTGCCCCTTCTGCAGGCCCTCCTCTCTCTTCCCCCAGTAAACTTCCTTATCCCAGATGTCTTGTGCAGCATAATTCTTCAGCGGATACACCTTGTCTTGGCCTCCCCCCCCCCCCCATGGTACCCCTCCCATCTTCATTCTAGATTGAACGGCTGCCTCCTTGCCTGCCATCAGCACCTTACTAGCAGCACCTGAGAACTCTGGGCAGCTCACAGGCTCCACGAATCCAGTCCAGTGCACAGGCCATGCACTTCCTCTGCTGCAGTGTGCTGAGTTAGGACACCAGTACCCTGTCATGTGGCATTAAGTCCTCCAAGGGAGAGGGGCAAAGCCACAGGGAAACTTCGTTGTGGGGGCATCTGTGTTGTCAGAATACGGAGCCTGGTCACTTTTGGGTGTGGTTTTTAATTATTTTATTTTATTTTTATTTTTTAAAAAGATGTATGTATTTATTATTTATACAGCATTCTCTTTGCACATGTCCCTACAGGCCAGAAGAGGGCATCAGATCTCATTATAGATGGTTGTGAGCCACCATGTAGTTGCTGGGAATTGAACTCAGGACCTTTGGAAGAATAGCCAGTGCTCTTAACCTCTGAGCCATCTCTCCAACCTCTGGTTTTTTTGTTTTTTTGTTTATTTATTTATTTATTTATTTATTTATTTATTTTTTTGGTTTTTTGAGACAGGGTCTTTCTGTGTTAGCCTTGGCTGTCCTGCTTTGAACTCACAGCAATCCATGTGCTGGGATTAAAGGCATGTGCCACCATACTCCGCTGGGTTTTTTTTTGTTTGTTGTTGTTCTTTGAGATAGAGTTTCTCTCTACATAGTCCTGGCTGGCCTGGAAGTCACTATGTGGAACAGGCTGGTTTCCAACTCACTGAGGTCCTCCTGCCTTTGCTCTGCCTCTTGAGCACTGGGATTAAAGGTGTGTACCACCATTCCTGGCTTTTTTGTTCGTTTTTTTGAGACAGGGTGTGTATGTAGCGTTGGCTGTCCTGGAACTAGCTCTATAGACCAGGCTAGCCTCAAACTCAGAGATCCAGATGCCTGTTTCCTCAGTGCAGACCCTTTGTGTGTTTTTGTTTGTTTGTTTGAGACATGATTTTGCTATGACACAGCCATGGCTATCATTGAACTTGAGGTTATCCTCCTGCCTCAACCTCCTTCTTGAGGCTGCTTCTTTGACAGCTGCCACCATTTCTGAATTCAGCTTATAAGGTGAAATTAAGTTAAAAACTTCAACTTTTCGAGATCGAACGCCTTTAATCCCAGCACTTGGGAGGCAGAGGCAGGTGGATCGCTGTGAGTTCGAGACCAGCCTGGTCTACAAAGTGAGTCTAGGACAGCCAAGGCTACACAGAGAAACCCTGTCTTGGAAAAATAAAAACTTTTCAACTTTTCAACTCTGCTTCCTAGAAACAGTTATATTCATAGCTGACACCAACACTCCCTGGCAAGTTAACCCACACTAGATGATTCAGTGATGTACTTTGTTATCTACAGGCTTCTCCATACCCTCTGGCTGCCCTCTGGTTGCACTTCTGTTATCTACACACCTGGCTGCACTTTGGATGTCCTCTGAAAGACCCTAACCACCTCCTCACTTGGAACCAATCAGCTTAAAGGTTATAGCTGATAATACGTTGTCTAGTTAGCCAGAAATGTAATATTGCTTTGTACCACGCCCTCCACCCCTCCATCCTGTCTTCTGCTCTTGGTTTTCCTATGAAAGACTGCCCTAAGAACAGGCCGATGATGTCACAGTTAGGCTCTTTCTGTGTTTAGTCATGACCAGTCCTGGGGTGTACCTTCAAAATAAACCATCCATATCGAGCTGAGGTCAGTGTCAGTGCTTTGTGTGGCTATTCTTGTACTGTATAACACTTGGCGGTTCCGTTGAGATGGCCACTACCCTCTGCCACCCCTCTGTTTGGTAAATGAACACCACCAAAACAACTGGCTCCCTCCACAAAGAGGCAAGTTTTTCTTGGTTTATTAAAGGAGTGCGCCACCACGCCCGGCAGAAAATAAACTTTTAAAATTTTTTTTTTCCTTTTCAATTTATTTATTACATATACAGTATTGTGCTTGCATGTACACCTGCACAGCAGAAGAGGGCACCAAAGCTCATTATAAATGGAATTGAACTTGGGCCCTCTAGAAGAGCAGACAGTGCTCTTAACTGCTGAACTACCTCTCCAGCCCCCTAAAGCTTTCATTTTAAGCTTCTATATCTGAGGTGAGTTTTCTTGGCTTCCACCTGAACCAACACTCCTGAATGCTGGGGTTACTGGCATTTGGCATCAATGCCAACCTTACGACAGAGTATAATTGCAGCATTTGCCTTCAGTGGCTAGCCACATAAGGTCCCCCAAACAGTTTTTGCTGCTGAGGATTAAGCCTAAGGCTCTACCCAGCTTCCTAGGCAAGTGCTTTACTGCTGAGCTACATTCACAGCTCTTGGTTTTTGGGTTTTTTTGATGCCTTTTTTTTTTTTTCCGAGACAGAGTTTCTTTGTGTAGCCTACGGCTGTCCTAGGCTCACTTTGTAGACCAGGCTGGCCTGGAACTCACAGCGACTGCCTCTGACTCCTGAGTGCTGGGATTAAAGGCATGCGCCACCATGCCCAACTGCTTTCTTTTTTAAAACTCTTACACATATGAGTATTTTGCCTGCATGTATATTGTGTACCACATGTGTGATTAGTGTCATAGAGGCCAGAGAAGGTTTTGGATGCCCTGAAACTATAGAGTTACAGGCTTTAAATTTTCAATGAAATATGAGGTCTGAGATATGCACCACACAAGATATGATATGGAGAGGTTTATTATATGAGCATGGGAGAGCAGGGAAGTGAGAGAGGCACCCTAGGGAGAAACACAGAGAGATGAAGAGAGACAGGGAGGAGGGAGAGCAAGAGAGAGGAAGAAAGGAAGAGGGAGAGGAAGAGAGGGAGGGGGAAGGGAAGGGGGGAGGAGAGGAGAGATGGAGGGGAGGGGAGGGGAGAGGAGAGGAGGGGGCGGAGAGGGGGGGTTTGCCCTTTTATAATCCTCCTGGACAGGACACGCCCAGTGGCAGGGAAGCAATACCACCACAGGTAGACTGGGCCAGAATCCTAGCACAGGTAGTTTTGAGCTCTTACATAGGTGCTCAGAACGGAGGTCCTCTAGGATAGGAGTCAGTCCTTGTAACTGCTGAGCCATCTCTCCAGCCCCTCTTCGGGTTTTATGAGATGGTCTTACTAAGTAGCCCACACTGGTCTCAAACACAGAACTGATTCTGCCTCACCAGTTATAGACTAAAAGGTGTATGCCACCATGCCCAGATCAGATCTACTCCAATCTACTTCACTTTTGTTGTTTTCTTTTTCTTTCTATCTTTCTTTTTTCCTTCTTCTCCTTCTCCCTCTTCTTCTTCTTCTTTTTGAGACAACTCAAACTGTGTAGCCTTGTCTGTCTTGGACTTGCTTTGTAGACCAGGCTAGCCTTGAACTCAGAGATCAGCCTGTCTCTGCCTCCTGAGTGCTGGGATTAAAGGAGTGCCCCACCAGCCCATGCTTTGTTGTTTTCTGAGATGGGATCTTTCTTACTATGTAGCTCTGGCTGTCCTGGACTCGCTTTGTAGACCAGGCTGGCCTTGAACTCACAGTAATCCATCTCCCTCTGCCTCCCAGGTGCTGGGATTAAAGGTGTGCACCACTACACTTGGCAAAAATAGATAGATTTATTTATTTATTTTTGGTTTTTCGAGACAGGGTTTCTCTGTGTAGCCTTGGCCATCCTGGACTCACTTTGTAGACCAGGCTGGCCTCGAACTCACAGCGATCTGCCTGCCTCTGCCTCCTAAGTGCTGGGATTAAAGGCGTGCGCCACCACGCCCGGCTTTAATTTGGCATTTATTTATCTCTGAGTTCAAGGCTAGCCTGGTCTACAAAGCAAGTCCAAGACAGGCAAGGCTACACAAGCTAACCCTTTGCATGTGATAACCCCAGTTCCCCAGGGCTGATACTCACCACCTGCCATACAATAAAGACGAGAGGACAACTTTCAGGATGTTTTCCTTCTACCACATGAGTCCTTTACTTTACCCGTTGAGCCATCTCACCTGCCCCAGACAGTGGTTTATCCACCTTTTCTATGACAGTGGCACCGGCACTGTCTGGCAGTGAGCAACGATACAGGGACATGAGGGTGGGTCACTCTGGCCGTTCAGGGCTCAGGCAGGCCTCCCCTTTAAAAGAGAAATCTAGGGAAGCTAAGACTGCCAAGCCTACCCTAAGATTTCTCCCTAGAGGCAGCCGATCTGGGAAGGAAAGCACCCAGGTCTAAGCCCCTAGAGATGATGGAAACAGAAAAGCCAGTTTGGGTATATGTGGAGACTGCTCACGCTGGCTCTCCCAGTTCCTCTGTAGGATCTGGAGAAATGCCACGTGGTAGGGATCCTGGCTATGAGACACGTGTGTGTGTGTGTGTGTGTGTGTGTGTGTGTGTGTGTGTGTGTGGTCCGAGGCATTTGACACCCCCACCCATGCTCAGGGTATTCAGCCAGATTCTTTCCCCACCCTGCCCCACCCTCCAGAATACTAGGGGACAGAGTCCTTTAGGCTTTAGGCTCCCAACTCCACACCCTAGCCCCACCCCAGAGGGCTAGGGTCAAGAGAGTGGTATGAACCTGGGTGGAAGAGGGCCACAATACTTCAGGTGCTACCTGAAGTCCCCTTCCAGGAGACAGAAATGCCTTGTGACCTGGGAATGGTCAGCTCCTGGAGGTCCAACCCCTCCTCCACCTGCCACCTGGGTAGAGATAAGGCTGAGGGGTCAAAGGCTGGAAGGATTGATCCATCCAGGGAGGGGCAGAGCTGGGAACCCCAGCCTGTACCTCAGTCTTCTAGTGCCCACGCCTAGAGCTCATAACAGGGCCTCAACCTCTTACTGACCCCAAAAGTTGGCCAGGTGTTGGCTAGGACCGAGATCACATCTTCTCTTTCTGTTTGTCTAGGTTGGGGATTTAGCTATTTCCTGGAGATTTTCCCCCTGAGGGCTGGGGGTGGGGAAAAGGACCTTTCAGAAGGCCCCAGATCAAAAAAAAAAATAAAAAAAAAAATAAAAATATTACCTACACCCTCACTCGGGCCACAAGACTCGGAATTTGTCTAAGCCGCTTCAGCTGAGAGGCAGCTGGTGACAACGGGCGGAGGGAGGGCTAAGGGCTCTCCTGAAAATGTCAAACGGAGTACCCACGTTTGATTTAGTAACATCTGTGCAGTCCTGCCTGACCCTTCCCTTGTTTGAGGCAAGGTCACACAGGAGTGGGTGGGGGGGATCACTAGGGCTCTTTAGTGAACAGAAAAAACCCTGAGTGGCAAATTCTGGCCAGGACAGGCAGGAAGGGGGGGAGATCCTCAAGCCATCCACCAACGGAATGAGACCCAACTCTAGCTCTAGCCCCAGGAAACTACAGATCCTTGCCCCCAGGCTTTCGGGGAGGATCTGCCACTGGAATGGCTAAGCCAGCAGCCAATCACAGCGCCCTGCGGGAAATACCTGGGAGAGGTCCTAAAGCCAAAGCAAGCTAGTTGAACTCAGCTCCAGTCCTTCCCGAGGCAGCCCCAGCGGTCTCTAACCAGCCCAAACGCCAGCGGTCTCTTCACAGACCACAGCAAGAAGTACCTTGCCGGCCTGAGGCATGGCGTTCCCAGCCCGACTCATACAGGCGTTCCTGTTGGCCGTGCTGGTGGTCACAGCAGCAGGGGTCCAGTCCAAGAGCCTGCTAAGTCTGCTCACCTCGGGACAGGATGCTCTGGATCGCCAGGCACTGGACGGCCTGTTAAATACGCTGGCGGCCCGTGTGCACTGCACCGACGGGCCGTGTGAAAAGGTAACAGCCCCACCCGACGGGTCCCCCAGCCCCGGCCCCTTCCTGGCCGCTCCACCCCGTGGCAGGCAGCAAAAGGACCTGGGCAAACTCCAGAAGGCGGGTCAGGAGGCTGGTGTCTGAACCTACTTGCAGGCTGGAGCCTTGCCTCCACTCTCTCGTTCTAGGGGGGTTTATATAGATAGGCCTGGCCTGCCTCCAGGGAGATAAAGTTCCACTACCCCTGGCTATGAAAATTTCGGGAGACTCCAGGAGACCGCTCTCATCTCTTCAGGATGGAGGAGTAACTTCTGGGGACCCCTCTGTGTAGGCTCCTACTCAGACTAACTGTACAAGGGGCAAAACCAGGACATAAGACAGCTGATAGAATCTATTCCTTGCCTGTGCCTGGTGGGCCCGATATAACCCACACCCCGTCTACCTGTTTGCCTACAGTGTTTGTCTGTGGAGGATGTCTTGGCCCTAGGCGGAACCGACAGGTCTCGGCGTGCCCCAGAACCTGACCTGGAGTCCAGTTACATTGGCCACCTTAGTGCTGCTGCTGTTCTCTACCTTAGTAACCCAGAGAAAACATGCAAAGATATCGTCCAAGCTGGCCTCTTGGCCTCCCATGTGGACGAGTACCTGGCCACACTGGAGAGTCCAGAGGCCATGACCCTGGGTCTGAGCCAGCTACTGCAGAAGATTGAGGCCCGCGCTGCCAGCCGGCCCACCGGGGAGGAGGTGAGGGCCCAGAGGGCTGTTGGGGGGTAGCGAGAGGGACCCAAGTGCCATGGAAGAGAGGCTGCTCCAGCAGGGCAACTGTCCCAATGAAGCCCCTCGGTGTCTGAGGAGATACTTGAGAGGTTGGAGTGTATTGGGCCTCAGAGCTGTATGTTCACTGTTGAATGGAACAGGGACTGTGGGTGTCTGGGGGAACCCTTTGGGAGAAATGGTGCTCAGGAAAGGTCTGGGGCCAGGGGAGGCCAGAGTGAAGGTTGTGACTAGCTGGGACTAGGCTAGACTATGGTATTGGGGGGTGGGCAGCTAATGTCTTTGAAATAAAATTTTTTATTTTTGGATTTTTTGAGACAGGGTTTCTCTGTGTAGCCTTGGCTGTCCTGAACTCCCTTTGTAGACCAGGCTGGCCTTGAACTCACAACGATCTGCCTGCCTCTGCCTCTCGAGTGCTGGGATTAAAGGCGTGCGCCACCACGCCCGGCTGAAAAAAATTTAAAGACTTATTAATTTGTTATATATACAGTGCTCAGCCTACAAGTGTGCCTGCCCTCCAGAAGAGGGCACCAAATCTCATTATAGATGGTTGCCTATGGTTGCTGGGAATCGAACTCATGACCTTTGGAAGAACACCCAGTGCTCTTAAACTCCAGCTCAACCCCCACCTTTTTTGTTTGTTTGTTTTTCTTTTTTTGCTTTTTTTTTTTTTTTTTTTTTTTTTGCTTTTTTGAGATAGGGTTTCTCTATGTTATCTTGGCTGTCCTGGACTAACTATGTAGACCAGGCTGACCTCGAACTCACAGCGATCCACCTGCCTTCTGCCTCCCGAGTGCTGGGATTAAAGGCGTGCGCCACCACCGCCCGGCTTGTTTGTTTGTTTTTCGAGACCAAATTTTTTCTGTGTAGCCTTGGCTGTCCTGGACTCACTCTGTAGACCAGGCTGGCCTAGAACTCAGAGATCTGCCTGCCTCTGTCTCCCAAGTGCTGGGATTAAAGGCGTGGGCCCACCACCCCCTGGCTGATGTCTTTGAAATCTGAGGAGTGTTATGAGGAAGCTGGAGGGGCGGGGTTGGGTGAGAGAGCCATCCAGTGGGCTGTGCTAGGATGGACTCCAGAAGTTGACACTGAGGGCAAAGCTGAGAGCAGTCTCTTCTCCAGACCTGTGTAGATGTTTCCCAACTGTTGGAGGAGGCTGACAAAGCAGGAGTTTTCAGAAGCCCAGGCCTGGTCCTGACTGCCTTGCTGGATCACGTCCTAAATGGGTCCTGCTTCCAAGGCCTGCCAAGCCCTCAGTACTTTGTGGATTTTGTGTTCCGGCAACACAGCAGCGAGGCTCCCAATATCACACTATCTGGTGAGGCCTGAGCTGAGAGTCCTCAGGCTCTGCTCCGGGAGGGAGGGCACAACGCTGGAGCTGTGTGCACTGACTGCACTGTTCTTCCTGCCAGAACTGGAGGTTTTGATGCATCACCTTGGGTTGAGTGGAGAGGACCACAGCCACCAGGATGAGGACCACAGCAGTCACCACGATGAGGACCACAGCCACCACCATGAGGATTACAGCCACCATGATCATGAGGACCACAGTCATCTGGACAGGGGAGCCAGCCACCGAGCCTCAGAGCACTATGCTATCCCCAACAGCAGCTCTAGTGTATGGGACACGGTGAGCCACTCATGCGGTTCTGGAGAAAGATGAGCTTCCACGGGTCGGCTCAGATCCCTGACTTCTCGTCCTGCTCCCTCTGCCCTCAGGTGTGCCTTAGTGCCAAAGATGTAATGGCTGTGTATGGGATATCTGAACAGGCTGGGGTGAGCCCTCAAGCCTGGGCTCAACTGACCCCAGCCTTGGTCCAGCAGCAGCTAAGTGGAGCCTGCAGCCGTCACACCAGTGTCCATATTCAGGACAAGCTCAGCCAAGCAGAGAGTAAGTCCCTACCCCAAGGTGTGCCTGTGTGGCCCTGCCCTTGGGTGCTGGCCTCATGTTCTTGGAGCTCCATAGGGGAGCGGGGAGCAGACTCGGAGGAATGAGGAAGTGGTAAGGGAGGGAAGGGTAGTGGATTTGGAGGCAAGAGGGCCAGTGTAAATAGACACCTGGCCCCCACTGACAGCTCGTAGATCTGTTGAGCTCCTGCTCACTGCTGGGCTGGACATGGGTGCCTCTCTAGGAAGCAGGAGCCAGCCTCTCAGTGTAGCTTCATCCACAGGGTATCTATATGGCTCTCTGGCTACACTCATCATCTGCCTCTGCGCTGTGTTCGGCCTTTTGCTGCTGACCTGTGCCAGATGCAGCAGAGTCACCCACTACGTCATGCAGACCTTCCTGAGCTTGGCGGTGGGTGCCCTCACAGGAGATGCGCTCCTGCACCTGATACCGAAGGTCAGCCCTCACACAACAGGGTACTGCCCTCCCCCCTTTCTCCCTGCCCTTCCCTAACCCCAGCATCAATCTCCTATAGCCCCCGAAGTCCCCAGTCAGTGGCCCATTCCTTCCCAGGTGCTGGGACTGCACACACACGGTGGAGAGGGTCACACCCACGAGGAGTCGGGCATTGGTGCACAGGCCACCTGGCGCCTGCTGGCCGTTCTTGGAGGCTTCTACATCTTCTTCCTGTTTGAGAGCTTCTTCAACCTCCTTTTGCCCAGGGACCAGGTCAGGCTCTGGGGAACCAGTAGGTGGGATGGGTCAGGGCTTGGTGGGCTCTGACCAGTTTTTCCACAGGATCCTGAGAAGGATGGGCCTTGTAGCCACGGTGGACACAGCCATGGAGTATCGCTGCAGCTGGCATCTAGCGAGCTCTGGCAGTCCAAACCGTCTCATGAGAGCTCCCGCACAGACTTGGTAAGTAGCAAGTCCTGCCTCATACGGAGCCCTTTAGATATGTACTTGCCTGCGTTCTACTTGTCTCTCTCCCCGCAGGTGACAGAGGAGAGCCCAGAACTCTTGAACCCGGAGTCCCAGAGACTGAGAGGAGGTAAGCCCTGAGGGAGTTCCGAAGGCAGAGGGAGGGTGGGGCTTCAGATCTGGGCTTTGCCCTTAGGCAGATGTGCAGGACCTGGCCCACAGGACCTACGCCTGTCTTGCCCACAGAGCTGAGGCTGTTGCCCTATCTGATCACGCTGGGTGACGCGGTACACAACTTCGCTGATGGGCTCGCTGTGGGCGCAGCCTTTGCATCCTCGTGGAAGACTGGACTGGCCACTTCATTGGCAGTGTTCTGCCATGAGCTGCCTCACGAACTGGGTGAGTACTGGGGTGTGGCTTGAGAGGGCGGGGCTTAGTGGGAGTGATCTATTCTAGAGGTGAGCCAGGCCGTAGGAAGTCGGGACTTGTGGTCGGTGGGCGTGGCTAGAGGTAGTATGGGTTGCAGGAAGGTGGGGGGGGGCGGGGACTGGAGTCGGACTGGCCTTTAAATGGGTGTGTCTGTCTGAGATTGGGGTGTGACTGGTCTGGTGGGCTGTACCTGACAAGCTTACCGTGATTTATTCGGTCTTAGGGGACTTCGCTGCTCTGCTGCACGCCGGGCTGACTGTGAGGCGTGCGCTTTTGCTGAACCTGGCCTCAGCACTCACGGCATTCGCTGGACTCTACGTGGCTCTCGCAGTCGGAGTAGGCGAGGAGGGCGAGGCTTGGATTCTGGCGGTAGCCACCGGCCTCTTCCTTTATGTGGCGCTTTGTGACATGGTTAGGGAGGTGGAGAACCTATGCTGGGGTGGGGTGGTGAGCTACCCAGGGGCACCACCCAGCAGGCTACTGAACTGGTGTCCACCTTCTCCTCAGCTCCCAGCCATGATGAATGTGCGGGACCAGCGGCCGTGGCTTCTTTTCCTGCTCCACAATGTGGGTCTGCTGATCGGCTGGACCATCCTGCTGCTGCTGTCATTGTATGAAGACAGCATCACCTTCTGACAGCTGTATCTCATCCCCGCCCTCGTCCCTGTCTGATTCTGCTTTATCTTCTTAAGCCAGCTAACTTGTGGATCCACTGGGTAACCAGAGGGTTCAGGCCTCTGTCCGCAAGCTCACTCTAGACCTCAATAAAGGCTTTTTGTCCATCAAACCCAACTGCTTTCTCTTCTTGTAGAGTCTCCTGACGAAAGTTCTAGAGCTAGCTGAGTACTAGGATTTGCTAGTATCTCCTTCCTGCACTGGGGGTCCTGTGGTCAGCCAGTGTTTCCTCTTTATAATTAAGCCTGGAGAATGATCAGAGCTCTCCAGTATCTGATGGGTCCCTGTCTCCAGTCAAAACATCACCAACACTGCTTACATATATGAAGGCTTACTTCTGTCATGAGCGCAAGCCAACGCAAAGGACATCCCATTGATACTGAGCTACTCTACAGCTCATGGCAGAATTGGCTGCCCCAAATCCCCTTGCATTATTAGCCCTCGGCTTGACATAATAGCCTAATCTAGACGAGGTGCCTAAAACAACAGAAATCTATTCTCTCATCGTTCTGGAGGCCAGAAGACCGAAGGCAACTTGTCGATTATGCAGAAGAAATGGGTCTAGGGCTGGAGAGATGGCTCAGTGGTTAAGAGCACTGGCTGCTCTTCCAGAGGTCCTAGGTTCAATTCCCAGCAACCACATGGTGGCTCACAACCATCTATAATGTGCTCTGATGTTTTCTTCTAGCAGAGTACTGTATACATGCACTGGGAGACAGAGAGAGGAAGGCACATCATTGTGAGTTTGAAGCCAGCATGGTCTACAACGAGAGTCCAGGACAGCCTAGGCTAAAAAAAGAAAGAAAGAAAGAAAGAAAGAAATGGGTCTGGGTTCTTTTGTTTTTTCATTTTCTTTCTTTCTCTTTTTTTTTTTTTTGGTTTTTCAAGATAGGGTTTCTCTGTGTAGCCTTGGCTGTCCTGGAATGTGTCTACCAGGCTGCTCTCCAACTCACAGAGATTATCCTGCCTCTGCATCTCGAGTGCTGGGATGGGTCTAGGTTTTTAAGAAAGTTGCCACACAATCCAAAGTATTTCATCAAGACCAAAGGTTTTAAAGTTTTACTTCTGCAGAACCATGTGTAGCTGTGCTAAAGCAAGCAAGCAAGCAAACATGCCAATGAAGGTATTGTTGGTTTTGTTTTGTTTTGTTTTTCAAGACAGGGTTTCTCTGTGTATCCTTGTCTGTCCTGGACTTGCTTTGTAGACCAGGCTGGCCTCAAACTCAGAGATCCGCCTGCCTCTGCCTCCCCAAGTGCTGAGATTAAAGTCATGTGCCACCATGCTTGACCGTGATGGTTTTTGTTTTTTTGTTTTTCCAAGACAGGGTTTCTCTGTATAGCCTGACTGTCCTGGACTAGCTTTGTGAACCAGGCTGGCCTTGAACTCACAGTGATTGGCCTGCCTCTGCCTCCCGAGTGCTGGGATTAAAGGTGTGCCACCAGGCCTGGCTTCCTTGATGGGTTTTTATACCTAACTAAAAGGGGTTTCGTACCTTGTCGTACCTCATTGTGTGGTTAAAGCTCAGCTTCGTAGTCCAGTATGATTGACTGGCTAATATGGAACAGTACAGGTTCTAGGGAGAAATAAATTTGAACCATTAGGTTTGGGATGGAAGCTGAGAAAACTTCACTTCAGATACAGAAGCTTAAAATGAAAGCTTTATTTTCTGAGCTCAGGCTGGTCTGTGGTGGTCAGTGGTGGTGCACACCTTTAATCCCAGTGCTGGGAGGCAAAGGCAGGTGGATCTCTGTGAGTTCAAGGCTAGCCTAGTCTACAGAGTGAATGCTAGGACAGCCAGAGCTACACACAGAGAAACCCTGTCTCAAAAAACCAAATAAATAAACAAATAAAAATAATAGTAAAAATAAATAAAATTCTGAGCTCAGGGAAGCAGCCATTTTGGGATCTGAACCTCATCCCCGAGAGGAAGCTGTGTTGCATATTTAAGGGGGGGGCATTGAAAACCGCAAGGCCATGGGACATTGGCAAGTGTCGGGGTCATCCAATCAAAATTTAACATTATGACTTAAGCAAGGAGTTCTATTGGAGGCTGGGCCTGATCCAGGACACCTGGCCTCAAAGCCTTTAACTATTTTCCAAGACATTCACTCTGGAATCCAAGGCCCTTAATTATCCTCCTAGACATTTGGTTCAGAGCTCAAAGTGATAAGGGAACAAAGAAGCGGATCGTCTGTCTGTAGTACGTAAATGGGGTCTTTGTAGACAAAGTATGTTTTTACCAATCGACACACAGTCAGGGAGATGTTCCAAGGAGCCAGGTAGGAGGTGACTCTGCAAGCTCAGGAACGGGAACCTAGTTTGACCTTGCTAGCAAAATGGCGGAGCGAAATGTAAGACTTTCTTCCAGAAGGCTGGGCTCTGGTGGCTGCCTCCTTGTGGAAAATGTTTTGACTCAAAAAGTGTTAACAACTCGGGAGGCAGAGGCAGGCGGATCACTGTGAGTTCGAGGCCAGCCTGGTCTACAAAGTTAGTCCAGGATGGCCAAGGCTACACAGAGAAACCCTGTCTCAAAAAAACCAAAAAAAAAAGTGCTAACAGTTGGGCCAGCCTTGGAGGTCCATGCCTTTAATACCAGCACTCTGGAGAAGAGGAGGCAGGTGGAGTTTAGGCCAACATGGTTTATATCATAGTATGACCCTGTGTCAAAATAAATAAATAAAAATAAAAAAAATTCAGGACAACCTGGGCTATGTAAAAGACCCCGTCTCAAAAATAAGTAAGCAAACAAATAAATGGCAAACCTAGGAGGATCTTGAGCGGTTGCTTTACACTATTTGTTGTTGTTTATGTGGTTTTGTTTGTTTTGCTGTTGGTTTTGTTTATTTGTTTTATTTATTTATTTATTTATTTTGGTTTTTGGAGACAGGATTTCTCTGTGTGTAACCCTGGCTATATTGGAATCACTCTGTAGACCAGGCTAGCCTGGAACTCATAGAGATCTGCCTCCCTCTGCCTCTGGGGTGCAGGGATTAAAGGTGTACGCCACCACCACCCAGCCATCACAATGGTTTTTATTTGTTTATGGGGTTTTTTTTTGGTTTGTTTGTTTGGCTGGTATGGTTTTTCAAGACAGGATTTCTCTGTGTAATCCTGGCTGTCCTGGACTGGCTTTGTAGTTCTGGCTCTCCCGAGGACTGGCTGGCCTCAAACTCACAACAACCCACCTGTTTCTGCCTCCCAAGTGCTGGGATTAAAGGCTTTGGTATGGTTTTTGGAGACAGGATTTCTCTGTGTAGCCCTGTTTGTCAGGGAGCCCACTCTCTAGACCAGGCTGGCCTTGAGGTCAGAGAGATCTGCTTGTTTGTGCTTCCCAGTTTCAGGATTAAAAGTGTGAGTCACGGCCTGGAGAGATGCCTGACCACTCTCACCCTGGAGCTCCAGGCGTTGAAGAGCTCACTTTGAGAGTTTCGGGGACACTTGAACCTTAAAAATGCTGTTCACTTCCAGAGTCTTAACAGCTTCTCTCCCGACGGAAAGTTTCAATTTGGACAAACATTTCAATTGCTGCATAACACAGGGTCTCATTGGGTAACCAGACTGGTCTCAAATGTGCGCAGTCCTACTTGAGAGTGACAGCGTTACAAACATGAGATACCATATGATAGCTCTTAAAACTTTGTTTGGTTTTTGTCTTTTTTTAATTTTATTTTTCTTTTCTTTTTTTTAAAGATTTATTTATTTATTATTTATACAGTGTTCTGCATACATTGTGAGCTTGCACACCAGAAGAGGGTACCAGGTCTCAGTATAGGTGGTTGTGAGCCACCATGTGGTTGCTGGGAATTGAACTCAGGACCTTTGGAAGAACAGACAGGGTTCTTAACCACTGAGCCATCTCTCCAGTCTCTTATTTTTCTTTTTCTCTTTCTTTCTTTCTTTTTCCGAGACAGGGTTTCTCTGTGTAGCCTTGGCTGTCCTGGACTCACTTTGTAGACCAGCCTGGCCTTGAATTCAAAGGGATCCACCTGCCTCAGCCTCCTGAGGCCTGGTATTAAAGGCATAAGCACTATGCCCGGCAAGATTTTATTTCTAAAATTATGCATGACTGCAGCTTTAATCCCATCATTTGGGAGGCAGAAGCAGGCAAATCTCTGTGAATTTAGAGGCCAGCTGGGTCTACACAGAGTTCTAGGACACACACTGCTATATAGCGAGACCCTGTCTCAAAAATCAAACAACACTGAAACACTTTAAAAAGAGATCTTTAGTGTTATATAGAGATGAGCTACCACATCCAAAAAAGACCCTCATTTACTGAGTGATGAAGTGTAACTTTCCATATTTCTGTATTCTTTTTTGTGCCTATATACCCTTGGTTTTTGTTTTGTTTTGTTTTTTGAAAAGATTTATTTATTTATTTATTTTTATTACTATGTATGTATGTATGTATTTAGTTTTGTTTTTCAAGACAGAGTCTCTCTGTGTGTTAGCATTGGCTGTCCTGAACTCGCTTTGTAGACCAGGCTGGCTTCGAACTCACAGCGATCCACCTGCCTCTGAAGGAGTAAAGGCGTGCGCCTTATTTATTATTTATACAGTATTCTGCCCACATGTGTGTCTACACTCCAGAAGATGGCACCAGATCTCATTATAAATAGTTATAAGCCACCATGTGGTTGCTAGGAATTGAATTTAGGACCTTTGGAAGAACAGACAGTGCTCTTAACCTCTGAGCCATCTCTCCATTCTCTTTTTATTTCCTAGGATTTCTTTTTGCTTTGCTCTTTTGTTTGTTTGTTTGTTTTGTTTTATTTGTTTGTTTTGTTTTTCCGAGACAGGGCTTCTCTATGTAAACCAGGCTGGCCTTGAACTCACATCAATCCGCCTGCCTCTGCCTCCCAAGTGCTGGGATTAAAGGAGTGCGCCAATATGCCTGGCTATTTCCTAGGATTTCAAGGTTCTGGGTTTAGTTAATGAGGCAAACCTTGGATGGAGAGAAGAGGAAGAGAGCGCCCTCCAGCTTTGGGACCAGGCTCTTCAGTTCTTATCAAACTAGGCCACTAGGGGCCGCTAGTCTCTCGAGCCCCGGCGCGCAGGCGCAGAGCAGGAGTGGTCCGGAACCTGCTTCTCTACCAGGCTGGTCCTCCTAGAAGGCGGGTCCGGGCGGGAAGCGCAGGCGCAGAAACTCGGAACCTGGTGACTTGGGTTTGCGCGCCCGGCCGGGCCCAATCCGCTGCCGTCCTTGTCCCCTGAGTCGGCGGCTCCGGCGTGACAGTGGCGGCAACATGTACGCGGTATACAAGCAGGCGCACCCGCCCACCGGGCTGGAGTTTGCCATGTACTGCAACTTCTTCAACAACAGTGAGCGCAACCTCGTGGTGGCCGGCACCTCGCAGCTCTATGTGTACCGCCTGAACCGCGACGCCGAGGTAGGCCGTGTCTCCTGCGCGGAGATGCCGAGGCCGTACCGCAGTCGCCTCGGCAGGTTCCCCGGTTCAGGAGCTGAGCTTTACCTAAAGTCCCTTTTCCCCCAGAGCCGGTTCTCCACTACCACGGGGACGCGTCCTTTGGTATTTCCAGCAGTTTGTTGCAGACCTTCCGCGTGCTTAGCGGTGAAACAGACCCCCGAGGGAGATGCCCTTTCACTAAATGAATACTCACAGACGGGCCACAGAGTCTCCGGGAGTTAAGACCCAGTGAAGGAGCTGGCTGTTTGTAGACAAGCAACCAGAGCTATTCTGAGACTGAGCAAGTTTGGTGGAAGAACATTTCTTCCTAAAGAAGCAAGGCTGGTTGTTGCTGGGGGACGGACGGCAGATGTAGTAATGCGCCGTGGAACGAATTCATCCATGGATAACATAGAAGGGTGCTTCGGTTGCCAGAGCGATAGCAAGAGAGGTTCAGGAAGCTTTTTTTGCAAGAGGCAATTTCCGTAGCACCTGGTAGTGCATGCCTTTAATCCCAGGCAAAAGCCGACAGAGCTTTCTGTGTGTTCCAGTCTAAACTGGTTGTAAGCCAGCTCAGCTACATAGTGAAACTCTTGTCTCTAACAGCAAACAAAGGGGGAAAAAAAGGCAAAAAGATATCATTTTTCCCTCCAAAAATAAAAAAGTTAGATTTACTCATTTGATTTTTGTGTTTGCCTACCTGTATGTATATACACCACATGCAAGCTTGGTGTCTGTATACAGGTCAGTGTTGTGGATGGTTGTGCCAGCAAGTGGGTCCCCTCCTCTGAAAGAACAACTAATGCTCCTGATGGAGCCATCACTCCAGCCCTGAAGAGGCAGCATCTTTTTACTTTCTCTTTTTTTCTTTTTGTTTTTTTGAGACAAGGTTTCTCTGTGTAGCCTTGACTATCCTGGACTCGCTTTGTAGACCAGGCTGGCCTCGAACTCACAGAGACCCTCCTGCCTCTGCCTCCCGAGTGCTGGAATTAAAGGTGTGTGCCACCACACCTGGCTCGCTTATTTATTTGTTTGTTTGTTTTTAAGATTTATTTATTCATTTTATGTATATTAGAGCTATATCTGCATGTCCACTTGCATGCCAGAAGTGGGCATCAAGTCCCAGTACAGATGGTTGTGAGTCACTGGGTGGTTGTGTGGAATTGAACTCAGGACCTCTGGAAGAGCAGACAGTGCTCTTAACCACTAAGAAATCTCTTCAGCCAAGATGTAGCACATACCTCTGCTGACAGGGGAGGTGTTCCAGGCAGAATCGTGAGGTAGAAAAAAAACTGTAGGTAGCATGAGACAAGGCCAAGAGTACATTTCCTGGTCAGCATTCTTTTGTTTTGTTTTGTTTTTTTGAGACAGGGTTTCTCTGTGTAGCCCTAGCTGTCCAAGACTCACTTTGTAAACCAGGCTGGCCTTGAACTCATAGCAATCCACCTGCCTCTGAGTGCTCATAGGGTATCAAGTCTCTTCTTGGCAGAAGTGTCTTATGAATGCAATATGCTCCCTACTCTACTGATAGTACCTGACAAGGTAACCAAAATAGAAAAGGGCAGGCTATTTCTGTGGGAGTTTTGTAATTGATTCACTTTGTGGACCGGGCTGGCCTCAAACTCACAGAGATCCGCCTGCCTCTGCCTCCCGAGTGCTAGGATCAAAGGTGTGCGCCACCATGCCTGGCTAACAGTGACAAATTCTTGACATCACCCTGAGCTCCTCTCAAAACCACCTGTATCCATCCTGAACCTGATGGCTTCCCATCACACATACATCTCATCACATCATAGCTACACTGGTACAGACCACCATCTTGCCTAATAGCTAAAGCCACTTCCTGACTAGTCTCCTTGGACTACTCTCAAACATAAGCTGGGCAAGATCATTTCTTTGCCCAACTCCCTACTTGGAGGGCGTGGCATGGAGCCCCACCCTGTAACCTCTTACCTGCTCTTTCCCTGCCTCCCTCCCTCCCTTAGCCTCTATCACAAAAACTTAGCTTTGTTGGAACCACTTTGTCTAACTTTCACATGCGTCTCCATACCTCATCTATTAAATCACATCTTCTATGGAGGTGAGATTTCCTTGTTTTTTTTTTTTTTCTTTTTTGGTTTTTCGAGACAGGGTTTCTCTGTGTAGCCTTGGCCATCCTGGACTCACTTTGTAGACCAGGCTGGCCTCGAACTCACAGCGATCCGCCTGCCTCTGCCTCCCGAGTGCGGGGATTAAAGGCGTGCGCCACCATGCCCGGCTTGAGATTTCCTTGTTGCCCTGTCCAGTTCTACTCCCCCAGTGACACTGCATCTCACTGGCTGTATGTGGCCTGTCAATCACTGAATGCAAACTCCACAGAGCAAGCCTCTCCCCACAAATGTCTCATACAGCAGACACTAATAAATGATTTCTAGTAACATTTTTTGTTTTGCAATGATGAGACTTGAACTCAGGGGTTTCCACATGTTAAATAAGTGCTCTACCACTAAACTACATCCCTAGCCCTTCAGTGTTTTCATAGACAAAACTTTAAGTCAAGTGGTAGTACATGTCCATAATCCTAGCACTTGGGAAGTGGAGACAGAAAGAGCAATGAGTTCAAGGCTAGTCTGGATTACAAAGAGAGTTCTAGGACAGTATGGATCACACGAGTCTCCTCCAAAAAGTGAAAGAAAAAGAGGAGAAAACAAAAAAAACAAACAAAAATTTCAGCTAGGTGTGATGGCACAGGGCCTGTAATCCTAGCACTCAGGAGGCAGAGGCAGGCGGGTCTCTGTGAGGTCTAGGCCAGTCCAGTCTACAAAGTGAGTCCAGGACAGTTTAGGCTGCACAGAGAAACCCTGTCTTAGAAAAAACAAAAAACAAACAAACAAACAAAAAACCAAAAAAGCTTCAATGAAGACTTTTAAATGACCAGTCACACTGGATGTGATGGCAGTAGAGCAACTGGAAGACACAGAAATAGGTCATGAGGCCAGCCTGGTCTACAAAGAGTCCAGGACACCCAGGGCTCTTTTAAACAGAGAAACCCAGTCTTGAGGGAGAAAAACAGCACTCAGTGCTGTAGAGCACATCTGTAACTACAAAGTGAGTCCAGGATGGCCAAGGCTACACAGAGAAACCCTGTCTCGAAAAACAAAAAAACAAACAAAAAAGAATTTGTCACTGTTGTGGGCAACAGGCCTGGACTTGGTCTTAGCAGTTACAGGGATGGTGCTGCTGTTCCCTGAGGTGGAGAAGGCTGTTGGGTGGTATGGGGGTGAGGTGGCCAGGAGTGGACAGAAGAGACATGGCTGGGAGGGTAACATGTTGGAAGCAGGCCCTGTGTGGCTCTGTGCCCTGAGCCTTAAGTGGCTGTGACAAAGTGGTATGGGCAGAGCAGTGAGGATGGTTGCGTCCTGTGGAGAATTGGTAGCAGAGAATCAGAGCTGGTTGGAGGAAGACCTGTCCAAAGGGCAGGAACTAGTATAGAGCAAGGGCTTTAAAGATTTGGTTTAATTTTTACTTGTTAAATGATTTCATTATTTTTGTGTGTATGAGCATCTGCAGAACTTGTGATCACACAGATGGTTGTAAGGTGCCATGAGGGTGTTGGGAACCGAATCCAGATCCTCTAGAAGATCCAGTGTTCTTTCTTTAACCTCTGAGCCATTATTCCAGTCTATCTGTCCATCTACCTATTCATTTACTGATTTATATTTTTCTTTTTTTCTTTTCTTTTTTTTGAGACAGGGTTTCTCTGTGTAACACGGTTTCTCTCTGTCCTGGACTTGTTTTGTAGACCAGGCTGGCCTCGAACCTACAGAGATCTGCCTGCCTCTGCCTCCCAAGTGCTGGGATTAAGGATGTGCTCCACCACCGCCTGGCATTTATATTTTTCAAGACAGGGTTTCTCTGTATAACAGCCCTGGCTTTCCTGGACTCACTTTGTAGACTCACAGCTATTCCCTGCCTTTCCCTCCCAAGTGCTGGGATTAAAGCGGTGCGCCACCACACTTGGCCCCCACTTCCTTTTTGTTTGTTTTGTTTTTTGTTTTTTTGAGACAGGGTTTCTCTGCTTAGCCTTGGCTGTCCTGGACTCCCTTTGTAGACCAGGCTGGCCTCAAACTCATAGCAATCTGCCTGCCTCAGCTCCCGAGTGCTGAGATTAAAGGCATGCGCCACCATACCCAGCCTTTTTTTTTTTTTTTTAAAGATTTATTTATTTTGAAAATTTCAGACAGGTTTCTCTATGTAGCCTTGGCTGTCCTGGACTTGCTTTGTAGACCAGGCTGGCCTTGAACTCACAGAGTTCCACCTGCTTCTGCCTCTCCAAGTGCTGGGATTAAAGGTTTATGGCATTATGTCTGGCCCAAGATTTATTTATTTTATGTATATGAGTGCTTTATCTGCCTGCACACCAGAAGAGGGCATCAGATCATATTATAGATGGTTGTGAGCCACCACGTGGTTGCTGGGAATTGAACTCAGGACCTCTGGAAAAACAGACAATGCTCTTATCTGCTAAACTACCTCTCCAGCCTTTGGTTTTGGTTTTTTTGGTTTTTTTTTTTTGTTTTGTTTTTTGTTTTTTTTTGGTTTTTTTTTGGTTTTTTCGAGACAGGGTTTCTCTGTGTAGCCTTGGCCATCCTGGACTACCTGGCCTCAAACTCACAGCGATCCGCCTGCCTCTGCCTCCCGAGTGCTAGGATTAAAGGCGTGCGCCACCACGCCCGGCTTGTTTTTGGTTTTTTGAGACAGGGTTTCTCTGTGTAGCCTTGGCTGTCCTGGAACTTGCTCTGTAGATTAGGCTGCCCTTGAACTTAAGGAGATCCACCTGCTTTTTCCTCCCAAGTGCTGGGATTAAAGGTGAGCTCTACCATGCCCCGCTGGAGTTACAGTATTTGTTTTTGTTTTTTCCAGACAGAGTCTCTCTGTGTAGCCTTGGCTGTCCTAGACTCACTTTGTAGACCAGGCTGGCCTCGAACTCACAGCGATCCACCAGCCTCTGCCTCCCAAGTGCTGGGATTAAAGGTGTGCGCCACCACACCCGGCTGTTTTCTGTTTTTTTGAGGCAGGGTTTCTCTGTTTAGCCTTGGCTGTCCTGGCTGTTGCATGTGGTTGCTGGGAATTGAACCCAGGTTCTCTGGAAGAGCAGCCAGTGCTCTTAACTGCTGAGCCAACTCTCCAGCCCCCTCCAGTCCCTTTTTATAAATGTTTAAAATGTGTGTGGGTATATGCACACAAGTGCAAGTGCTCACAGAGACCAGAGACCTGGAGCTGGAGCTGTAGGTGGTTATGAGCTGCCTAATGTGAGTGCTAGGAAGGGAACTTAAGTAAAAAGCAAGGTTTTTTAATAAAGATTTTATTTATTTTATGTATGAGTGCTCTATCTGCATGTACACCTACAGGCCAGAAGAGGGTAGAGGGTATGGATGGTTGTGAGCCACCAAGTGGTTACTGAGAATTAAACTCAGGACCTCTGGAAGAGCTGGCAGCGCTCTTTAACTGTTGAGCCGTCTTTCCAGCCTGGGAACAAGGTTTTTGGTTTTGTTTTCTTGTTTGTTTGGTTGGTTGGTTGGTTTGGGTTTTTTTTCTTTTCTTTTCTTTTTCTTTTTTCTTTCTTTCTTTCTTTCTTTTTTTTTTTTGTTTGTTTGTTTGTTTGGCTTTTCAAGACAGGGTTACTCTGTGTAGCCTACCTATCCTGGAACTCACTCAGTAGCCCAGGTTGGCCTCAGACTCAGAGATCCACCTGCCTCTGCCTCTTGAGTGCTGGGCCCACAGCAAGAGTAAGGGTTTTAAAGGTGAGGGAGAAAGCAGCATACCTGCGCACTGGGCATGGGAGTGTTTGCATTTTTTATGTTTGTGGAACATTCTACAGATAGATCCTTGAGCCAGGCTCAGTAGCATACCTTTAATCCCAGCACTCAGAGGCAGAAGCAGGTGGATCTCTGTGAGTTTGAGGCCAGCCTGGTCTACAAAGTGAGTCCAGGATAGCCAAGGCTACACAGAGAAACCCTGTCTCGAAAAAAAGGTAGATCCTTGAAACAAAAGATGTAGTTACAAAAAGCAGCTCCTGTTTTCTGTCCTTAGCAGAACAGTATGGCTACTCCTTTTCCACAGACTAACGTGCAAGGTTACCAGGAATGGAAGTAATGGAGGACTCAATCCAGTCATTAATTCATGACAGGCTACCTAGGATAGATAGGCACAGTGCATCAAGACACACTGTGGGAGCCAGGCAGTGGTAGCACACACCTTTAATCCCAGCACTTGGGAGGCATAAGCAGGCGGATTGCTGTGAGTTCAAGGCCAGCCTGGTGTACAAAGTGAGTCCAGGACAGCCAAGGCTACACAGAAAATCCCTGTCTCGAAAAACAAAACAAAAATAAATAAAATAAAAAGACACACTGTGGGTCAGGCTAGGACAAATACAGAAGGAGCAGGCTGGGCAATCGTCTGCTCTGTGTGACCATCCTGGCAGATGGAGGCTTAAGATTAGTCAGGTGCCTTTCTAGAACTTAGGTTTCTTTTTTCTTTCTTTTATTTTATTTTATTTTTTTGGTTTTTCGAGACAAGATTTCTCTGTGCAGCCTTGGCTGTCCTAGACTTGCTTTGTAAAACAGGTTGGCCTTGAACTCACAGTAATCCACCTGCTTTTGCCTCCCAAGTGCAGGGATTAAAGGCGTGCACCATCACCACCTGGCTTACAGTTTAGGTTTCTAGGAGACCAAGGCTGAAGCTGCCAGGCACCATAAGAGGGAGTCCTGGAGGACACTGTGTTCTTGCTCCCACAGCCCGCCCTTTAGAGCAGCTCCCAGTACATTTAAAGAGAAATGTATCTTTTTTGTGGCTGTCTTAAGTCTGTTCCTGTAAATCTAGTAGAAAATGCAGCCTTGTGTTGTGGGGACACAGTCCTGGCATAGCTGGCACCTGGAGGAAAGCTCAAGGCCTCATTTCTGTTTTATTGTTACTGTTTTTTGGAGAGGGTCTTGCCATGTAAACCAGGCTGGACAGGAACTTAGGATCCTCCTGTTTTGACCTTTTGAGTAGTTGGGACCATAGGTATGTGCTACCATGCCTGTTACCTCTTGGCTCTCATATGTTGTGTGTTATATGTGCAGGCGCTGTTGCTGAGCCACTTGGTCTCAGGTATGGGTGCACAGCTGAGCAAGCTTAAGAATGCATAGAGAACGACTGTGCGTGCACAGGTGTGGGCTTCTGGGAAAGCTGGGGTATGTGGCTTTCAGTGGTGAGCCCTGTGAATATGTGAGTGTGAGTTTGCCCAGGATCACCTTGTTTATACACTGACCTTGCAAAGTAGGGCTTGATGATGGCAAGGACCAGTCCAGGGTGGACTTCCCTGCCCTTCAGGTGGCTGTATCTGTGGATGACATAGGGCTATCTGGTGTGTAGCTTCTTATTGCTTTCTTTTCCATTCTAGGCTCTGACTAAGAGTGAGGGGAGCACAGGTAAGTATGGGCTAGCCATCTAGCCCAGCACCTGGATGGGGTGGGTATTAGTGTCCTGGGGACAGGACCCAGCCCTGATTTGCTGATCCCTTCTCCAGAGGGAAAGGCCCATCGAGAGAAACTAGAGCTGGTAGCCTCCTTCTCCTTTTTTGGCAATGTCATGTCCATGGCCAGCGTGCAGCTTGCAGGTGCCAAACGTGATGCCTTGCTTCTCAGTTTCAAAGATGCTAAGGTGAGTGGTATGAGTCTGGCAGGGGGCCTTGGGCACAGTGGTGTGCTACAGGGAGCAGTGTTGGGCTGGGATCTGTCAGTGTCATCAGGGTTGGTATTGAACGGACTATGCTTCTGACCTCCTGCCTCCAGCTATCAGTGGTGGAGTATGACCCAGGCACCCATGACCTGAAGACCCTGTCTCTACACTACTTTGAGGAGCCTGAGCTTCGGGTAAGCCGAGCCCAGGAGTGCTCCAGGCTAAACCTAGCAATTCCCTCTTCTGTCTTCCTTCTGCTACTCCAGTGCTTCCCTCAGATCCTCTGTAGCCCAACTGATGCCCCTCTGCCCCCAGGATGGGTTTGTGCAGAATGTGCATACACCTCGTGTGCGGGTGGACCCTGATGGGCGCTGTGCAGCCATGCTCATCTATGGCACAAGACTGGTCGTTCTGCCTTTCCGCAGAGAAAGCCTGGCTGAGGAGCATGAGGGGCTCATGGGTGAAGGGTGAGTACTAAGCTGGGTTGGCTGTGGCTTTGAGGGCCCAAGAGCCCCGAGGTTTTTGCCCTATCACCTCCTCCTGCTGCCATCTTTGGTCTACAGGCAGAGGTCCAGCTTCCTGCCCAGCTATATCATTGATGTGCGGGCTCTGGATGAGAAACTGCTCAACATCATCGACCTGCAGTTTCTACATGGCTACTATGAGCCCACTCTGCTTATTCTGTTTGAGCCCAACCAGACCTGGCCGGGGTGAGGCTGGGGCCCTCTGCTGTGGGCCCCCAGGTGTCCTGCTCAGGCGGGGCTGTGTATAGGGGGTGAGGGGTGACTGGGTCACTAGCCTTGGGAACAGTGTGACTGCCTTTGGATGACCTACCTGCTGCTCTAGGCGGGTGGCTGTGAGGCAGGACACGTGCTCCATTGTGGCTATCTCGCTGAACATCACACAGAAAGTCCATCCGGTCATCTGGTCCCTCACCAGCTTGCCTTTTGACTGTACCCAGGCCCTGGCTGTGCCCAAACCCATAGGTGAGGGGATGGCTGTGTTGAATGGCAGTGGGGGAAGGGGCAGCAATGAGCTGCTTAACAGTGGTGTCCACCTCCAGGTGGGGTAGTGATCTTCGCTGTCAACTCACTGTTGTATCTGAACCAGAGTGTTCCCCCATATGGTGTGGCTCTCAATAGTCTCACCATGGGCACCACTGCTTTCCCATTGCGTGAGTAGGGTGTACTTTGGGCAAAGTGAGGCGTGCCTGGCACAGGGTGGGCAATGATCAGGGCAAGGAATTCAGTTTGCATGATCATGTACCTCACAGGTACCCAAGAGGGTGTGCGGATCACCCTGGACTGCGCGCAGGCAGCCTTCATCTCCTATGACAAGATGGTCATCTCCCTTAAGGGTGGCGAGATGTGAGTCTGTAGCCCATGAACCCTGACCTCTGAGACACACACATCCTCTGTGTCTCTTACCCACTCAGTGCTCTTAACCCCACCCACAGTTACGTGCTGACCCTCATCACTGATGGCATGCGTAGTGTCCGAGCATTTCACTTCGACAAAGCAGCTGCCAGTGTCCTTACCACAAGTGTGAGTAGGGGTCGGGTTGGAAGTGTCTGGGGTCCAGGTGTGGTTGTACCCTTTACTCACACCTCTCCCTCAGATGGTCACAATGGAGCCTGGATACCTGTTCCTAGGCTCTCGCCTGGGCAATTCCCTCCTCCTCAAGTACACGGAGAAGCTGCAGGAGCCCCCAGCCAGCTCTGTCCGTGAAGCTGCTGACAAGGTACGTGCCCATAGTGTGGGGTTCCTGGGCCTGTCTCGACATGACCCCCATGTGTGGGACAGCCTCAGGACTGCTCACTCATTGTCCCTGCCTCACAGGAAGAGCCTCCCTCTAAGAAGAAGCGAGTGGACCCTACAGTGGGCTGGACAGGTGAGAGCCTGGGCCAGGATGAGCAGGGAAGGACCAGGGTCCATGGATGGACTCACCTGGACTCTGTCTGCTGCAGGAGGCAAGACGGTGCCGCAGGATGAGGTGGATGAGATTGAAGTATATGGCAGTGAGGCGCAGTCAGGCACACAGCTGGCTACTTACTCTTTTGAGGTGAGGCTGGGGAAGGCAGTGGCTATCCACCTCCTTTCCCCTACCTAACCATTGCTGTGCCCACAGGTATGTGACAGCATGCTCAACATTGGACCCTGTGCCAACGCGGCTGTGGGCGAGCCTGCTTTCCTCTCTGAAGAGGTACCCAAGGGGCTGGGACTACAGGTATGGAGCCCAGAGGGTGGACTGGGAAGCTGTGTCCTCATCCCACTTTGTAGTTTCAGAACAGTCCTGAGCCAGACCTGGAGATTGTGGTTTGTTCCGGCTATGGGAAAAATGGTGCCCTGTCGGTGTTGCAGGTGTGTGTGGGCTGGAGTGGCAGGGTCCTGGTAGGACTTGGTTGGGCTGAGTCCTCACTCCCACCCCATCTCTATTGCAGAAGAGTATCCGACCCCAGGTGGTGACAACCTTTGAACTTCCTGGCTGCTATGATATGTGGACAGTCATCGCTCCTGTGCGGAAGGAGGAGGTAGATGCGTCTGGGTTGAGAAGGAGACCCAAGAGGGGCAGGGAATTGTTCATGTAGCACCTGGGGACACTGGGGTCCAGGTGGTCACACTGCCCTCGTCAGACTATGGCTCCTGCCCTGCTCCTCCTTTGCCCTCACAGGAAGAAACACCCAAAGCAGAGAGCACTGAGCAGGAGCCTAGTGCTCCCAAATCAGAGGACGATGGGCGAAGACATGGCTTCCTTATCCTTAGCCGGGAAGACTCCACCATGGTAAAAACAACAACAACAAACAAACAAACACAAAGTATAATCTGGGACTGGGAACAGGGTCCCTTGGGGAAGGGCAGCACTCACCACTGTCGCCATAGATTCTACAGACTGGCCAGGAGATCATGGAGCTGGACACCAGTGGGTTTGCCACACAGGGCCCCACTGTCTTTGCTGGAAATATTGGGGACAATCGCTATATTGTCCAAGTCTCACCACTGGGTATTCGTCTATTAGAAGGCGGTAAGTAGGCAGGTCTGTGTGAATAGGTCTTGAGGTGGTATGTGCTTGCTCCCTGACTCTAACTACGTTTGTCCACAGTGAACCAACTGCACTTCATTCCTGTGGATCTGGGTGCCCCCATCGTGCAGTGTGCTGTGGCTGATCCCTATGTGGTCATCATGAGTGCTGAGGGCCACGTTACCATGTTCCTACTCAAGAGTGATTCATACGGTGGCCGCCACCACCGCTTGGCACTACATAAGCCTCCACTGCACCATGTAGGCCCCCTACCCTTGATGCCCCTGTCTTCCCACTGCCTGCCCCCTGCCCGTCTGAACCCTATCCCACTTCCTACAGCAGTCTAAGGTGATCGCACTCTGCCTGTACCGTGATGTCAGTGGTATGTTCACCACTGAGAGCCGCTTGGGCGGGGCCCGTGATGAACTAGGGAGCCGAAGTGGCTTAGAAGCTGAGGGTCTGGGCTCGGAAACGAGGTATGTGGGGACTGCTATGTGAGGGGCCAGGGTCCCTGTGGCAGGCTGGGATGCATCTATCTCTTGGTTCTCAGCCCCACAGTCGACGATGAGGAGGAGATGCTCTATGGGGACTCCAGCTCCCTCTTCAGTCCCAGCAAAGAGGAGGCCCGCAGGAGCAACCAGCCCCCAGCTGACCGTGACCCTGCACCCTTCAGGGTGGACCCCACCCACTGGTGCCTGCTGGTGCGGGAGAATGGCACCATGGAGGTGGGTGCATCATACACAGAAGCACTACAGCACAGCTGCCTTTGTTCCTGCTCCTAACCAGTCTCCCGTCTCCAGATCTACCAGCTCCCAGACTGGAGGCTGGTATTCCTAGTTAAGAACTTCCCTGTGGGACAGCGGGTCCTGGTGGACAGTTCCTTTGGACAGCCCACTACACAAGGTGAAGTCCGAAAGGAGGAGGCTACACGTCAGGGGGAGCTGCCTTTGGTCAAGGAGGTGTTGCTGGTTGCTCTGGGAAGCCGGCAGAGCAGGCCTTACCTGCTGGTAAGTGGCCTTCCTGCCACCCAAAGCTCTGCCCCATCCTCATGACTTCCTGTTTTTGTCCCCCCCACCCGCCATACATGGACTTTAGCTGTCCTTGCTTGGACCCCCAGGTACACGTGGACCAGGAGTTGCTCATCTATGAAGCCTTCCCCCATGACTCTCAGCTTGGCCAGGGAAATCTCAAAGTCCGCTTCAAGAAGGTGCCAGTGGCTAGATCCTGCTTGGGCATGGCGTAGAAGGCTAGGCCAGCAGGGTATGTAGGACCTAGGACTTACTGTAGCTTCCCTCAGGTCCCCCACAACATCAACTTCCGTGAAAAGAAGCCAAAGCCATCTAAGAAGAAGGCAGAAGGTTGCAGCACTGAAGAGGGATCTGGAGTCCGGGGTCGTGTGGCACGTTTCCGATACTTTGAAGATATTTATGGCTATTCGGGGGTATGTAAGTGGCTTGGGAAGGGCCTGGATTTGAGGGTGGGGCCCCACTCACAGTGCACTCAAAAGTGCCCGTCTCCAGGTTTTCATCTGTGGACCCTCACCGCACTGGCTCCTAGTGACCGGCCGTGGAGCTCTGCGTCTGCACCCCATGGGCATCGATGGCCCCATTGACTCCTTTGCTCCGTTCCACAATGTGAACTGCCCCCGTGGCTTCCTGTACTTCAACAGACAGGTAGGGAGGGCGGCTTGACCTAGTTCTCTCCAAAGCCACAGCTGTGGAAGCAAGGGACAAGGAACCCTACTCTGGGTTTATCCTGAGAAGATGAGAATGGGACAGTTAGGGCATAGAGGGCTGACTGGTGTGGTCGCTGTCCTGCACTTGCAGTCCACCCTGGAGTTCACTGTTCTGGTGTAGCCTTGGCCTTTGCTCCAGAGCCAGGCTGAGCTGGCTGTCTGTACCTTTGCTCTGCTCTTAGCCGCTGTATGGCTCTGTGGCAGGCACACGCCTGTGGCAGATACACGCCTCTGAGCCTTTAATCATTTGTGCCACCCAGATGGCAGCAGTGACTAAGACCCTGAGGGGGCAGGTGCTGTCCAGGGGCTAGTTGGTAAAGGGTGGCCGAGGTCACTGATGTGGGCTGCTTTGCCTATTTATTGGTGGAGCTACTATTGCATTCAGTCCCTGGGGTCCTCTGGCCCTGGCCTTCTCATGCCCTGTACTGCTGTCCCAACATACGGTGAGAGCCTAGACAGTTGGGCTGCCAGCTGCTCAACACAGCAGTCCATTGCCACAGAGCTAGAGAACATTTTTGGGAGGCTCTGCCTTTGTCCACCCAGGCCAAACTGACTCTGCTGCCCCCTGCACCCCTAGGGCGAGCTGAGGATCAGTGTCCTGCCTGCCTACCTGTCCTATGATGCCCCATGGCCTGTCAGGAAGATCCCACTGCGATGCACAGCCCACTATGTGGCCTACCATGTAGAGTCCAAGGTCTGTCTCCCTCCCAGATCCCCTAGGCAGCTTCTGAGCCTGGCCCCTGGCATGTGACACCCTCTTAACACTACAGGTGTATGCTGTGGCCACCAGCACCAACACACCCTGCACTCGAATCCCACGCATGACTGGTGAGGAAAAGGAATTTGAGGCCATTGAGAGAGGTATGTATACTTGAGGGTAGGGTGGGGCAGAGCTTGGCTACACACTGTCTACAAGGTGACTCACTGTTCTTGTTCCTGCAGACGACAGATACATCCACCCCCAGCAAGAAGCCTTCTCCATCCAGCTCATCTCCCCAGTCAGCTGGGAGGCCATTCCCAATGCCAGGTGAGGGTGCCCCACCAGGGGCTGCTCCAGGCTGGCAGCTTGGAGGTGGAAAGTGCTGACCCAGCCTGGCTTTGTGCAGGATCGAGCTGGAGGAATGGGAGCATGTCACATGCATGAAGACAGTGTCACTGCGCAGTGAGGAGACCGTGTCAGGCCTAAAAGGCTATGTGGCTGCTGGGACCTGCCTCATGCAGGGGGAGGAAGTCACGTGCCGTGGGCGGGTAAGGGCCTTTGGGAGGAGGGCAGGCAGCCCCCAGCAGGCCATCTGCCATCTCCATGCATTCCCTTGACCTTCCAGATCCTGATCATGGATGTGATTGAAGTGGTGCCTGAGCCTGGGCAGCCCCTGACTAAGAACAAGTTCAAGGTCTTGTATGAGAAGGAGCAGAAGGGGCCCGTGACTGCGCTGTGCCACTGCAATGGCCATCTGGTGTCAGCCATTGGCCAAAAAGTATGTTATTCTTGCCCTCCTCGCCTGTAGCAGCTGTTCTGCCCGTAGCAGCTGCTGTGCTGCTGTGCTCACCATCTCCTGCCCTTCAGATCTTCCTGTGGAGCCTGCGGGCCAGCGAGCTGACAGGCATGGCCTTCATTGACACCCAGCTGTACATCCACCAGATGATCAGTGTCAAGAACTTTATCCTGGCAGCGGACGTCATGAAGAGCATCTCACTGCTGCGTTACCAGGAGGAGAGCAAGACACTGAGCTTGGTGTCCCGGGTACTCATCGGGCCAGGTGTGCAGGTGGGGACCAGTCCAAGACCTACTCCAACCTTATCCTTTCCCTTTCCCAGGATGCCAAGCCTTTGGAGGTATACAGTGTGGACTTCATGGTGGACAATGCCCAGCTGGGCTTCTTGGGTGAGTGTGTGGGTTCGTAGGGGCTACACTAATGTATGGGTATGGATGGACAGCTGAAGCTAACTCTGGGTCTCTGTCCGTCAGTTTCTGACCGAGACCGCAATCTTATGGTGTATATGTATCTGCCAGAAGGTAAGTGGTTCCTCTCTGACCTCTTCCTGGGCGGGTACCAGGCAGTGGACAGGTCATGACCTAAGTTCCTGTGCCTAGCCAAAGAAAGTTTTGGGGGCATGCGCCTGTTACGCCGAGCAGATTTCCATGTGGGTGCCCATGTGAACACGTTCTGGAGGACCCCATGCCGAGGTGCTGCTGAGGGGCCCAGCAAGAAGTCCGTCATGTGGGAAAACAAGCATATCACATGGTTTGGTGAGTGTTGGGGCAGGGGTATCTAGGGATGGGAGGGCCAGCCTGACTCACATAGCATCTCCTCAGCAACCCTGGACGGTGGCATTGGGCTCCTGCTGCCCATGCAAGAGAAGACATACCGACGGCTGCTGATGCTGCAGAACGCACTGACAACCATGCTCCCCCACCATGCTGGCCTCAATCCCCGCGCCTTCCGGTGAGTGTGCTCCTTCCCCGGTCTCTCGTTGTACTCCGGATGTGCTCTGACCCCCCTCTGTCAACCACCCCAGAATGCTGCATGTAGACCGCCGCATCCTGCAGAACGCTGTGCGCAATGTCCTGGATGGAGAGCTGCTAAACCGCTACCTATACCTTAGCACCATGGAGCGCAGTGAGCTGGCCAAGAAGATCGGTACCACGCCTGACATTGTGAGTGCCACCTCTTGTCCTTGCCCATCTGCCTAGCCTGCCACGCCCACCCACACCTTTACCTTCCCATCATCCCACAGATTCTGGATGACTTGCTGGAGACAGACCGTGTCACGGCTCACTTCTAGCCCTATGAGGCCACCCTGCTGTTGAATTCCTCCCTCTACCCATTTTGTATAAAACACAAAGAAAACGATTTCTTTCAGATGAGTGTGTGGTCATTATGTTTAAGAGCCACATAGTGTATCTCCCATTCCAGGCTCCAGGTTGTCAGGTATCTGCACTGGGGCCTGCTCAGTGTGCACATGCTGGAAACTCTGCTGGCCTCTGTAGCCTTGCAGTCATTATGGCACAGGGAACTACATCTCCAGGTACTGGTAGACCTCCTCAGCCTTGGAGACAAAGCCCAGGCGGACCAGAACACGTAACAGTAGGGCAGTGAGTCGCATTATTAGGGTCTCCAGCCTGGGGGTGGGGGGCAGGCCAAAGGATCATAAGTAGGTGGGGGGAGCAGATCCTGGCCAGTCAACCCTCCAGCCCTCATGTTCACTCACCTCAGGGCTACCTCAAACTTGAATGCTTCCCAGATGACCTTGATGTGTCGCAGGAGGCTGCTGTTATAAATGCCATGGTATGCTGCACCCACCAGGCGGCTCCAACCCCAGACAGCACTGCATCAGATACACACATCAGCCTGCTAACCTGCTGTAGCACCTCCAGGCTTCCCCTTGGATCACCAACCTCTTGGCCATCAGGAAGTAGCGGTCAACAGGGGTGCCCAGTGTTGAGTTGATTGCTCGCACTGTGTTGATGTTTCGCAGCACTAGTAGCATGGGCCGTGGCAGTGCCTTGAGCACTTCCATGATGCTTTCAAAGTGCTCACGGGCCATGTCCTGCATGTAGGCCGCCTCCTCCCGGCTTATCAGGTGGGAACCCCACAGCTGGCCCAGGCGGACAGGTCGCTGCATGAGCATCTCAGAGAACCGCATGTAGTCTGTGGAGAAGGCAGGAAGGAGAATTCCCGGGTTGGTGCACAGGGGCAGGGTTCTGTTTGTTCCACCCTGGCAAACACCTACCCTTACCTTGTACCCCAAGTGCAGCTGCATGTGTCTTCATTGCAGCATCGTCCCTCAGGATGATGGCCCGCCATAGCTGGCACAGGGAGGATCGGTCCCTGCAGGAAGGCCCAGCTGTGAGCTCCAAGCTCTAAACTGCAGGAAGAGGGGCCCAAATGAGGCCCACTCCCCTCGTGCTTGGCCCCATCTTACTTCTCATCCAGGAACTGGTAGAGCCCATGGTCCAGGAGCACCAGCTCTGCCTTTCCATCTGGACCTTTCCGCACCAGAACTAGGAACACAGCATGTCAGCTCAAGCCACCCCTCTGGGACCCCACCCTGGGGGCTTTCCTACCATTGCCAGGGTGGGGGTCAGAGTGAATGAAGCCAGTGTAGAATATCTGTTCAGCAAAAGCTTGGATCAGCTTCTTTGCTACCTAGGCAGAACGTGGAAGATGCATGTCAGCCACCGTTATCCAGCATCCCTCGTCCTGCCCCAGCACAAGGTACTCACGTCCTGCACTGCCAGCCCCTGACTCTTGATGGCCTCCATGTCATTCACCTTATAGCCATCACAGAAGTCAGCTGTCAGCACCCGCTGGGAGAGAGTAAGAGGCTGAGTAAGCTCAGCAGGGCCTGTGTGGCCCCACCCTCAGGGAAGACTACCCAGCCCACCTTGCTGGTCCTCTCCCAGTACACCCGAGGGACAACAATATAGTGGAAGTGCTTTAGCTCCCGAGCGCAGCGCTCAGCATTTCGTCCCTCATTCTCAAAGTCCAGCTCCTGAGCCAGGGTCCCCTTCAGGTCCTAGAAGTTACAGATGGACAGACAGGTGTCAGTCAGATCCAGCATTAGCATCTACCACTAGCTGCCACTCCCCCCACCTGCTATGGCTGATGCTACCTGCAAGACCCAGCTGAAGCTGAAGCTGGGGTGCATGAGTCCAATGAGCTGCAGCAGGAGTTCCAGTGTGTGCACATCCCCATCAAAGCGATCTCGGAGGTCAATGTACTGCACCTACAGTAGGCCAGGGGACACTGAAACCCGGGGTCACCAATGACCCAGGATCTATCTAGTGTGCAGCAGCATAGATACCTTTACAGCCACAGCAGTGCCATCATGTAGCTTGGCACGGTGCACTTGAGCCAGGCTTGCGGCAGCTACCGGCTGATAGTCAAACTCCTGGAAGAGTTCACTAGGCAGTGCCTGGAAGTCTTCAAGGAACAGCTCGTCCACCTGGCAAGAATGTGGATTTGGAGTCATTGCCGGGCCCAGTGAGCAACCCCCTCTCTCTCCTCCCCCTCAGTGGGGCTCACCTCCCTGAAGCCCCGAATAAGAGCCTTGTCCTCCAGCACACGCAGCGTCTGGATGTACTCAGGGGGCAGCAGGTGGTTGAAGGAGCACAGCCCTTGGCCCAGTTTCACATAGAGGCCCCCATTGCGGATAGCTCCTGCCACCAGGGCGTCAGCCGCACGCTGGTGACATGCAGACATCGCCTGCACATATCCCGGGCTGTTCTGACCACAGGCATAGGGAAGAGGCTGGGGACAGGGCCACACACTGGTCCACCCAGAACCCACACCTTCAGTGTCCCTGCTCCCTGCCATGTGCTCAGGATATGACGACAAACCTCGTCCACTCCTCGCAGGACAACATTTGTGCACCACCAGTAGTCCAGGGAGATGAAAAAACCAATCTTCAGAGACCTGTAGGCAGAGTGCCTTAAGCCCCAGGCAGGTAGGGGAATGTGTCTGTTCTTGTAGGTCCCTCTGCCCTAAACCCAAAGTCTAACCTCACCCATCAGCCCCAGTGCCCAAGGTGAGACTGGGCTGAAGGTCAGCATCTGGTAACGTGGGATCTGTGAGCTCAGGGGATACTACCCTACTACCCATGCTAATGTCCTGTAGGTGCCCACACAGACTACTGAATGCCAGTGGGGTGAGGGATGAGGACTGTGGGCAGAGGGAGCAGTGGTGGGCATGGCAGATGATGGTTCCATGGGAGTCACTTGCAAAAGGGAGGAAGAAAAAGGTCTGGTGAGATGGTTCAACTGGTAAAGGCATTTGCCACCAAGCCTGTTGACCAGAATTCAGTCCTTAGAACCCACATGGTGAATCAACTCCCAAAACTTGTCTTCTGCCCTCCACATGTATACCATGGTGCATTTTCACATATATACAATAAATAGATAAATGTAAAAAAAAATAAGAAAAACCCAGAGAAGCCAATTACCCCCCTCTCTGTAGACTAGGAGGATCCCACTTCCTTCCCAAGCTATAAGCTAGGGTGGACAGCCTGGGTCTGGAGGAGGACTCAGGGTTGGGTGTGTGTCTTACTATTCAAGGTGTGTGTGAGGGGACACAAAGCCTAGTCCCTTTTGATGACCTCAATAGGGTCCCACTTACGGCTGCTCCAGCACAGGAAAGCCAATAACTAAAACAATGTGGCAGGTCTGACCTGATATAAAGGGCTCCCTTCTTTCTGGGATTCCTCTTTCAAGAAGTCAGCCCATTGTGGCTGGAGAGATGGCTCAGCGGTTAAGAGCACTGACTGCTCTTCCAGGGGTCCTGAGCTCAATTCCCAACAACCACATGGTGGCTCACAACCATCTATAATGTGATCTGATGCCCCCTTCTGGCTAGCAGGTGTACATGCAGACAGAGCACTGTAACATAATAATAAATAAATAAATCTTGGCCTGGAGGGCTGGCGCAAGCCTTTAATCCCAGCACTTGGGAGGCAGAGGCAGGCGGATTGCTGTGAGTTCGAGGCCAGTCTGGTCTACAAAGCAAGTCCAGGACAGCCAAGGCTAACAGAGAGAGACCCTGTCTCAAATAAAATAATAATAAAATAAAAATATATATGTTGCCTGCCTTCTGTAAATGTCCTAAGAATTTGCCAGAGAGTTTAAAAGAACTAAACTAATTCCTTAAGCAGAAGAAATTTCAAGACAGCACAATGTTGAGTCTGTGGCATGTATATTACAGATAAAGCTTATGTAGGTCTAGTAGGAATTGGGGGCAGAAATAAATACACTCATACAGCACAGCTCACACAGCACAGTTCACACAGCGCAGCTCACACAGCCCAGCTCTCACAGCACAGTTCACACAGCACAGCTCACAACACTCACACAGCACAGCTCACACAGCGCAGCTCACACAGCCCAGCTCTCACAGCACAGTTCACACAGCAGTTCACACAGCACAGTTCACACAGCCCCAGCTCACACAGCCCCAGCTCACACAGCACAGCTCACACAGCACAGCTCACACAGCACAGCCCACACAGCACAGTTCACACAGCGCAGCTCACACAGCACAGCTCACACAGCACAGCTCACACAGCCCAGCTCACACAGCACAGTTCACACAGCGCAGCTCACACAGCACAGCTCACACAGCGCAGCTCACACAGCGCAGTTCACACAGCCCAGCTTACACAGCACAGCTCACAGCCCCAGCTCACACAGCACAGCTCACACAGCGCAGTTCACACAGCGCAGTTCACACAGCACAGCTCACACAGCACAGCTCACAGCCCCAGCTCACACAGCACAGCTCACACAGCACAGTTCACAGCACAGTTCACACGCGCAGCTCACACAGCAAGCTCACAGCCCCAGCTCCACAGCACAGCTCACAAGCCAGCACAGCTCACACAGCAGTCACACAGCAAAGCTCACACAGCACAGCTCCAGCCCTCACACAGCACAGTTCACACAGCCCAGCTCACACAGCACAGCTCACACAGCACAGCTCACACAGCACAGCTCACACAGCGCAGTTCACACAGCACAGCTCACACAGCACAGCTCACAGCCCCAGCTCACACAGCACAGTTCACACAGCGCAGCTCACACAGCACAGCTCACACAGCGCAGTTCACACAGCACAGCTTACACAGCCGAGCTCACACAGCACAGCTTACACAGCCGAGCTCACACAGCGCAGCTCACACAGCGCAGTTCACACAGCCCAGCTCACACAGCACAGTTCACACAGCCCAGCTCACACAGTGCAGCTCACACAGCACAGCTCACACAGCGCAGTTCACACAGCACAGCTCACACAGCACAGCTCACAGCCCCAGCTCACACAGCACAGCTCACACAGCACAGCTCACACAGCACAGCTCACACAGCGCAGCTCACACAGCACAGCTCACACAGCGCAGTTCACACAGCGCAGCTCACACAGCCCCAGCTCTCATCTCCATTGCAAGGCACCAGTTCCTAAGAGAAAGCCTGACTCTAAAGCTGAACAGGGAACAACCAGTATGAGCCTAGAGCATAATGTCCCCCACAATACTGCCAGGAAGGGTCAAATGCCCAGAAAAGGGCAGTAAAGGTCATGGAAAGGCTATCGGTGAAATCTGGGTGTAGACATGTGATAAAGCAGAGATGAAAAAGCTTGGAGTGGACAACAAGAAGCATGAAGGGTCTCTAGTGAGCCAATCTGGAACAGTTTTGGAAACAAAACAATCCAGGTAACAGACTGAATAAAATAGGCATCTCTTATTCTAGGCTGGTGTGAATAAACTAATACATTTTTAAATGGTAGAAGGGAAACTTTTTTTTCCCGAGACAAGGTTTCTCTGTGTGTCCTTGGTTGTCCTGGACTGCACTATAGACCAGGCTGGCCTTGAATTCACATCAGTCTGCCTGTCTCTGCCTCCAAGTGCTGGAGTTAAAGGCATGTGCCACCATCCCAGGCTAGAGGACCCCTTTAAAGGTTTATTTACTTAATATGAATGCTCTGTCTGCATGTACTCCTGAAAGTTAGTGGAGGGCATCAGACCCCATTACAGATGGTTGTAAGTCGCCACGTGGGTGCTGGGAATTGAACTCCGGACCTCTGGAAGAGCAGCCAGTGTTCTTTTTTTTTGTTTTTTGTTTTTGTTTTTTTTATTTTTTCAGCCAGTGTTTTTAACCATTGAGCCATTTCTCCAGCTTCAAAAGGAAGAGGACAAACAGTTAATGTCGAAAAGAATGACTGAATTTAAAAAATCATGATTGCCAGGTGTGGTGGTGCACACCTTTAGTCTCAGCACTCAGGAGGCAGAGACAGATGGGATCTCTGTGAGTTCAAGGCCAGCCTGGTCTACACAGAGAAACCCTGTCTCAAAAAACCCAGAAAGAAAAAAAAAAAAACACCATCAATAATTTGCCCATAAAGTGTCGGCGGACGGCCAGTGTGAGTAGGATGCTGAGCCAGTCAGGCATCATCACAAAGTTCTCTGTTAAATACTGAGGTGGCAGAAAAGTGCTACAGTTAGCCAAGCATGGTGGCACGCGCCTTTAATCCAGCACTGGAGGTAGAGGCATCTCTGTGGGTTCGAGACCACCCTGGCCTACAGAGGGAGTTCTAGAACACCCAGGGCTTCATGTAGAAACCCTGTCTAGGGGGAAAAACAAAACAAAACAACAACAAGTTACTGAATTTAAAGGGACAAACTGAGGCCATGTGCACCAGGCTGGACAAAGAGTCTAAAATACCACTTCTGTATTGTTCCAGGCAGAGGAGCAGTGCCTACAGTGCCTAGCTAGACTGACTGCAGAGCACACTGGGAAAACCCATTCCAAGAACAACCAGACAGTAACCATTCCAATCCTAGTGCTGCCTTTGCCTCTCGGCCTCTGACAAAGCTTTATTTACCCAGCAGACAGCTGATCAAGGGGCCCCTGCCTTTGGTCCAGGGACCATATGGAAGGCAGCAGCAAGCGGACCTCTGTCCTTGTTTATAGAAAGTATGTGATCGGGCATAAGCCTGGAGTAATGGAGTTTAGTCCCAGATATTTAAAAGTGTTTTTGTTAGTCTTTCAGCTTTTCTGATATCTCATTTGTTTGTTTTGAGATGAGGTTTTACTATACAGCCCTGGTTGGTCTGAAGCTCACTATGTAGACCAGGCTGGTATCAAGCAAGAAATCCGACTGCTCTGCCTCATAAATGCTAGATTAAAGGTGTGAGCCACCATACTGAGCCATTTTTAGATATTTGAAATAACTTCAAAACAGAAAAAGAAGTAGGGCCTGTTGGTACCTCAGATCCCCAGTCCTCAGGAAGTAGGAGGACGAGCTCTATAAGCAATTTAGCAAAACCCTGTCTTAAAAGTAAACAAAACAAAATTGGGCATAGTTGTGCAGCGGGAGAGCAGACGCAGGGGAATCTCTGTAAAATTGAGGCCAGCCTAGTCCACCTAACAAGTTCTGCCTGCCAGGGCTACACAGTATAACCTTGCCTCAAGACCAAAAAGGGGTAAGAGAACAGGGCTCTGCAACAGAGCCCAAGGCAGTCTGAAGGCCAGGTACCTCCAGCTACCCCTCTGTTCCTCTGCCTTCTGGCCCCCTGTCCAGGGCTGTGAGAACCCAGGGCCTACGGAACACAGGAGCTATTGCTCAGCCTGTTAATAGGATGCCTCAGAGCTCCAGGCAAAGCCAACCAGAAGGACAGGTGTGAAGGGCCTCAAAGTTGGGAATACATATCCAACCACAGGCATGCCTGTGGAATAACGGGACTCAATCTCAGTGCTGTTAGTTACGAAATGCCTAAGGACCCAGAGACCTAAGCCTTCCCCGAGAAGGCAGCCCCGGCTCAGGGAGGCAGTAGTGCTCAGAGATACATGGAGCAAGATGACACCCTGCACCACAGGACCCTGACCTCTACCAGTTCAAAGACACATTCAGGTTAAGGCTTCTCTCACTAACAAAAACCAATGAAGCTGGGCGGGCAGCTGTAGGATTTCCCACCCTGGGAGAAGGAGGAACTGTGCTAGGAGTGAGGGGGGCAGTTCCCAAGCTCTGTGTCTGGATCAGCAGGTCTCCTTGGATGCGCAGAATAGGGTAGTGTCTCTGTGTCCAAGGCTGGAGACCTTGCCCTCAAGGCCATGGCTGATCTGGTAATGTCTGCTGAAGTTCTAACTAGTACAGGTTTCAGAGACCCCTCATCACGGCCATCCCCTGCCCTGTCTATATCCTGCCTGCTAACTGCAAACTCCCAGAAGAACCCAACACCTCTTGGAGGAAAGGGATGTTGGGAAGTCATTCCCACCCATCCTATCCCAGGGCTGGCATAGCCCTCCTACCTGCCAAAGCGCCCGATGCCGTCTATTGCAAGCCACAGCTTCCTCTTCTCCTGGGGCTCTGCCATGAAATAGCGGGCTCCGAGGAGCAAGGGCACCCCCACTATAGTAGCAGAGACAGCTCTCCTCCACAGCAGCCTGGTTCTTGGGGTCCTGAGGAGACACAGACAGGGACTGGAAGTGCTGCTCCTTCACAAGGAAGCCTTTGCAGAGCCGACTCTAAGTCCTGTCTATGGGACCATGTGGCCACCAGAGGTCACCCGCCACGTTCAAGGCCCTTTTCCTAGACCCCACAACAGCACAGATGCTCCATGCTGAAGAAGCAGGCCTCCTGCGGCTGCCTAGCCCTGGCCCTGTCCATGATATGAAAGGTTCATCAGGCAGGTTGGTACAGATCTGCAGTCTACAGACTGTACCACCATCTATGTCCACATTATAATGGTGCAAAGAGATCCTAAGTGATGAAAAATGAGACATGGTAGTACTAAAGTCAGCACAAACCAAACCGAGCAAGAACTCAAAACAAGGACTAGAACAGTGCCCTACATTGCCCAAGACAGCAAACATCACATAGGCTCAATACAACAACAGGAGCATCACCAGGTTCACATGCAGCCTCCTGTCTATGCTATGGTACTCTGAAAGAAAGGGCCTTCCAGCCTGGTGGTGGCGAACACCTGTGATCCCAGCATCAGGAGGCAGAGGCAGGTGGTTCTCTGTGAGTTTGAAGCCAGCCTGGTCTACAGAGCAAGTTCAGGACAGCCAGGGCTACACAGAGAAACCTTGTCTCAAAAAACCAAAAGGGGAAAGAAGGAAGGGAGGGAGGGATGGAGGGAGGGAGGAAGGAAGGAGGGAAGGAACGAAGGAAGGAAGGAAGGGCCTTCTTCCCTGCTCAGAGTCATACAGTCTCCACGCCTCTTCTGGCTGCTCTCACACCTTGCCTGACACCCCACTGAGGCAGTCCCACTCTCCATCTCTAAATGAGCCCGCCTACTTGATGGAGTGGGCAGCCCTATGTGCAGTCCTCTCAATTTGCCAGTGTCTGCTTGTCATAAAGTTCTTGTTGGGAGCACCTGTCTCTATAGAGTATGACCAATCGTAGAGCTTATGGACTCAAGTTCGAAGACACCACAGGAAGATACAAATGCATCCTGTTTGGGGGGTACAGGAGAAAAGATGCAGTGTGGGCCTCTCCGCTTTTCTAACTATACAATACACATCATCCCCCTGCCTGGGAAGGGTGATGCCTTTGGCTGTGGGTGGTCTCATTACCTTGTTAGTGGGCTCTTGAAGTTTCTCCTGAAGAATATGGCAGGGCATGGCCAGGGCTTCTGCCTGCTCTGCAGCAGGGTAGAGTGGAAGTGGCACAGTCGCATCTGTGAAGGAGGAAGACAGCAAGGCTTGGCAGAGGCAAGGACATGGGACACTGTTCATGCCTCTGTCGTTGCCTGGCACCTACGCAAGCCTGGAGCAGAGCTACACCAAACGGTGCCCTCAAACTCACTCAGTAAGGGCTGTCCAGGCTTCCAGGGCTCAAGGCAGAAAGCTGGCCAGGCACCAGCCTCAGCAATGAAGACACAGGCTGCCTACTGGATGAGAAAGCTGAAGGCAGGAGAGGAAAGACATTCCTGAAAATGCTTCATCTCTGAGGGAAGAGACTACATCCTGACCTGGCTTGTCTGTTTTAAGGGCCAACATCACTTCTGCGTGGGCACCCTTAAACTGTTACTATTTCTTGGTGCTGACACCATGGAAGTGGGGCGGCATAAGGTTTGTGTAAGACTGAACCCATAGGTAACCTGTCCTGAAGTAGAGAGGGATGTGGAGGAATCTTAATTCGGAACATGGCTGCTCTGGCAGGAGAGCACATCCAAAGACCTTCTAGGTCTGTGTGATCTGGCTGGAATACAAACAAGCCATTAGCCCAAAAGAGACAGAGGCAAGCCGGGCGTGGTGGCGCACGCCTTTAATCCCAGCACTCGGGAGGCAGAGGCAGGCGGATCGCTGTGAGTTCGAGGCCAGCCTGGTCTACAAAGTGAGTCCAGGATGGCCAAGGCTACACACAGAGAAACCCTGTCTCGAAAAACCAAAAAAAAAAAAAAAAAAAAAAAAAAAAGAGACAGAGGCAAACAGATCTGCGTTCAAGGCCAGCCTGGCACAAAGCAAATATCAGGTAAAGAAAAGCTTAGGTTCAGGTGTGGTGGCACATGCCTTTAATCCCAGCACTCAGGAGGCAGAGGCAGAGGCAGGTGGATCATTGTGAGTTCAAGGCCAGCCTAGTCTACAAAGAGAGTCCAGGACAGCCAAGGCTACACAGAGAAACCCTGTCTCAAAACAAAACAAAACAAAAAAAGAAAGAAAAGAAAGTGATGTGTAATTGAGTGGCAGAAAAAGTGGTGAACCAGAGAAAGCTACTTAAGCCACAATGCAGAGAGAGAGAGACAGACAGACAGACAGGCAGGCAGACACACAGACAGACAGACAGACAGGTTTTACTGGGAGAATTTCACAGAGAGGTTGAGTGAGAGAACAAGCTAGACACGAGCTTATTAAGAAGACAGAATGAGGCCAGGCATGGTGGCACACGCCTTTAATCCCAGCACTCAGGAGGCAGAGGCAGGCAAATCTCCATGAGTTTGAGGCCAGCCTGGTCTACAAAGGGAGTCCAGGACAGCTAAGGCTACATAGAAAAACCCTGTCTCGAAGAGCCAAAACAACAAAAAAGGTAAAAGAAAATAAAATCTTTACTATGTATAATTAATATATGCTAATAAAACACCATTCTCGGCCTCATTGCTTGAGGTAGGATCACATTATGTAGCCTTGGATGGTCTGGAACTCAAGACCAGGCTGGCCTCAAACTCAGAAAGACCAACCTGCCTCTGCTTTCCAAATGCTGGGATTAAAGGGGTGCATGAGGTTAGAGAGATGACCTAGTGGCTTAGATCTACTTCCTGCTCTTCCTAACAGCCAGAGTTTAGTTCGTAGCACCTGGTGGGCAGCTCACAACTGCTATCCCTCCAGCTCCAGGGTATCCCAAGCCTCTGGACTCCTTGAACACTAGCATACATTGCATAATACCACAGGCAAACACATAAACATCTACACAAAATTTTAAAAAATAATAGTAAATCTTAAAAAAAATGGTGTGTACCACCACACCTGCCAATAAAACATGAAGGAAAAACAAAACAAACAAACAAGCAATCCAGGCATGGTTGTGTAAGCCTTCAATCCCAGCACTTGAAAAGCAGAGTCAGTTAGATGTCTGTGAGTTTGAAGCCACCATGGTCTACTGTTAAAGAGCCCTGCTGTGTGAGGTTTCAGGATTCGATAGCCTTTCTGAGCTCAGCACTAGATGGAGAACTACCTGTCACCAGCAGGGGTCCCTACTCCCTGCCTGACCTCACCTGGACAGACTTTATGCACTTGGTAGTGCTCGGCTTTAACCCCAGCACTCGGGAAGCAGAAGCTGGAGAGATGGCTCAGATGTGAAAGGCGAGACTCCTAACCAAAAATAATAGGTAGATTCAGACAGTAGGCATCAACAATTAAGTCTCTGTACCATTCGGCTATCTTTATTGTTAGGTGCTTCTCAGTGATGCAGGGGTGAGGATGTGGGTGCTAACTGGGGTAATTCGATCACTGATCAAATGTTGTGTTACACACACTCTGTACCCAATGAATATATACACTCATGTATCCAAACAAAACAGAACTAACTGTCTGTAACCCCAAAACTCCATGGGCCAAGGAAAGAGAATCATTAGAAGTTCAAGGGCCAGGCAGAGGCAGGCAGATCGCTGCGAGTTCAAGGCCAGCCTGGTCTCCAAAACCAGTCCAGGACAGCCAAGGCTACACAGAGAAACCCTGTCTCAAAATAAGAAAAAAAAGCAAGTTCAAGGGCCAGTCAGGGCTACCTGGTGAGCAAGTTTGAGGCCAGGCTGGTGTACAGAGAAAAACCCCTATCTCAAAATAAAAGTAAAAAGAGGCCAAGCATGCACAGGGTCTGTACAAACTCCAGTAGCACAAGGGGAAACAAGTTACCAAAGATTTTTTCTATAATATCAAAATCCCAGGTAAGAGGTAACATTCTACAAATGAAGCAGTTATTTTATGGCAGGGGCCCCAGTCTGAGATGATGCTGTGTCTGGGCTATCTGGCATCAGTTAGAGACACTTAATATAACCCAAGTTGGGGAGATTGTGCTTTTTCAGTGTTTTTGGTTTTGCTTGTTTTTGAGACAGAGTATCGCTGTAACCTAGGCGGTCATGGAAGAAGAGGGTTTTAAGGACCAAGAAGATAAAGGCTAAACAAATGCAGGCCTCAGCTTGTTGCAAATCCCTGTGTGAATCTGGAAGGGATGATGGATGTAGCACTGACCTATCAAATCAACTTCATTTTCCTGAGTACGCCTCAGATTCTTGCTTTGAAAAGTACAAATTGAAAAAAAAAATTTTACAAAAGAAAAAGTACAAATTGAGCTGGGCACGGTGGCGCATACTTGTAATCCCAGCACTCAAGAGAGACAGAGGCAAGCAGATAACTGTGAGTTTGAGGACAAGACAGCCAAGGCTACACAGAGAAACCCTGTCTTGAAGAAAACAAAACAAAAACAAAAAAACAACAACTAGAGAAAAGTGCAAAGTACTGCACCATTAAAGAGTGAACTAAGCTCACAAAATGACTTGCAAGCCCTCGGAGCGGTGCCCAACATACTGAACACTATGAACGTGTCCAGCAACAGAGCACCAAGGTTGCAGCGGGATCAAGGATGCCCCACATAGCTCGCCAAGGCTCTGTCCCTGTGCCAGTTCTCTGCTGGCTCACAATGCCCTCGGCTCTCTGCATCTGATACAGAGGACTCTTCAACCCAACTTTCCAGATTGAATTGCTTACTGTGTAACTAGCTTCCTGATGCTTTTCTTTTCTTTCTCTCTCTTTCCCTCTCTTCTTTCTTTTCTTTTCTTTTCTTTTCTTTTTTTTTTTTTTTCAAGCCAGAGTTTTTCTGTGTAGCCCCAGTTGTCCTGGAACTCTGTAAACCAGGCTGGCCTCGAACTCAGAGAGATCAGCCTGCTTCTGCCTCCTGAGTGCTGGAGATAAAGATGTGTGTGCCACCGCGACCGGCTCCCAGGTTCCCACTGGTTCACTGTGCTCAGAAGAGAAGAAAGACCATTTTCCAACACATGCAGACAGGTTACACTCTGAGAATGCAGAAAGACTTCCACTAACTGGAACAAAGGGACAGGAAAGGGGCCGCTGAGTCAGGTGTGTCATGGCTGAGGACACAGAGGCATGGGATGACTAAGGCAGCTAAGGCAGATGGGCAGGCGTGATTCCGTGAGACTTGCGTTTAGAAGAGGATGCACACACCTCTAACTAGCCTACAGACCTATTCTTTTAGGAGGTGCCTGTAATGTCCTCTGCCCCCTCCACCGCCCCCCCCCCACTCCCCCAGGATTCCTCAGCAAAGGATCCTAGGTAAGCGATGCTGGTCTGGCTCTAGGCATGCCAATCAACTAGATAAAGCCTTGTGCTAAAAACTCCAAAGTCACTACCCTCTACCAGGGTGACTCAAATGCCTGGGTCCTTCTTGGCTAGGATACCCAGCACCCATTAAGCTATCTTCTGAAATCCCCATCAAATGAGAAAGAATATTTTTGTTGTTGTTGTTGGTTTGTTTGTTTTCCTTGTTTTTCAAGACAGGGTTTTTCTGTGTAGCCTTGGCTGTCCTGGACTTGCTTTGTAGACCAGGTTGGCCTCAAACTCACAGCTGATCCGCCTGCCTCTGCCTCCCGAGTGCTGGGATTAAAGGCCTGCGCCACCACACCCAGCATGAGAAAGAATCTTAGGCCTCAAAGAGCGCAGGTGGCCAAGCCTGTAGCCAGACCTGCCAAAGCCCAAACAAATCCGAAACAAGAGCCACCCAATGTTGGGGTCTATGGTCTGCGGCTCCTTGCTCAAGCAGAAACCCTGACCCACATGCAGTCAATCCCATGACTGTAGGGGAAAACTGAAGGCAAGAGATAAGGCAGAGGAGGAATGTCCTCGGAGGCAAAACAAGGCCACAGGGTCAGGGAAGTGCAGACAGGAAGGACGAAGATAAGGGGGTTAAAGAGACTGTTTGCTCACGCTCTGCCTGCCCTGAGAGCAAGTTAAGTGCTATATAAAAAGCAGGGGGTGGGGGAATAAGAACTTCATTCTTGAAGTGAACCCACAGTCGTGTGTCTCTGTCTAGCATTACCCTCCTCTCCAGGTCCCTGTAAGGCCACAGCTTTGCTGGCCACAGCAGCCCAGAACATGACCACCGCACCACTGGCAAACAAAGAAGGGGTCAGCTTATTTTCTCCCACTAGAAGAATACTCCCCTGGGCTGCTCGAGCAGGTCCACACTCACCAACCTGCAGTGATGCTGACCAACTGCCACACAGCCCCTTCACGTCTTTCCATTTAGGTAGAGTCCCATAGACTCTCTGCACCTGGTTCTTGTTTTTGTGTTGTTTTTTTGTTTTGTTTTGTTTTGGGGGAGGGTTAGCACTATGTGGCTTGGAACTCACTATGTAGACTAGGCTGTCCTTGAACTCATAGAAATCCTCCAGCCTCTGCCTCCCAAGTGCTGTGCCATCTACAGAGAATGAACACATGCAGGAAACAAACAAACAGAACAGAACACCCCATTCAACCAGAGTTCTTCTCCGACTGCATGAAGCAGCAAAGTCACGCTCTAGGAAAACCCTACAGCCACACACAGTGGGCTAGAGGAAAATGACGGGTGCCCACATAAGCCAGCCTGCAGCACGAATGACTGCCAAAACTCAGGCTAGGGCCCTTAAAAAGGGTGACCAAGCTGGGAGTGGTGGCGCACTCCATTAATCCCAGCACTCGGGAGGCAGAGGCAGGTGGATTGCTGTGAATGCGAGGCCAGCCTGGTCTACACAGGGAGTCCAGGACAGCCAAGGCTAAACAGAGAAACCCTGTCTCGAAAAACAAACAACAACAATAAAAACAAAAAAAGGGGTGAGCCCGGTGGTGGTGGCACATGTCTTTAATCCCAGCACTCGGGAGGCAGAGGCAGGCGGATCGCTGTGAGTTCAAGGCCAGCCTGGCCTACAAAATGAGTCCAGGATAGTCAAGGCTACACAGAGAAACCCTGTCTCAAAAAAACAAACAAACAAAAAAAAAGGGGGTGACCAAACTATGGAAGTTTAACTGGGTAGATAGCCTAGTGCACCTCACAGGAAGGTAAACAGAGGCACAGAACATTTCCCAAAGTTAAGAGCTGATCAAACTGGGGAATTTTGTTTTATTTATTTATTTTATTTTTATTTTTATTTTTATTTGGTTTTTCGAGACAGGGTTTCTCTGTGTAGCCTTGGCCATCCTGGACTCACTTTGTAGACCAGGCTGGCCTCGAACTCACAGCGATCCACCTGCCTCTGCCTCCCGAGTGCTGGGATTAAAGGTGTGTGCCACCACGCCCAGCTTTTTATTATGTTGTTTGTTTTTCGAGACAAGGTTTCTCTGTGTAGCCTTGGTTGTCCTGGACTCACTTTGTAGACCAGGCTGGCCTGGAACTCACAGAGATCCACCTGCCTCTGCCTCCTGAGTGCTGAGATTAAAGGTCTGAACCACCACGCCCGCCTAAGACTGGGGATTTGAGTTAGAAGCAGTGGGTGCTGTCACCAGGAATAGCATCCTACTAGGACCCAACTTCACTGGGCTGCGGCTGCTAAACCGAGGTTAAAACTCGCCTTTCCAGCCCGGCAGTGGTGGTGCAAGCAGAAGCCGGCCAGCCGATCTCTGAGTTCAAGGCCAGCCTGATCTACAGGATCCAGGACAGCCAAAGCTGTTGCACAGAGAAACCCTGTCTCGAAAAACAAAAGCAAACTCCCCAGGGTTGTCTGGGGGATTAAGTGACATGGCTATGTGTTAAAGGCGAGAGCACGTTTCGAATGACAGGACTCATTCAAAAACAAAAAACAAAAATACCTACATACCCACCCACAGCAGAGCAGCGCACAGCAAGCCAAAAGGTAACCCAACTCTTTACCTATCAGAATCTAACCCTACAAGACCAAGCGTACTAGAAAAACGACCTCGTAGAAGCTTGAAAAATAGCACAACTGCAGAGGGGCTACACGTCAAGGACAGGGAATAAGCGAGGACACCTCCAGGGCCAGTACAGGGAGCCAAGGGAGTGAGGGCAAGCCCAACCCAGCGGGTATCACGGCACTGTCTCCCTCCCAGAAGGGTGCAGAGCGGCTTTCCGTGTAGACACGAGGCGTGCGCTGCGGACAGAGGCAGGAAGAGGGGGAGAGGAGCCGGGGTGAGGTTTAAGCGATGCTGAATCTTCCCAAAGGGTCTGGAGAGCAAAGCGAGGTCGAGGATCTCAGAGTTCTCCAGAGCTCTGGGGTCGATGGACCTAACCCGGGCCTGGGTTAGATCCAGGATCTCGGGATAAGGAAGTCAGATCTCAAGGCTAGGATGCGGGGCGCATAGAGTCAGGGCCCAGGTCCAGGGCGTGCGGGGGCGGGGTCCTCACCGGCCGCCACATGTCCCCGGCAGCGGTCTCTTCCTCGCTTCGCGGTAGATGTCTCTGGTGCCTGGCTGACCCCGCCGCAGAGGACGCAACGCGCATGCGCACTGGGTAAAGCTGGTTAGAGTAGAGGGACCACACCCCCAAGACGTGACGGCCTCTGCTACGGCGTAGCGGCCCCTTGAGGTCGCCCGAGGTATAGACTCGTGGGAGAGTTGAGTTTCATGCTCACATGGAGGCGCTTTCCGTTTATTTTTTGTTTTTGTGGCGGGTTTTATTTGTTTTCATTGAGACAGCGTTGCTCTCTCCATCCCAGGATGGCCTCGAACTCCTGGCAGTCTTTCTGCTTCAGCGTCTCAAGTGCTGGTATTACAGATGTGAGCCACCGTGACCGCTTGACAAGCTAGAAGCACAGAGATGGCTTTTTGTTTGTTTTAAGTTCATAGTTCTGGATTTCGCTCAGTGATAAAGCGATTGCCTAACAAGTCCAAGACTGTGGGTTTGGTCCTCAGCTTTTCTCCGTTTTCTGAGTTTCTTTGCGTGGCCTTGGCTGTCCTGGAACTCACTCTATAGACCAGGCTGGCCTCGAACTCACAGAGATCCACTTGCCTCTGCCTTCTGCTTTTGTTTTTGTTTCCCAAGACAGGGTTTCTCTGTGTAGCCGAGGCTATCCTGGACTCGCTTTGTACACCAGGCTGGCTTCGAACTCACAGAGATCTACCTGCCTCTGCCTTCCAGAGTGCTGGGATAACAGGTGTGTGCCACTGTGCCCGGCTTACACTTGGTCATTTTCACTTTCACTACAGCTCTCAGACTGCAGTAATAGCTGACAGCACCTGCTGAGCCAGCCACATAGAGAGCCAGAGATGCCTTAGCATTCTTGCCAACTATGCCAGTTGTTGTGTCCCCTGCGTCCAGGACCTTGTGTCCCCTTATGCAAACACTCTTCTGGAGGTGCCCTGTGCCACCTGGATCCTCAGAACTTCCATGCAGTTCTTGCTTTCCACCGCCCAGATTGACCTTTGTGTTCTTGAAGGCCACCTGAGCCTTTCCCTTTTTCTCTCACACCTGTTTGAGCTGGGAAGCTGCCTTCCGGTTGACCATGGAAGCGGACTCTGAGATTGTGTCATGCCTTCAATCCCAGATCGGGTTTGGAGTGCAGGAGTGAGAGTGTCAAATATCAGGGGGTTCAAAGGTTTGTGAGCTAGAGCTTGCAGGGCAGAGGTATCCATTTCCCTTCACTCTTTTTGGAGCTGTTCCTTGCCAGGCCTAGGAAGCAGCTAAGGTGTGCAGGAGCAGCAGCCAAGGCTACATAGAGAAACCCTGTCTCAACAACAACAACAACAACAACAACACTAACAAATAATAATAAAAACAAAAACATGTCCAGGAGCACGTGGAGTTCAATGTCAGGGACAAAAAGGATTCAGGGTGCACAAACCCCAAAACTAAAAGGAAGAAGTGGGTGCTCTGTGACCCAGTTCCTCATAGAGCAGATGGGACAGGTAGGTGGCAAGTGGGGGAAGGCCATGGGATCCAGATAGACAGCAGGGAGCAGATCAAAGTCCTCGGGCCTGTGAGGTCACACCTGAACCAAGGAGACCTAGCTGGGAGCTACCTGTTGGAAAGTCACGGGGCCCCATGTAGCCCAGGAAACTCCAAGACACCTATTTAATCCAAACCATTGCAAACATTACAGAGTACAGTCTCAGCCAGCAGCAGCCTGTCCGTGAGTAATCTGCTGCAGTTGGAACACTTTGTGTAGTTTTGGTATCATATGTCAGGATGTACATAAAGCAACTCAGCCATACAGGGGCTCAGAGACTGGGAGATCGCAAAACCTTACTGCGCAAATGATGGGCCTAGCCATGAAATTAGAAGCCGGGCTTGGAGCTTGGGTGATATGGAAATAGAAAGTGACCCCGTGGTAGACATGGGGTAGAGTGGACAAGAGGGTGTTTGCAGATAAAATTGGTACTGTGGAGAGAGACGAGTGGGAGGCCAGGATTTCCTAAGCTCCCGGTGACACAGCGTGGAGAAAAGGGTGGCACTAAGCTACCTGGTGATGAGAGGGCTTGGCTTTGGGGAAGAGGCGCACTCTGTTTGGAGGCACCCGTGCAGGTATGTCCAGCAGCCCTCTCAGGAAAGCGAAACACAGTTAGGCAGGGCTTAGCTCTGTGTTTTGACTAGGAGCCACCTCTAAGACACAGGATGGCAGAAGCCAGTAAACACAGGGACCTCCAACAGCCGAGCTGGTGTCCCTGCCAAGATGAGAGCAGAGATTGCTCGTATCCCAGGGTGTGGTCCTGCTCTGGCTCTGGCTCCAGAGCCTACCGTTTTTCTCTCTCTGTGTCTCTTTTTTTTTTTTTTTTAAACCACATAAAATATTTAATAGATCCAAAATAAGAAAAGATGGACAGAAAGTCTGTCCTGAGTTTCTGAAGTCCCCCACAGGACACTGGTCCCAAAGTTTTGGAGGGTTCACTGAAGAAACTTCGGTTTACTAATTGTTTTCATCCTTTTAGTGTTCAAAGTTCTAGAACAACTCCTTGCTGTTTGTAGTCAGCTTTCCATCTCCCCACAAGGTAACAGTCGGTGCAGATCCATGAAAACAGGATGGAAGCACCCAGAGGGAGGGCCTGTCCCTTCTGGGAGGGGAGCCTACCATCTCTTAAGCTTTCATCCCTGGGCACTCCCTTCCCACACAGGGAGCCTGTGACCACTTTCCCACAGTATAGCATCTTCCTTCGCAGATCTGCTTGGCCAACACCCAATGTTTTGCCCCTAGGTTTTGATCGGCAGACAGGAGGCTGAGCCTCAGTGCTCTGCTTCTCCGGACCTCAAAGGCTACCACGACCAAGCCCCTGATGTGAGCGCCTGTAAAGGACTCTCCTCTGAGATAATGGCACTGCCTTCCGTTTTGCTGGGCCTGCTCGTAGAGGTAGGCATGTAGTGTCCCACTGAGCCTCCCAACCATCTGTGTGCCACTGTTCTATAATTGCATGTGGCCTTGGGGTGCTGGGGGAGGGGCTAGAGGACAGAGAAACAGAAGGACTAGGAGATGGGGAGGGGCCTCCATCTAGTCAGCTGTAGGAAAGGCATCATCTCCATTGGATAAGGCTTTCCAGGGCAGACTTTTGGGTGGGAGTACCCACATTCCACTAAGTGACCCTCTCACCCATGCTCTGTAAGGAAGTTCAGTGAACCCCCTGATTCCTCCAGAGCAAACCTCAGAGGACTCCTACCTGGGTTTGTCATTGTGATCTTAGGAGGTGTATGGGGGGGGGGGGGCTGTTGTCTTTCCTATCTGCCTCTCTCAGAACACTCCTCCTCATCTTTAGGGGAAACATCAGTGCCATCCTCTCCTGGTCTGTCCTCCTGTCACAGAAGCCTCTTCCGGGCTTGGCCCTGTCCTCTCTCTGTGTAGGACCAGGTCACTTTCTCCTGCACCCGTGATGGTCTCACCCACTGGCTCTCCCCACAGCTAAACCCACACACTTCTTCTCTTCCTTGGCATGCTGAGTACTTGGGCTGGTCCTGTGGCAAGCCTTACTAGTTCTTTTTATTATTATTATTATTGTATTTATTGCATATGAGTGCTTTATCTGCAGAAGAGGGCATCAGATAACATTATAGATGGTTGTGAGCCACCATGTGGTTACTGGGAATTGAACTCAGGACCTCTGGAAGAGCAGGCGGTGCCCTTAACCACTGAGCCATTTCTCCAGCCCACCTTACAAGTTCTTGTTGGTAGAGTGTAAGCAAACAGATGCCCACTGTGGGGTTGTTTCTCATCTTTCCCAGGTGACATTTCGGCCCCCAGGAGTGGTTAGAGGTTCCACGACCACCCAGGATCTCTTAGTGATCCCACAGCAGGAGACTCCAGCGGAGTATTGTCTGGTTATTGCCCTGTCTCCCTCCTTCTGGGCCCTCATGACAAGCCCTCCCATCTACCTGCCTTCTTCACTCCCCATGTCTTCCACTGAGAGGCAGCAAAGACACTTCTGACAAGGGACTGGAAGGACAGGAGAGTAGAAGCCGTTATCTCAGAGCTACACAAGGCAGCCCCATCCTTGTATAAACACGTGCACATGAAGATACATACATCTTAAAGTTAAGAGAGTGAGCCAGGAAGTGGTGGTGCATGCCTTTAGTCCCAGCACTTGGGAAGCAGAGGCAAGCGGATCGCTGTGAGTTCGAGGCCAGCCTGGTCTACAAAGTGAATCTAGGACAGCCAAGGGCTACACAGAGAAACCCTGTCTTGAGAAAACAAACAAAACAAAACAAAAAGTTAAGAGAGTGGACAATGGTCAGAGAGACCACTGTGCTGCCTGTATACTATTTCTCTCTCTTCTTTTTTAGATTGATTGATTGTGTGTGTGTGTGTGTGTGTGTGTGTGTGTGTATGTGTGTGTGTGTGTTTGTGTGTACAGATGCCAGAGGGGACTTGGTGCTGGGGTTACACATGTTTGTGGGTCACTGTACTGGGATTCATGGCCTCAACACCAAGAAGAATTTCAGAACCAGAGAATTTCAGAACTAGCTGCTATGATGAAGCAGAATTGGAGATTCTAGCATAGCTATTTAAGCATTAGGATAAGAAAGGAAGAGAGGGACTCAAGGAGGAAATGGAACAGATCCAAGAGGATGGAAGTGGGCTGATCTGAGGGGGAGGGGCGCTGCGAAAGGCAAGACAGACCCAAGTCTAGGCTACAGACACTAACGCAGCCAGGAGTGTGGGTGTCAGCTCTTTTTGATCATTAAAGGCTATTTTGATTTGCTCATGGTAAGATTTATAAGCAGTGTCTTTAAATTACTGTGTTTAATAGAGATCACTGAGAACTCGGGAATATTGACAGCTTGACATTTACTTAAAACTGTTTGGGTTTTGTGTCTGAGCTGTAGCTGAGTGTCAAACAAAAGTTATTGATTTTTATAAGTGATGATCTGTTCATAATATTAAAAAATTTTTTTCCTTTTTCTTACTTTTTTTTTGAGACAGGGTTTTGTCCTGTTATTCTAACTGTTCTGGAACTCACTATGTAGACTAGGCTGGCCTTTGAACTCACAGAGATCCACCTACTTCTGCCTCCTGACTGCTGGGGCTAAAGATGTGCTGGGGCTTTAGCTATGGCCAGCTAAAGACTTATTTATTTATTTATTTATTTTTAGTTTGTCCAGACAGGGTTTCTCCATGTAGCCCTGGCTGTCCTAGACTTGTTTTATAGACCAGGCTGGCCTCGAACTCACAGTGACTCGCCTGCCTCTGCCTCCCAAGTGCTGGGATTAAAGGCGTGCACCACCGTGCCCAGCTATTATTTATTTATTTATTTCAATGATTTTGTTTTTATTATATTTATATGCATTTGTGTTTTGTCTGCATATATGTCTATGTGAGGTGTCAGATCCTCTGGAACTGGAGTTATAGACAGTTGTAAGTAAAGGCTCTATCTTTTTTTTTTTAAAGATTTTTTTTTTTTATTTATTATGTATACAGTGTTCTTTCTGTAGGCTGGAAGAGGGCACAAGATCTCATTGTAAATGGTTGTGAGCCATCATGTGGTTGCCGGGAATTGAACTCAGGACCTTTGGAAGAGCAAGCAGTGCTCTTAACCTCTGAGCCATCTCTCCAGACCTAGGCCCTACTTTTAAACTATTCTATTTTAGTTTCTTAAACGTCTACCTCCCTTCCAACCCCTAACCCTAGGTAGGGGAGAAGAAGGTAGGAAGGGACAGAGGACATAGGTCTCTTTAGACTTAGTTCCAGCTGGTTAGGGTCATCGGGTTCTGGGGGGCAGTACCAACCTCAGTTGTCAGGATGTCCAGTAGTCCAGCAGAACCAGCAGCCTTCTTCTTCCTCTGATTGACTCCACAAAGTGTCCTCTCCTCTCTCTGGGCTATGATATTTATATCCTCTGCATGCCCTCAGAATTCCACTAACTGCAGCTGGCAAAGACCATGCCACTCTCCGAGACACACAAGGCAATTACCAGCTGCGGACAAACTAAAAGCAACTTTATATCGTACACTTGGGATTAAAACAAAAATATGGCTGGATGTGATGGTGCACGCCTTCAATCCCAGCACCTGGGAGGCAGAGGCAGGCAGGTCTCTGTGAGTTCAAGGCCAGCCTGGTCTACAAAGAGAGTCCAGGACAGCCAGGGCTACACAGAGAAACTTTGTCTCAAAAAACAAAAACAAACAACAACAAATATACATATATATATATATATATATATATATATTTACATAACATAACTGAGTTTTTTGTTTGTTTGTTTATTAACTTATTCTTGTAACATCTCAATGGTTATCCCATCCCTTGTATCCTCCCATTCTTCCCTCCCTCCCATTTTTCCCTTATTCCCCTCCCCTATGACTGCTCCTGAGGGGGATTTCTTCCCCCTGTATTTGCTCATAGGGTATCAAGTCTCTTCTTGGTAACTTGCTATCCTTCCTCTGAGTGCCACCAGGTCTCCCCCTCCAGGGGACATGGTCAAATATGAGGCACCAGAGTTCATGTGAAAGTCATACCCCACTCTCCACTCAACTGTGGAGAATGTTCTGACCATTGGCTAGATCTGGGTAGGGGTTTAAAGTTTACCGCCTGTATTGTCCTTGACTGGTGCCTTAGTTTGAGCGGGACCCCTGGGCCCAAATCTGCCTATCATAATGTTCTACTTGTAGGTTTCTAGGACCCTCTGGATCCTTCTACTTTGCTATTCTCCCATGCTTCTCTAATCTAGAGTCCCAATATGATGTCCTCCCCTCTGTCCCAGTTTCCTGGTAAGTGAAGGCTTTCACGGGACATGCCCCTTGGGCTAGTATGCAAATATAAGTGAGTATATACCATTTGAGTCTTTCTGCTTCTGGGTTAACTCACTCATTATGATCATTTCTAGCTCAATCATTTGTCCAATAACTGAGTTTTTAAAGAAACCAAAACTTCCACTACATGTAAGTGCTATGTGGGTGCTGGGAATTGAACTTAGATCCTCCAGCAGAACAGCCAGTGCTCTTAACCACTGAGCCATCTCTCCAGCTTCTTAAAGATTTATTTTTAATTATGTGTGTATGTGTATTTCTATGGATGTTCACATGAGGGTAAGTGCTGGCAGAGGCCAGGCAGTGGTCGCACGTGCCTTTAATCTCAACATTTGGGAGGCAGAAACAGGCATATCTCTGTGAGTTACAGGACGCCCAGGACTATTAAACAGAGAAACCCTGTCTTGTTTTGTTTTTTTTTTGTTTTTTTTTTTTTTTTTTGGTTTTTCGAGACAGGGTTTTCTCTGTGTAGCCTTGGCCATCCTGGACTCACTTTGTAGACCAGGCTGGCCTCGAACTCACAGCGATCCGCCTGCCTCTGCCTCCCGAGTGCTGGGATTAAAGGCGTGCGCCACCACGCCCGGCGAGGATGCTAATCTTGATTTTACTAAAATTACAGGTGAAGAAAACAACCTCTCAAGCCGGGCAGTGGTGGTGCATGCCTTTAATCCCAGCATTTGGGAGGCAGAAGCAGGCAGATCGCTGTGAGTTCGAGGCCAGTCTGGTCTACAAAGTGAGTCTAGGACAGTCAAGGCTACACAAAGAAACTCTGTTTCGAAAACAAAACAAAACAAAAAAAGAAAGAAAGAAAGAAAGAAAGAAAAAGAAAGAGAGAAAAAAAGAAAGAAAACAACCTCTCTCTCTCTCATAAATTTCCAGACAGGTTTTTCTGTGTAGTCCTGGCTGTCTCGGAACTTGCTCTGTAGACCTAGTTGTCCTTCAACTCAGAGATCCATCTACCTCTGCCTCCCAAGTGCTAGGATTAAAGGCGTGCACCACCACCGCCCACTGACAGACCCTGTGTCTTTAATCATATTTTTATCTAGCTTTCTGTTTACCCAGACCTCTCACCTTACTTAAGCCAACTGGGTCCAACCAATTAGATTACTGCTTTCCTAATTTTAACTCCATTTCCTATCACTGGGGATACACAAAGAGTTGAACTAATTCTTCTAGTCAAAATTAAAGTGCCTGTGTCCTTAATCTGCCACCTCTACTTTTCTAGGCTTAATTATTTGACATTAGAGACCATACTTCTATGACACCACATATAAAATGTTATTTCAAATACAGAGGACCACACAAAAGTCAGGCCGGCTCATGATGGCTCATAGACTTTTTATGTATGTAGGTATTGTGGCAGGGTTTCTCTATATACAGCCCTGGCTATTAAGGAACTCTTTATGTAGACCGTGATGGGCCTCCGACTCAGAGATGAATCTGCCTCTGCCTCCAGAGTGTTGGGCATAAGGGTGCGGATCACAGTGTCAAGCTGCTTGTTTTCATGTCTAAGTCAGCTTGAGGAAGCAAGAAACTTGATTTTATCAGCATCAATCACCCTTGAGTCTCCTTCACTTTCCTTGCCTCTAAGCTAATTTTTCGATTTTTTTTTCTGTTTTTTTTTTTTTTTTTTTTGTTTGTTTGTTTGTTTCTTATTTTTCCCCAAGACAGTATTTCTCTGTGTAGCCTTGCGGGCTGTCCTGGACTTGCTTCTTCTTCTTGTTTTCTTTTTTTTGTTTGTTTGTTTTTTGGTCCTGGACTCGTTTTACAGACCAGGCTGGCCTGGAACCCACAGAGAGCTGACTGCCTCTGCCTCTCCAAATACTGGGATTACAGGGGTGTGCCACCACGCTCAGCTACAGTTTTTCTATTTTTGTTGTTGTTGTTGTTTGAGCCAGGGTTTCTCTGTGTGGCCCTAGCTGTCCTGGACTCACGCTATAGACCAGGCTGGTCTCAAACTCACAGAGATCCACCTGCCTCTGCCTCCTGAATACTGGGATTAAAGGTGTGGCAATTTTTCTATTTTTTTTTTTATATTTTCTTTTTTTTTTTTTAAATTTATAAGGATGTTTTTAAATTGTTTATTATTTATACAGTATTCTGCCCCCATGCCAGAAGAGGGCACCAGATCTCATTACAGATGGTTGTGAGCCACCATGTGGTTGCTAGGAATTGAACTCAGGACCTTTGGAAGAACAGACAGTGCTCTTAACCTCTGAGCCATCTCTCCAGGCCCCAAATTTTTTTTTTTTTTTTTTTGGTTTTTCGAGACAGGGTTTCTCTGTGTAGCCTTGGCTGCCCTGGACTCACTATGTAGACCAGGCTGGCCTCGAACTCCCAGTGATCCGCCTGCCTCTGCCTCCCAAGTGCTAGGATTAAAGGTGTGAGCCACCACACCCGGCCCAATTTTTCTATTTTTTAAGGTTTATTTATTTTATGTGTTTGAGTGTTTTGTGTGCATGGATGCTGTGTGCCCTTCAATTGGGCCTGGTGTTCGAAGAGGCCAGAAGAGGGCGTCAGATCCCCTGGGACTGCACTCACACATGGTTGTGAGCCACCATGTGCATGCTGGGAAGTGAGCCTGGGTCCTCTGTGAGAACAGCAAGCACTCCTAACCCCTGAGGCATCTCTCCAGCACCTCCTCCCCCTCCCCCACCTCTTTAAATATAAGCAAAAAGGTCTGAAGCATTACGACATGAGCCTGCTGAAGGAGAGATAGACCTGTTTTTTAGGATCCTAAGTGCGGGATTGGAACGGTCTCGTGAGAGAACAGGTGAGGTTAATCCACTAGAAGAGCGACCACCTTGTGCAGGAGCTTGATTGTTGACAGCTGAAAAGATCCCATGAGCGGACTCTGGGAGGAGATATATAAAGGAGCCCAAAACTGGAGGCGGGTCCTTTGGAGACTTGGGATAGTTTTGGCTGTTCATCGCTGCACTTTCGAGACGTTCCTAGAGAGAACCGCTCCAAGGAAGGCTTCGGGGCTCCGGCTCCTGCTGAGGTTCTGGGTTCTGGTTACTCTAGGTTCCAGCAGAAGAAATCCTGCGGATTGTGCCAGGAGAATCGTTCCTCGGAACTGATATCCTTACGGTTTTGTTATTGTGTCTATTAATCCTCATTTCCTATTGTTTTGGCTAGTCGGGTTATAAGTGACGTATGCTCGGTCACTAAGTTGTTAAGAAAATTGAGCCTACAGCCTGCCACTTTAAGAGCACAGTTCACTCTAAGATATCACAGCCTGGGGAAATCAGGCCATGCCGCCTTCTGCAATTTGTCCCTTGAGAGGAAAAACTCTTTGAGTGCACAGAGCTCCGAGGGAAAGAAGCAAGCCCAGTCCCTAAAAAGCTACTAAAGCCAAACTCTCCCCTTTGTTGGATTTCTTTGAACCATCATAAACCACCCATGGTGCCTCTGTCTTCTACCCTTTTACTTTAAGCAGTTTCTCAGAATAGCGCCTACAACGCTGTTCACTTTTATATCCTGCCGGGCTGCCTCTGGCACAATGCATCTCTACCTCCTAGTGCTCTCCCACCTCACGGCCTGATCGCTGTCCGTCCCTGTGGTTGCAAGACTCTCCTAGTAGGATTTATTCTGCAAGGTAACTGGTGTCACCTTCCTTCCCCATGATCTAACGAAGCCACCTTCTCGCTGTTACGTCACGCTCTTGAGGGGTGAGTCAGAGAGCAAGACACTTCCAGGTGTAGGTACTGGCTCAAAGGGCAGTAAGAATGTTCTCAGTGGGGCTGGAGAGTTGGCTCAGAGGTTAAGGGCACTGACTGCTCCTCTGGAGGTCCTCAGTTCAATTCCCAGCAACCACATGGTGGCTCACAACCATCTGTAATGTGATCTGATGCCCTCTTCTGGCCTGCAGAGCACTGTATACATAATAATAAACAAATCTTAAAAAAAAAAAAAAAAAAAGAATGTTCTCAGTATTAGCAGTACAGACCCTTCGGATGGTTTCCATGTTACGTCTCAAAAGGCCATGCTCAACCAGCCGCATGCACAGCAGCAGGACGTCATGGTGTATCCGACCCAGGTCTTAAGCCGGGTGGTGGTGGTGCACGTCTTTAATCCCAGCACTCGGGAGGCAGAGGCAGGTGGATCTCTGTAAGTTTGAGTCTAGCCTGGTCTACAGAGTTAGTCCAGGACAGCCAAGGCTACACAGAGAAACCTTGTCACGAAAAACCAAACAAAACGACCCAGGTCTTACAGTGGGACAGTGCTGACAGTGGGAAATGATTAAGGGACAAGGCAGGGTTGGGGGATGAGGGGAAGGGAAGGGGAGGGGAGGGTTCCTAGCAGAATGAATATAGATTGATTGAGGAAAAGAGAGAAAGAACCTCTGAGAGTGGGAGAGATCCCAAGGGAGTAGAAACACCCACACTTCAGTAGTCTATATTGGCGAAGGGAATCTGCACACACATATCGTTAAGTTGCTCAACACGGGCAATGTGCTGCCGCTGGGGCAGCTGCTCTGTTCTTTGTTTGACCCTTGGCCCAGGTAATGGTGCAGGGCGAAGGCAGGGTTCGGCAACCTTGTGGATGTGCACGCCCAGCTGCGCAGAGGCAGACCATAGTGAGGAACAAGGGGAAAGTAGGAGAGACGCCCTAACAGGATGAGTCCTAGAGGCGAGGTTGAACACTTTGACCAGGGGGACAAGACTAACCTTTCAGAATGATTAACTAACTGCCTTGGTTTCCAGCCCCGCTGACCAGAGATGAGGTGTTGCCAGTTGCCTTCTCGGTGATAAAGAGCACGGTGAAGAATCACTTCCTGGTAGTGCTCCTTGGGGTTTGTGAGGACAGGTGGCCCAGCCTTTGACCTGTGATGTTCTGTCTAAAGATTAGCTGCAAATGAGAGGAGATAAAATTGGGCCATCAGCTCTGACACAGGTCCAAAGGGCTAACCATAGGCCCTGCTGAAAGTGTAGGAGTTACAAACCCAGAGGTCCAGTTCCAAGGCTGTTCACCAAAAAGGACGGTCAGAGTTCAGCTCTAACTCTGTAGACGGTGAAAAGCAGATAAGCAATTAGCAGAATTACCAAGAATATACACGTAGCTTTGATCAAATGGTTTTTTTTTTTTTTTTCGAGACAGGGTTTCGCTGTGTAGCCTTGGTTGGGCTGGACTCACTTTGTAGATCAGGCTGGCCTTGAACTCAGAGTGATCCGCCTGCCTCTGTCTCCCAAGTGCTGGGATTAAAGGCGTGCGCCACCATGCCCAGCTGTGATTCTTTTTAAGAAGATGTATTTATATACTAGCAGGCCTGCATTTGATGTAGCAGGCCAGAAGAGGGCACCAGATCTTATTATGGCTACCACGTGGTTGCTGGGAATTGAACTCATGACCTTTGAAAGAACAGCCATTGCTCTTAACCTCTGGGCCATCTCTCCAGCCCAGCTTGTGATTTATTAATTATAGAGTCTTTATTTATTTAATTTTTTTTTTGAGACAGGGTTTCTCTAACGTAGCCTTGGCTGTCCTGGAATTTACTCTGTAGATCAGCCTGGCCCAGAATTTACAGAGATCCACTTGCCTCTGCCTTCCAAATGCTGGGATTAAAGGCATGCGCCACCACAGCCCAGCTGATTATAGTCTTAAAGACTGGGCTTTGTTGTATACAGACACAACTGAATATAGAAAAGGGTACCAAGGAGGCACCTTAGGCTTTAGACTGAGAGCTTAGTGAGGGCTTCCCGAGGCTTTAGGGAGGGCTGCTGGTACTACTGTCCCCTAGGTAGGGTAAGTCTCCTGACAAAGCTTTAATTTATTATTATTGTGCATGTGTGAGCCTATGAAGGCACTTAGGCCATGGTGTGTGTGTGTGTGTGTGTGTGTGTGCGCGCGCACCTGCGCCTGCACGCGCATGTGGAGGTCAGAGGACAGCTTTGTGGAGTTTGTTCTCTCCTTCCACCTTTACACGGGTTCCAGGGATTAAACTCAGACTGCCAGGCTTCAGCTGCCCATGTTTATCTGCACTGGGCTCTCTCACCAGCTCCCTGGAAAGGCTTTTTTTTTTTTTTTTTTTTTTTTTTTTTTTTTTTTGGTTTTTCGAGACAGGGTTTCTCTGTGTAGCCTTGGCTGTCCTGGACTCCTTTTGTAGACCAGGCTGGCCTCGACCTCACAGCTGATCCACTTGCCTCTGCCTCCCGAGTGCTGGGATTAAAAGCGTGTGCCACCACGCCCCGGCTCTGGAAAGGCTTCTTTGTGTATACCTTTGGCACCCGATAAGCATCCTTGATCAGTCTAGGGGACTGAGTTCTGTGGAGATCAGAGCGTGCCCCGTCCTGACGTATCCCAGATCATGTAAAGCAGTGGTTTCTCAGACAGTGTTGCCCCAAGAGACTCCATTTTGAGGATGGAGCCATGACCTACTGAACTGCCATCTGTCCATCCTGCCGTTCACCTGTGTGGGGCCGCTGTCCATCTGAGGGACTCGGAGGTAAACAGACTCCCTGATAGACGGGTTAAGAGCGGTTACCTGGGCAAGAGGTAGTAAGTAGTAACAGGGCTAAGTAACAAAGGTGGCGGACTTCCAAGGTGGATGGCTTCTTCCTCCTCCTGACAGCTTAAAACAAAACCCTGTGGGCTTTTTCTCCCACCAGTAGGGTCTGATGCTGACGGACTGGCTGGGCAAGTTGAGTGTTTGATTACGTAATGATTACACAACTGTTGTGGGCCAAGCAGCCATCCTGTCTTTCTTCAAACTGAACTACCCCAAATAGGAGAGGAAGACCCTTCAAAGACTTAAAAAACTCCAGTCCTGAGCTGACTGTGGTGGTGCACACATTTAATCCCAGCACTAGGGAGGCAGAGGCAGGTGGATCTGAGTTCGAGGCCAGCCTGGTCTACAGAGTGAGTTTCAGGACAGCCAGGGCTTACGCAGAGAAAACCTGTCTCCAAAAACAAGCAAAGAAGAAAGCTGTGCTGTCACTTACCCAGCACCCCTCTGCTTTGTGGAGGAATTTTCTTCTCTGTGAGAGCTTTTCTTTTTCTTTCTTTCTTTCTTTTTTTTTTCTTTTTTTTTTTTTTTTTTTTGGTTTTTCAAGACAGGGTCTCTCTGTGTTATCCTTGGCTATCCTGGACTCACTTTGTAGACCATGCTGGCTTCGAACTCACAGCGATCCGCCTGCCTCTGCCTCCCGAGTGCTGGGATTAAAGGTGTGCGCCACCAGGCCCAGCTGACAGCTTTTCTTCAATGCTGACTTGGGCACGATTCCTGTTTGCTATGTTCACAGTTGCTGCCTGTGTCTGTGATGCTTAAGATTTTCCCTCTTTTTGTGTTTTTTCATTTTCAGTTTTTCTTTCTTTCTTCCTTTTTGAGACAGGGTTTCTCTGAGTTATCTTGGCTGTCCTGGACTCGCTCTGTAGACCAGGCTGGCCTCAAACTCACAGCTGACCCACCTGCCACTGACTCCCAAGTGCTGGGATTAAAGGCGTGCGCCACTATGCCCGGCATCAGTTTTTCTTTATTAAAAAAAAAGGGGGGGGGGGCGGCTGGAGAGATGGCTCAGTGGTTAAGAGCACAGCCTGCTCTTCCAAAGGACCTGGGTTCAATTCCCAGTACCCACATGGCAGCTCACAACTGTCTGTAACTCCCAGATCTGATACTCTCATACTAAGGCACATTAAAATTAAATAAAAAATAAAAAGATTTCTTTATTATGTAATCAATGTTTTTGCCTGCATGCACTCCTGCATGCCAGAAGAGGGCACCAGATCTCATTATCTATGGTTGTGAGCCACTGTGTGATTGTTGGGAATTGAATTCAGGACCTTTGAAGAACAGCCTGTGTGCTCTTAACCTCTGTGCCATCTCTCCAGCCCCCCCTTCCTTCCTTTCCTTCGTATAAGCTTGATTTCTTTTTTCTTTTTTTTTTAAGATTTATTCATTTATTATATATATAGTGCACATTAGATCACATTATAGATGGCTGTGAGCCACCATGTGGTTGCTGGGAATTGAACTCAGGACCTCTGGAAGAGCAGTCAGTGCATTTAACCTCTGACCCCTCTCTCGAGCCCTTTTTTTGTTGTTGTTGAGACAGGATTTCTCTGTGCAATCTTGGCAGTCCTACACTCGCTTTGTAAACCAGACTGGCCTCCAAACTCACAGCGATCTGCCTGCCGCCTCAGTGCTGGGATTAAAATTGTGCACCACCAAGCCCAGCAAGCTTTATTTATTTAGTATATGAATGCCATATCTGCATGTACACCTGCAGTCAGAAGAGGGCATCAGATCCCACTATAGATGGTTGTGACGGGGCTGAAGAGATGGCTCAGTGGTTAAGAACACTGACTGCTCTTCCAAAGGACCCAGGTTCAATTCCCAGCACCTACATGGCAGCTCACAACTGTCTGTAACTCTAAGATCCGACACCCTTATAGAGACATACATGCAGGTAAAACACCAATGCACACACAATAAAAATAAATAAATTATTTTAAAAATAGATGGTTGTGAGCCATCATGTGGTTGCTGGGAATTAAACTCAGGACCTCTGTCTGGAATAGCAGACAGTCCTCTTAAGCACTGAACCATCTCCCCTCTCCAGCCCTTTTTTTTTTTTTTTTTTTTTTTTTTTTTTTGGATTTTTGAGACAGGGTCTCTCTGTGTCGCCTTAGTTGTCCTGGACTCACTTTGTAGACCAGGCTGGCCTCGAACACACAGCGATCCGCCTGCCTCTGCCTCCCGAGGGCCAGGCCTTGTCTTTTTAATTCTTTAACCAGCAGAGAAAATGAACCTGATCAAAACTCTTTGCTGGAAACACATCATCTGCCCAGACCCAGTTTTGCCTTTCATCTCTCGGCCCTCTCCCACACTTCCCTCTTGCAGTTCCGCGCCGCTGTTCCAGCCCGATGTTGTTTATGGCAGCCAGTGGCTGAGGGAGCTTAAAGAGCAGACTTCAAAGTGTATTTCCCCATGTTCTCCTACCATCCCCCCCCATAGGTTGCTGCTCCAGAGCTACAATTTGTGCCCTCGCTCTGGCCTAGCATAAGCCCCTCCACAAACTCCCATCTTACAGGCTCAGGGTACACAGCCTTATCTGATGAATCTCCTAGGTCCTGGGATCGGCTCCTTCTTTGACTTCGGGCCCAGTCATGCCAGGGACGGCCTGTAACTCTTCAGCCCTAAGAACACCTGGACAAGCAGGTACTTACAGCCAGCAACAGCAGAGAGTGGTCTGGTGCCTCGGGCTTATCTGTGACTCTCTGTGGATCTCAGTGTACCTCACACTGAAAAGAGGCTGAAATGATTTCGAGATTAATTTAGGCCTCATCTTTTGTGTGGCGATCCATTCCAGGGGTGCCATTTGGGGCTCTGGCTGCTGGCCTCCAACTCACAGAGATCCACCTACCTTTGCCTCCCGAGTGCTGGGATTAAAGGCATGCGCCACCACGCCCGGCTTACAAGACATCTTTTTATCTTTTTAGTTTTGTTTTTGCTAGTTTCCTAACAAAGGCCAGAGGTTACATTCCCTAGGAGGTTTCTGTAGGCCTTTTGTTTTCTCTCTCTGGTAACTTTAGTCTTGTTTTGTGTGCCATTCCTTTTCAAGACTCTTGTCCTAGATGACGGCAGAATTTGCTACAAGTTTAGTAGGCCATCAGTGAGGGTCCTGTGAGGCAGCGGTTAAGACAAGGAGCTGGGGGAGAGGCAGATGCTGCTGTGAGTCAGGCTGCCTCGGAGCACAGGTTGACCTGAGGATGAGGCTGCAGAATTGAGTCCAATTGCAGGGGCAAAAGGGCAGGACCATGGATGGCCAGGTGAACAGTTGGTTGATGGATGGCAAGTTTGAAAAGGAAAACAGGAGGATGAGTAGACAGCAGTTCCAACAGCTGGGACGGGGGTCCTCTGAAGGCCCCCAGGTAGTGAGAGCTCTCCGGGTCTTGGTCCCTTATTACACACAACAGGTCAGCAGAGGCTATAAGCATAGTGTATGAAGTGGATACGTGCCTGCCCTAAGGTATGGTAGAGGGGAAGAGTTCAGCCAGAGGCATCTGGGCGAGTCCAGAGCAGGAGAGAAAGCAGTGTGCTAACCGTGACAAGCAGACGGAACTAGGCCATGGGGTTGAGGAAGAAGAGAGGAAGACAAAAGAGAGTGGCGGCGGGGGGAGGAGAGTGTGAAAACGGGGGGGGGGGGGGGGGGGGCAAGAATGCACATGGCTGAAATGACTGGTTTATATAGGAATTGGGAGGGGGGAGAAAAGCCCCTGGGCTGGAGGAGTTTAGGGTGGGGGTGGGGGGTCAGAAGAGCTGAGAGGAGCCACAGGTATTGAGTGAGCCTGGAGGCCAGCATGCACTTTGGTATGCTTACAGGCACACAGATAGCCACTTACCCTAAGTTTCTTTTAGACCTAGCATATGACAATGCTAGACCGCCACCTCTTTATTGTGTCTAGGTGAAAGAATCGCCCCCTTTTGTGTGCTAAGTCATCTCTCTTGCCCCCATAAATTTTTTTTTCTTTTTTTTTTTTTTAAAGATTTATTTATTATTATGTATACAGTGTTGTGCCTGCATGTACACTTGCGGGCCAGAAGAGGGCATCAGATCACATTCTAGATGGTTGTGAGCCACCATGTGGTGGCTGGGAATTGAACTCAGGACCTCTGGAAGAGCAGTCAGTGCTCTTAACCTCTGAGCCATCTCTCCAGCCCCCCATAAATATTTTTCAAGATGTAAAAGATTATCTTGGTATAGTGCTGCACACCTTTAACACCAGCAATGTGGAGGCAAAGGCAGGCAGATCTGAGTTCAAGGCCAGCCTGGACTACAGAGCAAGTTTCAGGACAGCCAATGCTACACAGAGAAACCACAACTCAAGAAACACACAAACAAAATGCCAGGCATGATGGCACATGCCTGTATTCCCAGCACTCAGGGAGGCAGAGGCAGGCCGCTCTCTGGGAGTTCAAGGCCAGCCTGGTCTACAAAATGAGTCTAAGAAGCCAAAGCTACAGGGAGAAACCCTGTCTCAAACAAAACAAAACAAAACCAGCAAAAACAAAACCAAAAGGAGCCCTTGAGGTCCTTGCTGCAGGAACCCACTTAGGTGGCACCAACCCTGACTTTCAGATGGAGCAGTACATCTACAAAAGGAAGAGTGACAGGGTCTACATCATAAATCTGAAGAGGATCTGGGAGAAGCCGTGGCCTGTAGCTCGGGCTGTTGTTGCCACTGAGAATCCTGCTGACGTCAGTGTCATCTCCTCCAGGAACACTGGCCAGATGAGCTGCGTTGAAGTTCACTGCTGCCACTCACTAGAGCCACTCCCATTGCTGGCCGCTTCACACCTGGAACCTTCACCAACCAGATCCAAGCAGCCTTCAGAGAGCCATGCTTCTAGTGGTGACTGACCCCAGGGTTGACCACCAGCCCCTCACAGAGGCCTCTTACGTCAACCTGCCCACCATTGCTCTGTGCAACACGGATTCTCCTCTGTGCTATGTGGACATTGCCATCCCATGCAACAACAAGGGAGCTCACTCAGTGGGTCTGATGTGGTGGATGCTGGCCCGGGAAGGACTCTGCATGCGTGGCAACATCTCCCGTGAGCATCCATGAGAGGTTATGCCTGATCTTTACTTCTACAGAGACCCAGAGGAGACTGAGAAGGAGGAGCAGGCTGCTGCTGAGAAGGCCGTGACCAAGGAGGAATTCCAAGGCGAATGGACTGTGCCAGCTCCTGAGTTCACAGCTGCTCAGCCAGAGGTGGCAGACCAGGCTCAGCGTGTGCAGGTGCCTTCCACACCAGCCAGCAGTTCCCTATTGAGGACTGGAGCACCCAGCCGGCCACTGAGGAGTGGTCAGCAGCTCCCACAGCGCAGGTCACTGAGTGGGTTGGAGCCACCACAGAGTGGTCCTGAGATGCTCTGCAGACCCCTATCTGAGCAAAGGGGGGAAAGGTGGAAGGAAAATGAAGTTCCTAAAAGCTGGAAAAAAAGAAAGGAAGGAAGGAAGGAAAAAAGGAAGAAAAAGACACCTTAGTTTTGTTAGTGTGTATTTAACAGGAGACAGTTTAAGCAAATAATCTGAGGCATATAGTTCCCAATTAAGTAATAAGATAAGCAGGGAGGTCGTGGCACACACCTTTAATCCCAGCACTCAGGAGGCAGAGGCAGGTGGATCTCTGTGAGTTCAAGGCCAGCCTGGTCTACAAAGCTGTCCAGGACAGCCAAGGCTACACACAGAAACCCTGTCTCAAAACACAAATAAGCAAATAAATAAATAAATAACCCCAAAGCAAAAACAAAAAAACCTTCACAGGGTAAGAATGGACAACATCCTGGAAAACAATTGCACCCACAGATATATTTAGATACATAAAGTCTCCAGAACTTTCCCATGGAGTATTTTCCATCCAAGTAATTGGCAGGCCCCTTTGGATTAGCTGTTAATTCTGAGGGAGGAAGGCGGGAGGGGTGTGTCCTTTTAAGCCTGCTAGCACCCAAATGCCCACCTAATGCTAGACTCTGTTCCAGACAAACTGCACATGCTCCAGACTGAATATGGGAAACACGGTGACCTTGTAGTGCCCTTTCACACTCATGGGGTCAGGGTGTGATTTTCTAGCTGCACCAAAGAACATCTTCAGGGTAAAGACACTTGCCACCAAGCCTAAGGACTTGAGTTCAGTTCCCGGCACCCACATGATAGAAGGAGAGAACAGACCCCTGTAAGCTGTTCCCTTACCTCCACATGTGCACCATGGCACGTGCATACACATACATGCATACCTTCCCCCGCACAAAATAGATAAGTAAATATAATAAAAACATTTTAAAGAAAGAAATCCACCCCCACCTCCCACACCCCCACTCCTGTCCCAAGAGAACCTCGACACCTGTCTCGCTTGAGTCAGAGAAATACAATCCCTTCTGCCTCATCAGGACAGCCTCCTACCCTGAAAGCCTACATGGTGGCTCAGTGATTCCGGTTCCAGGAGGTCTGTCACTCCCTTTCTGGCTTCTGTGGGTACAGACATTCGCACAATGCACACACATACACAAAGGCAAAGCACTCACACACATAAAATGAAAATGAATAAGTCCTTTTAAAAATTCAAATTAAAGCCAGGTGTCCGTGGCAGCAAGGCACGCCTTTAATCCCAGTACTCTGGAGGCAGAAGCAGGTGGATCTCTGTGAGTTTGAGGCCAGCCCAGCCTACAGAGTGAGTTCCAGGACAGCCAAACAAAACAAAGCAAACCAAACAAAAATCTAGACCCGGTCAGGTGTAGTGGTGCACCTCTTTCAAGCCCAGCATTTAAGAAGCAGAGGCAGGTGGGTCTCTGTGAGTTCCAGGCCACTTAGAGCTACATAGCGAGAACCTGTTTTCAAACAAACAACTAGATCAAGAATCCTAGAATCAGGCCGGGGCGTGGTGGCACACATCTTTAATCCCAGCACTCAGGAGGCAGAGGCAGGTGGATCGCTGTGAGTTTGAGGCCAAACTGGTCTACAAAGCAAATCCAGGATAGCCAAGGCTACACAGAGAAATCCTGTCTCAAAAAACAAACAAACAAACAAACAACAAAAAACAAAAACCAACCAAACAAAAAACAAAACAAAACAAATACAAAAAACAAAAAAAATTCCAGAATCCCTTCTATACTATTTATTAACACAGCTTTAGAGGTCTTTTGTTTTTCAAGACAGAGTTTCTCTGTGTAGCCCTGGCTGTCCTGGAACTCTGTACACCAGGCTGGCCTCCAACCCACACCGATCCACCTGTCTCTGCCTCCCAAGTGCTGGGATTAGAGGCGTGCGCCACCAAAGCCCGGTGTTTTCAAGGTTCTCAACAATCAAGCAGAGACCCTGGAGGCCAGAAACACAAAGTAGAGACGCAAAGAGGTAAGTAACGGATTAAGCGGTTGGTTTTGTTAATTGTTCTGTCTCAGGAAATTCTAGAGCGCCATCTAGTGGTCGTCTTCAGGCACTAACCCAGCCTTCGGTCAAAGGATTCTTTACTGGTTTTGCTGATATTTCTTCTGGGAGAGCCCAGAGCCTCTTCTGGGGCCAAGTCCAGTCACCAAAGTGGAAGCAATAATGTCCGTTCTCCCTTGTGAGGGAAGGCCAGCTCATATCTGAGGACCTCACACAAGGTGAACCTGAAAAAGGACAAAAGGCCCTCATGTTCCCTGGCTATAAGGAGGAGGCCCCCCCCCCCCCGAAAAACTGATAAGGCCTCGGAGTTGTGTGAGCTCTTCTATATATTCCCTAGATGCTACAAGAACCAAAGTTACACCCTTTTCTTTAAGATTTATTTCTGGTTTGGTTTGGGCTTTTTTGAGACAGGTCACTTTGTAGACCAGGCTGGCCTCGAACTCACAAAGATCTGCCTGCCTCTGCCTGTGCCTCCTGAGTGCTGAGATTACAAGTGTGTGCCACCATGCCCAGCTATTTCAGTTCTTTTTAATTACGTGCCTGTGAGTGTGCATGTGCCTGCATGTGGGTAGGTGACATGAGTGCAGGTGCCCACAGAGGCCAGAGGCTTGAACTTGAAGTTAACGGTGATTGTAGGTTTCCCAGTGTGAGTGAGAATCATGTTGGGTCCTATGCATTGAGCAGTAAGCATTCCTAACCGCTGAGCCATTTCTCCAGATCCCAAATAACATTTCTTTTTGAGATCGGGTTTCTCTGTGTAGTCCTGGCTGTCCTGGACTCAATTTGTAGACCAGGGTGGCCTCCAACTCAGAGATCTGCCTGCCTCTGCCTCCCAGGTGCTGGGTTAAAGTTCTGTACTGTCATGCCTCCTAAGCACGACTATGCCTAGTTTCTATCTTCACTTAATATTTCCCCAGGAATTGCCTTCTTCAGGTACATATATGTTTTTTTCATCTGTATCCAGGGAAATCTACTTCAGATCAAAACAATCCAACCAACCAAAAAGGGTGTTTCACTCTTCCAGAGAACGCAAGTCTGGTTTCCAGGAACCATGTCAGGTAGCTCACGACAGCCTGTAACTCCAACAGAGCAAGTTCCAGGATAGCCAGGGCTACACAGAGAAACCCTGTCTCAAAAAACAAAAACCAACACCAACAACAACAGAGATCCGGATGGCATCTAGTAGGGTCAGAATCATGGGCTGAAGCATACCTAAATGTCTGGCTCTCTCTCCTCCATGTGAGAGCAATTACTTCTTCTCTGCGGGATGATGTGCAATTACCAACAAAGGACCCACATTCTATCACCTCTGTCAACCTCACTGTTGTAGCCTCTGAAATTCTGTAGCCTACCTCCAGACACCATTTCTCTCTGTGAGGGAAGTAGCCTCAGACGGAGGGTCATATCATAGGGATTATCCATCAGTGCAGGTGAGGTGGAGTCCCTCCACACAGGAAAGCTGCTGTTAGGTTAGGGTTGGATCTGGCAATAAAGGCAGCAGGATTTAAGTTTGGTGAGGATTATAACAAGCTCTGGGGTTTTGTTTTGGTTTTTCTTTTTTTTTTTGGGGGGGGGGGAGCAGTTTCGAGACAGAGTTTCTCTGTATAATAAATAGCCCTGGCTGTCCTGGGACTCTCTTTATAGGCCAGGCTGGCCTCAAACTCACAGCAATCGGCCTGCCTCTGTCTCCCTCCTGAGTGCTGGGATTAAAGGCATGCACCACCACACCCAGCTCTATTTTTTGGTTTCTCAAGACAGGGTTTCTCTGTGTAGACCTGGCTGTCCTGGAACTTGCTCTGTACACCAGGCTGGCCTCGAACTCAGAGACTCAGAGGTCTACCTGCTTCTGCTGGGACTAAAGCCCTGTGCCGACACTATCTGGTGAGCTCTGGGGTTTGTGGGAGAAGCGCTGCCCTCGCCCCTGCTCTCTAGGGTGCAATGGAAGCCCATCACGTTGAGATTCTGGGTGGGGTGTCTGTGTGTAAGCCATCGGACTTTGTCCCAGGGTTAATATGTCCCATCCAGGAAAGCTACATCTGCCAGAGCATTAAAGCAAGACTGAGCCACCTGTGTCACCAGATCTAATGACAGAGCCAGACAGGTGATGGCACTGAGGGGTCCAGCATTTGAAGTAAAGCAATGCGATTCCCATTGCTCTCTGTGCATGTGAAGAGAAAGGTTAGTAAGATTAGGGACGCTGAGGCTGGGCAGATGCATTTGTCTCTGATCTATCAGCTCTTCCCCTGGTCCACTCACAGCCCTGTTTAGTTGTTACTCCAAGCCGGAAACCCCCGGGGAGTCTGAAAAATCCTGCTGTGCTCAAGAAGGTCCTGAGGTATTTTGTGGCTTAAACATCCACAGTTGGTTAAGATGAAGACTTTGCAATGATCAGAAAGGCTCCCTGTGCCTGTCCTGTGGTTATATAAGTTCCAGGAAGTGAGCCTTCTATAGGAAGATTTGGGCCTCTGATAGGACAATGGTTTAAGATATATTTTATCTTTTTTTTCTTTCTTTTTTTTTTTTTTTTAGTTTTTGGTTTTTGGTTTTTTGAGACAGGGTTTCTCTGTGTAGCCCTGGCTATCCTGGACTCCCTTTGTAGACCAGGCTGGCCTCGAACTCACATCCATCCGCCTGCCTCTGCCTTCCAAGTGCTGGGATTAAAAGCATGTGACACCACACCCAGGCAAAACCGCGATTCTGATGCTTCAGTGGAGCAACTGAGCAAAGCAGCAGACTGAGCAGGCTGCCTTAGTTCCGGGTCCCACACTTCCGCATCTGGGAAACCCCATAGGATTTAGGTCAGGATTTCACAGCCACCCCAGAGGGATGGATACACAAAGCTCAGAGAACACGCTGCTGCTCCCAGCATGTTCCCAATGGGAGATCCTTAACAATTTTCATCAGGCCTTGAATTTGGGGACCAGGGTCCTTCAAGTTCTAATTATGCCTCTTTACAAAAGGCATAACAATTCCTCAGACCCATGGTCTTTTTCTTTCTTTCTTTTTGCTTTTTGTTTTTCAAGACAGGGTTTCTCTGTGTAACAGCTTTTTTTTTTTTTTTGAGACAGGGTTTCTCCATGTAGACCTAGGTGTCTTAAAAGTAGCTCTGTAGACCAGGCTGGCCTTAAACTTAGCCACCTCTGCCTTCTGAGTGCTGTGATTAAAGATGTACACCACCACTGCCTGGCTAATTCTTTCTTTTCTGTTTTTTTTTTTTTTCCTGTGTGTGTGTGTGTGTGTCTCAAGACATGAGACCTGTTTCTCTCTCTCTCTCCCATTTTTGGTTTTTAGAGACAGGGTTTCTCAGTGTAGCTTTGGCTGTCCTGGAACTCACTCTGTAGACCAGGCTGGCCTTGAACTCAGAGATGCACATGCCTCTGCCTCTGAAGTGCGCCACCACTGCCCAGCATGACTTGGTTCTCTCTCAACCATGTGGAACCTGAACTCAGGTCATAGGCTTAGTGACAAAGTGCCTTTATCCAGTGAACCATCTTGCCAGCCCTCTTTTTTTTTTCCCTTAACATGTATTCATTTTTTTTTTTTTTTTTGGTATGAGTGTTTTGAATCACAACATTGTTTGTTTGGTTTTGGTTTTTTGAGACAGGATTTCTCTATGTTATTTTGGCTGTCCTGGACTCGCTTTGTAGACCAGGCTGGCCTTGAACTCACAGCGATCCGCCTGCCTCTGCCTCCTGGTGCTGAGATTAAAGGCGTGCACCACCACACCTCGCTCACAACGCTGTCTTTAACAATTTATGTCTTTAACATTGTTCCACGCCTGGCTCAGTTTCCCCCTCATCTTTACAGTCATTGTCCTCAGACATATCTGTCCTCCTGAGAATCGTACTGTGGTTTCATTTTTCAGCATTATGAGTCAGCCATGGTGGTGTGCTCCTGTAATTCTAGCACTTGAGAGGCTAAGGCTCAGCCTCGGAATTCAAAGCTAGATGGGCTACAGAGTGAGTCTGAGGCCAGCCTGGGGCCAGCCTGGGCTACGTGGGACCTTGTCATGTCAATAACAAAGAGGGAAAGAAAAACAAAGAACCCAAACATGAGCCAGGCGTGATGGCGCACACCTGTAACCGCAGCACTCAGAGGCGGAGGTAGGGGATCGCTGTGAGTTCGAGGCCAGCCTGCTCTACAAAGAGAGTCTAGGCCAGACAGGTCTACACAGAGAAACCCTCTGGAAAAGCCAAGAGAAATTTTTTTTAATTAAAAAAAAAAAAAAAGGGATTCTAAACACTACACCAACACAAATCTATTTTACACTTTACCATTTCCCTGTTCTGGGCACAGTCCCTACAATAACTTCTCTCTCCTTGTCACCCTCTGCCAAAGATCAAGACCCATGATCTTAATGCGTTGCCCTTCAGGCAACCCTCTCTCCTGGTCCCCTCACTTGCGTAATTATTCTTGGTTTTGCTCCTTGCTTACTTAACCTGATACAATCGGAATCTTCCAGGTCACAGGCCATTAAGCTTTGAATGTCGTTGTCTCAGGGACATCAGTTAGCACCATCACCATTAGTGCCTGTCTCTTCCCACACCATGTGATGTCATAATCTTGCCTTTCGTGTCTTATCATAACCACTCCCTCCCCTTACCAGGACTCTGCTCAAGCATTTTCCACCTTACAGACCTCTGACCCTCTGATTAATTGCTGAGCCATCTCTAACCTTCCATAAAAAAAGGATGTGCTGTAGACAAACACTGTGTCTCATATGCTGGGATTAAGGGTGTGTACCACTATTCCCAGCTTTAATTTTTTTTTTGAAATTACATCTTATTTTGTATGGGGGAGTGTATGTTATCAGGAGTGGAAGTTGAAGTCTACTTGTGGGATTCAGTTTTCTCCTACCTTGTGGGTCCCAAGGATTGGACTCAAGTTCTTAGGCTTGGTGAGGAGTTTATCCACTGACCTCTTCCTCCCCGGCCCCCCACCCCACCCCACCCCATTTTATTTTATTTTTGAGACAGCGTCTCTGTACATAGGCCTGGTTGGCCTGGAACATACTTGTAGACCAGACTGGCCTTGGAGTCACAGAGACCTACCTGTCTCTTGCCTTCTGAGCGCTGCCATTAAAGGTGTGCGTGGTGCCTGGCCTTGTTTTTTGTTTTTCAAGACAGGTTTCTCTGTGTAGCCTTGGCTATCCTGGAACTCTGTAGACCAGGCTGGCCTCAAACTCACAGCGATCCACCTGCCTCTGCCTCCCAAGTGCTGGGATTAAAGGTGTGTGCCACCACACCTGGACCTTTTTTTTTTTTTTTTTTTAAGATTTATGTTTTCATTTTTTGTGTGTGAGTGCACCGACGTATGTGTATGTGTGTTGTACTTCACCATTTCTCAGTTCTGGGCACAGTCCCTATAGTCACCCATGTACGTGTACCACATGTGCGATTGTTGACTGGTTACCCACTGAGGCAATAAGAGGGCACTGGATCTCCCAGAGCTGGAGTTGCAGGCAGTCAATGTAGAGACTCACCTGTTTCCACCTTTTTTGTTGCTGTTTTTACTATTTATTGTGTATACAGTGTTCTGCCTGCATGTACACCTGCACGCCAGAAGGGGGCACCAGAGCTCATGATAGATGGTTGTGAGCTACCATGTGGTTGCTGGGACTTGAAATCAGGACCTTTTGAAGAGCAGCCAGTGCTCCTAACCTCTGAGCCATCTCTCCAGCCCTGTTTCCACCTCTTCTGTTGCCATAGAAACGGTGGGATTACATATGTAGGCTGGAGGGTCCAGCTTCACACGGGTTCTGGACTCAAGTCTTCTTGATTGTATGTCTTAGTTAGGTTTCTACTACTTTGATAAAACACTATGACCAAGGTAACTTGGGAAGGAGAGGGTTTATCTTATCTCCCAGCTTCAATAGCCTGACATCCAGGGAAGCCAGGACAGGAACCTGGAGGCAGGAACTGAAGCAGAGGCCATGAAGGAGTGCTGGTTACTGGCTTGCTCCTCAAGGCTTGCTCAGGCTGTTTTCTTACCACTATTCATGACCACCTGCTCAAGGGTGACCCCAAAGTGAACTGGTCTCTCCCACATTAATCATCAATCAAGAAAATGTCCCACAGGCCAGTCTGGTGGAGGCGTTTTCTCAATTGAGGTTTCTTCTTCTCAAATGGCCTGGACTTGTGTCAAATTGACAAAACATTTGCCAGCACGTACGGCAAGAACTTTTCTTTTTTTTTTTTTTCTTTGTTTCAAGACAGGGTTTATCTATGTAGCCTTGGCCTCCCTGGACTCGCTTTATAGACCAGGTTGGCCTAGAACTCACAGAGATCCACCTGCCTCTGCCTCCCGAGTGCTGGGATTAAAGGTGTGCACCACCGTGCCTGTCTATATTTGGCACTCTTACAGAGAACCCAGGTTTGGTTCCCAGAACCACGTGGTGGCTCACCACAGTCCACAATGTTCCCTTAACCTTAGGTGTGGGAGTTGTGCTGGGTATCATTTGGGACTGAGCTCCACACTGCATTTTTATCGGCTGTGGTTTTCTATAATGGTCTCCATCTGTTGCCACAAACAAACAAACAAACAAACAAACAAAACAAAACAAAAAAAAACTTCCTTGAAGATGGGTGAGGACTACACTTATCTGGCTAGGCCCTGGAGGAGGATGTCTGTGTTTTTTGTTTATTTGTTTTAAGTAGAGTTGGGGTTTAATTAACATTTTATTTTTTTGGTTTTTTGAGACAGGGTTTCTCTGTGTAGCCCTGGCTGTCCTGGACTCACTCTGTAGACCAGGCTGGCCTGGAATTTACAGAGATCCACCTGCTTCTGCCTCCTGAGTGCTGGGATTAAAGGCGTGTGCCACCACCACCCAGTTTAGTTGTTTCTTGAAAAGGGTCTCATCTATAGCTCCAGTTGGCCTCCAACTCATGGCAATCCTGCTGCCTCAGCCTACTGAATGGTAGGATCACAGGACTGCGCCAACACATCTGCCTCAACTGTCCCACTTTGTTATTTCTTTCTGCATTTTAAAGTTATTTTCTTAGTAATTAGCCTATAAATATGTAGACAGAGCTGGGCTTGAACTCCAGAAATCCACTTGCTTCTGCCTATCCTACACTAAGCCATGACACACCCGCTGCCAGGTTACTTTGAAGAAAATTCCATCTGTGCTGTTCTTTCTTTCATCTGTAAGTATTTGATAGCACTAAAAGATAACTCTTTTGCAAAGTCTGGTGGCACATGTCTTTGATCCCAGCATTGAAGCAGAGACAGGCAGAGATATGTGAGACCCAAGCCAGCCCAGTCTACAGTGAGACTATCTCACAAACAACAAACAAACAAACAACAAACAAAATACCAGGCTAAGATATAGGAGATTGTTACAAAACAAAAGAAAAATTTCATTATCTTAACCACTTTGTTTGTGTGTGTGTTGAGACAAGGTCTCTCTATGTAGGCCTAGGTCCTAGAGCTCACGGTGTAGATCAGGTTAGCTTTAAACTAACGGAGACCCACCTGCCTCTGCCTCCCAAGTTCTGGGAATAAATCACTTCCAAAGTACAGGCCAGTGGCTTCAAAAACATGCGGAATGTGGTGTGACCACCACCACCATCCACCCCTAGGACTCTTACAGCATGAACTCTGGACCCAATAAGCATTCCCCATTCTCTCCCCACCAAGTGTTATATTTTTTCGAGACAGGGTTTCTCTGTTTAGCCTTGGCTGTCCTGGACTCTCTTCGTAGACCAGGCTGTCCTCGAACTCACAGCGATCCACCTGCCTCTGCCTTCCAAGTGCAGGGATTAAAAGTATGCGTGCCATCACGCCTGGCTCAATTGCTTTGCTTTTGTTTTGCAGTGCTGGAAGCTGAACACGGAGCTGTGCACATTCTGGGCAAGCACTCTACCTCAGAGCTATACCCCGGTTTGGCTCCTATAGTTCAAGTCATATAGGATAAAAAGAATCACAGAGAACTGCCTGCCTAACATACACAGTGCCTTGAATTCAATCCCTAGCACTGGGTAAACTGGCATGGTGGTGCTCACCTGTAGTCCCAGAACTCAAGGCAGGACTGTCCTCAGCTACACGGTAAGTTTGAAGCCAGCCTGGGCTACTTGAAATCTCACCTTTAAAAAAAGAAAAGAGAAAGGGCTGGAGAGATGGCTTAGTGGTTAAGAGCACCGACTGCTCTTCCAGAGGACCAGGATTCAATTCCCAGCATCCACACGGCAGCTCACAACTGTCTGCAACTTCAATATCTGACAAGCCTTAGGCAGACATACATGAAGGAAAAAATACCGATGCACATAAATATTTTAAAAACATTTTTTTAAAAAGAGGGAAGGAAAGAAAGGTGGAGGGGTAGAGGAGAAAAGGAAGAGAGAAAATTACAATGAGCACTAGATTTGGAGCCTTGGAAGCTGTGTGAGCAAAGGGAAGCCAGCCCCATGATTCCCCAGGAGGTAAGATGGGTGGGCAGGGCCAAAGCGACCATTTCCTGACCCACTGATGCCCACACCCCTCTTGCTTGTCTTCCAGCATCATAAAAGTGGGGGGTAACCCCTATGTGTGATGGCCCTTAAAGCACTGTCCTGTGTCCCCAAGTCAGGTTCAGTCTCTGAGCATGTTTGAAAGCCTGTCACATCTGCAGCTGTATCAGAACCTACAGCTCCTGGGGACTCAGTGGGCTGAGAACCCAAGAAGGTGAAGGCATTAATGTCAGTTGTTCAGTTCCACAAAGTCAAGCCTTGTCCCCGCATCACGGGTTCTCTCACACCCAGGAAAAGAGGCTACCTGTGAACGGCCCTTTTCTGACTTCTAGAAGCCAAAGGAACATTCATGGTGGTTACACGAAAAACCGAGGGAGTGTGGCTCAGCACTCGAGGGACTGCCTTCTGGGACAAGCCCTCCTTTGGCAGCTACCTTCCTGTGGGGTGTCCTCCAACCCTCCCAGCCCAGGGCTCAGAGGTCTGGATGGTGGGCTATCCTGTCTGTCATGGATACCCATGGACTTGGCAGACGACCTCGCCTCTGTCCTGGACCTGTTGTTTTCCATCCTGTTTTTTTGACCCTTGCCTGATTTTCTGTGGCAGGACAGGAAAGGCACTAGAACTTCAAAGAGCAGTTGGCTTCCTCAAACCGCCTACTTCTAGCTCAGGCTGGCCGAGGTCTGAAGCACCCACACTCTTCTCTCCAGGAAGACCATGCTGCCCTGTGGCTCCTGGGTCTAGCACACCTTGCGCAGAAGCACATGTGAGCAAAGGGCAGGGACTGCTGCCTGATCACTGACCCGAGGAAAGCAAGAAAAGGCACTGGGAAATAGTCCTACCAGTCTCTAACCTCAAGTGGCCAGAGGAGGGCGGGCTCTAGGCATGGGTGCTGACCAGGGACAAGGGGCAGAGTACAAAAGGGGAAGAGGGTTACTGGAACAAGGGTTCTGTAGAGTTCAACCTTAATACGGGTATCACTTGTGTGACTCTGGCACACCACCATTGGCCACCCCTGCTCCTCTGAGCCACAAGAACTCTTAGGAAATCACAGGTGCTTAGGAAATCACCTGCTTAGGTGGTCCCGACTATATATGGGGGCTGGGGGGAGGGGGAGGAAAACAAAGCCAGGTGGCCAAGCCAAGGACAGAAAGATGACCTGGAAGGACTTAAGCAGCAAGGATGGGAACCCCCTTTCTCCCACTGAAATCCTGTGAGGGTGACAGTTCATACCATTCTAGTCACACTGGGACACACTTGGTGTCCTGCCTCCCCCACAGGCTTCTCTCTCCTGTCTGCCATGAGACAGAAAGAAGACAGAAGCCCAGGCCCTTGCCCCAAGTCCTCATTTCCCTCTCCTGGTTCACAGGATCTTTTCAGTCCTTACCCGAGGCCTCCAGCCCTTTGTATGAGAGCCTTAGATCCACTCAGCCCAGAAACCTGACAGATGCCACCGGGCAAGGGCCCAGGCTGATTATGAGCAGCCATCTTCCAGGCGTTTGGGTGGAAGACAGCTACAATGTGTCTACCTGAACAGAGGCCTTTGGGGGCTTTCACTAAGGAAACTCGGAGTCAGTGACTGGAGGGCTGGTAAGCAATGCTCTCAAGCTGAAAGGTCCTGAGAGGGCTGGAAACTTAAAAAACAGCTCCTGGGCCTTGAGTGAAGGCTCAGTGTTCAAGGGCACCTGCTGCTGTTCCAGAGGGCCATGCTTCCATTGCCAGCAGCTGCATGGCAGCTCACAGCAGCCTATAACTGCAGTTCCAGGGGATCAGACACCCTCTTCTGACCTCCTCAGGCAAAACACCCATGAAGATAAAATTATCTTGGCAGGAGGGTCTTGGGTAGCCAGGTTGGATGACTTCCCAAGCACGTCAGACCCTTACACCCTCAAGATGTGCCATGGAGCAGTGGCTCTGTGCTTATTCAGCCAACTCCGAGCCGACTAGAGGCATTATACTGTTTCTGCTCCATGTGGGCCCTGGGAGTTGGCCTTCATCTCCCAAGGTAGTTCTAAAAAAAGCAATGGTGGCAGGAGTCCTGGGGTCACCCAAGGCCCTGGGAAAGCAACTAGGCGGGTGGGTGAATGCCCGCCCAGAAGTTTCACCAGGATCTTGGGAAGACGTAACTCCTATAGAGGGAAATAGACCTGGCCCAGGGAGCTGTGTTCATGGGATTAACAACCCGCTGGAGAAAGATGTTTTATTGTGCAAATCCCACAAAGGTCCCAAGGTGAAGGCCAAAGCCCCTAACCTATGCCTGGATCCAGGCCTGCTCTTTGGTCCTCACTCTGGTCTTTCTGCAAAAGCCAGGTCTCTTATGGAGTGTGTGATATCCATGAGTATATCTCTGAGTAGGGAGACAGACCACCTTGGGCCATGGGTGCCGGGGGGAGACAAGTGCGAAATAAGTCCCACACATCCAGGTTCAACGGTCACACTGGTCCACGCAGTCCTCCCTACTTTGAAATACTTGATAGATGCTGGTGGGAGGGAACATGGCGATGGCACCCAGCAGAGAGCCCACCTGAATTGCCACACCAGCTGCAAGCAATGCTGGCCGGCCTCCACTGTGCAACATGGAACTGACCGACACCTTGACGTATGAGAACAGGCCTGCGCACAGTACCCATGAGAGCACCTGGAAGTGGGGGAAGAACGGAGTTTTGCAGCAGCAGGCCGGGCACCAAATCCCCTTGCCCTGAGACAAGCCCTATTCCTGCTTCACGCCACCCATTATACTCACCACGAGGACCACACCTGCTGAGGTGCCCACCAGAGGAGGACAGGGACTTAGGACTGCCAGTGTCATCAGGTAGGCTCCAAAGAGCGTGCCCAGGAGAGATAGACCATACAGCCCTGCCAGAGACCTGCGGAAGATGGGCTGAGAGTCAGGTTGTGCCAGGCCGTGGGCCCACCTTCAGCTCCTCCCCGCAGGGGCTTGGGGGCCCATGTGCACCTGCACAGCACCGCCATGGCCAGAAAGCAGGCAAGGGGGTTGGCTGAGCTACCCAGTACGACAGCCAGGTGGTAGGCCAGGCGCCCATAGGGCAGGCAGGAAAAGCTCTGTACAGCAGGCAGCACACCGTTGGTCAGCGCGTTGGTGACAGCCAGCAGCCCCAGTAGACAGGCACTTCGGAAGGAGAACAGCTGGTAGGAATTAGGGTCTGGGCTAGGAATAGTGCCCGCCACCTGGCCTGGTGGATCCTGCAACGGTGAGGCCTCTTCCTCCTCTGTTCCTGGCGACTCTATCTGAAGCCCTGTACCCACTGTGGGTACAGATGACAGTGATGGCAGTAGTAACAGGAGACCTTGGAAGGCAGCAGCTGAACTGCCCAGAAGGGTAGTCAACACCCAGAAGAAAGTGCTGGCAGAAAAGCGCTCAGGGAAGTTGATGGGAGACAACTTGATAGAAGGCCCAGTGGTGCCATTGGCAGGCACAGGCAGGCACTCAAGGCGGCCCACCCCCTGCACCAGGGCTAGCATACAGGGCAACAGAGCACTCAGGCCCTGACCCAGGAAGAAAGACCGTAAAAAGGGAGGTGGTAGGTGGCTCAGGAAGGGCAAGAAAGTGACATTAGAAGCACAGCAGGCCAGTGCCAGTACAAACGCCAGTGTTAGGAAAGCCACAGAGTGGGGCTGCCCTGCCACTGGGGTCACATGGTGCCACAGAAGGGCCAGCAGAGCTGTGCCCACTATGCTTAGCCCCTGCACCACTTGGATGGGGACCCGCTCGCCCTTGCCGCGGGCCAGATGCCTCCATAGGGTCACCAGCAGCAGACCCAGGTTCCCCAGCGCCACAAGCACGGAGAGGTACGATGGGAGACTCCAACCTGCAGGGGAGGAAGGAGACGTGTAAGTACACCAGGCTAGGGAACAAAGAGCAACAGCAGCAGCCTACCCCCGCCCGCTGCTCTTCACTCACCTTCCGGGAGCTCTTTCACCACTACAGGCAGCTGTACCCAGATCCCGTTGACCCCAGCCCAGGAGCCCATGCCGAAAAGGGCCACCAGCAGATGGGTCAGCACCAGGCGGCCCAACGGAGGTGCTGCCATTAGGTCAAAAGAGGCTCTCCAGGACAAAACACAGCTAACAATCCGCTCTTTCCCCCCACGCAGGTCCACAGCTTCACTAAGTTATTCTAGAAGCCAAACTTCTTCCAGCTGGAGGGAAACAAAAAAAATGCAAGTGGACTGAGATGAACGGATTGCAAAACCAAGGCACTCGGAGGGAGGCTGCAGGTGGATCAGGAGCTGCACGTACCAAGGGGCCTGCCCCGGGACCCCACAGAACAAGATCGACAGGTGGTGGAGGCAAGAAGCTGGCCTAAAACGTGGCTCCGGGAAGGAGGACCAGGGAAGGAGAAGTAGTCTTTGCTTGCGGAGGACCAAGTCTCAGAGCCGCTAAACCAAACTAGACAGCGAACTTCAGGCAGCTCGCATGGCTCGGGGCGTGGCGTGGCTGGCTGGCTTTACCCAAAGCTCCAACGCAGACCATCGGGGGCGTGGGGTCGGAGCTGCCCGCCCAGCACCAGGAGCCCGCCGCTCAGCTCCTGGAACCAGCCGGACTCGCGACGGAAGTCCCACCCCCGGAAGTTAGGATAGTAGAGGGCCTGAGGGACACGCCCCTTCCTCCTAGCCTACTTACCCACCTTCCGCTTTAGCAGAACTCCGCGGGCTATGGCTCCAGTGGCCTCTGGGAGAGTTCGGCGTCGAGCTCCGGGCTCCAAGCGGCCCTACGCGCGGGCCCGCTCGGCCGAGGACTGGTGGTGGGACCGGCTGGCACCTCGCGGTTCTGGGTACCACCTGCTGCAAGCGGACAGCATGCTGCTCGTGTTGCCGGACCTGGAGCCTACCCGCGGTCGTGCGCACAGGCGCGCCCCTCGCCGCGCTCCGAGGCCACCGGCCCGCGGCCCCAAGGCTGCAGCCAAGCCAAGGATCAAACCCCGACCGGATCCGTCACCGGATCAGGGCTCGGACTCCGGCTGGGGAGACCGTATTCCCTTAGAAGTCCTGGTGCATATTTTCGGGTTGTTGGTTGCAGCTCATGGGCCCATGCCCTTCCTTGGCAGGTACACTATTAGCGCCTGCTGAGGTATAGACTGGCCCACCGAGCGGGTGGTGCTGCAAGGCAAGGGGCAAAGCATCTTTTTGTTTGTTTTTGTTTTTCGAGACAGGGCTTCTCTGTGTAGCCTTGGCTGGCCTGGACTCGCTTTGTAGACCAGGCTGGCCTCGAACTCATAGCGATCCGCTTGCCTCGGCCTCCCGAGTGCTGGATTAAAGGCGTGCGCCACCACACCTGGCGGGGCAAAGCATCTTAATGGGCGTACACGAGTGCTCCAGCACCTGTCTCCACTTGGAGCCCCCACCCCCCCAAAGCCTAGCTTTGAGACAGCTGCGTTGCAAGTTGCAAGGGCAGCTATGCCACTCCTAAGACACTTTATTGCAGGTATCGCCCACAAAAGGCTACACACTCTCAAGCGAACTGTCTGTTCTCCCAGGGCTGCACGCGTTTGCCGCCACTGGCATGAAGCCACCTCTCATCCTTCGCTCTGGCATACTGTGACCCTGTCACCCCGGCTGGTTGGCCGAGCTGCCAAGGGCAACCTTAAGGCAGAGAAGAAGCTTCTTGCTTCCCTGGAGTGGCTCATACCCAATCGGTGAGGGTTCCTTGTCATCTTCCTTCCTTCCTCTGCCTGTGGTTCCGTGCATCACTCTTGGGCAGGGTTAAGGACTCCAGCACAACTGGGCCTTGCTGTCGCCCAGGTTCTCACAGCTCCAGAGGTTGACCCTCATCCATTGGAAATCTCAAGTACACTCTGTGTTGGAGGTGAGAGCTTGAGACTGCCCTGCACATTGGCTGTGACACTTGTCTTCTAGCGGGGAGTGCTCTGGTGCCGTCCCACAGAGATGTCTGCCCGCCTGCCCAGTTCTGGCTTGCTAGCACCTTAGGTAGGAAGTTGCCAGAGGAAAAGGCACCCAAGTAGGCCTGGCACAGAAAGACTGGAGTCAATAGCTGGGGTCATAGGATGGGCTTGTCATGATCACCAGTGTCCCTCTAGGCCTTTACCTGCTGCCCTTCCCAACCCTGGGCGGCCTCCTCCCCCGCCCCCCTCTCTCTCTCTCTCCACAGCTGGTTAGCAAGTTCTGTCCTCGGCTCACCTTCCTCAAGCTTTCAGACTGCCACAATGTGACTGCTGACACTCTGGTCACGTTAGCGAAAGCCTGCTGCCAGCTCCACAGTCTGGACCTACACCATTCCATGGTGAGTCCTTTCCCCCAAGGGGCCCTGAAATAGCCCGGGGCCTTCTGTGAGGTGAACCACACACCCCTGTGCTGGATCCCTAGGTGGAGTCCACAGCTGTGGTGAACTTCTTGGAGGAGGCAGGGTCCCGAATGCGTAAGCTGTGGCTGACCTACAGTTCCCAGACAACAGCCATCTTGGGTGCGCTGCTGGTAGGTTGGTGATGGGTGGGAAGAGAGGTGAGTGGGGACGGCCGGGCCTTCGACCTGCTGTGTTTCCCCATCATTACAGGGCAGCTGCTGCCCCCAGCTTCAAGTCCTGGAGGTCAGCACTGGCATGAACTGCAACAGCACACCCCTGCAGCTGCCTGTGGAGGCTCTGCAGAAAAGCTGCCCCCAGCTGCAGGTATATAAGCCCCACCTCCCGCCTGCCACTCATCTTCCTGTCTGCAGCCTGTCCCTTTTCCCAACTCCCAGGTGCTACGGCTCCTGAATCTGATTTGGCTTCCCAAGCCTTGTGGACGAGGGGTACCCCAGGGACCAGGCTTCCCCAGTCTCGAGGAGCTCTGCTTGGCTGGCTCCGCCTGCAGCTTTGTGAGCAACGAGGTTCTGGGCCGCTTGCTCCATCGCTCTCCCAAACTTCGCCTACTGGATCTTCGAGGCTGTGCTCGGATCACTCCTACTGGCCTGTGTGATTTACCGTGTCAAGGTCAGCTAGCCTTGAGTGGTAGGGTGGGATGTGGGCTCGTTGCCTGCCTGCTGTTCACACTCAGTTCTCTCATCTCAGAGCTGGAGCAGCTGTACCTGGGCCTATACGGCATGTCCGATGGGTTGACTGTAGCTAAGAAGGACAGCCTCTTGTTGACCCAGAAGTGGTATCACACCCTGAGAGAGCTGGACTTCAGTGGCCAAGGCTTCAGCGAGAAAGACTTGGAACAGGCCCTAGCTGTTTTCTCAGGCACCTCTGGGGGCTTACACCCAGCCTTGTGCTCCCTCAACCTAAGGGGTACCCGTGTCACACCAAGTACAGTCAGGTCAGTGTGTCTTTCTCTAGTTCTCTGAATCTCATACTGCTTGCTGCCAGGTCTGATTTGGGGGCCAGAGGTATGCTCCCTGGCTTCATATTTCCAGGGGTGAGGGTTGTAGGCACTGGTCAGACTTCTACTTGGGGAAGAGTACTAGGCTTGGGCCTGGCTGGCTATGGGTTGTAAGCCTGGGGTAAAGTGAGGGTGGACAGGGCTCCCTGGCCAACAGCTCACTTTCACATGACCTGCCTGTTCCACAGTTCTGTGATTAGCAGTTGCCCAGGGTTGCTGTATCTCAATCTGGAGTCCTGTCGTTGCCTCCCCCGGGGTCTGAAGCGTGCCTACCGGGGGCCAGAGGAAGTCCAGTGGTGTCTAGAGCAGCTACTTACAAGCCCACCCTCTTCCAGAGAGTCCACTTAACTCAGTCACCTACCAGCCTTCTCCCTCCCCCTTTTCACTTAGAATGTTTGAGATTTTGTTATAATAAAGTATTTGTTGTTGTTGTTATTTTGTTTTGCTTTTTGAGACAGGGTTTCTCTGGGCAGTCCTGGTTGTCCTAGAACTCACTCTGTAGACCAGGCTGTCATAGAGGTCTGTCTGCCTCTGCCTCCCAAATACTGGGATTAAAGGCGTGCACCATACTGCTGCCACTGCCACCGGGCACAGTAAAGTATTTTTAGGAATTCTGTACAGGCCTTTGTTTTGTTTTGTTTGTTTTTTGAGACAGGATTTCTCTGTGTATCCTTGGCTGTCCTGGACTTGCTTTGTAGACCAGGCTGGCCTCGAACTCACAGAGATCTGCCTGCCTCTGCCTCCCAAGCGCTGGGATTAAAGGCGTGCGCCACCACGTTCAGCATCCTTCATTGTTTTGAGATTCTACTCACACTAATCTAGGCTGGTTTGCAACTCACAGTGTAGCCTAGGCTGACCTCAAACTGACAGTAATCCACCTATCTCAGCCTCCCAGGCTTACAAGCATGAACCAACATGTCAGAGTAAGTCGTAGGGTGAGGAACAGGGCTATACGTGATGGAGTGGGCTCCAACAGCCCAGGGCCTATATGTATGTGACTGGCTCTCAGGTTTGCAGTGTCTTTGCTCACTTCAGCGGTTAACTCTTGGACTGTGTGAACTCCACCCTTGGGACACAGTTGTCTGAGGATAGGATAGGCAGTGAGGTGTAAAATAGTGGGGGTACGGGGGAAGGCACAGAGGCCTTGTCAGCCAGCCCCCAGAATCCATGAGGTGACAGTGTTGGCAGAATTGGCTTAGGCTATCCAGCCATGAAGAAGCCATGCTGCCTTCCAGGTAGTAGAGACTGACCAGGGACTGCATGTTCACTAAGCGAGGTGTGGTCAATAGACCAGCCCTTCTAGAACCCTTGAGCCTTGGCTTCTAGAACCCAGTCCACCCAGCCTGGACCCTACTGTTACCTGGCAGCTCTTACTCTTCCCTGAACTGCAGCCCTGGAATTGCCTCGGGTTGGAGCCCTGATAAAGGCAGTGGGTGGTGGCAGTGGGCAGAGCTGTGTGCTGACTAGCTCTAACCAGATCTACCTAACTAGGTCCCCAAGGAGCCTCAGACTGCTGGCCCCCTATCTGCTGTTGCCAACCGCTTCCATCTCTGGGCCCTAGGCTTCTCCTCTAATGAGCGTCACTTAGCCAGTCGCCTCAAGAGCAACAGTTTTTACCCCTTCCAGCAGCAGCAGCCAGATGGTGGGCAGGGCACTGGGCATGGCCAGGTTCCCAGGAATGGAGAGGCTGGCTGAAGCCTGGATGGGTTAGGGTAGGCAGGTGCACCTGTGAGTGCGGACACTGTGGTAGCATGGAGGACCTCCACCGGGTGGGCCCTTTCCCCCAAATCCCTGGCACTGTCCCGTGCCTATGGACAGCTCCCAGCTGCTCTCACCTGCCTTGTCATGCTGTCTTCAGTCTTTGTGCTCGAGTACTACCTGGACACGCTCTGGAAGGGGACACTGCTCTTTATCTTCTGCTTTGTTCTGATCGCCTTTGACATCTTGACGGAGGTCAGAGTCCCTGCGTCCGACCTTACACCTCTCTGCGTGAGGACCACATTGGAGCCTCTTGCCAAAACTCACCTCCGTTAATCCCTGGGGCCCACAGGTGGAGGAGCAGTCGACCTGGTGCTTTCCAGCCTATGGCATGGCTATAGGTCTGTGGCTGGCGGTCTCCTCATTGCCCCGGCGCCGCCTAGTGCTGAACCACACGCGTGGCATGTACCACTTCTCCATCAGTGGCCGAACTGTATGTCAGGGGCCAATGCATCTGGTCTATGTGCGCCTGGCACTCAGCTCTGATGGTGATGCCTGGGATAGGAGAGGGACAGAGGGAGAGGGGCAAGGATTCAGAGCTGGGAGGGGCCAACAGTCCCATCTGGGCACTCCCCCCTTCAAGGCCCCGCCCCTACCATCCTACCCCCTAGGCTGCAGGAGGTTGGGTTTCCTCCCCTCCCTTGCTCAGTTGCTCATCTGTTTGGCAGCCTATGGACGGTGCTTCTTCCAGCTGGTCCTCTGTGGCCAAAGCCTAGAGCCACTTGTGCTGGTGCAGCTGTCAGACCGCTATGAGGTGGGTCCTGTCCCAACCCCGCACCCCACCCCCTACCCTCACAACCCCGCCCCCTACCCTCACAGCGCCCCCAGTCCTTCCCCTTCCCTCCACTTCTCCCCGCCCCACTCCCCACTCCCCACCAAAAAGATACCAACTACTGCTTAGAGTTCTTGGATGGAGCAGTTTTGCACTCAGAGGGTAAATATATCACAGTTCCCCTACTGAGACCTCCGCTCCGCCAAGGGTGGCAGGAGCACTGGGAATTGTGGGCAGGGGTTGGACGGGATCTTCTCCTGGCGAACGGAGAGCTGGCTGTCCATTCATTTATTCGTAGCAAATGGAATTCCTGGGCCGGCACATTGCCAGGAAACTCAACATCAACTACTTTGACTACCTGACCTCCTCCTACCGTCACATGGTCCGCCACTGGCCACTGGCGGCTACCTTTAGCCCTGGCATTGTGCAGCGAAAAGCACAAGTCTACACTAAGCCAAGCGTCAGCGACCTGGATGTGTAACCCTGGAGCCTGAACCCCATCCTCTTTTTTACTACACTGTCCCTTACCCCTATCCTGGAGGGACTGCCAGCCAGCCCCACCTTCTGGCCTTCCTCTTAAACTAAAGCTACTTCAGCCTCCAGCCAGGAGGTTTTCTGTCTGTCTGTTTTGGAGAGGGCTTCCTTTCAGGGTCTTCCTCTAGCATGGACCTTCCAGGGCCTGGGGATCCCATGCTTTCCAGCTGCTGGAGCAAATCCCAGAGTTTGGGTTGGAGGAAGAGGGGAGATGTAACCAGCCCTCTGAGAGCCTGAAGTCATCCCCAGGCTCAGTCCTTCCTGGCCCTCGTAGCCAGCAATGGTAAATTGGTGCTAACCAGTGAAACCCAGGAACTAGAATATGGTTGGTCTGTCTGACTTAGGAACCTGACCCTTGTCCAGCTAGCAGTGTTATTGGGGCACAATCAGATGATATGCCCTGGGCCTTCTGGTACAATCAGGACTGTGTACCCCAATGTTACTTGCACACACTTGGCTCCCAGAGTTCTCAGCCAGGGTGCCAAGCCCACCATGACATAAACTTTGTGTTCCTGATGCGTTCCCTTGTCTGGGAGAACACACTAGCATCTGAGGCCTTCTGGTGCCTGGTGCTGCCATGGGAACCCCATGTCCCATTGTCCACCTGGCTCTGTGGTCAACAGGTTGGTATGTGTCCCTGATACCTGGACTAACTACATAATTTGCAGAGCCGCAAGATGAAACCTAGAGCCCTTGTTAAAATGTCATTAAGGGAAGCTCGAGAGATAGCTCAGAGGTTAACAGCTCTGACTGTTCTTCCAAAGGTCCTGAGTTCAATTCCCAGCAACCACATGGTGCCTCACAACCATCCATAATGTGATGTGATGCCCTCTTCTGGCCTGCAGGTGTACATGCAGGTAGAACACTGTATACATAATAATAAATACATTTTTTTTTAAATGCGGTTAAGGACTTGATGGAACACATCTGTAATTCCAGTTTTGGGGAGGTGAAAGCAGGAAGATCAAGTTCAAGGTCATCCTCCTACACATAGTAAATTTCAAGCCAGCCTTGGGCTACACGAGACCCTGTCTCAACAATAACAAAGGTCACTAAGGGGTTAGGCATAGTGGAAAACCTTTATTTTTCCCCAGCCAGAAGGTAGAGGCTGGAGGATCAATTGTATGAAGGTAGTTTAGCTTACAAAGTCGGGGATCTGGAGTATAGGGTGTAGCTCACAGTGGAACATTTGCCTGGCATATGCAAGGCATGGATTCCATCAATCTGCTAGGACAGAAAAAAAAAGGGGGGGGGGGGAGAAGAGGAGAAGGAGGAGGCAGCAAAGAGGAAAGGATGGTGGACAAGAAACATCCTTGGAAAGTTCCAAATTGCTAGTCAGGACAATGGGGAAAAAAATGCCAAGTTCAACAAGGGGCTCTGTGAGCAGGGAAAGGAGTGGGAGCTCCAAAGTTGCAAGGGATATAAAGAGTCAGCTGGAGGGTTTACGGCTAGGTCCAGACTGGGCAGCAAGGCCACTTGTGAGGCCCCGGGTTTCTGGCCTGGGTACTGGGGTTCACCTGGGTGCTCCACAGGAACAGAACACAGAGTCAGCAGTAGGGGTCGCATGTTGGAAAAGCTGCGGTCAGGGTTGATACTGCGTGCAAAGCCAGGTGCTTCAGCAGTCCCAACCTGGCTCTGCCTTGGAAGGACCGTGAGGAAGCATGACCAGGATGGGAGTAAGAGTTCTAAGGTGAGTTAGGCCTGAGGTTGCTGGGGGAAAGTACTTAGTATTTTTTATTTTTATTTTATTTTTACAGATCTGAAGATTGAACCCAGGGACTCACCAGTGCTAGGCAAATGGTGTCCCACTGAGCTGTACTTTTATTCCTGCAGACTTTATTAATTATTATTATATTATTATTATTATTATTATTATTATTATTATTATTATTATTATTATATTATCAGAAAGCCATGGGGAGAAGGAAGGAGCTAAATGCACACACAGGTCTGCATCTCTATCTGTTACTTGTTGCTGTGATCAGATATCTGGCAAGGAACAACTCGAGAGAGGCAGGGGCTTATGTTGGCTCATAGAGGGTCGGGTATGGCTTGTCACGGTGCGGAAGCCATATCGAGCAAGAGCCTAAAGGAGCCGGGCCCATTCGTAGCTGCAGTTGGGAGCAGAGAGAGACAAACACTGGTGATCAGCCCACTTTCTTCTTATTTGTTTTTTTCTCTGTGCAGCTTTGGCTGTCCTGGACTCGCTTTGTAGACCAGGCTGGCCTTGAACTCACAGCGATCTCACCTGCCTCTGCCTCCCAAGTGCTGGGATTAAAGGTGCGTGCCACCGTGCCCAGCCCACTTTCTCTTTATACAATCCAATCTTTTAGCCCACGAGATGCTGCTACCCACATACCAGGTCTCCTAGGCAGTGCGTTTCTGCAATGCATCTAAGTTCATTCAGTGAAGCTGAGAAAAGCTGACCACCATATTTTCTGGATGTTTCTCCACAACCAAGGCCCTGGGTAAGATGTACAGGGATGTTAACCTGGTATGTGATGCAGAGGCAGAGGGAAAGCCTTCAGAGAGAGGAAACCTGTGACATTTACGATTGGAATGTCAAGAGAAGGAGCTCATTAGTGCTGTACAAGTTAGGAGGAGGAGGAGGAGGAGGAAAATAGTGAAATTCAAAGATAAACTCTTAAGTCGGGTGTGGTGGCACATGCCTTTAATCCCAGCACTTGGGAGGTAGAGGCAGGCAGATCAATATGAGTTAGAGGCCAGCCTGGTCTACAAAGTGAGTTCAGGACAGCCAAGGTTACACAGAGAAACCCTGTCTCAGGGGGGAAAAAACTACAAAAAAAAAACAAAATAAAACCCCCAAAACTCTTAAGGCATATTGGGGGGCTGGAGATGAGGCTTGGTGGTTAGAACATACTGCTCCTCTAGAGAACCCACCATTGGTCTCGAGTACCCACATGAAACAGCTTGTAGCTACCTACAACTCTAGCTCCTGGGAGTCTAGCGCCCACTTCTGGTTCTTGATGGCACCTGTACTCACAAGGACACAAAGGCAACATTTTAAAAAAGACTATCAATGTACAGATATGACAGCTCCAACAGATTATGAAGCAGGTGATCGAATATTTGTAGGAACCATGTATTGAGTGGGCAGAAAAGAAAAAGAGTAGGGCTATGAGTTGAATTGGGAGCAGGATTTTTCCCATCCTCTGTTTCTGTCCTAGAAAATAACTTTTCATGCATATGGTCACATAGAATGGACCCATACTCTCAGCCTGCACTGCATACCATTTAGGAGGATATTTGAATAATTTCTGGCTAAGGCAATAGCACATTTGATGTGTTTAATTTCAGAAACTGTTCTTACAGGTAAGCATTTTCAGTTTTTGTCATTTCTTTTTGTTGGAGGAGTACATCCACAATTACTGGAGCTCAGACAGACTTCATTTATTTTTAATTTTTGCAGGCCAGCCATGGTGGCACACGCCTTTATTCCTAGCACTTGGGGAGGCAGAGGCAGGTGGGTCTCTGTGAGTTCAAGACCAGCCTAGTCTACAAAGCAAGTCCAGGACAGCCAAGGCTACACAGAGAAACTCTGTCTCCAAAAGCCAAAAAACAAACAAAGCAAAAAAAAACATTAAAAAATAAAAACAAACAAAAAGGCAAAAACAAAACAAAAAACTGTCTCATGTATTACTATGTGGTTGAGTCTGCTCTTAAACTCATGGCCTTCCTCATGTCTCCCATGTGCTGGGGTTACAGGAATGAGTCACCACTCCCAGCTCAAGCACACTTCCTGAAATCACAGGTAGAGTCAGTGTGCTGATCACTAAGCAATGAGTTAGGCCTGTAGAGCTTGTTGCTTATGGAGTTCCATTGCCGATGCTGGGGGTTCACAATGGGTACCACTTATGTGAAAAAGAGAAGGAAGCATAGTGTAAACTACTGTTGTTTGCAGTTTTCCAACATTTGCCTGTTAAGCTAGATCCTAACAATGAAGTGACGGCTTTACTATATAGTCTAGGTTGGTCTCAAACTTAAGCTCCGCCTTCCTCTCACAGGTGACTCTCAGGAGTCATAGTGGCTTGGACTAAGTGAGCTAGATCATTCAAAACAAAGAGGCCCTTGAAAGCTGAGTGTAATCCCAGCACTCTGGGAGGAGAGGCCGGTGGATCAATGTGAGTTCGAGGCCATCAGGGACTATACGAGTCGAGGGCAGCCAAGGCTACACAGAGAAACCCTGTCTCAGAAAGGAGAGAGAGAGAGAGAGAGAGAGAGAGAGAGAGAGACAGACAGACAGACACCGAGAGACCTTTGAGCTTCATCATTTTTGCAGGCACAGTAAAGCAAGCCAAGGATAAGGATGGTTATATAGGACAGAGCTAAGAAGCTGAGAACAAGCCAAGCAGTGGTGGCTCACACCTTTAATCCATCTCCAGGGAGGCAAAGGCAGGCAGATCTCTGAGAAAAAAAAATCTCTCCTTTAAAGGTTTTCAACAGTTTAGATTAACAATCCAATCCATTAGGCAAGATTCACACCCGGGGGTTTCTTCAAGGTAGCCTCCAAGACAAAGCATTGCCCACATTGTTGGAAGAGCTGGCCATGGCAGCTCGGGCCTGTAGTGTCAGAAAGCTAAGACAGGAGAGTGGCCCCAAGTGCATGACCAGCCTGGACTTCAGAGAGACCCTGTCTCTCTTCTCTTCTCTTCTCTCCTTTCTCTCCCTCCCTCCCACCCTCCCTCCTTCTCTCTCTCTCTCTCTCCCCCCACACACCCCCAGACAGGGTTTCTTTGTGTAGCCCTGGCTGTCCTGGACTCACCCTGTACACCAGGCTGGCCTCGAACTCACAGCGATCTGCCTGCCTCTGCCATCTGAGTGCTGGGATTATAGGCGTGCACCACCACGCTCCCCTGAGACCCTGTCTCAAAGAAACGAACATCTGAATGTTGCCTCCAGTCTTTGAGTTCACTGAATGGGAAATGTTAACTCTTACACTCTGGATTTAACCTCGACACCAATGACATTTCACAGGTGGTGCCCTACCTTTGATCTATACCCAGAGGCCATCCCTTAATAAGAAACCCTTGGGCGAGGGGGTTGGGGTGTGACTTAGTTGGTACAGTGGTTGCCTCACTTATACCAGGTCTGGAGGGCACATGCCTACTGTGCCACCAGGAGGCTCAAGTTCAAGCTCACCCTTAGCTATGCCGTGAGTTTGAGACCAGTGCGGGCTTCATAAAACCCTACCTGAAAATGCCGAAGAATAAAGTTTTGTAAGCTATTGATTATGAGCAAGAACAATCTTGGAGTTTTCAACCTGCTGGGTTCTAGATGGAAATTGTTTTCTTCACACTCTGCTTGCAAATGGAAATGTTCTCTTTGTCCCAAGCCTCTCTTGCAACATCACTCCGGGCTACAAGAACTTAGAGGCAGGGGGTGCAGCTTGTCTCGGCCTCACCTCCAGCTCTGTAACAAACAAGCCAGCGCTGGATCTGAGTGGAACAGTATTGGTTTCCTGGGACAGGAAAGCACGGAAGTTGTCAGTCACTATTTTTTTTTTTCTCATAGCTCTGGAGACCACAGTCTGTGGGCTCTGAGGGGCTTTCCACTCCTAACTTTTGGTGGTTAATGGCAACATTTAGCTTTTTATTTATTTATTTTTGGTTTTTCGAGACAGTTTCTCTCTGCAGCCTTTGCTGTCCTGGACTCACTTTGTAGACCAGGCTGGCCTCGGATCTTTAACATTTTACTTACCAATAATTTATCAGGCTGGAGGGATGGCTCAGAGGTTAGGAGCACTGACTGCTCTTCCAGAGGTCCTGAGTTCAATTCCCAGCAACCACGTGGTGGCTCACAACCATCTACAATTCATTCTGATGCCCTCTTCTGGCCTGCAGGTGTACATGCAGGCAGAGCACTGTATACACAATAAATAAATATATCTTTAAAAAATTAGCTTATCATCCATTCATCCATTCAAAATACTGGGAAATGAACCCAAGGTCTCCCACATAAGAACTGTGTTCTGCCGTTAATCTATATCACTAGCAGTCTCTGTTGTTTATCCATTCATCTGTGATGGGCACTTTGTTTCTAGTAGTGATGTTAGCCATAATTGTTTCGTTATGACATTTTTGTACACGTGTTCTCTAGAGGAACAGAACAGAGAGTCAGCAGTAGGACTTGTGTGCTGGAGAAGCTGTGGTCATGGTTGATAGTGAGTACAAAGCCAGGCGCCTTAGTAGTCCCAACCTGGCTCTGAACTGCCCAGTCTGCTTTGGAAGAAGCGTGATGTAGCATTTTTCTTCTCTTTTAAAGACAAGGTCTCTTTACATAGCCCTTGCTGTCCTGGAACCATGCCTGGCAAGAAGCTGGATTTTTATATCAGTAAAGGAATGCAGCAACAACAGAATAGATGAACTTTCCAGTGAGACAAGGGCTAGGCGTGGTGGCGCACGCCTTTAATCCCAGCACTCGGGAGGCAGAGGCAGGGGCATCTCTGTGAGTTCAAGGCCAGCCTGGTCTACACAGTGAGTCCAGGACAGCCAAGGCTACACAGAGAAACGATGTCTCAAAAAAGCAAAGAGAGAGAGAGACAGACAGACAGACACAAGTAAAAAGCAGAGCTTTGGGCTGGATGTGGTGGGATACACCTTTGATCCCAGTGGAAGGAAGGGGCAGGCTGATGTCTGAGTGTGCGCATGTGAGTGCGCGTGTATGTGTAAACACCTGCATTCCATGACAGGAAGTCAGAGAACAGCTTCTCGGAATTAGTTCTCTCCTTGTACCATGTGGGCTCTGGGATCAAAACTGATGGTGCCAGGTTTGGCAGCACCAAGCACCTTTACCCCCTGAGCTGTGACTGGACCCTCCCCACCCCTTTTACTTTTTTTTCTTTTTTTTCCGGAAAGTTTTCTTTTGTAATTCAGGCTGACCTTGAGCACACTAAATAGCCATGTGAGACTCCAAGTGCTGGTATTAGAGTCACACACCACCTGGTCTGGCTGCCTTCTTTTTCTTCCCCCCCCCCCAACTCCATTTTATGTTCATTCTTGTTATGGAGAGAGGCTCTCACTCTGTAACTCTGACTGATCTGGAGCTCCCTACCTAGACCAGTCTAGCCTCAGACAGAGATCCACCTGCCTCTGCTCCCATGTGCTGGGATTAAAGAAGCACCCCTATGACTGCCCTTTTTTTTTTTTTTTAAGATAAAATAATTCATTTATTTTTATCTTACGTATACTGTCTTTTGCCTGCATGTGTGTCTGTGTAAGAGTGTCAGATCCCCTGGAACTGGAGTTACAGATGATAGATGTGAGCTGCCTTGTGGGTGCTTGGAATTGAGCCCTGGTCCTCTGGAAGAGCAGTCAGTGCTCTTAACCATTATTGTTGTTTTGTTTTTGAGACAAGGTTTCTCTGTGTGACAGCCCTGGCTGTCCTGGACTCACTATGTAGATCAGGCTGGCCTAGAACTCAGAGATCTGCCTGCCTCTGCCTCCTGAGTTCTGGGATTAAGGGCATGTGCCACCAACATTTTCGAGACAGGGTTTCTCTGTGTAGCCTTGGCCATCCTGGACTCATTTTGTAGACCAGGCTGGCCTCGAACTCATAGCGATCCGCCTGCCTCTGCCTCCCGAGTGCTGGGATTAAAGGCGTGCACCACCACGCCCGGCTACTCTTCCTCTTTTGTGTGTGGAGTTTGTTGAACATGAGGCTGTGTTTTTTTTTTTTTTTTTTTTTTGGGTTTTTCGAGACAGGGTTTCTCTGTGTAGCCTTGGCCATCCTGGACTCATTTTGTAGACCAGGCTGGCCTCGAACTCACAGCGATCCGCCTGCCTCTGCCTCCCGAGTGCTGGGATTAAAGGCGTGCGCCACCACGCCCGGCGAGGCTGTGTTTTTGTCTTGTTATTTTGAGACAGCCTCTCTCATGTCCTAGAACTTGATATATAGACTAAGTTGGGCTTGAACTCAGAGATCTGCCTGCCTCTGCCTTCCGAGTGCTAGAGAGTCTCTGTAGGTTATTAAGTTTCATCAGATTTGTAGGATTTGGGCCATATTTTTCTTTATTTTTAAAAAATTAATTTAATGTAGCTGAATGCTCTATCTGCATGTACACCTGCAGGCCAGAAGAAGGCATTAGATCACACTTAACATGGTTGTGAGCCACCATGTGGTTGCTGGGAATTGAACTCAAGACCTCTAGAAGAGCAGCCAGTGCTCTTAACCACTGAGCCATTGCTCCAGCCCCTTGTTTTTGTTAAAAGCATGCCTTTAATCATAGAAGGTGAATTTCAGGATTTTGTTTTATAGAAAATACTAAACTATGCATGAGAGCAGAGACAGACAGTGTACAAGAAAGTCTACACCCAACACCACATTCACCAAAAGCCAGATCACCCCCAGCCCTTCCTCTTTTTCATTCTGAAGTAAATCCCAGATATCGTACCCCAAAAATGCCATTTCCCTCACTTAACAGAGAGCATGATGAGAGGTGCAGGGTTTCCCATAAGCTGGCATGCTCTCTTTGCTTTTGTGTGAAAAGATTTGTGGTTGTTTTTGTTTGAGACAGGGTTTCTATATGTAGCCTTGACTGTCCTGGAACTCAGAGATCCACCTGCTGAGATTAAAGGCATGTGATACCATGACTAGCTAAATCGGCATTTTTGGGGATCATAGTAAGTTACTATGTACCAATTACCTGTTAAGCTATTTGGAGTCTAAACATCTTTGTTCTATAAAAGTTCATATATATATGTTTTTTTGAGATAGAGTTTCTCTGCGTAGCCCTGACTATACTAGACTCACTTTGTAGATCAGGCTGGCCTTGAATTTATAGAGATCTGCCTGCCTCTGCCTCCTGAGTGGTGGGCCCAGCTGACTGATGTTATACTTAATAATAATATTTACTCCATTTACATTTGCTCTTTGTTTTTGTATTCATGTGCAAGTGATCATGTATATACAAGTTGTGACTAGAGGGCATATTCTGGTGTTTTACTTTAGAAACATTATTCACTTCTTTTTTTTTTTTTTTTTTGAGACAAGGTCTCTCATTGGCTAAGAACTCACCAAAGTAGGTTAGGTGGACTGACCAATGAGCTTCAGGGATCTGCCAGGCTCTTATTTTCCAAGTGCTGGGATTACAAGTGCATGCCCACAATGCCCGGCTTTTTCTATGGGCTCAAGGGCTTGAAGCCGTGTCCTTGTGCTTTGCTTATTTTTCATGGATATAGCTACAGATGTGTTGTGATCCAAACTCTCTTATGGTTCCCCCTGTAACAGGCTTCACCAATCCATGAATGGAATCAGATTTTGGCATTATTGGAAAGTGGGAGCAATAGCCGGGCAGTGGTGGTGCACACCTTTAACCCCAGCACTTGGTTGGCAGAGGCAGGTGGATCGTTGTGAGTTCGAGGCCAGCCTGGTCTACAAAGCGAGTCCAGGACAGCCACGGCTACACAGAGAAACCTTGTCTCGAAAAACAAAAAACAAAAACAAAAACAACCAAACAACAACAACAACAACAATAAAAGAATGCCAGGAGTGGCGCGTGCGCGCCTTTAACCCAAGCATCAGAGGCAGGCAGATCACTGTGAGTTCAAGGCCAGCCTGGTCTACAGAAGAGTCCAGGACAGCCAAGGCTACATAGAGAAACCCTGTCTTGAAAATTTAAATTAAAAAAGAAGAAGGAAGAGGAGGAAGAGGAGGATGAGGAGGAGGAAAAAAAGAAATAAAGTGGGAGCAATTGGTAGGTGGGCCTCAGTTGGAGGAAACAGAACCCTGGAAGTATGATTTGGAAAGCAATACCTTGTCCATCATCTCTTGTATCCCTTTCTGCATCCTGGCTGCTGTGAAATGAGTGGCTTTGCTCTACTCTGCCTCTCTCTCATGATGTTTTGTCTAAACAGGGTCCAGAAACAATAGAGAAACCAGGGGTTGAAACTTCTAGAACTATGATCTAAGAGCAAACATTTCCTCTCCTTGTGATATTGGCTACAGCAGTGAAGTAACTAACATACCCTCCAGTGTTTCAGCCTCCGTGACGACCAAGTCTGCTTCGCCCTTTAGGCTTTCAACCTGTCAGCAGTGAGCTCGGGATCCATAATTTCCCTCTGTGCTACCCACGAACCCTTTATGGAGGCTGCTGTTTCTTTTCAGCTCCGAAGCAGAATACCTTGTTCCTTACTGAATTTGCAGAGCCTCCTTTTCATGCTCCCCCAGGGCTCCTAGCTCAGACACACCATTAGCTACACTGGCCAGCCCCTACCCATCACTGAATTAAACAGTCTCAAAGACTAGCTTCCATACCCACATCCTACCTCCACAGCCTTGACCTCATCCTGCTAATGACCTCATCCACCCAGTCCCCACAGAAAACTGTCCCCACCAGTTATTTCAATCCAACTCCCCATTCTCTGCCAATCCCCTGCCTCAGGCCAGCAGAAGGGGTGGGACCTCCAGGGAGGCTGTCCACTGATTCTCTAGGTGGACAGGGTAGCGGGGACAGGATCACCAGGGCCTTAATCCATCACTGGATTGTAGACAACACAAGAAAAGGAGCACAGCCCTTTAAACCTTTCTGTAAGACAGAGGCCTAGGCAGAGCTGTGGGTGGCAGCCACCGGGGCACAGGAAGGGCATTGGTAGGCCGAACACTCACAGTAAAGGGATGAGGGCAGAGTACGTTGGATCAGGATAGCAAGAGAGCCAGTCCCACAGGAGGTTTCGAGGGCAGCATAGTAGAGCCTGCAGTTATATACCGGCTGGGGCCTGACTTGATCTTCTACAGCAGCAAAGCCTTCTCAGTCTGCGGCTCTCAACAGACGGAGGCCACTCAACGAGGCCTCCAACTCGTCAAGTAAAGGAGCCTCCAACTTGTCAAAAATGAGTGGTCAACTCTCTCCTCAATCTCTCTGGCTGGACCAAGGGTCCAAGGAACCTCTAGATGTGAAAGTGGGGGCAGGGAGTCAGGCTCACAAGCAGGCCGTTGGGAAAGCCCAAGTAATTGCACCTGGGTCCCATGTGCACTGTGCACCTGGGCTGGGGGTGAAGGGGGAGACTGATGGCCACGGCCTGGACCCCAGCTGCCCCTTCTTAGCTGTGTACCCCCCTCCAACCCCCTGGGGGAAGTCCTGAGGGATCCACTATTGCCAGAGCAAGGCCTGTTTTGAACGGTTCCCTCGTTATTGCCTGGGCCTGAGACCCAAGGCCATATGTGTCCAGGCACGGTCTCTCCCGTAACGGGGGTTAGGGGCCAAAGGAGCAGGGAAGATGGACAAAGTGGGGGAAGGGGTGTGTACGGAACATAAAGACAGATTGAAGAGGTGGAGAAAAGAGAGTTGAGCACAGCGCGACAGAAGAATGGGACTCGACCCAGGAAAGACTGGAAGGGCTAAGGACAATTAAGAAAGAAGGGACCCGAGGGGCAAAGTATGGGGACCGAAACAGGATGACTAAGGGCTGTGAGGGGACCTAGAGGAAGAGAGAGGATTGGGTTGGGGGCGGGGACAATGTCCCGGAGAAGGCATTAAAGGGAAGGGGGTGGGTGGGTTCGAGCCTGCTTGAGCCCCGAGGGTCCGCCTGGTAATTAGACCTTGTTCCAGATGAACCCCCCCACTCCCGTCCAGCAATCAAAATGCTAATTGGCCTGACGCCTCCGGCTGCGCCTTGGACGGTCCCCTCTGGGAAGTAGCCCGGACAAGCGGTGTGGCTGGCGGGGAACCCTCGCCCCCACCCCCCCCCCCCCTACGGCGAGCTTCGCCGGCTGCTGCTCAGCGATAAGGGGGAGGCCGCACTCGCTCTGCCCCCTCGGGAGCGCCTGCCACGCAAGATGAATGTTCCGCCGCTGAGGAGCTGGGCCGCTAGCATAGAGCAGGCAAGTGGCCTCCAAGCTCAGTGTGTAGGGCAGGTAGCTCACACCCACCGTGGCCGAACGCGAGGCAATGGATGCAGGTAGCAGCCTAGCGCGCAGCAGGAGGAAGGGAGTTGAGCTCAGCACTGCTGCGCCACCCAGGCGCCTGCGCCCGCCAGGCCAGTCCGTATAAGGTCACCACGCTGCCAGTCCCCGCTTGCCGCTCCGCTACCATAGTCGCTAGCTCGAGCAGATGCGTGAGGAGACCTCAGCTCAGAGACCCCAAAGCGAGGAGGGGGCGACGAAGGGACAATGGCGGCGCCCGGCCCTAATTGGGAACATATGCACCCGCGCGCGGCCATTGTGAGGCCCCCAAGCCCCAGTGCCCCGCCATTGGCCATTGGGCTTGACGTCATGGGGGCTGCAAACTACGGGCGGGCGGCCACGGGAAGGGTTATCCGCCTGGTTGCGGGCCGCCTGGGGAAGCTGCAAACGCGCGGAAGGGCGGAAACCACCAATGAAGCGGAATTTCTGGAACAGGGGCATGGCAGCCCCTCTCATCATGCACACTCATCTTGCACCGACGCCACAGTGCTGGATATCCGTCCCGAGGGAGAGATGGGGGCAGAGAGGTCCCTCCAGCGGGCACAGGGTCAGCCGAGGTGACAGAATGGCAAGAGGCACTGCGGCACTGGGCGCACACAGGCTTCCACACTGCGTTTTCGCTGCCTCAGCATTCACTCCTTTGGTCTCCCGCCTCTCCCCGCCTCCGCACATCCCGCGCCTAGCTTCCTGACCTTATGGAAGGCAGCGTGGACTCGACTGAGGTCCGCTTGCGTTCTCCTCAAAAGAACAAGAGTCTGGAGTGCGAGAGTGCCCGGCCCATTCCTACCTCTCCCCACACGCCCGACTGTGTCACCAAGTATCAGGTCGCCATTCCCCGAGCCGCACGGGGGAACTCCGCACAAGTCGAGGCGAGGCATCCCCAGGACCCCTCCCAGGAGACCCTGGCCCGACCCAGCCGGGCGCAGCCATTTCCGCCGGCCTTTTTCCCCTCCCCGCCCACCCCCTCCCCCAGCGCTTGGCTTTAAAAGCCAGAGGCTGCGCTCGGCGGTAGGCAGAAGAGGCTTGCGGGCTCTGGAGGCCTGCCCCAGAGCTGTCCGAGAGCGGAGCCCCGCCCCTGGACCCCCGTCCCTCCCTCTCTCTTTTCCTTTCTCGGCCCGCCCTCCCTGAGCACCCCTCCCCCTGAGGACCCCCGCCCGCCGCCCGCCGCTGCCGCCGCCGCCCGCTCCGACTGCAGAACAATAAAGCCAGCCTCCCAGAGACCCCCGCCGAGGACCCCCGCCCGGCGACCAAGCCTGGGTGGCCCGCCCCTCTCCGCCAGCGCCAGCTGAGCGCGCCCGGGCGCTGGCCGCGGTGCTGCCCTAGCCAGCGCTGGCCGCGGTGCTGAAGCTGCTGGTGCTCCTGCCGCTGCTACTGTCGTGTTCTCTTGGCCCCGCGCTGCCGCCCCCGGGGGCATGGGGCGCCGCTGACTGAGCCTCCGCCGCCGCGGCGGGGGGGGGAGGGGAAGGGGGCCGTGGGGCCGGGCCAGCCCTGCACCCATTCGCAGCCTCCGGGCCCGGGACGGAGCCGCTCCCCCCCTCTCCGCCCCCCCCAGCCTCCTCCCCCGCCTGTCCAGGGGCGGCACTGCGGGCTGGGAAGCCGGGACCAGAGGAGGGAAGGAAGGAAGGAAGGAAGGAAGGAAAGAAGAGAAAAGAAGATAAGAGGAAGGAAGGACGGACGGAGAGAGAGAGAGAAAGAGTGGAGCGATCCGGAGGTGAAGAAGAGACGCAGGGCAGAAAGAAGAGAGAGGACCACACTCGCCCAGCAGCATCCACAGGCCAGATTGGGAACAGTGCTGCTTCCACGGCTCCTCGGATGGTGACGGGGCCTCGCCGCGGACGCAGTCCCCCCGAGCCCCGGCTCTGCAGGCCCTCACTGCCGAAGCCCCGCAGGAATCATGCCCAGGTCCTTCCTGGTTAAGAAGGTCAAACTTGACACATTCTCTTCGGCAGACCTCGACAGCTCCTACGGGCGCGCCCGCAGCGATCTCGGAGTGCGACTGCAAGATAAAGGTGCGCTCGGGACTGCAGCTGGGGCAGGGCCCAGGGCTTTGCAGGAAGGGGTGGATGGCCAGAGTGTGGGGGTGGAGTGGCAGGGTAGGAGGAGATGTGGATCCAACGGAAGCAGCCTGAAGCTGGAATCGGGAATGAAGGCTGAGGAAAGGGGAGCAGAGAGTAAGGCCAGACAGCTTCCAAGATTGGGTAGAGTGTGGGTACAGGAGAGGTAGGAAAGAGGGATCAGGAACAGGAAGCACTGAAGGTACCCACTGACCCACACATAGACTTGTGCTGAGAAATACACAGCTGCACGGAAACCTGCTAACACAACAGGACCCGGTTAAATGGGCACATGCAAACCCACACCCAAAAATCTGGATCTGTTTCACTTTTCTTTGGCTATACCTTCAAAACCCCCTACTAGGGCTAGCTAGGGAATGCTGGGAGCTCTAGGGAGTAGGCATGGGGTCTGGCAGGGCCACCCACCTGTCAGGGCCTAGGTACCAGAAGATGCAACAGCAGTAGCTCCCCTGGGCTCAGGATTAGGGAGGAAGAGGCCAGCAAGGGAAGCCAAGGTATTTGAGTCAGGGGAGGCTCTTTGTGTAAGGGTGCCCAAGTTCAAGGACAACTGTTAGCATGCGGGCAAGGGGGCCAGGAGTGCCAGCAGTGTGGGGTGGCAGAGCAAGTGTGACCTGCAAGAGCATAAGCCTGTGTGGGCCCATGTGACTGCGTGTGGCCATGTGACTTTGTGCGTTTGTGTGTGACCCTGTATGTGTGCCTGCCTGTGTGCCACTACATGAGACCACGTGACTCTGAGGCCGCTGTGCACCATGTGACTGAGAGTGTGTCTGGATGACTGACTGCATGTGTGACCCTGCATATGTGGGAGTTGAGTTCCAGTGCTAGGGTCAGCATACAGCATATACCCTGTGAGATGACACCAGGCCCCGGTGGTTGCTGAGAGCCTAAGTGTAACCCTGAAAGAGTCAGAGCCTGCATTGTGAAGGGTATGCCTTTATGAGTCTGAGTTTGTGAGATCCGTCCTGTACCTTGGAACAACTGCAGTTACTGGCACGAACGATGTCCACCTGCAGCTTGTCTTTTAAGGTGTCCCCTAAGGATACCCTGGCAGCTTTCCTAGTCCCCTGACGGGAGCCTGAGAAGCTCCCCAGAAGGGTTAGGGCATCGGGAGAAAAGAAGAATGTGGAACAAAGCAGGACCCAGGATAATGGGAAGCAAGGGGTAGAGATGCATGAGTTCTCGCGGCAAGGGTAGAGATCGGCTCCGGCGAGTGGTTAGAGAGATGGAAGATGAAGGAGCGTATGGGTGATGGCCCAGAGATGCTGGTTAGGTTGAAGTCACTAGGGTTTTGTTGGCACACCTAGGGAACAAGAGGGACAGCCCCAAGTCTGGAAGCAGATTCTGGGGTTCCGAAGAAGGCCCCGGGGATCACGAAGAGGCAGAACCGTCGGGGTCTCTGGGCTGGAGACTCTGGCTTTGTGCGCGGCGGGTCTGCAGTGTGTTGCATAATCAGGGAAAACTGCTGAAGTGGGGAGAACCCGAGGGGGAGGGGAAGGAGGAGGAGGAAGAGAGGAGCGCCGCCCCTCCCCCCTGACCTTGAGGCTCGCTGAAGGGGGGCAGCCGCGCCCGAAGATGCATCTCTCGCCTCCCCGCGCGGGGGCGGGGCGCTCGGGCGGCGGGGGAGGAGCCCTGCCAAGGCCCTGTCTCATCCTCTGCTGTCTCTCTTCTCTCCTCTCTTCCCCTCCCCACGGTCTCCATCCTCTCTGCCCTATGGTCCCCGGTCCCTTCTCCTTTGTCCTAATCCCTGTTCGCCCTCCTTTCGGACCCTGACGTCCCCCGCTATGTCTTCTCGGTCTCCCGCCGCCCGCTTTACGTGTGTCTTGCCCGCTGCTCCATTCCCCTCCCGCTGTCTGTCTGTCCGCCTCCGCCCTCAGGATACCTCAGTGACTACGTGGGGCCTGCGTCGGTCTACGATGGCGACGCTGAGGCGGCGTTGCTCAAAGGGCCATCCCCGGAGCCTATGTATGCTGCGGCTGTGCGCGGAGAGCTTGGTCCCGCGGCCTCTGGCTCAGCACCGCCGCCCACCCCTCGCCCAGAGCTGGCTACTGCTGCTGGCGGCTACATCAACGGCGACGCGGCGGTCAGCGAAGGCTACGCGGCCGACGCCTTCTTCATCACTGACGGGCGCTCACGCCGTAAGGCTGCTAATGCTAACACTGCTGCGGCCCCCTCCACAGCCTCGGTGGCTGCCCCCGACAGCGACGCTGGAGGTGGGGGCGGGCCGGGCACGCGAGGCTCTGGATCAGGGTCGGCTAGTCGGGGCGGCACGCGCGTGGGGGCGGGCACCGAGGCGCGTGCGGGGCCAGGAGCTACGGGCGCTGGTGGCCGGCACGCCTGCGGCGAGTGCGGCAAAACTTACGCCACGTCGTCGAACCTGAGCCGCCACAAGCAAACGCACCGCAGCTTGGACAGCCAGCTGGCAAGGCGTTGCCCAACGTGTGGCAAGGTGTACGTGTCCATGCCGGCCATGGCTATGCACCTGCTCACGCACGACCTGCGCCACAAGTGCGGCGTGTGCGGCAAAGCCTTCTCGAGGCCCTGGCTGTTGCAGGGCCATATGCGCTCTCACACGGGCGAGAAACCCTTCGGCTGTGCGCACTGCGGCAAGGCCTTCGCAGACCGCTCCAACCTGCGCGCACACATGCAGACGCACTCCGCCTTCAAGCACTTCCAGTGCAAGCGCTGCAAGAAGAGCTTCGCGCTCAAGTCTTATCTCAACAAGCACTATGAGTCAGCCTGCTTCAAGGGCGGCGCCGGCGGCCCCGCAACCCCTGCGCCGCCACAGCTCAGCCCGGTTCAAGCCTAGGGCAGCGGGGCCTCCGCCAGCCAGGTCGGCTCTCAGCAATACGGGCCCCCAGGGAAGTCTCCGCTGGCGTCCGGGCGGAGGGGCTGGAGGGCGGGCCCCTCCTCACAGCAATAGGGGCAGGGAGCCGGCCCCACCCCGCCCGCTCGCCAGGAGCCTTGCCAGCCCCTTCAAGCAATAGGGTCCCGAGGGGAGACCCACCCTGAAAACCCTCCCCTCTCCTCCAGGGTGCCCCAGGCTTTCTCCCAGCAATAGGGTCTACCAGACCCAGAACCGAACCTCATCTCTTAGTTGGGTCTCTGAAGACAGGGGTGAGAGGTGAGGTAAGGAGCGCCCTCCTCCCTCCTCTGCACCCCTGGATCGCGTTGCAGAGACTCAGGTCTTCCCCATCCCTTCCCAAGCCTTCCAGGCCAAGCCTTCAGCCCGGCGTCCAGGGAGTCAGCTCCACTTGGGCAGCTGGCCGGAGAAGGATCAGGAAAGCAGGCGGGCCACAGAGGCGTTGTGTTTCACAGGCTTTGCAGACCTCCCGGAGTGCTAGGCGATTTGGTGATGGGGAGGGGCGCGGACGGCGGCAACCCTCTCCCTCGGGTTCTTTCTGGGGCCTCAGTCCGAGCCTCCCTCCTACCCACGCCTCGCACCCTCTGCCAAATCCGAATTCTTCCAGCCCGGCTTCCGGGGCTCTGTCCTCCATAACGAATAATAATGACACATATCGGAATCGCATGAACTTATCCGACCTACTCAGACCCCGATCCCGCCCTGCCCCGGGGCCCCCTCCCTCGCTCCCCAGGCTTCGGGTGTTGGAGGACGGATACCCGGGCCGGCAGGCTGGCGTGCCACTGCCCTCTACACACCTCTGTATTTGCTTTGCGGGTAAAGCCCCCTGGGGGGGGTGCGGACGCGTCGGGTTCCTTTCTTTCTGTATTTATACATTTTATTTATGAACGGATTGCACTCGGGTCAGGGAGGGGGCGCCTAACCCTCATCCTTCCCGCCGACGCCCGGGGCTTAGGTTGTCCAGGACCATTTCCTCTGCCCCTGAGCTTCGCCTCACAGAGGCAGGCCCTTCCCGGAGGCCCAGGCCCCACCCCCACTCGGTTGCCAACTTTCACCCGTCTATGCCAAAGCCTTGGCGGTGACCCTACCCCAAGGGCCCGCCCTATTGGCCGCCGCCTTTGTGACATCACTGCATGCAGTCCCACCCTTCTTCCCAACCCTTCCCGGGGCTGCCCGCTCCCCTTCCTCTTAGTTAGTCCGATGCAGACTATAGAGCAATAACGCGCACTGCATGTGAAGCTGCCGCAGCCTCTAGAGTTACTGAGAATCAGGTATCCCCTGCCCTACCCATCCCATAGGCCCCTAGATCAGGGATGCTGCGCGGGGCCGGCCACGCAGACTTTCTTTCCCCATTCCCTACCCCAGGGCAGAGCCCGGCAGGCGTCAAGGTTCCAGAGGCTGGGATAGAATGGTATCACTCAAGGCCTCTCTTGTCAATCCTTCATCACTCACCGACCCATCATTGGGTACCTACGATATGCCAGGCCCATTCCCCTAAACCGGTCAGAGATGCGGCAACCTTCGGGGAGGTGCCTGTCGGTGACAGGGCCCAATACGCTTGGGTAGGCCAGGGCAGAAGGCTGGATCCCTGGGCCCCTATGGCCTCTCCTACCCACCTCGGTCCTGGAATATGCTGGGTGTAGTCAGGCTCTGCCTTTTACTTGGGCCTTATGTTCCCAGCTCTAATTGGACAGGTCCAGGGTCTGGGGGCCCAGCTTCCCCAGGGACACCCATACAGGTACCCATTTTCTGACTCCCTGAGATACGAGGCTCTGCTGTCTCTGTGCCGCTAAGGTGCAACACGCTGGAGTATATATGGCCAGCCTCATCCCAGCACCAAGCTTGGCTACCCTCCTGGTGCGGACCCGCAGGCCTAGCATAGCAGTGCCCATATCTAACCCCTTTATGCCACCTGGCGAAACGCCCACAGTTCCCAGCTCGGGCCTGCCAGCCTGTGCCGCATGCACACGCACACAGAGGCGCCCACCCTGCCCCACTCCTTACTCCTGTCTACCTACCTATGGAGAAGGCTGGAAGGGCTGTGGGCCCACCAGGATCTCCCGCTTCGCCCACACCCTGCCGCCGTGGAAAGCCATGGGCCCCCTCCCGCCCCCATAATTGAGCAGCACAATAACCGACTTAGCGAATTCAGGTAGAAGGAACGTTTAGGTAGCACCTATTTTGTACTGATTCTACAAGTAGGGCCCGAGGTGCGGGGGGCCCTCGGGTGGGGGCTGTGGCTGCCGGCCCGCCCCGCCCCCATCCCTGCCTGCGCCCCGCCACCTTGTACATACTCCTGGCCCGCAACAGGCCGGGATTTTTACTCGGGCCGTGTCCCTCTTCCGCCCCCGTTTGGGGCCGGGCCGGCCGGACAGACGGACGGACGGACAGACCTCCTTCCTAAGCACAATAGCACCAGCTCCTCGGAGCGCCGCACCTCCACGAGGAGAATAAATGCCACTCTTGATAGAACTTGGAGTGTTGACTGGCGTGTCCTGTTGGGGGTGCTGCTAGGGGTATCTGAGGGTGTCTAAGGGGAGCTTTACCGGTTCTGCAGGCTCAGACCAGTGCTGGGAATTCCACATGAAGCACTGACCTTGGCCTTTCTCCTACTGGAGAAGGTCAGCTGGGCCAGAGAAACCCTTGCCTAAAGGCAAAGCCATTGACAATTCCCCTAGGGCAATTGAGTCTGTTCCGGCTCAGGTATTCAGGGGTCTCGTAGCATCTGGGCCTTTAGCCCAAAGTTAGATTCTACCCAAGCTGACCTGAAAGCAGCCCCTGGCCTGGAATGCCTCTACTCTATCACCCTTAGTAATTCTTCAGCAGCAGTGACAGCTCTGGGTCCCTCATCCTTAGCAAGCCTCTGGGATGATGTTGGAGGAAACGGGACCATAGAGACTTCAGGATCTAGTCCCTGTCCCCGAGGCCTGCTGCTCTCCATCAGATTGCTAAACTGTGGGGCCGTGCCCCTGTGCTGCTGGACAGGGAGGCTGGCCCAGTGCAAGACTCCCAGGGAGAGAGGCACTTCTGCAACTACCCATAGCCCTCAGATTCTAGACAAGGCGAATATAGGAAGTAGGAGGCAGGGCTGTACTGGGTAGAGAGAGTCACAGGGGCAGGAGTGAGGGTGGAAGGCTCACCCAGCAGTGACCCCTGGCAAGCAGGTAAGCAGGTGGGAGGTGACTTTGGCTTAGATACTTTGTGTACATACGGCCAAACTAGGTCAGTCTTAGATCAGAGCTAGTACAACTGGCCCCATCATGGCAAAGCAGGAGTCAGACCCACTCAGATTCCATCCAGTGGCTAAAAAAAAAAAGAGAGATGAGCCGGGCGTGGTGGCCTTTAATCCCAGCACTCGGGAGGCAGAGGCAGGCGGATCGCTGTGAGTTCGAGGCCAGCCTGGTCTACAAAGTGAGTCCAGGATGGCCAAGGCTACACAGAGAAACCCTGTCTCGAAAAACAAAAACAAAAACAAACAAACAAAAAAAAAAAAAACAAAAAAGAGAGATGAGCTGCTGAGGCATGGTGGCGCATGCCTTTAATTCCAGCATTCGGGAGGCAGAGGCAGGTGGATCTCTGTGAGTTCGAGGTGAGCCTGGTCTACAAAGCGATTCCAGGACAGCCAAGATTACACAGAGAAACCCTGTGTCAAAAAAACAGAGAGAGAGAGAGAGAGAGAGATATGTATCTGCAGTAGGACACGGCCTGTGTGCCAGCAGCTTGGAGAATATTATAGTGGGGGAGGGCATACTTGGGAGAAGGTGGTTAACCAGGCTATCCACAGAAGGATCTTAACTGTCACTGTCCCTAACTGGAAAGAGATTGACAAGGTGTCTGTGTAGCCCTGGCTGTCCTGGAACTCGCTTTGTAGACCAGGCTGGCCTTGAACTCAGAGATTTACCAGCTTCTGCCTCCTAAGTGCTGGGATTAAAGGTGTTTGCCACCACCGCTCAGTAAGAGATTTCCTATTTGCAAAAGAAGCTCAGGCTCAGGAATGAGATGGATAGCTTGTGGATGGAACAGCCCAGGATTGCCTTTACATAGCCCTGGCTCCACTCATTCAAACGCCACTTTGGCAGGTAGCAAAAACATTTGAGGAAGCCTTTTTTATTTTTATTTTTTAAGATTTACTTATTATTATGTATACAATGTTCTGCCTGCACATACACCCTCAAGACAGAAGAGGGCACCAGATCTCATTATAGATGGTTATGAACCACCATGTGGTTGCCGGGAATTGAACTCAGGACCTTTTGGAACAGCAGACGGCACTCTTAACCACTGAGCCATCTCTCCAGCCCATGTTTCTGTTTCTTTAGTGGGCTAGAAGGATGGAAACAACTTCGTGGCGGGCTGAGATGAGCCTACCTCTCCATCACTGCAAATCCTCCTCCTCCTCCAAGGAAGCAGGTTCCTTGACCTGCTTGTGACCCCAGGGTGCTGGGGTCAGCCTGAAGCTGTAAAGTAAAACCTTCCTGGCCCACTTTCCTCCCCCTCCTGACGCTCTTACTCCATTAGGCTTGCAAGGCTCCTTACTCCAGGGCCTGGACCCCTTTCGTGGTCACCTCCAGCAGGGGGCTCTGCATCATGATTTTCTTGCCATCTCTTCCATCTATACCTTTAGTTCCAGACAATCTCACCTATTCTTTTTCTGTTCTCCCGGAACCCATGGCTACATTTCATCCTAGATTTTGATTGTGAAGCTGAGAGGGTAACCCCTCCCCCTCGGTCATCTGTTCCAACCTTTCTTCTTTGAATCAGACCCTGGTACTCCAATATAGGTCCTGTCTGTTTGCCACAGGTCTCCTCCACAGGACCGTCCTCCGCTTTTTTTTTTTTTTTTTTTTTTTTTTTTGGTTTTTCGAGACAGGGTTTCTCTGTGTAACCCTGACTGTCCTGGACTCACTTTGTAGACCAGGCTGGCCTCGAACTTACAGTGATCTACCTGCCTCTGCCTCCCATGTGCTGGGATTAAAGACGTGCCCCACCACCACCCGGCTCCTATGGCTTGTTGAAGGCTGAGAGCTTTAAGCCAGAATGTGAATGAATAGCTGCCTCCAAGGAGGTCTTTCATTCTATTGGTTGGTGTGAAAATTCACCTCCGGCTGATTTAATGGCAGGCTAGGTCTCAACCTCTCATTTAAAATTTTTTTATTCACCTTTATGAGCATTGGTGTTTTGCCTGCTTTTATGTCTATGTGAGAGTGTCAGATCTTGAAGTACAGACAGCTGTGAGATGCCATGTGGATGCTGGCATCTGACCCCAGGTCCTCTGGAAGAGCAGTCAGTGCCCTTAACCACCATCTTTCCAGCCCCTCAACATCTCACTTTTAGGTTTTGGTTTCACACTGAAAGTTGATATAGTCAGAGTGGTAGCCTAAGGACATGTGGAAGCCTCATACCCACTGACAGAGGGAGGAGTGAGGAAGGGATGACAGGGTTCACATGACTTACACTCACACTTGAGGTTCTTAAAGTGAGGTTCTTTTCTTTTTTCTTTTTTTGGTTTTTCGAGACAAGGTCTCTCTGTGTGGCCTTGGCTGTCCTGGACTCACTTTGTAGACCAAGTTGGCCTCGAACTCACAGAGATCCACCTGCCTCTCCCTCCCAAGTGCTAGGATTAAAGGCATGCGCCACCATGCCCGGTGTGTTTTCTTTTTCTATTTACTTTTTATTCATAAAAAACATATGGAACACTTCAAGAATTTGCGTGGTATCCTTGTGCAGGGGCCAGGCTCATAATCTCTGCATTGTTCCAATTTTAGTATATGTGCTGCCAAAGTGAGCGAGCACTCAAAGAGACATTTTCACTCCGCCTCCTTTTGGGGTCAGTATTCACAAAGACATGCTGGGTCAGCAACAAAGGAGTGTTCTGAGACACCGAACACATCAGGTTGGCTCTGATCCACGCAAGTCCATCCCTCGGGGCTGCTTTTCTCTTATGCTTACAGGAAGACACCTATAAGGTAGCCTCGACTGCTCATCATGGTGTGTGACATGAAGACAGAGTGACAAGAGGGAGAGAGTCAGAGGATACTATAGAAGTGGGGGCGACCTCAATAGGAAGGCTGGTGACACCCTGTGGGAGAGGCTACCAACCCCAGGATGAGTGCTTGCTTGACCTATAGAGGTGCCCCTCTGCCTTGCAATTCCCCAGATCAAGTCATGTTTCATTTTGGTCCCTTATAATGTTTCTGAAGGAAATCAAATGTTTCCTGAGGTCCAGATGTCTAATCCAGGTGGGTTAAGTCAGGTCTGCAACAAGTGGTTGGGGTGTCGGAAGAGGCCATGATGACTGATGAGTTGCTTAATTTAACCAACAGCTGGGCGGTTGCACACACTTGCTGTGAAGTGAGTCTGGGTGTTTTTCCAGTTTGATTCTTTGAGCGGCTATGTTCTCCAAGGTCCATTTAAAAGCTGTTCCTGCCTAGCAGCTAGGAATTACACAGTGCCAAGGCACTTAGCTCCGCCATTTGTGTGCATGAACACAGATTGGGGACCCCGCAAGATGTCAGCACACGGTTTCATAAATGACCCACACCCAAACCGCTGCTAGGTATGATGAAACTATGTTTTTACAGAAGTGGGACAAAGGGCAAGCAAGAGGTCAGGGGAAGTGCGCAGCTGCCAGGGAATCGGCAGCCAGTGTAGTCCTCGGCGGTCCAGCGAGACAAAACCTTGGCCCTCTATGCCACCGAAGTTCGCAGCCCAGCCGCACACAAGTTGCCTCCGCTAGTTTGCGACCGCAGTTCCCAGAGTGCTATGGTTCGTCAGCTCGTGACGCCTTCAACTCCCAGGAAGCTCTGCGTTCTGCTACCGCAGTTCCCAGCGTGCTCCGCATGTTTGCTTAGGCCCCGCCCCTTCTTGGCCTCGGACTACAAATAGACTCTTAGGAGACGCCAGGGCCAGTCAGTTGCTCCGCAGCGGCGCATCCTTCGTGTCTCTTTGCGCCGGCTACGGAGGCCGGCAAGGGGCGGTGGCGGAGGCCGTTGCTTAGGGTTCAGAGGCGGGGCCGCAGGTTCCAGGAGCTGCGAGTCGGAGGGTCAGGAGTGGGCCGCGACGAGGTGCGGGCCTAGGCCATGGGCGACCGTGGAGGGGCGGGCAGCTCTCGGCGTCGGAGGACCGGCTCGCGGGTTTCCGTCCAGGCTGACGGCGGGCCCATGGCATCCGAAGAGGAGGTGCGAGACGCGGCTGTGGGCCCCGACTTGGGCGCCCGGGGTGACGCGCCGGCTCCGGCTTCGACTCCAGTTTCAGCCCATACCCCGGACAAAGACAGGCACACCAGCGTGGGCGACGGCCACTGGGAGCTGAGGTAGCGGAGTGCCTGAACCCTTTACTTCTGATCTCCCCAGCAACACTCCCAGTTGTTAAAAGTTGCCCACAGCTTTGCGAGTTGCGAGTCTGGGAGCCTCCTTGGTCTACACTGGCTTTGGGGAGAGGGTCACTTGCCAAGGTCACCCCGGTGGGGTCGAGTAGCCGACCACGGAGCCCCGGCAGAGGAGTAGGCAAGCAACCCCTTTTCCAGATTGCTTAGGGAAGTACACCTTGAGGCAAGTCGCTTGAGGTCCTTTCTGAGGGCCAGGTAGCAGGAAATCTAAGCCCTGGGGGTTGGAGATGAATGAGCTTTTTTCTTTGGAAGGAGGTAGATGTTTTTCCGGGGAGGGTTACGATGAAGCGGTATCTGCTGGAGGCTCCTGAGGACACAAGCCTGTTTGGAGGGGAGGGGAATGGGCATTTGCCCAGGGCAGGGGACAATACAGGAAGCTTTCTTGTACTAACGGAGTGGCAGTGGCATCATGGCTTATTCACCCCTCTTCCACTAAGTAGGAGAGCCCGAAGCCCTGCTTATGCTACCAGAATGACTGCAGGCTTATAGGGACAGGGCTGACTACTGAGTGAGACTTTCATCCCTTGGTTGGAGTCCAGGAGAGAGGTTTGGTATGAACACACCCATGGGAGAGGCCTTGCCTAGCTGAATGTCTGACTGGAAGCAATGGAGAAGTGCATCATGTTCCTGGGCAGCATTGACTGCGTCCTCCAGGCAGGCCCTGAGACTCTTTTTGGTGTTCATCATGGGACCCTTTAGTAGCTCTGCATTAAGATGTAGCTGAGGGGCTAGGAGGAAGTGGATAACTGGGCTGGTGAAGTTTTCTTCTAGTGGGCACTGTGGGGAAGGGGCCCCTGGGCTGCCCTTGGCTGTTCACAGTTCACCTGGGAGATAAGATAACTTCGGTGTGAGGCAGGCATGGCACATTTGTGGACAAAGGTCTGGTAAGGAGGGCATGGAGGCAGAGTGGGGGAGGAGGCTGGTCCTCCTAAGAGGGATGGTGGTTTTCTGTAATTCAAAGCTGGTCTTGAGAGAGATTGGCTTCCTGCTTTCCATATGAAAAGATGCGCCCATCTCTATCTCTCTCTCTCTCTCTCTCTCTCTCTCTCTCTCTCTCTCTCTCTCTCTCTCCCTCCCTCTCTCTCTCTGTCTCCTCTAACAAACAAACATGGTTTCTCTGTGCACCCCTGGCTGTCCTAGAACTAGCTCTATAGACCAGGCTGGCCTCAAACAGAGATTAAAGGTGTCCATGCCCAGCTCCATCTGAAAAGACACTAAGGTTCCTAGAGTTCCTGTATGCTGACTCCCCTCATTGCCCTGCCCTTTAGAAGGAGTCAGGAATTTATCTAGTATGACCTCTAGGTGAGTGGGGATAGCATCTTTTTATGTAGGGTCATCATTGTTGTAGACAAGTTAATATTTAGGGATAGGCAAGAAAGAACAATCACATCTTTGGATGACCACTGAACTTATTCTGTGTCCTCTGGTGTGAGGCTTGTGCAAAGCTAGGAAAGGTGTGTGTGTGTGTGTGTGTGTGTGTAGGGTCCCGGTTGTGCCCCTCCTGCCCCCCATAGATGGTAGACTGCAGAGATGGGGATGGAGCGTATATCCCCTCTGTGGGCTTCATTCCAATTTGGGAAGGCCACAGTGCTTGCAGCCTCCTAGTTGAGGTACTAGATCCACTCTTCCTGTTGGTGGGCCAGGCTCTGACTGCCCTCCTGGAGTTGGCATGCAACTCACCCCATTGCCACCCTTCTCTTGCCAACTCCCCACTCTCTCTGTTGTTGCTCTTGGCAGGCCAACTTTCCTTTCACCCTTCCTCTTAACTCCTTGAGCTTCTGTATTCTCCTCTCTCCAGGACTTCCTGCTCACTTTATGCTGGGTTATTAATCCGGTTCTGGATGTCTGTCTTCTACCTTGTGGCAAGATGAGTCTATAAGTTCTGTCTCCTGATCATTTTTTCAGGTTGCACACATTCATGGGCACCCAATGCAAGACCTTATGGTGGTGGGCTTTTCTCAGGGTATTTGTCCCTTAATGTCTTTTGTACATCTCTAGCAGGGTCTGGGAATTATGAGGATCTTGCTTCCATCTTGTATCCCAGAGCTTGGCCCATAGGGCAGCACAGAAGAAATGCCAGGCGTCAGCAAGAAGAGAAGCTGGCATTTTGTTCCCTTCTCTTTCTATATGGGTTCCAGATTAAGCCCATTCTTGGGGGTTGATCCTTTGGGTGTGGCACAGACCTTTGCATGTGTGTATGGGGATCGTCGAGTTGAAGGAGAGGCAAGAGAGGATGCCACCTCTTTCTTGCTCTATGTATGGTTTACCTGGGTAGGCCTGGGTGATATTGGAAGGAAGGCCAGCTATCCTGTGTCCTTGTGGTCTCAGGGAGTGAGTGTAGGACAGCTGGAAGGCACAGGACATAGGCAGGCTTTTTACTAGGTGAGAGGGTGGCAAAAGCAGCTGTGATTGGGGCTAGCAAGTGCCTCTTTTCCCTGTTGGCCATTTCTGCAGCCTGCCCTTCAGCCCACTTGCTTCTGGTCACAGTGGCAAGCCTGGCCCTTTGCAGGCATTGGTGGATGGGCACTTTGTCCCTTGGGACAGATGCCCCTGATTTATGAAGGGAAGGAGTAGCATGGGTAAAAGCAGGGCAGTGGGAATGCTGCTTTTAAGATGCTGAATAGGGGAGCTGGAGAGATGGCTCAGAGGTTAAGAGCCCCGGCTGCTCTTCCAGAGGAGCCTGAGTTCAATTCCCAGCAACCACATGGTGGCTCATAATCATCTATAATGAGATCCGGTGCCCTGTTCTGGCATACAGGATGCTGAATGGGAGAGCCACAGAGAGACCTGAGATGGGTGTGGACAGTTGAGGAAGGAATTGGAAACCCGACAGAAAGAACGTGAAAAGAAGCTCTTCCCCCCCCCCCCCCCCCCGAAACAGGGTCTCTCTGTGTAGCCCTTGACTGTCTTGGACTCACTTTGTAGACCAGGCTGGCTTTGAACTCACAGCGATCTGCCTGCCTCTGCCTCCCAAGTGCTGGGATTAAAGGCATGCGCCACCACTGCCTGGTGAAAAGAAGCTCTCAAGACATTGTCTTTTGGGCCAGAGAGATGGCTCAGGACCAAAGGTCCTGAGTTCAATTCTCAGCAACCACATGGTGGCTCACAAGCATCTATAAAGAGATCTAGTGCCCTCTTCTGGCCTGTTGGCTCACATGCAGGCAGAATACTATAAAATAATAAATAAATCTTAAAAAAAAAAAAAAAAAAAGACATTGTCTTTTAAACCAGGCAAGGCGCCCCATATGGTGGCACATGCTTGCAGTACCAGCACTTGGGAAGTTAGAGCAGGAAGATCATCAAGGTCAGCCTGGCATACAAAGATCATATCTCCTAAAAAACAAAACAAAACAAAGACGGTTTGCTTGCTGCCAGCTCTGGAAAGCAGGAGTCATTCTCCACTTCTGTCTTCATTGTGGAGATGGTAAAAAAAAAAAAAAAAAAAAAAGGCAGCATGGTCTCTTTGGCTACCCAAAAGGGAGAGAGGTCAGTCTTGTGAAACAGCTTGGTTATGTGCAGGCAGTAGTTGGTAGTTTTGGGGCCAGGAGGCTTTAGGATATTTGTGTACTTCACTTTGGTGGAGGGAGACTGGTGGGGAAGTCTGGTAGACAGATGCGGAGATGCCTTCCTGTTTGGTTCATGGTATTACCTCTTAAAGACATCCACATCAAGCCAGTGAAACCAGTTTGGTGGGGGAGTTGTACCAAAGTAAGGGCAGCAATCAAGGAGGCAGGTGCAGATTTGGGGAGGAAAGGTTCAGGTAGAGACAGATCACTGTCTTTCATATGGCTTCTGTCATATGGGCCCAGTGTGTAGATGCTGGAAGCCTAGTCCTGAGGAAATGGACAATCACGAGAGGAGTTGGGCTGGAGCTAGGGTGGAACTGTCTGACTTTGGTGCTCTAGCATGGCAGAGACAATGAGAGGGGTGTGACTGACCAGGCAGTGGTGGCGCACACCTTTAATCCCAGCACTCGGATGTCAGAGGCAGGTGGATCTCTGTGAGTTCCAGGCCAGGCTGGTGTGCAGAGTGAGTGCCAGGAAAGCTGTGGCTGCTCAGAGAAACCCTGTCTCAAAAACAAACAAGCAAACAAAACCCAAACAAACAAAAAAGGGGATGTGACTACCCTCCTATTAACCAGGAGCTAGTGTAGATGGGTCTAGGTGCCAAGTAGGTCTCAGTCTTATTTATTGATTTTGGTTTTTTGGGACAGGGTTTCACTGTATAGTCCTGGCTGTCCTGAAACTTGCTCTGTAGACCAGGCTGGCCTCAAACTCAGAGATCCATCAGCCTACCTCTGCTGGGTAGTGTACCCAAGTGCTGGGACTAAACGCATGCACCACCATTGCCTGTTTTATATATATCTTTAAAATCTTTACTTTGATAGCAAAGATTGGACTTGTTGCTATTGCCTCTCAGCCTTCTTGATCCTTTTTCTGGAGAGGCCTGTCAGACTTCCAACCTTAACCAAAGCGAGGCCTTGCCTCTTGTTAGTGAGACAAGGTCAGCTCTAAAAGGGCATCTGTAGGATGGTTTTTATAGTAGTTTTCCTGGCCTGCTCCTCCTCAGATGCCCCAGGGTAGAGGTGTATGTGTGAGAGGGAAGGGGAGGTCCTGGCCTCTTTGCTTACAAAATCTAAGTCTTGCTCAATTCTCTGTGGCTTCCTGGTGGCATAGCAGCTGGAGGGCAAGGTGGAGCCACAGTTGGTGTGAGTGAGGGCATTAGTTACTAGGATTAGGGCTCTGGGTTGTTCCTGTTGTCTTTGCCAGTAGCAGTGTCTAGGCCTTACTCTAGTCATACATCCCTCCTCTGCCAGGTTTGGTATTACTATTCACAAGTAGTGCCTATACCACTGGGTGGGAGCTTTCATGGGAAGGAAGGAGCCTGCTTCTTCTGGGGGATTCCCTTCATCAGGCCTGAGAAGTCTCCTTATGGCCCCAGAACAAAGTCAGGGACACAGAACTGTACATTAAGGGTGGGTACTTGGGGGCTGGAGAGATGGCTCAGTGGTTAAGAGCACTGCCTGCTCTTCCAAAGGACCCGGGTTCAGTTCCCAGCACCCACATGGCAGCTCATAACTGTCTGTAACTCCAAGATCTGACACTTTCACACCAATGCACATAGATTAAAACTAAATAAAATATTAAAAAAAAAAAAAGGGTGGGTACTTGGCCAGCAATTATATTGGGCCTTTGTGTCTAAATGTAAGGAGATGCTTGCTGACTACAGTGGAGACTCCTCCATGAGTGATTTAGTAGGTGAGATGGGCACATTGGACAATCTGCAGCAGTATTGGGTAAGTCCACAGATATCCAGGCGGGATTATCTTTGTGGCTCAAGAGCCAGGTGGCAGTGAGAGGTTTCTGGGGGAGCTCAAGCCTGTCTAGCCTTTTCTGCCTATGATGGACATTTTTTTGCTGTCTAGAGGGAAAGGCCTCTGGGTAGTTCTGAGACCGTTGCCTCCTGTAGCTATAGTCACTGGAATGGCCTTGCCTAGGTCCTCTTCCTGTTTGCAGGTGGGTAATGAACTCTAGGCAGAAAAGACACCTGGGCAGGAGTGGGTCATGGTGGGCTTACCTCTGTCCTACTGCTGTTTGCTTACTGGGAAGGATCCTGTCTCTTTTTGCCAGGTGCCATCGTCTGCAAGAGTCTTATTTCAGCTCAGACAGTGGTTTCAGCAATTATCGTGGTATCCTGAATTGGTGTGTGGTGATGCTGGTGAGTAGAAATGTGGGAGCAGGGTCACTGAGGCCAGGTGAGAGAGAACCTTCAAGGGTGTCCTTGCCCTGGGCACAGGCTCTGCCCTTTGGAGGCTATAGCTCCATGTGCTTGCAAGCACTAGGCTGCTTGTGGGGTGAAGCAGGGGTGATCCCTGCAGAGCTATACTGGCTTTCTCTTGGGTCCCAGGCTAGTTCTCTGGGTGGCTCAGTAGTAGTAGAGATGATAAGTATCTTGAATACTCTGGCTGTGCCTCAGTACCCTTGGCTGTGTAGGTGTGCTATGGAAGAGCAGGGAGATGGAGTGGAGTATTGGTTGCTCTCCAGGCTAAGGAGGGGGCACTCTGGGTACCAGGCTTCCTTGGAAGGGTAGGGAAAAAAAAAATCTTGAGGATGTATGTTCTATGCCATGTAGATTCATGGACTTAAAATGCTTGGCAGAGCCAGCCACTGCTTTACAGGCCTTCTAGTCCCTTTCCTTTGTCCTTGGGTATTGGTGGTTGGAGTGCTATGCCATATCCAAGCCTGCTGTTTCTAGGGGCTGGTTCCTACTGGTGCTATGCATCCCCACCCCAGAAGCTGTTGGAGTCCAAGGCTCAAAGGGACAACCTGATGGGTGGGTCGGGGCAAAGGGTTATCACCACCCAGCTTCTAACACTTGGATATGGTCTCATACTGATTGCTCCCATCTAGAAGTGTCTGCTTCTGGCATGGCTTCTTTGGCTATTAGTGTGAAAGGGACTCTACCCTATTGTGCCCTGAAAGGTTTCTGAGAGCTTCAGGCCTTGTGGCGTTATGAGGCTGATGAGTGAGAAGTGAGCAGTGGAGCCAGCGGGCCAAGGTCATCTTAGCCTGTGGGAGATGACACATTCTATTTATGGCCAAGGCTGGTCTATAAAGAAGCTTCTGGACAGGGAGGTGCTTGGCCAGTCCAGATAGCAGTCTCTTCTGTTAGAACTTTCTGCACCCACCTGGCCTTTAATTTTTAATTTGTCTTCATATGTGCCTCTGTACCATGTGCATGCAGCACCCATCAGAGGCCAGAAGATATCCTGGAACTGGAGTTAACAGATAGCGTTATTCACCATTTCAGTGGTAGGAATTGAACCAAGTCCTCTGGAAGAACAGCCAGCGCTGTTAACTACTGGGCCATCTCTTCAGCTCCTCGTCTGGCCTTTGGCAGTGTTCTGGTCCCGAATCCTGGGCTCCAGCTACCTGCTGCGGGCGATCAGGGGGATGATATGGAGCAGTGTGATTTTAGGTACCAAACAGGAGGATGGTGCTCCTGAACTTACTACCTCCATGGTGACTTCTTTGAGCATCCAGGCAAGGAACCTCACCAGTGTTCCTACGTCAGTATTATCCACTGCTTCTAGCTGTTTGGGTAGTTGGACAGTTGGTGGCCCCAGGCCTGTGTCTGGTGCTTGTGAGGTGAATGAGGATGGAGGCCAAACACTGAGTCTCAGGCTAGAATCCAGAGGCTTAGTCCTTAGTTGAGCTACATTGGGGCCACATTCTTGGAGCTTTGTATATTGCTAGAATATCTGACTCAGGTACAGAAAAACCCACCTTGCCCTTTTCTCCTTTGATGGGTTTTCTGCTGCCTGTCCTGTCTTCTGCTGCCTACTGTATGTAGCCTCTTGTCTCTCAACTAGACATTAAGGGACCAGCACCCTGGGCAAGGGTAGTGCCCCCCCCCCCCCAAATTGACCTGGACTGTCAAGAGGGGCTGATCTATTTATTGCTAACACTGCTATAGCTATTTTCCTTGCTAAGTTAACTGCTAGAGGTGCTGGGGTTGAATGAGCTGTGATGGCACCACCAGAGCTGCACCCTCCTGATTGTCTCTTACAGATCCTGAGTAATGCAAGGTTATTTTTAGAGAACCTCATCAAGTGAGTACCTTTTCCAATCCCCTCTTACTCCACCTCAGCCTGCTCGCTCCGAGGCCCACCTTTACTCAGGCCCCCATTGCCTCGTTCCCCAGGTATGGCATCTTGGTGGATCCTATCCAGGTGGTGTCTCTGTTTCTGAAGGACCCCTACAGCTGGCCTGCCCCATGCCTGATTATTGGTGAGCTGTGCTCCAAGAAGGGCCACGGGTGGGGGAACAGGCTGACCAGGGCCTGAACCTGTGATGCTTCTGTCCTCAGCATCCAACATCTTTGTTGTGGCTGGATTTCAAATTGAGAAGCGCCTGGCAGTGGTAAGTGGTATCCATCCCCATCTTTGCTCAAGTCACTGGCGGCTTGCCCTCTTCTTATGAGGGCAGAGGACCTGGTTCATATTCTCTCCCTCTCCAGGGTGCCCTGACAGAGCAGATGGGGCTGCTGCTACATGTGGTTAACCTGGCCACCATCATCTGCTTCCCAGCAGCTGTGGCCTTACTGGTTGAGTCCATCACTCCAGGTGTGCCTCCATCCCACCCCATATTGAGCTGGCCCCAAGTTGTTGACGTGATGTGGGTGGTCACGGCTGTGCCCACTTTCCCTGTGGTATGTGGGCAGATATGGCTGAGCCCCCTATCTTGCAGTGGGTTCCGTGTTTGCTCTATCATCATACTCCATCATCTTCCTCAAGCTCTTTTCCTACCGGGATGTCAACCTGTGGTGCCGCCAGATCCAGCGAAGGATCAAGGCCAAAGCTGGTAAGAGGCTGTCAGGACTGGGAACTCGCCTATAGGATGTGGCCTGGGTTGCATGGCTCACCGTACTGTCTTGCTTTGCTAGCAGTTTCTACAGGGAAGAAGGTCAATGGGGCTGCTGCCCAGCAGACTGTGAGCTACCCAGACAACCTGAACTACCGAGGTAAGGAGCTGTGGAGTTGGGGCTTTGGAGGCAGGGCTATAATGTCAGTCAGGCTCAAGGCTACACAGCTCTAGCACCCGCCTTCCCTTCTAGATCTCTACTACTTCGTTTTTGCTCCTACTTTGTGTTATGAACTCAACTTTCCTCGATCCCCCCGAATACGAAAGCGTTTTCTGCTACGAAGGGTTCTTGAGATGGTGAGGTTTGGGCCTTGAGGGCTGATATGGGCAGGGCTTGGGGCGTGCAATTGAAGGCTCAACTGGCTGCTCTGTTCTTCCCCAGCTCTTTTTCACCCAGCTCCAAGTGGGGCTGATCCAACAAGTAAGTGGTGTGAGTGGGTATATGGAAGGGCTCAATGTAGCTGAGGGAAACTGACGTGGTACCCTCCTTTGCAGTGGATGGTCCCTACTATTCAAAACTCCATGAAGCCCTTCAAGGTGAGGTTAGGTTCCCCTGTGGGAGGGGTGCATAGGGTAGATGAAATAGCTAGCTGAAGCAGCCTATTTCCACAGGATATGGACTATTCACGTATCATTGAGCGTCTCTTGAAGCTGGCCGTGAGTGTCAGAGGCTCCAGTGGGATGAATGTGAGGGATAGGTGGAGTGTCTAAGTATGCAACCTAGAGCCTTGTCTCCCATAGGTCCCCAACCATCTGATCTGGCTTATCTTCTTCTACTGGCTTTTCCACTCCTGTATGAATGCTGTGGCAGAGCTTATGCAGTTTGGAGACCGTGCATTCTACAGGGACTGGTGGTGAGTGGTGTGTCTCTAGGGATCTGGGTAGGTCATAGCATGTTCTGCTTATCCCATTGTTTCTTGACCCCAAGGAATGCTGAGTCTGTCACCTACTTTTGGCAGAATTGGAATATCCCCGTGCACAAGTGGTGCAGCAGGTAGGATGGTGTATGCACCTGTAGAATGTGGTTGTGGACCTGGGCCCTATGGCATTAGCCTCATCCTATGGCTTCCTTGCTCTGCAGACACTTCTATAAGCCTATGCTCCGACTGGGCAGCAACAGATGGATGGCCAGGACAGGGGTCTTTCTGGCCTCAGCCTTCTTCCATGAGGTCAGTGCTCTGTAGTCATCCCATTTCACCTCCAGGCAGGGCTGTGGCCACCACCTCAAACACTGACTTCTCTTCTCCCCATACTCCAGTACCTAGTGAGCATCCCCCTGCGTATGTTCCGTCTCTGGGCATTCACAGCCATGATGGCTCAGGTGAGCACCTTTGTGAAGCTTGTCTCCCTTAGCCTGAGTGTGTGCCAAACCCCATCTCCTGTGGTCATTGTAGCCTCGTGTGTTCTCAGGTCCCACTGGCCTGGTTTGTAGGCCGCTTCTTTCAAGGGAACTATGGCAATGCAGCTGTGTGGGTGACACTCATCATTGGGCAGCCGATGGCTGTGCTCATGTATGTCCACGACTACTACGTGCTCAACTATGATGCCCCCGTGGGGGCCTGAGCTACTGCCAAGGGTCAGCCCTCCCTAACCTGGGCCTGGAGTTCTGGAGGAGTTCCTGGCTGTCTGCACACTCCTCCTAGTCTGGGAGGCCTCTCTGCCCCTATGGGGCCCACTCCTGCTCTTGGGGTGGCACCCAAGTCTAGCTGGTATGAGCCAGTGCTGGGAGTCTATGCTGTCCAGGGGCTGAGGGAATCAATAAAGTGCTGTCTAAAAACTTTCCTACTGGGGTTGTGGAAACTGCTGAGGCTTGACCTAGACCCATATGTGCTGTGCAACCACTGCTTTAGGGACTAAAATTCTCAGGCTACAGCTTAGGGATAAGGTGCTGGAAAGATCTGGGCTACAAGATTACAGTCTACAACTTCACAGAGTGTGTGGACAAAGCTGTACACACACTCCTTGCAGAACAGTACATAGTAGGAAGCAGGAGCATACAGAAAAGGTTAGTTTTTTTTTTTTTTGAGACAGGGTTTCTCTGTGTAGCCTTAGTTGTCCTAGACTCACTTTGTAGACCAGGCTGACCTTGAACTCAGTGATCTGCCTGCCTCTGCCTCCCAAGTGCTGGGATTAAAGGCGTGTGCCACCATGCCCTGCTGCCCAGTGAGTTCTTATCCTGTCCTATTAATCCATGCTGGCCAGGGGCTCAGAGCTGTATGACCCGATAGAAGATGACCCCATCCATGGCAGGCTGCCTAAACTGTGTCTAGGACACCTGTGAGGAGTCTGGTGGTCTAAGAGATGACATGCAAGGCTCACTTGTATTTGTGGTAGACTCTGGGTAAATAAACACCCTCATTCAGTGCCACCAGTAGGAACCTAGATCCACATTTCTAGAGATGGAGCCATCCATGTAGGACTTTGTACACTGACTGCCTGCGGCTTTTGAGTTACATACACTGTATCTTCAGTATCTGTCTCAACTTGCTCAACAAGTTGGGCTAGTGACTCTCAGCTGTGCTGCACAGGGGCCAAACTTGACTGGGCTTGACCCACTCTTCTAGACAAACCTTGGCTCTGGCAGTAGAGACAGCTCTGAGTAGAGGGATACTTTGCTCCCAAGTTCTGGTAGCTGCCAAGTTGGACAGAGGACTTTTATATAAAAATCTCCTTGGCAATCCAAGGTCCTCATTCTTGCCTTAGTGTTTGTCAACAGCCAGAACCTGCTAGGCTGCAAAGACCCTAACCTGCAGTTAGGTTGGTATCTGGTGCTATGCAGGATGGCTAGTAATCTCAGCTGCCTCAGGACAACAGGGTATGCACCACAGCCAGCTCTAGGCCACCTGTGAAGCCATTGCCACCTTTGTTCTTGCGCGCCAAGACAGGAGAACTAGTTCAGAACCAGTCTAGTCGATAGATGTGGGAGCCTGGCTCTGCCAATATGTCAAGCGTACCCATTCTGCTATTCTTTAAGGCCCCTAGAGAAAAAGCTGCCAACAAATACTAGTCCTGTGGGCCTAGGGGTATCACAGGTACCTGTATTTCCTCAAGGAGACATGTAGTGAGTTCTGGGCTCCTTGCCTATACCCTCACCTGCCCTAAGGGCAGGAGGAAACACACAGGAGGCCACAGTAGAACCTATTTATCATCTGCCCATCTCTCTGTGTGTGTGTGTATATATATATATATATATATATATATATATATATATATTTATTTGTGAAGGGTTAAAGGGGACTCTCATGTAAAAATCCAAAATACAATTTTATGAACAACCTGCAGGGTCAGTCCAAGTGTGGCTGTGAAATTCCGACCTGGAGAGTAGACCTGGGGCTGGGGAAAAGGCAGCAGGTATACAGCCCTCAGGATCTTCCTCTTAATCTGAGGTACTGCCCAAGATCAAGTCCCATCTATGCCCCACCGGGGTTGTGGTGGCTTGACCTAGAATGGCCTGGAGTGCCCAACTGTCTTGTCTCCCAAGGAGCAGCCATGTCCTAGGGATAGGTTGGGGACCAGCCTGACACCTCCTGGGACCTCTAGGAGACAGTGGGGTCCTTGGCTTTGGGGGGTTCAGAGCCCGTCAGAAGAGAGATGGTGGGATCGTCCGTGTAGTCATCACCCTCAGAGAAGTAGGAGCTCTCCCCCAGCTCAAAGAGCACAGGCAGTTCACTGCTCCCTGTGTCCACAGCGTCAGGGTCCAGTAGAAACAGAGGCTGAGCCGTATAGTGTACCAGCTGCTTCCCTGTGGAGCATGGGTCAGGATGATGGGGGTGGGCAGGTTGGAAGCAGGGGGCTGGGAGCAGGACAAAAGCTCAGCTCACCTGAGTCGGGGTTACTGTTTTCTGCCTCAATGGGCCTGGGGGGCTCTTGGGGAGATAGGAGCTCCTGAATCTGTGGGACAGAGAACACACAGTGAGGGTTGTTGGTGGCCCCCTCTGCCCCCCACCCTGCCCGCCTACGCACGCTGGCCAGGCTGCTGTCCAGGTCAGGCAGGCTCATGTCGGGCATGGTCACCGAGGGGCTGAATAGCTGCAGGAGGAGGGAGGGAAGTCAGGGCTGGCTTATGGGCAGGATGGGGTAGGGTGGGTGGGGATGACCAGACTCACGTCCAGCAGAGCACTGGTGTCCACGCTGAAGCCGTGGCTTGTCAGCATGGTCTGTAGGTTGTCCAGGTTGGAGTCCATGGCATCCAAATGATCACTTAGCTCGTTCCTGGCCCAGGGCAAGTGGGCAGGTGAACTAGTGCCCCAGGCTCCCACCCAGCCACACTCCTGCTGGAGAAGGGCTCCCCTTTGGTTGTAACCCCCCAAAGCAAGGTCCATCTGCATAGCCAGCATGGGCCAGGGAAGTGTGTGTGGACCTCTGGGGAAATGCTAGAAAGGGCAGTAGTAAGCTGGCCCTCCATGGCTTCTGAGCTGAGATATAGCATGGCCCATGGGCAGGACATCCTAGGAGGCTTTAGTAGTGACTAAAATCTGGGCCAAGAGGGTGTTGGCTCTAGAAACGGGCAGGAGAGCAGGCAGATTTTCCAGGTTTGACAGTCTTGCCATTGCACCAGGAAGAGTAAGGAGAGGGTACAGGACTGTGCTTAGCATGAGTAGACCTGTACTCCTTTAGCTCAGAAGGCCTTATGCCATCGACACGTCTGAGCCATGGGCAAGGCAGTTAAAAGGGCTCTGTAGGTGCCATGGGGCCTACCCTGCCCTGACAGGGAGCTCTTTGTAGCAGCCTGTACTGGTGGCTGGGCCAGGCAGGAAACTTGTCCCTATCACAGCCACTGGCTTGTGCAAAGGGGGAGTCAGTGGAGATGCAGAGCCTGTGAGACCATCCCCTGGTGCTCTTCGACAGGCAGGGCAAGTGCTATGCCCAGGTTGGGAACTGGTTCCATGGCTGTGGGAGGGGCCCTGGCGGAGTCCTCCTCCCTCCCAAGTTGGGGCAGCGCTAACCCTGGCTGGACTCGGCCATGCAGAAAGGAAGAGGAGGGGCAGGGGAAGAGGCGGGCGACCCCAGACATCTGTGGAGCGCGAGCCAAACTGCAAGATACAAAGACAAGAGCCCCCCCATTGCAGGCGGGGGACGGGGGGATCTATGCCCACCGTCCTCGCTCGCTCAGCTTTTGGGATGTGCCTGAGGGTAGTCAAGGCTGGGCCCTGATTCATCATTTCTTATGTCAGATCCAAAGATCCTAGGGCTTGGCACAAGAGAGGGTGATGGCAGTAGTGAGGGTGGCCCAAGAGGCAGGGGCATATCACATTTCTAGTGATGTGGTTAGTCTCCCTCCCCAGCTTCAAGCTCTCTCAGGTCTGGGGGAACAGTTCCAACCCATCACTCCCGGAAAACTACAGGGATTGTGTCTTGCTAAGACATAGATACCCTGTGTCCAGTCTGAGGAAATCCCATGCTGTGGGGTTCAGAAACTACAGGTAAGCAGGGCGGGCACAGCACTCACTTGTCTAGGCAGGCTACGCTGAGGCACTTCTCAGGGGTGGAGGGGGTTGGGGGTGCGGGGGCATGGGTTCCGGTTGTATCCATAGGGGCTGTGTTTGAGGCAGCAGGGGTAGGCTCGCTCTCTCGAAGGATGGAGTCAATGAAGGCAGTTGGGGACAAAGGGGTATCCATGGAGGATGGGCGCCCAGGGCTTGCCTCCAGTACCCGAGGGCTCCGAGGTGGGCTGGGGGGCTCTTCCTTGACACGGACCAAGGTGCTGCTGGACAGGGGCCTGAACATGTTAGATATTGGAAGACATGTTAGAAGGAGCCTAAGTTAGTTCCACCCACTTCTAACTCTGCCCAGGGCCCAAAAAGGCTGGCCCATTAAGGTAATAGGAGGGATTAGGGTGCTGCAGCCCCACCTCTCATCTATGCTCCTGCCTGGGGAGGCCAAAGGGCTGGAGGGAGCCAGCTCAGTGATATCGGAGATTATGGGTCCAGAGCTGGTGACCGCATCAGAGGTGTAAAGGCTAGAGCTGCTGTAGGCTGGAGATGGAGCCTGCAATTAGAGACAAAGGCCACATGTAAGGCATACCTGTGGTAGCCTGGGCCACCCAGCACCCACTATACACTTACTGGCAGTCCCATGGAGCTTGGTGCTTACTGAGTATGGGCCAGGACCATGGACATGCTCCAGGGAGTACTGTCGACCATACTTGGGCCCAGAATGTGCTGAGCTGCTGTCACTCAACATCAGAGGGCTGCAGGGAAGAGACATGTTAACTGCCTACACAGACCTTGGTGGTACCCAGGATATACAGCAAGCAGAGGACACCAAGACACAGGGTCAGAGTGGACAGTGTAGGCATTCCCAGAGCCTCACATCTTTCTCTTCACCCCCAGGATCCGGTTCGACTGCACCAGTGAGATCAGGAACTGAATGAGCTGTGGGGCAGAGAGGATACAGTTACCCAGGCCCAATCATGGAGGGGACCCACCTACCACCAGCCCTGCCCACCTTGTTGACAACTTTTTGCTGCTGGGCATGCTTCTGCCGCAGGCTGGCCACCTCCCGCCACAGGGCCTCGTTCTCGCTGCAACACATTGCTGGGTCAATTAGGCCACATTAGAAGAGGCAGAGAGTCAGGCTGTTGATGGACAGGGCTGGACCAGATGAGGGCTCACTGGCACCACTGAGTCCCCTAGCTCTGGTATACTTGCAGGGGAGGAATCAGGTGTCAACCATGGCTGAGGGAGGGCATGGACAGAGTCTGATGGTACACCTCAGGATCCTAGCTGAGAGGGGCTACAGAATTTGTCACATACTGGCTAGACACACAGGATAGGACTTTGGAAAAGATCCTAAACTGCTGAGATTACCCTCAGTTTGGGGGTAAAAGGCAGCTGAGAACTGTGGTGCCCTCTACTGTGCGATAAGGGTGAGTGCAAGTCATTGAGATAGAGAACAGTGGGGAGGTCTGGTCTGAGGACTGTGCTGGTCAGCTCCTGCTGGCCCTGGTTTTAAGGGAGGAACCTGGAAGAAAGGTCTATGTGCTCAAATCCTGAAAACGTAGAGCCCAGCAGGAGAATGAGAAGTGGGTGCAGTAGGAAGTTCCCAGTCCCAGTCTGTGATTGGAGATGAAAAGGCCAAGAAGTTTTTGCAGTAGAAACAATGGAAGGCAGGTTGGGAAGGGGGAAGGTTTGGGTGGCTCTGCAAGGTGGGATAGGATAGAGACCCAAAGCAACCTGGCCACCCTCCTGAGCCTTGGGACCTACTGCTTCATGGCCAGAAGCTTGGAGTCCATACACTCCTGTTTCCCCTTCATCAGCTGAACATCTGTCAACAGCCTGGTGACACTGTCCTGGCGTATTTTTATGTCCTCACTCTTCAGGGTGGACACCTAAGGGGTGGGGCATACAAGAGTCGAAAGTGGCTCTGGAGTGTGGAAGGCTCCTTCCTGTGCTTCCCCTAGGTATCCAGGGATTAAGGAGGGGCTGGGAAACACTGGGCCGGGGTGGGTGCTCAGAGACAGAGATGAGCACAGGCTATGCTTTTAGGCTAGCACTGCAGCATCACCTAGATACTGCTCCCAGCCCACAGACAGCAGGCAGATCTGAGGACAGGGAGGGGCTGTACCCAGGGCTGGTGACTCACGCTGGTCACTTTCCTCTTGATGTTCTCAAGGAGCTGTTCCTGGCCACGTAGGAAACATGGATGCTGGAACTCGGTGTCATCCCTCTCAGGCTTGACCAGGCCACCCTGTTCAATGTGGACTACTTTTCGGAAGCCATCTGTGCATAAAGGAGTGGGGCAGTTCTGTTTGAGGGCCAGTGACTAGACCCCCAACAGCCCAGCCATGGCCTAGGGCAGGCAAAGGGCATCCTAGAAAACTGAGATTCTATCTGGCATCCATTTACCACAGCAAGTTAATCTTCGTTGGAAAAGACATTGTCCCTGCACAGCTTTCTCTCTTGCAAAGGGAAGTGTGGCCACTAGGGTAGGGCCTCATATACTCTTTCCTGGGGAATTCAGGCTCGCACCCATGAGGACCTTCCTTAGCCAACCCAGGCCTCCATCTGACAGCAATGCTGGGTTGTTTCTCCATACCCCAGGGAGCAGGTACAACACCCGGGAAGAGGTACTTACACATGTTGAGCTGCCGCACGAAGCTGGCCATGTTGTTGTGCTTGAAGTACTTGGGCAGAACCTCCTTGGCAAACTGGCCCTGGTCAAACACGTGGAAGCTGTTCCCACTCTGTCAGGAGACACATGGGTAGGTCATATGTGGCAGCTGCCACCATATTTCCACTGTGGCCTGAAGTGTGTCTCCATGTATGTTGGGCAGTGTACATTCTCCTTCTATGGTGGTGGCAGGAAGTAAGCTCAACGTTAGGACTCCATAGATGGTATCCAGGCCATGAGACCTAGGTTTGGTAGTTTTTAGTTGCTAGCTTTAGACTCATAAATTGCCCACAGAATTCTGGTCATCTCTAGGGACTGACAAGCACTTAGTTTTAATCAGCAAAGTTTCCTGAAGAATAGCTAAGATCAGCTGGAGAGAGAGCTCAGTGGTTGAGTGCTTACTGTTCTTGTAGAGTATACACACACACACGTGTACGTACACACACACACACACACACACACACACACACACACACACACACACACACACACACCCCTCTAAATTGCGATAGCCATGGAAACAGAAATGGAGTTTCTGCAGCTCTGGAAGACCCTGCTCAAAAAACCATCTTATTCTTTTTCAACCTAAGATGAGAATCAGAGAGAGACTTGTTGAACACTGCATGACTACTCTTTGTGCTGGTGTTTTCCTGAACCACTAGGAGGGGCTGAAGGGCCATGGCAACTCAGAGGCATTAGCTACCTGAGTGGGGAGACCCCACAATGGAAAGGGGACAGTATTCTCGTGGCTGTGCAAGACAAATCAGCTAAGGAACAGGTCTCTTCATTGGAGTGGGAGAACTAGAATACCGATAGTAGAATAAATCAAAAGGATCCCAAGGTGTTGGATTAGCACTAGGGTTGCTTTCCAACATGCAAAGGAGTGAAAAACAAGCCTAAGCAGAAACAGAAGGGTAAGCGGACAGAGGAGGAAGAAAATCCAAAGCAGCAGGGAAAGCAACTGTAGGAGGTGTCAAACAGTGGAAGCAATGGCAGTGGGAATGTGAGTGAACGCTCACTCAAGGTCTTGGTGCTAGGGCACTCTCAAAGCAAGGCTGGCTTTGCTTCACCTGAGGCTGTTCCAGTCCAGAAACCTGAAAGAGCATGTAGAGGAAGAAAAAATTAAAAGGTAACAGAGTTTAATCCACATCTGCTGCCTTTTTTTAAAAAATGGCCTATTTTTATTTTATGTGCATTGGTGTTTTGCCTGCATGTTATTATGTCTGTATGTCAGATCCCCTGGAACTCGAGTAACAGACAGTTGTGAGCTGACATGTGGGTGCTGGGAATTGAACCCAGGTCCTCTGGAGGAGCTAGTGCTCTTAACCATTGAGCCATTTCTCCAGTCCTAGAAGAAGATTCATATTCTCATATTCATTCATTCTCTCTCTCTCTCTGCCTCCCTCCCTCCCCCGGGTTTTTGAGATAGGGTTCATCTGTATAGTCTTGGCTGTCCCTGTACTCATCTGTACACCACGCTGGCCTCAAACTCACAGAGATTTGCCTGTCTCTGCCTCCCTAAGTGCTAGGATTAAACGTGTGTGCCACTTCTACCCAGCTTACAGGAAGATTTTAAATGGCTGCTGAGACAATCCATAATACAGGCTAGCCAGAAACTTTAAACAGGGGTTAATGAGGGATCATTAGGGACTCTGAAATATCCCTGGGAATCCAAAGGCTATATACACTTTAGAGCTGTGTACATGCTCAGAGAAAACCTATGAGAGCCATAAGCTCTCTCTCTGGCATGAATGGGAAGTAGGAGATAAAGCTGGGTTGTCAATTCCCAGGCTGTATGTTACAGATGGAAATCAGCATATACACAGGGGCTCCAGTCCCGCCCCCCTCGGTTTTTCTAGACAGGGTTTCTCTGTGTAGCCTTGGCAGTCCTTGAACTCACAGCAATCCGCCTGGCTCTGCCCCCCAAGTGCTGGGATTAAAGGTGTGCGCCACCACTGCCCAGCTTGGCTCCAGCTTTTTAACCAATTAAGCCAGCTGGACAGAAGTACAAATGGCCAAGAATAGAAACATAACATAATTAGTCCAGGGAAGTCACCAGAACTAGCAATGGCACAATGACAAAAGTAACAGATGCAGGGGACAGTGCACTTTCACAGCAGCCATCACATATTAATGGAAAGTAAAAAACAATGAGGCATTCAAACAAACAAAAAGCTATGTCTGGGACTGGTGAGATGGCTCCGCAGGTAAAGGCATGCACTGCCCAGCCTGACAGGCTGAGTTTAAGCCTGGGTCCCCACAGCAGAAGGAGAAAACTAACTTTACAAGTTGTCCCCTGAGTGCTGTACACATGTGCATATGACTTCTGTACACATGTGCATATGACTCTGCTGCTTGCAAGGTCTTTTCCTGGCCTTGAGTTTGTAGTTGGATCATGAAGTGACCAATATGAAGAATCCCTTTTAGTTTTTGTTTTTTACATAAATGTAATTAAAAAGAAAAGCTACAGCTTAGGGGGAAAAAGCAGCCAATATACTCCCCAAGTTGGACTAATGAAGATAAAGAGTCTAACACCTATTTTACTTAAAATACTATGGCCAAAAAAGATCTGAAGAGCCATATATGAAGGATTAGGTATCAGGATGATGTCCTACTAAATGAGAATCCCAGTAAAAAGCAGTAAAAATGAAAAAGAAACACCAAGTTGACATTCTGGAATTGGAAAGCACAACTCAGGTTAAAAATTCATCTGGGGACTCCAGAAGATGAGAACACGGAGAATCTTGAGTCAATAAGCACAAAAATAGGCCAAGTGAGGTTATTGTCTGAAGATTAAAAAAAAATGGTGGTTTGAATAAGAATAGTCCCTATAGGTTTAGTCACTAGGGAGTGGCACTATTTAAAAGGAATAGAAGGATTAGGAGGGGTGGCCTTGTTGGAGGAAGTGTGCCACTGGAAGAGGGCTTTTGAGGCTTCAAAAGCCCATGCCAGGCCCAGTCTTGCTCAGTCTCTCCCTCCGTGTGTGTGTGTGTGTGTGTGTGTGTGCGCGCGCGCGCGCGTGTGTGCGCGCGCGTGTGTGCCTGCCCACCTGCCCGTGGATCAGGATGTAGCTTTCAACTACTCCAGCACCATTTATACCACCATGCTCCCTCCCTTGACGATAATGGACTGAGTCTCTGAAATTGTAAGCAAACCTCCAATGAGATATTCTCTTTGTTAGAGTTGCTATGGTCATGATGTCTCTTTATAGCAATAGGACAATGACTAAGACAGATGAATAAAGTGAGCAGAGCTGCAGAGACCTGTGAGGCATCATTAGACATCAATGCTTCATACCCACTCTCAGAGGATGAGAATGGACAAATGACTACGTGTAGGAAAACTGATCAAGAACATACCACATTTGGCCAGGCATGGTGGTGCATGCTTTTAATCCCAGCACTCGGGAGGCAGAGGCAGGTGGATCACTGTGAGTTCGAGGCCAACCTGGTATACAAAGCGAGTCCAGGACAGTCAAGGCTAACACAGAGAGACCCGGCCTCAAAAAAAAAAAAAAAAAAAAAAAAAAAAACAAAAAACAAAAACAAAAAACCAAAAACCAAATAAAAGAACATACCAAATTTGATAAAAAAACATCAAAGAAACTAAATGAACTTCAAACAGGAAAAAGCTAAAAGGTCACTTCATAGTCTAACTGCCAAACTCAAGACAAGACTAGGAAGGGCCTTGCAAGCAGCCAAGTCATAGCCATGTCAGCACAGATGGTGGGTGACACATTGATCAGCTGCAGGATGAAGACAGTCAATTAGGAATTTCCATCCTTGAAGATGAAAGGGAAAGCCTCACTTTTGGGCTGAGAGTGTGGAGCTCTGGGACTGCACTTTCTCTCCAATGACATACACAAAGCTTCTTTAGATCAATTAATGTCCCTAAAATTGTTCCACAGGCATCAAACAAATAAGAATGGCAATGAGCCAGGCATGGTGGCGCATGTCTTTAATCCCAGCACTTGGGAGGCAGAGGCAGGCAGATCACAGTGAATTTGAGGCCAGCCTGGTCTATAAAGTGAGTTCAGGACAACCAAGGGTACACAGAGAGACCCTGTCTCGAAAAACCAACCAACCAACCAACAAACAAACAGAGAATGGTCAATGAAACCACGAAAACTCATTGGGTCTGTGAGTACCTTTCACAAACTACAGTCTACACCCCACCCCAGGTCACTAAACTCCCATATCCTAGGGGCAGTCCTAGTCCAACCATCCTCACCATACTTGGTAGGAAGGACAGACTATGCACGGTGAACGTGTTCAGCTGAGAAGTACAGTAGCTACTGCCTAGAGGATTTGCCCACAGGAGATATAATCCATTAGGAAGGTGCTCTAGCTCACTTGAGGTCAAACAGCATGGAAAGCTCAATCCCCAGGGTGTACCAACAATAAATGAGCTGAGCTCCAGGCCAGTCTGCCTACATGAGAAAAGAAAGCTGAGAAGCGCCCTTGGGATTAGAACAAACGTACGACTAACTGAAAACCGCTTTTGCTCAATGAACACAGTGAAATACCCCCAAGAAATGCAGCCTTACAACCTAAGTACTGCCCAACAATAACCCGTGCCCCAGGGCATTACATACAACAGCAACAAAACCAGGCAGTAACTGCTGGTGTTTCAATGTGGGCTGTGACAACTGTGAAGCAGTTAATGTCATCAAGGAGAAGCAGCCTAGACAAGTCACAAGTAAGCAAGATGGTATAGCCATTATTAAGTCCCACAATACACTAGTGACAAAAAAATCCAAGACCAACAGAAACTGTCAAGTGTGGCTCATACATGGTGGACAAAGCGGAACAACAGAAACTGCCTGAGAAGGGCAAGACAATACACTTAACAGAAGATAAAATGTTGCCAAGAACATGTTGAGGGGACAGAGAGATGGCTCAGCAGTTAAGAATAGCTGTTGTTCATGCAGAGGACAAGCCTTCAGGTCCTTGCATCTACAGAGCAGCTTACAAATCTAGAATCTCCAGGTCCAGGGCCCTGGCACCCTCTTCTGGCCTCCACGGGCAGCAGGCATGCATGCAGGGTACTTTCATGTATGCAGGTAAAACACTCATACACATAAAACAATAAATATACTCAGAGAAGTAAGACGATGATGTCTGAAGGAACAAAGGAAGGACCATTAAACAGCGTTACTACTGCGGAATGGCCTAGGAGATGAGATTCTCCTTAGACCCAGCTCAAGCCGCTGAGCAGTAAGCACAACAGGAGATCTGAGGGCAGGGGGGAAATCAACAAACTTTTTTTTTTTTTTAATAGATGAAAGAAAATAAACAGGAGATAAAGACAGGACTGAAAATTACTTTTGAAAAAACTCTGACCTATGGATTCTACCAACAGCCAACTTAATGTACTACAGACACTATGCCAGCACTTCGCATATACAGACTTTGTTTTGCCATAATTAACAAGCAAATCAGCATTTATGACATAATAGTTTTGTTGTTGTTTTGTGGGGTGGTGGTTTGAGACAGGGTTTCTCTGTGCTAATAGCCCTGGCTGTCCTGGAACTCACTATAGACCAAGCTGGCTTTGACCTCAAAGAGATTCTCCTGTGCCACCACCCTGCTAGAAGGATGTATTTCAAGTTTTGAAGTTTTCAAGTCAGCCCAGACTGCTCTATCCAGCAAAGCTGTCTGGCATAATGGAAGGAGAAACAAAAAACTTCCCATGACAAAAACAGTGTAAAGGAGCCCATAGTCATTACTATCTATGCACCATACCGCAAGGAATCCTTAAGATTGAAAAGGAAAAAAAAAAAAATCCATCCATGAAGCCAGAGGAAAGAATAAATCACAGTAGAATAGCAGTTAAGCAAGACAGAAAGAGGAAAAAACCCAAACACCACAAAAATCAACAAAATGACAGGCTTAATTGATTCACCTTAGGGCCCCAGAAAAAGAACAGACAAAACCCCAAATCTTTATTTAATCTCATTGCAGAAATTAATGAAATGGAGGAAAAAACAAAAAACAAAACCCAAAAGCCAAACCAAAGAAAGAAACCAGGAAAGCAACACCCTTCCCAATAGCCACAAAAACCTAAGATATCTTGGGGCACCCATATCCAACCAAGTGAAAGGTTTGTATGACAAAAACTTCCAAGTCTTTGAAGAAAGAAATTGAAGGAGATATCATGGAAGACCTTAGATGCTTATTGATTGGTAGAATTAACATAGTAAAAATGGCCATCCTACCAAAAGCAATCTACAGATTCAATGCAATCTGCACCAAAATTCCAACACAATTCTTTACAAACCTTGAAAGGACAATACTCAATTTCATATGGAAAAACCCAGGATACCTAAAACAATCCTGTACAATAAAAGAACTCCTAGAGGTATGATCATCCCTGATTTCAAGCAGTACTACAGAGCTATAAAAACAAACAAACAAAAACACAACATAGTACATTGGCATAAAAACAGACCTGTTGATCAATAGAATCAAATCAAAGACCCAGATATAAATCCACATACCTATGGACACCTGATTTTTGATAAGCCAGAAACTTACAATGGAAAAAAGATAGCATCTTCAACAAATGGTGCTGGCCTAACTGGATGTTTACATGTAGAAGTACACAAATAGATCCCTACTCATCACTCTGCACAAAACTCAAGTCCAAGTGGATCAAAGACCTCAACATACCAGACACACCAAACCTGACAGCAGAGAAAGTAAGGCACAGGAGAAAACCTCCTGAACAGAAAGAACACCTATAGCACAAACACTAAGATCAACAATTACTAAATGGGACCTCACCAAAATGAAAAGCTTCTGTAAAGGCAAAGGACACTGTCAAAGGACAAAACGGTCCCACAGAATGGAAAAGATTTTCACTAACTCCACATCTGATAGAGGACTAATAACCAATAATAACTCAAGAAACCAGCCATCAACAAACCAAACAATCCAATTAAAAAATGGGATACAGATCTAAGTAGAGAATTCTTAACAGAGGACTCTCTAATGGCCAAGAAGCACTTGAAGAAATGTTTAATATCCTTAGCGATCAGGGAAATGCAAATCAAAACAACTCTGAGATTCCATCTTACACACATCAGAATGGCTAAGACCAAAAACTCAAGTGACAGCTCATGCTGGTCAGGATGTGGAGCAAGGCGAACACTTCCCCATTGCTGGTGGGAGTGCAACCTTATGCAGCCACTATGGAAATCAACATGGTGGTTCCTCAGACCCAAACTAACTCAAGACTCAGCTATACCACAGATTAGTAGCTAGCCCAATCATCATCAAAGAGGTGTTCTTAGGCAGCTGATGGAAGTAGATGCAGAGACATTAGGTGGAGCTTGGGGAATCCTTCAGAAGAGGGAGAAAGGACTGTAGGAGTTGGAGGGAGTGAGGACACCACTCCGTAGACCGGGCTAGCCTCAAACTCACAGAGATCCACCTACCCACCTCTACCTCCCGAGTGCTGGGATTAAAGGCCTGCACCACCACCCAGCTGGGATGACATCATTCTTACTGGACTGTGTGTGTAGTGAAAACATTGTCACAAGCAGTGTATTACCTGCACTGTTTCCAGTGCCCTCCTTTTTCTTCCCTATTTTCCTTCTTTTTAAAAAAAGCAGTTATTTATTTATTATGTGTATATATGTTTGTCTGCATGAGTTTATGTGCAGGTGCCCATAAAGGCTGAAAAGCATTTGATGCTCTACTGGAGTTAGAGGTGACTGTGTGCTGCCTCACACTCAACAGAGATCTGCCTGCCTTTGTCTCCCGAGTGCTTGAGATACGGTCTCACTGTATAGTTTCACAGACTCATTTGTCAGGTGTGTAGCTGGCAAAGATTTTCTAATTCTAATTCTTTACTCATTTGACTGTTTCCTTTGCTGTTTAGAAGCTTTTTAATATCATGAGGCCTACTTGTCAATGACTGGATTGCTATTTCAGAAAGCCCTTACCCAGAATATAGCCAACTGGCTCATGGTGAATAACTTTTTGATGTGTTCTTAAATTCAGCTCAAAAGAATTTTTTTACCTATATTCATCATTGAAATTGATCTGTAATTTTTTGGGGAGAAAAAGGACAGATTTTAAAAATTAGAAGGCCTAGGCATGGTGGCGCACGCCTTCAATCCCAGCACAGAGAAACCCTGTGTCCAAAAACCAAAAACCATAACAACAAAAAACCCTAAACAACTTTATTTCTGAAGATACTACATACACAGAGAATCAGCTGGAATTCATCTAGAAATGTCTTCCTGCTGGCTAGCTTTCATGCTTCAGAGGGCTATGGAGGCTGCTTGGAGAGGAAAGTCATCAGTGGCTGACCCTACACACTACAATACTGATTTGCTCAGGCAAGATTTGTCCAATAGTACAATAGTGACATGAATATATAGGGGTAAGCAACCCCTCTGCGTTTGAGGCCTACTCCATGGAATTTTTACTTAATACTGCATACCTGGTCAAAAGCTCATGACTGAGGATTTTAGTCTATTACCAATGTTTGCCAATTGGACATGTTGTCAAACTGTCTTCTAAATATTTATATTTATACTCACAGATTAGTGATGTTCTCAACTTTTACTAAAGAAACTTCTTTTCGTAGTGGGTGGTAGTTAAGGTAGACTTATAACTAGTCAAATTGCTGTGAATAAATGACTGTTCAGTGTTCAGCCCTAAAAAGGACATCTAAACCACTCTACTTCACCCCAAGGCTCAGGGAACATCCCTGAAGAAACAGCTGAGAGAATGCAGGAGCAGAAGGATGGGGGAAAGTACTGCAAACCCTGCCTGCTGGGTATGCCTTGGCCATGGCACTGATGAACTCTTGGCAGCTGTGGCTGACCTGCAAGTGGCAGAGACTGCTAACATTCCAGCACGGATGGGGAAGGGGCACAGGAAGCACTGCCAAAGTTAAGGAGCAATGGAGAGGAAACGGCTGCTGGGGGAGAAAGGGAGGAGTCATTTTTCTTTAGGGGCTTAGCTGATGGTAATTTACCCATAATCCAATAGCCTCATGCCCATGCATGTGCAAGCAATACTAATTAAACGTAGCCAGTGGGTTATAATGGAAATAGGAGGGGGATAAAAAAAGAATAAGCACTAACATCCATACCTTAGAATGTAACTGTGTTTGTAAACAGGGTTGCTGCAGATGCAATTAGACAATGTGACGTCATAGTGAGAGTACAATGGACCCTTAATTTGAATGGACTAATGTTCTTGCAAGCAGACAGCCAAATAAAGTTAGTCACTCAGAGAGATGCCAAGCAAGGACAAAGACTGGAGTCATGCAGCTATAAACCAACGGATAACCACAGAACAGCAGCAACAACCACAAGTAGGAAAGCAAGGAAAGGTGGCCTCCTGCAGGCTGTTGAGGACGCAGAGCCTTGTAAGCTTTGGATTAGAATGAAGTGCTTTCTGGAAGGTTCAGAACACATCCTATTTCCACCTTAGGCCAGAGCTCTTACCTGCTCCCAGTGGCTGCCAAAGACTTCCTTGTATTTTCTGATACTATTATAAATATTTCAACTAAAAGTAAAGAAAGACATGTGTGGCCGGGTGTGGTGGCGCATGCCTTTAATTTCAGCACTTGGGAGGCAATGGCAGGTGGATCTCTGTGAGTTCAAGGCTAGCCTGGTCTCCACAGTGAGGCCAGGACAGCCAAGGCTAACACAGAAATTCTGTCTAAAAAAAAAAGAAAGAAAGACAGACAGACAGACAGACAGACAGGCAGGCATGTGTGTACATGCCTGAAGAGGATGTCAGATCCCCTGGAGCTGGGAGTTACAGGTGGTCATCAGCTGTTCTGACAGGAGTACTGGGAATTGAACTTGGGTCCTCTGCAAGATCAGGAAGCACTTACCTGCTGAGCCATTTCTTCAGTCCTGTCACAGTTAAATAATAATTCATATATAGATATATAATTCACTTCTGTGTATTGATCCTGGGTCTTATGTCTCACAAACTGTTTTGTAGTTAAGGATTTTCTAACCGATCCTGCTATCTTTTACAGTCTTCCTTCTTCCTTTCCAATTTGTGTTCATTGTTGTTTAGATTTATTTGCTGCACTGCACTGACTGGAGCATATAACACACTGTTGAACAGAAAAGATGAAGCAGACAACTTATTTTCTCTCCCAGTCTTGGGAAAGCACCTAGTCCTCACAACCAGCCTCAGTATTTTTAGACTCTCTACTTTCTCTCCTCCTGCTACTCCCAGTTTGCTGGGTTTTTATCAAGAAGTGGGTGTTGACTTTTGTAATGTGCTTTTTGCTTAAGACATTTAAAATTTTCCTGCTGATGTGGTACAATCACTGAGTTTAGAACAAGGGGGCATACTTTGTACTTTAGGAGTTGTTCTAGTTTATGTTTCAGTTTCTGGTAAGTTCTAAGTCATTTTACCTCTTGCTCTTCATGCATTTTCCCTTTCTTTCCATTTTTGGAGGGGAGGAGGAGGAGGACAGAGACTCAGGGGTGTAGTCCAGGCTGGCTTCCAACATGCTATATAGCCATCAATAACCTTGAACATTTAATCTTCCTGCCTCCACCTCTTGAACAGCTGTCTTCTGTTCTGCAGATAATTTCCAGTAGGGTAGATTATCTCTTTCTCCACACTTAAATTTTATTTTTAAGATTGTATAGGAGGTTTTGGTCTGGGTATATATATGTGCATCGTATGAATGCTTGGGTGCCCACAGAGGTCAGAGAAGGCATCGGATCCCCTGGCGCTGGAGGAGTTACATACAGATGAAATGAACTACTAAGTGAGGGCTAGGAACTGAATTCAGGCCCTCTGCACAAGCAACAAGTGCTCTTAACCAGTGAGCCATCTCTCCAACATGTTTATTTTTTAAAGATTTACTTTATGTGGTGGATGTTTTGCCAGAATTTATTTCTGTGCACCATGAGTCTACCTGGTGCCTGTGGAGGAGCCGGATCCCCTGGAACTGGAGGTGCAGATGGTCATGAGCCACAACATGGGGGTCAGGAACTGAACCCCTCTCAAGAGTAGCCAGTGTTCTTCACCATTGAGCCATCTCTCTAGCCCTTCCACTTTGTGTTTGGGGCAAGGTTTTTCACTGGCTGAGAGTTCACTGATTCAGATAGGCTGTCTCAGCTGCTCCAGCCCTGGGTTATACATGCTCTTTGCTAGGCCCAGCATGGTTTGTGTGGGTGCTGGAGTACTTGTCTTCCTTTTTAAATGGATTGTTTTTATTTTATGTATATGGGCATTTTGGCTGGATGCAGTTCCTATGCAGACTGGAAGAGGTCATCAGGTCCTCTGGAAATGGAGTTAAAACAGTCATGAGACACTGTTCTCACTTGCTAAGCCATCTCTCCAGCTCCGCACTCCATGTACACACAAAGTGCACTTATTTACTGATGCATGCTTTTAGACGCGGCGGCGCTGCTGGAAGTCAGAGGACAGCTCAGGGATGGTCGCTCTTTCACCACACGGGTCCTAGGGCCTGCTCGCTGGTCAGCAGGTTGGGCAATGCCTTATCATTTGCTGCCTTTCCTCCCGACATTTTGAGGCTTGTTTTTAGAGTACCTTACTCTGGGCTTAGATAGTTTATGTTTAAATTTTGCCAGAACATTTTGTATTTATTCAAGGAGGTTCCTCCATTCTGGCTGGTGAGATTTCAGTTACCCTGTGGTCTTGGGTGACCCCTGACTGCTCAACATGGAGTTCCTCAGCAACAGTTCTCTTTCTTGAGAAAGTTCTTACCTTCTTTCATAAAGGCTCACTGTCTGCAGGAGAAGGCAGTTCTCACCTGCAGACACCTAGGCTCGCTCTTGGGGACATTCTCTTTAGTTACTTATAGTTCCAGTTCTGTGTTCTCTCTTTCTGCCTATGAGTCCGAAAGCAAGCACCACCGCATAGAGCACCCAGCGATGTGGGCTCATCTTAGTTTTCTAACGGCCGGGTGCTGGGGTTTTTTTTTTGTTGTTGTTGTTTGTTTGTTTGTTTTTCAAGACAGGGTTTCTCTGTTGTAACAGTCCTGGCTGTCCTGGACTCACTTTGTAGCCTAGGCTGTCTTTGAACTCAGAGATCCACCTGCCTCTGCTTCCCAAGTGCTGGAAGTAAAGGTGTGTGCACCATGTTGGGCTCTTAACAATAGGGAAATATAGTATGATTTATTTTGTGTGTCTGGCCCTTTAAAGGATGCCATGTCCATCAGTGTCAGCTGCCTCTTAGATTTCTGGGGAAAAGGCAGCAGAGGCTGAGAGCTGGTAAGTAGGATGGGGGAGGAGGCAAGAGTAGGGTCCAGGAGACAGAAGAGCAGGGTCAAAGAAGACAGTAGTGCAGGGAGAAAGAAGAGAGAGTGGGGCCAGAGGAAAGAAGAGACTGAGCAGAGTGAAAATAAGAGACAGGTGAAAGTCTCTTTTCATCGGGCTATCAGAGTGAGAAGACAGTGACAGACAGCTGAACCAGGAGAAGCTGAGCCAAGCCAGAGACGATACTGTATTGTTAGGAGACAGGAGAAGAAACAACCAAGAACCCATAAACAAAGTAGCTAAAGAAAATATAGATTAAAAGCTACAAATCTGCCTCTGGAATGCATGACCTCTGACATCTTGAGTGTGCTGCCGGGTCTCTGAGGGTGGGGACACTGGACCTGTTAGCTCCTGCTGTCTGCCCGAGAATGAGCTCACCTGGCTGTCAGAGCGTGGGTAGCAGGAGTGGCCCTGCTTGTCCTCGGAGTTCTGGATATCAACCATGGCCATGCTTTGACATGCTTCATGTGATCCCATGAAGAATACAGAAGTGGATGGGCGCGCTGCCCCAGTATTAGTGCATTGACTACTGTCTCCCACAGCCTACTGTGGGACCCTGCTCCTCATAAGGCTGTTTGCACACTGTTACTCAAGAGCCCTTGCTCAGTGGTTCCAGTTTCTTCAATTACAGGGTCCCCCAGAGGCTCAAGCCATCGTCATTTCTGTTCTCAAGAAGAAGAGAACCACATCATTAGGCTGGGATTAGAGTGACACCAGAGAGGCACCTAGCAACAAAATTTAAGATCTTCATTGTTAAAAATACCAAAGGGAAGAGGGTATCTTCAAAATGAGACTCCATGCCAGGCAGTGGTGGTGCACACCTTTAATCCCAGCACACAGGAGGCTGAGGCAGGCGGATTGCTGTGAGTTCAAGGCCAGCCTGGTCTATAGGACAGCCAGGGCTACACAGAGAAACCCTCTTGTGGTTGTCTTGAAAAACAAACAAAACAAAAAAGAGAGACTCCATTACTTTTTTTTTTTTTTTGCCTCCCAGAAGCCTAGTCCTGGCCCCAAGGCTTCAGTTCCCCCAGTTCACTCTTTGCCAGTCCTAACACTTTGTGTTTGGCACAAATCACATGACCCTCTTCCTGAATTGTAAGCTCCTCAGGTAGCTCCTGGGGCTAGCATGCCATAGTCAGCCTATAGGGCAAGGAGAACCTGGACCAGATCTTTTTACATCTATTAGGACAGTAACCCTTGGGTTGGTTAGTAGGTTAAAATAAACCACATCCAGGAGCTGGAGTGATGGGGAAGCAGGAAAGAGGGCTTGCTGTACAAGCATGCAAGTCCAGAGTTTGGATTTCCTAGTACCATGCAAAGCTAGGTGTGTGGCTAGGGTGTGGCTGTGTGCACCTGTAAGCCCAGCACTGGGTGGAGTAGAAAGGGTTTGCTGACCAGACAGCCTAACTGATAAAAGGTAAGTTCAGTGAGAGACACTGTCTTAAGGGAACAGGGCAGAGAGGAATAGAGAAGACATCGAGTGTTCCTTTCATGGACTTTATACATTTGTGCTTGCAGATACACACACACAAACACACACACACACACACATTTGCACTCGCTCTTTCTTTCCCCCGCCTTGAGCACACAAATACACATTTGTTTCCTAAGACCAAAAAAAAAAAAAAAAAAAAAAAAAAAAGCCTGAACAAAATCCACCAGCATATGTACTCTCTTGAGCTAGACAAACTTATTTCTCGTGTTTCTTTTTAATATTTCTAGAAAGGACTGGACAAAATGATCTTTAAAAGCTGGAATCAGGCTAGTTATGTTCTGAACTTCTGTTTTTTGTTTTTTAAATTAGGCTTGGTTCCCCATTTCAAAATGCATCCTGGTATCCTAGTCTTACTTAGGGGACACAACAGAAAGGAGAAAAAGCCAGGGTACAGAGTAACTGTAGTATCCAGGTACTCTGCCCTCCTTGTTGCATCTCTGGGTACTGGGTCTGGAGGCACCTTTGCTACAAGGTAGAAAGAAGCCTACTAAGGGAAGACCGCCGACATCCATGTTCACATGCTGGAACGGCTTTTACTAGGATCCTAAGTTTCCCCAAGGCTGTGCTGTCTTCCAGGATCTGTCTGGGGAAACCCCTGAGTTTCTTGTTCTGGTGAAGCACCTGTAACTGAATGGGGGCCAGGGATGAGGAATCGAACACCACAGAGTTGGAGAAAGATAGTGACCTATTTCTGTCTCCAAGTGGTAGAAAAGCCAGACCTAGCGAGGCTCACCAAAGGATTTTTGGGAGCTAGATGGGCTTTCTCATGTATTCACCCGCCCTGTTCCCTTAAGAAGAAGGATGCGTCTGAGAATGGTGAGAAATTTTTTATCTGGAAGCCATTCAGAATGAGAATGTGGACCCAAAGCCTCCCGAGCAGTGGGCCTTCAGAAGGGAACGCTGCTGAGAGGCTAGATTGCCAGATCTGTGACGCTCTGCTGTCCTTGTCTGGCCTAAAGAAAGACAAGGATGCTCTTCTTCCATTTCTATGCCAGAGCTTGGTTTCTGTCCTCATGGCAGCTCCCAACTGCCAGGCCTCAGCTAGAGCCCACTGCTGCTTTGTACAGACTACTTGCCCATCCCTCCCAGCATGCTAACAAGGCTCACAAGTGATGTGCAGCTGTGTGGTTGGAGGAAGGTCACAGGGCAGATCAGATCCATCTTCACACTGAGAGGCCCTCATCAGAACATCCTGTCCTAGAAGAATGTTCACTGGCACTTCACTCACATTTGTACCAATCTATAAGCAGAAATAGCAGGCAGATTACCAGACAGGATGGATCTTCCTAATAGGATTAAGCTTAGACTATTCCAGAAGCTATCTGGTGTTCCTACTGGACCTAGGTAAGAAAGCTTCCTTTCAGTCAAACAAAAAAGAGGTGGAAAGTTGGGGAAAGACAGAAATGTAGGGTCATTTTCTTTGTCTAGGAGTATGAGGCCTAGGAGAGGTGGTGAACTGAAGATGCCTTCAGGAAAGCATGCTGCTCCTCTCTAGGACTACGTGAGAGAAAGGCCCACAGAGGGCCACTGAGATGACCACAAAGAATGGGGAAAAGTGAGGTTCCGTGGTTTCTAGTCTTCTCTTTAACCCCCGGCACTCTTCCGGAAGCACAGAGTTTAAACAAACAGGCCTTGGCCTCCTCCTGCCACCCAGGCTTCTCACCATTCTTGCCAGCTTAAGAGGCTAGTGCTCAACCCTAACCCTGAGACACCACCAGATTTGGCTTGCAGGAGGTCAGGTAGGCGGCACCTAGCCACCTCCATCCCTCCAAAGGTTCCCTCTCCAATCAGGATGGCCTGCCTTCAGGCCACCTATCTGCTAGCTCTGCGCCCTGGCCCTTACAGCCGAGATGTGAACCACAGACTCTACTTTCCAACTTGACACAAACATGGAACCACCTCTGCAAGCCTGAGCTGCTGCTCCAGCAGGGTCTTCGGCATACACAGCCCGATGCCAGGCAACAGAATAGGGCTCAACGCCGCCCTTTGAGGGCCGGGCAAAACTGCCCTGGCGGTTTAGGACTACCAGGGATGGGCCTGGGCGTCACAACCTCTTACTCTCGCTCTTCTTCTATGAATTCGCGAGGCCCTTCACTTTCTCTCAGTGATCGCCTAAAGCAAAAAGGCAGACGGACTCTGGGAAGCTATTTCTCTGTCAGTCAAAGACCCTGAACTGGAAGCCGGGTCCATAGCGTCCCAGTGAAATTTCGGATTCTGGGTCCCGGCCTACACTCCGAGGCCGGCTCTGGGGGCGGGGCGCACTTCCTTCCCAGACAGCGGCGTTCTCTCTCCATCCAGGATGCCGGGAGGGCTGAACCCAGGCCCCGCCACCCACAGGCCGCTTCTCCTAAACAGGTCCCTTCCCGCAATAGGATCCTCCCTTTAATACGGCTCCGGCCTATGCCAGCTCTTACCGGGCTCCAGCAGATGAGCGCGTCAGTGTCCGGGTCGCTCACGAGGGTCCACAGCTTGGTTAAGAAGGCCGGGACGTTGCTGGGCCCCGCTGCACCGGAGCCCACGGCCAGATCCATCTCGGACGAAGCAGGAAGAAGCTGGGGTGGCGTTCTAGAAGAGCGACTGAAGGCTGAGCTAGTGTCGTCGCTGCCCCTGCTGTCCGGGCCGCTCCGCCGCCCGCTGCGCACACACAGCAAGGCCTGGCATGGCCGCAGCCATCTTGCGACCGGCGCGCTCTCACTAGGGCTGGACCTGTATCCCGTGTGCGCAGGCGCCGCGATTTGTCCCGCCCACCTCACAGGCCCGTCCCTTGGGTTGCCTGCCGCACTGTATACGCCTGCGCAAGATGGCTTCCCCGGGCTGCTCACCAATCAGAGCATGGTTGGGTGGGGCCTGCCGAAAGGCACACACGAGGCGCTCTCGCTGCCGGAAGAGGCAGGCTATAGGTAGCCGGCGCGGCGCAGCATGGCGGGGGCGTGTGGTAAGCCCCACATGTCGTCGGAATCTCTGCCAGGGAAGCGGCGTTTGGAACCTGATCAAGAGCCGCCGCCACAAGAGGTAACTTCGAGGTAGCGGGCTGCATCCCTCTGTGAACCAGGTGTGCACGTGGCAAGGCCAGGGAGGCCGCGCCGTAGCGCAGTGTGTAGTATTTTGCGGGTCGCCTAGAGCCCGGAAGAAGCTCGTCCTGTCTGGGCTGTTATTTTGGAACTCTCAGCAGAGCGCTACCTGCGCCGAGAGGCGCTAGAACCCAGGGATAGTTCTGTGGCTCGAACCGTGTTAAAGGAGAGAGTGCCCCTCACGACAGTCTCTGAACCTTAAATCTGTGCTTTCTGTCCTAGAAAAGGTTTTAACTGTGCTCGTGCTGGGCTACCATGCCAGTATGTCATGTGTGCTGTGACACAAAAGAGGACATACGACTATAGAAGCCCGAATGGAACACAGGGCATCCAGTACTGGTTGCCATGGAATCACTGCTGCTCCTTGTTGCTGAGCTCCCTGGGCTTGCTAGTAGGACTTCCTCAAATCTAGGTGGTAGAAGGCACGCACAGCTGTGTCCTCCAGCCGACTCCACTTAATTGATCCTTTATAGCTTAGTGGTCTCAGCCTTCCTAATGCTTCGACACTTTAATACAGTTCATTTTGTGGTGACTCTCAACCATAAAATTATTTTCGTTGCTATTTCATAACTGTGTTTTGCCACTGTTGTGAGTCGTAATGTAAATACCGTTATTTTTCAGACTACAAGACACACCTGACCATAAGATGCACCACCCAGTTTTTAGAGCAGTAAAACATGAAAAGCAGTAAAAAACAGCAATCGGACTATAAGGCACACCCTGATTTCCTCTCCACTTTTGGTGGGGGTGGGGGTACCTCTTATGGTCGGAAAAATAAGGTATCGGATACACAGGATCGTCTGTGAAAGGGTGGTTTGTCCCAGGGGGATCGTGACCTGCAGGCTGAGAACTGCTGCCTTAGCTGTCCCTTTGTCTTGTGAAATGTACCTATGCTTCTTCCTACATGCAATTTTAGGTTAGTAGGCCTTTTGTAGTCAGCTGTTTGTGGTCTTAGCTATTGGTACTACTTTTACTTGTTGTGTTGTATAGCTGAGTTTTAGAGATGTCAGTAATAAGAGAATGCCACTATTACTTCTATGGAAACTCAGGTGAAGGGTGTGGAATAGTTAGAAGTCATCTAGGTAAGAATTAGCCAGTGGCCGAGGCCCGCATCTTTAATCCCAGCACTCAGGAGATGAGGCGGACGGGTCTTTTGTTAGCTCAAGGCCAACTTGGTCTACAGACCCAGTTCTAAGTCAGCCTGGGCTGCATAGTGAGACTTTGTTAATTTGTTTTGTTTTTTTTTCCTAGACAGGGTCTCTCTGTGTGGGCCTGGCTGTCCTAGAACTTGCTCTATAGACCATGCTGGCCCCACCTGCCTCTGCCTCTTGAGTGCTGGGATTAAAACCCACATGTGCCACCACCACCCACCTATAGTGAGACTTTGTATTCAAAAAGCAAACAAACAACATGAATCCAAAACCCAGTTAGATAGTACTTAAGACTATTGAGAAAACAGTGAAATTGAAACGTCTGCAATCATGTGCTTCTTCAAGATCGTTCAAGTTCTTGCTCAACTCCTGGAGGTCACAATGCATGTATTTTATGTTGTGTTGGATGTGAAATGGCCTATAGTCAATAGGGCTGTATTCACAGAATTCTTTTTGCTGTGATAAAACAACATGACCAAGGCAGCTTATAAACAGAAGCATGTAATTCGAGGCTTGTTTACGGCTCTAGAGGGTTAGTCATGACCAGCATGGCAAGGAGCGGGACACTGGAACAGTAGTGAAGAGCTTTCAGTAACTAAGAAGTTTCTCACATCTTGATCAACAGGTGTGGGGTGGGAGAAACGACGCCTTTAATCCCAGCACTCGGGAAGCAGAGGCAGGCGGATCTTGGTGAGTTCGAGGCCAGCCTGGTCTACAGAGTGAGTCCAGGACAGCCAAGGCTACACAGAGAAACCCTGTCTCAAAAACAAAAACAAAACAAAACAACAAAAAAAAAGCTGCACCTCCTGGTGTTGGTGTGCTCTTTCATTTGGTTTTCTTATGCCTCTTTCTCCCTTCTTCACCCCAGTCCCTTCCAGCACCAGGTAGGAGAGAAGGAGTATTAGTCGGGAGAGGGCGTGGTTCTCTTTAGCTGCTTCCTGCTGGACAGGGCTCGTTTAGGACATTTCCAACTTCTTCTCATCAAACTGCAACAGCAGCAACCTGCAGCGGCAGGGGGAAAGCAGCGACTGCCTTCTCCTTCTTCCTCAGGGCCCCCTCATCCTCCTCTAGGCTCCGGCCATTTATTCGCTCTCCAGAGTCCTTAGACTTAAACTGTCTGCAGCTACCAAAGATCAGCACCCCTCTCAGCGCCTGCACAAGGCAAATAGTCAGCTGCTGTGGACAATCTAAAGCACCCTCATATCCCACACCTGGGATTAACAACAAAAACAGGTCACATAACATGACTGAGTTTTTTTGTTTGTTTTCTCTCTCTCTCTTTTTTTTGTTTTTTTTGTTTTTTGTTTTTTGTTTTTTTGAGACAGGGTCTCTCTGTGTAGCCTTGGCTGTCCTGGACTCGCTTTGTAGACCAGGCTGGCCTCGAACTCAGAGCAATCCTCCTGCCTCTGCCTCCCAAGTGCTGGGTTTAAAGGTGTGTGCCACCACCGCCCGGCTATAACTGAGTTTTTAAAGACACAAAAACTTCCATTACAAACTGGGAACCAAACATTCAAATATATACGAGCATATGAGGGCCATTCTAGTTCAAACCACCACAGGGGTTTAGCTTGCTGCTCTTTGGCTTTACAACTTGTCCACCAAAGAAGCTTCTACTGTAGTTGGTCAAAGCCTTCAGGGATTTCTGATCCTCTCAGGCCCACAGTCCCATTCCTAGCTGGTGACCTTCTAGTTCCAGGACAGAGTAAGGTATGGAGTTTGTCACTAGAGGAAAATTGGTTTTTGATGACACAGTAAGTGGAAACTGAGCTCCAAAAAGCCAATATGTTCTTGAAGGTTCCCCTGTTGCAAGACACTACTCTGAGGGCAGGTTCTGTCAGCAGAGGCCCAGCAGGGCCCAGACTGCGTGGGTGGCTTTGGTGCAGGTGGAGGCACATGACCAGACACACAGCTGTTTTCTGTTTCCAGGTGACAAGTTTTTTTTGTTGTTGTTTTGTTTTGTTTTTGTTATTGTTTTCTTTTGGTTTTTTTCGAGACAGGGTTTCTCTGTGTAACAGCCCTGGCTGTCGTGGACTGGCTTTGCAGACTAGGCTGGCCTCGAACTCAGAGATCCACTTGCCTCTGCCTCCTGAGTGCTGGGATTAAAGGCATGCGCCACCATGCCCAGCTGACAAGTTATTAAACACTGCGGTTTCTTTCTTTTGTATTTTTTATTTTGTTTGTTTTGTTTTGTTTGAGACAGGGTTTCTCTGTGTAACCTTGGCTGTCCTGGTCTCGCTTTTAGACCAGGCCGGCCTCAAACTCACAGAGATCCGCCTGCCTCTGCCTCCCTGAGTGCTGGGATTAAAGGTGTGCACCACCACGCCCAGTTTAAACGCTGTGATTTCTTACAGCCCCTTCTCCTCAGCAACTCAGATGCCAGTCTCTCCGACAGTGAGGACAGTGTGTTTTCAGGCCTGGAAGATTCTGGCAGTGATAGCAGCGAGGCCTGCACTGAAGGGGAGGATGAAGTGGATTGTGACAAGGACAGCGCTGGAACAGAGGAGGCCGCTAAGGAGCAGGCACAGGTGGGCGAGCGCGGAGCCTCCAAGCCTCCATGGGCTCTCCTGTACGTGAGGGTGGCCAGGAAGAGGAAGTGCCTGCTCTGAGAGCTGTACCACACTGTCCTTTCCCTGGTGTTCTCAAGAACCTGCTCCTCTCTCCCTCTTCACATACTTGAACTCCAGGGCACCAGTTTGCAGCCTCGGTTGCCTGTGCCTTCCTAAGAACAATGGAAGTCCACATGCCTCTGTCTTCACTCCTCAGAAAATTCTCAGGCCACCTCTATGGGACAGTGGGCTGACACTTAGTATAGACTGAGTTTTTCTAGAGCCCAAGACGGGGATGCCGCTGCTGGGGGGGAGCTAGCAGTACATGGTCGCAAGGGAAGATGTTCAGCAAAAAAAAAAAAAAAGCAAGAGCTACTGGATTCCAGCTCAGCTGCCTATGGGCTTGGAACCAGAGGTAATGGTTTGCTGTACCAATGGGGAAGGCTGCACTGCTTTGCTTGATAAAAATGAAAGAAAAGCTTAATTTTACTAAAGTACAGCAGTTTAAAGCATTCTGCAAACTAGTTTGTAATGGCTTGCACTTCAGTGGCCCTGGTGTTCTGGAAATCATGACCTTGGTTAATCAAGTCAGCTTCCGGTTGGAAACCAAGGAGCCAGGCCAGGCTTGTCTCAGGATAGGTCAAAGAAGTGTTGACTATGGTTTGTGAGGCTGGAGGGTTAATCATTTGCCTTTCTTTCTTTCTCTCTCTTTCTTTCTTTCTTTTGTTTGTTTTTGGTTTTTGGAGACAGAGTTTCTCTGTGTAGCCTTGGCTATCCTGGATTTGCTTTGTAGACCAGACAGAGATCCAACCTGCCTCTGCCTCCCAAGTGCTGGGATTAGAGGCATGTGCCACCGCACCTGGCTCATACTCCCTTCTAAGCTTTTGTTTTTGTGAGTGTTTTTGTTTTGTTCTGCTTTGGTTTTTGTTTTGGTTTGGGTTTTTGTGGGTGTGGGTGTTGTGTAAGTGTGTTCATTGTTCACATGTGTGGGCTTAGGTGTGTGGGCACCCATGTAAAGTGCAGACTTGATTAGGTGTCTTCCTTGGTTCTGCCTACTGTATTTGATTGAATCAGGGCCTCTCACCGAGCCAAGATTCAGCTTGCACCAGTGATGTCATTGTTCCCTCTCTCCTCTTCCCCTGCTCCTTCCTTCTCCACTCACTGTCCGTCCTTCTACCCTTATTATTCTTGTTGGTTCTAAGGGTTTGACCCCAGGTGTCTCACAAGGGAGGCAAGAGCTCCAGCACTCCTCAGGTGGTACCACCTTGGCCTTACTTGGTGTTGAGTAGATTTGGGAGTGTATGGCTATTTCTTCCCATTAGTGTCCATTTGACTCCTTTCTCTCCCTCTGCTCATACTTGGTTTTGCTTTTTGTTGTTATCTTTTTTTTTTTTTTTTTTTTTTAAATGAGACAGGGTCTCACTGTGTAGCTCTGGAGTTTGCTCTGTAGACCAAGCTGGTCTCAAACTCAAATCCACCTGCCTCTGTCTCCCAAGTGCTGAGATCAAAGGACTGTGCTATCATGCCAGGCAATTCTGCTTTGTTGTTGTTGTTGTTGTTTGAGACAGGGTTTCTCTGTGTAGCCTTGACTGTCCTGGACTTACTTTGTAGACCAGGCTGGCCTCAAACTCACAATGATCCACTTGCTTCTGCCTCCCAAGTGCGAGGATTAAAGGCGTGCGCCACCACTGCCCGGCTTCAGTTCTCCTTTTTAAGAAACAAACTCAAATTATTTGAGAGGGTGCTGGAGAGATAGATGGCCGCGTGATTCAGAACACACTGGCTGTTCTTCCAGAGGATCTGGGTTTGACTGCCATTAACCATAATGGCAGCCCACAACCATCTGTAACTCCAGTTCCAGGGGATCCAGTGCCCTCCTCCAGCCTCCACAGGCACCAAGCAGGCTTGTGGTACACAGACATACATGCTGGCAAATATTCATACACATAAAATAAGACATTCAAAAACACTTATGTTGAGTTATGTGAGTGGTGTGTGGTCCAGCCTGTGTGTCATATATGTATCCACCCCCCACCTTGCATTCTTACTCCTTTATGTCGAAGTGTCAGTTTCTATCTTTACCCCACAAGAAAGATCACAGCCCTGGCATGTGCAGCATTTCCCCTGAGAACTGGAGAGTTCTGATTTCTGACATAGTGCCGCCTCTAGCAAGAATGCCTGGGGTGGGGCAGAATTAGAGGCTGGGAAGTGCCTTGGAAATATCTTGGCAGGCTTGGGTCCAGGTGTTAGCGCCATCTGGTGGAGCCTGGAGCAGGAGCTGTGGGTGTCTGAGGCTGCGGAGCAGGAGGAGGAGGAGGTGTCCAGGAGTTCTCTCAGTCAGTCAGTTCAGCTCCCTTGAACAAACACCTGCGCCCCTCTTCGCCCTGCCTCCCTGCCCCTGAACTTGTCTTCTCTCACAGACTCTGAGGGAGGGAGCAGGTGCTCCCTACCTGCCTTGAGTTGTATGCTGTCAAACAGTCATCGCATGTAAGTCAGAGGTGAGGATGGACCTTATAGAAGGTCCATTGTGTCCCTGCTCTGTAATGTCATCTTGCGGGGGCAGAAGGATGTGACTCCTGCAGAGTCCTGTATCCCGAGTCCTGGATGTGGGCCCTGGTAAGAACATGCAGGGGATTGTCACTTGTGTTCCAGTTCTGAGATGAGCAGGCCATAGGCAGTTCGTAGCTGTCTCACCCTGGTTCCAGGGCCATGCAGTGACAGCATAGGCTGCTTTATCCTCTCATGGGTAAAGCAGCCACAGCCCTTTCAGATTTAGAAAGGGCTGCCTTCTGTGGTTGTGTGAGAGGAGCATAAAGATTTGTAGTTAGGCTTTATTTGTTATCATTACATGTGCTAGTACAGGTGTGCTTGTGCCGCTATGTGTGTGGAGGACAGAGGACATCTTGTGGGAGTTGGTCATCTTCCATTGTGGGATTTGGGGATCAAACTCGGGCTATCGGGTTTGCAAAGCTAGTATTTTTACCTTTGGAACTATCTCGCTGGCCTTGTCATGTTTTAAAATGTCGACAGTCATCTTGCCCAACATGGGAATACTCTTCTCCCAGGTCCCTCCCTGAAAGACACCTTGGCCTTATATCACGTGCTGTAGCGACCCTGGGCTAGCCCTGGCTTCTGTCTGGCAAGCCACTCATAGCTATACATGGAATGTCAGGTCGTAGCAGAGGATGGGCCAGCCAGGCCTCAGGGTTGGTGAGCTTGGTAGAGACCAAGGTCTTTGGAAAGACTTTATTACCTTCTGGCCCTTTTGTTTGCTTTAAAAATTTCTTTTTAAAAGATTTATTTATTTATTATGTATACAGTGCTCTGCTTGCATGTACATCTCCAGGCCAGAAGAGGGCATCAGATCGCATTATAGATGGCTGTGAGCCACAATGTGGTTGCTGGGAATTGAACTCAGGACCTCTGGAAGAGCAGACAGTGCTCTCAACCCCTGAGCCATCTCTCCACCCCCTAGTTTTAAATTTTATTGGGGTTTTGCATGTATGTCTGTATGAAGATGGCAGATCCCATGGAACTATAGTTAGACAGTTGTGAGCTGTTCTGTGGGTGCGGGGAATTGAACTTGAGTCCTCTGGAAGAGCAGCCGTGCTCTTAACCACTGAGCCATCTCTCCAGACTCCTTTTGTTTGTTGTGTCTGTGTGCGCGCGTGCATGTGTGTGCGTGCGTGTGTGTGTGTGCGTGCGTGCGTGCGTGTGTGCGTGCGTGCGTGTGTGCGTGCGTGTGTGCGTGCGTGCGTGCGTGTGTGTGCGTGTGTGTGTGTGTGTGTGTGTGTGTACATGTATATATGGATGCTAGAGATCAATGTTGGGTATCTACCCCTATATTTACCTTATTAATTTTTGTTTTTATATGTATGTGTCTATATCTGCATGGACTTATGTGTACCATGTGCATGCATGTGCCTGCCCTCGGAGGTCAGTTCTCTTGACATTAGCAGGCAGTTATGCTCTTAAATGCTGAGCTGTCCCTTCAGTCCTTCCCTTCCTTTTTTTTTTTTTTTTTTTTTGAGACAGGGTCTCACTATGTAGTTCTAACTGGCCTGAAACTTAGATTAAGCTGCCTCCTCTGCTTCCTGAGACCCTCACCTATTGTTTTGAGACAGAGGCTCTTACTAAACCTGGAGCTCACTGGCTGCCTGGACTAGCTGGCCAAAGTACTCCAGGGATGCCCCTGTTTCACTTCCCCAACCTTGGGATTGCAGGTCCATACCACCCTGCTTAGCTTTTGTTTGCTTTGTTTTTGTTTTTATTTTTGAGACAGGGTCTCACTATGTAGCTATGGCTGTCGTGGGAGTAAGTGGACAGGCTGGCCTCAAACTCACAGAGATCCACCTGCCTCTGCCTAGATTCTTAGGTGGGTGCTGGGGTCTGAATTCAGGTTCTCGCCCTTTCATGGCAAGCACTTGCTGACTGAGCCGTCTCCCTGGCCTCCCCCAGGCACTTCCTGGGTTAGTCTTCCTTTGTGGGGGAAGGGTGGTTCAAGACAGGGTTTCTCTGTGTAGCCCTGGCTGTCCAGGGACTGACTTGGTACACAGGCTAGCCTCAAACTCAGAGGTTCACCTGCCTTGGCCTCTTGGGGACTGGGATTAAAGACTTCTGGAAGAACAGTCAGTGCTCTTAACCTCTGAGCCATCTCTCCAACCCAGTTTGTTGTTGTTGTTGTTGTTTTGTTTTTTGTTTTTTAATCCTTTTGTCTCTGGGCTCTTCAGTCTCTGCTGACACATGCTGTTTAAGGCACCTTTGTCAGTCTTTTCTCACTGGTGAGCCATACTCACATAGTTCCTTCTGCCCTTCTCCATTTTAGCCCTGAGACCGGTGTGGGCTGTTACTGTCCAACTAGGGCCTTTGCTGGGACAGTGGGTTCTTCAGTCTCCTTTATGCATAGCTTGGCCACACCTTGCACTGGCCTCGGGGCATGGCCGGGCGTGAAGTGGCTCTTCTCTTTTGCAGCACAGGGAAGGGATGAGAAGTGGACTTGCCTGACCCTGGCCTGCTTCCTAGAAGTGTTGGCATGGCATGGCCCTTGTCCCATACCTTGTTGGTGGTGGCAGTGGAGTGTGGCCAGGTAAGACAGAGGAGAATCTGTTGCTGGCATTGTAAGAAGGTTGTTTAGGGCCATCGAGATGACTCAGCTGATGCAGGCACTTGCCACGCAGCCTGATGACCAGAGTTCATCCCCAAAACCCTCATGGTGGAGAACCAACTTCTACAAGTTGTCCCCTTCCTTACACATTCAAGGAAGTCCCTCAGAAGTCAGGGTCTGGAAGAAGCAAGAGCTGCCTTTCTTGGGGCTTTTCCCTGGGCACCTATTTCTTCTTCACCTGTGGTGGCCTACTGGCTCCATTTGGGGACCTCCTTTCAACCTATTTTCCAGAACCTGGTAAGGTCTGTGGCTCTCCCAACACCTATTCTGGACTCCAGCTGCCCTGACTCCCCCTACTGGCTTGTGTTGGCGTCCTGTGCACCCCTATCTTACTGTTCACCCCCTTCCCCTTTTAAGACAGGTTCTTACTGTGTAGCTCTGGCGTCCTGGAACTGCAGTGTAGATCAGGCTGTCCTTGAACTCACAGAGCTCTACCTGTCTCTGCCTCCCAAGTGATGATCAAAGATGTGAGCCACCAGTCCTGGCATCTTAATGCCTCCTTGATCTCTCTGAGCCTTTCTGTCACCTCATACCCTGGTCCTTTACCAGCCACTTGGCCTCTTATTGGGTAACAGTGTTGCTGCTGCTGTGTGAGGATGCACACTGTTCCACTCTCAATGGTGCCTGGGCAGGATTTCAGGCCTGAGATCTCAGTCCCTTCCAAGAGGCACCTGTCCATTTCCCCAAACTGCCTAAGGCTTCTGGAGCTTGAGCTTTGAGTGTCTTAAGGGCGATGTCCTTCCACCCAGTGGGTATTAACTGGCTGTGTGGGATGGCAGACCTCATCATCTCCGCTCTGTCTTGGGAGAGTGAGATGTGTAGAGAGTCGGGCTGCATAAGACCCCTGACCTAGAGAAAACTGGCTGCTCTAAGTGTCCTGTACCTATATTCTGTTGTCCGTGCTGGGGATGTTTTAGTGGTCGTCTTTAATTTTTATGTTGAAAACAAATGCACACCTGTAAACCCTGGTACTCAGGAGCCTGCATGTGGAGGATAGTTTGAGATAATCCTAGGCTACAGAGCAATATTTGCCTCAAATGTCTTTTCCTAGTTTTGTTCCCATCGTGGATGCCTACCCTCTACCCAGTGCATTCATTTCCCCTAGGGTGCTGGTCCCTGGCTTGTTGCTCTGTGTCAGTGCTGCCCTCTGGCGGACATCGACTGCTCTGCAGCTGTTTAGTCCAGGCTAAAGCTGTTAGAACCCTGGGTGCTTGGGAAGAGCATACATGTGGAATAAACTCCCGAGGCTCACCATTGGAGATCCCAACCCCAGGTATATCATTCACTGTCCTGCACTGGAACAGTATGGGCACACAGTGCTGCCTGCCAAGTTACTTTCCTGCAGGACTCTGACCATGGCCTGCAAGCACTGCTATTGTGATTCATGTATGTACAGGACCTGGCAGGGTCCATTTGGGAGATTTGTGATGTTATGGACCTTGCCTGAGGCCAAGGCTATAGGCACCTGTTTGGGAACGGTGGCTGACTAGAGCTTGGTGTTGTAATGCCACTGCCCCAGGGGCCTGCTGAGCTTAGGCCGACACCGATATGCCTGTCAGTTGTGTTTGTAGGGCCTTGAGTGTGAGGGTCTATTCTGAGCTGGGGTTTGCAACCCAGTTTTGATGTGCAGCAAGGAAGTGGGGGAGATATGGAAACTGAATCCTGCCTTGTTCCAAGCCTGGAGAAAAACTTAGCCTTCCATCCTTCTTCATACTGAAAGGAAAAACAGGCCAGAGGAAGAGCAGGCCTTTGGCTCTTGCCTGGGTAAGAGGGAGTTGGGCTTTGGGCGGGAGCGCCCACACACCGGGGTTCCTGCTCCAAGCACTTTACTGCCCTCAGGGGTGAGAGGTGGGCCTGTTTTCTCCATCAGTTCTGGTTCTGCCAATAAACCCGATCTGGTCTGAGCCATCCGCCTCCCCAGGCAAGGGAGAATCTGTTTTCCAGGTTGGAGTGTGTATCCTCAGTGGCATCCACTCTGACCCAGGGGACAAGGTCAGCCTATTGTTGAAGTTCCGGTGGGTTAGGGATCTGGACATCTCTCTAGGCCATTGGCCAGTGGATCTGCCCTGAATCTGGTTCTTAGTGGTTCTAGGTGGCCCTAATGACAGAGGCCCTACAACGGCTTATGTCATCTGTCTATACTCACATTACCGCACTGGTGGGCACTGCTCTCCTTGCGTTCCCTGCCCCTAGGTCTGAGCAGGTCTGAATATAACTTCCTCTGCCAGATCTGAGCCCAGTAGGACCATTTGTGGGACCATTGGCCCTGGGCCACTGTAGCTGGCTTTGACATTAGTGTGGTGGTGGTGTGGGTAAGTGGTAGCCAGCCCCACAGATGGGTTTGCCTCCCACTGCTCTTAGTAGCCTTTTCCTTTTTGGCCTGGTACCTAGTGTCACCTACTATCCAGACTACTCGACAGCAGAGGTTCGTTTGGCCCTTGGGGGAGCATCCCTTAAGTGTCATGTACAGTGGCTGGGGCCTAGGACAGCGTTCACCTTGTGCTGAGGCCTTGGGCCGGGTTGAGATTGCTTAGAGATTTGGGATGGCACGATGTTTCATGTGGTCTTTGGATCTAGGCTCCAACACTGGGGAAGTGGTTCTCCCTAAGTAGTTGACCAGGGGAGTGGGGCTGGGCTGTGGGCTAGGGCCTCCTGATAGCCAGAGGGCTTCCAGGGACCCCCAAAATAACTAACTCCTTTCTCTCCACAGGCTGGCCCCCCTTGCCCAAGGACAGAAAAAGCGGGTGCTCTGACGAGAGATGAGTATGAGGAGGACAGCTCCGATGAGGAGGTGAGAGATGAGAGTCCTCCTGCCGGGGCTGAGCCAGAGCCTCAAGCAACCTAGAGTAGGTGCTGCCCCCCCAGCTAGGGGAGCCCCGGGGTGGTATCAGGCCTTCCTGCAGGGGCTGTGCCGCTGTTTGTTAGAGGAGCCAGGTTCTCATGAAGCTGCTGAGCCCTGAGTAGGCGGCCTGGCTCAGGCCCTCCCCTCATCTGGAAGAACAGTTTGAGGGTCTGAGACAGATGAATGAAGCAGCACACGTGTGTCATTGCCAGGTTGGAGAGGAGAGGCTGCGCATGGCTTAGCAGTATCTTGTCTGTCTTGTGGGCACAGGGGGCCGGGGTAGCGTCATCCACTATGGTGTAGCCTGTCTTGGCTCTCAAAACTGAGGGTGTTAGGCCTGAATTGACGTGATCAGCTGATGCTCTGTATCTGAGGGGTGGCACAGTCATCCCAAGAGCAAGACTGGCACCTCCTGGTCTCCTCATTGGCTTTGTCTGTTCCTTTCTCTGGCATTCTTTTGGTAGCAGCTACTGTGGTACCTTCCTGGCTTTCCTATCTAGGACGGGGAATTTACATCCTGAAGAGAAAAGTGTCATGCTAGGCTGGGGTTCCCTTGAGTCCTCAGGGAGTAGAGGCATTTAGAGGCTACAGACTGTCCAGAAGGCCAGCGGGGTCTGAAAGCTCTTGAGAAGCTATGCACACAGGCAGTGGGCCTGGCAGCTTGTCCCTCCTTGGTGAGTCCTGATCCTGGGGCTGAGCGGTGGCCACTGTATAGCCCATGATAGGAGCCTGAGATCCCCTTCTTGGCTTTGGTGTGGGGCCTACAGGGATGGGTCCTCTTCTCAGGAGCTCTTCCTGCCTGCCTGTCAGGGGCTGTCCCTGAGGCCTAGGGGAGACACGCGCCCCCTCTCTGCCTGGGCTTCCTCCCCACCTTCAAGCTCTCTTGGCAGTGTCTACAGGAGCCTTGGCCGACAGCCCGATCCAGTCTCTGCTGCGTGTTCAGAGAACAGAGACAAAACAAAATAAATTGGTTTCCTGGCCGGAGCAGCAGGCTCACCGGCGAGGGGGGCCCGCACAGCACAGCTCCCTGCCTGTCTCCCCTCCCCCCCCCCCCAGGGGCCCTGGCTGTCGGCAGCCACATCCTGTCGGCTACTTTTTTATGCTTGGTATTTTGAGAAATCAATGATGATTGTATATGGAGAATAGGAGTTGGGGGAAGGGCCTCCAGAACTGGTCAGGGCCTTGAAAGAGGTCTGCCTGCCCTTGCCTGCCCTCAGGGAGGTGTGTCTCAATGGACCTGGGCCAGTGGCCCTTTGAGAAGACCAGGCAGCCTTGGGCTTTACTGTGATTACGGTGCGAGGGCTGCTTCCTCTCTCCTATGATGTGATAAGTATCACGTGTCAGTCTGACATGAGTGACAGTTCTGCAATAGTAGAGATGCTAGTCTGCTGAGTTCCTGCAAATATAGCTGACCAGCAGCTGGAAGGGACCACAGAGCTCAGCTTTCAGGAGCCAGGCCAGGCTGGACATACGCATCCCTTCCCAGTCTGCTTGGGGCTTGCTCCTCACCAGAGGCTGCAATTGCCTTTCTTATTCTCAGAGAAAGGTGGCTGCAGCCAAGATAGGCCTGGGAGGGGTGGGGCATGGCCATCAGTGCCTGGCTAAGGGTCAGGTCAGGAGAGAAGAGCTCAGCTCACCTCAGGCTGCCTGATGGAGAAGCCTGAGGGCAACAGACTGCTCCATCGTCTAAGGCCTGGACTGTCTGGCTGTGCCCTAGTTGCTCAGCACCTATAAAAGGTCACAAGCTACTTGGGCCCCTGGAGGGATTTTTGGAAGTGTTATAAACCCCATGATTTTTGCCTGTCCTGAGCTACCTAGTCGAACAAGCTGTGTAGGCTATTCTGTAGCACCAGATAGCTTACAGGATTCTGGATAGGAGTACTACTGGGGAGGTGTTGATGTGTTTTGTCCTAGGGGTGGTGACCTCAACAGCAGCCCAGAGAGATGGCAGCATTGTGGAGTGGGAGTAGCATGCCTAGCCTGATGCTGCTGCTCGAAGGTGGAAGTGCCCCCTTGTCCTCTTCTCTTGACCACTCCATAGACTTGAGTCTAGGACTTGGGAACATGAGAGCTCCTCAGCCATGTTGTCATTTGCCAGTGCTGTGTTTTGAGGGCCCTCAACATCCATGACTCTCCACCTGAGCAGCCTGGAGCACTGTGTTCTGGTTGTACTCTGGCTCCTAGATTCACAGACATGGACTAGGGGAGTGGCATCCCCTAGATAAATGGTGAGGCATGGTGGGGATGGAGTGGGGTGGGGGGCGACGGAGAAGCAGCTGTGCTGTGATTGCCCCACCCCCCACATGGCCACTTCACTCCTCCCTACAGCCGTGGGGCTTCATAGACGTGATCTCATCTAGTAGTTGGGACCCCTGGGAGGTGGAGTGGGATAGAAGGGCGGGTAAGTGGCCAGTGCTGCTCCTCCTCTGTATGTAAAGCAACTGGGAGAAACCAAGGCCAGGTCTGGTCAGGTAGAAAAGCCCAAGCTCCTGTTCAGCAGGCCTACAGCCCTGCTCTTGAAGTGTGGCCCGAATGAGGGGTTCAGGGAAGCCATGAATTCTGGCCTGGAAAGTCTGGGAGGAACTGGCCTCTTTGCAAGTGCCCTTCCAGTCTCCAAGGGCAATGGGCTTAAGACCACCTCTTGTGTGACCTCTGGACAGGACGGGGCAGCGTCTGGGGTCCTTTTTACAGCTTTAACACCCCCTACCTTCCCACTCCCCCCCCCCCACCCCACCCCCTTGCCCGATCTAAAACTCAGGATCCCACAGGGACACGGCCTGGCCTGTCTGCATCCAGAACCTGTGATCCCCTCTGCTCTCTCGCCAAACGCAGTTAATGGCTTCTCCCAGCTACTGAACCGGCAGCTGCCTCCAGTGCGCTGGCGGTCTCTGCTCCTCCGGGGCCACCCCCGCCTGCCGGCTGTCCTGGCCTCTTCCCTGTGTGCACTCTACTCTCTCCATGCTTGCTTGTGTTACTGCTGGCAGGGGAACCTATGGGCTCAGGTTTCCAGTGAGTGAGTGGCCCTCCCTACTGTTTGTAGAAGGCACCCGGGTCTGTGCAGACTGCTCTGGCAGCCATCCACCCGAGGCTAGCCTTTATGCCTGCCTCCAAATGGGGCCTCTGGCCAGACTCAGACCAATCCTTCAGGTCTAGTCCCATCCCATTGGGGCTGCCCAACCTAGGGACTCGCCAATGGCCACTGTGTGTGATTGGGCACGTGTCTCTGTGACTTCTTTTTACTTGTTGGCCAGGTAGGCCTCTAGTACCATTTCTTGACTTTGGCCGATGGTTCTAAAAGCCACACTGCATCAGAGTGTCACAGGGGCACCAAGCTGGCAGCGGGGGAGCCTTGGGAGGAAGGTGGAGGAGAAGCATGTTTAGGAAGCCATGTGTCTCTTGTAGGGGTTAGAGTTGGTGCTGGCTGTGCCTGGCAGGTAAAGGTAGGCTCCTTCAGATTTTTGTCTTTTTGCTAGGGCTAGGAGACAACTGGAGAGATCTGTGGAGCGCAGCAAAGGCAGATGCTTGAAAGGCAGGCAGGGAATGCTGGCTACAGTGAACTCTTGGAGGCACAGAACAGGTACCCTGGCAGGAGGCTGGCTGTGCAGGGCCAGGGCTACCTTGCTTGGGACAGGACGCACACTTGGCAGCCCTGTATATATGGGCAGTGCCTAGAGAGAGGGGAAATTGTCCCTACTGAGGTTTTGGAGGTGCTTAGAGTTTTGGGGGCTGGCAAGGGGGTCCTAATGTGTGATCCCCTCACCTGGACCTACCCACCTCCCAACTTAAAGCATCAGCTGAGTCTAACTGGTGACTCAGAAAGACCTTTGCCTTCAGCAGTTAGTGATAAAAGCTACCCCGAGCCTGGGCCCAGCTCCAGTACCTGTGGAGGAACATCTGGGGACTCCTGCTTACAGAAGTAGGGAGGACACCATTTGGTTGTGAGTGGCCCCAGGAGGGGCACAAGCAAGTTGGGCCTAGGGAAGCTATGTTCCTCCTCCCTAGTACCCTCCACACTGGAGATGCTGGCTCTCTGTTCTCTTGCTAGGGAGGTACAAACAGTAATAGGCTCCCATGTGTCCGCAGCTCGGGTGGGCTAAGCCAACCTCTCAAGGGATAGTCAGCATGGCAGAGGGGAGCAGAGGGACCAGAGGCAGTGTGGTAAGGAGATGGTGGGTTCAGAGGTGTTGCCTGCCTAGTGAGCCCCTGCGGGGTCTCAGCTGATTTGGCCTCAGAACAGGAAGAGACTGTCTCCTTCTGGTCTGTCGCACAGGCCTCTAGTGTATGTTTCAGAGTTTAGCATCCCATCTGGAACCTTCTGCTGGGGTCAGTGTGGCATGTGAGGCCAAGGCAGCTGGCTCATCCAGAACACTCTGAGAGATAAGACACCCCATGAGGGGGAGGTGGCAGCACAGGAAGGCCATGAGCTGTGAGACAAGAGGGTGGTTGGTGCAGGGGGAGCTGAGCAACAGTGAACACTACCCGCATTGTAATCGGAGAGGGGCCGGGGAAGAGAGAGACTGAGCAAGGCGGCTGACCCCATGCTCCCGGGGGACAGGTGGGAGAGGCAGAACGAGGAGAGAGTGAAGGATTCCAGAGGTGGGCTGGCTTCCTCTCTCGCAGACAGACACGGGAGGGAGGTGGGCAGCGGGCCAGCCCCGTACCTGCAGTTCCAATCTGCGGTCCTGACAGCTGCAGCCACTTTGGGGAGGGGGAGGGGAGGGGGGCTCATCGAGAGCGGAAAAGTCCCAGCCGACACTGTGTCCGGTGCAGTGGGGGGAGTTGGGGGGAAGGAGATGGGATGGGATGGAGGGATGGATGTGGATCTACTAGCCTCATCCCACAGGCTTTTCCTTGGGGCTGGGTGCTACCCGCACCCCACCCCCCCCCACCCCACCCCCCTCCCGCCAAGAGAGCATGGTGCTTGGGTCTGTCTGCTCTCCGCTATCCTGGCCTGGGGTCTCAGTGCTGGGTCTGACCCAAAGGGGTCACATGTGTTTCCTGGCAGCCCGCAGGTGCTGAGCAGGGCGGGGGCGGCTGGCCTGGGGTGCAGGCAGCCTGGTGATGAATCATGTGGTGCCGCCAGCGGCTCATTCCCCAGGCTGGGGACAGGGAGCTGACAGCTGAGGCTGAGCCGAATGTTTCCAGCCCAGCTCAGCTCAAAAGGGTGGCTGCTGGCCCATGGTGAGGGCCAGTTCTCCCCACCCCCACCAGCTGCCTCTGTGGGGCACATACTAAGGGAGCCCCTGCTTTCTGTCCCACAGCTCCTCAGCGTGGTAGAAGGTGAAGTTGCCCTCTGGGAAGGATGCCAGGGGCTGTGGTGGGTACAGAACACCTGCCACTCTTTGGCCATAAGCTGTTGTGGACTCACGTGGAGCCACAGGATGGGAATGGACCATGCCACCCCCGGTCTGGTTTGAATCTGGAGCAGTGGAGGGTGACGGAGTGTTCTTCCCGCCCCTCCCCTCCCCTCCTCCTGCTGGCTGTCGGGCCAAGCCCTCAGCCACTGCTACCGGTGCAGCTCAGGGAGTGGCTGGGCTGCCTGCCCGGGCCTGAGGCTGGCCAAGCTGCAGCCGCTTTCGGAGTCAGGCCCTGCAGTGGAGGCCTTGGCCGGGCGCGTGCCGCGCCCCAACTCCCCAGGCCTCTAGAGAGCCTTCCAGCCCTGCAGCCCATTCTCTTGCATCTGACCCCTCTTGACACCCAAGCCTCCAGTTGTTGTCTGGGTGACTCTGGCCTACCGTCTTGCTATGAAGCTCAAGCTTGCCAGCTCCTGGGCTTCGCTGCCTCCTGCTTTGCCCCAGTCCCTCAGTTGGCTCTTCCCTCCTCTACTGGGCTCTAGGTCATGAAATGCCTAGTGGAGCTAGCTGGGTATCATTTGGGCCTCTGTCTGGCTCCATAGTCCCCAGCCATGCTTGCTACTCAGACTAGCAGCCTCTGCACACAGACAAATGTCCCTGCCTGTGTTCTCCAGTTTGCTCTTTGGGGACTTTTCCTCAGAGCCTTTTATGTGCATGGTCCCATAATTTATTCCCGAGACTGGCCCAGTCACTCTAGCCACTGAGGTAGGTACCCACTCAGTCACTGGCCCTCCTGGGATTTGTGAGGGAGATTGGCACCCAGGGTTTGAAATGTGAAGCCTATAGATGAGAAGCCCTGGGTCCAGCCGAGGAGGAAGGCCAGCCAGCTGCAGTCCTTTTGTAGGGGTTGGTACCGTTTTCCTAATACAGGTATACCCTGCCAGGTTGTAACTAGACTCAGCTTAGCATCTGTCACAGAGTCCTGGTAGCTTGGAAGTGAAGCTGGGTAGAGCCTTCCATGGGGAATGCTTGAGAAGGGAAGGTGTCCTCCCTCGGCCCCAGCTGCATCTCGAGGTTCTGGCTTCCTGGGCTGCAGAAGCCTCTACAGCAACTCAGTGTGCCCTCAATCCTCCCTCCCTCTGAGCAGCTGTGAGCTCCTACAGGATTAAGGGGAGGAAATTTGGGGTTGGGTTTCTTTCGGAATGAAACCTGCCGCTGTGACTCTTTAGCCTGTTATATTTCTATCAGATTGGACACAGCCCCCTACCCCTGCCTTAATGGTTCTGGCTTTGAGAATTTCCTCCAAAATTACACCACTGTTTCCTGCACCAGTGGTCCCTGGAGCCCCCCAGTGCAGAGGAGGGGCCATGATGTCCCTGCCCTCTGAGGATGCCCACATAGGCGTCAACACCTGGTCTCCCCCCAGCCAGGGACCAGGAGGCCTGCCAGTACCAGCACCTGGTACCCTCTGCCATTCTCCATCTACCACCTAGCCAGAAGTCAGGCCTGGCCTTTCTTCTCTGTTGTACCACTCAACTAATTGTCACCTGCAGGATTTTAATGATCAGCCAGCTGTGCACAGAGCCTGGTGAGGGTCTGAATCAGCCGCGGGGGCCAGTGGGATCTTTGGGGGAGGTGTACAGGACAGAGCTTGGATGCCTGGGAATCTCTCCAGTGTGCAGCTGGAGGGAGGAGAGCCTCTCGGGAGTCTCTCTGGGCCTTTGTGGGTACCAGTGGGGACATTTGGGCAGGTGCTGCTCACATGGTGTTCTCAGGCCCATTTTAGCCTGTTTGGCTGGACAGCACTGCTTACTTATTCCTTATACCCATTTTTATTGGATCATTGCTGGTGAAACCAGGTGTCCACATGCCTAAGACCCCATCTTGTACCCCCTTACCATACTCCTACTGTGGGCAGTGGGCTTGCCCTCCCCACCCTCTCCCCTGCCTTGTCCCTTTGCTGCCGCCCCCCCCCCCCCACCTCCCTCCACGCTCCATATCACAGATCTCTGGTACAAGGCTCTCGATGGGTGATGTAAACCTGTCCTCACTCTGCCTCTGGGAAGATGGGGTGAGAGAGCTAGGGTCAGAGTGAATTCAGATCCTTTTAAGAGGATGGTCTGCCTCAATTTGGAAGATACGGTTTCATTTTTAATTATACAAAATTTCCAGACTTTATATTATCATTAAAGATACAAGATGCCAACACTTGGCCCAGGTAGGAAGCCAGCATGGAAAGTTCCATTGGGCCTGGGTAAGTGTTGGGCTGCTTAAGAGTCAAACCATAGCCCGCCTGTCCATCTGTCTGTTCATAGGCCCTGCTCCCAGCTGGGTCAGGTCTGGCCTGGTGAACGTGCTCTTGGGGACCTGTGCTCAGATCAGGTCCAAGGTGGGCTCTCCGTGACTCTTCAGTGGCGTCCACCTTCACTAGTGGCATCACCTCTTGGCTGCTGTGGACCCTCCTCCTTCTAACTTCGAATCGCCGTCTTTCTGTCACGGTCTTTGCTCTGCAGAGGGGATGGGGGTGTGTCAGGGTCTGGGTGGAGACTTAGTGTCACCTAGTATTGCCTGGACTTTCCTGGCTTCCTGTTGCGGCACTGTCTCGGGTGACCAGTGCTAGGGTACCCCCATCCTGGGCTCCTGCCACCCCCACAGCGCATTTTGGGGAGGGGAGTACACTGCTGTGCAGCCGAAACTGTAAAATTAAATTTCCCAGATGTTCAGGCCCCAGGAGCTTGCGCGTGCTGTCTGGAGAGGAAATGGGGATTGGGGAAAGCCGTTGTATTTTTTCCCTGCTCACCCTGCTTTTCCGGTGCCACCAAGTGCGGCCAGAGCAGTAAATCATGGCTGGCCAGCACCTCTTGCTTCAGCCTGCTCCCTTAGCCCGTCTACTGCAGGCCCCGAGGAGCCGCAGGTGCCCCTTTGGGTGGAGGTGGGCTGAGGGGTGCAGGAGTAGTGGCACATCAACCTGGGGGTCCTTTCTGATTGCTTCGCTGCTGTGCACTGCTCCCCTTTAGATGGGGCGTGTGGATAATATATACGTCTTACTTCCTGAGTTCACCTCCTTTCAGCTCTCAACTTGCTGGGAAGTAAAGCCTGGAACAGCTCCTCAGCCCTGCCAGGCTGCTGCTACCCTCCCTCCCTCCAGACCTTCCCCTAGGCGGCCCTTCTCAGCACTACTTCTTGACTCTATATTTGCAGCTCCCTATGACCACTACCAATGGGAGTCAGTGTCCCGAGGTATGGATCCTGTGTGCCCTTCCCTCCTTTGGGTGCAGGTGTAGGTGGTAGGGAATGCTGCCTCTGCCTGGCATCTCTGCCTGGCAGGTGTGGGCTGATGAGTACATTGGGGTCCCTCGGTACTCCCGGCCCTGCTCACCAACTTTCTCTGGTTGCTGAGGCAGAAGGTGCAGATCTGTTTGGGCTGGGTGTTCTCACCGCCATCTCGGGCCAGCGGTGGTGGTGGTGGTGGTGGTGGCGGCGGTGGTGGTGGTGGCAGTGGGCTGCTCGCACGACCGCTGTGGAAGAAAGCGGGTCCCGAGTGGCATGGTTGCCCGTCGCCGCAGGCCTCACCCACCAGCAGCACGTTGCCCAGGTGAGAAATGTAACTGGAAGCCAGGCGCAGCGTCTCAATCTTGGAGAGCTTGCGATCTGCTGGCTCGGTGGGGATGAGTGTGCGCAGCGCTGTGAAGGCCGTGTTCACGCTGTTGGTGCGGTCCCGCTCGCGTGCGTTCGCTGTGTGCCGCTGCCGGGGCTCGCGGCCTGGCCGCCCCCCAGGTCCTGGCCCACTACCCGCGGCCCTCCGTCCTCCTGCCCGCCGCCGGGCGCCCTGGAGGCCGCAGCGCGCCGCGTGCACACGGCAGGGTTTTTCGTCGGAGCCCGAGCTCTCACTTCCGCGGTCCTCATCCTCCGACAGCGGGCTCACCTCAGGGTACAGGTAGCGGCCCGGCGGCGCTGAGCGCAGCATGGCGAAGGACATGGGCCAGGCAGGGGGCGCGGCGTCAGCTCCACCGTGTGCTGCTCATGCCGCCTCTTTGGGTCCCCACAGGCCGCCAGGCCAGGGGTCTCCGCTGCGCCCCGCGGTGGCGGCTGCCGGGCGAGGCGGGCACATGTGTTCTGACTGGAGTAGGGCCGCCAGCAGAGCAGTGCTTTTATAGCAGTCGGCTCCTCCTCCCCCCCCCCCCCCCCCCCCCCCCCCCCCCCCCCCGCGCCTGGCCTCCGCCTCTCTTCCTGGCCTGGAGGAGTATATGCAGAGCCTGTGCACCTTTTTTCCCTTTTAATAGCTGTGCCTAGATGATCCAGAGCATCATTCTGGTTGGGGAGTTTCTGAGGTGCTATTGATGCCCCAAGACCTATTCTGTAGAGAAGAAGAGAATAAATCAGGAACCAAGAGCCTTTCTCTCTTGGCATGCCTTAAGTTCACCCAGCTGCCCTGGCCCTGAGTGCCTGGTCACACCCTGTCTGACTCTCCTTCCATGTGCACTTGGGTCTTTTGTGCCAGGCTGTGTGTGTGTGTGTGTGTGTGTGTGTGTGTGTGTGTGTGTGTGTGTGTGTGAGAGAGAGAGAGAGAGAGAGAGAGAGAGAGAGAGAGAGAGAGAGAGAGAGAGAGAGAGAGAACAACTCCAGTAGTGGTAGTCTAAAGATGGGTGTGTGGGGTTGGCATGGCCTGTGCCTTGTGCCAGAACCTTCCCCCTTTGACACATCCTGCCTGGGGGACTCCACCCCCATCCCTGTTGTGCGCTTCATGGGGCTCAAGGCCAGTGCACACGTGGATAATAAAATCGGCACCTCCCTACCCCTCCTATTTGGAAGTGACCCTCTAGGTAGAGGATGCACAGCAAGGGCACAGGGCATTTCTGGGGATGAACTTGTTGGGAAGGCTGGTGTGGACAGGTGCAATGGGACAGGGCTCAAGGGGTCTTGCTTAGGGGCTGCTGGCACTCAGCTGTGCTAGTGATGTCTGGGCTCCTCCTCCTTGTGGCTACTGTTGCAGGAAGTGGCCGCCTGGGCAGCAGTCCCCAGGCTGGGAGGAGTGAGGGTGGTGGCTGGCAGGGGCTGAAACCAGGAATGTGTGTCCAGGAATGCGACTGCTCTGCCCACTGAAGTGGGAGGGGGGAGACCAGCGGTGCCCAGAGGGGGTCCTTGACTACCTGCCGAGCAAGACAGATTTGTCTCCCTGTGGGTGGGGTGGGGTCTTCCCATGGTTCCTGCCTCGTAACTACCCACTTATACCTAAGGCTTCTGCCAGGGGAGGGAGCCCATATGAGATGAGGTCATCCCTGTCTGTGGCTGCCCAGAGTCCTGGCCAAGGAATCCAATGAGGGGGGAGCCTAGGGTTGGCATCACTTCAGTGGAAAATGTGAAGGTAAAGCTCTGGCGCCTTGGAGGGCTTGGGGGAAGGGGGCACAGCACCCCTGCCATGCCACGTCAGGCCCTGGGGCCAGGGCTAGGGCAGATTTTGGGTTACCTGGCCTCTGGATACTTGAGGCCAATCTAGAGTGTCTCTTCTGTCCTTGGGTGGCTTGAGGAGGATCAAGCATGGTAGAGACAGGTGCTGACGTGGTGACTGTGCTGCAGGACATCCGGAACACTGTGGGCAATGTGCCCCTGGCATGGTACGATGACTTCCCACATGTGGGTTATGACCTGGATGGCAAACGCATCTATAAGCCCCTGCGGACACGAGATGAGCTGGACCAGTTTCTGGACAAAATGGATGACCCAGATTTCTGGTGAGTTGGGCCTTGGTCAGGACCCGTGGTTCCTCAGGCCTGGAGTATGGCTCTAACTGGCTTTCCCTTAGGCGCACTGTGCAGGACAAGATGACAGGGCGTGACCTGCGACTAACTGATGAGCAGGTGGCCCTCGTACATCGGCTTCAGAGAGGCCAGTTTGGAGATTCAGGCTTCAACCCCTATGAGGTAGGTAACAGCAGTTGGCCCTAGGGTCTGAAGTACTTGCAGCCCCCAACCTAACTAACATCTATGCTTGTCTCCCTAGCCAGCTGTGGACTTCTTCAGTGGTGACATCATGATCCACCCTGTGACCAACCGCCCAGCTGACAAGCGTAGTTTTATTCCATCCCTGGTTGAGAAGGAGAAGGTGGGAACCCCGTTGTCATTCTTTACCCCACTTTGTAAGGTCCCCGTGCTGCCACCTGACCATAGCTCTGTGTGCAGGTGTCTCGCATGGTGCATGCCATCAAGATGGGTTGGATCAAGCCTCGACGGCCCCAAGACTCCACCCCTAGCTTCTATGACCTGTGGGCCCAGGAGGATCCCAATGCTGTGTTGGGGCGCCACAAGATGCATGTGCCGGCACCCAAGCTGGCCTTGCCTGGCCACGCTGAGTCTTACAACCCACCTCCTGAGTACCTGCCCACTGAGGAAGAGCGCTTGGCATGGATGCAGCAGGAGCCTGATGAGAGGAAGCTGAGCTTCCTGCCACAGAAGTTCCCCAGCCTGAGGACGGTGCCTGCTTACAGCCGCTTCATCCAAGAGCGTTTTGAGCGCTGCCTTGACTTGTATCTGTGCCCACGGCAACGCAAGATGAGGGTATGTGAGGCAGCCCACACGGGTCCTGGGGAAGTGGCAAGGTGAGGGTAGTGACTACGTTCTCGTACCCAAGGTGAACGTGGATCCTGAAGACCTTATTCCCAAGCTCCCTCGGCCAAGAGACCTTCAGCCTTTCCCGGTGTGCCAGGCCCTTGTAAGTGTGGGATCAAAGGTGGGCAAATGCCCTCTGGTGTCTGTGTCTGTCTTTTCACTCTTTCTTTCCTGTAGGTCTACAGGGGCCACAGCGACCTTGTCCGTTGCCTCAGTGTCTCCCCAGGGGGCCAGTGGCTGGCTTCAGGTGGGCCTGAGGTGGGGGCTGCCCTGAGCTGGGAGGCAAGGACCCGGGTGAGGGGCTCAGGTGCTGAGAGTCTTCACTGCTGCATCCAGGTTCAGACGATGGCTCGTTGAGGCTTTGGGAGGTGGCCACTGCCCGCTGTATGAGGACTGTGCATGTTGGGGGTGTGGTACGGAGCATTGCCTGGAACCCCAACCCTGCCATATGCTTAGTAGCTGCAGCCATGTGAGTTTAGGGCCCTGGGGGTTAGGGCTGGGAGGGGTCACAGAAAAGTGAGTACTGTGCTGAGGAGGGCCTGTGTCTGGCCCTGCCTTATAGGGATGATGCAGTGCTGCTTCTGAACCCAGCCCTGGGGGACCGGTTGGTGGTGGGCAGCACAGACCAGCTACTGGAAGCCTTCAGTCCACCTGAAGAGCCAACTTTGCAGCCTGCCCACTGGCTAGAGGCCTCAGAGGAAGAACGCCAGCAGGGCCTGCGACTACGCATCTGCCACAGCAAGGTATGTGAAGGGAAGGGGACCCTGCAAGACCTGGTGAGACAATCAGCCAGCATTGCTCTTCTCTAGCCGGTGACACAGGTGACCTGGCATGGACGAGGGGACTACCTGGCTGTGGTGCTGTCCAGCCAAGGACATGCTCAGGTGCTGATACACCAGTTGAGCAGGAGGCGTAGCCAGAGCCCATTCCGCCGCAGCCATGGACAGGTGCAGTGTGTGGCTTTCCACCCCACCCGGCCCTTCCTGCTTGTGGCCTCTCAGCGCAGCGTCCGCATTTACCACCTGCTGCGCCAGGAGCTTACCAAGAAGCTGATGGCCAACTGCAAGTGGGTGTCTAGCCTGGCTGTGCATCCAGCAGGTGAGAGGGGCATGCATTCTCCAAGTCAGGGTCAGGAATGACCCCTGTAAGTCTTGTGAGAATTACAGCCATTGCCTCTGGCCCTAGGTGACAACATCATCTGTGGCAGCTATGACAGCAAACTGGTGTGGTTTGATCTGGATCTTTCCACCAAGCCATACAAAGTGCTGAGGTAAAGTGGCTTGGGTGAAGTAGGGAGTGGGGCCCTTCAGCTGGAGCCCACTGTGAGTACACTCTCCTGCAGGCACCACAAGAAGGCCTTGAGGGCTGTGGCCTTCCACCCCCGATACCCACTCTTCGCATCCGGCTCAGATGATGGCAGCGTTATTGTTTGCCATGGCATGGTATACAAGTGAGTACTGACCCTTACCCAGCCCTTCCCAGGGGACCATCATACTGGGTCCTAAGTCCCTTTCTTCCACAGTGACTTGCTGCAGAATCCGCTGCTGGTACCCGTCAAGGTGCTTAAGGGGCACACACTGACCCGAGATCTGGGGGTTCTGGATGTGGCCTTCCACCCCACACAGCCGTGGATCTTCTCCTCTGGGGCAGATGGCACCATTCGACTCTTCAGCTAGGCTGATGCATTACTACAGGTGGCCTAGAGCAGAGTGGGTGTGCTGACACAGAGAATCATCTATAGAATGCTTGGTTGGCGGTGGTGGCGCACGCCTTTAATCCCAGCGCTCGGGAGGCAGAGACGGGGATCTCTGAGTTTGAGGCCAGCCTGGCCTACAAAGTGAGTCCAGGACAGTCAGGGCTACACAGAGAACCCCTGTCTTGAAAAAAAAAATCCTTGATCCCCATTGTTCCTGTCTTCTTGATTGTCCACCCCCCTCCCCCCAGCCCCCAGACAGCTGCCCAACCTTGACCTAATGTGGCACTCCAGAGGGGACCTCGGGACCTACCTAAAGCCAGAAGGAAAGGCAGTATTGATACACTGTCACCCACTGAGGTCTAAGTGGCTTTATTGGGCAATATACCGGGGCACCATAGTCTTGGCCCTGTCTGGCAATGAGTCCTCTGGTAGGCTGAGCTGTGTATTGCTTGCAGGAGTGTAATTAGCCTCAGGCAAACTTCACTAGGCGGCCCAGCGTCTCAGCAGCTTTCTCCCGGACCTCAGGCACTGGGTCCTTCAAGAGGAGCTGCAGGGCTGTGGGCAGAGGAACAGGCCAGTTGTGCACATGCCTGGGCCTGTGCGTGGGGCCGCCCACTGCCTTCCTAACAGACGGGCCTCTGCTGGGAGGGCTCGGGAGCCAACGGAAAGATAGTTTTTCCTTTTTTAGTGTTTTTTAAGCTCTCTTGGAACAGTTAAGAAGTTTCCGTGAATTACTAGAGACGATGAGGTCACCAGTGACAGGGGAAAAAAAACCCTGAAATCCAGGAAAATCACTTAGTCCCTGCGGGTGCCCACAGGGTCAGCAGAGCCCCCAACAGAGATGGGAAGGTTGGGATGGGGTACAGGGCCATGTGTCCTGGATTTGGGGGTGTGCTCACCTACAATGAGCTGTTCCAGGTCCACCTGTGGCTTTTGCTCAGGCTCTGCATGCAGCACCAGGAACCCTGTAGCAGGTGGGATAAGCTGTGTGCTGTATACACTGGAGGTGTGGCAGGCTAAGGCAAGGGCCTGCTTACCTGTGAACATGGGGGCAGCGGCTCTGACGTCATCCCAACTGCTCTTGAAGTAGAACAGGTTGGTGCTCACTAGGCGGCCCAGCAAGTCAGGGAAGTGATGCATCTGTAGAACACTGGGGTCAGGGGGTCAGGGTCCTTAGCCCACCCCAGACAGAGTCTCCTTCCACAAGCATTCTTCTCACCAGGTGCTTGCACGTGGAGTTGAGGAATTCCCCAAAGTGCACACTGCGGCCCTCCTGAAGGTACTTGTAGAAGGCAGCTGCCAGCTCAGCACAGTCCAGGTGGGGGACACACATGCACAGGGCAAACTTGCAGGCCTATAATATAATGGGGTGCTAAGACCAAGGTCCTCCCAGGCCTGAAGGAGATCATGCTGAGCCCAGCACCGTTTCCTCTAAACGCGATGGTCACTCACACTGGTCACCGGAGCCTGAGGGTCCCGCAGATGCAGCAGGAGTGGCACCAACCCACCCACAACTTGCTCCAGGAAGACGTCCTCACAGTCCCCATGACAGGCTTTGTTGAGGTGCCCAAAAAGGCGGATGGATGCTGTTCTGAATTCCACTTTTTCCTAGTGGGGGTGCAGCCATGTCACCACAAGCTCCCTTTTCAAGGCGGGTTTGTGATGCATTCTGAGCCCCTACTTTTGTGCTAGGGATTTGAAAGTGGGTTGGGGTTGGGTGTGCAGTAGGAGTATAGGAGGGTGGGGGCTAACACAGACGCTCTGATCCTTGGGGTTGGGAAGGCAGCAGCACAGCTGATGTAAACACTCCTCTCATGGGGATATATCTGACATCAGTTACAGGACCTGGCTGAGGGTGAAGCTAAGCCTTCAGCTCACACTGTCAAAGAAGGGCCGGATGCGGATGGTTGTGTGCAGCAGCACCAAGCGTAGGTCCCATGGCTCCACTAGATCTAGCAGCCGTGCAAGGCCCACCATAGCTTCCAAGGCTACTAGGCTGTGTGGTTCGTCACCGTCATCCAGTCCACTGACCATAGCTGTCATGAGCTGGGGGCCATGAGCTTGCACCTAGGAGACCACTGCATTCAGCTGGCCCACCCTACAGGCTAACCCCTTCCCTAAGCAGTGGTAAGCTAGATAAGCTTCCCCACACTGCCCCTTACATCTCCTGGCCTCCTGGGGGCTGACTCACCTTGTCAGGTGAACCAGAAGCAATGTTGGCCAGACCTCGGAGCACCAGACGCCGTACACTGGCGCTTGAATCCTTCAGCCGGCCTGTCAGGTTGTCCAGCAGTGGTTCCAGGAGCATCAGGTCATTGATCACGTTATTGTTGAGTAGCTGGAGGCAGAGCTGCTCTGACCATTTGTGCCAATGGCCCCTCACCAGCCTGGGCCCAGACACTGTAGCCTATAGGTTTCCTGAAGAGGGGAAGCTGAGGGCTTGCTCCTACCTTAGCTATTAACCTCTGGCAACAGGGGCTTTGACCTGACCTAGGGCCAAGCATCTTCCCATTCCAAGACACAGGCTTATGGTCATATCCCCTCCCCCACAGTCCTACCTCAGCCAGGAAAGCTGTAGAGGTGACCCTCTGGATCTCATACACGCAGCTCTGTGTGCTCACGAGTGCCTTCATCACCAGAGGAAGTCGGGGGCCTGCATGCTTTGCCATAGCACTAGGGAAGGAGTCCCCAAAAGGCAGGAGCTGGTCACCCTGGGTGTTGGCAAAGTACTGCCCAGACCAGCTCCTGTGTTGACCTAGGGGGTACTTTGCCTCCCACTCCACATGGCTAGAACCCTAGGCATTCTAAACTGGGGGGCTTCTCAAGCATTCTCCCACCCCTCTACCCTTTTCCAGCCCACAGGACACCCCTTCTCTGTGCCTCTGGATGGGTATGTATGTCCCACACCCTCAGATGTCCCCTAGACAGGATGTGGCTTGCTTACCTGGCCAGCTGGGCAACTCCGTCTTCATGCCCTGCTGAGGTCTTAAGCAACTCCCAGCCTCCCTCCAGTTCAACACACCGCAACACATCTTGACTGCCACCTCGGAGCAGCAAGGCCTGAAGGGCATCCACCGCAGAGCTGTTTGTGTATAGATTGGGTGGTATTTGATGACCCATCTACCATTGGGCATCCTTTCCTGGGCTGAGCACAAGCTCCTGCCTTGTTCCCTTTTACCAGGACCAGCAAATACTGGCAAGACATGTGGGAGTGTAGCTTGCATGCACCTTCAGGAAAGGCTGCCCAGTCCTATCATTGCCAGTACCTTCCTTCAAGGAGCAGGCTCAGAGAGAGACCTCTGAGTGCTAGTCAGGATTGATAATGGACTTGAGAAACGAGCATTCTGTTGGAGTGCAGGTGAGCTAACTAGGTTGGCCTTTACCAGTCTCTAGGATAGTTTGCAGAACCATTAAGCTATACACAAAGGCCACAGATTTAGCCTCCAAAGCTCTTAGGTACCTGTCCAGCTCTAAGCCTGGACCTGGATACAGCCTGTGCCTAAAGGACCCTGCCAACTCACTGAGGCTGAATAAATCCTTAAGGTGGAGCCACAACACAGCTAGTACCGGAGAACAAAAAACATGGGGTGGGGGTGTTGTAAAACAGGGTGATACCTTATTGTCTTTTAAGTCCTTGTAGCAAGCACCTAACTCCAGTCTCCTCTTGCCAAAGGAATAATGGTGTTGCTTCCTAGGCTTAGCTAGAACTAGAATTTGGCGTCTGCTAAGATAGCCCTTCCCATTCCATGGGGAAGAAGTCGAACAGATTGCTGAACCAATGTGGCTTATCAAAATGGGTAGCACCCCTTGCAGAAATGTATGCTTTCCAGTACAATAGCCCTGCCATATTCACACTAGGCCCCACTGCGTCCAGTATGTATAGTATCCTAGCATGTAGATCCTAGGGGTAGGGATGACACAAGACCCACTAAGAGTGATGCTTCACCTACTGAGAGGTGATGGGTGTGGCTACAGTAGGAGCCTCTGGCTGTTGGGTGAGAGGGAAAGTACAGAGCCCATCTAAGCAGAGGGTAGGCCTTACTAGCCTGCATGCTATGTGGGACCTTAGCTGATAGCAACCAGTGGAGGGTATGATGGACAGGACTACATGACATTATTTAGAATCTAGTGAAAATAACATGGGACACCTGGGTATTCATACAGGCAGCAAGCCCTGCCCAGGGCTATAGAGCTACAGCCTGAGGGGACAGGAAGGTGTGGAGTGGCTTCACCTCCCCATAAACATTTTTTTGGTGATGTGCCACTAACCAACAGCCCCTGATGAATACCTACAGGCCCCAAGTTGGAAGGCAACTCTCGGGAATCCTGTGCTCCAGGGAAAGTTCTAATTGCTTTAGGGCAATGGCAATCTATATTGGTTCCAGACTGAGAAAATGACACAGCTGCTGTGTTGACTGGGTAGATGCTAACTATACCTGTGAGAAACATCCTTAGTGTGGGCAGGGCCAAGTGTAGGCCATATGAGGACTGGGCATGCATCATCCACCAGAACCTGAAGAGCTATGCCACTGGCCACAGTATGCGTAGACCAGGGTCTATAGACTAAGGAGAGAACTTATGCTCACAGTTCTCAGCCCACCACAACACCTCTGAATGGGAGCATATCCTTGGCTTAGGGGGAATATGAGCAATTGAGATACCTCTGGTACTTCTCTGCATAGAACCTTGAAGCACTGGGTCACAGCTGGTGACCCCTGTCAGCTGTGCTCTACAAAGAGCTCAGCCCAGGGGCCTTCACAGGTAGATGAGCTGGCTTCTAGCATGCCAGGCTTAGGTCTGCTCTGTCTCGTTCACACTGTGCTCTCTCTGTATCTGTATAGAGCAAAGCTGGCACGAACTTCTGCTGGAATTTTATACACAGGCGAGGCAAACTGAGGCGGTCCAACCCCAGGTGTCCCTGGCTAAGGTGCATAACTAAAGCTGGATAATCTGGTAGGAAGGAGCTGGGACAGGGAGTGGGGAAATGGTGGCTTTGTCCTCTGGTTTAGATGGCACTGCTATGCCTCTGTTGGAAGTCTCAACTAATGCTTAAACTGTGGCCCAAGGTGCTGCATGGAGCAAGACCAGCACCAGCATGCAGGAGTCAGTTACCGTGGCCTACCAGGACGCCCTAATATAAGCAAAGTACCCTTACCTCAATTGCCCTAATGAACCAGGACTCAGCAAAGACAGTAAGAACTCAGCTCTGGGTAGCAAGAGGCCTAGGGCATGTTGTCAACTCCTGTGCTGGGCTATGACCACCTATCTATGTCACAGTGCTGGACAATACACAGGCTCGGCCCAACCAGAAAAACCCAGGGCACTAGTCTGACCTCACTTGAGTGCTCCATAGCCCCAGCCAGCATAGCCATATGGTACCTTACTACCCCAGCCTGGAGCTACCTGCAGAGATGAGAAGAAACCCAGGAAATGTGCAGACCTGGAAACTCATTAAAACATTTAAACAGAGCCCGATGATGGTGGCGCATGCCTTTAATCCCAGCACTCGGGAGCAGAGGCAGCTGGGTCTCTGTGAGCTTGAGGCCAGCTTGGTTTACAAAGTGAGTCCAAGACAGTCAAGGCTACGCAGAGAAACCCCATCTCAAAAAAACAAAAAAATTTAACTATCACAAATGACCACCCCAACCTGCACCAGGGAGAGATCTTGGTTCTTGGAAGCAAAGTCACGCCCTCCAAGCCCACCACTCTTCAGACAAGGTCTTTTGTACTACCTCTAGCACTGGATACCACACATACAAACACACTACCTGTGTTTACAAGTAAGCATGGGATGGTAGGTGAGGGACCCCATTACCTGCAGGGATCAAGGCTTCTGGCTGCTCTGGCTGGGCTGGTGCTCTTCCGCTCCTTGCCCTGCAGGTTCCGGGGCAGTTGGACACCCAGAGTGCAGCTGACTCGCAGCAGGAGTGCCACAAACAGCTGAGGGTAGAGCTCTAGTACCACAGTTCCAGATGATGGGGCAGACAGGACCTCATACAATGCACAGGTGGCCTGGGGAAGAGCCACTAGAGGGTCACTTCTCCCTCTGTACCCCTACTCCAGCACTCAGCCTTAGCATGAACCCCATATACACTTGAAGTTTTGTGTCCCTGGGAAGAGGCAGGAGGGACCCAAGAAGCCCTGTATAGCTCAGTTCTCTGGGCATTAGGCAGGACAGAGGAACAGTGTGGCCTTCGTGGGGACAAACTTCAGACCATCTGTTCTTGGTTCCTTAGAAAGGAGAGGAAATTCTCACAGCTGCTTTATTGCTTAAAGTGTGGCTGGGCTGGGTTTATTTTTTTTTTCCACAGGATAAAATGTGAAGTGGGTTCCCTTGGGAGCTAACACCTGCTGATCTTTATGAGCCCCAGCACAGCTGCCAGGTGCCTTTGGGGTACCCAGGCCTCATGTGGGGGCAGGGGCAGCATGCAAGGTAGACCCTGAGTCCCTTACTCACCGCAAGGGGAAGCAGTGTGGCTACTCTGTCGGCAGTGCTCCCCAGAAGGAAGGCCCGGCTCTCCTTGAATGGGACATCTCTGCTCATCTTCTCCAGCAGCAGCCCTAAGACCTGAGTGGTGAGGCTGGGCTCCACAGCCAGTGCCCGCCACAGGGCACAGGTGTAACTGGAACAGCAAGGAAAAGCCTCTTGAGCCATTGCTGGCTGTAGCGCTCTGCCCACCACTGCCTTAAGCTGCTGTGTCATCCCTCCCACACCCCTAATTCCACAAGGCTCGGACATGCCAGAATCAGATCTTGCTGGGAGAGAAATGGTGTTCTGATGTCAGATCTGAACTTGCCCCTTTCTCTGACCCCAGAGTCTGGAACAGTTGGCAACAGAGGGCAGAGAGAAGACTGCTGCTGGCCTCTACACAGAGGACCTAAGGCAGGAAGCATAGGGTCTCTAAGGAGCTGCCAGAAGTTAAGATGAGGCTTCTCCAGCGGAAGTATCTGTCCCAGGCCCCAGGAATAGCACATGGTCAGAGGACCAAGGACACAAGGAAGAGGCATGAGGAGAGTCCTCAGGCATCACCGGTGGCAGGATGGCCTGTCTATCTAATGGCAGTGCCCAGAACACTGGGAAACTCTTATGCCCCACGTGTCTGAAAAAATGTTGGACAAACTTCAAACAGTCTATTGGAAATTAGAAACTACAAATAGTGGGGCTAGAGAGATGGCTCAGAGGTTAAGAGCACTCTGTTCTTCAAAGGTCCTGAGTTCAATTCCCAGCAACCACATGGTGACTCACAATCATCTGTACTGAGATCTGGTGCCCTCTTCTGGCATGCAGGCACACATGTAGGCAGAAAACTGTACAAATAGTAAATAAATAAATCTTAAAAAAAGAAAGAAAGCTGGGCATGGTGGCATATACCTTTAATCCTAGCACTTGGGAGGCAGAGGCAGACCAATTGCTCTGAGTTCAAGGCCAGCCTGGTCTACAAAGTGAGTCCAGGACAGACAAGGCTGCACAGAGAAACCCTGTCTCAAAAAACCAAAAAAAAAAACCAAAAAAAAAAAAAGAAAGAAAGAAACTATAAATAGCAACTAAGAGAAATGAAGCCTGCAAAATGGCTGAGTGAATAAGGGAGCTTGCTACCAGGCCCCATGATCTGAGTTCAATCCCTGGGAAGAACCAGCTTCCTAAACTAGTCCAGTGTCCTCATTTCTGTGGCATGCACATACACATACGCACAAAAATAAATGTAAAAAAAAATTAAGAGAACCAATGAGACTTTGTAGAAATAAGGCACAAATTACACTTGTTGGACATATTGGTGCCAGCCCAGATACAGCAGATGAGAGAAATGGTGAGTTTGGGGTTGGTGCACACCTTTAATTCCAGTACCCAGGAGGCAGATCTCTTAAGTTTTAGGCCAGTCAGAGTAGTCTGGTGGGATCCTGTCTCAGGGAGGGGGAGAGGGGGGGAGGGAGGGCACACGCTTAGGATTCAGCAGAGAGCAAAGGACACATTCATTCAGAAGACAGAATGAAAGAGGTAGACAGTAAAGTTAACGGCTCAGAAATAGAGAACAAAAAACATCTCAGGGGGGGGGGGGGGGTGGGGAGGTTGAGGCTTTGTCAGCTATTGGTGAGACCAAGTGTAAAGGTACTGCCTGTCATGCAGCACCCAAGAAGTGGAGGCAAGAGGGTCAAGAATTCAAGGCATTCTCACCTACAAGGCAAATTTGAGGTAAGCCTGTCTCAAAACAGAACAAAATGAAACCACACAACATTACAGTACAGGTTCAGAAGCTCAGTAGACTAAGACACCAGCAAGATGCAGAGCATCCACACCAAAAGGGAGAAGCTATGGAGACAGTGAGCTAGGCACATGCGGGTCCCTCCACATGACCTGCCAGCAGAAGCCAGGTCATGCAGCATTATTCCATGGATACCACTGGGAAACATTCTCCAAATTGCAGAGTCTGTGAGAAAGGCAGAAAGAATAACCTGCCATGGCAAAGCCATCTCCAGTGCCTTGAAGGCAGGCTCAGTTCCCCTGATGGCTGGCTGCACACTACCCATATACACAAGGCAGAGCCAGAGGTTTATGAGATGGTCAGAGCACAAACAGTTCAGATCCGTGGACCTCACACCCTTTGTGGCAATGCTCTGTATTTAGAGCAGCACATCACAAATGAGCATGGTGGTGGGTTACAAGTGTGCATCTTCTATTACCCTTACATGTCAGGAAGTAGTCTTGATCTTTCCCAACCATTTATAAGCATGACGCCCAACTTGGCTCACGGGCTTGGCACAACACACTGACCTGCCCCACTGTAACATTCATGTGACAGGCTCTTTATGCCCTACTCTACAAAAGACGGCTAAAATAGGGGCCGGAGAGATGGCTCTGTGGTTAAGAGCACTGTCTGCTCTTCTAGAGGTCTTGAGTTCAGTTCCTGGCAATCATATGGTGGCTCACAACCATCTAACTGGGATCTGATGCCCTCTTCTGGTGTGCAGGTGTACATGCAGATAGAGCATTAACATACATTTTTTAAGTGCTAAAATATTTCTTAATGGCCCAGAGTAGAAAGGCTGATGAACATCCCCTGTGAATAGACAGTATAGATAAGACACAGCCTCACTATACAGCAGTAAGAGCAAGCCACCTCACTGTATTTCAAGAGCAGTACATCAAGTAAGTCAAAAGGAATATCAGTCCACTCGCAAAGCCCAGGACCAGGCAAAGCCCCCCTAAGAACAGCAGAAGGACATTGGGGGCTCAGCTGGTGAGTAGATGGGACCTGGAGGCTGGATACCTCTTCTGCCTGCATCCAAGCAGTGTCTGAAGTCTGCAAGCACAGAGAACCCTGCCTGAGCACCAGGATTTGTGGGCCCTCCTGTGCACACCCATGGGAAGTGAAATGACTGCAGGTGAGGAAGTTCACCTAAATGACGTCTCCACACCTGAGTCACATATGAAGGGCTAGAGAGAGCTCTGTGGTAAAGGGCGTGCGCTGCTCTTCTAGGGTTCAGATCCCGACACCCATTTGGGATGGCTTACAACCACCTGTCACTCCAAAGGATACTATACCCTATTCTGGTATCCAGGGACCCCACCCCCTTTCTCTCTCTCATACACAGAAGCAGACAGACAAACACACATAAGAGAGACATGCAGACAGACACACAGTCACTCACTCCCAATGCACAACCTCCAAGCTGGTTAAGAATAAGAGCCAGTAGTGCTATGTAAATTTTGTGCCCTAACAACAGGGACAGTATGTGCACAGGTAGGGACCACACCATCTGACCCAATAGTGGCCTTAAGGATAACCTCTGCCCTCAGCCAGGACTACAAAGAAAGATGAGACCAGCAAGCCCAAACCCTCAGGACAGAGGACAGGAGGGAAAAAAGGCTGGCAAGAAGAAATGAAGGACTGCGTTTGGTGAGGAGGAAGGAGATGATCTGGGGAGATGCATCCCTATAGGGTAAACACAGGATTCCTAGGCTCCTCCAGGGGCCCAGAGTGGTCATGGTGGGGTGCTCACTGGTGATGAATACTCTAGTGAACCACCAAATCACAACAGCCAGGCAGCCTTGGAGCCTGAGAGGAGGGTGAGAAGAGTGGCCACCAAGGAGAGCTATGGGAAGTCTGGCTTAACAGGGATGCCCAAGAAGGGCCTTAACCAGGCTCCTAAGACATCTAGAAAGGGACAGAGATGCCTTGGGTACCTGAGAGGTAGGGCCCTTTTCAGTGTGATTACCTTTTCCACAAGCCCAGGTTCATGGGGACTCATGCAGAAAACTCGGGTTGCAGAAGTAGAGGAGAGGTGCTGAAGGAGCACACACTATGCCATGCAGGAAAAACTCCCAAAGTTGGAGTTTGGCTTCCACCAAATAAGCTCAGGGCACTGAGTACCTGTCAAAGGGCAGGGGGCTCCCCAGGAGACTGGATGCCACGGCCTCGCAGTGCTGAGATGCTAGGAGGTACACACTGTGCTGGGCAGCCGGCAGGACATGTTCCTCCTGGGTATCCTGCAGCTTGGCTCGCAGCACACTCACAATCTCAGGGACCTGCAGACAGGATGGGCTCAAGTGGGGTGGTGCAGTCAGGCTCTGGAGCTGGGCACATGTCCACATCAGGCATGATGGGAAAGGGTACACAGCTACCTCTAGTAAGTTCCATTAGCCCAAGCTATGAGAAGGAAAGGCCTTAAAAATCCAGAGCTCTTGACTTCAGACCACAAGCTTATGGCAGAAAGGTCTAAGGCAATCCCCTGATGGGTGTGAGGAGCTAAGAACAGGAACCTAGATCCCATACGAGAAGAGACGAGTAGGCTATGGTCTCGCATCTACCAGTATGTAGGAGACTACCCTGAAGCAGATTCCCCAGCACTGCACAGGAGGAGGGAGGAGGCAGAAGTACATTTCCAGAGCAAGAAACACCAGGGGGGCCCCTTGAGCCCCCACAGTGTTCCTATAATTCAGCCACTGTCTGCTAAAGGCAGGACCCATATGAGAAATCAAGCTAGGAGGCAGAAAGGGAGGACAAAACAGGAGCAATGGACACACGAGTAAGACTGGGCCACAGAGGGAAGGACAGGACCTGAAGCGGTGCCTACCTGAGCTTGTGGGCGTCTCGCTGCTATACAAAGCAGGTGACACAAACACTAGAGAACATGAACACGTGACTGGGGAAGCATGGCCACCAGGAACTCCCTTTAGAGCTACAGAAATGTTGTGGGCAAATCTCAGCCTCAATTATTCTCCAGAATGTGCGAGGCTTCCCTCTAGGCAGTCTGGCATGGCTTCTCTCTGGCTGTAGACATGGAATGTACCCCCACAATGTATACAGCCAAAGCTGCAGGTGGAGATTACAGTAGCGAGGGTCATCTTGCCCCTGAGAAGAGCAGACACTATGACCAGAGCTAGTCCTTTTTTTCCTTGGCAATGAAACCACTAGATGGAACCATTAAGTTCCTCAGCAATGACAGGCACCAGAAAGATTCTGGGCTCAATGAGAACTGCCAAGGCCGGGTCCCATCCCCTTGGTGAAGGCAGGAAGGGTACAGGAGGCTGAAAGTCAGTGTAGAGTATTCAGGGCAGTTCCCTTGGGGAACTACAGGGTTCAGAGGTGTGAACACAACGCTAGAGTCATTGGATACAGGAAATGGAGTGAACCATGGTTCACTCACAGGGTAGGCATCTGGACACTGGCAAGTGAAAGCTTCCTCCATGCTACTGGCTTCTAGGAAGTTGGTTTCTTTCTTTTCAAGATTTGTTTGTTTGTTTATATGTATACAGTGCTCTACCTGCATGTACACCTGCGGAAGAGGGCATCAGATCACATTATAGATGGCTGTGAGCTGCCATATGGGTGCTGGGAATTGAACTCAGGTCCTCTGGAGGAGCAGTCAGTGCTCTTAACCTCTGAGCCATCTCTCCAGCCAGACTCCCAGCTCCTCTCTGAAGTTGTGACAGGAGTTGTGACTGAGTCTCTAGACTCTTCAGCACTGGTCCCTGCCCCTGGCCTCCTGCTCACAGCAGTGACGAGGTGTGCTGGTCTTGCAGTGGGGCAGCTTCCTTATCATTCTGGCTCCAAAGCCCACCTTCACTTCTAGAGTTCTGCACAGAACCCCACTTCCTGGCCTAAACACAGGCAGGCTCCATCTGGGCTCTGCACAAGAGGCTACACCTGGATCTTTGCCTAGCTCTGGGCTGTGGCCCCTGCCCTCCGCCCTCAGCACCTGGGAGTACTCTTGCCCTATCTACCAGCTTGGTCTAGGTCACCTGTTCACAACAGCTTCATGAAGGTTTGGTCCCACTGCGGTGGTCCTAGCACACTGATGGTTATGCAAATGATCACACATCCAATCTCAGAAATGTCAATAACCCTCCACAGGAAACCTGTCCTCATGAGCCCACCTCTTCCTCAGTCCCTCAAACCTCAAATCTACCTTCTTCTTGGTGGATCTGCCTTTTTCGAACATTTCAAATAAGTGGATCACACAGTGCATAGTGCTGCGTTCTTTTTCTCAAGGTTCATCTACACTGCAGATGTGCTAAAACTTCATTCCTCCACATGGTAAAATAATACTGCATTGTATGGATGGACCACATTTTCATTTCTCACAAACTGGCAGAATTTGAATAATGCCACTATGAATATGCGTGTGCAGCTTTTTGTGTGCATCCTGGAGTGTTCTAGAGGTGGAGGGCTGGGCTGCATGTGGCCCTCACTCTGACTTTCTAAGCACATTCCAGGCTGTTTTCACATGATAGCTTCTCTCTGTCCCCCAGGCGCTTGTATTAGCATGCTTCCTCTTTTGGTCCACAGAAGACCCTCCTCCTGCTCCTGACACAGGCGTCCCCGCCTTGCCTCACATGCAGCTTTACAGTGTGCTTCCCTCATGAGCATGGTATATTCGGTGGGACCTCAGTCCGGCTGCATGCCATCACTAGAGCCACACTGACTCAGTGTTGTGCCAGAAGTCCAAAAGCAGGCTGTGTGTAAGAAGCACCTGTTGGCGTCTCTCAGGGTAGAGAGGTTTCCCATGACCCTAATGGGCCAATGAGGCTGACATGCCCAGTTACAAGATGACTGAGATGCCAAGTACAGACCAAAGTCTAAACTCCTGGTTGGGCTCAGTAATTCAGAACCATGCAAGGACATCTGGCTCTGTGAAGAAAAGGGAGACCCCAAACCATAAGGCTCTGGGGGAGGAAACAGGGCAAAGGCTTCTTTACAGTGCATTTGGCAGCCAGGTGGACATGGTGCACATCTTTAATCCCAGCACTTGGAAGGCAGAGGCAGGAGAATCTCTGTGAGTTTGAGGCCAGCCTGGTCTACATAGTGAGTTCCAGGACAGCCAGAGCTACACAGAGAACTCCTGTCTTGAAAAAAAGCCAACCAAACAACAAAACCAATGAATCTAGCAATGATTTCTTGGACATGACACCAGAAACCCAGGCAATAAAAAGAGATAAGCAGACACCGTCAACCTCCACCCCCAAAGGACAAATCGACATAGGAAGTTACTACAGAATGACGTACATGTACATGAAAATTACGTACCCGATAAGAGGTTAGTTTCGAAAATGTATAAAGACCCATAAAGTAACAAGCTCGTTACAAACCTGAGAGCCAACAAGATGGCTCAGCAGTTAAAGGCACTTGTCCCCTCACCTGAGCCTTATGCCCAGAACCCCCATAAAGATGGGAGCGAAGAACGGACTCAAGTTGTCTCACACACAGTAATAATAAAATCTAAGCACTCAGAAGGCAGAGTCAGGCAGATCTCTGTGAGTTCAAGGCTCAGCCTGGTCTTAAAAAAAAAAAAAAAAAAAAAAAAAAAAAAAGATGCTTAGCTTCATTAACCATCAGAGAAACACAAATCAAAATCACAATGATGGGTCTGGAAAAGTGGCTTAGTGGTTACGAGTGTACACTGCTCTCACAGAGGCCTGGGTTTGTTTTCCAGTACTCACACAGGCAGCTCTAGCTCGAGGGGGATCCAAGCCTCTGGCCTCAGCAGGCACTTGCACTTGTATGTGCACACATGCACACATACACATACATATGCACATATGTAATGCAGAACAAAACCAAAAGCATGATGTGGGCTGGTGTGTGATGGCTCGACAAAGAAAGGTGCTTGCTGTCAAGCCTGAGGACTGGGATTGATGGCCCAGATTCACACGGTGTCTCATGAACTGTGTGTGCCATGGCATAGTACGCATGCGCTCCCCTGCTCCCAATAGTTACACACATACACGGACACAGAAACACTACCAGAGCGTCCTGCTCTTCCAGAGGACCCAGAGATTGGTTCCCAGCATACAACCACCTGTAACTACTGCTCCAGAAAATCCAACCCTTGCGTCTGGCCTCCACAGGCATGCGCGTGTGTGCGCGTGTGCACGCTCTCTCTCTCTCTCTCTCTCTCTCTCTCTCTCTCACACACACACACACACACACAGGCTTGGAGAGGGAGCTCAGCTATTGAGAGTACTTTGCCGCTCTTGTAGAGGACCCAAGTTCAGTCGCCAACACCATAGTAACTGTCCCTAACTCTAGTTCCAGAAGATCTACTCCCCGTTTCTGGCTTCTGCACGCAGTACATGTATGTGTGTACACACACACACACACACACACACACACACACACACACACACACACACACACACACACAGTACACATACATACATGTAGGCAAAACACTCAGACACATAAAATAAATAAATCTAAAATAAACTTAAGTTAGAAAGGCAAGGCCAGGCATGGTGGCGCACACCTGTAATCCCAACACTCAGGAGGCAGAGGCCTGCAGATTTCTGAGTTCAAGGCCAGCCTGGTCTACAAAGGGAGTCCAGGACAGCCAAGGCTACACAGAGAAACCCTGTCTCAAAAAAAAAGAAAAAGAAAAAGAAAGAAACGAAAAGCAAGATTTGGGTTTTTTTTGTGTATGAGGTCTCTCCAGACATGTCCGTCTGCACCACAGGCATGTCTGAGGTCCGCAGAGACTGGAAGAGTGCATTGGGTCCCCTGGAACTGCAGTTATGGATGGTGGTGACCACCATGTGCCTTCTGGGAATCTCTAATTAGGTCTCCTGGAAGAACAGCCAGTGCTCTTAACAGCTGAGCCATCTCTCCAGCCCTAAGTAAACATATTTTTTTAAATCCTTAAAATTTTTTTCAATTTGACTATACACCCAAACTAGCAAACAAACAAACCAACCCCCCCCCAAAAAAAAAACCAAGGACTGAAGCTATTTGTGCAGCTGTGCTCACTGACTTTCTATTCACATCAGCCAAGAGAGAGAAATGGCCCAAATGTCCACCACTGGATGACAGCTAAGCAAGATGTGGACTGTTCACGGGCTAGCCACATAGACCTGGTGACCACCACTTCCCTCTTCCCTTCCATCTGCACAACTGCCGTCTGCAGACTGCACCCCTTGATGTCTGACCCAGGGAGCTCTGTGGGCCAAGTGCTGCGCCGAGCCCTCCTCCCCTCCAGGACCCCACCAGGCAGTACCTCCCCAACATCAGCCTCTCTGTCAGCTAGCCAGTGGCACGTGGATGTTATCCCTGTCTAGAGGGCACACCGTGTGAAGCTCTCCGGTCTAAGGACCCTTCTGTTAGACACTCCTTTCTTTCTCGCTGGTTAGTCCTGCCCGAGGTGTACCCACTAGCAGAACCGCCAGAATACTCAAGGTATCCCTACAGATCAGTAAGAAAAGCATCAACAGCCCAACATGGAACTGGGCAAAAGATGGGTGTCATCACAAAAGAAGCCATCCAATTATCCCTCAGACACCAGGAAATGCAAATTAAATCATAACATGGAATATCACAAGCCCATCATAAAAAGACACCACCACTCTCCAGGTAGGTCCAACTGGAGGAACCCTCAGACAGCTGTTACAGACAGCACAGACTGTAGCCAGGTGCTCTGGGATGGCTGAGGAACCTGCATGAGAGCCGTAAGGAGCAAACTGTGGGGTTAGCACTAGGAGCACGAGTGATCTCACTTCCACACCATTGGCAAGACATTGCACCCGGGGTCAGGGAACACCCAGAAGCTGGCAGGGGACTCCGCTTTGTGGATGACTGTGAGCTCCTCTTCCTGGGAGACTTCAGTTCAGTACAGACCTCAAGGCCCCCTTAGCAAATGAGTTGAGCCCACACCTTCCAAGGCTCTAAATGTAGGCTAAGGGTTCCCAACGCGCTGAAGCCCAACAGACCCAGGAGGATGCGGTGCAGAGACACCCTTCACTCTCACTTGCACACAAAATTTCCTGTACAAGTGCTTCCAACACACTTAGAAACAACTGCCAGGAGAAGACTGGTGTGGGCTGCAGCCCTGTAGGCATGGTAAACAGGCTGTACAAAGGCGGCAACAGGGCAGAGCAGCAGTCCCGTGCAAGAACTTGGAGTTTCTGTATGAGATCCTGAAGTCCCATGCCAGGCAATCCCTGGGACTTGGGTGGCCCAGTGCACCCACGTCCTCCCTGGTCACAGGGTCAGGAGCTCAGCAGGTGTCAGCTCAATGACAATGTTTGTGGCTTTTCCGGGTCTGGGGGTGGGGAGCATTACATAGCCCAGGATAGTCTCAACTACCTATACAGCTAAAGCTGGCCTTGAACTCCTGATTTTTCTTGTCTCCACCTCCAAAGTGCTGAGATTACAGGCGTGCACCACCAAGCGTGGCTGTCACTCTCCTCAGCTCCGAGGCACAAGTGATCCCTTCCTGCTTTAATCTCCCAAATGGCCAGGACTATAAGAACAGAGGGTACAAACCATGGCAGGTTTCCACTTTGCTTTTTCCCCTTAAATTCTTTTATTTTTGTTTTTTCCCTTGAGACAGGGTTTCTCTGTGTAGCCCTGGCTGTCCTGAAACTCACTCTGTAGACCAGGCTGGCCTCCAATTCAGAGATCCGCCTGCCTCTGCCTCTGCCTCCTGAGTGCTGGGATTAAAGGCAAGCACTGGCACCACCTGGCCTAAATTCTTAATAGAGTTGCATTATCGAGTTCTAAGTGGTTTTCAGATAAGAAAAGGCTTTGTTCAAATCAGACCCAGAGCAGATGCAGTCAGAGCTGTAAGAGTGAAACAGGAGGTGCCCCAGCAGGAAGTCCAGGGTACCCAGCCCTCCCCGACACAGCCTCCACGCCCACCTTTTCCAGCAGCACGTTGCCCCGCTCCTTCAATAGGCAGTTGATCATGACTGTGGCTGCGCGGGAGCAGTTCTTGTCTGGGTCTCCCAGGCTCTCGAACATGGTAAGCAAGAGGCTGATGAGCTGATCTGATGGGAGGCGCTTGGCAATGACCTAGAAGGGTGATGCCACAGCAACAATAACAACAAAAGTGGATCAGCCCCCAGCTGCTTCTTGAGGGGAAATGCAGGGGTTTAGCTGTCTCTTCTTCACCCCTCTGAGTCTGGAACCATCCCAGGAAGGTGGTCCTTGGGCAGCTGCAGGGCTGGGATTGGACAGGGGACAGGAGTGAGTGGCCTGTGTGGAGCTGCTCTGGGACTCTCTAGAATACAGGGATTTCAGGACAAGTGTGCAGCTTTCCCACTTCAGTAAGCCCTGAAGTGAGCCTCCAGCTCAGCCTCTTTTGCTCTTTCTCCCAACATAGGAAATACACCAGAAGGAAGAGCATCACAGTGGTAGCCCCCAACTGCAGATCCCAGCTCCTTCTGACCCACCCAAGGCTGGGTGGGTTCCCTAGCACTGAGCATTACCAGAAAGGGCTCAGGGCCCCCTCCTGTCAGCCTCTGCTAGAAACCCTGACCATACCAAGAACAGGAATGTTCATAGATGGGGACGCCACAGAGGGTACACTAAGGGAGGAGCCATTCTGTCTGTCCTTGGAGCCCTGCTGAGCCTCAGTGTGGCTCAGGGCTGGATATGGTACCCGGGGAGTACAGTAAACAGGGCATGTAAGAGACATCTTGGTCCAGTGCTGCACTTCCATGTGCCTCAGCCAGCTGGAACAAAGACAAGGCCCATGCTGGACCAGGCGTGTGGCTCTGAGCAGTTGTCGACTCTGGGTAGGACACTCATGTACACACCAGCACTGTGTCCTCCAATTCTAGAAGCCTGCACCCTCAGGAAGGAAGCTACAGAGCCAGCTGGACCTCATGGAATTCAGTTTTCTCTCAGGCATTCCCTGAGATCCTACCACGCAGTGCACCTTGATCCTGCCTGAGGCAGGCAGGTATGAGAGATAAGGCAGTGCTGACCAAATGCCCCACCACCACCACCAGTTCCTTGGATGAAACCTGCTCAGGCCACCTCTTAGGGCCTGCTCCCTTGGCAGTCCCTTAGTCCAAGACTCTGCAGCCACCCCCCCAACCCCACCGCCACCCACTTCCTGTTGCTGGGATCCCGTAAGTACCTGGGCTATGCTGTGGCAAGTGTGGAAAAGGATGGTGGGGTCAGGGTGCACAAGGCTATCTTTCAGGGAGAGGAGCCGCTCAGCCACATCATCACGATGGTCTCGGGAAAAGCCTAAGGGCAGAAGCTGACTGAGACCTTCCCTGGTGATTTCAGTCTGACCCCATCTCCGACTTTGGCCTCCATAGTCCCCACAAGCTAGCAAGGCTCACCCTCATAGCCCAGCTGCAAGTACAGCAGGGAGTGGACACAGCCCACAGCCTCCTGGCGGGTGGTAGTCAACGTGTCAGCGCACCGTGGAGCAAAGAGCCCGACAAGGAGACCCAGGTTGTGGAAGGGTACGAGCGTCTGTGGGGAGATGGAAGGTGGGAGGGACTGGATGTAGCAATTCTGAGGACCGCAGGAGCCAGAGGGGAGCCATGTAGCTTGGATCGTCCCTGTAGCTGATGGCCCCAGCAAACTTTTCCCCCTCACACCTAGTCCACCTGGCTCCCTCAGCACAGGGAGTGGGGGCTTCCAGAGAAGCACAGGGCTCTGCTGATTCAGCCACCACCCTCAGAACGACTCTCCCGGATGGTAAATCCGTGGCTAAGAGGAGACAGGGCACTCCTTTATCCCAAATAGGTCCCTGTCTACCTCTCAGTTCTGCTCATCTTATATACTGAGCCTTTCTCCCTCCTCTGAGTGGCCTTGCCTTGCCTCCTGCCTGCCAGAGGCTGCAAACAAACCCCCCACCATTCCCCCTAGGATGCACACCATGCCCCTTCCCTGGCCCCCTCAGCTGTGCACAGAACAAAGCAGGCCTAGCTGCCCCCCAAAACTCCACATCCCTAAAGTCACCAGACAAGAAAGGGGAGTTTAAAAAAAAAAAAAAAAAAAAGAAAGGGGAGTTTTAGGTCAGCAGGGAAAGGGTCAGGCAGGATGTAGAACCTGGGGACAGGTGGCTGTTCTTCTTGGTATGTTAGAGCCATGTCAACATAAACATGTTGACAAACTCCAGTCAGACCATGGTTGCATGCACACATAACCACACACACCAAAACAAAACTACAACTGTCATGGGAAAACATTCATGGTGATTGCAGTAGATGACAAAAAGATATCTGAAAATGTCCACTATTTGTTCCTGATTTTAAAAAGTTCTGACTAAGACAGCCACTGCCAGTCACCAGGAAAGATCTAAGCACGCCCCTCCTAGGAGTGGCTCCTTCACCCTGACCTGAGTCTAGTGGCCCTGTCTCATGACAGGGCATGAGGAGCACAGGGCCTGATCGAGGGGTGACGTCTGGAGTCGGGTACTCACGCTGACATGCAAATGCTCCAGGAAGAACTGCAGCAGGCAGGCGCCCAAGCCAAGTGCCCGCGCCCGCTCATGGCCCCTCGGGGACTTGATCCACGGGCTCAGGTGCTGCACAAGAATGCTCTTTACACAGGGGCCTGCTGTAGGAGCGACCCAGGAGGGCAGAAGCCCATGTCCCAAGGACAAGCTCAGCATCCTTGCTGGGCCAGCCTTTGGGGGCTGCAGGGACCCAGGTCGGACCCAGGGTGGTTCCCACAGTAGAGTCTGCTGCAGCTCACCCCTGCCCACTCAAGGTGGCTGAGAGTGACCCAGGCCTATGAGGCACTGGATGCCTAGACTAGGGATTGGTGCCTCCCCTCCCGCCCATAGTAAGGAAGGAAGGGACCAGAAGACCGGCACAGCAGGGGGGTGGGGATGGGTAGGGTGGGGTGGGGTGTGTGTCTGCTGTCTTCTTGCATGCCTCAAGTGGACTGCAGCCAGGGCTCGCATCCCCGTCCCAGCACTTGCTGCATAGGAAAACGCTGCAGAGCACTATCTGGCCAGAGTTGCCCAGGCAGGAGGGGTGTGTTTGGATGCCCCCTCCCCCAAGGACACTATCAAGCTGTCTCTGCAGTACCTAACTGCAGTGGGGGAGGGGGGCAGGAAAAAAGCCAGACACTCCATCACCCCCAACAGTGCACACCTCAACCATGATCTGCAGGCCCTGGGGGGTCATGTTCTGCTGCAGCAGGCTTGTCAACAAGTCTTCAAGGGCACACACGGTGTCCAGGTACAGAGGCTGGAAGGAGAGTCACCAGCCCAATGTGTGACCTTCTCACCGCCCAACCCCCACCTCCACCTCCTGGCCATGGCCACGCAATACCTCCTGGTAGACACCATCTTCCCCCTCAGCCTCGGGTGGCAGGACCATGACACTCTGCAAGCAACTATGGATCACATCTGCCTGGGCCTGCTCCTCCAGTGCAGGCTCCAAGTTGCTGAGCAGCAGGTTAAGGGCCCCAGTAAATGATTCCATGATACTTTCCCCAGCCTGGAACCCCCCAGAAACCACTGGGCCTATATAGATGGCACAGCTGGCCCTCTGTTCAGAGTACTTGACATATATAATGCAGCCCGTGCATCTGCAGACAGACCCACAGGCACACCGTGAGTACAGAGAGGCAGGAAAGGATACACCAGGTATGTGCAGGCAAGCATGGCTTTCTTTCGAATGGGTGTTCTCAGGCAGTCTGGGGGCTCTGCCCGGATGAATTCCTTGGGGAGGCGACATACAAGTGGCCCTCAGAGGAGGCCTCAGCCTTCTCCCTGTTGATCCTGTCTCTCACACTAAGTGGGTGCTTGAGGCCTCTGAGGTGCAGGGCTCTGTCTGTACCCACTCAGCCCCCGGGTGTATCTCTGGACTCAACCCTCTGGCCTCCTGAGGTCCCAGGTCCCACCTCCACTGCCTGCCTGGAACTCACCATCATCTGCGCCACCAGCTCTGCTTTCCTGGAGAAGTGGAAGGAGCTGGCTTGTGCGCTGCTACACATGGCCTGGCTGACCATGCACAGGCTCTGGACGAGGCACAGCTTCAGGGCCGGGTCCTGGGGGAACAGCTGGCTGCAGGCGGCTTGCACGGCTGCCCCCAGAACTGCTGAGTTCAGAGTGGCCACAGGGCTGGACCCAGCCTCAGGAGCTCAGAGTGCCCTTTGTTTAACAGTGGACTGTCTACTGTTGATCACACAGCCCTACAGCAGCCCCCTAACCAAGCAGGAACCTAGGGCACGAAGGAGTGTGGAGGTGGGGCAGGGGAGTTCCAGAGCCTGGGCCCACAGAGAACTGCAGTGTACTGTGAGAGCTTCACACACAGCACCATTCTGAGCACACAGAGTGCCAGCCCTCCTATCCCATGGGCTGGGGAAACAAGAAACTAAAAGAACCTCACCAACCCCGCCCCCGCCCAGGAGGCTCCCCACTCCTCAGGAAGAGCCAATTGTCTCTCACAAAGGCCTGTGAGGTTAGTAACAGGGACATCACAGAGGAAGCATGTTAATGAGACCAAGGGAACCTTTGACCCTTTTCAATGGCTCTGGGCTTAACTAGGCCTCCCCTAGGTGCTCTCTGGGGGTCTAGAGAAAGGCAGCCCCCAAAGCATTGGGAACAGAGCCAAGGGGCCCAGAGCTATCGCTGGGCTGTTGGGGGACACAGCTACAGGTGGCCCAGGACCAATTGCCCAGAGGCAGAGAAGCCTCCCTCTTCCCTCAGCAGGAGCTTAGCTGCTGCAGCTCCATCAAGTGCTGCTCCAAAGGGAAGTGGGCAGGAGGATCTCAGACCTGGACTCCAGGACGCTCCCCCAGGGCCACCATGGCCAGGAAGGCCAGCCAGCTCTGGGTTTGGCTCTGCCCCAAAGCCCAGCCCAGAGGAGAGAGAGAGAAAGCACAGTTCACAAACAATTGCTATACACTATACCTTGGTTTCTACCTTTATTCCCAGAACCTAAACAACAAAGAGTGAAATAAATTAAGACTCTGGCATCGCGTGACTGGCCCACACAGACAGCTGCAGCGCCCACCTTGGTGTTGAAGCACTGAAACATGCTCCGGAGGATATCAGACTCCACTTTGGCCAGCATTAGCTCACGAGGGGCCTGCGCGGCCACGTGCCCATAGCACAGGATTAGAGAACTCTTCATTCTTTCTACTTCGTGCTCACTTCGATCCTGGGAGGCAGAGAAATCAGCAGGATGTTACTCAATGAACCACCTTGTGCAGGGAGCCCTGCCTCGCAGCAGTGCACTTTCTGTGCTCCAGGGATAGTCAGAGCCAGCCGGGAACAGAGGCAGCTCGCAGGGATGGAAGCCAGGCAGCCTCAGGTGTCCACGCAAGCCCACTGGGAACCAACTGGTTGCACGAAAGAGCTGAGGCAGTGGGAGCAAGGAGAGAAGGTACAGTGGAAAGAAAAGGCCTAGCAACCAGGACAGCTGCGGAAGACAGCCTTCTGTCCTAGTGGTCTGTAGATACTTATGTGAGAAAAAATGGACCAACGTGGTCAACACATCAAGTTCTAGGCCAGCCAATGCCACAGAGTGAAGCCCTGTCTCAAGGTAGAGACGGAGGGGCTGGAGAGTCGGCTCAGTGGTTAAGAGCACTTGTTCTTGCAAGAGGCCCTGGGTTCAATTCCCAGCATCCACACGGTGGTTCACAACCATCCACAATTCCAGTTCCAGGGGATCCAAGGCCTCCTCAGACCTTAGTGAGCACCCGGCATGCACATGGTGTGCAGACATCCACGCAGGCAAAACACTGACACACATAAAAATGAAATCTAAAACACTTTTAAAAAGATAGAAATAGAAGAAGAAAGAGAAGAAAACGGGAAAGAACAGGCATGTAGACCCCTATACATCTGAGCCGCCCTTCAGGGTCCAAGAGTAGAGTGGTCACTAGACATGGAGCAAAATCCACATTCAGGACAAAGGACAGTGCAGACAGCCTGGCCATCAAGGAGGGTACAGCTTTCCATTCCCTACCTGTTGCGGTTCAAATGAGAAATGTCCCCAAAGCTTAAGTGTGCCCAGTACTGCAGGGTTTAGAGGTGTAACATTTGGAAGTGCCCCCAGAGTCAGAAGCAGAAGCCTTGGGAAGTGACTGGCTCATCAGGGGGTTAACCAACGGTTCTCAACCTGGGGCGCACACGACCCTTCCTTTCACAGACCACCAGGAAATAGGCACCTACATCATGGTTCGTAACAGCAGCAAAGCTGCAGTTATGAAGTATCAATGAAAATACTTTTACAGTTGGGGTCACTACAACAGGAGGAGCTGTATTAAATGGTCGCAGCATCAGGAAGGCTGAGACCCACTGAATTAAGCCTCTGACAGACTTGTAATGCTACAGTTTCAGGGTAAGTGTTGTTACAACGGCAAGCGAGTTCTGCTCCTTGGCTACGGGAGCTGAGCAGCTCTCCTCACCATGCCCTTCCTCCATGTTTGGCCTGCCTCAGGCCTTAAGTCAAACCTCTGAAACCAGGTCACAAAATGAACCTTCACTCCTCAAAGTTGATCTTTCAAGTACATTGTCATAGCAACAGAAACTGATTAACACCCAACCTTGCTACACTGGACTCCTCTCACTACCCACACCTGGAGGCATGCCACTGCCACCAGCTAGATTTGCTCCTGAGAGGCCCTCTGCTGGGAGGGGAGCCGAGGCCCAAAAGACAGAATAGAGGGTGCACGGTAGCTGCAGAGCCAGGTGCTTTCTTGTTGGACTCCATGCCTGAGGGTACTTGGGCCTAGCCTTGATCTTGAGAGAAGAGAGCGCAGACTTCAGAAGAGCAGGGACCACACCACCAGAGACAGGGATCTACTCACCCAGGCCCCTTTTCTGGGTAGAGACCTTCTTACCTTAAAAATGCTAAAAATGCCGACGGACTTCCTAAACACGTCTGACCTCACGAAGTCTTCCAACTGTGCCAGAGTGTCTTCCAGGTGGGCAATGGCACAAATCCCAAAACAACAGGCAAGGCCCTGGGGAGGTGCACAGGTGTGCTCACACTTGGGCAGAGGGGCCCACCTGCCCATCTGCTGTGTGGGGAGGAACATACGTATACATGCATGCAAAGTACCATGCACACATAACCTAAAGGCACACTGTATACATGTGAACATACGTACAGAAGCCGGCAGTGTGCCACATATGCATGCATGTACCTATATGTTCATAGTGCCCGTGGCCAGCTGCCTGAGAGCCCTGGTGTTAGGGGCTTCCTACCTCCTGCTCTGCCTCTTCCTGGTACCTGGCTGTATCCAACAGCTCTCGAAGGTGTTTTCTCACCACTTCCTTACTTGAAGCAGCACCCAGCGTGGTTCCTATGCACTTATACAGGAAATTCTGGAACAAAGGTAGAAAACACAGCTGCACTGGACTCCTGAGCAGACAGACAGCTACACTGTGATGCATACTGCTAATGGAGAGCTATATTCTTTCTTTCTTTCTCCCTTCCTTTCTGCTTGTTCTTGAGACAGGGTTTCTCTGTGTAGCACTGGTTGTCCTGCTCTATAGACCAGGGTGGATGTGATCTCAGAGATCTGCCTACCTCTCAAGTATTGGGATTAAAGGTGTGCACCCCTACACCTGGCCCCTTAGAGATCTGTATTTCAATCAGGACATGGGAAGGGTCCCCCACGAGGGCAGAAAGGTGAGCTCTGTGGGAAGTCTGAGGAATAAGGAGCAGGCAGGGAGCCCCCATCTCCCAGCTGTCAGCTGCAGTGAAGAGGATCCTAGCCCTCCGTGCTTGCCCTGGTTTGGCCAGGATTGCCTCGGTCAGGAGACAAAGGCATAGACAGGAAAGATCAAAGACTCAAAGCACAGGGCCCGGGGACTGGGGACTGAGAGATCCTGGCCCCAGCTGGCTTGTCTTGGGCACCTTCTCCTGCGGTGTCCCGCTGTAAGAGGGTAGTTGCTTGCACATCTCCTGGCTCAGCTGGCAGATCCATGTGTTGTCAGACACCACAGCCAGAGTGTCTCGTAGGAACTGTGGATGAGAGCACCGGTGAGGGCTTGCCACATGATAGCCTTACAGTGGCCCCTGCTGCTAAGTGATCTTTGAAGGTGGGTAGCAGCTATGAGGCATGCTAAAGCACAAATGGCTCTGAACTAGGTTGTGGCCAGCATGGCCAAATGTGCCTCAAATTTGGTGCTGGCTGAGAGAGGGTAGAAACCCTGTCACGGCAATCTGAGGCCAGCCACCATCCAGATGCCCAGACTCCCCTGCTGCTGAGCCCATTCCCTAGTCTTACTACCAGGTGAGGTTGGAGAACAAGCCCCTGGGAAGGCACAATACACCAGTCCTACGTTTGCTGCCTCAGCCCTCCATGCCCAGGCCCAGGACAGCACAGACAGGCCCTTGGCCTTCTGTCCCATCTCTCACCACAAGAAGCTTTTCTTCCCACTCCTTCAGTGACAGGGTTTCCGCAGTGTGCTCTGAAATGACCAATAACCCCGTTGGCTGGAGTCCGGCCAGGCAGGCTCATCCCAGCACGCACCAGTGACTCTTTGGTGCCCAGCACCACCTCCTCGTCTTTCAGAACTCCCAGGAGGAATCCAGCAGCCAACCACACCTTAGGCTGCGCCACTTCCCACATGTCACCAGGTACCGTCTGGAGCCACCCAGGCCCTTTCTTAGATTACAGCTTACAAAACCCTGGTCTGTATCAGCCAGCCATGATGACATACTGGGTACAAGCGGGGCTGGGGATGGCTAACGGGCTCCTTTGCTTCACGGGCCTCACCATCCAGGTACTCTAGCAGCACAGGCACGGTTGTCTCCCACCGCTGGCCCAGCAAAGGGTGGATGTTCCGATGCATGACCTTCAGCAGGCGCAAGGAGGCAGCCCCACGCCCATCTCCCAGGTAGGGATTCGAAGACACAACCTGAAGGAGGGAGAAAGAAGAGCGTGCCTAAGCATGGAGCTCCCTGTACCTCCCAGTGGAGATGTGGCAGGACATCTTTCCAGGCCACAGTGCCCAACTTGGGGACCAGCATCCCTGTTGTGAAGGAAAACCAACCAACACAAGGTGAGAGGCACCTCGATGAGATGGTGGTGAGGGTCATAGTCTGCCACTGACAGGGAACTGACAGGGACTCTGGGGCATAAAGAGCCCACTCCTCTACAACACAGTGACCATGGTCAAGCTGACACCTTCGACACAGTAACAGACCCTTGGCTTACCAGCAGTCTTGTGGTCATAGCGAAGGGAGATGGGAGGTTTGCTGGACAAGAAACATGGAAATAGTTACAAGGCAGGGCTAGGCATGGACAGGGGATGGGGAAGCAGGCAGCTGGGGCTGGGGTAGCATGCAGAGGCAGCAGCTGGGGCTGAGAGCAGGGGCAGGGGCAGGGGCAGGGGCGGGGACGGGCAGGGAGCTGAGAAAGGTTAAGTGTAAGGGCATGGCACTGGTGGGGGTCAGATGCAAGGCTGTTGGGCCTCCACACCATTTGAGTTGTACTGGACAAGGAAAGCATCTGCCCCTGCCTCCTGCCTCTTCAGGGCTAAATGCACAAGACTCCTGCAGAGTGGGGTGAGGGCCGCAGTGAAGCGCACTGGGGTGAGGAACTCGAGCAGGTAGGGCCAGAGAACCTGAGGGACAGAGGGCCATGGTCTGTGGACGGCAAGCAGGTAGGCATAGCTTCTAGGGCAGCAGAGCTCACAGGGCCTGATCTCCACATCTATACAGGAGGAGGACAGCTTTAGCCCCAGCTAAGACAGTGTGTCCTGCCAATGCTGAGAGATCCTCTGAGCACTGCTCAGCCACGGGCCTCAGAAGGCCACACTCCCCGCTCCACTGTTCACACTGGTCACGTGTTACCGGGTGAGGGATAGGAAGGCCAGGAAGTCTCAGCAAGAGGCAGCTCAGGCAGCAGGCCTCAAGCCAACACACACTCACGCTGTTCATCCTGTCCACTGTGGTGCTGACCAGGTAGAGGGTGCGGACACTGACTGCCCGCACACTGTCTGCTGCCAGGTCCTCCCCATCAGGGCCAGGCTTCTGAGGCTGGAGGAGAGGCAAACAAGAGCATATATGGATGGCTGTCTCCATGTCAAGGTTAGCATGAGAAAGGGAAATGCTGGCACACAGATTCATCAAACCTGTCCCAGAGAGCACGGCTTTCATCTGCCACAGGAACGTACATGAAAAACTCAAGAAAAGCTGGCGAGATGGCTCAGCAAGTGAAAGCACTTCCTGTGTGAGCCTGACAATCTGAGTTTCATTCTCAGATCCAATGTCACAAGGAGAGACAAACTCCTGAAAGTTATCCTCTGAGCTCTACATGTGGCCTATGGCAGCATGTGCTGCCTGCATCCACATGCATGCATACATACATGCATGCATATGTACATACATACATACACCTACCCCCCCACTCTGGCTCTGCTTTTGTTTCCTATAAGCTACTGACTCAAAAATGCAACAAACAAACAAAACTCTGTTGGGCCAGCGAGATAGCTCAGGGAATAAAGGCATTGCTGCCAAGCCTGATGACCTGAGTTGGACCCCCAGAATTCACATGGTGGAGAGAGGGAACTGACTCCTACAACTTGACCTTTCGGATGTCAGAGGACACATATCCACACATATTTGTACACAAAATAAGTAAATATTTTTAATTTTGGGGGGGGATTTTAATGCAGATTTTTTCTTTATTCTTCTCACATATGTTACATCCTAAATGCGGTTTCCCCTCCCTCCTCTGTCCCATTCCCCACCCCATCCTATCCTCCATTTCTTGAAAAAAAAAAAAAATGTGTATACTGTTCTTGCAGAGGACCTGAATTTAGTTCCCACCACCAATCTTGAGCAATTCACAACCGCCTGGTATTCCCACTCCATATGCAACACATACACACAACACACACACACACACACACACAAACTTTTTTTGTTTTGTTTTGTTTTTTGAAACAGGGTTTCTCTGTGTAGCCTTGGCTGCCCTGCATTCACTTTGTAGACTAGGCTGGCCTCGAACTCACAGCGATCCACCTGCCTCTGCCTCCCAAGTACTGGGATTAAAGGCATGTGCCACCACACCTGGCACAAAATCTTTTTTAAAAAAGATTTATTTATTTTATGCGTATGAGTACATGTGCACCTGCACGCCAAAGAGGACATCAGATCCGAGTGCAGACGGCTGTGAGCCATCATATGGGTGCTGGGAATTGAACTCAGAACCTCTGGAAGAGCAGGCTGTGCTCTTAACCACTGAGCCATCTCTCCAGCCTCCTCCTCCTCCTCCTCCTCCTCTTCCTCCTCCTCCTCCTCCTCCTCCTCCTCCTCTTCTTCTTCTTCTTCTTCTTCTTCTTCTTCTTCTTCTTCTTTTAAAGGAATTGACCTGTGGGGCCCACAACCTTGGCAAGGCTTCCTCCAAAGGTTATCCATGACCTCTAGTCAATGTTATGACCTTTAAGATAAATGCAGGATGGGCCTTCAAGATGGCTCCGTGGATAAACACATTTGCCATGAAGCCTGACACCCTGAGTTCTGTCCCTGAGTCCCACATGGTGGAGGTAATCAACTCCCACATGTTGCCCCCTAGGCTTCATAGGTGCACTATGACATGTGTGAGCACACACACACAACTGAGTAAATGTGTTTTTATAAAAAAGAGAAAGTGGGTCTGGGACGGTTAGAAGGAGAGTAGGGAGTGAGTAGGATGAAAGTACACTATATGAGAGTCTCAAAGAATAAAACAAATGGGGCTCAAGAGATGGATCCGTGATTTTGAACATTTGCTATTCTTACAGGGGACCTGGTTTGTTTCCCAGCACCCACATGGTGGCTCACAACCATCCATAACTCCAGTTCCAGGAGATCACTGTCTTTTCTGATCTCTGTAGACACCAAGAATACATGTGATGCGCATACATACACGCAGGCAAGTATTCATGCACATAAAATAAAAAGGAAATTAAACTTTTGTTTTGTTTTGTTTTTTGCGATAAGAGTTTCTCTGTGTACTAGCCCTGGCTGTCTTGGAACTCACTTTGTAGACTAGGCTGTTCAGTAATTTTTTTACATACAAAAAAAAAAATCAAAACCAAAACAACTCCAAAGAGAATCAAGTTTCTGTCTCTGCTTCTGAGTTGTATATCTGTTGAATGGACTCACAGGATACAGAGACCCTGACTCAAAAACCACAGGAAACCTCAGCCCGCACAACCCACACAGCCCACACAGCCCGGAAGCGCGCACAGCCTGCATAGCCTGCACAGCCCGCACAGCCCGCACAGCCTGCACAGCCCACACAGCTACTTGCTGCTGTGCTAGATGCTCCTGGTAACCAGTGCTAACAGTGCTCAAGAGAAACACGGGCTGGAGAGCCTGACACCCAACAGATCCAGAAGCAGGTGGGTCTGATCAGAACAGTCCTTACCTCCTCAGGGGGCAGAGCACACTGCTGTACAATGTAGTCAACCATCACCTCACCTCCAGGCTGCTCCAGGTAGCCATGGTGGGCCATGGCACTTATCACCTGCACCACAGCCCGTTTCACCTGCTCAGAACCAAGAGAAGATAAGGAAGGAACACAAGGCACACATCTGGTCCTGTGCTACACCCGCACCCATACCTGCACCCACGCCCATACGTGTACCACATCTGTGCCCACATCTGTATCAGCACCCATAACCATGTATACTACCTACGCCACACCTGTGCCTACACCCACACCTGCATCTAGAGTGGTACACACATGGGTATGTACATCTACACACACACCTGTACCCACAGCTGCCACAGCATCTAACACCTGGCCTCATGGAAGCTTACGTCAGAATGTAAGAATAGGTACTGATACTGGCCCTGCTCTCAGAAGGCCATGGGAAGCCACAGCTTTGGGCCTCCTGAAGTCTTCTCTCCCAAGGGCTCTTTTCCCAGCTGATTTGTGTTTTTGAAATAACGTCTAGTTATGTAGCCCAGGACAGCCAGAAGTCCTATCTCAGACTCTCAAGTGCTCAGGTTACAGTCACAAGCCACCATACCCAGCTCCCTAGCTGATTTAAACCGTCCCTATAGTAAGTGGCAAGTATCCCAGCTGCCTGAGTTCTCTGAGTCCTTCTTGTGAGTGGTTCGCCTCAGGCTGGCGCTGGAGCGCTCGGGCCTATGACAGCCTTGAGGGCTCAGGGTCAGTAGCAGTCTACTAACACACAGTGTGGAAATGTGCGCGTGTGCACCTCCCTGCCGCCTGCGCGCAGAGACTGTAGGACAGGCGCCACCAGGGTTCCGGCCACTCTTCTGTCGGCTGTTCATGAGGAACAGAACTAAGCAGTCTAGTCCAGCAACGATGCACGCAGCCCTGTCCGCTTTACCTTACTGTTGGTGTCCAGAAGAGGCAGCCTCATGGAAGAGAGGATGAAGGGCTTCTTAGCTTCCATTTGAGCAGCTGCAAGAAACAAACAAGATGGCTTAGTCCATCTGCCTCTGCATCCCTGAGTTCTGGGATTAAAGGTATGCACCACCATGCCCAACCAAAGATTATTTATTTGTGTATTTTATGACTGCAGGTGCTTTGTCTGCATGCATGCCTGCACACCAGAAGAGGGCATCAGATCCCATTATAGACATTTGTGAGCTACCATGTGGGAGCTAGGAATTGAACTCAGGACCTCTAGAAGAGCAGTTAGTGCTCTAAACCTCTGAGTCATCTCTTTAGCCCGGAACATATCTTTTAAAAAGCTAAGCGGTTGACAGATGAGGCAATAAAAATAGAAAATTGGCTCAAATTCTGGGAACATCATGTTAGTGACACTGTAATTGTCACCGGGTGAACTGCTGATGCTGGTCTGGGGGCTCCTTCCTGCTGAGTGCCAGCAACACACTCTTTTATGTCCTGGTACTTTTTTTTTTTTTTTTTTCAGTTTTTCGAGACAGGGTTTCTCTGTTTAGCCCTGGCTGTCCTAGATTCACTTTGTAGACCAGATTGGCCACGAACTCACAGAGATCATTCGCTTCTGCCTCCCGAGTGCTGGTTTCTCAGTGTTTTGAGGCAGGGTTCCTCTCATATGGGAGACTTGTGGGAATTGAACTTGCTCCTCTGGAAGAGCAGTGTGTGAGAGGGTGTATGCCTACTTTGTTTCCAGTGCCCTCCTTCGTTCTTTCTTATTTTCCTTCCTTTTAAAAAAGCAGTTATTCATGGTGACAAATATGGGTCTAGTTGTATTTTTCTACATCTAGACATCCAGTTAGACCAGCACCATTTATTGAATATGCTATCCTTTTTCCATTGAATAGATTTGGCTTCTTTGTCAAAAATCAAGTGACCATATGTGTGTGGATTTATTTCTGGGTCTTTTGATTTGATTCCATTGATCAACCAGCCTTGACATTCTCCACAGTTATGTGGAGAGTGCGGACTGACTCTAACATGAACTCTGGTGCTCCATATTTCACCACCTCCCCTTGGTGGGGAGGCCTGGTGGCACTCAAAGAAAGAATAAGCAGGCTACCAAGAAGAGACTTGATAGCCTATGGCCATATAGCGGGGGAGGAGGTCTCCCTTGGTCTTAGACCTAGGGGAGGGGAATAGGGTGAAAGCAAGAGGGAGGGAGGAATGGGAGGATACAAGTGATGGGATAACAATTGAGTTGTAATCCAAATAAATTAATAAAATTAAAATTATTTTTAAAAAGTAGTTATTTGGCCGGGTGTGGTGACACATGCCTTTAATCCCAGCACTCAGGAGGCAGTGGCAGGCGGATCACTATGAGTTTGAGGCCAGCCTGGTCTACAAAGTGAGTTCCAGGACAGCCAGGACTACACAGAGAAACCTTGTCTTGAAAAACCAAACCAAACCAAACAAAACCAACAACATACCAAAACAACAAAGTCCCCCTAAGACAAAAACCAAACTAACCATAGCTAGACTCTGGACTCTTAGGGATGAAGTGCAAAGGTGTGAAAGATAAACCAAGGCAGCTGCTACTCACTGGGGCAGTGGTTGTGTGAATTTTTTAAAGAGAAATTTAAAATTAACCCGTGTCCCAGCTGGGACTCACAGTGAAGCTCAAAGAACGGCTCGCTGAAGTTCATCTTTAGATCACCAGGGTTTCTCAGGAGCAATAGACCACTACGGACGGCTTTGTTCTCCTGAAGTTACTATCCTGCTCCTATTTTATATGGCTGGAAGTCCACGGGAGAACTGGTGCAAAGCTGAGCTCAGGGCGCTACCTAGTGTTAAGGCAACAGAGCGAACTGTAGTCTCAGACAATGTAAGGCACAAATAAAACCAGAGTCCAGGAAAAGCCTGCCTGTGTGCGCCATCCTTGCCTTTGTCAGGGATTTTGTTTGTTTGGGCAGCCGTGGGAACGATGGCTGGTTTTGTTACAGTCTGGCACATAAGACAGCGAAACAGCGGCTTGAAGCAAAGTAACTTACTCGGGTAGAATGCAGAGGACTGGTTTCACTAGGTGTTTGGAGTAACAGAATGCTTCCACTTGGTGCTGTTTGGACAACCGCGTACATGCTACAACTGGAAACTCTGCCCCTAGATACACATCCAGCTAAGTGTGCACAGGGAGCTGGAGGCCTTCATTAAGGTAGGAAGTGGGCAAAGTCGACTCATCCCTTGTCAGATGAGTGCCTTGGAGAGGAACTCACTACAAATGGACTCGGTGACGTACGTACACACACACACACACACACACACACACACACTGTGAACAGAAAACAAAACTAAATCAGATACAAAATGCTCTGTTCACTATAATTTATCTTCCCTTATATGACATGTAACATCCTCTTGTGCTGGAAGCTACACTTCCAAGACCTGACAGAGGCACCTGGGCACTGTCGTACCTTCTAAGACCTGACAGAGGCACCTGGGCACTGCCATACCTTCCAAGACCTGACAGAGGCACCTGGGCACTGTCGTACCTTCCAAGACCTGACAGTGGCACCTGGGCACTGTCATACCTTCCAAGACCTGACAGAGGCACCTGGGCACTGTCGTACCTTCCAAGAATCTGACAGAGGCACCTGGGCACTGTCATACCTTCCAAGACCTGACAGTGGCACCTGGGCACTGTCATACCTTCCAAGACCTGACAGAGGCACCTGGGCACTGTCATACCTTCCAAGACCTGACAGAGGTACCTGGGCACTGTCGTACCTTCCCAGACCTGACAGAGGCACCTGGGCACTGTCGTACCTTCCAAGAATCTGACAGAGGCACCTGGGCACTGTCATACCTTCCAAGACCTGACAGTGGCACCTGGGCACTGTCATACCTTCCAAGACCTGACAGAGGCACCTGGGCACTGTCGTACCTTCCATCATTCTCCATCCAGGTGGGAATAATGGGCTTGTGTTATCACTCACTGAAAAGACAGTTACTATCTGTACTAGTTCTGTATGTGAGCTGTATCAAGATAAACTTTTGAAAGCATCTTGAATTTGCATTTACAAAAACAAGGAAGTTCTCTAAGGTAGAGACGAGAAGGTAGGAAAGAAACGAAGCACACTGTGGACTGTGCCTAGGTGCAGATGCAGACATTTCCATATGAAATGCCCAGAGAAAGAACACAGAGAAAAATAAATAAAACATAGGTAAACAAAGTGCCTTCTAAAGCACTCTGTTTTGAAGACAATTTAAGAAGTGACTTAGACGGCTGGATGGTGATGGCGCACGCCTTTAATCCCAGCACTTGGGAGGCAGAGGCAGGCGATCTCTGTGAGCTCAAGGCCAGCCTGGTCCAGAATGAGTTGTTCCAGGACAGCCAGGGCTACACAGAGAAACCCTGTCTCAAAGACGGAAAAAAAAAAAAGTAACTCAGAAAAGATGGTAAGAGTGTATGTAAGAGTCACGTGCCACTGTTGAACTCCTCCTTCTCTAAAGAATTTACTTTTTCTTTTTTTTTTTTTTTTTTTTTTTTTTTTTTTTTTTTTTTTGGTTTTTCGAGACAGGGTTCTCTGTGTAGCCTTGGCCATCCTGGACTCACTTTGTAGACCAGGCTGGCCTCGAAACTCACAGCGATCCGCCTGCCTCTGCCTCCCGAGTGCTGGGATTAAAGGCATGCGCCACCACGCCCGGCTAAGAATTTACTTTTTCAAAAGAAAAAAAAAAAAAAAAAGAAAAAAATCATTTACTGTAATAAACTCAATAAAAGCAGCACAGAGCTTGATGAAGGTATCCAGTCAAATGCTGGCTGTGGTGGCGCATGCCTTCAATCCCAGCACTTAGCAGATAGAGGCAGGTGGATCTCTGTGAGTTTGAGGCCAGCCTGGTCTACATAGTGAGTTCCCAGACAGCCAGGGCGATAGAGAGGCTCTGTCTCAAAAAAGAAGGAAGAAAAAAAGAAGGCATATAGCAAACAAACACTTACACAGTCCTGAATGCTCTGCCCCTCAGTGAGCTTCTACACAGTTAGAATGCCATGAAGCCATGAAGCTTCCTTTATGGTTTTACAGTTTCACTATCAATTAATTTTTATGCACATATCCACCAAAACAAAAAAACAACCACACAAAAACAATGACAGAGTTGAAACTAGAAAAATAATTTACCTTTTGTATACTCTTTCACAACTCATGTGTCTTTTTGCCTGAATTCCAATCCACTGAACTCTTAAATGTAAACATGCACGCATGCACACACGTACACATTCACATCCCTAAAAAAACAGCACCAAAAGTCCACTTCTGGTGCCCTAAACCCCTGGCCAGAAGAGCCCCAGGCAACAGCTCTTTCTGAACTTTTATCTAATGCCACCAATGTGGCCTATGGTCACTGTTGTCTGACCTCTGACAGGGCATGAATGAAATTCCCTAACACAACCCCACATGCACAACTATGATTGTCTTTATGAAGCATACTACAAATCATATAAGTCTCCTTTCAAAGCAGGAAACTGGGGGCTGAAGGTGCTGCTCTGACGTAGAATGCCTGTCCAGCACGTGTTGAACCCTAAGTTCTAAGTCTGTGGTAGTTTGGATGGAAGTGGCCCCACAGGCTCACAGGTTTGAAGTTGGTAGAAGAGTTGGAAATGATTAGGCGGTGTGGCCTTGCTGGAAGAGGCGCATCACTGGGGACAGGCTTTGAGGTTTCTAAGGCCCATCCCTTACCAGTTATGATATGCTTGCAGATGTGCACTTTCTCTCTGTTGTCTCCCACCCCCAAATAAACCTTTTCTTCTATAAGTTGCCTTGGTCATGGTGTCTTATCACAGCAGTAACTTAAGATAAAGTTCAATTGTGAAAACCACCAAGGTAAACGCTGCCACCATCAGTAATTCAAAGTAGGATGCTGCGCTCTCTCTTTTCTTTCTTTCTCCCCGCCGCCCCTACCCAAGACAGGCTTTCCCGTGTAAAAGCCCTGGCTGTCCTGGAATTCTCTTTGTAGATCAGGCTGGCCTCAAACTCACAGCGATCCACCTGCCTCTGTATCCCGAGTACTGGGACTAAAGGACGCTGCTCACTTAGCCTGGTACTACCCTGCAGTGAGCATGGCCCAGGTGGCCAGCCTGCAAGCACACAAGGCACTCACCGGCAGAGTTGATGATGTGTCTCAAGATCTGCAGGGTACCCAGGCGGAGTCTCTCGTTGTTGGTGTCCAGCCTGGGCAGTAAGAAGCCCAGCAGGCGGTCAGGAGAGCAGCAGGCTGTGGGGCAACACACACATCAGATACTGCCCAACAGTCTCTTTGCTCCTTGTTCTATGTTTGCTCCCTAAGCACGCCAGGACTGAGTGTGTCTATCTTGGTCCCTCTGTAGCTGGAGCTACAGGGACAGGGAAGGCAAAGACGCACAGAGGAAGTGCAGGAACCTGGAACTCCCTAGCCAGCAAGGTCACCCCAATGGTTTCTTCGAGTGGCTGTATAAAGTGAAGGGTCTGAGCACAAGGGCTTCAACACCGAAGTGTTGGCACCACACAGTACATGTGAGACTCAGACCTGGGGTCACAGGACCAATGGGCTCATTCCAACTTAATTCATGGGGAGCCCTTCCTGCTTCTGGGCTGGTCTGCAGCTAAAAAACAATTCCCACCCTGACCCTATACAGACCACCACCCTGGACCTATATCATTGCCAATGGGAACCTTCTGGAAATTACATTGATGAGTTCTCTCACCTTTGAGAACCAGTGTCAATGACAGAAAAAAAAAAAAAGGTCCTCCCTCCCATCACACTCTGAACCAGTTGAACCAGTCTCCCTGGCTTCCCTCCCTCTAGGCTCTAGGTGAATGCTGATGTCAATGGTCTTAGGCAGCTGGCAGGTCACAAGCCTCTGCATGACCCTCAAGCTGGCAAGCAGGCTGTGACAGAATACAGACATCAGGGACAGAGCTGGTAGACAGACCAGGCTCTGACTGTCCTAGACCCAGGCTCTAACAGAGCACTGGCACTGAAAGATACTATCACCTCTAGCTGGGGTCAGGTAATGTCAGACTAACGGTCAGAGTCAGGCAGGGTGCAAAGCAGTGGGCTGTGGGTGAGGGTCAAGGATAGAAATGTGTGGAATGAGAGACAGAAGGTTCTAGAAGAAGAGAAGTAGGGCTATAACATGCACTTCAATGAAACCAGGGACTTAGGGGTGTAACTAACACCCTGCTTGACCTCCTGGCCCCTCCTCAGCCTGAGCCATGAAGCCACTATCCTCCTTAAAGGGGGCACCTGACCAGGCATGATGGCACACAACTGGGACTCCAGTATTTGAGGCAGAAGGATCATGAAACTCAAGAGCAGCTGAGATGATGAAGAAGAAGAAGAAGAAGAAAGATAACTGGCTCAGACATGTCCTCTGAAGCTTCCTTGTACAGAAGGCACCACCCAGGCCACCACTCACCCAGCACTGTAAAGCAGCGAAGCACCTCCTTCTGGCTACTCATCACCAGGGGGCTCGAGGACTCCACAGGCACACAAATCTGCTCCAGGAGACAGGCAGAGATTGCGGTGACCGGCTCATAGTCACCTCCCGGCCCTGGCGTGCGATAGATAAGCGGCGCTACCAGGAACACCTGGGTATACTGAAATACTGGAAGGGTGTTTTGTTGTTGCTGCTTTTGGTTTAAAAAATTTCATTTTACAGACAGGTTGGAGTGATAGCTCAGTGGCTAAGAGGTCTAGCTGCTCTTCCAGAGGACCTGGGTTCGATTCTCACACCCACTTGTCAGCTTACAACTGTAACTACAAGCCAGGCAGTAGTGGCGCACGCCTTTAATCCCAGCACTCGGGAGGCAGAGGCAGGCAGATCGCTGTGAGTTTGAGGCTAGCCTGGTCTACAAAGCAAGTCCAGGACAGCCCAGGCTACACAGAGAGACCCTGTTTCGAAAACAAAAACCAAAACCAAAAAAAACCTATAACTACAGTTGCGGTGGGTTTGAGGCCTCTTCTGATCTCTGTGGGTACCAGGCACACACATAGTACACAGATAAACATTCAGGCAAAATAAAATTAAAGATCTACTTTACTGTTCTCTGTGTATGAGTGTTTTGTGTGAATGGATGTATTCATTCCTGGTGCCCCTGGAGATCAAAGCGGGTGTCAGATTCCCTTGGACTGGAGTTAAACAGTTGTGAGTTGTCTTGTGGGTGCTGGGAATCAAACCCAGGCTGGTCTGCGAGAGCAACAAATATTCTTAACCACAGAACCATTTCTCCAGCCTATGCTTTTGTTTCTTTTGAGACAGGATTTATGTAGCCCAGGCAGGCCTTGAACTCATATCCTTCTGGCTCAGTCTCACTAATGCAAAGATTACAAGTGTATGCCAGCACACCTGGGGGAGGGGAGCAATGTGACAGCACAGCTGGGAGAGGGGAGAGCAGTGTGACAGCACAGCTGAGAGAGGGGAGAGCAGTGTGACAGCACAGCTGGGAGAGGGGAGCAGTATGACAGCACAGCTGGGGGAGGGGAGCAGTGTGACAGCACAGCTGGGGGAGGGGAGCAGTGTGACAGCACAGCTGGGGGAGGGGAGCAGTGTGACAGCAGCACAACTGGGGGAGAGCAGTGTGACAGCACAGCTGGGGGAGGGGAGCAGTGTGACAGCAGCACAGCTGGGAGAGGGGAGCAGTGTGACAGCAGCACAGCTGGGGGAGGGGAGCAATGTGACAGCACAGCTGGGGGAGAGGAGCAGTGTGACAGCAGCACAACTGGGGGAGGAGAGCAGTGTGACAGCACAGCTGGAAGAAGGGAGCAGTGTGACAGCACAGCTGGGGGAGAGGAGCGGTGTGACAGCATAGCTGGGGGAGAGGAGCAGTGTGATAGCACAGCTGGGGGAGGGGAGCAGTGTGACAGCACAGCTGGGGGAGGAGAGCAGTGTGACAGCACAGATGGGAGAGGGGAGCAGTGTGACAGCACAGCTGGGGGAGGGGAGCAGTGTGACAGCAGCACAGCTGGGAGAGGGGAGCAGTGTGACAGCACAATATTAGTGCTAATAGTCATTTCTTTTTTCATTTTGTTTGCTTGTTTGCTTCTGAGACAGATATTCTCTACATAACCCTCGCTGTCCTGGAACTTACTATGTAGATCAGTCTGGCCTCAAATTCACAGAGATCTACTTGCCTCGGTTTCCCAAGTACTGGGATTAAAGGCATATACCACTACATTCAGCCTGGTAAATTCTTTTTTTAAGGATATCCTTTTTTTCTTCCTTTCTTTCTTTTCTTTTCTTTTTTTGTTTGTTTGTTTTTTGTTTTTGTTTGTTTGTTTTTTCAAGACAGGGTTTCTCTGCATAGCTATGGCTGCCCTGGAACTCACTTTGTAGACCAGGCTGTCCTGGAACTCACAGAAATCAACCTGCCTCTGCCTCCCGTGCTGGGATTAAATGCATGCGCCATCACGCCCAGTGATTTCCTTATTTTTACCCTGTATTGTTGGAGCTCGCCTTTAATCCAGCACTTGGGAAACAAAGGCAGGTGGATCTCTGAGTTCAAGACCAGCCTGGTCTGCATACTGAGTTCCAGGACAGCCAGGGCTATGCAAAGAAACCCTGTCCCGAAAAATCAAAAGAGCCTGGTGCCAGCATTGGATCTTCTGGAACTGGAGTCACAGGTTATGAGCAAACGTGTGGATGGCAGAAACTGAACTCAGGTCCTGCAGAACAGCAAATAAGCTGAGTTGTTGTCCCTCCAGCCTCCAGAACCAAAAAGTTCTTTTTCTATCTTTTTTTTTTTTTTTTTTTTTTTTTGGTTTTTTCAAGACAGAGTTTCTCTTTGTAGCCCTGGCTGTCCTGGAACTCACTTTGTAGACCAGACTGGCCTCAAATTCACAGAGATCCTCAACTCTCTGCCTCCCAAGAGCTGGGATTAAAGGCGTGTGCCACCACCACCCCTGGGCTAAGTAATTTCTTTGTTAAGTATTTACTTAGTATTATTATTAGGGGGTAGGTAGGGTGTGTGCTGTGGTAGCCAGGTAGAGATCAGAGAACAACTCAATGGAGTCAATTCTCTTCCTCTACTTCTATGTGGGAGTCCAGCTTGAGTGGCAAGCACTTTTACCCACAGAACCATCTCATGAGCCCAAGGGTAAGTTCTTACTGTAACCCCTCCTGGTGTTGGAGGATAGGGCAGTTTGATTCCCTAACTAGCAAGTTTTGGATTCTTCCTTGCTGTATAAATGAATGTCAGCCAAACAGCCAGACATCCCACCCTTGTGCCAGCACTGACTGTCAAGAACACTCTACAGATGCCTTGAGAAAACTGCACACTATGGCTGCTTGCTCTGGCTTTTGAAGGTACAGACCCTGTCAGAACTACTTTAAAGCTTACACTGGACATCCTGTGATGACAAGCCCATGGTGAACTCTGAATGATCCTGCAATGACTTCTACTGGGGCAAGAGAGGAGACATGCCCACTGGTAGCCTGCCAGAGAGGGACTGCAGAGATGGGTGCTAACGGACCAAAGCTATGATCCCTATGAACGTCAGCCTTTATTTGAAAGGAAGTTTCTTGTGAAACACCTCTGGCTATATTACATGTGTGAGCAAGTGGCTTGAGTCACTTGGTGAGTCAGCTGAGAGACACCAAAACAGTCTGTGCAACACCAGGCCCAATAAAAGGCTCCCCTCAAGGGATGTTTTCTGGCTTGCTTTTAGTAACTGGGCTGAGGGGGTGACAGGAGAGCAACAGCAGAGAAAGGACGGTGGAAACAAGCAACAAAGCAGCAGCAGTGGTCACTCTGCAGCCCAGAGGCCAGGCTGAGAACTGCCCAGGAAGCTGGCAAGAGAGGCCAGAGCAGGAGCGAGGCCAGCAGCTGTAGCAGGGAGGGTAGAGCTGAGTATTAAGAATAGAAAGAGAGCCGGGCGTGGTGGCACATGCCTTTAATCCCAGCACTCGGGAGGCAGAGGCAGGCAGATCGCTGTGAGTTCGAGGCCAGCCTGGTCTACAAAGAGAATGCAGGACAGCCAAGGCTACACAGAGAAACCCTGTCTCAAAAACAAAAAACAAAAAAATAAGTTAAAAAAAAATTTTTTTTAAACAAAACCAAACCATGCCAGAATTGCTCAAGCTTAGCACCTGACAAGCTTCTTCTTGCTCACTTACAATTTCTATCTTGGTAGAACAAAGGGCGCCGGGCAGCTGGCTGCTAAGAGGACCTGTGCCCACAGAACACTGGGTGGAACACTGGGTCTAGGTCTCTAGCCCCTTCTTACCCAGGAGCAGGATGGATGCACAGGTTTTGGCAGCAGTACACACATTCCTGTCATCAAGGAGGACTCAGAGGTCAGCCCCTAGTCCCGTGCTGTTTGGAGTAGTGAGGGAGGGACAGTACCATATGAACAGGTAAGGGCCCTTGGCCTCAGGGGACAGAGCTAGGCTTCTGTCAGCAACAGAAGAAACCCAGGAGTACACTGCTGGAAAGGCAGGATGCGAAGCATTCACTTCTAGAATAAAGCATCCATTCAATCAGAGGAGGAAGGAGAGACAGAAGGAACAGAGGAGAGGGAGGGAGGGAGGGAGGGAGGGAGGGAGTTTGGGAAGGAGGAAGATACAGTTTTTTGGAATTAACTCTTGCCTCTAAAGAGACTGAACTTTTGCCAGACTATGCAGCCAAATTTGTCACAAGCCTTGAAATCATTTAAGCCTATGCACTTAATGGCTAGAGCAATAGCTCAACAGTTAAGGGCTCTGGCTGCTCTTCCAGAAAATCAAGACTTAATTCTCAGCACCCACATGGTGGCTCACATGACTGTTTGTAACTCTAGTCTGATGGGGATCCAGCGCCCTCTTCTGGCCTCCATGGGTACTGCACACAACTGGGACAAAAATACACGCAGGCAAAACACTCATACCCATAAAATAAAATACAATAAAATAATCTTTACAAATGTTTTAAACACTGTGCACAACCTACTCTATTCAGTCTGTTTCACTCGCTTCTAAGAGAACAATGTAACCAACCTCACCATGCCCTGGATTTCCCATGTGTATAGCTTTAGTTTAATTAATTAATTAATTTTTGTTTTTCTTTTTTAAAAAGATTTATTGATTTATTATTTTGTATACAGTGTTGTGCCTGCATATATACCTACAGGCCAGAAGAAGGCATTAGATCTCATTATAGATGGTTGGAGCTACCATGTAGTTGGTAGGAATTGAGCTCAGGACTTCTGGAAGAGCAGTCAGTGCTCTTAACCTCTGAGCCATCTCTCCAGCCCCTATTTTTTGTTTTTCAAGACAGAGCTCCTCTGTATAACAAAGCCCTGGCTGCCCTGGACTTGCTTTGTAGACTAAGCTGGCCTCAAACTCACACAGCTCTGCCTGCCTCTGCCTCTGCCTCTGCCTCTGCCTCTGCCTCTGCCTCTGGAGTGCTGGGATCACAGGTGTGTGCCACCACACCAGGCTAAAGGTTTTGCTTTTTGCCTGCTTGTCCTCACTCTCGCTGGGTCCTTTCACTGTGGTTAGAGCCCGCATTCTCAGAATTCCAACAGATCAAGGCCCAGCAGCTCTCTAGGACTTTGCCGGGGCCCCAGCCCCGATTAGGACCGCTGAGACATCCAGTCTCATGGACTGAACAACTATTAGGTCCTCGGTCTGTCAGGAGACCATCAATGTTGGACTACTTGGACCACAGCCTGTAAGCCATGCTAATAAATCACAGACAGACAGACAGACAGTCACCATACCATTGACCATCTCTCTGAAACTTCATGCCCAATTAAACACTTTTTTGTTAGTTGTCTTAGTCACAGTATTTTGTCACAGCAAGAGAAGAGAAACATGTTGAGTCACTTACACAAATGATGCCTCGTGACTGGAGGCCACACCCATGTGATGCTCGGGAGGCCCATTCCACAGCTGTGTGGCTGAAGCACCTACTCCAAGTCATGCTCACTTTGAAGAGTCCACCCTGCAAGACCCACCACCCCAAGTGGTCCTGTCCCAGCCTACCTGAGCGTGAAGAGTCACCAAGAGGGCGTCAAGCTGAGCCTCCAATGCGCGGCTACCCACACTTACAGCTGCCTCGAGAATTTGGCCCAGGCTCTGTTCAAGACGGGGAGGAGGCGGTTTCAGTCCAGCTTCTGCCCCACAAGAGGGGAGTGAGAACTTGGATGAGGTTGCTTCCACAGGGTCTGCTCTGGGGGGCCTGGTGCTGCTGTGCCCTCCCTCCATCCCTCCAAATACCTTAGATATCTGAAAGGTCTCCGCATGCTTCTTGTAGAGGCCAAGGACTGCAGGGAGGAGCTTGGGAAGCTGCTCTTCCAACTTGTCACTGGGAAGCAGGTGGCTCATGGGACCCAGAGCTGCCACCACTGCAAGCCGGAGCTGAAAGGACAGCAAAGGCCTCCCTGTCTTTTCATTGCTCTGAACCCCACGTCTAACATGCAAGCCTGTTGGCTACCAGTTACTAGCACATCTATGCAACAGCTGTGGCAAGAGGTTAGATGGTAGCTGTGTGGGACACAGTCTCAGGGCAGAGCGTGGGTGCCACAGTGCCTGCAACCACCAGACCTCTAGACCAAGCTTTAGAACAGGTACATTCCGGTTGGGTGCAGGGGCTCCTTATCACCTTCTAAACACCAATCATGGGCAGGGAACTTGGACCCCCCTTTCCCCTTACACCCGCCCTGACAGAGAGAAAGGGCAAAGGCAGGAGGAAGTCTCACAGGCTGAGTCTCAGCCCCGGATGCCATCATAGTTGTACCTTGGCATCTCGGCTTTGCAGCCAGTGGTGGAAAAGAACTTCATAGGCGCCAAAGATGTCGGTAGCAAAGGTATCCTTCCTGACTGTGGGGTCTGGGGCTTGATCCAGGTTGGCCAGGTACTCCAAGGTGCTCTCACTGAAGTGCTGCAGAGCTGTGATGGCCAACAATGAGCAACTCCTGACACGAACCACACTGGCTCCCCAGTGCTGCCCATGACCTCTCAAAACAGACGGCATGGTGCTTAGACCAGCACCCCTGGATCCTCGGGGTAAACAGAGTTCTCCTCAAATCTCTATCTTTCCTGAGACCTCAGAATATGGCCTTCTGTGGAAAGAGGATGACTACAGGCCTGTCAGGACAAGGTCACATATAGGAGAGTGGCCCTAAACCTGACTGGATGGTGCCCTTAAAGAGAGAAGAGATGCAGAGAAGACAGCACGTGTAACAGAGGCCAGGAGTGGAGGGGAGTGAAAGCAGAAGCTCCAAGAAGCCACAACACTATCAGAGGAGGGAAGAGGGAGCAGTATATTCTCTCCCTCAGCCCTCAGGGAGGTGTCAATCCATCAACACCCTGATCCAGTGTCCCTGAAATAAGCTTGCTCCTGTGTCTACCCTAGTGAAAAAAGGAGGGAGTCTCCCCAGGCTCATGCTACATGCACCGCAAGGGCTGTCAGGCCCAGTGTGAGGGCAAGAGGAAGCAGGAAAGAGGTTCCAGACCTAGGTGGATGGCATAGGGTGCCAGGGCTGTCACTCAGGCCTTCCTTGGCTATGCCTGGGGCCTGAATGGGGACACAGCTGGGTAGGGCAGAGGCTCTGAGTCACTGTGGACAGTCACATGAGAGGTCCAAAGATATGGCTAGGATTAGAACCCAGGACACAGGCCTGGGTCTGAGCCATGAGAGACTACAACAGAGCAGCAGGGGCAGGGGTGGGCTTCCCTTCCCACTTCTGGCACCAGTCAGTCCATCAAGCCTCACGTTCTGGCCAAGCTGCTTCACACAACCCCAAGCCACGGTGCGTAGACCAAGTAGTGAACAGGGCATCTTGATGTAAAGGCTAACTCTCAGATCATTAACAAGAGCCTGGAAACTGACCCATTTCTGTCAGCACGGGGATGGTTCAGCCTGTATCAGGGACAAGTAGTAGGGTGCTCCTGCAGCCCCTGTACAGAGCCATGATGCACATGGTCTTGTCCGCAGGATCCCCAGGCTACCTTGTCTCCTCACACCGATGACCAACAGTGTGATGTGGCTACTTTGCAGCGGGTGTGTGACCCTCCCATGGGCCTCCATAGCTTTATGAGTTTCCCAGTCCTTCTTAGCCCTCAAAGGGTAACTCTCAAACATGAGCCTGGCTGCTTCCTGCCATGGTGGGCTCAGGGTCCCAGGAAGGGCACGTGGCTCTGGATGCTCGGGCTTTTCCAGTAGCTACTTCACAGCACTATGGCATGACATGTGAGCATGCCATGCACCTGCTGTGCTCTTTGGTATGAGGATCCTCCTTCATGAAGAGAGATGGCTGGCTGGCAAGCATGTCTGCCACCACTAACCCTTCAGGTACAGCCCTGCTGTCCCTGTAGTCAGATCCTCTTACATTGATGTCTGCTTGCTTCTGCAAGTGCTTGCCACCCACACAGCCATAATGCCCCACAGCTTTGAAGAATGACATCACTGGCCACTCACCCTAGCCTCCTTCACACCATGTAAGACCGCCAGCACTTGGGTACCCTCCATCTCAGTTCAAGCCCCCTGAGTGTCACACCGTTCAGTTGCTCTAGGGAAGACTGTGTCTCTGAAGAGCTTTTGTTTTACCCTCACAGTCAGATGGCACGGGCAGAGCTATGGTCCACTATGGAGACATCTGTTGGAGCTGTGGAAACTGCCGAGTGGACTGGCACTCCCAAAGATCAAGGTATGCCGGTTCCTTACTGGTGTCCAGGGCATGCGTGCCATGGCCTTTCTGTCTGCCTGTGGAACTTCACACATCCCTTGTTTCTTTGCCAGGTGTCTGTCACTGGAATGCAGGCTCCATGGTCTTACCCAGGAACCCTTTCTTCTCTATTTTTTCTCTATTTCCTACAACTCTGGATTCTGCCATATTCACTATAAGTTCAACCTCTGATCATTCTGTGGTGCTTTTCATTTCTCTCACCACATTTCTAGAAAGCTTGATTTTTTTTGGGGGGGGGGTTGTTTTGTTTTGTTGTTGTTTTCGAGACAGGGTTTTTCTGTGTAGCCTTGGCTATCCTGGACTCACTTTGTAGACTAGGCTAGCCAACACAGAGCAATCGGTCTGCCTCTGCCTCCCGAGTGCTAGGATTAAAGGCGTTCGCCACCACACCTGGCTAAAAAGCTTGCTTTTACTTTTCTTGATTGTGGCTTCCTCGCAGATGGTGACATGCTATTGCTTCATGAGCTTACTCTGCCCTGTTATCTTCCTGGGGTGATAGTTAGCTTCTTTCCTTTAGTAACTTTCTCTTACCCAAACTGTTAATATTATCCAGGCCACAGTTTCTGTTTATTTGGTTGCCACCTTCCTACTTGACTTTGCTCAGAGGTGGGACTTACATGCTGCCTGCCATCTCGGGCAGCAGGCCAGGCTGGCTTCTACCCTGCCCTTCTGAGACCTGCTCATCAGCTCCTTTATGGATGGCCTCCATTAGACTCTTGCTCATCGCCTTCTGCTCTTGCAGCGTTGTCCCCATCAGCTACCCCTGGCCTCAGACGCCCAGAACCAGAGATCCCACTGGCCTGACAGAGGCTGCTCTACCCACAGGACTATTGTGTCTGCTAGCAAACAAGGTATGCCCAGTGTGAGCAGCCCAGGTACGTAGGAAGGGCTCTCGGGGAATTCCTGCTGAGCCTTGGTGACTTTAGCCAACAGTCCCCCCACCGCACCCCCCAGCAACTGGGAAGCTGAGGTAGCAGAACTGACTCCAAGTTCAGAGATCCTGGCTCCAAAAACAAAAGAGCGCTGGAGATGGAGCTCCGCTGGTAAAGTGCTTGCCTAGCCCACACAAAGATGTGGCCTCAAGGCCTCTAACCACATAAACCAAGCAATGGCTACATATGTCAGTAACTCTAGCAGGAGAATCAGAGATTCAAAGTCATAGCCAGTCTTGTAACATAAGACCCTACCCCCTTGCCCCAGCAAAAAAAAAAAAAGGGGGGGGGGGCTCATCTTGGTCGAGCCCACCTGCCACAGTATGAGGTGCCCATACAGCCCAGTCCCACCAGATACTCTCCAGGAGAGCCACACAGAGCAGCAGCCGCCAGCACTTGGCATGAATATCAGATGCTCAGGACACACAGATACCTTCATCCTTGTTGGAGAATCTCTACAGTCCTTACCTGGGCGAGGTCCCCTCACCTGTCTCCAGCACCTTCTGGGTCTGAATGTGTGTTTACCAATGCCCACACTATCCCTACTGTCACAAATCTCTTAGTCATCCCAAACTACGTCAAGCAGGGTTCCTACCACTGTGACCTGGACCTGCTCTCGACCACAGGCAGGAAGGAACTGGGGAGAAGGGATCCCACAGACAGTGGCATAAGGAAGGCAGGGCAAAAAAGACTGGAGTGCAATGACTGAAAGAGAGAGAAGAACCTCCTAGACTTTGCTGCTCTGAGAAGAAGCAGGAAAAAAGCAGAAAAGCCAAGAACTCTCTAATAGTCCCCACTTGGCAGGGCTGGGCATGAAGGATCCTGACTTGAGGCATGAGGATCCTGTCCTTCTGAGACCCATTAAAGGCCTACATGCACCCTGTCCACTCAACATCAGAATCACAGCCTTGCTGTCAGGGGTTCTGGAGACCAGGAAACCCAAAGTCATGCCTGTGAGGATGCTGCTGGCGGCAAGTGGCCCATGATCTCAGATCTCTCCTTCTACCAAAGTGACCCTCTGTTCCAGAAGAAGGGAGGCCCTCTACCACTGACAGTCTCACTTACCACTAGGAACAATGTCGAGGCCACAAAACACCCATAGTCCCCTGCAAGCACACAAAGGACTGCAGGCCACAGGAGAATGGTGGGAAGACAGTGGCTATGGTCCTTCCCTGCCACGGGTCTGAGAATAGCCACTCTGCTAGCTGGGAACACGTAGTGTAAAAGTGGAAGGTCGCTACACAGAGAAACTCTGTCTCAAAAAACCAAAAAAAAAAAAAGTGGAAGGTCGGAGAGAGACTCTTTCCACCCTCCTAGCCTGCTGAGACCTCTGAAAAACCCAGCAGGGGTTAGGGAGGGAAGTCCTGTCAGCGCATCAGAGAGAAGCAGTAAGGGGCCACAGGCTATGTTTGTGAGTGCAGGCCCTACCCAGCCTCACCTTAGCAGGGGCTCAGCCAACTAGGCCCTACCTTACTAGTAGACAGCCCACATCCACCACAGAGGACACGTTTGTACGCAGCCTCCCAAGAGAGGCCCCAGTTCAGACAGTAAAGGAGATGGGCAATGCCCCGTCTTACCGCAACAGAACACCACCTTCAGAGCGTCCTGCTTGGCCATGCCCAGCATGGGTAGCATGGTGCTCAGGATGGATGGCAGAAAGGGAACCATGCCAAATGCTGTAAGAGAGAGGCTGTCATAGAGGCTGCAGGCCCAGCCCATTTCCCACCCACCCCCTCCTCAGGACTTGGAAAGGACCCACAGCTTAGGTAGGAGACCAGAACCCCAGGTAGTCCTTAGAGGCCCCCAGAACTCCTCGGGGACCTCGAGGGACCAGAATCACAATGGCACTTACCATTGGACACTGAGAGGCTGGCAAGTGTGTGCAGCACTGAGGAGTGGGGCAGAATGCCAGGCTGGAACCTGCTGAGCACCTCCTCCATCACCTGATTGATGAACTGTTTTCCCACTGCCACCAGGACGCTGCTTGCAGCCTGCTGCCAGTCACAGTCCAGCTCCTGTACCCAAAGAGTCACCAGGTTGATCTCTCCCTGAACCTCTCAAGAGATACAAGCAAGACACTCTGCCCTCAGTGGTAGCTGGACAAAGAAAAGCTGCTGTGTCCCCGTGTTCCTAGTGAATACAAGTCAGAGATCACATGGCATAGCCTTCAGCCCACCTCCTTCTCTTCTGTAGGGGCCCTGATGCCTAAGGGAGAAGCCACAAAGTGTGGCAGGAAGGACTGGTGAGGTAAGGCCTGGTGATGCAGCCATTAGCCCAAGTATGGCTTTCCTACCCTTATCCTGAGTTCAGATGTCTTGTTCTCTGCTTTAGCCTCTGCCTCTAGGGGGTACACAGAATCAAGGGGTCTCTGCCAGTCAAACTCTTGCCTTGTTCCAGATACTATGGGATGGCAGCTAAAGAAAAGGAGCTGTCCTCACCAGCCTCCATGCCAGAGGCCCTCACCTTGGTCCTAGTCATCTCACTGGAAGCCAGGAGGATGACAACAGCAGTGGTGTCCTTGTCCACCTCGTGGATATGACTGCTCAGTACTGTTTCCATGGCCCTCAGGATCTTCGTACGGTATGGATGAGCCAGCTGAGGAGAGAAGTTCCCACAGGATGGCATGAGAGGTGAAATATGTACCCAGGTACCCTTTGGGCATTTTGTTTCTACAGGGCTACATTGTACACGGTCATGCCCTTAAGGAAAGTGTACTGGCTGAGCCACAGAGCCTGTGTAAGTGCCTGTGTGTCTTTAGAAGGGACGAGGGCAGTCTTCTGTGTGGGGCAAGCTGCAGAGGAGCTGGGGACCTTTTGCCCTCTGAGTACTGCCAGCGGGATCCCCTGAAGGGTCCTTCTTCCCTCCGCACTTGGCCTCCTAGGCACAAGGATAAGAAGCCATCCTTGAACCATCATTTTCTGCAGCCAGGCCTACCAAAGTCAAACACAGCCACCACAGCCCTCCTTCAGTCATGGTCCTTCTCTGCTCACTGCCTTGGCACTACTGGCCCAGTCTTCTGGACTAATTCTTGACACAGTCCTCAGTCTATCCTTATCTCGGCAGCTCTCAAGTCACCTTGGACTCATGCCACCTGTACTGGAAAGATGGCATGGACAGTGTCTAGGCCCATATAAAGGGCCATGGAGGAGTGGCTAGTGAAGGCTTCCAGTTGCCCACGGTGGCAGTAGCTTGCTGTACCCACAGAGTAGCCTGCGTTGGGTAGCATGGGTGTGAGCAGTGGCTGGCCCAGAATAGGCCAATGGTCCATAGGCCCTGGGACTGCCTCTTCACTGATGCCATAAACTGTCTCCCACAGCCACGCTGCCCACCACAACAGGAGAGGAACAGGTGAGTATGTCAGCTGGGACCTATGTAAGACAATACAGTGCATTTAAGAAATCTATTCATGGGGCTCATGAAAAGGCTCCGCAGTTAAGAGCACTGACTGCTCTTCCAGAAGACACAGGTTCCCAGCACCTACCTGGCAGCTCCCAACTGTCTATTACTCTAGTCTTAGGGGACCCAACATCTTTTTTAGCCTCCCTGGGCACCACACATGTATGGTGGACAGACATACATGCAGGCAAAACATCCAACCATATACAATAAAATACATAAAGGGAAAAAGAAAAAAAGCCAAGCCAGGTGTGGTGGTGCACACTTTAAATCCCAGCACTTGGGAGACAGAGGTAGGTGGATCACTGTGAGTTCGAGGCCAGCCTGGTCTACAAAGCAAGTCCAGGACAGCCAAGGCTACACAGACAAATGCTGTCTCGGAAATAAAAAAGAAAGGAAGAAAGAAAAAGAAAAAAGAAAGCCACACACAGTATCCAAGTTCCCTGGCCCAGGACCAGATGAGACATGCTTGCTGGCTCCTGGTGCCAGCTGCATGAGCAACAGACAGTCCCCTTCATTCCTGAGCCCACAGTGGATGAGACAGTCATTCCAGGAAGTAACCAGTATAGCCACAAATAGCTCCAGAGACAAGGAATCTGCCAGTTTGGGGAAAGAGCCTCAGCCCTGCTTTGTTTCTTCAGGATAAGAGTTTTGAATTCTTGAATGTCAGTGCCCCAGGGAAGGGGTGGGGGTGCACTCTGAGATGGTGGTTCTTGGCAAGTCACAGAGAAGATGGCCACTTCCGCTGGCTGGGTTCACATTTCTCTTTCCAGGAACATGGTGTTCCTGCAAGAGTCCCTCCCCTGACAGGAGCCATAGACAGCATGCCATGGGGCCGAGGAAGGGTTGTTGATACTTTCTTTGGAGAAGAACAGAAAGTTAATATGAACTGGTATGCTTCCCCCTTTAAAGATTTACTACCTGCATGTACACCTGCAGGCCAGAAGAGGGCATCAGATCACATTATAGATGGTTATGAGCCAACATGAGGTTGTCAGGAATTGAGCTCAGGACCTCTGGAAGAGCAGCCAGTGCTCTTAACTTTTGAGCCATCTCTCCAGCCCCTCAACTGGTATGCTTTTATTTAATCAAAGTTATTAGGAGCTAGGAGCATAGCTCGGATGACATAGTGAGAACATCTCTGCCAGTTCTATCTGGAGCAAATGTTCCCAGCTTCCTCAGGCTCTTGGTCCTAGAGGCCATTTCAAAGACCGCCACATGGTCTTCCCAGGCTTCTAACTCTCCTCACGTTCATGGAGGTACTTTAGGAAACCCCTGCCTTCCCTCTAACTGTAAACACAGAGGCGGAGGAGTTCTACAGCTTGACTTCTCAAGGCTCCTCTCAAGCCATCAGCACACCTGCTGGCTATGCTGCTCTGGCAACTTACTGCTCAGTGCAGCGCAAAAGGCCAGCTCCAGTAGCTGGTAGAACAGATGGGCTCTGTGACCTTGGACTCTCTAAGGAAAATGTCAAAGGATTCTACATTTTAAAAGAGCAGAGGAAGCCGGGCGTGGTGGCGCACGCCTTTAATCCCAGCTCTCGGGAGGCAGAGGCAGGCGGATTGCTGTGAGTTCGAGGCCAGCCTGGTCTACAAAGTGAGTCCAGGATGGTCAAGGCTACACAGAGAAACCCTGTCTCGGGAAAAAAAAAAAAAAAAAAGAGCAGAGGATTTTAAAAGAGGCTGGAGAGATGGCTCAGCAGTGAGAAGCACTTGCTGCTCTTGCAAAGGACCAGGGTCCAGTTGCCAGTAGCCACATCAGGTGGCTCACAAACACATGGAACACCATCTCTAGTGAGTCTGATGCCCTCTTCTGGCCTCTACAGGCATTGCATGCATTTGCTGGACAAGCAGGCACTTACATACCCAGACATAAATAAAAAGAGGCAAGGGGCTGGAGACATGGCTCTGAGGTTGAAAGCATTGGCTGCTCTTCAAGAGGGCCGGAGCTCAAGGCCCAGAACCTGCATAGAAGCTCAAAACTGTCTGTAACTCCATTGCCAGGTGGTTTCAAATGCCCATACCGGCACTATGCAGGCAAAACACCAATACATATAAAAGAAAAATAAATTTAAAAATCTTTTTTTTCGAGACAGGGTCTCTCTGTCTGGCTGTCCTGGACTAACTTTGTAGACCAGGCTGGCCTTGAACTCACAGCGATCCACCTGCCTCTGCCTCCCGAGTGCTGGGATTAAAGGCGTGTGTCACCACTCCCAGGCTAAACAAAAAAATCTTAAAAGATTTCAAGAATATTAAGCACAATTTAAAGGCACTTTAAAATTTTTAAGTGTGGGACTGGAGAGATGGCTCAGTGGTTAACAGCACTGGCTGCTCTTCCAGAGGACTCAGGTTCAATTCCCAGTACCCACTGGAAGCTCACAACTGTCTAATTCCTGTTCCGGGGGCTACAACACAGACATATATGCAGTCAAAACTTGAATACACATAAAAAATAAGTAAACTACTGTTAAACGTTTAAAAATGCATGACAGCTAGGTACTTGGGAGGCAGAGGCAGGCGGATCTTTGTGAGTTTGAGGCCAGCCTGATCTACAAAGAAAGTCTTAGAACAGCCAGAGCTACACAGAGAAACCCTGTCTCAAAAAACAAAATAATAGTAATAACAATAAACAAAGCGTGACTTCTTTGGCACTTGATTTGAACTGTCCTGTGATGACATACGCTATGGACAATCCATGCCTTTTCGAGCTAGGCCCCTCAGTGGAGCTCTTCAAGGGTTTCTGCTCATGAGAAAGCAGGTATCCATGAGCTCTGAAAGTACAGGACATGTCTCCTTTCTGGATCAAATGAAAGTGTCAGCAGGGTGTGGTGATGCAGGCCTTTAATCCCAGCCCTGGGTGGGAGATGCCAAGGCAGGCGGATCATTACCATCTGCTCATTAAAAACTAATAAGCCAGCCGGGCGTGGTGGCGCACGCCTTTAATCCCAGCACTCGGGAGGCAGAGGCAGGTGGATCGCTGTTGAGTTCGAGGCCAGCCTGGTCTACAAAGTGAGTCCAGGATGGCCAAGGCTACACAGAGAAACCCTGTCTCGAAAAACCAAAAAAAAAAACAAAAAAACAAAAAAACAAAAAAAAAACTAATAAGCCACAAAAAATCCTTTATTGCTCTGAAGAGGGTCATGAGCACAGCACATGGTGTGGTGTGAAGACTTGGCCCTCCCAAGAAGGGGGGTTCTGCTCCCCAGAGGATCTGAGTGGGATGCTGACTGCATCTACTTCACAAGGCTAAAGAGAAGGCACAGGTTGGTACATCACCAGACTTGGTTCAAGCGTTCTCACACATTAGTGGGTCACCAAGGGGTGGCCTCTACTTTCCCCTGCGATGTGGCTGAACTGATGACCTGATGACCGTAAGATCTATCAGGTATGACTTCCACCACATGACTCAAAGCTCAAAAGATAGCTACATCCCGCTGGGCATGGTGGAGCCAGTACTTGGGAGGCAGAGAATCTCTGTGAGTTCAAGGCCAGCCTGGTCTACATAGTGAGTCCCAGGACAGCCAGGGGTACACAGAAAAACCCTGTCTCAAACAACAACAAAAGGGAGGCTGCATCACCCCCTACACCAATGGTATCTGCACACGCCTAAAGCTAAGAACTCCAAAGGTTTTAAAACATATTCCTATTTTAATCCTTGTAGAAGGTGGTACTGTCAAATATATATTTGACTTTTGTCTGATTTCATGGCACACATTAATTCTTGGATTCACTAATGCGTCCTTTTGTAAGCTAATGAGACGGTGACAGCTGAAGTCTCTATGCAGTTTCAGGATGTAGCTGGTCACAAGAAAGACCAAGGAAGAGCTAGACAGTAGAGACTTCCAGCCTCCACAACCTCTGGGAAGGACAGACAAACTGAGGGTGGCATTCATAACTAATAACCAATGTGGTACCAGTCAGGCCCCTTCAATGAAGTGTCCACAAGATCCCAGAAGGACAGGATCTAAAGGGCTTCCAAGCAGGGAAATATGTGGAGGGCCCAGAAGGTGGCACACCAAGGGCAGACTGGAGAAGCGAGCATCTTTTCCGTAGGCCTCATCCTCTACGCCCCTCCCTGCCCCCTCCCCCAGCGCCCTCATGTTCATGCATGGCCCTGTCCTGTCCTTCAAAACTGGGTAAATGTGAGTAAAGTGTGTAGAATGGCATAAGTCAACCTGGCAACTAATAGACTCCAAGGAGATAGTTTAGGAAACTCCAAGTTGTAACTGATGGAATAAACACACAGGTCACAACCAGAGGTCTGACACTGACATGGGAAGCAAGGCTATCTTGGAGTTTAACATGACCTCACGGTGAATGGTGTCAGAACGGAATGGGGTCAGAAGATGGCCAGCTGTGTCTGACACAGGGCTGCTTGCTTGCATCTGGTCACCTAAAGAGATGCCGATAGGAGGGGCTGGTAAAGAGACTGGCCGTGTCTGACAAGCTAACCAGGGACCACAGTGATGTCTCCACTCCAGTTAATGCAGTATCAACGCTGATCTACATTGTGACATTAGCTCTAACGTCTTCTAGGCATCCTTCCGTCAGTTTCCTCTTTAACTGTGTTCACATAGGCAAAGCTGTAGCTGGTCTCACACTGGGGTATGATGGCTGTCCGTCCTAAAGATGGTGACATGGCCTGCAGGGCCTCTGTGCAGAGTATAAGTACCCATTTGTTGACAACAGCAGACCAGAATCCCCTTCTATCAGGATGAATCACCAGAGACTGGGTGTCAGACAGGAAGTATTTGGAGCTGAAGATGGTGGCAAGGAGAGCACAGAAAAAAAAAAAAAAAAAAGTCAGCCACTATGTGAAACTAATGACTTTATGGCCTAACAACTTCAGGGGGTTCTGTCCTGATGTAGGAAACCAGAGATGCCTAAAACCATCAGGCCTAGCATCAGAAAGCAACACAGCCATACCCTGGGCCCTGGAGTGTAACACAGTGGTAAGGACAAGGCTAGCACACACAAGTGCTGGGTTCCGTCCCCAACACCACACATATCAGGCCTAGCAGCACAATGCTATAATTCCAGGTTTTGGGAGGCAGAAACAGAAGGACCAGAAGACCAAGCTCATCCATGTCCTGGACTTGTAGACCAGGCTGGCCTCCAACTCACAGAGATCGCCTGTTTCTGCCTCCCCAGAGTCCTGGGATTAAAGGCACGTGCCACTGCACCGGGCTTGTCTTTTGTTTTTTTAAACTCAGTGGAAAAAAATTATGAAAGGCAGAAAAGGGGTAAAACTCATAATACAGGAAATGAGCAGAGCAGCCACATTAGCTCGCTGTGAGCTGCATGGGCGACCCAATGCCCTTCAGCATGGGGACAGCCCTCAGCTCTTGCCTGAAACCAGCGCATCAGAGCAAGACGCCTTTCAGCACACAGAGAAGGGCCCAAGCCAGCACCACCACGGGACACTTGGCGCTTAGAGAACAAGACACTAGGTGTAGTTGAAGCCCAAAGAGGAGTTGCGGCAGACTCTCACAGCTCTCCTCAGCCTCCTGACTGCCAGCCGGAGAGGCCGACACAGCAGGGCTAGTGGGCATGCTCATGGAACTAAGCCGTTTGCCCATGGGATAGTTGGCAGGTAAGAGAAACCCCCACGGAGAATGGTGGCCTGTACCTGAGGCCCTGGCCATTCCAGTTAGAAGTTTGAAGGCTGGTGGTGCACGCCTTTAATCCCAGCACTTGAGAGGCTGAAGCAGATGGATTTCTATGAGTTCCAGGCCAGCCTGGTCTACACAGTAAGTTCCAGGAGAGCCAGGGCTGTGTAGAGAAAGCCTATCTCAAAAAAAGAAAGAAAGGGTTGAAAAAGGCTGGAAGACTGGACAGGAGGGTTAGTCTAGGCAGCATGATGCAACCCATGTCCATGGGGCTGAAGAGATGGCTCAGGAAAAAGGTGCTTGCTATACAAGTCTGAAAATCCGAATTCAATCTCCAGAACCCAAATAAAGATAGAAGAAGAGGTGCTGAAGAGACGGCACAGCAGTTAAGATACTTGCTGCTGGGCCAGGCGTGGTGGTGCACACCTTTAATCCCAGCACTGAGGATGTAGAGGCAGGCAGATCGCTGTGAGTTTGAGGCCAACCTGATCGACAAAGAGAGTCCAGGACAGCCAAGGCTGTTACACAGAGAAACCCTGTCTCAAAAAAAAAAAAGGGGGGGGGGAGGGCTGGAGAGATGGCTCCATGGTTAAGAGCACTGTCTGCTCTTCCAGAGGTCCTGAGTTCGATTCCCAGCAACCACATGGTAGCTTATAACCATCTATGTTGAAATCTGATGCCCTCTTCTGGCATGCAGGTGTATATATAGAGTACTGATACACACAAAATAAATAAAATAAAAAATAAATAAAAATAAAAACCAAGAGCTGGGCGTGGTGGCGCACGCCTTTAATCCTAGCACTCAGGAGGCAGAGGCAGGCAGATCGCTGTGAGTTTAAGGCTAGCCTGGTCTACAAAGTGAGTCTAGGACAGCCAAGGCTACACAGAGAAACCCTGACTCAAAAAACTAAATAAATTAATTAATTAAAAAAAAAAGAAAGACCAAAAAAAGAAAGGAAAGAACAAATTCCACAAAGTTGTTCAGTTACTTCTACATGCAAGCCACAGAATGTGTGACCCAACTAATAAAGAGTCAGGTATTAGTGGCACATGCCCCACATCTCTTGGCCAGCATGTACTATAGAGCTATACTCTGCTTCAAAGCAAAACAAGAGAAAGCTCATGAGTTAAGAGCAGTCTGGAAGGGGGCTGAAGAGATGGCTTAGCACTGGTTGCTCTTCCAGAGGTCCTGAGTTCAATTCCCAGCACCCACATGGCAGCTCAAAACTGTCTATAATTCCAGTTCCAGGGGACCCAACACACTCACATAGACATACACCAATGCAAATAAAATAAATAAATTATTTTTTAAAAAAAGAGCAGTCTGGAGCTAACAATCAGACATCCTACGGCATCAGAGAGAATGCCAAGTTTCTTGCTCTGTCACATGAACCATGCTTGCCCACAGACTGGGATGCTCTGGGATAGCAGAGGTCTTGTGTCTGGAGGGGAGGGAGAATGGGCTGGCAACCTGAGAACCCAGAGTAGCTCTCCAGGCCAAAGCAGGAGCCTTACCAGGTCCCCCAGACACTACTCCCTTAGGCGAGGGAGCCTCCCTATGTTCACTCAAGGTGCAAAAGGGAACCACCAACACCTTCTGTTGGTGAATGCTGTCCACTAAAGTGATAGCCCAGGCCTCTCACAGTGCGACTGCCGCTTCATAGGACACAGCCATTCCCCATATGGAGGCAAGCCAGTTGTCATCATCCTTAAACACTGGCTTATGAGGGAATATGCAGGGCACTTTGTCAGCCCAGCCCTACAGATGAGCATGCTCCTTGGTGACCTCACCATCACCACAGAGAGAGGTACCTTGTCATGCTGCCGCAGGTACTCCTCACAGGCATGGAGTGTCTCTCCTGGCCGTGCCTCTCCAAGGGAGCATAGAGAACTGCAGATCTGCTCCTGCACTGCAGGATCCTTGTCGGTGATGGAGTCCAGTAGGGTGAAGGACAGTTCTGCAGTGACAAAGTCCAGTGTGCTCAGGTCCAGATACACCATAGCTGCCTTCCCTGGGACTGACACCTACCATCTTCAGGGAGTATACACTTAGCATAGGAGACAGCACATCCAAGCCCAATACCTCAAGGCCAATGGGCATGGCCACCTGCCTAACGGCCACTGCTGGCCTGAACCTGTTACCTCTCATAAGAACCACTCCTTTCTCCTCCTGACCAAATTCCCTGACTGTCCCCCATTGTACTTCTATGCTGTCGTGGGATCTCGGGAACACTGAGTGTGCAGCCTGCTGGGCGAATGACACAAGGCTCAGACTCTGTCACTGAGAAGCTGTGGGCCTGGAAAACTCAGTTTAGCCCGAGTCAGAAGTCCCAGCTATGATAAGGCCTGGACTTCTGCAAGGCCATCACCTTATCCAAGTTATCAGCAAACCCACAGCGCACCACAGAGGATCTACAGGCACAGGACAGACTGGACTGTACACACCCAGCTCCTGCATGTAGGAGGGTGGCACTGGGCAGAAGGGTGCAGACAGGTGAATAGTTAATGGAGAAGCTCACATAAGTCCTATAGGACTCTGCCTGTCAAGTATATATCAAGGTATATATATTCTATATACCTTGTCACGTAAGTCCCATAGGGCTCTGTCTATCAAGGCCAGATGGAAATCAAGGAATCAACAAAAAAGAGCAGCTTTCTGCAATAAAGGCAAGACAGAGACACTGTCCACCTGATAACACCAGACTGGTCTGTGCTCTCCAGACACCGGGTCTACACCCACACTGGTATATCGGGCTATCTGAAGGCACCTGAAGTGGCATCAGGACAGGAGATACCAGAGCAGAATTTGTCTCCCCTTTGAGAAGGGATCCTCAACCTGAGCACGGAGGGGAACTTTTTAACAGCTCCCCATTCCCAAGTTTTCAAATGTTGAATTAATAAACTGGTCTAATTACTAAGATCTAAGGCCAGGTTGGATCAGATAAATCATCCCTGTCCTTCTAAAGCACCTCAGGCCCTGCTCTCCAAGGGAAAGCTTGATGGGAGCAGGCACTTCCTCCTCACACTATCAAGTACTTAGAGAACCTGACCTCCAGGGACACACCCTCCCTCAAGGCAACAGTTTCAACTTCCTGTCCTGCTGGGAAGGCAATGGAGCCCCAGCGTCAGTTGCTCTCACAGCAGGAGGGCAGGCCAGCAGAAGGTGCCTCCCACAGGCACTCACTCTTTATGTAGGGCCCCATCATTTCTGTGGTCTCCGCTTCCACCTGTCCAGCAGAAACACGGACAGCTTCCTTCCCGACCTACAACAATGGAAGTTCAGGGTTAGCTGCCACTTATGTACAGAACGCACAGTGTACATGAAGGGCTCTAGCCCAGCTGGCCGATCCACTCAGGAACCTTCCTCAGTTCCGTGAGCCCAGGACCTTCTCCCAGGAGAGCTGGAGGACTCTCCTGCACTCCCAAGCTGAGCAGTGGCCAGTGCTGTGTCCAGGGGTGGCATGAGTTGCTAGCTTCACAGTCCTGGCAAGCCTGGCCACGCTCCCAGCTAAAGCAATTTCCACCTCACCCTAAGGTGAATAGTGGGCACCACAGCTCTCACGGACTGTGTGAGCTCAGCTGCACAGGTGCTTACAAAGAGTAAAGTCCCTCAAATGACCAAGTCCCGTGCCTCTTCATTATGTGGTCTCATGCTTAGGTCCTAGGTCATATACTCTAAGATCCTAAAAGATGAGAGAGCCTATCTGCACACTCTCAGCACAGCCAGGTCCATTCAGATGCCAGACCCTCCACCTCAGAAAATCTTCCATGCCTTTAGACTGGCCTCCATGGAGGTTAATCAGCTCCTGCCCCGAGTCCTTCCCAATGGACTCCAGGGAAATATAACAATAGCAAGGCCTCCCAACCTAAGGCTCAAGGCAAAGTGAGAAACTATTCAACCTTGGGAGAGAGAGGAGTTAGACTTCAAAAGCAAGGGACAACTCTGGGAGAGAGGGGAATTAGAATTCAAAAGCAAATGAAAATTTCAGTTCAAGAAAGTAGGTTGGGGGCTGGAGCGATGGCTCAGTGGTTAAGAGCACTGCCTGCTCTTACAAAGGACCCGGGTTCAATTCCCAGCACCCACATGACAGCTCACAACTCCAAGATCTGACACCCTCACACTAACACACATAAATTAAAAAAAAAAAAAAATATATATATATATATAAAAGAAAGAAAGTAGGTTTGAAGCCTGGCCCAGTGGCTCATGCCTACAATCCCAACAGAGGCAGGGGGATCTCTGTGAGTTCAAGGCCAGTTTGGTGCACAAGTGATTACAAGGCTCCACAGAAAAATCCTGTCTCTAAACCACTACCACCCCCCACCACCTCGACAAAAAAAAAAAAAAGTAGGTTGAAGCCAGGCTGTGGTGGCACATGCCATTAATCCCACTACCACTCCAAAGGCAGAGGCAATAAGAGATCTCTGAGTTCAAGGCCAGCCTGGTCTACAGAGTGACTTTCAGGACAGCCAGGATTACACAGAGAAACCCTGCCTTGAAAAACAAACAAAAAACAAAGAAAGAAAGGAAGCAGGTTCAGCAGAACAAGCAGCAAGATGACTCAGTGGGTATAAAAGAGTGAGAATAAATGCTAAAAATACATTTTAAAAAAGATAGAGGGAGCTAGAAAGATACCTCAGCAGTTAAGAGCCCTTGCTGCTCTTATATTAGGACCATACTCTGTTTCCTAAACCTAGCTTACAACACCTGTAAACTCCAGCTCCAGGGTATCTGATGCCCTCTTCTGGCCCCCAAGAACACCCGCATACATGTGGCCAAATCACAGCCACTTGCACATAAATAAAAACAAAATCACAAGGGACTGAAGAGATGGCTCAGTGCTTAAGAGCACTCACTGCTCTTGTGGAGAACCCCCATTTAGTTCCCAGCACCCACACGCAGCTATCAATCTTCTGTAACTGGAGGTTGCTTGTTTGACGGTCTCGCTATCCAGACCTACTGATTCCAGCTCAGTATGTACCCCAAGACAGCCTTGTATTTGCAATAACCTTACCTCTGCCTCCCAAGCACACGAACCACATGTATATGACACCACATTCAGCCCCAAAAGTGTATTTCTAAAAAAAATAAACTGAGGGCACTGGAGGAGTGGCTAAGAGGTTGAGAACACTAGCTGCTGTTCCAGAGCACTAGGTTCTGTTAATAGCACCATTATGGTGGCTCACAACTGTCTGTAACTCCAGCTCCAGAGGATCCAACACCCTGTTCTAGCTTCTGTGGCCACCAGGCACACACGTGACATATAGACATACATGCAGACAAAATCACTCATATACACACACAAAGAATAAAAATGTTAAAGAAGTAAAAGTCTGGCCAGGTATGGTGGTGCATGCTTTTAATCCCAGCACCCAGAATTCACTGTGAGTTTGAGGCCAGTCTGATCTACAAAGTGAGTAAAAGGACAGCCAAGGCTATACAGAGAAACCCTGTCTTGAAAAACCAAAAATAAATAAATAATTTTAAAACTCTATTTTTATAGTATGTCTGTGTGCGTTTTTGTTTTTAAGAAACCAAAACTCTAAAACTGTCACTATAAAAACATTTGAACACAAATGCACATAAGTAAAAATAAAATACATAAGCCGGGCGTGGTGGCGCACGCCTTTAATCCCAGCACTCGGGAGGCAGAGGCAGGTGGATCGCTGTGAGTTCGAGGCCAGCCTGGTCTACAAAGCGAGTCCATGATGGCCAAGGCTACACAGAGAAACCCTGTCTCAAAAAACCAAAAAAAAAAATAAAATAAAATAAAATAAAAAATAAAATAAAATAAAATACATATAAGTGCATCCACATAAGTGAAAATAAAATAAATTTTAGGAAACTGAGAGCTGAAAACAAGATAAAATTAACAGACCAGAAACTCCCAGACAGCAGAGAGGACGGAGGGCAGGCAGAGCGCTCTGCCTTGGTGATGGCAGCATCAGCACAACATTGCTACTTCCTTCCTGGAAAGCATCTAAAAGACAAAAACAAAAACAAAATAAACAGGAAATAAACACACAAGTTCCATCTGTACCCCAGCAAAGAGAAGGCAAAGGACCACAAGACACAAGGTGGCTGGAACAGCATCAGTTATGGGGCACAGTGTAAGAAATACAGGGGCTTTTTTTTTTTTTTAAAGATTTATTTATTTATTATTATATATACAGTTTTCCACCTGCGTGTACACCTGTGCGCATTAGAAGAGGGCATTAGATCTCATTCTAGATGGTTGTGAGGTGCCATGTGGCTGCTAGGAACTGAACTCAGGACCTTTGGAAGAGCAGGCGGTGCTCTTAACCTCTGAACCATCTCTCCAGGCCCCAGGTTTTTGGTTTTTTTTTTTTTTAAGATTTATTTATTTACTATGTATACAATGTTCTACCTGCATGTGTGCCTGCAGGCCAGAAGAGGGCACCAGATCTCATTATAGATGGTTACGAGCCATCGTGTGGTTGCTGGGAATTGAAGTCACAACAGAGCAGACAGTGCTCTTAACTTCGGAGCCGTCTCTCCAGCCCCAATACAGGGGCTTCGTTGACATGGACCCTCAAGCTACAACGTCCCAGGTCTGGGATTAGCCTACAAGGCACAGGTGTAAGGGATGGATGTTCTTCCCTATGAAAAGCTACAAGGAAAGGCAGGCATACCCCTCTCAGGGTTTGTGATGCACATACACATGTGTTCAGGAGTATCCCTCGTCCAAGGAGCAAAGGGAAGTCCATAACCACCACAGGTCATCTGTCCCCAGCCCAAATGAGTACAGTGGGAACCAACTGCCCTCCTGGTCAACACAACCAAAGGCCCAGATAAAACACAAAACTGTGTGTTGGTTGTGGTGGCGCACACCTTTATTCCTAGCCCTCAAGAGACAGAGGCAAGTGGATCTCTGTGAGTTCGAGGCCAGCCTAGTTTATAAGTCCAGGACAGCCAAAGCTACACAGAGAAACCTTGTCTCAAAAAACAAAAAAAAAAAAAAAAAAGGTACAAACCCAGAAGTGGTAGCAGCGGTGACAAGCAACTCAGTCTGTCAGTCTTTAAACACAGAAAACTTTTCCCAGCAGGGTCAGAAAAAAAGGGACAGAAAAGACTGAAGAAGAAATTCAAATCACGAGAAAGACTTCACCCACCACTGCTGGCTTTGACAACAGAGGAAGGAAGGACACTGTTCCCTGGAGTCCGTGCAGAAGGAACAGCAAGAGGGAACTCGATGAGGAACAGTGCAAAGAAGAGCACATCGACGCCCATGGCAGCCAAGCCCGTCCCAGCTTGCTCTCTGCTTCACGCTAATACAGTAGTGAACTCCACACTAGCCAGGGCTGCTAACACCAGGGCTACTAATAAAACTCTGTGTCAAAGCAAGAGGAGAAGGGGGAGGAGGAGAAAGGAGGAGAGGAAGAAGAAGAGGAGAAGAAGGAGAAGGGGAAAAAGAAGAAGAAAGGAGAGCAAAGAAGAAAACAAAAACCTATCCTAAACATCAGCATCACTGGTGAGAAGCTATGTCCATGTATGAAAGGTGGAAAAAAGACGGACCTGACACTGCACCACTTCCGTTCAAGGACCAAGAGCATGTTGAAAAGTCAGGCTTGCAGGCTGGAGAAATGGCTCCAAGGTTAAGAGCATTATCTGTTCTCCCAAAGGTTCTGAGTTCAGTTCCCAGCAGCCACATGGTGGCTCATATCCATCTATAATGAGATCTGGTGTGCAGGTATACATGTGGGCAGAGTACAGTATAAATAATAAATAAATCTCTTGGGAGGCAGACGCAGGTGGATCGCTGAGTTCGAGGCCAGCCTGGTCTACAAAGTGAGTTTAGGGCAGCCAAGGCTAAGGCTACACAGAGAAACCTGCCTCGCAAAATTGAAAAAAAAAAAAAAAAAGTCAGGTTGACATAGTATAAGGCAAGGAAAAAAAGAGCAAATGCATACAGATTAAGAAGTTGTAGGGCTAGAGAGATGGCTCAGTGGTTAAGAGCACATGGTGGGCTCTTCCAGGGACGGTGCTTAGAAGCACTCAGAAAGGTCGAGCATTTGACATACTGTTGTAGGTTCTCCTACAATACAGCCTCTAACAAAACTAGGCTGTCTCCAACCCCTGGCAACAGGATTGTTTACCTGTACACCAAGAAGATTGGGAAAGCACCTAAATCTGCATGCGGTGTGTGCCCAGGCAGACTGCGCGGGGTTCGTGCTGTAAGGCCTAAAGTCCTGATGAGACTGTCCAAGACAAAGAAGCACGTCAGCAGGGCCTACGGTGGCTCCATGTGTGCCAAGTGTGTCCGAAACAGGATCAAGCGGGCTTTCCTTATTGAGGAGCAGAAAATCGTTGTGAAAGTGTTGAAGGCACAAGCACAGAGTCAGAAAGCAAAATAAATATGTAGCTTTTTTAAGTAATAAAAGTCAAGGCTTGGTCTAAAAAAAAAAAAAAAGCACATGGTGGCTCACACAACCATCTATAATGTGATCTGATGCCCTCTTCTGGCCTGTGGGCGTACATGCAGGCAGAGCACTGAATACATAATAAATTTAAAAATCTTTAACTGTTTCCTGAAGGAATAGATCAGAAATCCTCTTGTAAGTCTTCAGTTTTCTTTTCTTTCTTTTTTTGTGTTGTTGTTGTTTCGAGACAGGGTTTCTCTGTGTAGCCCTGGCTGTCCTGGATTAGTGCTGTAGACCAGGCTGGCCTTGAACTCACCGAGATCCACCTCTGCCTCCCGAGTGCTAAGATTAAAGGCGTGCACTACCATTGTCCAGCTCCGGCTAGTTTTCTTGATGTATAATACATAAATTGGAGTGTAGTGCATGAAATGATTCCCAGTTTACAGAAAAATCAATGTTCAATAGCAGACAATTACAATTTGAAAAATACACCAAAAGGAGGACTTGTTCTGTATTAAGGATATAAAAGCATATAAAACTATGTATAGTGTATAGTAGGCCAAGCCTGGTGGCATACAACTGTAATCTCAGTACTTGGGAGGCAGAAGTGGGGTTCAAGAGTTCAAGACCAGGGACTGGAGAGATGGCTCAGTGGTTAAGAGCACTGTCTGCTCACGCAGAGGTCCTGAGTTCAATTCCCAGCAACCACATGGTGGGTCTCCAGCACAGAGGAAAAAAGAGGATGAGGAAAGGAGAAGAATCCAATTCTCATTTTACATGCAGAGAAAGAAAAGTTAATTAAATGCCAGATAAGCTTTGATTGTATGTTGTTTGCATCTTCTCAAATAAATAAAGGTCCACCAGATGGCAGTGGCACCTTTAATCCCAGCACTCATGGAAGCAGGCAGATCGCTGTGAGTTCCAGGTCAGCCTGGTCTACAGAGTGACTTCCAGGACAGCCAGAGCTACACAGAGAAACCCTGTCTTGAAAAACCAAAATTAATTAATTAATTAGTATTCTTCTAATTTGGGGGGAGTGGAAGTACAATAAACTACTTCTTCAACCTTTTCGAATGGCTATAATCAGGGGCTGGAGGCGTTTATAGCTCAGTGGTAGAGTACTTGCCTAGTATGCACAGGGCCCTGGGTTTAGTCTCCAGCAGAGGAAAAAATAAACAAACAAACCAAAACAAGAAGAACAACATCAGCAACAAAAGTAGAAGAGCCATTTTAAAAGATGTTAACTAAAGCTGGAAAGATTGCTGCCAGGCAGCCTTAAACGTCCAGCCCCTATGTTCACAGACTCTGAATGGGAGCAGCGTGAGGCAGCAGCTCTGTCCACAGCCTGTCGACATGAGGAGGACAAGGGCTGCCTTGGGTGCTGGGTGTTGGCACTGGTGCGGGAGCCTGAGGGGTGGCTGCTCCTAGTCTGAATAGCCAAGCCCCTTTCCCATCGTTTGCAGAAGCTCTTACACTAGGACACAGACATTTATTTATGTGTGTGAGTATTAGTCAGGCTGGGGGCAAACTGAAAAACAAAAACAAAGCAACACGAGAGAGGACGGGTGGATAGGGTTGATGGGGGTCTTTCTTTTCTATATTTAAGGTGTCTCTCTGTCTGTCTCTCGCTTTCTCTGTCTGTCTGTCTGTCTGTCTCTCTCCAGGTGTGCATCACCACAACCCAGGTCACAGCACCTACATTTATATGAGCGGAGAACCAGTATGCACACACACACACACACACACACACACACACACACACACACACACACTTAGCAAACTCCCACAAGGCTCAGCCTGTGATAGAACATAGCCTCGAAGTACTGATGAGCAAGAGGGGTGGAGGGGGTGGGGTGGGCGTGGCAGTCACAGACTGCTCTACCTAGGAGGAATTGGCCCAGAGAAGAGTCATCTTCTAGAGTAACCAGCAAGAACTTGAGATGGTGTCCCAGGGTAATACAGCCAGGAGCTCATTGATCACCATTCACTAAGAATATAATTTCTCAAATAAGCCACTATGTGGAATTGGGTCACCCCTGAAGCAAGGGAGCCCCTCCAGCTCAGGGGATGCCATTCACCAGCCAAGTATGTACAAGAGCCACAGAAGCCCTGCCTGGTATTATTTCCCAAAGTGGATCAAGCTGTGTATACAGACACTGGCAGGGATGTCTTTGACTCAAAACACTTGACCTCAATAAAAAGGTATTAGGAAGTCTGGAGCTGTTGATCAGACAGCAGCAACTCTGCTTCTCACCTGGGCCTCTGTGAACCCTAAGAAAGAAAACTGGTTTGTTTTTGTTTTCAAGACAGGGTTTCTCTATGTAGTCTTAGCTGTCCTGGCCTCAAACTCAGAGACCTGCCTGCCTCTGCCCCCACCCCCAGAGTGCTGAGATTACAGGCATGTGCCACTGTGCCCAGCTAGAAAGAGCACTTTTTAAGCACAAACATCTACTGCTCCACACACAGATGATCATAAACTGACAAGTCCTGCGGGTCCCTCAACAAGTCAACTCAGAGGGAGGGAGATATGACAAGACACAGGTTTGAATAAGGCAGCTGCCTGGACATCAGTTTCAAGTTAACAAAGGCAGCGCATCCTCAGTCATTCAACTTTTGACATCAGAGACCAGAAAGATATTTCTTCTCTGAGCTGATATCTCAGCCTAAGGCCTAAGAGTAAAGACTCGGGGGGGGGGGGGGGGGGGGCAGAAGCGCCTCCAGGGCCTGCAGGTGCAGAGACTGCACAGCCAAACAAATCATAAACACATGTACCAAAGAAATAACCCACAGGCAGTGGTTTGCAGAGGGTCTCTGCTCTGGTGTCCCACCAACCCTGCCTCTTCTGGAGGTCTCCATGCCACTCAAGTCCAACAGACTCAACTCCCGAATTTTCATCATTTAATTAACTAGATCAAAAATCAGGGTTGCAGGCTGTTCCTCCATTTCATCTCCACTTCTACGACGATCCCTTTCCAAAGTGTTTCCTGCCTCCAGCCAAGACTACTCCCTCAAAGCTGGCCTCTGCCTGAACAGCAGCTCTAGCTCACATTCCCAGGTTTCCTGATGCCGGCCTCTCTTCCTCTCGCGCAGCTCCTCTGCTTACTCGCCGGCTAGATCCAGTACTTACCCTGAGCTCTATACAGGGGACAGCAGAGTACTGCTGCGTAACTGCACTGACTAGGCAGAAACGTCGTCGGAAGCCCAAACCTGGAGGGCCACCTCTGGCGCAACCCCACCTAGCTCTCACCTTGCCTGAATTCTATGCTCCGTACAGCGCGGCCGAGTTTTGTGGCCTTCTCCCTAGCGCTAGCAATCCTCGTGACTCTGGACAAATCACTCTCCTGCTCTGGACCGCCTCCTTTAATCGAAAAGAGAACAGAGAAAGACTAGTGGCTGCGGTGCGCACTGGCTTTGCAAGTCTCCGAATTAAGGCTCAGTTTTCAGAGAGAGAGAGAGACAGACAGGAATGCCGGTGGCCCGGCTATGGAGCTCAAAGACGTAGACACGTAGCCCCTAGCCCGCAGAGGACTAGGGTCTTGAGCCACTGAGTTCCCGGAAGGGGCTAGGACACGAACCACGCGACCCACCAGCCAGCCAGGGACAGGGTCCCGGGGGCCACGCGCCGATGTCTGACTAGTCAGAATTGAATCGCAAGCTCCCAGGTCTCCTCCAGGTGTTAACACGCGAAGCCCAGCCCGCTGGGCACACCTGAAAGCTCCTGGGACCTCCTGGCATCGGCCCGCTGACCTTGGAGAGGCGCCCCTTGACACAGCTTCTCCTGCTGCTGCAGATGGGGAGGCCCCCAGGCACTCCGGCCCAAGTTCCTCAAAGGGTGCCTGGCCCCCGCCACCAAAGGTGAGCCTCAACAAGCCGTTTACCTGTGAACCTCCGCCGCAACAGCCCGGGCGCCGCCCTCTATGCCCCAAGCGTCCCAGAGTGGGCGGAGCAGCGCGCCAAGCCCATCCCCGCAGCCCTCTGGCCAACTGCGGCCTGGCGCGCGGCAATCTGGCCCCACCTCCATGCGATATCCATGCTCATTGGTCAGAATTCCGTCCATCACACTAGGCCCGCCCTCACGCTTCACGCCCTAGAGCGCCTAGGTACACCGACTCCTTCCTGTGCTCGGCCGCGCCCCCTAGCGGTCCGGTGACCACTTCACAAGACAAGTGAGACTACGGCTGCAGAGCCAGGCGCCGTCTGCGCAAGCGCTGTTCTTGAAAGCATTCGGGCTTGCCTTCCAACTGCAGAGAAGCTCAGCGGCACGCCTTTAATCTCAGCACTATGGAAGAAAGTGGATCTCTATGAGTTCGAGACCAGCCTGGTCGCCATAGTGAGTTCCAGGACAGCCAGGACTACAAAAGCGAAACCCTACTTGGAAAAAACAAAACAAAACAATCCCCCACTTCCCCCCAAAAGGAGAAGCAACAGCATCCTTGGTGTAACTGTCCTGGACACACACCGGGTACTGTCATGTTCTATATTGTCCTCCTCCAGCCTCTCAACAGGACACTGGGAATCAAGATGGTCATGGCCTGGTACACTTACTGCTCCCTTCCAGCTGTAATGTCCAGTGCCAGGTGGAACTAAAGCCTCTACACCTGGAGAGAGGCGAGTAAGTGAATAGGAAGGCATATTACAGGACAGAGAACATAGCATGAAGGAGTTTGGTTTGGGCGCCAAGAGGGCAAAGGTTAGGTAAGGGCTTGTGCCTGGGAGAGCTGGGGGAGGAACATGACAGGCAGGCTTGGACCTACAAAGAACCAGAGGTTGAAATCACTTAGATGAGCCAAGGCTACACAGAGAAATCCTGCCTCAAACAAACAAACAAACAAAAAACAAAAAGAATCACTCAGGTCTGTGTGTAAACAAAAGAAAAGTGCAGTCAGTGTTCTCAAAGCAAAAGAACCAAAAAAGCCTGTTGAGAAAAAGGAAACCGTCAACCACCACATAGCTAGGCCTAACAGCATCCGTTAGATGTGGAAAGAGAGTTGTGGTTGGACGTGGTCCTGGGAGGGCAACAGGCTGAGCGGTCCAAGCGGCAAACACGAGGACCTGATATTCTTTTTCTACAGTGAGTTGGATCTATTTCTCTTATGAGGATGGAGTCCAGGAGAGAAAGACAGAACATACATGGGCAAGAGAGTGGGGCATTCTGCAGATGGGGTCATGGCCCAGGAAGATGCCAGAAAATAAAGGGGATTAACTGCCGTGCTCATACCCAGATAACTCACTCTCCTGCCTGAAAAGCCTTGCAGGGGACAGTGGCTCTGCTCTGGCCACAGCCCAGCATGCCCCACTAGACCTGTGCTCCTCCATAGCACTTGCTCCTCCCCTCCCCAAGCACACAAGCTGCCCAGCATGTACCACAACTTAATTTTTACTTTCATTCTTCAGCATAAGGCCCAGCACATGAGGTGCTGGGCTAGACTCAGTGGAGTTGATGGGCTAGTAATGGTGCCGATAAGGAGGAGGGCAAACACAATACAAAGGGGCTGGAGAGATGGCTCCGCAGTTAAGAGCGCATTCTGTTGTCTCGGGCTGGAGAGCTGGCTCAGAGGTTAAGAGTACTGACTGTAGCCGGGCGTGGTGGCGCACGCCTTTATTCCCAGCGCTCGGGAGGCAGAGGCAGGCGAATCGCTGTGAGTTCGAGACCAGCCTGGTCTACAAAGTGAGTCCAGGATGGCCAAGGCTACACAGAGAGACCCTGTCTCGAAAAACAAAAAACAAAAAACAAAAAAAAAAAAACAAAAAAAAAAAAAAAAAAAAAAAAGAGTACTGACTGTTCTTCCAAAGGTCCTGAGTTCAATTCACAGAAACCACATGGTGGCTCACAACCATCTATAATGTGATCTGATGCCCTCTTCTGGCCTGCAAGTGTACATGCAGGCAGAGCACTGTATACATAATAAAAACCAAACCTTTTTTTTTTTTTTTTAAGTGTAAATTCTGTTTTCTCTCATGTTGGGCAGTTCATAGCCAACTGTAACTTCCAGCTCCGGGCAGGGAACCAAAACTTCTAAGCTTCACAGGCATACACCCTCAAACACACATACTTGCCAACACACACACACACACACACACACACACACACACAAAATCTTGTTATTGTTTTGTTTTGGAGACAAGATTTCTCTGTGTAGCCCTGGATATCCTGGAACTAGTCTGTAGACAGGCTGGCCTCAAACTCAGATATCCACCTGCCTCTGCCTCCCAAGTGCTGGGATTAAAGGCTTGCACCACCACCACTCACCTTTTAAAAGGTTTTAAAAAGACACTGCAAATAAAAGGAGTGTGATCTTTCTGGATGTGGCCTGTTAACACATGGAAGTTGCTAGCTTCCATTTGAGTTCTGGCACACGTGGGAGCCAGGAAGGTGAAAGGGACATAGATGAGAGACTCTGAGTGATAGCACTAGCTTAACGGCACTGGGGGGCTTGGACAGAGTCACATGATTTTTTTCCTTTTGTTCTCTACATGTAAAATGGCCACCGATCTTTATCCGTCTTCATCTAATCATTCATGTACCCACAGCCCTAACTCCCAAACAACCAACCTGTGTTAAATCCCCAGGAGCAATCTCCCCATGCCCAAGCTCCAGCTTACTCACAAGACAGTTCCTGCCTCCATATTTTCTATATTTATTTTCTTTCCAAGACAAGGACTGTAGCTATGAGCCATTTGTTCCAAAAAAATTTACACGACAGCATCGATGAAAAAACATATCTGACAGTTCAGGCCAGGTTTTCCCAATGCCTTGCTATAAAGAGTTCCGTGCAGGAAGACATGAGTCTTCAAGGCCCATTAGACCTCTACCACATTATAGGCCTTTATACATACTCAGGACAGTTGCCCACTAGCTAGTGTGCTGCTCCCCCCAGCTCACAGCAGGCATCTCACACGTGGCCTGGGCTCTGTCACTTAATTTCATCATCTATAAAACATGCATTGCTTCATCGCATTCATATTTGATTTGTTTTGTTTTGTTTTGTTTGTTTCGAGACAGGGTCTCTCTGTGTAGCCTTAGCTGTCCTGGACTCACTTTGTAGACCAGGCTGGCCTCGAACTCACAGTGATCCACCTGCCTCTGCCTCCTGAGTGCTGGGATTAAAGGCGTGCGACACCACACCCATCCATTCATATTTGAAATCCTGAGTATGAACTGCCTCTGGCACGTGTGTGTGTGTGTGTGTGTGTGTGTGTTTAGAGAATGAGACATGACGGGGGGGGGGGGGGATGCTGCTAAGATGACTACGTAATTTTGTATTGTTTGTTTGGTTTTTTAGGGTTGTTTTTTTTTTTTTTTTTTTTTGTTGTTTGGTTTTTGTTTTTTGTTTTTTTTTTTTCAAGACAGGGGTTTTCTTTATAGCCTTGGCCGTCCTGGACTTGCTTTGTAGACCTGGTTGGCCTTGAACTCACAGAGATCCTCCTGCCTTTGCCTCCCAGAGCTCTGGGATTACAGGTGTGTGCCCAAAATAACTACTTAGAATAGCATACTGGCATATGGCAGATGCTAAGTAAATACCAGCTGTGACTCTGGAGTTTAAAACAAGGGAGAAGTGGCAGTGCATTCCATGGCCTATGGAGTAGTCTGAGATGTGGTGGCCTTTGCTTGCCCTGAAGACGTGTGCAAATTTGCAGAGAGCTGCAGGTGGTGGGGTTCCTGCAGGTCTGGCCTGGGTCAAAAGATCAAGAGCCAGTAGAGCAGCGTTTCTCAACCTTCCTGATGCTGCGACCCTTAATATAGTTCCTCATGGTGTGGTGACCTCCAACCAGAAAATTATTTCATTTGCTACTTCATGACTGTAATTTTGCTACTGTTATGAAGCATAATACAAATAAGTATGCTTTCTGATGGTCTTAGGCAACCCGTGTGAACCCTCCAAAGAGGGCGTAACCCACAGGTTGAGAACCACACAGTAGAGGAAGATCAGCTTAGAGAATCCTGGACTCATTTAACAGTGGCCTTGGTGGCCCCTCAAAGAATGAAACAGCAGCCAATCTCTTTTGACCTCTTTATATCCTTAGAAGGCTTATCCCTTAAAAAAAAAAAAAATGTGTGTGTGTGTGTGTGTGTGTGTGTGTGTGTGTGTGTGTGTGTATGCTATATCTGCATGTACACTTGCAGGCCAAAAGAGGGCATCAGATCCCCGTATATATGGTCCTGAGCCACCATGTGCTTGCTGGGAATTGGACTCAGGACCTCTGGAAGAGCAGTGCTCTTAACCACTGAGCCATCTCTCCAGGCCCCCTTCCTAGCTTTTTTCTTTTTAATCAATTATTTTATTTATTGTTTGTTTGTTTTGTTTTTTTGAGACAGCCCACCCAGCCAATTTATTTATTTTTATTTTATGTCCATTGATGTTTTGCCTGCATGTATATCAGTATGAGGGTGTCAGATCTTGGAGTCACAGACAGTTGTGAGCTGCCATGTGGGTGCTGGGAATTGAACCTTGGTCCTCTGAAAGAGCAGTCAGTGCTCTCAACCACTGAACCATCTCTTCAGCACCCCCTCCTAGCTTCTTTAAAGGTTTTGTATAGGGGATGAAGAAATAGCTCAGCAATTAGGAACACATACTTTTTTTTTTTTTTTAAAGAACACATACTTTCATTGCTACTTCATAACTGTAATTTTGCTACTTTTATATTTTTGTTTTTTGTTTTTGTTTTTCAAGACAGGGTTTCTCTGTGTAGCCTTGGCTGTCCTGGACTCACTTTGTAGACCAGGCTGGCCTCGAACTCACAGCGATCCGCCTGCCTCTGCCTCCCGAGTGCTGGGATTAAAGGCGTGCGCCACCACGCCCGGCCCTTTGCTACTTTTATGAATCGTAATGTAAGTGTCTGTGTTTTCTGATGGCTCTTGCAGGGGTCCAAGTTTGATTTCCAGCATCCAGATCAGATGGTTCACAACCATGCCAGCTCCAGGAGATGCAAAACCTCCGTAGTCTCTGTCTCTCTGCCTCTGCCTCTGCCTCTGCCTCTGCCTCTGCCTCTGCCTCTGCCTCTGCCTCTGCCTCTGCCTCTCTCTCTCTCTCTCTCTCTCTCTCTCTCTCTCTCTCTCTCTCTCTCTCTCTCTCTCTCTCTCACACACACCACACACACACACACACACACACACACACACACACACACACACACACACACACACACACACACACACACACACACACACACACACACACTTATTTATTTATAGGGCTGGAGAGATGGCTCAGAGGTTAAGAGCACTGGCTGCTCTTCCAAAGGTCCTGAGTTCAATTCCTAGCAACCACATGGTGGCTCACAGCCATCTATAATGAGATCTGGTGCCCTCTTCTGGCAGGCAGGTGTACATGCAGGCAGGATGCTGTATACATAACAAATAAGTAAATCTTTTTTTTTTTTAAGGCTTTTTGTATTCAACCACATGCAGAGTGACCCACAAAGGCCTCATCCTGGTGCTAGCCCTTCATGTGAGTTCTCATGCCACAAAAGGAGAACACAGCCTTAAGATGGCCTCAGAGATGACAGGTCTTAAAATACCTTTAAGGAAGCCGGGCGTGGCAGCACACGCTTTTAATCTCAGCACTCGGAAGGCAGATCGCTGTGAGTTCGAGGCCAGCCTGGTCTACAAAGCGAGTCCAGGACAGTCAAGGCTACACAGAAAAACCCTGTCTCAAAAAACCAAACCAAACCAACCAAACAAAAAAATACCTTTGAGGGCACAATGCAAGCGCATCTCTAGAACCTTCTACTCTAGAACCTACACCTGATTGGAGGCTTCATTCTCCAATCAGTCGAGAGCTATGGTAGCCTCCCCCACGAGACTCTTAGCCTACACTCTTAGGCTTAAACCCATTAAGTCATCAGAAACTTGGCTTCCTTCTCCAAAGGTCAACAAGTCCTACCTGGCCTTCAGCTTCCCACTCCTTTGCCCTCTGAAACAAGTCAGGCTTCTCTGTGTCCCTACCCTTGGCTGACGGGCTAGCTAGCTGGCCCACCAAGCCCCCTTCTGTGGTACCCTGTCCTCCATGAGGAGCAACAGCCGGCGCAAGCTGGATCAGAGGATGTTTGGGGAGCAGGTCCGAGAATGCATGGGCCATGGTTACCTGCTCTCCTCCAAGAAGATCGGCTCTGGCGCTTTCTCCAAGGTCTACCTGGCCTATGCAACACGTGAGCGCATGAAGCACAATGCTAGGCTCTCCTCCGACTTGCGGGGCAAGCACCACACTATGGTGAGGCAGGCCTGCCACCTTCCCTGTGGGTTCCTTGGTGTATCCCAGCCTGGCTCCAGCAGCCCTGTCCTAAGCCCTCTCAGGTAGCTTCCTCTCTATAGGACATCCCCCAGTAGGTTCCATTTCTTCTCAGCTTCCTAGTGCTCTGTTTCCCAACCCCTCAAACATGTGCCTTCCAAAGGATATTGCTCAGCCAGCCACTCGGAGAAGTTTATGCAGTTGACCACTCTCCTTCCTCAGGTGGCTATTAAGATTGTGTCCATGGATGAAGCGCCCGTGGAGTATTCCAGAAAGTTCCTGCCACGTGAGATTTCCTCACTCAATGCCACCTACAAGCACCTGAACATAGTAAGACAGTCCTTCCCATGCCTGCTGTCCACCCTGTGCCCCACTTCTCTCCCTGGAAACTGTTTTTTGCCCTTACACACAGAGCTGGTTCTCACCCTGCAACTGAGAGCTAGCACACCCAACAGTGCCAGCACTCTTGGCCTAGCCTTCCTCAGGATGACAGTGTATATGGGGTGTCGGGGTTGTTTGGTAGGTGCAGTTGTATGAGACCTACCAGAACAGCCAGCGCTCCTACCTGGTACTGGAGTTGGCAGCCCGAGGTGACCTGTTGGAGCATATCAATGCAGTGTCGGACCTCCGATGTTGTCCAGGGCTGGAGGAGGAAGAAGCCCGAAGGCTGTTCTGGCAACTGGTCAGCGCCGTGGCCCACTGCCACAGCGTTGGCATCGTGCACCGGTGAGGGTGCCATCTGGCCTACCTGCCTTCCTGGGTATTTGTTGACCCACTCGAGGCCAGTTCCACATTCCCTTCCCCCACAGGGACTTGAAATGTGAAAATATCCTGTTGGATGACCATGGCTTCCTAAAGCTGACAGGTGAGCCCACACACTTCCCTCAGTCCAGTTTACTTCCAGACTCCTACCTCCAGTTTCTGCCTGTCCCACACAGGCTCCTGGCTTCCACTATGACCTAGGCCTGACCTTCAGCTGTCCCACAAAGTCTGAATTCAACTCCTACCTATAGCCCAAACCCACACTTTCTCCTTTCTCACTACCGTTCTTGTCACATACACTCGGAGCTCCCTCCCTCCCTGACCCCAACCATTCTAACCCACTCTCCCAAACCTGCCCATCCTGTGTTGCCTTGCCCTGCCTGCATGCTGTGTGTAGACTTTGGCTTTGCCAACTACACGAAGCTCAGGAATTCCCTGCTGAGCACCTTCTGTGGCTCTATGGCCTATACGGCCCCAGAGATCCTCATGAGCAAGAAGTACACCGGTGAGCAGGCTGATCTGTGGAGCTTGTGAGTACCTTAGGTACCCCCTGCAGGGCCCATGGGTGGGCTTAGGAGGGATGACACCCTGAGGAAGCTGCGTCCCCCCAGAGGAATCATCCTCCATGCCATGGTGTCCGGGAAGCTGCCGTTCAAGGAATGCCAACCCCATCGCATGCTGCACCTGATTCGTCGAGGTCCCATCTTCAGCCCGGGGCTGTCCCCAGGTGAGCACCCACCACCCCATGCTCCTTCCAAGGCCCAGCTCAGGTCTGGAGGTCAGCCAGAGACACCAGGCCCACAGCTAAGAAGACACGGTGTCACCCTAACCCCACATGCTGGGGACAGACGGGTAGCACTGTGGGCCAGGGCTCCTGGCAGGCTCCAGCAGTGAGCCCTCCCCTCTAGAGTGCCGGGACCTGATCAGAGGGCTGCTTCAGCTGCATCCGGGTGCGCGCCTGGGCCTACAGCAGGTGGCTGCTCACTGCTGGATGCTGCCTGCAGAACACATCTTGCCCTCTACACTTGGTGCCGCCCCAGGTGGGGTATGGCCCGCAGGTGACTGGTTGGGGTGCAGGCAATGCCTCTAACACTCTACGTGACCCTTCTGTTTTGGCGCATTGCAGAACAGGAGCATTCCCAGGTGGCAGAAGACCTAGCTGACACAGAACCGGACAGAGAGATGACATACCAGAAGCAAAGGTTACAGCACCTCCAGTGGCAGGAAAGTGTCACTGGCCTGGCTGTGCAGCACCTGGAAGCCTGTGCCAGAGGAATAGGTTATACCAGCCGTGGGTTCCTGCGTACCATGGCAGGTCGTCGCTCTCTATGCCCCATATTCCCTAACAGGAACATGCCTGGGCACTATCTGGTCAATTGAGGGTGGGTGGGTGGGTGTGGGCAGATAAAAATGTCTATTCTGTATAGCTGAGGATGCAGTTATCTACACAGGGAAAGCTGCTGGCCTTTGGGTACCTACCTCCTTGGGGACCTAGGTCAGAGGGAAAATATCAGTCTACACAGTGCATGTGCCAAGAGTGTCAAAGCTTTAACAAGAGGGCTGGAAGGCATCATGGGAGTGGGGTGGGGGAAGGGGGACAAGACTCATGGCAGCCAACGAAACACCTAGCCATGGCATGAAAACACATAAGGAAACAGTCTAGCTTCGGAGCTATGGAGTGGCACACTGCAAACTCCCGTGGAGACTATGGGCCCCAGGGACCTGGAAGGACGCATTGCTGAGGAGGGAGAACAGCTTACAAAAGCTTCACACAGGTGGAGCAAGACTTGCCATGGTACCTCAGAATCAGGAAGAAGGGGCGCATACAGAGTGGACTCCGAATGTTGGGCGCAGGATAGTACAGGAGTAAATGCTGCAGGAACACCCAGGAGGATCTTGGCAAAGGTAGGCAAGGTGTGCCCAGTAGGAAGGCCTGTGTGACTTGAGAGGCAGCTGAGGTTCAAGGAAGCAGGTTCTATCTAAATGGCTAAATCCCAATTCAACCCGGGACCAATGAGGCTAACCAAAATCTAAAGGCAGGGCCTGGAGTCGCAGGCAGAGCAGAGAAACAGATAGCAAAAGGGAAAACAGTACCCAGCAAGTGACCCAAAGGCAGGCCTAGAAGAGCAGAGCTTTCCAGGAAGACCCTATGATCCAAGTGTGGTCTGTCTTTCAAGGTCTTGGGCAAGGAAAGCAAAGGGACTCCAAAGGTTGGGGCGCATAGCACTGTTTATACCTCTAAGCCTATCTAAGTCCAGACCCTTCAGTGTCCTCAGGAGTGAAGAACTCTAGTTGGCTTCCCAGGGCTTGGCAGTGTTTTCAGACCAGCCCTACCACTGTCTGGGACTAGGCTCTTCATTGCTTCATACGTAGGCACAGGATCAGGCCAGCTCAGGCTCGAAAGTGCAGCTCTGAACAATGTGCATTCTTGCCGGTTGCAACAGCATGTAGGATTGGGCAGTAGTGCCTTTGAGCTTCTCAGTGTTTACTGGGCATTTACCCTAGAGTCCTGTGGCAAAGGTGGAGCTGGAGCTGGTGCTCAGGCCAAAGGGGCTCCGGGGCTTCAGGTCTGTGAGGCACCTTGGCCTCTCAGCTCCTGCTGCTCTTGGCGGTCTAGCTGTTGTAACTGTCGCTCCACGTCTTCAGGTACCTGCACCTCCAGCAGGTTTTCCATGCCAACCTCTGGCTCATCGCCAATAAGCACCTGCAAGCAGAAGGGACAGGTGAGCAGCTCACTGGCTGCTAGCACTTCCCCAGCCTTTCTGATGCTGCGCTCACCTGGATCAGCTTCTCACAAGCCATTCGCACATCAGGCTCTGGCTCCCAGCTGTGTAGCTCTCGAAGGATCAAGTAAGCACCTTGGTCTCGCACCTGCTTCCGGCCAGGTGCAGTGGCTGTCAGCTAGGGAGAGACGGAAAAGGTTCCTCAGATGCCATGGTATGGTATCCGTCATGTGTTGCGGAGAGGCTTCCACACCGCAGACCCCTGCTCACCAGCATGATGGCTTCAATGAGCATCTTTCGGATGTCAGCATCTGGCTCTCGTTGCTTGTCTGGTGACAAGTACTGCAGGTCAACGGGCAGCCCTAGGAGTGACAATGGGAGTTTCAGGGGCTGCCCTGCCCTGCCTGGGTGAAGCCTCATCTCTGTGTGTAACAATCCCTCCTTTGGTTTTGTTTTGTTTTGTTCTGGTTTGGTTTGGTTTGGTTTTTCGAGACAGGGTTTTTCTGTGTAGCCTTGGCTGTCCTAGACTCACTTTGTAGACACAGTGATCCACCCGCTTCTGCCTCCCAAGTGCTGGGATTAAAGGCGCCTGACGACAATCCCCTCCTTAAAGGCTCTGAAGGGACTCCAGATTTGCACACTTCTCCCCTTCCTTTTACATCCTTTCTTCCGCTGTGACAGCCCCGAGGCAACTACCCAAATCACTCACTGTCCATTTCTTCCTCCGTAAACTCTTCAGGCCCAGCCAGGGGCAGTAGCAAGAAGGGGAGAATATCGACTTGGGGCCCAAGCAACCACTTGTGGTGTCCTGGAGGTGGAGACAAGAAAGGGGAATAAAAATAAATAAATAAATAAATAGGTCCGTTGAATCCCTAGGGTCCAGGCCCCACCCAAGCAAAGGCCCAAGCCCCTCCTTGTCACTCACGATGCTCAAAACAGCAATTCCGAAGTGTTCCCACCACCCCACCCCTGCGCACGGAGGAGTCTGTGTACTGCGTAAGAGGCAGGAGCCGTTGGACCACGCACCTGTTGGAATACGTTATTCATTGCTGTCCTTGTTCATTTCTACCACCCCTTCCCGCCCACGCGGGCGCCTGGGCTTCACCTGTCAGGGTCCAGGAGGAAAGCACGCACCTCCGCCTGCTGGCTAAGGTTGGAGAGCAGCGGCCCCAGGTAATGCAGGGGTGCGGCCGCGTTGTAGCTGGGCGTGCACAGCGCACTGACCAGCCGCTCTAGTCCCAGCCGCTCCGGCTCAGCGGCCACCAGCTTCTCCACCAACGCAGCACACGGCGCCGGCTCGCGACTCAGGTTGGCCAGCACTGCGGCCGCCTCTTCAGCCCAGGGCCACTGAGGGTCCAGCATGCAGAGCAGCAAGCGGGCAGGCAGCTCCGGGTTCGCCGCCAGCAGCTGCCCGTGTAGGTTGGAGTCGGCAGCCAAGTTCACGAGCGCGCGGGAGGCATCGCGGGAAGGAGCCGGGGCCGGAGCCACCGCAAGCTCAACCAGAGCCCGCAGCAACGCTGCCTGTCGTGCCAACAGCATGCGGCCCGAGCCCGCACCAGTCAGCGCCAGCACGTGCTGCGCCGCGGCCGCCTGCAGGTCTGCCCGCGCTCCGGGCATCAGAAAGGGCAGCAGCTCCGCCGCCTCCGTGTCTGCGCCAGCTTCCTGCCCTGACAACTCTTGCTCACCCGAGAGCCCCGAATCTTCTCCCGAGCCCCGCATACCGTCGTTCACCCTACGGAAAGAGGAAGTCCTTCTGACCATTCGGAGGCCGAGAACGCAGCTTAAGGGGGCGGGGCCGGCCTGGGCGCAAGGCATTGTGGGCCACGGCATTGGGCTGAGGCACCCAGAGGTGGTGCAGGTACCCCTGCTGCCGCCCTAATCTAAGACCTTGCAGAGACTTTTTCGGCTGCCTCTTAGGTATTTGCGTGCTAGGCTAAACCGATCCACATCCGCTGCGCGCCATCAGAACCACGCGGCCACGCAGGACCACACAGAATTGGAAGCGTAGAGCGCAAGCCGGGGCTCCTGGGGTTCAGTGTTGCTGCTGCCCGGTAGCCCTGGGTTCAGACTTCCAGGAACCAAATGGCTCAGGACTCCGCGATGAAAAGGCAGCTTTGGAGCAGACTCTGACTTTGCAGAGGGCCTAATTTCGAGACATTGTCAGGAATTCTTCAGTGACAGAAGCCTAAGCCAAACAGGCTTGGACAAAGGGAACTGATGAGTGAATCTATAGTTTGCAGGGTTTGGGGAGCCTGGCGACAGACACTGCTGCACAGCTCTCTAGAACCCTGTTAGGGCTCCTCCCTTTCAACCTCTCTGCTGTTGTGCTCTCTGTCTTTTGTTGCTTGCTTGCTTGCTTGGTTTTCTTCAAGACAGAGTTTCTCTGTGTAGCTTTGGCTGTGCTGGACTCGCTTAGTAAACCAGGCTGGCCTCGAACTCATAAAGATCCATTCACCTGCCTCTGTCTTCCCAAGAGCTGGGGGATTACAGACGTGCGATGACCGTGCTGGCTTGTTCTGCTTCTCTGTGATTCCATATTATCTTTGCTTTCCCAAGGGCACATTTGCTAGCACACGTGAGAGGGAGGACACTGGCCTTCTCGGTTACATAATCCTAGCAGAAGACAGTTTCTTTCGGTACTAGAGACTGTTCAAAAAAAAAAAAGTATTCCATTTGGTGCTCTGTTACCAATTAGCTGTCTGGGATTCTTACTCTCCCTAAATAGACAGCTTGAGGCAGTGAGGAGTTTTTCCAGGGTTGGTCCTCGCTCGGCAGCTTCGCTGTCCTCTGCTTCTGACAGCAAACGAAATGGCCAGGAGCTGCTTCCGTTACAAATCCCATTCAGCCTTAGATACTGACTGGGGCCCTTAGGGCTACCATGACAGGTGTTTAGCTCTTGTGTAGATCTTAATGTCCAGATTTCCCCAGCCTCTGACAGTGGCTAGTGGTACAGTCTCTGAGAAAAGTCTAAGACCCTTGCCTGTTTAAGCCATTGTTTGTACCGCTGCTGCCCTCCCTCTCCCGGTCTCTGCCTCTCTTGCAGCTCTGCTGCTGTGTCTCCCGTCTCCACTGCTCTCATTTCTTTCTTTGCCATATCAGCCCATCCCAGTCTGGAAAAGCAGATGAGACAGTATGAGCGTGCTAGCACACACCTTTAATCCCAACACTTGGGAGGCAGACGTTTTGGTGAATCTCTGTGAGTTTGAATTCAGCCTGGTCTACATAGTAAGTTCTGGGCTGCCAAAAAAAAAAAAAAAAAAAAAAAAAAGGGAAAGACCACTGGCAACGATTTTTATTTGGCCTAATGCTGGGGGTATACAAACACTGTCCCCTACCAGATATAATCCCAGCACTCTGGAAGCTGATAGAGTCCAGAGTTTCAAGGTAACCCTTGCCTATGTGTTTTGAGACCAATCTGCCATACACTTGGGCCTCTCAAGAACAAACAAACAAACAAAAAGGTAAAGAAGTGTTTCCTTTTATAAAGTGAGCCAAATAGCCTATATATATATATATATATATATAGCTAGGAGTGGAGTGCTTGCACCAATCAGGATAGGCCATTATGCCTATCTGTAAGACTAATCAAGGCATTATCTGTACCAGTCACAGTCTCCTTTCTAGGCTACAAGGAGAAGTGCTCTTCTGACCTGGTCCAAGTGGTCGCTGGGAAAGGCCTGCCCAGAACTGTTTAAACAGTCATTTTCTGAAACCACATCTCTTGGAGTAACATTGTGTCTTTAGCCCTGTGGAATGTTCAAAAAAGGCAGTGCTGGCATAAGGGTAGTAGAGCCAGCTGCCTGACACACAGTCCTTTGCTCAAGGATATGAAGGCACAGGGAGGGGATCTAATGATGTCAACCAGGGAATCAAATAGCCTCATCCTCCAAAGAAGAGTGTTTTCTAAAAGTTGATATCAAACAGGGGCCCGCTGGTTAATTCGCTTGCCCTGCAAGCAAGAGGACTGGAATTTGTGTTCCCAGGACCTATGTAGAATTGTGTAGAATTATCAGACGCCAATAAAACCATAGATGGGCCAGGTGAGGCCAGCCAGGGCTGTTACACAGAGAAATGCTATCTCAAACAAAACAAAACGATGGATAAATAAATCGTCTAGGTATAGTGCTCCATGTCCAATCTCACAACCCAGGAGGCTGGGACAGGAAGATCACTAAGTTTGAGACCAGCCTGGGCTATAGAATAAGATGATCTCTTTTTTTTTTTTTTTTTTTCTTATAATGGTTAACTCTGATGGTTAACTTGACACAAGATAGAGTCACCTAGGAAGGGGATCTCAATGAGGGACTGGGTAAATTAAGATGGCCTATGGACATGTCTGGGGGTGGGGGTGGTTATTTTAATCGGTGGAAAGACTGCCCATCCCTAGGAAAAGGATCCTGGATTTTATAAGAATGGAGAAAGTAAATTTACACTAGCATGGACTAGCATGGACAAAGCATTGCTCCTGACTGAGGGATGTGGCTAGCTGATCTGGGTTTTTGCTGCCTTCACTCCCCCACAATCTAGACTTGTGAGGCAAATAAATTCTTTAGTTCCTTTTAGTTGTTGTTTAGCCTTGGCTATCCTAGAAGTCAATTTGTAGACCAGGCTGGCCTCAAACTCCACGAGATCTGCCTGCTTCTGCCTCCCAAGTACTGAGATTAAGGGCATGTGGCACCATGTTCAGCTTTTGTTTGGGGCTTTTTTTGTTGTTGTTTGGTTTTGGTTTTTTTAGATAGTTTCTCTGGTTAGCCCTGGATGTTCTGAAACTCACTCTGTAGACCAGGCTGGCCTCAGATTCAGAGATCCACCTGCCTCTGCCCCTTGTCTCCCAAGTTCTGGGACTAAAGGTGTGTGCCATCACTGCCTAGCTTGTTGGGACATTTTTATGTCAGCAATAGGAAACTGAGAATTTTTGCCCATGTTATAGCTGATTGTTCATGTAATTCATGATAGAAGTGATATTATTTGCATGAATAAGTGAGCTGAACGGAGTGGCCACAGACAGTTCTCACCTACAAGGGAACTGTAACTTTCCAGTCCATCAAGATTCCCATGATGATCAAGGCAGAAATGCAGTTAGTGACAGAATTTAACTCTCCTTCAGATGTCTCAGTTAAGGTTCCTCACTGTGATAAAACACTGTAACCAGGCCTGGAGAGATGGCTCAGAGGTGAAGGGCACTGCCTGCTCTTCCAAAGGTCCTGAGTTCAATTCCCAGCAACCACATGGTGGCTCACAACCATCTACAATGAGATCTGGTGCCCCCTTCTGGTGTGTAGGTATACATACAGGAAGAACATAATACATAACCAATAAACAAATATTTAAAAAAACAAAACAGACAACAACAACAAAAAAAAACCATTGTAACCAAAAACAACTTGAGGAGGAAAGGGTTGATTTCATTTGCACCTCTCAGGTCACAGCCTTATCACCGAAGGAAGAAAAAAGAGGCACTCCAAGCAGGAACTGAACAGAGGCCGTGGAGGGGTGCTGCTTACTGGCTTGCTCCTCATGGCTTGCTCAGTCTGCTTCTTTATACAATCCAAGACCATCTACCCAGGAGTGGTCCTTCCATATCAAGAGCAATGCCCCATAGGCTTATCCACAGGCCAATCTGGTGGGAGCATTTTTTTTTTTCAATTGAGGGCCCCTCTTCTCAAATGACTCTAGCTTGTGTCAAGTTGACAAAAACAAAAAAACTAATCGTAAAAGCATATGAACCATAAAAACAGTAGCCTGCGGGGCTGGAGAGATGGCTCAGTGGTTAAAAGCACTGCCTGCTCTTCCAAAGGACCTGGGTTCAATTCCCAGCACCCACATGGCAGCTCACAACTGTCTGTAACTCCAAGATCTGACATCCCTACACCAATGCACATAAATTAAAATTAAAATTAAAAAACAAAAACAAAAACAAAAAACCCAGCAGCCTGCAAAAGAAAATAAAACAATAACAGCAATAAAACCGAACAACACACACACAATAAGTAAATAAATTTATATATATATATATATACATATATATATATATATATATATATATATATATATATACACATATATATGTGTTTATATAGTTTTATATTTAGACAAAGCATGCTGTTGTGATTTGCCAAGGTGGTAGGACTGGGTCTTGGCCATGAAGCCTTGGCTACCTGTGTCTCCAGGTCAATTGTAGTGGTCAGGGTTTGTGTCTTGGAACAAGAAGTAACGTTGCAGTGTAGGTTGAAGGAGCAATGGGGGCAGCGCCCGTGGGGGTGCAGGCCAGCCTGGGGGAAATGGCTGCAATTCCACTCGTGGCAGTGGCAGCTTCAATATTCGGAGTGAACCATCATGAACTGGGCCCTGGCGGTACAGCCTGTCACCTGCATGTCGGGGGAACCAGGCAAAGGAAGCAAGGTTGAGGTTGTGGGCTGGGCGGGGGGGTGGTGGTGGGGGAGGTGGGGAGGGGGGGGGAGGGGTGAGAGAGGATGACAAGAACGGGCATTAGAGTCCAGTTTCTACCCCTGTGTCCACTCACTCCTGAGAAACATCTCAAATCTCTTTGTTTTGGCCTCCTGCAGACGGAGGATGGGATAGAGCCTGAAGAAGGGAAAGGATTCAATCAGACCTCGTTCTGCAATCCAAGCAAGGTCACCCCCAACATGCCCACTGTCGTGCGCACCAGCGTTCCTGGGGTGGCCGCACCACAATGTTGGGTCTTAGCTGGCCTAGAGGTGAGGCTGGTAAACGCTCATGCTCCTCCTCCTCCTCCTCCTCTTCCTCCTCCTCCTCTTCCTCCAGCAAGTTCTGCCGCAGTGACCGCTGCCTCTCACAGAACAAATTAAGCAACTCAATATGAAACATGTCCATTGTCTGAGAGCATGCCCATTCTGTCTCCTCCAGTGGCGGTGGCCCTTTTTTTACTACAGTGGGCACAGATAGGTGCAAGTTGTCCTCAGGCTCAGAAGAGAAGATCTTCAGTGTATCAGAGAGTACTCTTTTGATGGGCCGCATCCGCGCATGCGCCTGTGTGCCTGCAACCTGGAATTCTGGGATGGGTACCACAGGCTCCACAGGTGAAGGCACAGGTGAAACGGTCACTCGCAAGGATGCCTCTGATGCCCGTGAAGGTGTCAAAGAGAAGCTCGGAGCAGGTAAGGATGGCCCAGAAGTGAGGGAGGCTTGTGAGGAGACCTCTCTGGAAGTCTCCACAGAAACACTGGCTGTAGACTGCTCCATGTTACTCATCTATAGGGGAGTGGCCCGTGAAGTAAGGACCCTTGCACCTGAACCTCTGAAACTTCCTTCTGCTAGAGTCCCAGCCCTAGAGAGAGAGGGTACCTCATCCAGACCCCGACCCCGACTCCAGTATAGCCCTCTGCTGTGTAGGGAACTTTCAAAAAAAAAAAAAAAATGTTCTAGGAAAACCCAGGGGCATTACTGTGGGCACTACTCAGGGTCTTCTGGGAGACCTCTGAAGAAAGTAACAGGTTCCGAGTAGGTGAGCCACCCAGCCCTTGGCCCACCAGACCTGGAGAACAATTTCCTCAAGTTTCTGTTGACAATGTGTGCGTAGCATGGCCTTGGAGTCGAACTTGAAACCCTCAACCCAGGTCAGAATCTCCTTGAACAGGATGCCCTGTGGGTCATGGAGGCTCAGCCCAAGGAGCAGATTCTTGAGCTCTTGCCTAGGACAGGGAGATGAGGCTTTATTTTTATTTTTTTTTTATTTTTTAATTTTTTTTGGTTTTTCGAGACAAGGTCTCTCTCTGTGTAGCCTTGGCCATCCTGGACTCACTTTGTAGACCAGGCTGGCCTCGAACTCACAGCGATCCGCCTGCCTCTGCCTCCCGAGGGGAGATGAGGCTTTAAACCCAAGCCCTCCCAAGTTAGTAGGGAAAAAACCCAGGAGAGGCTCAACTCACTGACAAGTGGCTGGAGAGTAGAGATAGTAGGACAGAAGTTCCAGGATTACATCAAAGACCTCCAGGCTGCAGCCCAGGAGCAACTGCAGTGCCAGCATCACAAACTCCTTCTGAATCTTGTCCTAAAGGTGGGAGCAGGGGGACTGTGGTTGGTTCTAGAAGTGGGTGAGGATATGGCGGTAACTCTGGAGGGACTCACCTCGAGGCTGGGGGGCTGGTCTTGGTTGAGCAAGTACAAGAGTTTGCCCTGCAGCTTGCTGCGAAGTTTATCATTCATTTGTGGCAAGAGCCTTAGCAGGGCCCTCAGAATATTCACTCGCTCTGCCCAAGTAGCTTGTCTCAGAAAGTCCATAAACAGGGAGGCCAAGCCATCTATAGTGCTCATCTCTGGATAGGCCTGTGGGAGGGAAGATCTGCCCTGCTCATCTCCCCCACCCCCCCCCCCGCCCCTAACTCTACTCTGAATGCAAATTAACCCCTGCTTCCCTGCCACTCCACCCCCATCCCCCATCTCCCCCCCCCCCACCCCCACCCCAAGCCAGCTGGGCTTCCCAGCTTCCCAGAGTCTCCTAACCTCCAGGGAAAAGATAGGGAACATCTTTTTGAACCAGTTCTGGACAACGAAATAATGCAGGAACTCGGGCAAATGCCCGTAGCGCTCTCCCGAGACAGTGTGTTCCTCGATCTTGATTGTAGAGGCTTTTCTAGAGATCTAGGGGAAATGACTGAAGCTTCAGAGCCCATGCCTGAGCACCAACCTCACCCCTTCCCATGAGTCTTGAGGGGCCTACTTGAGTGTCTGGCTCCCAGGGTTCCGGCTGCTCATCGGAAGCTGGGGAGGAGGAGGACCACTCCATCTCCACCTCCTCCTCCTCTTCTATCTTCTTACCCTCCCTTTTCTTCATCTCTCTCCTGCGTGTCATTCGAACCCAATTAATCAGTTTCTTTCGCCACCTCCCAGTATAATGTTTTCGGCGCTTTAGCCACTGGTCATCATCGTTCATCCTAGGTGACTGCGGACGGAGGTACAAGAGGGGATATGTGGCAGGCTGTGCAGACAGCAGGGCCCTCCCCGGTAACCCCGAGCTCCCTTTCTTGCCTTGAGTTTGCTCTGGGTAGAAAGCTCTGGTAGGGATCCCAGGTATCTGACCTCTGCATGCAGCCACATCCGCTGCAGTATGACAGAGTTGGGCACACAGCCGGGAAAGTTGACGGGCCGAGAGAATGGCTGGATGTGGAAGGCAAAAGACTGGGCTGAGAATGGGAAGTCACCTAACTGGGACATAGTCAGGGAGCACCTCCAGAACCTCCAAAAGCCTAACTGGACTAGGACCCTCTGCTCTCAACATTGTAAATGGACAGAGCAGCTTGGGAAACCAGGCAGAAGGGTAATGTGGGGCCCGGAGGACGGTCTCTGGTGAGCATTGACTGAATATATATGCTCTCCATGGAATTTAACCTGAAACATAAATTAGGGCTGTTGTTGAAAAAAAAAAAAAAAAAAAAAAAGCCATGGGGGTTGGGGCTGGAGAGATGGCTCAGAGGTTAAGAGCACCGCCTGCTCTTCCAAAGGTCCTGAGTTCAATTCCCAGCAACCACATGGTGGCTCACAACCATCTATGAGATCTGGTGCCCTCTTCTGGCATGCAGATGTACATGCAGCTAGAACATTGTATAAATAATAAATAAATAAAGCTTTAAAAAACAAAACAAAACTATGGGGCCAAGGAAGGAAGAAAGAGAGGTCAGTCAATGTATTGAGTAACAGGGCTCCCTAAGCTACTACGAACAGGACCCTGGTATGTGCTAAGTAAGGGGCTCGGGCCTGGCTGCGTGCCCAGTATGACCAAGTACGGGAACATGGCGGATCTTGAGGGACTGGCTCTACTGGACGTTGCTCCCCTGAGGCACAAGAACTCTGAGTCTCCAGAATAAGTCTCCAGGGAACATTTCAGTATGGGGAAACGGTATGCAGAAACAAACACTGGTACTAGACCTCCGGCTCAGGCCTAGCCCTAGAAAGCAGCAAGGAACAAGTTCATGTCCACAGCCACACCGGGACTGGCCAGGCTGGAGAAGTCCAGGGTTCTTTTTTTTTTTTTTTTTTTTTTTGGTTTTTCGAGACAAGGTTTCTCTGTGTAGCCTTGGCCATCCTGGACTCACTTTGTAGACCAGGCTGGCCTCGAACTCACAGCAATCCGCCTGCCTCTGCCTCCCGAGTGCTGAGATTAAAGGCGTGTGCCACCACGCCCAGCAAGTCCAGGTTCTTAAGCCTTGACCCTGTAGGCTCCAGATAGGCATGGCCCTTGGTTCACACGACTACACGATGGCTTACAGCAAAGGGAGGTGGGATATGCAAAGAATGAGCCCTGGAAGAGGCCACCTCTGGGAGGATGGAGGGCTGGGGCCTCACCAGGTCAGGATGTATGGTGGCAGGAAAAAAGCCCCCAAGGTACGAGGGACGCTCTCTGGGACTTCTGTGCAGCAACAATGGAACCTGGGGAGGGGACAGGAAGTGAGGATAGAACAGAAGCACCAAAGCCCCCCACATCGGCCCTTGTGAGGAGCCCTCACCCTACGTTGCAGGTAGTGGTAGGTCGTCGAGGCGTCCTGGTCTGTGGTCTTTCCTTCAAACTTATCCCACAGGAGCTGCAGATCCAAACTGAGGCCCAGCTCATAGCTCAGGGAGGACCGTGCTAGAAGCTAGGGTATCCAAGGAGTTACAAGCGGGGTTTGGGCCTGGACCACAATGTCAGGCATGGATGGATTTGGGAAGGAAAGGAGACCTCACCTGGGATGCCCGGCTATGCACCTTTCGGTGGGCAGGTGGAATGGGCAAGGAGACCCGGGGAGGGCGGGCAAAGCGCCTGCCTGGGGCTCCTGGGGTTTGGAGAGCTAAGGGTGAGGAAACTGATTGAGTGTCAGCGCCAACTGTAGCATTCTGAACATTAATGGCAGTTCCAAGCAAGTTCTCCATCATCTGGGAGTCTATGTTCCATTGCTGGGACTCCCTTCCAGATTTTATGTCCTAGGACAGGAAAACAAGAACAACAACAAAACAAACAGGAAGCTTTGGGTCAGACATGATGGAGATCATGGCAGGGCTTGGGACAGATTTCATACCTACCAGCAGTTCGGACCCATAGATCAGCTGTAAATAAGTGTCAAAGGCTTCCTCGCGCTGCTGCCAGGTGAGTGGGGGCCGAGCTGCTGGGACCACCAGTCCTTGCCTCAGTTCTCGAAGATCTTGGTCCCTCGCTATAATATCCTCCAAATCCTGAGATGGAGATAAAGTGTTCAGCCTGTGCTTCCTCCAAGACTTGTGACATGCATCCCAAGCAACCATGAGGGTCCCAGGCCAGAGGCTAAGAGGTTGTGGCCCGAGACTGGGCACGGGGCACGGATGGGCACTGGGCTGGCAAAGGGTCAAGGACCTCCACACTACCTCCTTTAACACTGGCTGCTGAAGTGTTGCCGTCTGGCGGTAGCTGAAGGGCAAGGCTGCACTGTAGATAGGAGAAGGCTTATGTGGGACTCTGGGCATTTTACTGGTGGGAAGGGTCCGAAACTGGAGTAAGAACCAGTCAGGAGAAAAGATTCTGGGGTTGAAATATGACAATACCCCCGGCCGTGGTGGCGCACGCCTTTAATCCCAGCACTCGGGAGGCAGAGGCAGGTGGATCGCTGTGAGTTCGAGGCCAGCCTGGTCTACAAAGCGAGTTCAGGACAGCCAAGGCTACACAGAGAAACCCTGTCTCGAAAAAGCAAAAACAAAAACCAAACAAACAAAAGAAATATGACAATACCAAAGGGACTTGGGAGTGCAGAGAACTCATGGAAGAAGGGGGTCCACAGCTATGCAAACCCTGCCCCAGGGCTGGGTAGAACCCTCCACAGCAGCCAAGAGGCTCTGCCAGCAGACCTGAGGCTGGCTGCTCCGTGTAGACTGGCAAGCTTCTGCAACTGGGTGGGTGTCAGCGGCATCTGATTGGTCAGCGGCAGCGGAGGGTCGTTCACTACATCAGGGGTCTTCTGACACAATATCTGAAGAATCGGGAAGAACTTTGTTCCCAGTGCTACCCTCATGCAGCGGCCAGCCCCACCTTGCCTACCTTGGCTTCACTCTGTACCTTAACCAGATAGGATGTGGGTAGGTAGAGCTTATGTGGCACCAGGCAGAGGCGGGAACCTAGTGCGAGTACCAGGTCTCCATTGTTGCTGGAGAAGGCCAGGGCCCGAGGGGGACCATCCAGCTGCAGGAGCCTGAAAGAATGCCTAGAGTCAAAATGCTGTTTCACAGAGTTAAGTACCTGAGGCAGTGACCAGGGGCCAGGACCCTGACCCCTCCGTCCAGCCCTGGTCTTGAACCGGAAGCTGAGGTTTAAAGAGCGCCATGGCTACCCTCTAGCCTCTAGCCGCCCCCACATCACACAGCCCCAGCCCACCGGAGTAGGAGGTTCTCCCAGGTCCATATTCGGATGGTACAATCCAGGCTGGAGCAGGCATAGATCTTGAGGGTAGGGCAGCAGCATAGGCCTAAGGGGGTGGGGCAGAACTAAGGTTAGGAGGCAGTTGAGAATGAGCACACAGTCTTCACCTTTGGTCCATTTCACTCACCAGTAATGTGGTCCGTAGGGTCATCCTGTGGCCGGTGGTCACAACGCATTTTGTCACCCAGGCCAAACTGCACTAGGCCATAGGTAGCACTCTCTGGATCCTCAAAGCCTACAGTGATTCTATTCCCCAGGACACAGAGCGTTACCACCGGATGGCAACAGGAAAAGGTGCGTAGCAGGCTCAGGCTTTCCTCGGCATACGGGAACACATGCCACATCTTTACCGTTAGATCTCCACCTTTGGACAGCAGGAGGCAGGGGCTGGGACTTCAGGGAGGCCTAGGGGCTCCCAGGCAGTCTTTGACAGAGAGACGGGACTGACCTGAAGTCACGATGCTGTTCCAGGTAGACGCAATAGCAGTCACTGGTCCAGGGTTGTGTGCTTCTGTAATAAAGACCGTCTCTAACGTGTGCCAATCCAGCACAGACAGTGTGCCATCCGAGTGCCCCATCATGGGTAGGAACCTATGGGAAGCGATGTAGCCTTGCTATGTCGTCACTAAGTCAGCCACGTTTGCCCTTGACTCGCCTCAGGTGGCTGGAGTGCCCACCTGTTCTTATTTTTCCAGGCCCAGGCAACGGTGTTGCGGCGCATGTCCCCCTGATTCTGGTGCGTGATCTCCCAGCAAGCAAATGCACTACGAGGGTCTGTGAGATGGCTGTAGAGGTGCAAGCAGCAGGGCTGCGGCGCTGGGGGCGGAGGTGGAGGCAGGCGGTGCAGCACGACCATGGGGCAGCGTGCTGCGTTGGCGTGCACCAGGTGCCCCGTGCGTGTCAACACCCACAGAGCTTCTCGAGACAAGCAATAAACCACCCCAGCTGCACAGTCCTCTGGCTCCAGCAGCAGCGCACTCACGGTTCGTCCTGTCGTAGCTGACACCAGGTAGACCGACCCATCTGCACAGGCGCAGACAAGGCGAGAGGGCAGAGATGGCTCAGCTGGTGCCGGCAGCGTGGGCGCGATGTCAATGTGGAGCACCTGTGCTGACAGCTGCGCTAATGGCGAGTAGAGGTCACACACGCGCCACAGCTCCACAATTTTTGAGTAGAGAGCAAGCACCGGCCAGCCAGGACCTACAGGAGCCACCAGACGGCTCACTCTCTCAGAGAGCATGTCTTTGCTCCAGCTACCCAGTGTTACCTCTCCCACCTGAGTTGCAGCCCGCAGGTCCCACGTGCGTAGCGTCCCATCCTGTGAGGCAGACACTGCCCACGTGGTGTTCGGGAGCACCGTCATGGCAGTCACTGGGCCTGCAGGGAAGGTGTGGGCCATTTTGGCACATCCCAGTTTAATGAGGAGTTCCTGGGATGTAGGCAACACTGGAAAGAGGTGAGCTTAGGATGCGAGAGAGAAGGACAGTGGCACACCTGTGTGGCCCACGAACACCATCCGGATCTGCCAGTCAGCCTCCCACACCTTCACGGTACTGTCCCGGGAAGCCGTCACCATGGCTTCTACCTCCTCACAATACTGCAGGCCTGAGATGATGCTAGAAGTGAGGGAATGGGAGGCCCAGTAGACTCAGCACAGCCCTGTCTGTGGGTCCTATAGTCCCAGCAGTAATTGGCTCTCGTTAAGGGATCTGCCTCCCAATCACCTGCCCTGACTGCCCTTACGTTTTGTGCAGATCCTGGCACACACTAACAAGAGTCCAGGAGTCCAGATCAAAAGTGAGCACTGCCGAGCCATAGGCAGCAAAGCAGCGCCGGGTGCAGGGGTCAGCTTCCGACCCTAGGGCCAGACACTTGAGCGAGCCAGACAAGCCAGGGGGCGGTGGTAAAGGTGAGCCACAGGACTCAAGGCGGCAACCGCCTAAACGGAACTTCCAGCACTCCAGGCTGCCACCCACCTGGGCCACAACCAACAGTCCCATGCTGGGCACTGGTAAGCAGCAAAAAGGCTCCTGGCCCAGTGTTTTGCTCACTGGTGGCTGGCCTAGCCAGAGCAGGTTGAAGTCTTGCCCTAATATGGTTAGTCCAGCTGGGCCCCAGCCTACAAAGCGGCCCACTTCTCCTAGATGGCCAGGCATAGTCACTAGCCCGTTAAGCATGACAGGAGCCTTCCTCTTTGTCTGCACCCAGCCATCCTTTGTGTGCTGATGCAGGTAGCCTGCCCCATCTAGTAGCACAAAGCGTTCACCCACTGGGTCTTGCGCTACTGAGCAGACTCCAGCTGCCACCTTCAGGAAACGCAGAGGCTCCAGCCCATGAGTCAAGCGAGTGACCCGCAGCTCTGCTCTCTTTTCCTGCAGGCCAGAATACACAGATATACACGTGAGCATGGAGGCACAAGCTCTTCAGCCTAGGGACACCCTAAAGGAGCGGTGTGGTCGGTGCCACTATCTCTAGGGAGGAGCCCCACTAGAACCCTCATAGAGAACCCCACCTTTTCCACAATGGCAGGAAGGTATGTACGAAGGTGCAGCCACAGCAATCGGGCGCGGGAACGCAGTGTCATGGCCTGCCACCTCTGGTTATTGGTAAAGAGCTGCAGGGCCTGTGATGACTCCATCAGACCCAATTCTGTAAGCCAGTGGAGGATGTAGTGTCACATGGGCTTTGTGCTCCAATCCTGGAGGTGATAAGCAACAAAGGAGCCCTCCTCTGAGGGCCTAGTACTACCCAAGGAAGCTACACCTCCAGGACTGAACAAAGCCCAAGAAACATCTGCTCCATAGTGGGGTGCCCGGACAAGGCTAGGTTCCCTCACCATCCTTTTCTGAGAGCACCCCAGGATCTGGCATATCAGAGCTGTCGTGATCATAAAAGTCTGCGTCCACAACCATGTTGTCGCTCTCTGATGAAAGGAGGTTGACTGTGTCTAACATCGTGTCATTCATGTCTACCATGGCTACTCCTAGAGGTGAGAGGTATAACAGCCTCTGCGACTAAGTAACGGAAAGGCGGTAGCTGTTGCTAAGATACCAGACGCTCCCCGCCCCGCCCCATGACGCAGGCCCCGCCCCCATAAACTCCCAAGTTCCGTCTAAGTCACAGAAACTTTTATTGGAAACAAATGAGCTGCAGCAAAGTGACACTCAGTGCATGTGGCCCACCTGGTGAGGTGGGGGATGGGGTGGGGAGTGGGCACCAGGGGCTGGTCCAAGACCAGACCCCATAAACACTGGGCACCGCTTACAGGGCTTCAAGTCACTGGCCCTTACAGCTGGAGTGTACAGGCCCAATAAGAAATACAAAAATAAACTCTGTGGTCCAGCTGTCCTGTCTGTGGCCGACTGTTGGTGCAGAGCTGTCACTTTTCTATCAGGCCCTGTGCTGTTTAATCCAGCCATAGCATGGGCAGTAGGAGCCTGCAGGGGTGAGTGGACATCCACAGGCTGAAACCAAAGGGCAGCGCCAGGACGGTGGCAGTGCCGGGGTGTAGCCAGCATCTGGGGAGGCTTTGGCGCTCCTCAGGTAGGCAGGTCCAGGCATTGGTCGAAGCTGGATGAAGCTGAGACCTCCGCTTTTCCTCATCACATACAGATTACTGGAACCCTAGGCAGAAGTTGGCACACAGTAGGCCTTCAGGAGATACCACCCAGACCAGGCAGAGGGGACCCTGGTGTGTCCCACCCACTTCAGGCTCTAGAGGATGGGGCCATGGCCACCAGCACCGCACCTGTCTTCCTCCATGGTGCTGGGCTCCTCTGGCCTGCGTTCACTGCCTCCACTTCCACTCTCCTCGTCAACCTCTTCTGTCCCCAGCTCCAAGTCCAGCGCATGGCCTGCCTCTGAGGGCGTGTAGGTGGAGCCACTGGGTGGGGAGAGACATATCAGCCTTAGGACCACCTATCCCAGGCTTCCCTGGGGAGAGCAGACCCAGTTAAGGGATGGTGGAAATCAGACAAGGAGCTGGAGGAAGGAGGCGGCCTGGTACCAACCTGATGGAGCGGCAGCTGAAGAAGACAATCCGCTTAAGACGCTTGTTGTAAAAGAAATAATTGAATGACCAGAGGCTTCCGTCTTCCCCAAAAGGGTCTGAGTCTAGATCTGGATTATAGCTGAAGAGTTGGGGGGGGGGGGGGAGAGAAAGAAAAAAAAAGTATGAGGCTCCCGCTGCCATACACGCCTGCCGTGTCCATCTGCAAAAGTGTTAGCACACCTGTAGATGTCACATTCAGCTAAGCAGATTTCTTCATCCACTGCATTCCACAGCTGTGGCTTCAGGGCCTTGAAGTCTTCCCGAACAGCTGAGAAGAGGCTGCAGTTGACAGCATTTACCACCTGCAGAAGGTTACAGTCAGAGATGACAAGAGTCCAGGGCAGCAGGAAGAAGCCAAGAACCTACTCAGAGTGGGGAAGGCAGGGGTAACGACTGCAGGGTTTGGGGTCCTCCTGCCTATCCTTACCCAGCTGAGGCTTGGCTCTCGGCTGAACTCATGACTTCTGGCTGTGCTGAAGTCATAGTCTGGCCTGAAGGACTCATTGAGCGTGGCGATCAGATAAAAGAGGGTCTTGCGGCTGCACTTGTCACTTAGGGGGCTTTCATCCTCACCGCCCTGGCTCTTGCTCAGTCTAAACAGAAATAAATGTCAGCCTTGCCCACCAACCCACATACCCCACCCCGCCCCCAGAAGGCAGTCTCCACTTCAGCTTACCTGCTGGGACTGAGGCCTGAAGTCTGGGGTGGGGACAGTGCCTCCAACACATGAGGCTGGCCCTCCTGGCAGAACTGCTTGAACATATGTTTGTCGTCTCCCGCCATCTTGCATGAGTAGCTTTCGATCCTAAAGGATGCAGTCAGAATCATGAAGCACGCTAACCCTGAGGACTGAATTCAGGAGCCAAGACGATGACCCCCCCCCTCAACCCCCGCCACCCAGAAAGACTGAACCCCAGAGCCTCCAGCCTCACCTGCCAATAATATGGGCATCTCCAGTCTCCACTGTCAACTGCGAGTTGATGGCCTCGAAGCTGGAGTTCTCCAATAGCTTCATGTCCTTTGGGAGGGGGCTTCTTGTGCCAGAGGGGCTAGGGTAGCTACCTGAGAATTTGGGAAGCCAGGTATGGCTACCTAGCTCCCAGGGACTCTGCCTTCAGCCTTCCCACCCGCTGGGAGAGTACTGCCTGCAGCTGGATCTAGCCTGAGTCCATCGTAGCTCCTTTTCCCTCCCCTTACCTGGCCCTGAGCACTCAGCATTGGAGGGAGATGATCCTACTAACGAGGATGGCAAGTCCGGGTTCTAGCTCAACTCCAAGTCCTCCTACCCAGTACAAGTACACTGGGGCTGGCTAGGGGGCCCACCCTGTATCCTGCTCACTAGGCGACCGCTGGAGAGTCCCTCTCTCGATGTTTCCTATCCCATCGGCACTATGTAGACACCTTCAGACCGTACTAAGGTCCTCAGTCAGGGTAAGAACCTGCAATCCAGCAGGGTAAGAACCAGGCACCTTGGGGGCTCGAGCCCTGAGGGTCACCTGTATGGGCGCTCTTCCCCGGTTCTATGGGTTGCTTCGCTGATTCCTGGCAAGAAGAGGAAACCTATGAATTCTTCAGTTCTATTTGCAAATATGCCTAATTGTTTCTTCGCAAGTCAAAGTGCGTAGGACAGCCCCACCGCCTCCACTGGCTCAGGCCAGGGGTCTCCTGGAATTGTTGCTCTGCCAGCCAAGAGGAAACATCAGATTCGTAGGAGGAAACTACAAGCCCCAAGAGGCAGTGCACCAAGGGAGGTGCTCCAGCCAGGCAGCGGTGGAACTACAAGTCCCATGAAGCAGTGCAGCAGCGCGAGGCCTGCCGGGGACTGTGGTTCCCGTAACCCGGGTCCGCTTGGGGAACAAGGAGGACACCCACCTGCCAGGAATGGGCTAGATCAAGCCAGGCTAGCCGGGTTGCTTAGTGTCGAGGTCGAGGTGGCGGCGGCGCGAGCTGTGCGCAGCGCGGGTTCCTCAGGACTGGAGGGCGGCGCCGCGGCCTCCACTTGGGCCGCACTGTATCCGGGGGAAGCTTCGCGGCGACGTCCCGTTACTCCAGGCCCTGCCGGCCCATACGGGCTGCAGCCGCGACATAGCCTCACTCCCCTGCAGCGCCCGCTTTCGCGACCGACCTGCCGCGGACCGCCAAGATCGCACCAGCCAGCGAACGAAACAGCGACCTCCGCCTCCCCCGGCCCGACAACAACAAGCGTCCGACAGGCCCGGCCCTACTCCTCTGAATGGTCCGCTCCAACCACAGGATCCAGACCGGGACAAACCATTGGGGGAGTTCTCCGCCACTCAGCCATATCTTCTACTTCTACTGGCTGGGTGGCTTGTCTGTCTCGCCCTCGCTTACGAACCCGCCTCCCCTCTTAGTGTTCATTGGTTAGGGCTATTTTCGCCCCGCCCCCGGGAGCCAACCCACTTCCCAGATGGTTCTGGTTCCCGAAGTGCTTGTAGTGTGTATGTGTGTTTTGGCGCCCGGCTACCTCCCGCCCCCTCCACCGGGAACTAGTGTCGTCTTACATCGAGCAGCAGCGATCGCTAGTTCGAACTTTTGAAAAACGCCTGTGACCGGTGTTCGGTCCTTGACACTGTCCCCGGGCCCAGCTCAATCGTGACTAGTGTGGCTGGCCTGTGCCTGGAGATCCTAGGACCATCTCTATTCCTGAGCACACAGGCTCAGGTAGTGAGAGGCACTGGATTCTTGTTCTCCGCGCTCTGGCGCATCCGGAACCTAGGCCCACAGTCCGAGTTTCTGGCCGGCAAAGGCGCCCTACAACTCTGCATCACGGAAGCGCTCTCGGAGGGTCAGGACTCCGCCGGACCAGAAATGTCGCCACCCGCCGGCGGTGCGGTAGCGGCTGCAGACCCTGCCTCACCTGTGGTGCTCCTGGCAGTGCACGCCGCGGTGAGACCTCTGGGCTCCGCGCAGGATGCCGAGGCGCAGCTGCGGAGGCTGCAGTTGAGCGCCGACCCTGAGCGGCCTGGACGCTTCCGGCTGGGGCTGTTAGGCACCGGACCAGGAGCGGTGAGTGTGGGCCGGGACGCCGGAGCCAACCCAACCCCCCCCCCCCAATACCCTGAGAACAGTCTTTAAAGTTATTTTTTCTTTACTTGTCTGTAAAAATGGAGATAATACTGATACCTGCTTTACAGATCTTGTGAGAAATTGGTAAGCTAACAGGCCAGATTGGTTGAGGACCGTAAATATAACGTTGCCTTTTCCTTTGATCTTCGTGTGGGTAAAGATGAGGAACCGTTGACCCAGCGCTCTTCCTCTCTTCAGGTCAGTTTAGAATGGCCCTTGGAGTCTGTTTGCTACACTGTCCGTGGCCCTAACCAACACGAGCTGCAACCTCCACCGGGAGGTCCTGGAACCTTCAGTGTGCACTTCCTCAACTCTCAGGAAGCGCAGCAGTGGGCAGCATTGGTGCGAGATGCCACCGTAGAGGGACAAAATGGTCAGTGTTGTGGAATAAATGCTCATTTGAAGAAGTCGTGGCCTCTTAGTCGTGGGTGGGGACAGTGATGGGAAAAGCTGGGCATCTAGGAAGGCTTCCAGGAGGAAGAAAGTGGAGAAAATAAGAGACTCAAGAGCTGACACCTGGAGTTCCAGACGAGTGTGAAAAGAAGAGCAGCCATGGCTGCAGGATTGTGTTCATTGGGAAAATCACAGGCTCAGGTCTGTGCTACTTAAAGGCTCTGCAGTTATATCATGTGGTGTAGAGAAGGCTAGAAAGAAGGCCAGAGGATCTTAGGAGATGGAATTAGATAGGTTTCATGGATGTTTAAATGCAAGTTAGTGATGAAGACTGAGCTAGAGGGACCATTTAATGTGAGGCTGATACACAGTGCCAGTCTGGAAAAGCGTGGACGTGACTGGGGCTCTAGAGAGGTAAAGATTGTTGGGGTTTGGACAGCCAGGAGTGGCGGTGCATGCCTTTAATCCCAGCACTCGGGAGGCAGAGGCAGGCGGATCTCTGTGAGTTCGAGGCCAGCCTGGTCTACAAAGCGAGTCTAGGACAGTGAAGGCTACAGAGAGAAACCCTGTCTCGAAAAATGGAGGGGGAGGGGATGGAAGATTTGGCGTTGGAGAAGTCAGCCAAAGTCACCAGGAGAGGAAGCACGGAAGAAAGGACCTTGAGTGTAGATCAGTGGCTCTCAATCTTCCTGATTCTGCCACCCTTTAATACAGTCCATGTTGTGGTCACCCCCCAACCATAAAGTTAAATTATCTCTGCTTCATAACTGTAATTTTGCTACCGTTATGAATTGCAGTGCAAATATCTGTTTTCCAGCGGTCTCCTTGTGAAAAGGGTCATTATACTCCCAAAGGGGTTTGGTTGAGACCCACAGGTTGAGAACTGCTGGTGTAGACAGTGCCCTGGGGAGAGGCAGGAAAACCAACAAATAATACCTGAGAGAAACCTGTTGAAGGGGCAGAAAAGCATACAAACACAGTGATTGGTGTAAGAGAGACCGTAACTCAGCATTGGAAAACAGACTTCCCCTGAAGGCATTCATTTACCACATGTGTGCACCCAGCCCTTGCTTTCTTTATACTGTTCATTTTGACAAGGGTCTCACTGTAAAATTCCAGGCTGATCTCAAAATCACTGACTTTGAATTGTCAGTGACCCTCCTACCTGTGTACTCAGGGTGTTGTTGTTATACATTTGCACCTAACTGGGCACTACTTTTTTTTTCTTTTTCCTGTGTGTGTGTTTGTGTGTGTGTGTGTGTGTGTGTGTGTGTGTGTGTGTGTGTGTGGTGTGCATGTATTTGCATGCAGGCATACATGTGTAGAACATGTATAGAAGTCAGAAGACAACCTTGGTGTCAGTATTTACTTTCCACCTTGTTTGAGACAGTCTCTGCTGTTAATATCTTTCTTTCTCTGTCTCTGTCTCTCTTTCTCTCTCTCTTCCTTCTGTTTGGTCTTTTGACTCTCTAAAGAGTTGTGTTTCTCTGTAGCCTTGGCTGTCCTGCACTTGCTTTGTAGACCAGGCTGGCCTTGAAGCCACAGCGATAACGCCTGCCTGTGCCTCCGTTAGCCTCTTTTAAGCCAGTTTCCCAAACCCCACACAGCTTCTGAGTGTTCTCTCATTTCTGTTCCCATCTCACAATAGGAACACTGGGATTGCAGATCCACGCTTTTGAGTCTAGCTCTGTGTGGTTTTGAGGATTTGAACTCTCAGGTCTTTATGTCTAAAGGGCTGGAGAGATGGCTCAGAGGTTAAGAGCCCTGGCTGCTCTTCAGAGGGCCTGAGTTCAATTCCCAGCAGCCACATGGTGGCTTATGACCATCTATAATGTGATCTGGTGCCCTCTTCTGGTGTGCAGGCACAGATGCAGGCAGAACATTGTATACATAATAAATAAATAAAATCTTAAAAAAAAAAATACAGTAGTGGACTTTAATCCCAGCACTGGGGAGGCAGAGGCAAGTGGACCTCTGAGTTCAAGGCCTGTCTGGTTTATAGAGTGAACTACAGGACACCCAGGCTATACAGAAAAACCTGTCTTGAAAAAACAAAACAAACCAAAATCCTTTATGTGTATGACTCTTTTCTCTATATGTATGTCTTTGTACTATGTACATGTCTGGTGTTCTCAAAGTTCAGGAGAAAGCATCAGATTCCCTGGGACTGGAGTTAACAAATGGCTGTGAGCTATCATACAGTTGCTGGGACTGGAAGCCCAGTCCCTTCCAAGAGTAACATTTTTATTTTTAATTTTTAATATTTTATTTAATTTTAATTTATGTGCATTGGTGTGAGGGTGTCAGATCTTGGAGTTACAGACAGTTGTGGACTGCCATATGGGTGCTGGGAATTGAACCTGGGTCCTTTGTAAGAACAGGCAATGCTCTTATCCACTGAACCATCTCTCCAGTCCTTTTATTACTTATTTATTTATTTTTGAAACAGGGGTTCTCTATGTAGCTCTGACTGCCCTGGAACTCCCTCTATAGACCAGGCTAGCCTCAACTCAAAGATCTGACTGACAGGGCCTCCTGAGTGCTGGGATTAAAGGTTCACCATCACTACCAGCTGTAACAAGTGCTCTTAACTGCTGGCCCATCTCCAGTCTATGGGTACTTCTTTTTTTAAAAATATATATTTTGTTAATTTATTCATATTACATCTCAATTGTTATCCCATCCCTTGGGATATCATCCCATTCCCCCCTCCCTCCCATTTTCCCCTTATTCCCCTCCCCTATGACTCTGACTGAGGGGGACCTCCTCCCCCTGTGTGGGTACTTCTTAACATGATCCAAATTTCTGATTTGACCTCTTTGGAACTTTAATTTCTAGAGTAAATAAACTTCAGTTAGATGGTAGAAGGAATGAGAGAGCTAAGAGGGAGGACTACTACTTAAAATAGAGTTTCCTTGGGTATGCTGGAATACACCTTGAATTCCAGCACTGGAAAGGTAGGGGCAGGTGGATCTCTGTGAGTTCGAGGCCAACCTGGCCTACAAAGTGAATCAAGGACAGCTAGGGCTTTTACACAGAGAAACCCTGTCTCAACAAACCAGAAACAAACAAGTAAAAATAAAATAAAATAAAATAAACCACAAAAACAAAATTTAAAGGATATAAAAAGAATAGGGTCTTAAGGAAGGAATTCTTTTTTGTTTGTTTGTTTTGTTTTTTCAAGACAGGGTTTCTCTGTGTGGCCTTGACTGTCCTGGACTCGCTTTGTAGACCAGGCTGGCCTCGAACTCACAGCGATCCGCCTGCCTCTGCCTCCTGAGTGCTGGGATTAAAGGCGTGTGCCACCACTACCCAGCTAAGGAAGGAATTCTTGAGAGAATGAAATTTGAACTTGGCTTAAATTGTATGGCCCAGAATGTAAAAAGTACAGAAGCTCCAAGGGGGAACTTGTGCAAGTGACCTTCAAAGTTCAGGCAAAGCGCCAGTTTCTTGGAAGGCTCTACTCACTTTAGTGCTGAGGCAGTTCAGGATATCAAGGTCCTTAGGTCATTATAGGAGCTGTCAGCACTGGGTGGGGAGCCTTTACTGCAGTGTTCTGGCTCCCAGCAGGATAAGTAGAAACAGTATACCCAGTTCTATAAGGATGCCAGGACAAATAGTGTAGGTATTCTCTGCTGATTGGAGAGTAAGGGGAAGGCAGTAACTACAGTTCTGCTGTTGGGCAGGAAATGGCAGGCTCCCATCTCAGTGGTTGGTTTGATTCTGCTAAACAGAGGAGACCTCAGGTGGGACCAGGCAGCAGAAGGGCACAGAAAGATTGTGATACCAAGGATCAATCAGATGCAGCTCCAGTACAGCAGAATTCAGGCAAGACTTCTGAGGAGCATTTTCTAAATTTTGTTTTAATTTCATAGATGAATAGTGTGTGTGTTTGTACCACCTGTGTACCTCGTGCCCCAGAGGCCAGGTCATTGGATTCCCTGGAATGGAGTTACAGGCGGTTGTTGGCTACCTACCATGGGTTTTGGGAACCAAACCAGGGAGTCCTGCAGGAGCAACAAATGCTCTAAATGTTGATCCATCTCTCTGCAGCTGACAGTTGTTTTTGCTGTTTTGAGGGCCGACACTGGGAGAGGAAGGCTTAGCCTGAATTATGGCCTAAGGATAGTGGGATAAGGTAGAGAAGGCAAAGGTCCTAAACGCCTGAGGGCGGAGACCACTAGCATACTCCACATCTTCCCTCTTAGGCAGTAGCAGTGCAGCCCCAGCTCCAGCCCCAGAAATGTGCCCCATTTCTCCACCATGTTCTTCTATGGCTCAGATACCTAAAGCAACTCAACTTGAGGTGGAAAGTTCTGGAAACTTGAAAAAAGGTAAAGACAGACTGGAGTTGGGGGGCTGTGGCTGGTGTCCGGTTGTGATGGCCCTCTTTCCTCCCTGTAGAAGAGCTGGCTGCACGCCTGGCGCAGGCCATTGCAGGTGGGGATGAGAAAGCAGCAGCCCAGGTGGCAGCCGTCCTGGCGCAGCATCATGTGGCTCTCAGTGTCCAGCTCACGGAGGCCTGGTTCCCACCAGGCCCCATAAGGTAAGACCTGCTCTCACTCACTCTGTCCTGCTAACCCTCCCAGGATGACTGTCCAAACCTCTGATCTCATTCTGACCTAGGCTACAAGTCACCGTTGAAGATGCCACATCCGTGTTGTCCTCTTCATCGTCTGCCCATGTGTCACTGCAGATCCACCCACACTGTTCCATTGCAGCCCTCCAGGAACAGGTGAGCATGGGGCACGGGAATCTCACTCATAGAGCAGGGATCAATGCTGACACTGGCTGGCCCTGGTGTTCTGGCCTCAGGTGTTTTCAGAGTTCGGTTTCCCACCAGCTGTGCAGCGCTGGGTCATCGGGCGGTGCCTCTGTATGCCTGAACGAAGCCTTGCTTCCTATGGAGTCTCTCATGATGGGGACTCTGCTTTTCTCTACTTACTCTCAGCCCCCCGGGAAGCTTCAGGTTAGTACTTTAATGGGGTTAAGGGAGGTGGGGTGAAGTCTTGAGATGGGCCTGAGTCGTCTTCTCTGTCACAGGACGTAGCCCTCAACACTCCAAGATGGATAGGAAATTAAGATGCTTGTTTCCTCAGTCATTGGAACTGCCTCATACGCTCCAGCCAACCAGTTACAGTCTCCCAAGTCCCCCTCAGGTGGGCAGATAACCAAAGCCTCTGGGTGTGGGCCAGACATGGGCAGCCGTGGGCACTGCAAGAACTAGGAGGCACCAACAGTCTTCCCACCTCCCTAGCCTGGCTGGTCTTGCCCTTCCTGCACCTTCATCAATGCCTCAAACCGCCCTGGCTGTGAGATGTGTAGCACTCAAAGGCCCTGTGCTTGGGATCCCCTTATGACAGCCACCACCTAGAAGCCATCAAAGGTATAAGAGCCTGGGTGGGGATGAGGGGACGCAGTGTGAACAAACAGGAGTAACCTGCCCTCTTCCCCAGGTTACAGAGAACATGGTCCTCCTGTCACAGGCCCAAGTCCTTGGACCAACCACCACTTGAACTTCACAGGGACCTCTGCTTGTTGGGGACAGAGATGCCAGTGTTATGGAACAAGAGACACAAGCCAGTAATTAAAGACATATTAAGAGCCAGCCTTTGTCCTGGTCTTGGTGTGGAGTTGACAAGCCCAGCTGCCTGGGAGCAAGGAAACAAGATTCTGCCCCTCAGTAGCAGGCGGAGTTTCCCAAACCACAACCAGGAGACTAATGAAGAGAACAGATTTAGACTCAAGCCCCAGTGATCACAGAACACAGTACTGGACCTCTTTCCAGAGCCTCTAGGCCTACAGGGCTCCCCATATTGCTGATCTGCTAGGGGCTCCTCTCAATAACCCTGGCCCTGTTGTTGCCTTCTTGTATCCTATATTCTGGTCACCACTATTTTCAGCTGCTTCAGCCACTATACCACAATGGGACTGTGTATTTTTCTTTTTCTCTTGATTTTTCAAGACAGGCTTTCTCTGTGTAGCCTTGGCTGCCCTGGTCTCGCTTTGAAGACGAGGTTAGCCTCCAACTCACCGTTCTACCTGACTCTGCCTCCCTGAGTGTTGGGGTTAAAGGTGTGCACCACCACACCTGGCTGGGACTGGTTGTTTTTTCCCCCCACTTAGACAAGGATGCTTTAACACTGGAAGTCTTGAGTCTCATTTACCAGGTCATGCCCTTGTGATCCTTCTGACAACCATCTGTCACTGCTCTAGGTACACTGCTACTTCGTGAATCCAGTCATGTCGCTTTAGCCCAGGTGCCCTGTAGACTAGATATTGTTCCCTGACAAATAGATCTTCAGCACAACCTTCCTGTCAAGATTAAGGAAACATCCTAGATACCCTCTGCCTGTCTGTTCCCAATTGTTTACCATGTCTTAGAATTTCCCTATCCTCCCAGACAGTGCTGCTGCTTTGGGGCTTCTGCTTGAAGACTGCCCACAGTATGGAAGCAGTCTTGTTCAACATTATAGTAACTCCTTTCTACGTCTGCCAAGGTATACCCATTCTGCTGAACAGTACTGCCCTTATAAAATTATTTTTTATGTTTAGGTGTTTTGCCTAATGTATATCTTTACACTTTCTTTTTATTTATTTATTTTTATTTTATGTGCATTGTATGTCTACGGGTGTCAGATTTTGGAGTTAACAGACAGTTGTGAGCTGCCAGGTGGGTTCTTCCAGGCCCTCTGGAAGAACAGGGCTCCCAAGCACTAAGCCATCTCTCCAGCCCACCTTTACACTTTCATGCAGTGCCTTTGGAGGCCAGAAGAGGGCGTCAGGTGCCCTGGTACTGGAATTACGATGTTTGATCAATCATACCAGATCCCAGGTCCTCTAGAACAGTTAGTGCTCTTAACCACCAAGCCATCTCTCCATGCGAACATGGTGCCCCTCATAACAGTTTTTGCACTCTGGCCCACATCTGTCACTCCCAGATACTGGACAGGGCAGTAACAATATTGTGGGGAAATACGGGTTCCAGGTTTCCTTGGAAATATGTTTCAGTCACTGAACAGTAAAAATGTGTATGTTGAGAAACTTAATTTATTCCCACAATGAGGGCTGAAGGGAGATCAGAAGCAAGAGTCTGATCTCCTGTCCCCTCTCCTTTCATCTGATGAAAAGGAGCTAGGCCTAAAAAGGCCTAGAACTGTTCCTGGGCTGGGCTGCTGAGAGCTTGTTCAGGCAAGATGACAAGCAGACACTGGACAGGGTCACTTGGGTGGCCGAGAGGCCAGCTTTCGACTCCTCAGGACTGACCACTTATGTCGCTTCATGGCATAGGTCAGAGGCAGCAGCAAGCCCATCATCAACAACATCTGGGAACAAAGAAAGCTCAGAAAAGATACACAGGAAAGACCTTTTCCCAGTGCCCACTGGGGCTCTGCCCAACCACCTTACCTTGAGCCCCATGCGTTTTCGATGGTCATGCTCTGGCTCCGATGCCCAGCGAAGGAAGGTGGCGACATCCTTGGCTACTTGTGACATGGTGGCTGGGGTGCCTGGGCCAAGGACAAACAGTGAGAGCTACCTTTAGGAACTTGTAGCTCTCAGTGCACTGTGCTCCGTAAAGGCAGGGATTGGCCATTACCAAGACTTCAAAGGGACAGGAACCCTACAAGACTATGAAAGTGGTCCCAAAAGCCTTTCTAGATATGCACAGTCAACAAATGTTCCAGGTGGGAAGGAAGCCAGACCTCCTGACGGGGGAATATTAGGGAGACCTTCCAGGAGTAGGAAGGGCCCGTGGTAAAGGGCACTCACCATCATCGTACTCCAAGACCTCCGTATAGATGGGAGGAGCCATGGCAATGGCCTGGCCAGGGAAGTAAGGGTTGAAGTAGAGGCCTTCTCGCAATGACACCCCAGTGGGTGGCTCGCAGTAGCCAGTGAGCAAGGAAAATACGTAGTCCTCACCACCATGCCTAGAAACAGACCCACGGCTCATTCTTTAACCCAAGGCCAACTTCCCTCCGTTCCCAGCCCCACATTCCGGGCAGCCCATGTACCTAGCTCGAACGATGTAGCTGAGGTCAGGGGGTAAGGCTCCATTGTTAGCAGCTCTGGCAGCCTCAGGGTTGGGGTATGGTTTTGGAAAATAGTCAGACAGCTTCCCTGGCCTCATGAACATCTCCCCATCCTCATTAGGGCCATCCTGGACCTCCACCTGCCACCAAGAACCCCATCACAATCCTGCAGTCCCTTACAATAGAAGCCCCAACCCCGGTATCCTCCACCTCTTGGCCCCCACACCTCCTCTGCCAGCGCCTTGGCTTCTTCCTCAGTGTAGCACACTCCCACCAGATGGCGGTAAGCCACATAGTCCATGCTGTGGCAGGAAGAGCACACCTGCTTGTATACCTGGAAACCCCTACGGATGCTAAAGGGGGAAAAAAGGGTTAGAGAAATTGAAGATTTCAGTTCTCCCAGAAATTTCCACACCCCCCCCCCCAAGTCCACTGCTACACACTCACCTCGTGTGGTCCAAGGAGGAGAGGAGGCCACGGTGAGACCATGGGTAGCTGGGGGGGTGCAGCTCCAGGTCACTAGCACTCACAGCAGTATGCAGAGCCACAGCTAGCCCTGCACCCCCAGCCGCCAGCATGCCCAACGCTGACAGCATCACCTTCCGGCCTCGGGAAGGGCCAGACTTCGAGGACAAGAACACTGCCTGCAAGAGCCCCGCTCAGCACCTGCCAAGACCCCACCCGCCCACCTGGGGATCTGAATGGGCCCCCATCTCTTCCACTCAGCCATCCAGCGCTAGCCACCTCCCGCAGCGCCCCAGAAGCACATTATGCCCCACTGCCTGCTGCACCCCTCACTGCAGCCTCGGCCACAGCTTGGCTCTTGTAGGGCAAATGATGGGTACTCTTGGAGCTTAAAGCAAGACAAAGGCCTAAGTGACCAAGACTGCTTCAGCAGACCAAGGTCACCCGCCGCCGGCTGAGGTCAGGCTGGGGTCACTTCAGGGCATCAGCCAGGTCTAGACAGCTGGCTTCGGGAGTCGTTCTGGGCGAGCCCTTCGCAGCAATCTCCCGTCCCGACCCCACCACAGCCGGACCCTGGGCTCGGAGCAGCATGCCCTGTCGCTCCGAGGCGTGGGCACCCAGACTGGCTTCCCGAGAGCGCCGGCCCGTCAGCGGGGACCCTGCCGAGTCGTAGGAGGTACGTGGGGTACCGATGCCCGCGCGCGCCCGGAGCCTCCCCGCCGTGACCTTCAGGGCTGAGGGGCGCGCGGTAGCCGGATCCAGCGCCAGTACTCACCTGCGGTGTCCTCAATGGAAGATGCCGGGGTCGCGCGCCTCCCAGCAGGCCCGGACCACTTGCACCTGGAAGCCCCACGCCCCGCGGGCCCAGCACGGACCGGCGAAGCGAAGCCGCAGCCGCCGCCATGTCGGCCCTCTTTAGTGCGGCCGCCGTTCCCGTCGGCCCCTGCGGGACAACGAGACCTCATTCCGCGCGAGAGCAAGACAGTGGGCGGGTTCAAGCGGAGCTGGACCGAGAGCTGCCCTTCCCCAGTTCCTCTAGTCCAGAAGGAAATTAGCGGCTGAGCAGGGCGTGACCTTTAATTACAATAACGACACTTGTTTGTTGTTTGCTCTCTCTTTCCGTTTTTCGAGACAGCGTTTGTCTGTGTAGCCCTAGCTGTCATGAACACGCTTTGTAGACCAGGCAGGCTCAGAGATCCGCCTGCCTCTGCCACTTCGACTGCTGGGATTACAGGCGTGCAGCACCCCGGCCAGCTGTTTTTTTTTTTGTTTGTTTGTTTTGTTTTTTTCTTTCTTTCTCATTACGTCCACTGTGCAGGCATAGAGCATCTCTACTGTAGCCCCAGTTTCTTTACCGTGGCCCCGCGTATCAGTCACTGGACAATCTTCTGAGAGCTAAGAGCAGCTTGCCCCAGTGTGGGGTTAGTAGTGGCTCTCTATAGTGCTCCCCTGCCCCACAGGCAAACCAGCTTAGAAACTCTCCCTGACCAAATTCCTCTTAAACCCTTATATATAAAGTCCATAATTCGATTTCTTCACAAAGATAAGCTGCAGTTCCTGCTGGATCTAAGATCAAAGTAACAGACTGATCGCTGTGGCATTTGGTGTTTTTTTTTTTTTTTTTTTTTAATCCAAATTGTATGGGTGGTTTAGAGGTCTGCAATGCAGAAATTATTTTGCTATTACTTTTAGGGTGACTCTAAAAAACCCAGGTACAAGATGCCTAGGGTATGCATAAGTTTATTTAAGGCTTACTGCCTCTTCTTTTGCTGAGGGCACCTGGCTTGTCTCTAAAACGGGATGCATTTTCTCAGAGACAGCGGCCTGGACCATACATCAGGCGCCACAGAGCCTAGAGAAGGACTTTTGGAACTATTCAATCTTGTTTTGATTTCAATTAAATAATGATTGTATGTTCTTTGGCAATGGTAATATTATACTTCCTCTTTGAAAGAGGCCAAAATAAAACAGACCTGGATGAAAGGGAGACTGCTGACTTAAGTCAGTCTATACGTACATGAATTCAAACTACAGAACCAGCCTCGATTGTTCTGTGCATCCTGCACACCTCATGCATTTATAGTTTAGAACGCTTGTGAGAAATTATATATTTTCAGAACAAAAGTACCAGACACTGATGCTGGATCAGACCCAACAGGATTCATCCTCCAGCATGCTGAGATGCTGACATCCTGCATCCCTCATGTTTCATCCATCGGTTGCTGTTCATCATCAGAACAGAACATCTCCCAGGACAGCTTCGAAGAGAGCTCCTGATTCTAAAGATCCAGCATTTCAGACTGTCCCACACAGGACTTTTATTAAGCCTGAATCTCTCAACATTTAGAGACTGGACCACAAATGCGCTCTCTAGCTTGTTTAACCATTTTCCCAGTTATATTTGGGCCCCTACATAGGTATTATTCCTCCCAAATCAGCCTGAAGAAGCCTTAAAAATGCCATCTTGGGCTGGAGAGATAGCTCAGTGGTTAAGAGCACTGCCTGCTCTTCCAAAGGACCAGGGTTCAATTCCCAGCACCCACATGGCAGCTCACAACTGTCTGTAACTCCAAGATCTGACACCAATGCACATAAATTAAAATTAAATATTTTTTTAAATGCCATCTCATTTCCCTTAAAAGGGGGTTAGGTAGGGTTTTGGGCTATGGGTGTTTATTTTCATTGGGAATTGGTTATGTTATTATTGGTTTTATTCAGAGAGAGAAAGAGGTTGGACTCAGGGATTTTTCTCTGAGAATATAGAAATATATAGGGATGATAGAATGAAAAGTAGATTATTGAATCTACTTTTAAACTTAAGGCCTTAATTGTTACAAGGCTATTTTTAATTCATTGGTATAGAATATTATATATTGATGTAAAATAAGTTTATTATTTTTTGTTTTTTCTTTTTTTGTTTGTTTTGTTTTTTGACACAGGGTTTCTCTGTGTAGTCCTGGCTGCCCTGGACTCACTTTGTAGACTAGGCTGGCCTCAAACTGCCTCTGCCTCCTGGGTGCTGGGACTAAAGGCGTGCACCACCACCGCCCGGCAAATAAGTTTACTCTTAATTCATTGTACTATTCAATTTTATCACAAGAATATACATTGTAGGCTCAATAGATAAATAAGGTAAAATATTTAGATAAGGTCTTCAGAAACCTCAGAGGCCTACAGAATATGGCTTTTACAATTTTTGTTTTTGTTTTTGTTTTTGTTTTGAGGGTTCTTTGAAAATGAGACAGGTTGACTCCTGGCAACTCCCAGCCTGCCTCAAAGAAGGCAATTAACATCAAGGAACCTCCTTATGGAGATGGCTTCAGATGTGGCAAACCAGCCACTGGGCAAAAATGTTTTTGTTTTCTGCCACAGACAGAATTCTGCCTGAAATGGGCAAGCTTGGATGCAGGTAGAGTTGACAGCCAAATTCTGCCAAGACTGACTGGGTAGGCAAGTCCTTAATAGTCCCTGCTTCACAAATAACGTCTGTCAGATATATGAGGCCAGAAGGCTGAAGATGATGCTTCAACATGTTAAAGAACTTTGAGTGACTGTTCAGGCAGCAAAGTGTCCCTGTCACTTTCTCATTTTGGAAGCTGTTAACCTGCACTTCCTGTTTACTCAAGTAATTAATTTTATTCCTTCTCAAGTCTCTGATGGGGTTGAAGACAGCAAAACCTTATAACATGAATATAACGATTGTTTTGTGGTTCTTGTGTGTGTATCTTGTATATTGGTGTAATAATATAAATGTATAGGTAAAAGTTTTTTTTTTTTTAATTAGACTAAAAAGGGGAATTGTGGAGGAATGCCTTGAGTGGATACAACAACTGTCAATAAAGCACTATTTAGCCAATCAGCTGGGCAGGACAAGAGGTGGAAGGCGGGATTTCTTGGAGAGGGGGAGGAATGAAGAATTGACAGTTGACAGGAAGAGAGGAGGGTTGAGAGTTGAGGGAGAAGGAGGAAGAAGCGTCCAAGGATCAGATTGGCAAGTGCTTGGGATATATGTATGTTATGAGGTTTAGAGTACTTTATTTTAGTTTACGAGTAGATTAGATTCAGTTTAGATTCTGCTTGGTGTAGAGCTTGCAGCTTTAAAGTAAGTTTCAGACTCTGTGTCAGTTATTGGCTTCCTAGGCCCAAGCAATAAAATTTATTCTAACACTAGGAGGTAGGACAGGCCACTATGGGCGGTTTAGATTAGCTGAGTATCTGCCTAGCTATAATGCTAAAGTTTTTATATAAAAGTCATTATTCAGGGCAAGGACAGGCATAGAAAAGTCATACAGCTGAGTTTTACAGAAAGCCAAAATCACCTGATGTTTTCTTTTTCTTTCTTTCTTTCTTTCTTTTTTTCCCAGACAGGGTTTCACTGAGTAGCTCTGGCTGTCCTGGAACTCACTCTGTCAGAAAGCCAAAATGGGCCATGTGAGGTGGCCCATGCCTGTAATCCCAGCACTGGGAGGCAGAGGCAGGTGGATCTCTGTGAGTCCGAGGCCAGGCTGGTCTACAAAGAGAGTCCAGGACAGCCAAAGCTACACAGAGAAACCCTGTCGGGGGGTGGGGGGGCAGGGGAGGGAAGCCAAAATGGAACACCAGAGGACAACTCCAACTATGTCAGCCCCAATATAATATACAGTTCAGGTTTAAAATATTCCTGACTCAGGCTATGTGCTAGGATTACAGGCATGAACCAACACCTTGACTTTGTTTTATTCTGGGTCTTTTGAGTGTTTCCCTATGTTGCTCAGACTTACCTCAAACTACATGGCTGATGTAATCCTCTTGCCTCAAGACACTGCCAGCAGCTAGGACCACATGCACATGCCATCTTGCTCACTCCCTTGCTTCTTTTGTTTAGAGATTCACTATGTAACCTAGACTGGCCTGAAGTTCATGGTACCCCTACTTGTGCCCCAAAGAGGGCTAAGATTCTTATAGCTGTGTAGCTATGCCTAGCTACCTCACATTTTGAAAAAAACAAACAACAAAAACAACAAAAAAAAACCATACACACATACAAAATTAAGACAAACCCTCTCACCTCCAAAAATGTTATTCCACTGTGCCTTTTCAGCATTCATGTAGGTGAAATGCAGTCGAAGGTTCAGAACTCGTGAAATGTTTAGCGTTCTTCCTGTGAATATTCCCCTAACAAATATGTCCACTTGTGTTCTAAGTGACTGCTAAAGTCCTGTTAAAACCAGCTAAGGTTGGGGCTGGAGAGATGGCTCAGAGGTTAAGAGCACTGACTGCTCTTCCAGAGGTCATGAGTTCAATTCCCAGCAACCACATAGTGGCTTACAACCATCGATAGTGTAAGCTGATGCCCTCTTCTGCGGGTGTACATGCAAACAGTACTGTACACATGATAAATAAATCTTAAAAACAAAACAAAAACAGCTAAGGCCAAAGCCCAGGCAAAATGCAGGGAGAATTTCGTACTAGATGACAGCTCAGAGACAAAAAACCAACAGACAAGTCCTAGCCAACTAAATAGGGGAAGGTCTTTGATATACTCAGCAGGTAGCACTTCTGAGGGCAGAGGTAGGAAGCAAGCAAGGCTGGAGTAGAGCCTAAGGGGCCAAAGATTGACAACTCAATGATAAGGCAGGTAGTGCCTCAGTGGCTTTCATATATTCCCTCTATGTGTAAGCCAGAGTCCTACCCAGGTAGGTCAGCAGTATAGGCTCATTTCTTTTTCCTCGAGACAGGGTTTCTCTGTGTAGCTTGGCTGCCCTAGACTAACTTTGTAGACCAGGCTGGCCTCGAACTCACAGCAATCCACTTGCCTCTGCTTCCCAAGTGCTGGGATTAAAGGCGTGTACCACCAATTGCCTGGTTTAGGCTCAATCTTCTTAACAAATATATTTTATTACAAACTTATTAACTGAGAGTACCTCACTTATAACCCGACTAACCTAAATAATAGAAAAAGATTATAAAGAATACAATAATGAACCCGTGAGGATATCAGCTCTTAGGAATGATTCTCCTGGCGTAATCAGCAGGATTTCTTCTGCTGGACCCTGGAGCAACCAGAACCCAGAACCTCAGCAGGAGCCTGGAGCCCTGAAGCCTTTCCTTGAGTGGTTCTCTCTAGGAGTGTCTCCAAGTGGAGGGGTGAACAGCCAAAGCTATCCAAGTCTCCAAAGGCCCCGCCTCCTGTTTTTGGCTCACATTCATATCTCCTCTCAGAATTTGTTCAAGGATGTTTTCAGCTGGTTAACAATCAATCTCCCCCATACGGGTATGGTGGTTTGACCTTTAAGGAGATACACATCATCTGCTCTCTCACAAGTCTTTTTCTCATTCCCTCCACTTGTGATCTAAACAAAAAACATGGTTATCTCTCCTTCACAGCAGTCTCCTCAGAGGGCCCCCAAAGAAACTTTAAAAATATTTTTAAAAAAAAGTTGCCTGTATGCACATATGCATGCTATGGTAGATGTGTGGTCAAAAGATGCTAGGCAGGTGGGGGTGGGGGTGTGGGTGGGGGTAGGGTGCAGTCCTCTTTCCACCATGTGAGGACCCAAGATCAAAGTCAGGCTGTCAGACTTGGTAGCAGATGTTTTTACCTGCTGAGCCATTACTCTGGCTCAGAGAAACCACAGGTACCTCCCAGGGCCATGAGGAACTAACCCATGGGAAGAAAGGCTCCATCAGAGAGGTGTCTAAGAGGATGGTGCCCACCCTGAGTTGATTCTAACGGTTTTATAGCCTCCTTGGGTGGAGCAGCTGTGTCTCCCTTACAAACACTGAAGCCACTACTGGGCAGTGTAAAGGCACTTCCAGACCTGGCTTTTGTTGTTTTGTTTGTTTGTTTTCAAAGTGTCTTTAGGATTGTTGTCTTCCATGATGTGTCCCCTCCTGTTCTGGCCTGTCAGTGTCTCCCTGCTTTGGGGTTCTTTTCTCTTTGTCTATTGTTGCTGGGTACTGGTTAGACATTGACACCACCTCTTCCCACTATGCTGAGTTCTGCCTCTAGTGGACACCTCACCTTGGCTTATGCTACTATGTACGTAAGTGGAGCCTGGCATTCCTTCTACTCCATATAAAACACTAAAGACGGAGCTGGAGAGATGGCTCAGCGGTTAAGAGCACTGTCTGTTCTTCCAGAGGTCCTGAGTTCAATTCCCAGCAACCACATGGTGGCTTACGACCATCTATAATGTGATCTAATGTGCACTATATACATAACAAATATATCTTAAAACAAACAAACGAACACTAAAGACGCCTCAGCTCCTATCCAGCCCTCAAACCCTGGCTGCAAATTATCTCATGTCCCAGAGTTGCTTCTAGCACAGCACCGCATGTGCAGCTGGGAGTGGGTTTGAACTTGCCCCTTCAGTGTCCACCTGAGGCTTTCCTCCAGGTGCTGATGAGGTCAGGCTCCCACTTCTGCCATCAGGAGAGATGCACCCGAGAAGACGAGGGTGGCTCCTCCAGAGGAGTGAACCAGAAAGCCTAGCCAATTGCTAGGGGCTCTGAATAGACAGTGGGCCAGGACAATTGCTAGGGGCTCTGAATAGACAGTGGGCCAGGATCCCAAAGAGTAGAAACAGATCACTTGTTTATTTTCCAGGGAGGAGGTAGAATGGAGGCTTGGGGAATCCTTGTCCAGAGACCTCACTTCCAGAAGAGAACATTCCAGAAAAGCAGCCAGCAGGGATACAGACCCAAAGCCAGTATTGGGAAGAGGAGGGCGCCATAGGTGTAGTGTTCCAGCACGCCCTGGGCCAACGCTGTCAGGAAGAGCTGCCAGCCCTCTGCCAGGGACAGTGGTACCTCTTGTAGCTCCCGCCACAGGAATAGGCTCCCGAGGAGTGTGACTGCAGGGCTTGTCACTACCAGCAGGGCAGCATAGAGTGGCCTGGGTGGAAGGGCAACATTTAAGCATGTACCACAGTGGATGCCAAGAACTGAATGAATGAGTGTTGGCCCTGGTGAGGGGCAAAGGTACTGGTGGAAAAGGAGTTGACCGACACATACCGGGGGCCGTGGGGCTTGGTGAGTGCAGCAGCAGGCACCATGGTGGCAGCCAGCAGGAAGCCCAGGGAGAAATTGATGAGAGCAATGCAACCCAGCTGCAGTGCTAGGTAGATGAGGGCCACCAGTTTCAGTGCCATCCAGCCTCTGTCTGGGACCTGTGAGCTGACCACTCTACAAGGTAAGAAGTTCAAGGGCAGTCGGGGATCCATCTAAGTCTCCACGGGACTCACCTCCGCCTGGCCCGCCCAGCTGCTCACCTGTGGGTGTTGTGTGGGAGGGCTAGGCCAGCCACATAAATCGCCAGCAGTGTCAACACCACAGCCTCAGCTTCAGCCACTGGAAAATGCTGAGTGGCTACATGTTGGCCCAGCACAGGTAGGAAATAGAGAGCCAAACCCATGGCCTGAGAGATCAGTAGAGGTGCCATAAGTGAGGCCAGGCCCACACCCTGCAGAGCACATGGGAACTTGAAAGTTAGATTAGAGGCATAGGGCAGCCCCAAGGATTCACGCCACCCCTCCAGCTGAGGCCTGTGTAGCAACAGAGAGCACAGCTGGGACCCTAGAAACCCACTCGAACATCAGTAGAGTATAACATCACCTGTGTTGCCAAGAGTGGAGACCCAGAGTTAGGAGCCTTCCCAGCCTCCTCAGGGCTCACTCCAGCCTCATGTAACTGCATCCACAGCTCCAGAGCATGGACCAAGTCAAGGACCCCAATGAGACATTGGATGGGATTTGCTAGATTGGAGATCATGGGCTCACGTCCCCACCCCCATAGCAGGATGAAGGACCAGCCCCACTTTATAGTTGAAAGGGATTTGAGGCTGGCCACAAGTCAGTGGTGAGAACGCGGGCAGAGGATATCTTGAGCCCAAGGACCAGGAGCAAGAAGCCAGTGGCAGGCATGTAGAGCCCGATGGAGACGAAGCGGGAGAGGGCAGGCAGCAGGTAGAAAAAAAACGACTGATGCAGGCGCTCCAGGAGGTGGTTGAGCTTCCGGAACATGCCCTCCAGGGCCCTGTCAGGAGCACGGTCAGGTCAGGGTCAGCCATCCTCTCCCCACACCTAGACACTGCCTTGAGCATGGAAAGGGGTCTAGAGACTTACTTGCCCACTGCCACCAAGTCATACTTGTATTGGCGGAAGCTATTGATGCCACGTAGGGTTAGGGCCTCCACTCCATAGCGCAGGAAAAGGCCATGGGGGCCATGGGGCCGGCCAGAGGCCTGTCGCAGAACCATGAGCATCAGTGTCTGCAGACCCTGCAATGGCCCTTCAAGTGATGTCCAGTCCTGGGGCTGCAACTTTAGAGGCATAGGCAGAGGATCAGAGTCATCCCCTTTCCCATAGGCCCCAATGCCCCCCCCAAGTAGGTGGTCCCACCTTGCCCTGGAGAGTACATAAGAGCCCCCCTTTCTGGCAGAAGGTCTGGAAGAGGTTGAGCAGATCAAGGTTGGGCAGCTGACCATTGAGTCCCTCCACAGTCACATCAAGGCTGGTGACCACATCACTGCTCAACTCCAGGGCCACAGCTGCCTGGATGGCTCCAGCCCTGCCCTGCAGGGGAGATGACTGTATGCCTGCAGGACCAAGCAATGAGCACTAGAGGGAGCCCTAGTGAGGCCAGCTGGCCCTAAAAGAGACAGGAGCAAAACGGGGGCAACACCTACCTGTAACATTAACATCATGGTAGGCTTCAAGCCAAGCCTCAGTGCCCACAAGATCATGTTCTGTTACCAGGAAGATTATATCTTTGGCCCAGTAAATCTGCCCTAGAAGCCAGAGAGAGGGTCAGCAAGGCCTGGAGCATTGGCCAAATCCTCCCTGACCAGAGCCTTGGGGAGCCTCACCTCGGAAATGGGCAGCAAGTGCCAACAGCAGCCCCACAGCCTGGCTATTAGTAGAGTCTGGACCACAAGGTACGGTGAGTACCAGGGACTCGGTGCTGGCAGCGCGTGGGGCCCGCAGGATGCCATAGACATTGGTTCCTGACACCATCTGCACAAAGTGTTGAAGGGAAAGCCTCAGCAGACCCTACAGAGGACAGGATGAAGCCTGCCTTCCTTCCTGGCACTACAATGCCCACCATCAGAGGCCTTTGGACCATCCCTCCCACTGAGTCTCTTCATTCCGGGGCACTTCAACAAGACACCCGATGCAGGCCACCCTTCCAAGGTCCTTTTCTCCCAGGCACACCCCTTTCCCTCAATACATAGCGCTCGTGGGTCTCATCCGGGAAGGGTAGTTTGCGAGAGAAGCTCTGAGTGTAGACCTCCAGCCCTACGGATCGCATCGATCGCTCCAGCCAGGCCACTGGCAGAGCCCTGGAGACACAAAGATAGCCTGTGATCAAGAGCTCCCTGGTCTAGGCCGCCCCCCCCCCCAAAGTCCCCAGTTCACTGCTAGGCACTAACCCCGACTTCTTGCGGTGGGCAGCGAAGTCCCGGGCAAAGTTCCGGGCGCGATCTCCACCTACAAACTGCTCCTCCACCATGGTGGAACCCATGGCGTTCTCCGACATGTAAGTGCGCTGGGTTAGCGGTGGAAAAGCCAACGCCAAAAACCAGGCGATGCCAGCCACGTAGCTCAGCACGCTGATAGAGAGAGCACAGAGGGGTCTCGGAATTAGCCCGACCAGGGACGCCCGCTTGGGGTTTCCACCACTGCCCCAGGGGGTCCAACCGGATGGTCCAAGCCATTAAGACCCCGGAGCCTCCCGCAGTCGGACCGTGGTGGCACACTCCTTTAATCCCAGGTGAATTCGAGGCCACCCTGGTCTACAAAGTGAGTTCCAGGACAACCAAGGCTACACAGAGAAACCCTGTCTCGAGGGGGGGGGAAAGACCCAAGCCACTGTATCAGGGATGGATCGGCACCAGAGCTCAGCGTTTGAGTGGTGGTTGTAAAAAGGGGCCAGAGCCAAGAGCAGTAGGCTAAAGCCGAGCCGCAGCAGCTTAGGTTCCCGGGAGTCCCGCCCCCTGTGCTCGCCCTCACCAGAGCGGAGTGTTTAGGCGCAAGACGATGCGGGCGAGTGCGCGCCGCCGCACCGGGTCCGACAGGAGACCCATGGCGGGGCGGTGGTCTCCGCTCTCCTCGCCGCCCGAGACCTCCAAGCGCACACGATTCCTGTCAGACCCGGCGCTCTGTGCTACTTTTATTTCCGGCCCCAGGATCCGCCGCGCCACCACGCCTGCTCGGAGCAAATATCGCCGGGAACGACGCTTTTACGCAAGCCCAGTTCTGCGCATGCTTAGAACTGCAGTAAACTGGAGCGCCACAGGACGTGGTCATGGCCAGTGGGCGGAACTGGAATTTGGAGCTCCGGGAGCAGCTGGCGAACCACCTCTGGAAGGGAAAGACCCTGACCCAGTTCAAGATCGAGCAGCAATAGTGTGCTAGCCTAAAGGTTCTCAGGAGTCAAAGAAGACGGTGTGTAACACAGGTGGGTGGAGAGCTAGGACGAAAAGATAAATGCCTGCCGAAGGGACATACTGAATTAACTTTGCAGGTTTGACTTAAGGGCCCCGGGCGGACTGAGGATCAGCTGTTGAATCATTACTATGCACATCATGAACCTTTAGACAGCGGGCTCACCTAAGCAGTGCTCCTTGAGTGGTGGGCTCACAATCAAGGTCATCAAGGTCAGAGATAAGGGCACTGGGAAGATGGCAGACTACCACTGGCACAGTGGGCAAGGTGGTGGTCAGAGGAAAGGGTGCAGAGGTAAGGGTCTAAAGGCAGATCGCCAAGAGACAACATAGGTTATCCTTTTAGAGTCCAGAGTAAGTGGCAGAAAAGGCTCTAGTTGAGTTCCAAGGAAAGAAGACATTAGTCCCTCGGTTCTCAAGATTTCTGACCTTTAATCCAGTTCCTCCTGTTCTGGTGACCCCAACCATATTTCTCGCCTCCCATAGTTTGATTGCTACTTCACAACTGCAATTGTGTTAGTTATGAGTTGTAATGTCCATAACTGATGTGTAGGGTATCCTGAGACCCCAAAGACATTGCTGCCTACAATTTGAGACCCATAGGCAGCTGAGTGCTACCTCAGCCCTGTGCTCGGGTCTCAGATGGGCTGTGTGAATATGGCATATTCCTTAGGCTGAGGGCTTGAGCGCTCTTGCTCTTCCTAGCACAGTTAGTCCTCTCTCCACTTAGGGACATAACTACAAACTGTGCTCTGCAAGGCTCTTAGTGGCGTTGGAGTGCTGTACAGTAAGGTGTGTTCAGCAGAGGAGCAGGTCTTTATTCTGGATATGGGTGGTCCACACTCAGTCCCCCAGTAAAATAGAGGCCTCCTGCACGTGCTGCCGGACCACACGATCCAGCAGGGTGTGCACATCTCGGGCTGCCTGGGCAGCAGCCTCTAGCACCTGCTCCAAGTGGTCTTCATGCAGCCTCGAGTCCATCTCCAGCAGTGCGATCTGGCCTGAGGCTGGCAGCAGGGCCAAGGCTAGCTGGGGCCCTCCGGCAGCTTCCTCTACGTGACTGAGGTCCGCTAGTGCTGTGCCATCCACGAAGCCAGCTGAGCATGCGCATACAAAGTCCCGCATGGGTATCCCGGCATCCATCACTGCCAGCGTGGCTGCGTTCACACACGCTGCATAGGTCCCACCATCTGCCTGCAGCACCTGCAGGAGGCATCAGGATTATCAGACTGACAGCCTCCTGCAACTCAGGCCCACCTCCTTTCCTTAAAGCCCCGCCCCCTGGGGGGAGGGGCCTGAGCCTGCAGGTGGCTCACCTGCACATAGATGTCAATCTGAGAGCGTGGGTGCAGCTGGGTGAGGATGGCCGCCTCGAAGGTCTGGCGTAGCTGCAGCCCCATCTCACAAGACTTCCGGTCCCCATGAGGCCTTCGCTTGCGCTCACCTGTGCTGAAGGTTGCTGAACTATACTGACAGTTCACTAGAGCCCGGTCAGGCAGGGCTCGAGACCGGGAGCCCCGGATCTGGAGAAGAAAGAATAAATAAGCCAGGCCTACCTCCTGGGTCACACTCAGTGGCTCAGCCTTCCTCCTCCTCCTCTTCCTTCAGAAAGAAGCAGCTACTTTGCTTCCAAATCAGAAATGGAGGAAGGACCTACTTTTCAGCCTAAGTCATATCATGTTGGTGCTCCATTTCCTCCCAAATTATTCCCATTGTGGCTGCCATATTTACAAATATCTGATCTGACTGTGTCGCCTTACACACTAACATTTTACTTACCTTCCAGAGACTTCCCATCTCAATTTCCCTGACCATCAAAGCTCTGGATCCTCACCTCCTTGGTAACCCCTCAACTTTCTTTTCTTTTTCTTTTTTCGGTTTTTCGAGACAGGGTTTCTCTGTGTAGCCTTGGCTGTCCTGGACTCACTTTGTAGACCAGGCTGGCCTCGACCTCGCAGTGCTCCTCAACTTTATTTCATCTATTGCTACTCTGTCTACCAATAGTCTGCCCTGCTGTGTTCTATAGAACACCTGACCATCATCCTGGCTTCCTCCCAGAAAGCTGAGCTCCCATAGGCTAAGCAAACGTTAAAACGTGCGTGTTTTGCCGGCCTCGACACAGCACTGCGACACAGTAATAAAGGCAGACATATCATCTAAAGTCCCTGTCTTGGGGGTTTATGTTCCAGTAGAGAAACGAGCGACACGAAAGCCTCCGTAAAATCGACGTAGTAGGTGCAGAAAGATAAAGACGTGTTGTAGCGGCTTGGGAGGTTTCTTCCCCTCAAGACGTCGGAATAATTAGCTCAGAGAACAGGGAGTGAGTGGAGCTTCGCCAGGCTGGCTGAGGCGATGCGGGCAGCCCAGGGTTAAAAAGTAACATAGGGCCCACTGGGAGGGAAGAGTTACACCGTGAGACTTAGGTCTACTCCCCGCGTTCCTGCCGCTTACTCGCCTCGTGAGGCCCGTACACCACCGCCAGCGCCTTGGTGTTGCCCTGCTCGATATAAGCCGAGCCGTCGGCCTGCGCAAACACGCCCATCCGCGCCTGTATCTTGCGTAGCTCCCCCGCGCGCCGACCGTCTATCCGGTAACCCTGATCGGACAGGAGCTCCAGCCCAGCCATGTTGTGCGCACGACGGTTTAGATGACCCGGGTTTCCATGACCTACGGCTTCCGGCGGTCCGTACCTCTCTGGGTCTCGGTGAACTACAGCTTCCGGTGACCTAGTCCCTTTCCGGTCCGAGGGAAGTACGGTTCGCGGCGTCCCCGGCTCTCTGAATGTACTGGTTCGGTCGTTAAGTTCCGGGAAACCGAAGGCCCGGGCCAAACCTGGTTTTGGAGCTCTTTGGGTATTGCTGAAGGAGAGACGCCCTCCGGCTTCTCCCTCCGGACGTCTTCTGTTTGTTGGAGGCGCTGGCTCCGACTGAGACATTCTTTGATCTCTTTTCATTTAATTTTATTTTTTTTTAATTCTTTATTTGTATTGGATGAACTTTTACCTGCATGTATGTATGTGTCACGCGCGTGCTTGGTGCTGGGGAGATCAGAAGAGGGCATCAGAGGGCCTGGAACGGGAGTTCCAGGCCGCCGTGAGCTGTTGTTTGAGTGCTGTTTTTGTCTTTGTGTGGTTTTTACAGTGTGGTTTTTACAGTGATCAGTGTAACCTAGTGCGATTTTTTTTTTTTTTTTTTTTTTTGTTACACGTACACGTGATATTTTCTTTGTGGAGCAGTTTTAAGTTTAGGATTTTGTTTTCCATTTGCTTTGTTAAATCCATGTTTCCCTCCCTTATCTTGACCAGTAAATTTTCTCTATCTCCTGAATGCAAGCACAAAACGCCTGCATTTGTATACCTGCAGCTGTAGAGTAGGTTTTAGAGTTCTGATTATTTTGATTATTTGATCATTTAGTATACACCTTTTTGGAGTGGTTTCACTCAAAATATGAAACCCATAGTCCTGAGTTTTTGTTTTTGCTATGCTGGCTTTTTGTTTGTTTGTTTCTTGACAGGGTTTCTCTGCATAGCCTTGGCTGTCCTGTAACTCCCTCTTAGAGCAGGCTGGCCTTGAACTCAGATCCACCTGCCTTTCCCTCCCGAGTCCTGAGATTAAAGCTGTGTGCTGCCACACCTGGTTGGTGTGCTGTTCTACCTCTCCAAACCCTTAGGAAGTGCGTGCTCTTTCCCTTCAGGACACCCAGCCCACTCTATGTTACAGTCTTCTCTCCAGAGCAAACTCTTCTGAATGCTTATTCTCCCCCAGTCAGGGCCTTGTTGTCTGTGACAATGACACCGTGGCTCTCCTAATAAAGCTCATCTGAAGAATAAGTTCATCTCAGTTTCCTTTCTGTGAATCTGTTATCATCTTTTACCTATAACCACGACAAGAAGTCAGGGGCCGGTGAGATAGCCCAGCTGATCAAGGCACTTGCCACCAGGTCTGAAACCTAAATTCAATCCCCAGAAGCCACATAAAGGTGGAAGGCGAAAACTGACTCTAAAAAGTCGTCTTGAGACCCCCACGTGCACCCATGAATGTGAATAGCTAACAATTTTTTTTTTTAATGGCTAGGTGTGGCTGAGCACTCAGAGGTAGGAGGATCTCTGAGAGTTCCACAAGCAAACAATCACTAAATTATTATATGCTCTGGGTGAGAAAAGAAGATAACATACTTAGAATCTAGACTCACCAGCCCTCCCCTGGAACACAGGGGGAAGTTTAGGAGGACACGGTGGGAATACAACTTACTGTATCTGCCCCCATGGGTGTGAAATAGACAACAAATAGGTAACGCCAAGCCAGATGCTGTGGTCCCACCTATAATCACAGCACTAGGGAGGCTCTGGTAGGAAGGCTGCTTAGTTCAAGGCCAACCCGAGATGTGTGTGTGTGTGTGTATTCAAGCCAGGCGTGGTGGTGCACGCCTTTAATCCCAGCACTCAGGAAGCAGAGGCAGGCAGATCGCTGTGAGTTCGAAGCTAGCCTGGTCTACAAAGTGAGTTCAGAACAGCCAAGACTACACAGAGAAACCCTGTTTCAAAAAATCAAAAGGAAAAAAAAAAAAAAGCTACAACAACAAAACAGCCAGAGATACATATCAAGATTCCAAAAAGCAACAACTGGGTGGCAGTGGTGCGTACCTTTAACCATAGCACTCAGGAAGCGGAAGCAGAGGCAGGTTGATCTCTGTGAGTTGACCTGGTGAGTTCCAGGACAGCCAGGGCTACGCAGAGAAACCCTGCCCCCCAAAAAACCCACCAGGACCCCTATAGTGGAAGGAGAGAACTTCTACTCCTCACAGAGGTTATAGTCTGATGACCTCCATGCTCATCCTGTGGCAGGTACACTCCTGCCCCAGATAGACGAGCCGTCCAAACGAGGACTAGTGGTGACTCAACGCTTTCTTATGTCTCGGGAGGGAAGGGAAAGAACACAAGAGCTGCAGGGGCACAGAGGCTGCAGGGGCACAGAGGCTGCAGGGGCATGGCCTGGTTTCTGGGAGCTAGAGTAGGCAAAGGATCTGTCTGTCACCTGACAGTCTTGTCAGCCTTCCATCTCTAGCTCTGTATGTTCCAGCTTCTCATGTCAGTCTAACCTAATAGAAAGGATGTTGTGTGAAGAAGAAGAAGAGGAGGAAGAGGAGGAGGAAGAGGAGGAGGAGACCCCCTCACCCGATCCCAGCACCTCCACTTGTATCTGTTTTATAGTTCTCATGATCATTAGCAAGGAGTTCATGCTTCTCACCCCCTGACCCCAATCATTCAGCCCCTGGTTAGTACGTAAGAAAATGCATATCACGATTCAAACTTAAAAATTAAAGCCGTGAGCTGAGTATATAATACTGAGTAGAGAGGATGGATAGGTCCCAAGGATGAACCTCTCAAGGCACACAGAACCAGCGTGGGGGACATGGACTCCACACTTCAGTGGGAAGACTGTCAACATTTTAGTACAAGAAAAGCAAGTGGACTGGATAGACTGTGTTCGGCTGGAGAAACAGTCTACCACAAGGACCCCCGTACTAGCCGTTCACAACGTTACCCCCTCACAGTGGGCCAACCCCTGCTGATGGCAGCTTGGCCCAGTCATCTTCAGTCCTTGACCGTCGGCAGCTGGGCCAAGCTGCTCTTACCAGGGCTGTTCCAGCCTGCGGGGCTCGACTAAAACTCAGGAGGGAGGTCACCTGTTGAGAATGCAAGACACAAAGAAGGAGAGCAAGTCTGATTGATCAAACTCTCCAACTTTATTAGTCAGGCAGCAGCTTTTATAAGTCAGAGGGCGGGGAAGCATATTGCTATAGCAACCCAGCTGCAGGCTTTTCTCAAAACACAGGGAATTCCAGGCAGGGTCGTAATGTCCTGCCACACAGGGCATCTTGCTTTGTCTTCTTCTAGCTTTAGTCTAACTGCTGACTCACAACAGGGTCGCTCCCTCTCTATCTGTCCTTAGTCTAACTGCTGAGTCACAACAGGGTCACTTTATCTCTGTCTTTAGTCTAACTGCTGACTCACAGCAGGGTCAGCTAGTTTCTGGTGAAAGGCAAGCTCTGGGAAAAACAGAGACTTAAAGGTGCAGACTTGGATAAGATGGCTGAACATTGGCCATATGGCCTATTGTCTCCAACACAGGGCAGCCTGAGCACCTGCTATCCCTGTTGGGTTTTGGGCCTTGCTGGTCCTTATCACAGGTGGTTATAACTAAATTGCCTCAGGGAATCCAAAGGCCCTCTACCTCACTGTGTGCTGCCAGCCTCAGTGGTTTAGAATGGCAGAATAATGCTGGCCTTCAGCCTGAGGAGTCCAGAGGAGGTCGGTGGCCACCGCTTCTTCCAGTCCCATAGAGTCCTCACCCTGTCTCCTAGTAAGTGTCTTTCCAACCCTTAAGAACAAGGACCTCAACCCTCACACTCTGGCTGTAGAACAGGGACCTTATCACTTTGTTTGTTTGTTTTTGCTATAATCAATTGCCTGGCAAAAACAGATGTGGGAGGAAGGCTTTCCTTTGACTCGGGGTTTGAGAGGACAGCATCCACCATGACCGGAAGGCATAGTGGAGCTCACAGTGGCCGGAGCATGTGGCTGGAGTGTCTTAGGTTTTGGTGGTCGAAAAGCAGAGAAGCAAAACTGCCTCTACTCACCTGGCTTCCTCCTTCTCCCCTTCCAGTGTGTGGCCCCAGCCTGTGGGAAGGAGCACCCATTGCAGCCGACCCTTCCCTCTTCAGGAACCCTTCCCGGGAAATACTCATCAGAAACACTCCTGAAAGTGCCGCACTTGATGGCTTAGACTTTTCAAAGTTTGGTTGTTGAGTTTTGTTTGCTTAGGGGTTTCAAGACAGGGGTTTCTCTGTGTAGCCTTGGCTGTCCTAGACTTTGTAGACCAGGCTGGCCTTTAACTCACAGAGAACCACCGAGTGCTGGGATTAAAGGTGTGTGCCACCATGCTGGGAATTTTTTTTAAAAGTTTTAAAAATTCATATTCTCTGTCTCTTTCTTCCCACCACCGTGTATCTATGTCTGTGTGTGTGTGTGTGTGTGTGTGTATCTGTGTGCACACACACGCGTTCATGCACACATGTGTGCCCTGGTGTTTGAGAGTGCCCCAAAAGCCCAGAAGAGGGTATTGGATCCCTTGGAGCTGGAGCTATAGGCAGGTGTGGCCACCAAACATGGGTGCTGGGATCTGAACTCTGGTCCTTTGCAAGAGCAGCAAGTACTTTTTCTTTTCTTTTTTCTTTTTTTTTTTTTTTTTTTTTTTGAGACAGGGTATATCTGTGTTAGCCTTGGTTGTCCTAGACTGACTTTGTAAACCAGGCTGGCCTTGAACTCACAGCAATCCCCCTGCCTCTACCTCCTGAGTGCAGGAAAGCAGCAAGTACTTTTAACTGTCATCTCCCAGCCCCCAATTTAGGTTTTTCTTAATCCAACCAAATTAACAATCAAAATTAACTATCATGGGGCCTACTACACAAATTTGAGGGCTGTGTTAGGGATGCAATTTGCTAGGAGGTCTCAGAACTCAGGACTCATGCGTGAGAGGACTTAACACGAAGGAGAAATTGAAATCAAAGTCAGCCAAGGGAAAGTTCATGAGGTGAAGTCTAGAAGTAGCCAGGGGCTAGCTTTCAGAGTCCTCTTGGATGCAGACGCGAACGTCATTCCCCCTACAAGTTGGGACAGTGTGTGTTGAGATGCGTTCTGCCCGGGAGGCTCGCGGAAACTCAGGGCTGGGGTTGAGTGTAGCGCTGCATAGACATGCTCTGCTGGGCAGGCACTCAAATTCCTGACTCCCAGAAGAAAGCTCCTGTTCAGCATGAGCTGTATTTGTTTGTACAAACAGTTGAGTCACAGCAAACTACTCTTATCAGGGAATGGCGGGCATCTTCCCAAAACTGCATGCCCAGACACCAGCAGCCTTGCGTTCTGAAGCGTGATCTCAGGCCTGCTGTGTTGACTCCCTTTTTTCACCAGACTCTGTAAAAGTAGGAATACAAAGTTGCAAATTTGGAAGTAAGCAAATAAAATGAGAAAATAGTCCAACATGCAGTAAAAAATTTCAAGTGGAAAAAGTTTATATTGTAAAAGAAAATAAAAGCAATATAATGTTATCTAATGGCCTGATGTAATTAACTGCACCACCTTCCCCTCCCCTTCTTAGATGTATTCACTGACAACCTCTGAAGATAATAATAATTTCTTTAAAAAATGATTTGGAGAATTCTGTGTGTGTGTGTGTGTGTGTGTGTGTACACACATGTACATGCTTCAAAGCTTTCTTTTTAAATATTTATTTTTTTAATGTATATCTGATGTCTGGCCTACATGAATGTCTGAGTGAGCCGGATCCACAGGAACTGGAACTACAGACAGTTGTGAGCTGCCATGTGGGTGCTGGGAATTGAACCTGGGTCCTCTGGAAGAGGAGCCAATGCTCTTAACCACTGAGCCATCTCTCCAGCCGCAATAATAATACTTTTATGATATCACCTTCTTTTTTTTTAAAAGACTTATTTATTTATTATTTTATGCGCATCAGAGTTTTGCTTGTATGTATGGCTACCTAAGTATTCCAGCTCCTCTGGAACTGAAGTTACAGACAGGTGTGAGCTGCTATGTGGGTGCTGGGAACTGGACCCTGGTCCTCTGGAAGAACAGCCAGTGCTCCTAACTGCTGAGCCATCTTTCCAGCCTGATACCACCCTCTACATAGAGAAAGTAACTTAATTTAACTTGATTTTTTTCTTCTCCTTTTTAGACAGAGTCTCATGTAGCCCATGGTGGCTTTGGACTTGTTCTATGGCTGAGGTGACCTTAATATTCCTTTTTTTAATTTTAATAATTTCATACACTTATGCAATGTGTTATGATTATGCATCTGTTGTGCCCTGTCACTTCCCCCACATCTCTACTAGCGCCCTCCTTCTTCTTCCCCGCTAGCTTCCGTTTATACCCCGAGTGTGTGGTGCTTGTACCTCACCAGCTACAGGTGCTATGTGTTCTTGACTCAACGGCCATGTCACATCCAGAAAGACAGTGTTTCGTTGCACTGTCCCCAATCCTTCAGCTCTTACAGTCTTTCCAGCCCCTCTCCGCTGATTTTCCCTGGGTCTTGAAGGGGGTAATACAAATGTCCTACCTTGAAATTCTGATTGCAAGCACTGAGATTATAGGTATGTGCCACTCTACCTAGCTCCAAAATTTTTGAGATGGCCATGGTGTGGGCTTGGCTCAGGGTTAAGAGCACTTGCTGCTCTTCCAATATTAATAGATTCATAAAAGAAAATTGTGTTTCGTTTGTTTAATTTTTTTAGTTTTTTGAGACAAGGTTTCTCTGTGTAGCTTTGGCTGTTTTGGACTTGCACTGTAGACCAGGCTGGCCTTGAACTCACAGCGATCTGTCTGCCTTTGCCTCCCAAGTGCTGGGATTAAAGGCGTGCATCACCATGCCTGGCTCACACTTGCATGTTAATAAGATGGGGGTGCTTGTTTCTTTTAATAAAGAGCTACATCTTGGCTATTTGACAGTATAGTATTGTGGAGCATTTTAGTGTTCTTCGGGGTTGACATTTTGATTTTATATTGTCAATGCTGAGAGTGCCTCTTTGAATAAATATATAGTAAAAAAAATGATAGAATTATGTTGGGACCATTTCAGGAATTAGATGGAAATGTTGTCTTCATCCCAAGCCAACATTCACTTAACAAATTTGTATGAAACTGAAGGCAGCAACTCAAACTGTGTAAATTAAGCATCCTGGGCTGGTAAGCGAGATAGCTTAGCAGGTTACAGTATCTCACAGCAAGTCTGACAACACAACCCGATCCCCGGGGTCCACATAGAAGGAGAGAACTGACTCCCGTCCGTTGAACTCGATACACCCACCACATTCACACGCACAAAGTGAATGAGCATGCCCGCAGGGTGAGGCCAGCTGGAAGACTCAGGGGGTAAAGACACTTGTTGCCAAGACGGATGAACTGAGTTCAGCTCCTGGGACCTGATGGTAGAAGAAAGGAGAGAACAGACTCCTGAAAGTTGTCCTCTGACCTTCACATGCGTGCTGTGTCATGGCATGTGAGTGTACACACACACACACACACACACAAAACAACCCCAAATCAAACAGAACAAAACAAAAATCAAAAACCATCCCAAATTGAGGAGATGATGGCTCAGGTGCTAAGTACTCGTTGCAAGGTCAGATCCTAAGAAACCCATGTAAGTGCTGGGTAAGTGTGGCACTCTGCCTATAATTCTACCCAAGAGGAGGCAAGGGACTCTTGTGAGCAGGCTAGCAAGACTAGCTATATTGATGAATTCTGGGTTTGATTAAAAGACCCTGTGAGGCCCTGCCTGGATGAGCAAGGTGGAAAAGCAATCAAAGATGATGCCTGACATCAACCTATGTTCTCCACATGTATGCATAGACATGTGCACCCACGTATATACATATATACATATACAAATATATCACACATGTGAATAGTGAAATCAGTAAATAAAATTAAACATACTAACACAATACAAGCCAAAGGTAGACTATTGTGTGCTTCCACGCAAGAAGGGAAGATGATAGCAAAATACTAAAATTCATATTTTCTGTAATTAAGTATTATGTATTCCTACAACTAAAGTTACAAAAACTAAAATTTTATAGAATGTTTCCAGAAAGAATTTCAGGAAACTTTGTGTCACAGTAAAATGCTACAATTCATAATACAGTCAAATCTAAGCTGATGTATGTCAGACAGCTTTATTAACTTGGCGTGGTATGTGTGTACAAAGTGTGCATGGTGTGTGTGTGTGTGTGTGTGTGTGTGTGTGTGTGTGTGTTTAGAAATGTGACTACAGTAAAGGCAACCATGACCCACAGTTTAAAAGGCTGAGGTTTGGGGCTGGAGAGATAGCCCACTGATGTAGAGGATCTGGGTTTGGATCCCAGAACCCACATGGTGGCTCACAACCACCCTTACCTCCAGTGCTGGGGGATCCAACACTCTCTCCTGACCTCCCTTATAGTGACATGTTAAGGGAAGCCTTTGTGTCTGGCTTTGAGTGAAATGTTTCGGCGAAGACTTTGCTGTGTTTGGGTTAATCAGTAGAGGCTGAGAAGCTGTTTTGAGACTGTTTGAGCCTTGCAGTGTTGTCTCCCTGGAAAGTCTGCACTTGGTGCTATGTGAGAGCTTGTAGCTGCACAGACCTTGCTCCTAAGACACTCCTGGCAAACCTGGAGTTCTCACTTTTGATTATGGCTAGTCATGGTTGAAAGGGACTGAGATTTGTGTGGGTTGTCTGCTCTCACGGGCAGCAAGGGCAAGCTAACTTTGGTAGTTGGAACCTTTCCCAGCCCCAATTAATCTTGTGTAATGATTGAATAAAGTGACTGGAGTGAGGTAGCTGGGAGTGAGTCTTTTCCAAGGAGGCTGAAGCCCTCTCCTTCTTCGGAAAATAAAGGCTCCGCATTGTGGTGAGCTTCTCTCTCTACCTTTACTTCCTGGCCACTATGGATGCACATGGCGTCCATTCATACATTCAGGCAAAACATGCATATGTATAAAATAAATGAATCTTTAAAAACTTAAAGGTCTGGAGAGATGGCTCAGCTGTTGGGAACACTGACTGTTCTTCCAGAGGACCAGGGTTCAATTCCCAGCACCCGCATGGCAGCTCACAACTGTCTGTAACTCCCAAATCAGACACCCACAGACATACAATGTACATCAAATAAAAATAAATTATTTTTTAAAAATCTTAAAGAAAAATGTTGGGTGGGTGGTGGCACACACCTTTAATCCCTGCACTCAGGAGGCAGAGGCAGATGAATCTCTGTGAGTTCAAGGCCAGCTTGGTCTATAGAATGAGTTCCAGGACAGCCAGGGCTACACAGAGAAACCCTGTCTCAAAAAACTAAGAGGAGAGGGGCGGGGAGAGAGAGAAAGAGAAAGCTGAGTTTTAGATAAGCTGTGTTCAGGTAGCTCTTACAGCTAAAATATTCTGTAAGTTCTTAGGACTTTGTTAAGTTTGAAGAATCCTGGTAACAGATCTCTTTCACGTATTGTACAATTAAGTGACTTAAGGGCTTTCTGAGTTCCTCTTTCTTGGATTACCAATACCTATTAGCTACTTTCATCAGCACTTTGTGTTATAGAAAGCATGCGTCAGGAGGAGGCAGCTGTGTTTCTAGATGCTATTTCCACACCCGAACAACAGTTTGTCAGGAAGTGACTGGTCCCCCTGAACCCAAACTAGGTGCATCCCAATTTAACCTCGTGAGGCTGCATTGATGATCTGCAGAAGGATCAAACGTTCAAGGCCATCGTTGGCTACTTAGTGAACTCAAATTCAGCCTGGGCTGTTCAAAATCTTGTCTGAAATTTCTTTTCTCCAGACAAGATCTCATTCACTATATGGCTCTAACTGGATAGTGGACCAAGGCTGGCCTCTAATTTACAGAGAGAGTCTGCTTTCCTTCTTGCAAATGTTAGGAGTAAAGGCATGTGCCATTGTGCTCAGCTCAGAACTGTTGTTTGTTTGTTTGTTTGTTTGTTTGAGACACAGAGGGTTTCTCTGTGTAGCCTTGGCTGTCCTGGACTAACTTGTAGACCAGGCTGGCCTCGAACTCACAGAGCTCTGCCTGCCTCTGCCTCCCGAGTGCTGGGATTAAAGGTGTGTGCCACCACACCCAGCTTCAAATGCTGATTCCTGTGCCAGCAGAGAGTACAGACTGGATTTTGGTGTTGTTAAGGCTCATTTGTCCCCGGGCCACACCTTTAATCCCAGAACTCAGGAGGCAGAACCAGGTGGATCTCTGTGAGTTCGAGGCCAGCCTGGTCTACAGAGTCCAGGACAGCCAAGGCTACACAGAGAAACCCTGTCTGGGGAGGGGGGGGAAGGCTCATTTGTCTCTTCCTGGAAGAGACTGGCACCTGGCAGGCATCTTGGTATGTACCTTCAGCAGATTGTGCTCCCACTCTCTTAGGCTGCTGAGACGTTTCAGACAAACAGTCCTGAGTGATAAGCTTATTCTAGGCGACATAGGCTATGAGGCGGGCTGTTCATGTACAGCACTGTTCCGTGGCTGGTAAGGAATCTGGGGACCTGGGATGGAGATGTTAGAAAAGGGACCACAGGAGGAGGACAAAATCATGTTCAGAGCAGATGACATAGTATAAGGGCCCAAGGTCCTTGGTCTCTGCTGTACAGGCTGGCTAGTGGCGGTCACATCAGATGTTACAATTTGGAACATCCTTCAAAAGCCCATGCTGGGGGGGTGGGCTAGAGAGATGGCTCAGCGGTTAAGAGCACTGGTTTCTCTTCCAGAAGTCCTGAGTTCAATTCCCGGCACCCACATGGCAGCTCACAACTGTCTGTAACTCCAGTTCCAGGGGACCCAACACAGACATACATGTGGCCAAAACACCAATGCAAATAAAATAAATAAATTACAAAAGCCCATGCTTTGAAGGCAAGGCTTGGTCTCTAGCTTGGTGCTACTGGGAAGGGGAAGGAGGGGCTTGTGAAAGGAAGTTAGATTGTTGAGGGCAAGCCTTGAAAGGAGATAAATGGATCTTGTCTCCCCGCCCACCCCCCCCCCCTTTTTTTTGTCCTGAAGTGAGTGATTCCTTTTACAGTTGGGGGTTGGATAGCCGGGCATGGTGGTGCACAGAAAAACCCTGTTTCAAAAAACAAAAACAAAAAAAGAGACCAACTGCCCACCCCCACCGCCAGAGCACTGGGATTTAAGTAAGATGTGCACCACTCCTGGATTTAACAGATATTTCTTAAATGGTTAATGTCAGGTCCAAAGGAAACTCCATTTCTTCAAATTTTGGTGCTTAGAAAGTTCCTCAGGAACTTGTGAAGCTCTACCAGAAAAAGCCGTTTTTTTTTTCCTTATCACTGACTGGAAGGACACACAGCTGTGGTAGCTGTTACTACCAAAAAGCACACGGGCCTCTGTGGAAAGGAGTGTAAGCATTGTCCCAGGTGAAAGTGGTCTTGGTGGGCTTTGCCCTTGGACACACCACAGATACTCCCTGAGATTAACCTTGAAATAGACTGGGTAGAGCCATCCTGGGCCTGGAATTGAGGAAGCGGACTGGGGACTCCACCCGGATTATTGTGCTTCTAATCGACCCTCGATGGGAGGAGGAGACTGGCCCTTGCAATTGAGAGACAGACAGACAGAGAGGACGAGGTGGGCAGCAGGTTTGGACCAAGCTCGAGCACACGTGGATCCAGAAAAGGATCAGCTAACAGTCTGGACCAGCGCGCAGGCCAGAGACACCTAGGGACCCGTCCCCGTGGAACGGCTACCGGAAGGTTCACTCTTGTTTTCCTTTAACCCTTTTTCCCTCTTGTGTAAGATAATTGGGTTGTATAATAAAATTTAATTGTTAAAAAACAGAGCCAACAGGCCTCATTATCACAAGTGCCTGTAGCCCTTTTCAGAGTCCATGCTAACACCCCAGCTCCTCTCACCTCCTTGTCACCCCAAACTTCCCTAGCTCGAGGGCTTCTCTGCCCCCCACTACTCATTTCCCCTGCTCTTTCAGGTGTGTTCTCCCTGGCTCACGATCCTTGGTTTTCCTGACTCCCTCTTCTTCCTCTCTTTCCTTTCCTGCGCTCTCCCTGCCTCTACTTCTATTTTGCTTCTACTTCTGTCAAGGCCAGGTCCAGTCTGCTGGCCATGTGCATCGGCTTCTTCCTCCTCTCTCTGCTGTCCTCTCTCATATCTACAATAAAAACCTTCCACTTAACCATACCACAGAGGCATTGTGTCCTCAGTTTATACTTTTAATGTGTATTAAGATGCAGAAGTGAGAATGTAACCCAAAAGTATTTATTTATTTTTGGTTTTTCAAGACAGGGTTTCTCTGTGTAGCCTTGGCTGTCCTGGACTCGCTTTGTAGACCAGGCTGGCCTCGAACTCACAGCAATCTGCCTGCTTCTCCCTCCTGAGTGCTGGGATTAAAGGTGTGTGCCCCATGCCTGGCCAACGGTTTTAAAATTTTTTATTGTCGTTGTCTTTTCTAGATAGGGCTAGTACCCCAAAGTTTAAAGCAAAGGAGACAGATATAAAATGAAGGCAGAGACATTAAGCTTTCTCCTATTTTTAGTTTACTATTGATTATCTGCAGGTCTGCAGTCAGTGCTTTGGGAGGCTCTGAGTCTTTGTGACAAATTCAATATATTTAGGAGCTCACAGCCATCCCTGGTGTTCTGGCTTCTCGGGAGTAGATACAGCTTTGTGTCCTGGATGCTCAGGAACAAACCTGTCTACACAGAATGACGCTGAAATCTCTTCTATGGAAAACTTGAGATGGGTGTCCAGGTGTGGTGGTGCACGCCTTTCATCCCAGCACTTGGGGAGGCAGAGGCAGGTGGATTGCTGTGAGTTTGAGGCCAGCCTGGTCTACAAAGTGAGTTCAGGACAGGCAGGGCTACACAGAGAAACCCTGTCTTGAAAAACCAAAGAAAGAAAGAAAAAAGAAAAAGGAAAAACTTGAGATGTTTCTCAGGGCATTCTCATTTTTTGGGTGGGCAGAGAGCAGACTTAACAGTACATTCCAGGCATTTTAGCTCATCTTCATTAGGTCAGATGCGGGCTGGTACCACACCTTTATGTAAGGGTCTGAGATAGCCCAAGGTCATGTTGGCTTCTATCTGCTGCATTCCATCCCCACACACTCATGATGCTGTAATCAGTCTCTTCTCTGACTGGCTTCTACAGAGGACTTGCAGGTGTGGTTCTCAGCAGGGTCTCCCCAACCCCCATTCTCCGAACCTGACTTTGTTACCTTTCTAGCCGGCTTGCCACTTTTCTGCTGATGGCTCTTCCCTGAGGTGGCCACTGTCTTCTGTTGTCCTCCGGCTGAGTTGCTCAGCAGCTGGGAGACAGTGAACCCTTTCTCCTCCTACTTGTACCAAGAGGGTCTGTGTGCCGCTGGGAACAATGTCTCTTTTCATCAGATTGAGGCCCTGTGTTCCTGGTCCACAAGAGGAGGTTAGAAGGATGGTAGGTTTATCAATTCAGCAACTCAGTCCCGGAGCGAAACTTATTCGCCATCCATGGAAGCAAGGGGAGAGCTCCTAAAAGCATTCATGGTTCTTTTTTTTTTGGTTTTTGGAGACAGGGTTTCTCTGTGTAGCCTTGGCCATCCTGGACTCACTTTGTAGACCAGGCTGGCCTCGGACTCACAGCGATCCGCCTGCCTCTGCCTCCCGAGTGCTAGGATTAAAGGCGTGCGCCACCACGCCCGGCCCATGACTTTTTCTTTTCCCCAGAGACAGGTTCTCTGTGTAGCCTTTGATGTCCTGGAACTCTCTCTCTCTGTAGATCAGGCTAGCCTCAAACCCAGAGATGCACCTTCTTCTGCCTCCAAGTTATGGGATTAAAGGTGTATGCCACCACAGCCTGGCTTTTAGTAGATCTTAAAACACTTTTGCTTTGTCGTATGACCCTGGCCAATATCCGTTGTGAAAAGGTTACCTAACCATGTTGGGGGACCCGCCCCTGTCAGGGTTCTCAAGGTCAAGGCCAGGAGCATGCCTACCATTTTTCCCTCACATTCTCTAGTCCCAGAGCAGTTCAGAGTCCAGTAAACAAGAGTGGCTGATGCAGGGCAGGAAGCACATGAGGAGGAGGAACATTGATGCCTGATATCCACATCACAGTAGCCAAGCAGAGGCCGCCACCTGGTCTCCTCCGGCCAATTGGGAGGAGTTGGTTCTGCCAGCAGTGGGGGACCAGGGAAGTTTAGAGGTACAAAATTTGAGTGAGTCCACTCAAAGCTCCTCAACTAGTTTCTGAATGAAATAAATAAATAAAAAAGGAAAGAAACGTGACTTCTCCTAGGTATGGTGGAGGAGAGAGTTTAGATCTGTGGGAGAGCATAGCCAGAGGCAGACACATCTGGGAAGAGTCCAGAGTGGTCATGACCCTGAACCATGTGGGCAGATGGGAAGGAGAAGGGAGAGAGGGGAACCAAATACTGCAGCCAGGAGGTCAAAAGAAGTGAAAAAGAGGCACAGAGAGCAGGCAACCAAAATGTCTGGATTATAAAGGGACGAGCCTCTGTGGGAAGGGCAGCCCGGGACTGGGCTGCAGAGTTCAGGGTAGAGGGTGGAGTGTGCCAGCCGTACCCTGTAACAGCTAGGGACTGGGGTATGCTGGGAGAACCTGGAGGCCAGGTCTGCTTTGATATGTTAAAGAGACACCTCAGCCGCTTGGCCCAGGTTTGGAACTTACCAGTTTCAGTGCATGGACTCTGCCATACAAACCCTAAACATACCAGCTGGACAAGCCTGCTAATGTAGTACTGGGAGATGGAGAGAGGAAGGCCACTTGAGCCTGGCCAGTATTGTCTCAAACCCTGGGACAAATGGCTGAGGTGCCACCACCTTCACCATACCTAGGAGCAGTCCTGTCTTTCCTTTTTGTCTTTTTTTTTTTTTCAATTCACCCAGCGATTTGGGGTCAGCTTGAGCAACACAGCAAGATTCCTTTTCTTTTTAATTTTTCATTATATTTGTAGTTCCGTGTGCACATGTAGGGAGGGGCATGTGAGTGCTATGGCGGGGGTACGGGTCAGAGGACAATTTACAAGAGTAGGTTCTTGTCTTCTACCCTGTGGGCCTTGGGGAATCAAACTCTGGTTGTTGAGCCAGGCAGTGTGTCGCACACCTTTAATCCCAGCACTTGGGAGGCAGAGACAGGCGGATCTCTGTGTGAGTTCGAGGCCAGCCTGGTCTACAAATTAAGTCCAGGACAGCCAAGGCTACACAGAGAGACCCTGTCTCAAAAAACAAACAAACAGCAAACAACAAAAAAACCAAAGTTGACTGCACAGACTTATCATTTTACAAGACAAGCTGGATGGAAGAAAGTCCTGTATAAAAGCCCAGTGTAAAGCCGGCTGTGGTAGCACCTGCCTGGATCGCTGTGAGTTCAAGGCCAGCCTGGTCTACAAAGCAAATTGATGATAGTCAAGGCTACACAGAGAAACCCTGTCTCAAAAAACCAAAGAAGAGGAGGAGGACGAGGAGGGAGAAATAATCATCCAAGGACCTGTGGCAGTGTCTGGGTATCTCTGAAGAAGAAAGAGAAGAGGAGGAGGAGGAGGGGGAGGAGAAATCATCCAAGGGCCTGTGGCAGTGTCTGGGTATCTCTTGTGGTCCAAGCTTCAGAGTCAGAAATCAGATGAAACCTGCTGCGGACAGGAAGCCTGGGCCCTGGCAGTCTTGGAATGCAGAGGTGGGGTCAGATGCTTACCTCACAATGGCAGGGTCTCCTTTTTCTGGCCAGCTCCCCGACCACTGGCCTGCCCCTGGGCATGTCCCTTCTCAGCAGCTATGAGGGACTTCGGCAGGAGATCCGTCGTCTGGCACAGGAGAATGAAGAACTCCGGCAGCTGGTGCAGCTCATCCAGGAGAATCAAGAGCTAAAGCTAGTCCTTAGGAGCAGGGGCAGCCTGGGCTTCTATAGCTCCAGCTTCCTGGCAGAAGTGACAACCAATCCCAGGCTGTGCAGGCGGAAGACGATCAAATTCAAGGATGCTGAGCGAGGTGAGCTGCAGGCATCCTTCAGCGCTCTCTTATCCAATGTGCGCCCAAATGGAAAAAAGAATTCTGCAAAAAACCTGGCCTCCTGGAGCGTGACCATGTTGGGTGCTGGTGGTAGGTAGCGGGAGACGGGGCAAGCCCAGGGAAGGGGTAGGATGGCTGAACTCTTGGAAACCCGTACAGGAGAGAGGAGAGGAGTCTCAAGGCTGGGGCGGGGGAAGCTTTCCAGGCTAAGAAACACTTAGCGCACATGCCCTAGGGTTGCAGCCAATTGGCTGTGAGGTTGATGCAGAGGAAAGAGGGTACCGGAAGGTTCTTGCAAAGCAGAGGGAGGTTGAGGGAAGACTACAGGCTCTGGGTATGCGCGCTCTCTCACACACACACACACACACACACACACACACACACACACACTTTCCATACTAGGAGTAGAATGAACTCAGGGCTTCTTGTATGCTAAGGAAGTAATCTACCACTGAGCTACCATCCAGCCCTCTCTATTTTTATTTTTTGAAATAAAAATCTCACTAAGCTGTACTGGGATTACAGGCCTGCACCATAGGCCTTACTCTGGATTTATTTAGAAAGCTGAAGTGAGGCTGGGCGTGGTGGCGCACGCCTTTAATCCCAGCACTCGGGAGGCAGAGGCAGGTGGATCTCTGTGAGTTCGAGGCCAGCCTGGTCTACAAAAGCGAGTCCAGGACAGCCAAGGCTACACAGAAAAACCCTGTCTCAAAAAAAAAAAAAAAAAAAAAAAAAAAAAAAAGAAAGAAAGAAAGAAAGAAAGAAAGCTGAAGTGAAAGGACTTCTGGCAGACTGGGCATCTACCAAATGAGGAAGGGACATGAGGGCAGTTTTGAATGCCTGAGGGCACAAGGCAATGTGTGAAGGAATGCAGCCCAGAGCCTGCAATTCTAATACAAAGCCAGCTCGCCTGCAACCTGGCCTCTAGGCCCAAGTAGGCTTTGAGAGTCAGCAGGGCACTTAGTCTGGGGGTGGGAGGTTTGGGTGTGTGCCCCAAGCCTGTGTGATATCTGACCTAGCACACTGGATAAAGCCTGGGGGTTCAACTAATTTCTTTCTTTTTTTTTTTTTTTTTGGTTTTTCAAGACAGGGTTTCTCTGTCCTGGGCTCACTTTGTAGACCAGCCTGGCCTTGAACTCACAGTGATCCACCTGCCTCTGCCTCCCGAGTGCTAGGATTATAGGCGAGCTCTGCCACGCCCAGCTTAACTGATTTCCTAAGGTCCCAGAAGCTAGCTGCTCCTCAGCCCCCCCCCCCTCAAGGGTAGCATCCCCACCCACACAGCGGATAATTTTCACCTGCCTCTTCCACTCTGGATGCTAAATGGCTCAGGCCTGACCTGAGCCCCACCCTCTGCAGAGGCCCTGTCTTCTAGCCAGCACAACTGAGGCCCCCTTGACTGTCCTAGAAAGTATAGCGATGGTGGCCTAGTGTGAAGGATCTGCTTTTTTGGGACTAAAACCCCACAAAGGAACAGCAAACCCTGACCCCCTCTTTGGTCTAAGTTTTGGTTGTCTAGGGGCCTCCTTTGTCTGTGTACTTTCTCCTCCTGCAAGTCAGGCCCACTTAAGGTGGGCTAACAAATGGAAGACTAGAGGGCAGGGAGTAAGTCATCCTGCTGACCTGGGTGAGGGGGAACACCAGTTTCAGCTGCGTGTTTGTCTCCCTACAGGAGAGACATCTCGGTGTAAATGAGCCGTTGCTGCACTGTGGGGTTGACCCGGATGTGAGCAGAGGCCTTTTGCATGCTTAAATAAGAGGATTTTCCTGGAGGCAGGAGGCCCTTCCAGATCCTTCTATCTTTCATTGTTCCTTGCTGGGTCCTTTCCACCCACCCCAACTCCTGCCTCGGGTCCTCCCACACCACCGGAGAACAGCCTGAGTACATAAGAAATGTTACTTTAGGGAGCAACCAGTTACATAGACACCTGAAGGTGGGTGTCAAGGGTGCCCACGCTCGGCTACCCAGAATTCGCAGAGAGCTACGATAATTCTGAGAACCAAGGTGCCCTTGAGCCAAAAGCGCTTGGTCCGCCCCTAGCTGGCAAGGGCCACTCTGTCAATCGGGGTGGATTGCTCTGGGCAAAAGAGGAGGCAGGCGCTCAGGCTCGGCCAGCACTTACATAACCCAGAGTGCCAAGCACGCCAGGCTAGTGTGTTGGGAGGTGGTGGTAGGGAGGCTTTCTACAGGCCCCTCCCCGAGGTGGGGGCAGGGCCACCGGGAAGCTCCGCAGGAGAACTCTGATTCAGCAGGTGGGGGGGGTTCTGTGCTACTGCTTTTCCTACTTCTGTCTCAGGGCCCTGCTGTTCCCGTCTGCCGCGGTCTCCCGGCTTTAGCCTCTCCCCACCGTTGTACCGGTTCTGCCGGGTTCCAGTGGCCATAAGGCCTGGGCTGGGAGACTTGAGCAAAGCGGGAAGTGGAGCTATTCCTTACCTGCCCACCCTAACTCAGGTGCCTTTTCCTGCCGAAGGAACCCAGCCTCCCTCAGCGTGAAAGGGTTCCAGAGTCCTTTTACCTTTACTTCAGGTCCCCCCCAACCTCAGGCATAACCCCACCCCCCACTCCCCTACCCACCGGTGACAGGTTCTTCTGTCCAGGTCTTCCAGGGCTACCAGCTGAAGAGCCACTACTGGACTCCATGGGCAGCCCAGAAGGGCGCTTCCATTTTGCCATCGACCGCGGTGGCACCTTCACGGATGTCTTTGCCCAGTGCCCAGGAGGGCATGTGCGTGTCCTGAAGCTGCTCTCAGAGGACCCTGCCAACTATGCAGACGCGCCCACGGAGGGCATCCGCCGCATCCTGGAGCAGGTGGGCCAGGGCAAAGCAGGGGGGTGTGGGAGAGGGAGACCCCGGCCTGCCTGAGGTCTCACACTGACTATGTGGTCCCCAGGAGGGGGGTGTGCTGCTGCCTCGAGACCGACCGCTAGACACCAGTCGAATTGCCAGCATCCGAATGGGTACCACAGTGGCCACCAACGCGTTATTGGAACGACGCGGAGAGAGGGTGGCGCTGCTCGTGACTCGGGGTTTCCGAGACTTGCTGCATATTGGCACCCAAGCCCGCCCAGACCTCTTTGACCTGGTGAGTTCTCCCATGCCAGCTGGGTGCTAGGTGACGCTTGTGAACTCCTCCTTTCCCAGCCAAGGCCTTGTGGGGAGGTCTGTGAAGTAATGAGTCCACTAGGGTGACAGGCATGAGGAGCTAGCAGCACCTGTGCGCCCCATGCTTCCAAGCAAGCCTATGGCGCCCAGTCAGTTCAAGCCAGCACTGTGCAGGGTGACGACTTTGAGATTCCTGGAAAAAGCCGCCCCCTGCGGGTAGGGTGGTTGGTTCTACCCCCACTTAAGGGCTTGGGTGCAGAGGGAAGCCTTCTGGGTGGGCCTTGCTGGGCCGTTTTGACTGTCTCCTCACTTTTTGGGAACACATCCCCGTGCCTGCACTGCCCACCCATCCACGCAGAACCCCACAGAACCCTCGGGCCTAGGTCTCTTCTGAGTCTCTCTCCCTGTCCTCAGGCCGTTCCCATGCCAGAGGTACTGTATGAGGAGGTGCTGGAGGTGGAAGAGCGAGTGGTGCTGTACCGCGGAGAGCCAGGCGCGGGGTCTCCTGTCAAAGGTGCGCATGGTGTTGACAGCTCCGGGGTGAGATGCTTGGGGTAGGCAGACCCTGGCAACTTTTGAGTCGGGGGGGGCTATGGGCTCTTTCAGGCCGTACCGGGGACCTGCTGGAGATACAGCAGCCCGTGGATCTGGGAGCCCTGCGTGGGAAGCTGGAGGCGCTCTTGTCTCGGGGCATCCGCAGCCTGGCAGTGGTGCTCATGCACTCATACACGTACGTCCGTGAGTGAGGGCTGCTTACCGCGGGTGGCGGCCAGATCCAGAGGAAATCTGGAAAGGTGTTGGGTGGGAGGCACAGACACCCCCTGGGTTCTCGTTGTAGGTGGGCCCAGCACGAGCAGCAGGTGGGCGCGCTGGCCTGGGAGCTGGGCTTCACACATGTGTCCTTGTCCTCGGAAGCCATGCCTATGGTACGCATCGTTCCTCGGGGGCACACGGCCTGCGCGGATGCTTACCTTACTCCCACCATCCAGCGCTACGTGCAGGGCTTCAGCCGAGGCTTCCAGGGCCAGCTAAAGGTGAGGCCTGTTGACTACCCTGCTCGGAGCCCTAGCCTTGCACCACCCGCCCAGCACATCACTGCTCACTCTCCCTATTCACAGGATGTGCAAGTACTCTTCATGCGCTCTGATGGTGGCCTGGCACCCATGGACGCCTTCAGTGGTTCCCGGGCTGTGCTTTCTGGCCCTGCTGGCGGTGTGGTTGGCTACTCGGCTACCACCTACCAGCTGGAAGGTGGTCAGCCGGTCATTGGCTTTGACATGGGAGGTATGAAGGCTAAAGTATGTGTGTGCGAGAGGCAAGAGCCAGCTAGCTGCCTAGTTTGAGGAAGCTTAGGGTGTGGGTATTGGGGTGACCCCTAGTATCTTATCCTCCCCCCCGCCCCCCCCCGCATTAGGCACATCCACAGATGTGAGCCGTTACGCTGGAGAATTTGAGCATGTCTTTGAGGCTAGCACAGCTGGTGTCACCCTCCAGGCTCCCCAGTTGGACATCAACACAGTGGCAGCTGGTGGGGGTTCCCGCCTCTTCTTCAGGTCAGCTCTTATCTCTTCAGTTGGGACCTCTCAGTTTTTTCATCCTCCCGACTCTAATTTTACTCCTTTAATTCCCCCACTTAGGTCTGGCCTTTTTGTGGTTGGGCCAGAGTCAGCAGGTGCCCACCCAGGTCCTGCCTGCTACCGCAAAGGTAAGAGCTAGCCTCTGCCCTGCCAGGTCTCTTCTTCTTCCCATGGTGCTCTAGGCCTATCGTACTTCTTTGGCTCCGTCCCTGCTGCCCACTTCTGGTTTGCTCCTCTGGCCTCCAGCTTACGCGCTGTACCTTCTTCCCAGGGGGTCCTGTGACAGTGACAGATGCCAATCTGGTCCTTGGTCGCCTACTGCCTGCCTCCTTCCCCTGCATTTTCGGGCCAGGAGAAGACCAGCCACTGTCCCCAGAGGCTTCCCGAGAGGCACTAGAGGCTGTGGCCTCTGAGGTCAACAGCTTCTTGACCAATGGACCCTACCCAGCTTCTCCACTAAGTCTGGAGGAGGTAGCCATGGGGTTTGTGCGGGTGGCCAATGAAGCCATGTGCCGGCCTATCCGTGCGCTCACACAGGTATGCCCCCTTCGCCTACCATCACCTGCCTGTGATGGGTAGAGGGCTGTCAAGGGTAGGAAGGACTATTTATTGACCCTTCCCAAACCATCAGGCACGAGGCCATGACCCCTCAGCCCACGTACTGGCCTGCTTTGGAGGAGCTGGTGGGCAACACGCTTGCGCCATTGCCCGCGCCCTGGGCATGGACACTGTACATATTCACAGGTGGGTCTGCATATGAGCACGTACCCTTTGGCTGAGGGAGTTGGCTTTGAGGAATGTCCCCACACCACTGTGCCACTCATCTCTGCAGGCATAGTGGGCTGCTGTCAGCACTCGGACTGGCCTTGGCAGATGTGGTTCACGAAGCACAGGAGCCCTGTTCCCTGACTTACACACCTGAAAGCTTTGTGCAGCTGGACCAGAGACTGAGCAGCCTGGAGAAGCAGTGTGTGGATGCCTTGCGGGCCCAGGGCTTCCCTAGGTAGACTCATGGACCACTGAATGCAGGGCTGGCTTTATCTCTACCACCCCTTTGGTGGTATACCACTGGATGACTCCCCAGATGTTCCTGGGTCTTCGGGTCAATGGTCTGAGGGTGCCTGAGGAAGCAGGAAAGGCACCTTCAGAAGGCACTGGGTGAGTGTGCCAACCTGCTTCCTGTAGGTCTCAGATCAGCACCGAGAGCTTCCTGCACCTTCGCTACCAAGGCACTGACTGTGCTCTCATGGTGTCTGCCCATCAGCATCCAGCCACAGCCCACTCGCCTCGTGCTGGTGACTTTGGAGCAGCGTTTGTTGAGAGGTACATGCGGCCCTCCTGTGAGTCCATCACGTGGCCTGTGGGGACGGTTGCTTTGTTCTGATTGCTCCCTTGGATGGGTGGGGTGCAGGTACATGAGAGAGTTTGGCTTCATCATCCCTGAGCGGCCAGTGGTCGTTGATGACGTGAGGGTGAGGGGAACTGGCCGGAGTGGACTTCGCCTGGAGGACACCCTCAAAGGCCAGACTGGACCTCCCCGTGTGGACAAGGTTGGAAGCCTTGCTCTGCTGGTCAGCCTACGTCCTCAGGACCTGGGGACAAGAATTGATGGGGAAGAGGCTCAGCCATGTTGAGGGTACCCCCCCAAAAATGGTCTAGGAGCCCAGTTCATTCCACATCCTCTGCAGGTGACCCAGTGCTACTTTGAGGGGGGTTATCAGGAGACCCCTGTGTACCTTTTAGGAGAGCTAGGCTATGGGCACCAGCTCCAGGGGCCCTGCCTTATCATCGACAGCAACAGGTAAGCCTGGGTTGGTATAGCCTTGGAGGGGTTATTGCAGGGCCCTTTACAGCAGGCCCCCTGTCCCAGGGCTGCAGAGGTTCATTCACTGGGGTATCCCCAGACATGGAATAGTGACATTCCTGGTTGGGGAGAGGTGGTGGCCAGCCTTCTTGTAGCGCCTCTGTGTCCCCTGCCCCCCCCCCCAGCACCATCCTCGTAGAACCAGGTTGCCAAGCAGAGGTGACGGAGACAGGGGACATCCGCATTTCTGTAGGAGCTGAGGCTCCCAGCGTGGCAGGCACCAAGCTTGACCCCATCCAGCTGTCTGTTTTCTCACACCGCTTCATGAGCATTGCTGGTGAGTGGGCACTGCTGGCCTGCGTACAGGCTGGCATGTCTGATGTAGGGCACGGGCGGGGCAGGGTTACATACTAGGCAAAAGTACAGACAAATGGGGGGCAGCTAAGAGCATTGGCTCTTGTTACATGTGGTAGCCTGGCAGGTGTGTGCTATGAGGAAGGGCAGGGCCATCCCTGGTGGTGGGGTGGGCAGTGTGGCTTTGGCTCTGCAATTGTGCCCTGTGCTGCAAAAGCAGGCCTCGGACAGGGCAAGCCTGTTCCTCTTCTCGTCAAGAGCCGTCTGAGGGATAGGACACAGGCATCCACTGTGAGCTCCTCTGTTCAAGGTCGGGCCATAGGCTTTCAGGAGCCCAGGGGTGGTCTTGGGGACCAGGTTCTTGGTTCACCAGTCAGGGAGAAAAGATGATGCATGACCCCAGGCTGGCTGGAAAGGAAGAGCTCTTTTCATAAGCTACTGTATGCCTGGCTGCAGTCTTACTGTTTAAGAATCCATGCTGCCGGCCAGATTAATCCCAGCACTCAGGAGGCTGAGGCAGGCGGATCGCTGTGAGTTCAAGACCAGTCTAGTCTACAAAGTGAGCCTAAGACAGCCAAGGCTACACAGAGAAACCCTGTCTTAAAAACCATAAAAAAAAAAAGAAAAAAAAAAAAGAATCCATGTTGCCACCCTAGTCTTCCCCAGGACACAGAAAAAAAGCTGCTGGGTCTTGGACTTGGGCCCAAGAGGCCTTGACATTGTGGGTCCTGGGCCTCTTTCTTGGCATCATGCATGTGGATAATGGGGCCACCTGGCCACTCTGTGCCCCCAGAGCAGATGGGCCGCATCCTACAGCGTACAGCCATCTCCACCAACATCAAGGAACGCCTCGACTTCTCCTGTGCCCTCTTTGGGCCAGATGGGGGCCTGGTCTCCAATGCGCCCCATATTCCTGTGCACCTGGGCGCCATGCAGGAGACTGTACAGTTCCAGGTGTGGTGACAGTGACGTCCTCTGTTCTGCCCCCTCCCTTGCTCCATGACCTCCCCTTCCTTTCTCACTCTGTCCGTGCCTTCCTGGTTTCAGATTCAGCACTTAGGAGCTGATCTCCATCCTGGTGACGTGCTTCTCAGTAACCATCCCAGTGCAGGGGGCAGCCACCTTCCAGACCTGACTGTCATCACACCGGTGAGGCGGGCTGCCATGGTTACTATTAGGGGGGGACAGAGGCTTTTGGTGCCACTGACAGCTGCTGTCCACATCTTAGGTGTTTTGGCCAGGCCAGCCGCGGCCTGTGTTCTATGTGGCGAGCCGAGGACACCATGCGGACATTGGAGGCATCACACCAGGCTCTATGCCTCCTCACTCTACCACACTGCAAGAGGAAGGTGCCGTTTTCCTGTCCTTCAAACTGGTCCAAGGAGGAGTCTTCCAGGAAGAGGGTGAGCTGGTGAAGGGTCACTGTGAGGATTTGGCCGGCAGGGGGGTGTGGTCGCTACCAGGAACCAGGCTGGGTAGGATCCTGATACCCAGCTGATCTATCCTGATAGTATCCCCTCAGGCCTGCCTTGTGCCTTGGGAGAGACAAATGGTGACCTCTCAGGGCAGTTGTTAAATCTGGACCAAAGATGGTCTCCTAGAAGATGGTTTTGGGGTGGGGAGTCGGCCAAGACACCCAGGAGGGGAGAAGATAGGAGAGGTCATTTCAAGGTTGGTGATGGCTGCAGAATCCCCGGGAGCTATCTAGGTCTGAGTCTCAGTGGCTGGGCAGTGGAGCAGCTGGTCAGGGTGCACACCTTCCTACAGAGTGACCCTGAGGGTGGACAGAGTGGTCAGATGGCACAGCTGCGGTCACCCTCAAAGATAGTGGGTATCCGTGTGGTAGAGGATGGAAGGAATTGTTTGGGAACTAAAGTTTGTGCAATCCAGAGATTGTGGAGTCAGGCTGGGTAAGGACAGGATAGAGGTTTTACATCGAGCAGCATAGAGCAGCTGCAGGCAAGATGAAGGTACTGGAAAAGACAACCTTGCTCTGCTCTGCAGTCACAGGGTCTGAGAACTCAAAACAAAACAAAACAAAACAAAAAACAAAACGAAACAAAAAACAACCACATCCTGCCGTCAAGGTGATGAGGGCAGGGAAGAGGGTGGGGGTAACCCACTGGCCACTCTGGGTGTCACAGATACATAGGATAACCTTGATAATTGGGAACTGAGGTGGATCATGGGGACACAAGTATAAACATACGGCTGAGGGTACAAGTGGCTAGTAGACCTCAGAGAAGACCGGGACAGAGACTGGAATATGAGGGGATTTCTCTCCAGGTATCGTATAGTCTCTGGCTAGGCACTTCTTATAGGCGTGAGAGAACCTTGTGTAGATGTAGCAGGACTGAGGCAGGACGGACAGATGCTTGATAGTCTTTATGCGTGCTTGCCTGAGTGCGTGTTTCTGTATGTGCACCACATGCATTCAGGCGACCCTCAGGGACTGGAGTTCTAGACAGTTCCGAGCCCCTTCATGTGGAGGCTGGGAGGCCGGTGCTGGCTCCTCTCGAAAGCATCAAATCTTCTTTAACTGCTAGGCCATGCATATCTCAACCCTGAAGTACCTTGTATTCTTGAAGTACTGGGGGGCTAGTGGGAGTGGTCAGGACATCGAGGGGCCAGGGCAGGGTGCATGTGGGGCCTGTGTCGGGGATATAGAGGGGAGCCTGGAGAAGGCAGGTGGATGAGCTTCCTAAGAGTTGAGCCCTGCCCTCTCCCAAGCCACCTCCAGCTCCAGTGAAGTCTTTGGCACAGCTGCTTGCCAAGGGTGCCCCAGAAGCTGGCCAACAGAAAAGGGCTTAGCAGGATGTAGCTTGCAGTCTTCAGAGTTCAGGAGTTTGCAACGGGGGGGGGGGGGGGGGGTGGGGGGGGGGGAGGTGAGATGTCAATGAAAGATCAATAGGGAACTCTCGGTGCCCGGTGTTCCTGGTGTGGGTGTGGAACAGGCAAGCACAGGGAGGGAGCTGTGCCTGAGGGCATAGAAGGTGGCTCAGTTGTAACCCTGTCCATCCAGCTGTGACAGAGGCCCTCCGGGCACCAGGCAAGATCTCTGGCTGTAGTGGAACCAGGAACCTGCATGACAACCTGTCGGATCTTCGTGCCCAGGTGGCAGCCAACCAGAAGGGCATCCAGCTGGTGGGAGAGCTGATCGGGCAGTATGGCTTGGATGTGGTACAAGCTTACATGGGCCATATTCAGGTGGGCCTGGGAACAGGGGCATACATACATGGGGGCAGTGTTGTGCTCCAAGGTAGCTGGGCCACCCTGCAGGTGGCATGGCCGGGCTGAACCTTATTTTTGCTAGGCAAACGCTGAGCTAGCAGTTCGAGATATGCTTCGGGCTTTCGGAGCCTCGAGGCGGGCCCAAGGCCTGCCCCTGGAGGTGTCTGCCGAGGATCACATGGACGATGGCTCTCCCATCCGCCTACATGTTCAGATCGACCTAAGTCAGGTCAGCATGTGAGGGAAGTGGGGAGGGCACTGGGATGTGGCCTGGTGCTGATAGCCATACCTTCCCCCCTCCCCTGTGGGCAGGGCAGCGCTGTATTTGACTTCAGTGGTTCCGGGTCGGAGGTGTTTGGTAATCTCAACGCCCCGAGAGCCATCACACTGTCCGCTCTCATCTATTGCTTGCGCTGTCTGGTGGGCCGTGACATCCCACTTAACCAGGTTCGTAGAGGCGTGCTGTGAGGTACGCGAGTAGCCCCCAAATCTGAGGTCACCCCTGAGGTTTGCCTCAATACGAAGCAGCCCAATAGGAACAAAGCCTAGGGTAGTGGAATTTTTTATCTCAACCCTGGGTGGTACCCAGCCCTAATTAAATCACCTTGTTCATTCACTAGGGTTGCCTGGCTCCTGTGCGTGTAATAATTCCTAAAGGCTCCATATTAGACCCTTCCCCAGAGGCAGCAGTGGTCGGCGGCAACGTGCTCACATCTCAGCGAGTAGTAGACGTCATTCTGGGGGCTTTTGGGGCCTGTTCAGCCTCCCAGGTGTGGTGGGGCAAAGTGGACACAGGTCTGGAGACTGAGGGAAAACAGGCTGGTAGGGACGGATGCCCACACTAACCAAATGCTCTTATCTGCTTCTGTCAGGGCTGCATGAACAACGTGACCCTGGGCAATGCTCGCATGGGCTACTATGAGACAGTGGCTGGTGGTGCGGGCGCGGGACCTGGCTGGCACGGGCGCAGTGGTGTACACAGTCACATGACCAACACGCGCATCACGGACCCAGAGATTCTGGAGAGCCGGTGAGCTGAGCACTCCCTGGGCTAGGCAGTTGAGCTGGGAGACGAACCTGTACTCATCTGCGTTGCTTTCACCTGCGCAGGTATCCAGTTATCCTCCGCCGTTTTGAGCTGAGGCCAGGATCTGGGGGACGAGGCCGCTTCCGGGGAGGTGATGGCGTGGTCCGAGAGCTGGTCTTTCGCGAAGAGGCGCTGCTGTCGGTGCTCACAGAGCGCCGCGCCTTCCAGCCTTACGGCCTCCACGGTGGGTGACTCCCCAGCCCTTCCCAGCCTCTCTCAGAACCCCATCTCCCTGCCCCTACCTCCCTTGACCCGACCCCCTCTAGCTCCTTGCTTTCTCCTCCTACAGGGGGAGAGCCTGGTGCCCGTGGCTTAAACCTCTTAATCAGAAAGCATGGTCGCACGGTGAATCTGGGCGGGAAGACATCTGTGACTGTGTACCCCGGGGTAAGAGACACAGCCTTTGTAGTAAACAGAGATACAAATTTTTTTATTTGGCTCCCTAACGGAAATGGAAATAGGATGGCAGCCTAGTGGCCTCTGTGATCCCGAGTGATTATGCCTTACTGGGACAAGGCCATACCTGTGTTGGACCTGCTTCTTCTTCACAGGACACGTTCTGCCTTCACACGCCCGGCGGTGGCGGCTACGGAGACCCCGAGGATCCAGCGCCACCACCGGGCTCGCCCCCGCTATTTCCGGCTTTCCCAGAGCGCGGCAGTGTATATGAGTACCGCCGCGCCCAGGAAGCTGTGTGAGTGCCCCACAATAAAAATCCCTTGAGTCGCACGGTTATATCGGTCTCAGCTCCTCCTAGTGGTCTGGTCTTTCTCCCTGCTAGTCATCCCCTGTCTGTGCGCCGGCGTCAGGAGCATACAACTTGAAGCTTCAGGCCCACAGCTAAGTGGTCAGTGAGCCCCGCCAGAGCCGTACTGAACGTCACCTGCTCCACCTCCTGCGGGCCAGGGGTCAAGTCGTGTTGCAGGCTGTTTTCAGCACGAGCAAACCCAGTTACCCCCGAGTTCAGGCACTTACTGGACTCAAGCCACTCCCAGGTATTCCGCGGTAGGTGATATAATCTAGTCGCCGGCCCTTCCAGGATTTATCTGGGTGACTTCCGCTGAGGGGTCCTGCCAGGTAGATGCAGCGCCCTTCTTCCTGCTCCAGGGCCCTAGAAGAGGGACAGCATCACTGAGGGTAGGGCACTTCCTCCCAGACTGCTCAGGAGTGCCTGAACTCAAAGGATTCCACTTACTCCCGAAGCATCTCTGGGGAGCTGCCAACGGAGTTGTGTAACTTGGAACTGTTCAAGATCGTTCCTGTGGAGCCCGGGGAGAGCGGGAATCGGTGTCAGGCAGCCTTGCTGAGGGGCATCCCACAGACCAGCTCCTCTCCCAGCCTCCACAGAAGCTGTACCCAAGGCCCAGGGTTGCTCCTGGCGGGTGCCTAGCCGGCAGGGGTCCTGAAAACTTCTGAAGAGTTTATGGCCCTGCTCCTTTCTGTGATCTGTGGAGGAAAACCGTGTCTTAGCGGGCAGAGCTGGGTCTCACAGCTGAACCCGCCCCAGCTTCTCTCACCTTGTGAGCAGTTGTCAAAGTTTAGATCTCCCAGGAGGACACTGAATGCTACAGCCTCACCGCTCTGTCTGCTCTCAGCCTCAAACTCCTCCACCCAGTCCAGCAGCAGCGTAAGCTGTTTGCATCGAACATGCCCGTCCTCTAAGAAGGGAGTTGGGGTTAGCTTAGCCCACAGTGGGGATCCATGACTGTATCCAAGTTCTGGTCTGTAAACCCACCCAGGCATTTCTTGGGACATCTGGGAACAAAGAGCAAACCCTGGGACATAGGCGACGAAGGTGTTGGTGAGGCTAGGGACCTATTGGCCTCAAAAGGAGAGAAGAGGGGCTGCCCACATCCCAACAACCCCTCCTGTAGGGCTCACCAACGGGTGCCTGCAAATGTGTGCAATGAACATATCCCACGATGCGGTGCCCATCCAGGATGCCTAGCTGCGCCTGCAACATCACCCACAGTTCCACTTCTCTGTAACTGGTTAAACCCACTGCTTACCCTCTCTCTGGTAGGACACATTGCAGCCGGGGTTAGTACCTGGGCGGATAATAGACCTTTGGAGGCCATGGCGTCCTCTTGACGAGCGTTCGGAAAGCAACGGAAGGTAGCGCGCAGCAGCGGGTAGCGCGAGGCCAGAAGCAGCCCACTGCCCAGTAGCTTGATGTACGGCCCAGACACCAAGCCAAATGTGCCCACATCGTATAGCACCGGGCCCAGATTTGGCACCAGGGTGTGCACGAGACGACGCGCTGCGCGGAGGTCAAACACTTCCTGAAGGCATACGAAGTCCAAATCCATAGGTATCGTGGCCTTCAGCACACCGCCAGGCACCCCAAGCTGCGTCTGGCTGCACCCCGTAGCCCCATACTGTGACTTTCGAAGGCTGCCCAGCAGTGCGGCGCCAACGGCCTCTGCGCGCTGCTGGCTGTGAGACAGGTTGCTGAAGCGTGCTAGCCCATCAGGAAGCAGGCACAGATTAGCAGTGAGAAAGACAAAGCCGCGGACGCGCTCAGCAGGGGGTTGCCAGGGCTGTGGCCACACCCAACACGCCGAAGCCGGCTGATAGCAGAAGGGGCGTCGCCAGACCTGTAGAGGCAACCACAGCACAAGGCCGAACAGCGACACGGGTAGGCCAACTACCAGCAGGAACAGCAACGCCGCCCCGCATCCTGCTAGGATTTTGAGCCGGCCCAAGGGGCTAGGCTGCGTAGTTGGTGCCCAGCAGCCCAGCAACTGGTCCAGAGACCAGTACGCCGGGAAGAGCAGCATAAGGGATAAGCTGTAGAGGGCTTGTAGCACAGGGTGCGGGAAGGGCGAAGGCCTCAGGGTGTCAGGTGTCGGGGGCCAGTCGAGTGAAGGTTCCTGGCACACGGGGCTCCTTCGCCGCGAATCGTCAGGGAGACTCATTGGTTTCCAGGGTGAGAGTTGAATCCGTAGAGTTCGCACGAGCTGCAGGAGGTTAAGACCAGGTGGCACAACCTGTGCTTATAGCTAGTGCCCAGCGCCCTGCGAGCCGAGCCGGAGTGCTGGACACAGGCCCCACCCATTCAGAACTTCTGTGGCGGTTGAAGGAAAAAACCGGCCTCACAGTCCCGCCCCAACTCCTCCTTAAACCTGCTGGGTCCACTTAGGACCCAGAAACTTTAGGACTCTGCCTTACGCCTAACCTTCCCCACTCCTCCAGCAAATTTTTATAGTCTGTCTACGCGGGGGACAGGTACACAGCAGCCTTTCAGTCCAGGACTCCTGAGTGTAAAGACAACACCAATGACTTGCAAAGGCTATGACTGAGGGGCTTCAAGTCGGGGGAGAGACCGTTAGTTCTACCCTTTGAGGCAGCTTGCTCAGACAACTTTAGGGTTTCTGTTTGTTTTGTTTTGGATTTTTGTTTTTGTTTTTGAGACATGGGGGTTTCTCTGTGTAGCCCTGGCTGCCCGGGAACTAGCTTTGTAGACAAGGCTGGCCCTCAAAGTCCCAGAGATCCACATGCCTTTGCCTCTGGAGTGCTGGGATTAAAGGCGTGTGCCACCACTGCTCAGCTCGAACTTAAATACCCCACACCTCTTTCTCTTCCTGGACCTTTGTATTGGTCATGACAGATTCTTGTTTGAACTCAGGCACCAAGGCTCTTTCTTCTGTCCCTTGACTGTCAGGCACTAGTTTTCTAAGTCGGTGGTTCTTTTATTCTTTTCCTTCTGGTCACTGCCCTGAAGGTAGCCTTTTCCACACTGCCTTTGTTATGAACCAACCACATTTGGGTCTACCCTCTCAAATCACCCCACCACTCTTCCACTATGAGTCAACACATTGATTCCAACACTCCCTGGGAGCCCTAATTCCTCCTTCCTCCACCCAGTCCTCCTTTCTCCAACCCATGGTCTTCATTGCCTGGCTAACTCTGAACTTAGGCAGGACTCACCATGTTCCCTGACCCTAGACGTCTTTGCAAGGGGCCGCCGTCTCCCTGCCTCCCTCACCCAGGTTTGGATGAGGTGGCACCTGCTGACTCTCTCTTCTTCCCTGTACCTTCCCAAGGCGCCGAAGCTCCCCACCTCCTGGTCTCTGGTTTGGGTTCCCCCCCCCCCCAACTTCCAGAACTTCTGCTTTCATTATCAGGTGAGGGGGAACTTGGGGACTTCCATTCCATCCTTTCAGAAAGAAAGCATCTGAACCTTGATCTAAGAGGAAATCTGTCTCTCCAAGGGGGCTGTAATGTGAATGTGGCCCCTTCAGGGCTGGCAAGGCTGAAGGGTAACTGGGGAGGCTCTCTTCCCCCCCCCCTCCCCCCCGCCACAGGAACAGGAAGGTGTGGCATAGGCCCAGTGACTAGTGTCTTTGAGAAACTTTAATGGCCACGCATAATGGCCTGCGTGAGCCTGGGCCTGCTGGGCATTGGGGTTACCAGATGAACATAGGCTTGCCGTCATCGTGGGCCAGCTGGTTGAGGCAGGAGAGCAACAGGAGGGCATCAGTGAGCATGCTGGGGTGCACGGTTTCCACCAGCACCCGCTGCAAGAAGTCCACAGTGTAGGTGCCGCCTTCAGACGCCGCCAGCTCGGGCCGCTCACGCAAGATGCCATAGGCATTTACCAGCTGCTCTGTGAGGGCTGGATGCACGCGTCCGTTGTAGCCCAGACTCTGCAGCCTGTTCATGATGCTCACGTAGCGCTGGGTGAGTGTCTGACAGAGGTCCTCATCCAGCTTGTGGTTACTGGGGTTTAGGGAGGCCTGTTGGGAGAGTGGCCATCAGGGGACCTCCCATACCACTCTGGCTCACAGGCAGGCCGGAAGTACCAGCGCAAGAGAGGCTGAGGAAAGGAGATTGTTAAGCATTGCTAAGAAGATGTCAAGGGAGGAGAATGGCGGGGGCGGGGTGGGGTGTGTGTGTGTGTGTGTGTGTGTGTGTGAGATGCCCAAAAGGTCCAGAGGGCTGAGCCTGAGGTTGAGGCACCCTGAAACTCAACTCAGGCAGGCCCAGAGGCTTCCCAAGGCTTCTAGAGGCATCTATGCCATTGTCTGTTCCATCCACTAGATGTATGGGATTAGCATCAACCCGCCAGGGGGTGGAGGACAGGGAGTGTGGCTTCCAGGATGGAGGCATAGGGAGCTCCTCATACATCCAGCTTGCCTGGTCTCAGCGTTCGCATGCGTTCCCAAGAGCTAGTGGAAATCTCTGTTTTTGTTTTTGTTTGTTTGGTTTTTCGAGACAGGGTTTCTCTGTATTAGTCTTGGCTGTCCTAGAACTCTCTTTGTAGACCAGGCTGGCCTTGAACTCACAGAGATCTGCCTGCCTCTGCCTCTGCCTCTGCCTCCCATAAGGCCTTGGGTTTGACACTAAGCTCAGAAGAAAGAAGAGGAGGAGGAGAAAGAGGAAGAGGAGTAGATCTGAGTTTGGTTCCCAGCACCCATGTTAGAGTGACTCACAATTCCAGCTGAAGCTCCCGGTGACCTTAAGGGTGCCTGCGTGCACGCGCGCACACATACACACGCTATACATAGTTTTAAAAAATTTTTTAAAAAGAGAAGTGAAAGGCTTTAATCTCACCACTTGGGAGGCAGAAACAGGTGGATCTCTGAGACTAGCCTGGTCTAGAAAGAGAGTTCCAGGCCAGCCAGGGCTACATATAGAGAAACCCTGTCTCAAAAAAAGTGAAAAGACCTAAGTAGAAAGATAAGTGTAACCTGGTATGTCTATGTGTCATCATATCATATGGCACTCCAGTAAGGGTTTGATTTCATGTTTTGTTTTGTTCTTGCTTAGTTTTTCTCTCCCTTTTCTTTCTTTCTTTTTTTTTTTTTTTTTTTTTTTTTTTTTTTTTAAGATTTATTTATTTATTATGTACACAATGTTCTGTCTGCCAGAAGAGGGCACCAAATCTCATTACAGATGGTTGTGAGCTACCATGTGGTTGCTGGGAATTGAACTCAGGACCTTTGGAAGAACAACCAGTGCTCTTAACCTCTGAGGCATCTCTCCAGCCCCTTCTTTCTTTCTTTCGAGATAGACTCTTGTGTGACCTAGGCTGGCCTTAAACTTGTTATGTAGCTAAGTATGACCTTGAGCTCCTGGTCCTCCAGTTCCTGCATCCTATGTTGTGGGATGGAAGGCATGTAGTGCCACATCTGCTTTATGTAGTACTGCCAGGCAAGCACTCTACCAGCTGAGTTACATGCAAGTCCTGATTTTTGTGTTCTTACGTATAGGTTTTATATATCAACATTTATGAAATGTGTTTAATCTTAATTTAAAAGTTAATAGCACATTTTTATTATTTTTAATTATATATATGTGTCTGTGCACAAGAATGCAGGGGCCCACACAGGCCAGGGGTCTTGGAAGCCCTTGGAGTTGGAGTTACAGGTGGTTGTAAGTCACCATATATGGATTCTGGGAATTGAACTTGAGTCCTCTGGAAAAGCAATATATGTGCTTAACCATGGAGCGTTCTCTCCAGCCCAGTATCTTAAAAATTAGGAGACCAGGTGGGCATGGTGCCTCATGGCTGTGACTATAGCACTGAGACTGAGACAGGACCACTGACTCAGGTTCAAGGCTAATCTGGGCTACATAGCATGAGTTCAGCTAGGGCCACATACACATCAAGGCCTTGCCTCAAGTAAGTAAGTAAATTATTCATTCACTGGTTCTCTGGACACAATGGTGCATCCTTGTCATTCCACCTCTTAGAAGGAGGAAGGAAGAGGACCACAGCAAGTTTCGGGAATAGTCTGAGTTCCAGCCAGCTGGGCTGCTTAACCAGCCCTTGTCTCAACAACCAAAATATACAAGAAATAAAAGGATATAGAAGCTGGCGTCCTCAGGAGGTTGAGGTAGGAGTATTGTAGGTTTGGATGGATAGATAAATAAATAAATATAAATATAAATAAATGCCAGGTGGCATACACCTTTAATCCCAGCACTTGGGAGGCAGAGGCAGGCAGAGTTCTGTGAACTCAAGGCCAGCCTTGCCTACAAATAGAATCCAAGACATCCAGGGCTATTACACAGAGAAACTCTGTCTCAAAAAACCAAATAAATAAAAGTTAAATAAATAAATAAATAAATAAATAAAAGAGGGCTTGGATATTTAAGGCAGTTTGGTTACCAAATCAGTATGTAAAAATGACATCATTCTCAGGAGACAGTCAAGTGGTAGTCAGGGCACCATTTGCCACACTTACGTGACCCTAGTCACTCTCACACGGACACAGTTGGACTCAAGGCCCCCAGGATTAGGCTGCTAAGAGTAAAGACCCCTTAAACATCTTCCATGAAGTTCTTCACAACTGGGTAGGAAGAACAAGATCCAGGTGGGCCCTGAGCACTTTCAGTTGGGTTTAAAAGACAGTGTAACTGGCCTGGAGAGATGGCTCAGCCATAAGAGCACTGTTTTGGCTAGGACCAAAGTTCAACTCCTGTGTTATTCTGTGATTCACAACCACCGGCAACTCCAGCTTGAGGAGATCAAATACCTCTGGCCTCTTCAGGCACTTAAATTTATATATATATATATATATATATATATATATATATATATATATATATATATATATATTCACCACCCCATACATAAAAGTACAGATGAAACTTAGAAAAAAAAGACACAGTGGTACTGGCCATAGTGACATATGCCTATAATCTATGTCATCAGGAGGCAGAGGCAGAAGGACTACTGTAAGTGTAGGGCCAACCTGGGCTATATAGTTCTAGGCTAGCCAGGGGTACACAGAAAAACAAAACAAAAACAACCCCCAAAACCTCCTAACAACAAAAACCAACCAAAATCAAGAAATAGTGTAACTGCACTATCTAACAAAAAAATAAGCCAGCCAGGTTCAGTGGAAAGTCAGGGTCCTTGTCAATCAGAAATCTCCAGCCCTGTGTGGTGGCACACGCCTCTAATCCCAGCACTCGAGAGGCAGAGGCAGGTGGATCTCTGTGAGTTCGAGGTCAGCCTGGTCTACAAAGCAAGTCCAGGACAGCCAAGGCTACATAGAGAAACCCTGTCTTGAAAAACAAGCAGGGCCTGGAGAGATGGCTCAACAGTTAAGAGCACTGTCTGCTCTTCCAGAGGTCCTGAGTTCAATTCCCAGCAACCACATGGGACCATCTATAATGTGATCTGATGTCCTCCTCTGCCTATAGATGTACATGCAGGCAGAGCACTGTATATATAATAATAAATAAATCTTTTTAAAAAAGAAAAACAAACACAAATCTCCATTAAAGTTTCAACCCACTAAACCTGTACTACCTTGGAAAGCAATTGGCTTGTAGAAACAATAGAAGGTTTGACTAGTTTTAACAGGTCTGGGTAGAATTTAGGGAATCTAGCCACTGACCCTGGGGTACAGAAAAACATACATTGAAAAGGGGAAAGTTGGGGGCTGGAGAGATGGCTGAGAGCACTGTATGCTCTTCCACAGGTCCCAGGGTTAATCCCCAGCACCCACATGACAGGGACTCTGATACCTTCATACCAATGCACATAGAATAATTTTGTTTTCTTTTTTCCCCCAAGATAGGGTCTCTCTGTGTAGCCTTGGCTATCCTGGACTTGCTTTGTAGACCAGGCTGGCCTTGAACTCACAGAGATCTGCCTGCCTCTGCCTCCCCATTATTGGGATTAAAGGTGTGCGCCACCATGCCTGGATATTTGTTTGTTTCTTGTTTTTATGAGACAGGGTTTCTCTGTGTAGCCCTGGATGTCCTGGGATTTACTCTTTAGATCAGGCTGGCCTCAAACTCACAGCAATCCGCCTTCCCCTTTGCCTCCCGAGTGCTGGGATTAAAGGGGTGCGCCACCATGCTTGGCTGAAAAGGGGGAAATAAAAGTTGGACAAAGTAAAATCAGATGCAGGTGCAACTCAGCCATAGGCCCAGCCAGGAGGTGAATGTATGATTTCCAAATGTGGTCACACTAGCTGGCCTGGAAGGCTCCACAGAGGGATGCGGCTGGGTGTCATCCTAGTTCCAGGAGGCCACTTTGTCTGCATGTGAGTTTCAGTGGCCCTGACCCCAAGAGAAAAGAGAGTCTCTGGGTCAGCTCAGATAGAAGTAAAGTGAGCTGCTGAGTCCAAGAGAGATGCTGGAGGCTCCTGGGCGTGCCGCGATAAGAGGTCCAGCATCTCATAAAGCCGGGCACGGTGGACCACACCTCTAATTCCAGTATTTGGAGGGAGGGGTAGGAAGGAGTATCAGAAGTTTAAGTCATCCTTGGCTACAAAGTGAATTCAAGGCCAGTCTGGGCTCTATTGGACCCTGTTTCAAACAAACAAACAAATGTATAATCTAGAAATTATCTATTTAATCCATGCATAAAATTGAAGATTTGGGCAGGGTTTTTGTTTTGTTTTGTTTTTTATTTTTCCTGGAACTTGATAGATTGTAAAACAAGCAGAAAAAGGAAGAGCTGAGACAATATAAGACCACGAGGAGGAACCTGGCTCAGGTGCTGGCATACAACCCAGGGCTTCCTGCGTGCCAGACAAGCACTGCGCCACCCGAGTCATGTGCCAAGCCCCTCTTTATAATGCCAGCCACCCCTTGGCCTCTGTGGCCTCGGTTACTATGTCATTGGGCCCTCTTTGGTTGACTTTCTGGCTGATGACTCTCCACTGACATCCTGTCAGGACACTATTGTCCTGTCATAGATGTGAAGGGACTCTGGCCCGCTCGAGCGTGGCAAGCATGGCACGGGCAGGCCTTGTCCTTCTCCCCGATTCCCTCTGCCTTGCTACAGACCCTTAGATTACATTCCTCAAGCTAGCCACCAAGGTCTAGTTCCTTATGTGGCCAATTCCTCCTCCTGAGGCTGGCTACCAAGGTCCAGCTACCAAAGTACTGAAGTCTAGCCATCAGAAGCCCCATTGGCTCACCTAACTCATATGCATGGTTAAAATATACCACTGAGTGCCGGCCCTGGTGGCACACGCCTTTAATCCCAGTGCTTGGGAAGCAGAGACAGGTGGGTCTCTGTGAGTTCGAGGCCAGGCTAGTCTACAAAGCAAGTACATAACAGCCAGGACAACAAAATAAACAAACAAACAAAACCAAAATCACCACCTTGTCCTAGCCCATTGTAACACAGCCCCTCCCTTTTCTCTCTTCTTAAAAGTTTACACCTGCAAGGTCATTTGCTGTTGTTTTTCTGCCTGACTCAGAAGGCAGCCACTTTAAAGTGTCTTCTCTGCTTAATAAAGAATCTTTCACTGGGTACAATGGCCCAAGCTTGTAATTCCAGCAGAGGTAGGAAGAGCTCTGTGAGTTCGAGGCCAACCTGGTGTACACAGAGAGTCCAGGATAGCCAAGGCTACACAAAGAAACCCTGTCTTGAAAAACAACAAACCCAAATAAAATAAAATAAAATAAAATAAAGGATCTCTGTGAAAACAGGTGTTTGGGTGTGGTTTTTGCCTAATCTGGGGTCTGAAAGGGAACTGTGCCTGTGGTGTGTGTGTGTGTGTGTGTGTGTGTGTGTGTGTGTGTGTGTGTCTCCGTTAAGAAAGACAAGGAGGGTGGGCCAGACAGACCAGAGAATCCTCATAGCCCAAGTCTGAGAGGGATACTGGTGGGCACTGGGCAGCTGTCTTGCCATGGCAGCTCTGAGCTCTGAGAGGCTGTCCCAACTGAGGACTGCCCCAGTGGCGGACTCCGCTGAGATCGTCATAGATAGGCTGTGCACCTCAAATTTTAAAAAAGTGCTCATTTTCTGCTGCCAACATGTCCACACAGCCCTCTGTTTCCTTGTCATCTTTCTCTTGTCCCTCTGGCCCCAGAGTCATACTCCCACCGTGTGGGCACCAGGAACTGAACTCAGATCATAATGCTTAGCTGCAAGCTATCTTGTTAGCCCTAAAAACAGATTTCTCTAGTTGGCATTTGAAATAGTATCTCCAAGCTCTTTTTTTTTTTTTTTTTTTTTTAAGATTTATGTATTTATTATGTGTACAGTTTTCTGCTTACATGTACATCTGCAGGCCAGAAGAGGGCACCAGATCACATTATAGATGGTTGTGAGCCACCATGTGGTTGCTGGGAATTGAACTCAGGACCTCTGGAAGAGCAGGCAGTGCCCTTAACCTCTGAGCCATCTCTCCAGTCCTTTTTGTTTGTTTGTTTTGTTTTTTTGAGACAGGGTTTCTCTGTGTAGTCTTGACTGTCCTGGACTCACTTCTCCAAGCTCTTTATGTAGTTGCTTTGACTCTGGAGTCCTCTTGAGACTTTTTTAAAGTGCTATTTACTTATTTATGTGTATGAATGTTTTGCCCGAATGTATGTATGTGTACCACAAAGATGCCTGGTGCCCTTGGAAGTCAGATGAGGGCTTAGGATCCCCTGGGTTGCCTGAGCCACCATGTGTGTGCTTGTAGTTGGCAAGAGTGGCAAATGCTCTTAACTGCTGAGCCATCTCTCCTACCCTGAGACTTTGTTTCTTGAGTTTAGTGGTCTCTGGAGGTAGTCAGGTGTTCCCATGCTTGTAATGTCTACCATGATCACTTATCGAAGAGTCAAAGAGTCAAAGCAAAGACAAAACCCAAAACGTTAGGGGACGGAGAGATGGCTTCAGCAGTTAAGAGCACTTGCTGCTCTTGCAGAGGACCAGATGGGTTCTTAGCACCCCAGGTAGCTCATAGCTGAGGAGATCAGGCCTCCATGACAACCCCTAGCACATGGATACACATAAAAGAAAAATAAATCTTTAAGAAGATTTTTAAGCCGGGCGTGGTGGTGCATGCCTTTAATCCCAGTACTCAGGAGGCAGAGGCAGGCTGATCGATGTGAGTTCGAGGCTAGCCTGGTCTACAAAGCGAGGCCAGGACAGCCAAGGCTACATAGAGAAATCCTGTCTCAAAAAAACAAAAACAAACAAACAAAAAACAAAATTTTTTTTAAAAAACTCAAACTTTAAACCCTTAGGATAAAATGTGTACTACAGAATACAAAATATGTTTGGGAATTTCTCCAAGGGAGGGATTTCTTCTTTTTTTTTTTTCCTGAGATGAGGTTTTTTTGTTTGTTTGTTTGTTTTAATGTGTACAGTGATCTGCCTGCACACACACCTACAGGCCAGAAGAGGGCATCAGATCACATTAGAGATGGTTGTGAGCCACCATGTAGTAACTGGAAATTGAACTCAGGACCTCTGGAAGAGCAGGCAGTGCCCTTAACCTCTGAGCCATCTCTCAAGCCCCTGAGATGAGATTTCTTTGTGTAGCCCTCACTGTCCTGAAACTCATTCTGTAGACCAGGCTGGCCTTGAACTCGAGGAGATCTGCCCGCCTCTGCTGGGATTAAAGGAGCCATCACCATCAGCTAGGGAAAGATTTCTTTTTCTTTTTTTTTTTAATATTATTAAATTCTTATTTATTTATATGAGGTTCTATCTCCATGTACACTTGCATGCCAGAGGAGGGTATAGATGGTTGTGAGCCACCATGTGGTTGCTGGGAATTGAACTCAGGATCTATGGAAGAGCAGACAGTGCTCTTAACCTCTGAGCCACCTCTCCAGCTCCGGGAAAGATTTCTTAATTGAGACAGTACAAACACCATGAACAAAGACTGACAGTTTTGAACGTTAAAATTAATCATCTAGCCAGGTGGTGGTGGCACACACCTTTAATCCCAGCACTTGGGAGGCAGAGGCAGGCTGTGAGTTCAAGGCCAGCCTGATCTATAAAAGTGAGTCCAGGACAGTCAAGGCTACACAGAGAAGCCCTGTCTTGCAAAACAAAACAAAACCACAACAACAAAAATCTAAATCAGGCATAATGGCACACGCCTTTAATCCCAGCACTTGGGAGGCAGAGACAGGTAGAGTTTCATGAGTTCAAGGCCAGCCTGGTCTACAAAGTCACAAAGTGAGTTCCAGGCCATCAGGCATTACACAGTGAGACTCTACTTTAAAAAGAAGCAGAAAGGCGTTCTAATAAAAGGACACTTTAGCCAATGAAAAGGCGAACTCCTACCCAGATGGCAAGTGTGTACAATTTATACACAAAGATGGCTGGCTTAAGAGAAGAAGCAGCTGGCAACACAGGGAAGCCATTTCCCCCAAAGAAAAGCCCAAATTGCCTAAACACAGGGATAGCCTCCAGAAACCCCACCACTGTCTCCCATGGCACAATTCTGAACAAACTTCTCCTGGGTATTCAGCTAAGTGCAGACTGTATCCTCAGCCCTCACTCTCTTGTCAGTGCTGTCTACATAGGTAACACACAGGGATACAGCAACATACTCCAGTTTTTTGTTTGTTTTTGTTCTTAACATGGAGCTCCCTTTTTTCCATTGGGGATGGTTTTGTGGCATATCTGAGAACACATTAGAGTGAGCATCAGGCCTTCTGGCAACAATGCTTGCCACCTACTCCATGGGCTCTAGGATTTGCGTCCCCTGTGATCCCCAGCGAGCATCGGGGATGCTGGAGCCAAAGGGCCCTAGAATTCTTTAGGTTTCCTGCCTCAGCCCCTGGGGTTAGTGCTGCCCGCCCAAAGGCCACCTAGGAGGTAGAAGAGGAATGTCACCCGCCCACTCAAGGAGACCTCCCTCATCCTCTTCTAAATCTTTTAGAGTCTGTAGAGCTTGGGTCCTGGGTGCCCTGGACACCTGCCAGCTGCCTGCACTGAGCTGGGGCTCCCTCCATCTCAGGTTCCCCTTGAATGCCGGGTCCTTGAACACTGAGCCCTCTGGCCCAGCTCTGAAGGCTACTCTGGCAATGTGTAGGAGATGGATAGCCACACACCTGGATGATCTTCTCTGGAATGTTGGAAACAGTAAAGCCATAGAGTCGAACACGCTCTGGGAAGATGCTGGACAGGATCCTTCGGTCCAGCTGGAAGGCGATCTCCCCCACTAGCCTCTCCCAGGCTAGATGCTTTGAGTCTGGGGATGACAGAGGGTCTCAGCTGAGCAACACGTGGAGGTGCGGGGGTGGGGGAGGGGTGGGGGGTAGGGCTATAGTTATCAATCCAGGTCTGTGATAGGGGAGATGGCGCCAGACTCACGCTGAGTCCTCCCCTCCTCCCGTGGTGTTACTGACCTCGGGGACTGTCAGAGAGCTTGCTAGACTTTCGGTGGGACATCTTCCGCTCCATCTCTAGGATACTCTTCCGGGACTGTTCCAAGGTGCGTGAACCCCGAGTTTCATTGATTGAAGCCGGAGAGGATGAGGTGCGGGGCGGGGAGTGGGGGTTGCGTGGAGGGGAATTGGAGTTGGGCACAGGGCGGGTAGGGGATTGGTGCACCTTGGTTGGGGAGTTGCACTGGGCGCTTCTTGAAGTGGAATAGTTGCCAGCAGCTTGGGGGGTAGGTGTTGCAGCAGAGTTGGAGGCTGTGCAAGCAGGGGAAACTGTCGGGGAGCTTGGGACAGAAGTGAGGGTCATTTGTCCCTGAGAAACACCAGTCTGGGTCCGAAGATCCGAGGTGACATAAAAATTTGCTGTGGGATTGGGTGTAGCCATGGTGCTCATAGGGGTGGTGGTCTGGAGGGGTGCACACACAAACATCATGTTGAGGGGCTCTGAATCCTGGGTTGGCTGGGGGTGCTCACCGGTGACTGGTGATGTGGAGGAAATGAGAGGAGGGGTTAGAGAGAAGCAGGGTAGGAGCAGGAATCGGCCTACCCAAAATGCCCTGTTGCCCAACCCTCCACCAATTTACCTTTGGAGGAGGCAGCTGTCCCTACACAGGCTGAGGCTCCAGAGAGGTTTCCTCGGGGTGGCTCTGCCAGCCTCACCCTTGGGACCTCTGTCAGCCCTAGGTTGTTTAAGGGGTTGGGCAGTATGTTCTGAGAAACACCTAGAGGGGCAGCTGCTGAGGAGAGCAGGGGGCTGCTCAGAGACACTGCCACTGTGCCCGCCAGGGGAGCCATGAGAGGGCTGCTCTGAGATACAGCCAGGGGGCCTGCCAGCCGGCTGCTTGTGGTCAGGGAGCCAGTTGAGGTCAGGCCCAGTGAGGTGGCCAGAGTGGTCCCAGGAGGTACAGCCATGGGACTGGTCAAGTGACTATTCAGGGGCCCAGTTGAGGGTAAGCCCAGAGAGCTGGCCAAGTTGGTCCCTGGGGACACTGCAATGGGACTGGTCAGGTGGCTGCTTAGGGGGCATGGGACAAGACCGGTAAACTGGCTGTTCTGCGGCATGGGGATTTGGGCAGACAAGGGCATTTGGCCTGATAACAGTGGGTTGAGAGGAGCAGCCAGGGAGTTCACAAGGGGGCCTGCTGTGGGACTGAGCTGTGGGTTGTTCAGCATGTCAACCAGAGGGGCCAGAGCCATCATTCCTATATCTTCTACGCCTGGCTCCTTTGTTGCTCCTGGGGATGGGGCCAGGAATACACCTGTGGATACAGAAAGAGCACTAAGACCCCAGGTTAGCCCCTTTGGAAGCAAGTGGGAAGTGCTCAGGGGCATGCCTAGCCAAGAGATCTCTCTGCCGATCTGGCTGCTTTGACCTGCCTTCTTGGAGCATCATTCCTTAGGTGGGCTGGATGATGACGCCCTTGCCGTGAAGGCATTTGTGGGGCAACCAGAGGGCATTCTGTGCCATTTTGGAGTCCTGAATGTGGGTTTGCTATTTTGTTTTTTCTTCTCAGTCCCCGAGCCAGGCTCCCTGTTCAGCCTCAACTCTCTAGTCCGAACTCCCAGACTCTTATCTGACCACTTGCCCTTCAAGCTTCCTGGTTCTCCTTCACCTCCGGCTAGCGCACTGCGGTGTCAACCCCACACCCGGGAGAAGAGCGGCCCCTAGTGGTTGGACTCCCAGACAGCTAACTTGGCTCTCTGCTTTTGGCTGAAAAGAGAGCCTGCTGGCTTCAACCTTCTAGAGGGATATGTACCCACCGGGTAGGACCTCCAAGGGTCAAAGTGTCACTAATCAGAGCCTCGTGTGGCTCAGGGCCGCACATAGTCTACCTCAGTAGGGATGCAGGTTGTTGAAGGCTACTTGGACACAGCCATGACGCACAGAGTCTCAGAATCCTTTCTGGCTATTGTTAGACTCCTGTATGGGGGTGTGGGGCTGAAGGAAAACCTGGAACGCGATGGCTTGAAGAGAAGTGGGCAGATAAGAGTGGTCAGTCTGGGAGCTCTTGGCTACCGGAGGGGACTTCCCTTAATGACTTTTGGGAGAGAAATCCCTTGAAGACACAGTTGCCACAAGGGGCAGAGTGCAGGAGAGGTTTTTTTGGTTTTTAAAAAAAAAATTTTTTTGTTGTTGTTGTTTTGTTTTTTGTTAACTGCAATGAAAAAAAAAATGATCTTGCTGGGATGGGGAAATGGCTCAGTGGTTAAAAGCACTGGCTGCTCTTCCAGAGGACCTGGGTACTGCTCCCAGTATTCACATAGTGGCTCACCACTGTCTATAACTCCAGTTCCAGAGGATGCAATGTCCCTTTCCGGATTCTGTGGGCACTGCATGTATGTGGTGCACAGACATATATGAAGGCAAAATACTCATACACAAAGTAAAATGAATCTTTAAAACAACTCATTAAAAAAAAAAATATTTTGGGCCAGGCTGTGGTGGCACACACCTTTAATCTCAGCACTCTGGAGGCAGAGGCAGGTGGATCTCTGTGAGTTCAAGGCCAGCCTGGTCTACAAAGTGAGTCCAGGACAGCTAAGGCTACACAGAGAAACCGTATCTTGAAAAATAATTTTGTGTGTGTGTGTGTGTGCACGCACGTGCGTCAGAGGCTTCAAATGTCCTAGAGCTGAAGTCACAAGTGGCTGTGAGCTGCATGGTGTGGCTAAGGAACCAAATTTAGGTTCTATGCCACAGCAGTCTGTGATCTGAACCTGAGCCACCTCTCTAGCCCTAAATATGCCCTTAGGCTTTTTTGTTTGTTTTTTTGTTTTGTCTTTGGTGCTGGTAATGGATCCAGCACCAAAGCTCTGTTACATAGAGAAACCCTGTCTCGAAAAACACAACAAAATAAAAAACAAAGCAAGCAAACAAAAAAAGCTCCCTGCTACCTGCTCTGCTGTACCACATCAGGCCTACGAGGGCCTTGTGAGATTTCTACAAGGTCTTGGTGTCTCCATAGACGGTATGTAGAAGGTCATGTGGTGTTCTGGTGAGACCAGGCTCCACAGGCGCATATGTCTGAACATTCAGTTCCCAGTTGGTGGGAGTTCCGGGAGGGGTCAGGTGTGGCGGTGTGGGAGGAGGAGGTGTGTTACTGGACACAGGCCTTCAGGCTTCAAGAGATCCACACCATTCCCAGTGTGCTCTCTGCCTCCTGCTCGCTGTTTGAGCTATGAGCTCTCAGCTGCTCCTGCCTCTGCCTTGGCTCCACCATCATGGACTCTGACCCTCGGGAGCTGTAAGCCCAATTAAACAATTTTCTATTCTTCCTATCTGTCTGTCTTTCTTTTTCTTTTCTCCTCCTCCTCTTCTTTCTTTTTTCTCTCCCTCCTCCTTCTTCATCTTCTTCTTTGTTGTTACTTTTGGGGACAGTTTCTCTGTGTAGCCCTTGGCTGTCCTGAAACTCACTCTGTAGACCAAGATGGCTTCAAACTCACTGAGATCCTCCTGCCTCTGCTTCCTGAGTGCTGGGATTAAAGGCGTAGGCCACCCCCCACCCAGGCTAAAATCCAGGGTTGTTTGATAGTCACTTTCTATGTAGACTTTCTTTCTTTTTCTTTTTCTTTTTTTTTTCTTTTTTTCAAGAAAGAGTTTCTCTGTGTAGCCTTGGCTGTCCTGGACTCGCTTTGTAGACCAGGCTGGCCTCGAACTCACAGCGATTCGCCTGCCTCTGCCTCCCAAGTGCTGGGACTAAAAGCATGCACCACCACGCCCAGCTAGACTTCCTAAAGGAAGCTCTTCCTAAAGGAAGAGCTGACAAAGGTTGCAAAAGGAATCAGATATCTATGCGAACAAGAACCCGTACTGATGGATTCAAGGACTGCAAAAATAAAATAAAATAAGTGACTAAAACTGGACTTTGATGAAATAAGTGAATTAACAGTATTTATCAGCTAGGTGGTGATGATACACAACTTTAGTCCCAGCACTCTGGAGGCAGAAGCAGGCAAATCCTTGTGAGTTTGAGGACAACCTGGTCTACAGAGCAAGTTCCAGGACATCTAGGGCGACAGAGGGAAACCTTGTCTCAAAATAAAAACACAACAAAGCAAAAAATTAAAAACAAAAATCCAATACTTATTACTTGTGGGTTGCTCCTGGACTCACTTTGTAGACCAGGCTGGCCCCAAACTCAGAGATCCACCTGCCTCTGCCTCCCAGAGTGCTAGGATTACAGGTGTGCACCACTGCACCTGACTAGTTATTTTCTTTTTTGGCTCGTTATTTTCAATATGAATTTGGTATCTCTCTCCTTGCCCCCATGACTATTGCAGACCGCCCAGGAAAGGCACTTTCTGCCAAGCCAGATAACCTGAGTTCAATCCCTGGGGCCCATGTGGTAGGAGAGGGCCAAATCCTGCAAGCTGTCTTTGACTTCCCCATGCACGCTATGACATGGATGCTCTCCCCTAAACAAGCACAGATAATTACATATGTAGTGATATATTACACATATAATATAAAAATGTGTATATGTAACTAAATACTTGTAAAAAAAAGAAAAAGGAATATAACAAACAGTAATGGGGTTAAAATTAGGTTTAAAAATAATTAGACTTTTTGCCGTTACACCAGAATGGCCAGAAAAAGTTATTTAATACTTCTGCTTTTGGGAATATAATGCCTGGTGCTCCCACCTGAGTCCCAAGAAACAAAGTCTCAGGGCAGGAGAGATGGCTCAGCGGCTAAGAGCATTTGCCACTCTTGCCGACTGCAAGGATGCACATGGTGGCTCAGGCAACCCAAGGGATCCTAAGCCCTCATCTGGTTCCCAAAGGCACCAGGCATGCTTGTGGTACACACACATACATTCGGGCAAAACATTCATACACATAATTAATTAATTAATACTTAAAAAATAGTCTCAAGAGAACTCCAGAGCCAAAGGAACTACACAAAGAGCTTGGAGATACTTGTTAGCTATTTATTTCAAAATGGCAACGAGGGGCTGGAGAGATGGCTCAGGGGTTAAGAGTTCAGTTCCCAGCACACCTACATGGTGGCTCATAACCATCTATAATATGATCTGGTGGTGCGCTCTTCTGGCCTGTAGGTGTACATGCAGGCAGAGCACAGTATACATAATAAATAAATCTAAAACAAACCACAAAAAACCAAAGTGCCAACTAGAGAAATCTATTTGTAGGGCTAACAAGATAGCTCAAAAGTGCTTGCAGTCAAGCATTATGATCTGAATTCAGTCCCTGGTGCCCACAGGTGGGAGGATAGAACTGACTGTCACAGAAAGACACTCACGGTATATACTCACTCATAAGCGGGTATTAGCCACACCACACAGGATAACTGCACTACAATGCAGAGACCGATGCGCCAACCAAGGACTTTGTATGATGTGAACCTAGGCCCTCTGCTCAGATGTAGTAGATAGACAGCACAGTCTCCTTGTGGGACCCAAAATATGGGGAGTAGGGACTACTTCTGACATGGACTCTGCTTGCTCCCCCCCCCCCCATGTTGATCACTTCCCCTTGGCAGGGCGACCGTGTCAGGCCACAGAGGAAGAGGATACAGGTGGTACAGATGAGCCTTGATGGGCTGTGGTCAGATGTTAAAGAAGGGCTCCCCCTTTCTGAGGACTAGGGGAGGGAAGGAGGGAGCGTGGGATCGGGAGGCGACGAGGGAGTGGGCTACAATCGGGATGTAAAGTGAACAAGTTAAAAATGAAAAAATTAAACAAAAACCTGACTCACAATATTTCTTTGACTTCCGCATGTATAGCCCTCCAAATAAATAAGTGTAATTAAAAAAAAAATAAAGATAGAGAGGAGTCTGTTTTTAAATGCATCTTGTTATTTTGGTTTTGGTTTCTATTTCTTCTGTCTTGTGAGCAGATGAGCGGACAGGAGAACAAAACAAAGAAAGAAGCACACGCCTACACAAAACTGTCTGTACATAGGGCCAGGAGCATAGCTTGCCTATTACACTTGAGACCCTGGATTCAATTTCCAGTACTCCCCTCCGCCACCAAAGCCCTCCGACACAAATGTTTGCAGCAGCATTATCTATAAAAGCTTAAAAAAGGACATGGCTCAAACCTAAAGGTCTGAAAACTGATGAATAAACAAAATGTTATTCAACATAAACCCCAAATCATAAACCTTGAAAACATTGCTGAGCGAAAGGCGCAGTTACCACAGATGCATGCACAATCCCATTTATACGGAATGTCTGGAGTAGGGGAACTCATCAGACAGACAGTAAACCTGTGAGCACCCAGGAAGGTCATGGAAGGTGTTGGGCCCTCGCTAAAGGACTGAAGTTACTTTTTAAGAGATGAGAGCGCATGCTAAAGTTTGTGCTAATGTTTGTACACATTAAAGTTATTAAATTGTATTCTTTAAAAGTGTGAGCAGGGTGGTAAGTGAATTCTATCTTTATAAATTTATTATAGAAAAGGATGCATGGGGGAGGGTCACAGGCATTTAGGGTAACATTTATGGTGCAGACAATTAAGTGCCCCTTGGGGAGCACTACAGGCTCTGCAGGCACAGATCCTGCTCCCACTGGAAGGCCTCGCACAGACATAGGGTTTGACATTAATTACGGTTGGTGAGGTCAGCCAGCAGCCTTGGGCTGGAGATGCTTGAGTTTGGGGAACTCCCAGCAAAAGGGCAGGACATTATTTGTGGAAGGAGCTCTCCCACCTAATAGAAGGGTACTGCCTAACCCACCTTTAAGATATTTCAGCTCAAGCCAGGTGTGGTGACACACCCCTTTAATCCCAGCACTCAGGAGGCAGAGGCAGGCGGATTTCTGTGAGTTGGAGATCTGAGGCCAGCCTGGTTCTACAAAGCTAGTCCAGGATACCCAGGACTACAAGAGAAACCCTGTCTCAAAAACAAAACAAAACAAAACAAAAAGACATTTCAGCCTTACACTCTTGATTCTAATGGAAAATGTACAAGTCATTGATCCTTCAACCGTTTGTTAGAGTTTGTTTAGTTGACTAAGAGTTTGAGAGTTCAAAAGCTTGCTAGGTTTTGGTACCATACTGGAACCTTGTAGAAATTAGAAATTTCAGATTTGGGGGCTGGAGTGATGGCTCAGTGGTTAAGAGCACTGCTTGCTCTTCCAAAGGACCCGGGTTCAATTCCCAGCACCCACATGGCAGCTTACAACTGTCTGTAATTCCAAGACCTGACACCCCTACACTAACAAATGCACATAAATTTAAAAATTAAATAAAAAATATTTTAAAAAAAGAAAGAAATTTCAGATTTGGGGCTGGAGAGATGGCTCAGAAGTTGAGTTCACTGACTGCTCTTCCAGAGGTCCTGAGTTCAATTCCCAGCAACCACATGGTGGCTCACAACCATCTATAATGTAATCTGATGCTGTCTTCTGGTGCTCAGGTGTACATGTAGGCAGAGCATTGTATACATAATAAATACATCTTTAAATTTTAAAAAATTGGATTCTCTAGGTCCATGTTTATCTTCTTTAAAAAATATCTATTTATGTATATGAGTGCTCTATTTGCATGTATGCCTGCAAGACAGAAGAGGGCATCGGATCCCATTATAGATGGTTGTGAGCCACCATGTGACTGCTGGGAATTGAACTGGAAGAGCAGTCAGTGCTCTGAACCACTGAGCCATCTCTTCAGCCCTGGGTGTATGTTTATCTTAATCATCCAGAATTAGAAAAGGTAAGTTTATTACATCAGACAATGAGATTAAAAAGAAAAGCAAACATTTTAGGATTTATGACGGCAGCCTGCCATGTGTAACTCTTTGAACTGATGATCGCCTCTCCAAACCTCATGCCCCAGATCTCCCACTCTACTTTGGTCCCCTCCTAGACTCTCCATCTCTGGGCCCACAGACCACCACCCCTCTATCTTTTGGTGGCTCTCTCCAGCCCACACCAGCCAGGCTGCAGCAGTGCTTAGGGCTCAGAGGGCACCTGCCATGTCCCAGAAGGACACCCAGGGGTCACAGTGCTGGGGGAAGGTCCTGACAGGGTGGGGCCAGCGCCAGAGTCCCAGGGGTCACAGTGCTGGGGGAAGGTCCTGACATGGTGGGGCTAGCGGCAGAGTCTGAGAGGAGGGAGGAGAGGCAGGACCTAGCTGAGACTTCCAAATAGGGTTTCCTAGAGAGGAGGAGGGTTGTGGAGAGGGCAGGGAAAGAGCAAGGAGAGTGGCCTTGAGGAAGGCCCTCAGGGGAGAGAGACCTGAGGGAGGGGGCATCCTAAGGGAAGGAGTCCAAAAGACAGGAGGTTGGTTCCTGAGGGGAGGAGAGCCTAGTAAGGAGGGAAATTTTTTAAATGGTAGAGTCTCCTTGGGGAGAGTCTTGAAGGGTAAAAGTCCTGAAGGAGACCCTAAGTGTCTCTGGAGTAGCCTCCTGTGCTGGGGAGATGCCGACGTGGGACAGTGTTTTGTGGGAAGTCTGAGTACTAAGAGAGCAGAGCTAGGAGGGACTGGTTTGTGATCCAAAAACAGCCTCATAAAGCCCTGAGTCTCAGCTAGAGATGAGTCTCTGAAGAGGCTGAAGTTCTGCGATGGTAAAGGAAGCGGGTGGGAGGTGGTAGCAAGTGAGCTTTAAGGTTCTTTTCCGAGAGAATTAAAAAAAAAAAAAAAAAGGCGGGGTGGGGGTGGGGCGTGAGGTGAAAGGCTGCCCCCTACTGGAGGAAACACCCACCAGAGCAGGCAGTTGCCACAGAGGTTTAGATTAGAAAGCAAACCCAGGAGGAGGAAGAAGTATCAGGGAGCAGAGTTAGGTGACAGAAGTGGCACAGGCCTCTTAGCCGTTTTATTCCTAATGTCCCATGCAGGCTGTTGCTCATCCTTGTAAGCCCAGAACTGGAGTTATAGACAGTTGTGAGGTGCCATGTGGGTGCTGGGAATTGAACCAGGATGCTGTGGAAGAGGAGCTAGCGCTCTCAACCTCTGAGCCATCTTTCCAGCCCAACAGAAACATTGGTTTCTTTTTTATTTCTTTCTCTCTCTCTGTCTCTCTGCCTTTCTCTTTTTTTGGGGGGGGTTGTTTTTTTTTTGTTGTTGTTGTTTTTTGTTTTTTGTTTTTGTTTTTCAACACAGGTTTCTCTATGTAGCCCTGGCTGTCTTGGAACTCACTCTGTAGACCAGGCTGGCCTCACACTCAGAGATCTGCCTGCCTCTGCCTTCTGAGTGCCGAGATTAAAGGCACAAGACAGGATGCTCCCGTGGTGTCTAGTTATATGTGATATGTCCTGTAGATCAGGCTGACTCCACACTCAGAGATTGACCTACCTCTACCTCCCAAGTGCTGGGATTAATGGTGTGTGCCATCATCACATGGGTATTTATCACCTCTTACATGCAACAGTTAGGCTTTGTTTCCTCACTAAGCTTGTTTTTGTTTTTGTTTTTTTCAAGGCAGGGTTTCTCTGTGTAGCCTTGGCTGTCCTAGACTTGCTTTGTAGACAAAGTTGGCCTGGAACTCACAGTGATCCACCTGCCTCTGCCTCCCGAGTACTGGGATTAAAGGCCTGCACCACCACCACGCCCAGCTCACCTCACTGAGCTTGAGTGGATTTCTGTCCACTTGCAGTTCATGCTGTGGTTTCCCACCTGAATGCAGAAAGCTTCTTTGTAACTTATCTCCCAGCCTAAGTTGTGCTTCCCTCTCTCCCCCCAGCAGCTGAAATGATCTTTATGAGCACAAACATAGCTATTTCTTGTTAGAAATCATGTCTCTTCCTCATTGTTTTTAGGATCAAGTCCTTAGCGTGTCACTTAATGTTCACCTTCGGTGGTGACCTGACTGACCCCTTGACTGACCTCTCTAGCTGACTGTTCACTTCTCACTGACCCCTAACACAAACCTTCACAAATAGTAGTATATACACAGATGAACAACATACACTGTCAGATCTGTAGCATAAACACAAACTCCCACACCATATACATTCATAACACAGCAACTCACTTTTTTTTTCTGAGACAGGGTTTCTTTTTTTTTTTTTTTTAATTATTTATTTATTGTATATGAGTACTTTATCTGCAGAAGAGGGCACCAGATCACATTATAGATGGCTGTGAGCCACCATGTGGTTGCTGGGAATTGAACTCAGGACCCCTGGAAGAGCAGACAGCACTCTTAACCTCTGAGCCATCTCTCCAGCTCTGAGACAGGGTTTCTCTGTGTAGCCTTTGGCTGTCCTGTACTCACTTTATAGACCAGGCTGGCCTCGAACTCACAGTGATCCACCTGCCTCTGCCTCCCGAGTACTGGGATTAAAGGCGTGTGCCACCTCACCCAGCTGTGTATGGTTGTCTTGCCTGCATGTATGTCTGTGCATTACGTGTGAGTGTGGTGGGCAGGAATGCCAGAAGAGTGTGAGGGGCCAGAGCGACAGATGGTTGTAAGCTGCCATGTGGGTGCTAGGAATCAAACCTAGGTCCTCTGCAAGAGCACAGGCTCTTAACTACTGAACCATTTCTCCAGCCCCAAGGACTTAACCCTGAAAGCCAGATATGGTTGTATGCACCTGTAATATCCGCACTGTGGAGGCTGAAGTAGAGAGATAACCACTTTGAGGTTAACCTGGGCTACATATTGAGTTCAAGATCAGCCTAGGCTATATAGTGAAATTCTGTCTCAAAATTACACGGACCAGGAAAATGGCTCAATGGGTATTAGAACTCAATACAGAGTGTGAAGACCTCGTTGGGTCACCTGTGTGAAAGCTGCACACAGTGGCATGTGTCCATAAAAAGCAGATCCCTCAGGGGGCTGGAGAGACACCTCAGCGGTTAAGAGCACTGGCTGCTCCTCCAGAGGTCATGAGTTCAATTCCCAGCAACCACATGGTGGCTCCCAACCATCTATAATTGGATCTGATGCCCTTCTCTGGCCTGCAGATGTACAAGTAGGCAGAGCACTGCATACATAATAAATAAATGAAGAAATAAATCTTTTTTTTTTTTTTTTTTTTTTTTTTTAAAGCAGATTCCTCATGAGATGAGAGGCAGAGCCTGGAGAATCCCCATTAAGTCATGGGCTGGGTGGCTTAGAGTATACAGTGCGGTGGCAGACATGAGAGGAACCCTGACTCAAACAAGATGAAAGATGAGACACCCGACACCTGAGGTTGTGTCTCTGACCGCCACACATGTGTCATGGCATGTGCATGCCCTCACATACAAACCCATACACACATATGTATTTAAAAGATGAATTTAGAAAGGAATAAAATCTAAAGCTTGAAGTAGGAAGCCAGAAGGTAACTTCTTCCTTCTCCTCCTCCTCCTCCTCCAAGACAGAGTTTCCTGTTTTAGTCCTGGCTCTCCTGGATTCAGTAGACCAGGCTGGCCTTGAACTCAAAGCGATCCATCTGCTTCTGCCTCCCGAGCACTAGGATTAAAGGTGTGCACCACCACCACCCGGCATAGAATGTAACTTCTTAGACTGTGGACCTTCTTAAATGTTGTACCTCCTCCATGCATATTATTTTTTGTCATTCTGTTATCTCAGTCATTAATGCTATAACATTTAAGACTGGAGGTGCACATGTGCTTATGACCACTACTAGGAGTGTGAAGTGTGCCCACTACAGCCAGGCTTAGTAAGGAGAAATCCAGTGGGTAAGGAACAGGGAAGGAAGGGTTAGGGAACAAACACTGCCCAGAAGGACTTCAGCCTCTTGGTACAAGGGTCAGAGCTCTTAACCGGAAATAATGAGTCTAGTTAGTTTGGAATGAACAACTTTTTTTTTTCTTTTTTCATTTTCATTTTCATTTTCTTTCTCCTCTCTCTCTCTCTCTCTCTCTCTCTCTCTCTCTCTCTCTGAGACATGGTTTCTCTGTGTACCCTTGGCTGGCCTGGACTCCCTTTGTAGACCAGGCTGGCTTCGAACTCACAGAGATCCACCTGCCTCTGCCTCCCACATGCTTGGATTACATACAGGTGTGCGCCACCGCACCCCGCATCCTTTCTTTTCTTTTTTGAGACAGTGTCTTGTGTAACCCAGGCTGGTCTTGACATCACTACATAGCTGAGAATGACTTTCAACTTCGGATCTTCCTGCCACTGGCTTGTGTAAGCATACCCAGTTCTATGGGTAGGGATCAAACTCAGGGTTCCCTGCATGCTAAGCAAGCTCTCTTCCAACTGTGCTACACCCACGATCCCTGGTGAGGCTATTTCCGGGGATTAATTAGGCCTTCGGGATCCTCCGAAGAAGCTATCTTCACTTTTAGTTGGGTGTTGGAGTAGAGCAGTAGGTGGAATGCTGGAGGGTGGAGGGGCAGGGCCTGAAGCCAGGAGGTGGAGCCTAGGACAGGCAGTGATTCACGTAGATACCCAACTTGGCTTGGGAACTCAGGGAGAGAGACTCAGCAAAGGGTTATTATTCCCAAATGCCACGCAGAGGTGGAGAAGGCACTTAGGATATTACTCATAACCTTTGCAGAACAGCATTGTTGGGGTCCATTGCCAAGCGGTAGAGGTTTAAACAGGCAGAAGAAAGCCGTCCTCTCGGGGAAGAGAGATTTTGTGTGGGAATGGCGTACAGAAGAGGGGAACCAGCAAGGGGGGTGAGATGAAGATCTGTGGCAGAGGGCAGGCCACTGTAGCGGTGGATAGGCTATGGCTACACACACGGAAAATCATGGACAGGAAGGAACACACCCTCTAGGACAGGAAGGCCTGTGTCAGGAGGGAGGTGGATAAAATAACTACGAGTGTTTCCTCACTGGAGTACACCTTGGCAATCTGTATCAGCCATGGTGTCTCCAAGCCATCCTCTGGGAGTCTGCTACCCTTGTAAGTTCTCCCCCTGGTATCTTCAATGCTGACGCTCTTTGTTCACAGTTTTCCATATTTCCAGCACTCCCTTCCTGCTAGTACCCGCCCCCCCAGCTTTGCAGCCTCTGTCATCTCTTGGTGTCTGAATGCCACCTCCCTCCAACCCCATCCCTATCACCTTCGCTTAGCGTGAGGTCATCAGTTCAACTGCACTTCTGTGAATGCTTGCAACTTCCTTCTTCTCTTCTCTTACCCTGCTCAGGAGAGCTCCAGCCCCAGGGCTTCTAGCACATGCTAACAAATCCTACATCTGAGCTTTTAGGTCCTGGTTTCTCTCCTCAGCTTCTGGGTATGAGCCTCCTTCTGGCTGTCTCTAACTGGTAAGACATGGGGAGAGAAAGATTACGTGCTAATGGTGAGAACTGGGAAAGGCTGAAGGCAAGAGAGGACAGACATGAGGCTGGGTAGCACATTGGACTCGGGAGGGAAGAGCATTTGGGTTCCAGAGCTGGGCAGTCTATGAAGCTGCTCGGAAATTAGTTTGAGGGGACTATGGTGAGGAAGTCCCTGTTGGGTGAGTAGGAAGGGGGCCTTGTTTTGCCTTAAAAAAAATATTTACTTATTTACCATTATATATAAACAATGTTCTGCCTGCAATGTACGCCTGAAGTCCAGAAGAGAGCATCAGATCACATTACAGATGGTTGTGAACCATGGTGTGGTTTCTGGGAATTGAACTCAGGACCTTTGGAAGAGCAGGCAGCACTCTTAACCACTGAGCCACCTCCCCAGCCCTCATTTTGCCCTTTCATCCAGTGGCTCTATGGCCTCATCCTGCCTCCATCCATTGAGGCCGGTGTCCTCTATGCTTGTTACTATCTAAGCCTTTCCTCCACAATCTCCTCATATCCCAGCACACTGGCTCTTCCTCCCTTGGCCCCGTCCTTCCCTCCCCACTGTCCTTATACCCAGGCCTCTTATAGTTACCCTGGTGTTGGGAAAGGCCTGCTGCTGCCTCACCAAGCCCGCTGGTGACCCCGTTGATGCTGAGGCCACCTGCCTGAGTCTTGATCGCAGACTTGAGCTCGTGATTCTCCCGAATGAGCCGTACCAGCTTCTTCAGTTCCTCATTTTCCCGCACGAGCTTCTCTATCTGATGCCGGAGCCCCTCATAATTTGTGAGTAGAGACATGCCCCAGGGCAGTAGAGAGGGTGCGGCCCAAGGGAGGGCACTGCACCTGGAGGCTGCCCAGGGCCCCGGGCCTTGCCCGGGCTGGAAAAGGGCACCAGAGTCTGCAAGGCTTGTCCAGTGGGCCCTGGGTATTGTGAGGTCAGAGACTGTACCCTCCTCCTTGCCCTCTGCTCTAACAGGCTCATCTCTCTCTACCTCCAGGGCCTGAGCTTTGCCTCACCTCAGCCCGAAGTGTCCTGACAGGAGCTGGCCAATTTTGACTTCAAGGCTGCCTCTTCTGCAAGTCTCTACCTTACTTCAAGTTAGTTGCTGCACCTGGACTTTCCCTGCAGAGGAGTCCTCTGTCACATCACTTACCTTGTGTCTGTGCAATTAGTCCCTCCGTGCACTCCACTGGATGCACAGTGAGAGTGGATGTCGCACCTTCCTAGAGTCCTCAGACTACAGCAAGGGGTGCAAGTTGGTCCAGACATTTGTTGACTGGATGGTTGTTGATGAATATCCATTATTCAGCCTTCCTGGGCAGGGTGCCCTTTCCTTTGGCCATTGGCATACCTGGATTTCATCTGTCAGGTTAGCTATCTCCCAAGGAAGCTTTGTCTTCTATGCCAGGAAATTGGCCCATAATTTTTTTTCTGGCCACAAGTGTTCCATTCCTTCCCTGGCTATTGGCCCAGGGTCTCTTTTATCTGAGCGCCAGGCTCCCCACAGCTCAGGACTTTCCATTTCTGACAAGGGTTCTCTCACCCGCATCTGTAGTGCGCTTTCTTTCCACCCGATTTCTGTTCCCCGAGGTCCTTGAATTTCCCTCCCAGTTTCATCTTTTCAAAGAATCTAAAATAAGGCGTGATGGGGATCCAGCAGTACCATCTGTTACTCTGTGACTGCCAGGGTTGACGTGGCTGATTGGCTGGCGAGGTGAATCTCTTGTTCCTTCCTCGCTGCTCCATGTGAGTCGTCTCTGAAGCTGTCCACTTGCTAGGAGACAACCTTCTCCCAGAGGAGGACCGGTTATCTGACAGAGACAGGCAAGCGGCTGCGTTCCTCTGCTGCCAGTCTTCCTTGACTGGTGTCAAGAAGTGAGGACTGAGTCTTCCCGGCACTCCCCTGTCTTAGAGCTAGAGAGAGCTCCATGGCCTGATCTTGGGGGTCAATGGAGGCTGGTCCTCAGGACCTCCACCTGCTCCGTGCTCATCTTCTCTCAAACCTCTCCCATGGGTCAGGGAGAGGAGAGGCCGAGGTCAGTTCCAGACCAGATTCCAGTGGGCAGACTCTGACAGAGGGTGGAGCTGAGGAAGAGGAGATCAGCCAAGGCTGCGGTCAGTGTCAGTTAAGTATTCCATCTGGACCTCACAATGGGGGGGCCTCCCCCCCAGCCTCTGACACTCCATGCTGTAATCCTAAGTCACCTGGCCTCAAGGACAAGAGTAGCTAAGGACCAAGGACAAGGTCTCCTGCTTGTTCTTTCTGACTTTATGGACTATGTCTGCTGGGCTGCCTGCTGGTGCGAGGCAATAAGCTTACTGTGGGTCTTGGCTTTAAGTTGATGTCATCTGTGATGGCTCCATTTGATGGGTCAGTTTGGATAGTCTAGGGTGTAGCGCTCATGTCTTTGGTCAGCAGCCTGGCATAGACGTGGCTGTGAAGGTATTTTGTAGTTGTGGTTAACATGATGGACTTTAAGTAAAGGAGATTTCATCTAATCTTATAGGTGGGCATCATCTAGCCAGTTGACGGACTTTCTAGCAAAAAAAAAAAAAAAACCCCAAAAAACAAAACACAAAACTGCATAATTAAACAAACAAACAAAAGGGCTGGAGAGGTGGCTCAGAAGTTAAGAGCACTGTCTATTCTTCCAGAGGTCCTGAGTTCAATTCCCAGCAACCACATGGTGGCTCACAACCATCTATAATGTAATCTGTTGCCCTCTTCTGGCCTGCAGGGGTACAAGCAGGCAGAGCACTGTATCTTTAAAACAAAACAAAACAAAAACAACAAAAAAAAACAAAAGCCAGGCGTGGTGGTGCATGCCTTTAAGCCCAGCACTCAGGGGCAGAGGCAGGAGGATCTCTGTGAGTTTGAAGCCAGCCTGGTCTACAAAGGAGTAGAGGACAGCCAAGGCTACACAGAGAGACCCTGTCTCGAAAAACAAACAAACAAACAAAAAAACTGGAATGCAAAGACCATTGCGTGCCTGCGCATGTGTGTGTGTCCCAGTGGCTCTTTCTTCTATCTGTGCAGATACTGTGTTAGGAACTGGAGATACAGTGCCAGTCATAAGTAACCACTATGAACTGAATAACCATAACGAACACATGAGAATGTTGAGTCACCCCCCCCCCCCGTGATAAAGGCTAAGAAATGGGGTTGTGGGTGAGTTAGATGCAACTGGATCCTAGCAGCCTTACTTGAGCAAGTGACAGTTGAAATAATAAATATCAGGTGTGGGAAGAGTTTTCCAGTAGAAGGAACAACTTATGCAGAGGCCATGGGGGAGGAGGCTGGACCCATGGACGAGAAGAGCAAAGCTGCGTGTGCTAGGGAAGGGCAGAGGGCCCAGGTCAATAAAGTGATGTGGAGCCGGGCGTGGTGGCGCACGCCTTTAATCACAGCACTCAGGAGGCAGAGGCAGGTGGATCTCTGTGAGTTCGAGGCCAGCCTGGTCTACAAAGCGAGTCCAGAACAGCTAAGGCTACACAGAGAAACCCTGTCTCAAAAACCAAAAACAACAACAAAAAAATAAAGTGATGTGGGCTTAGAGGGTCTTTGAAAGGGAGAGTGTGGAGCATGCTGCAGGGGGAAGGCTGCTGGATGGTGTGCAGGAAGGAGGCCATGGCAGCCATTCAAATGAGCAACGAGGTAGCTTGGAGGTGGATGGTGAAGAAAGTGGCCAGGGCTGAGAGATTGGGAGCGGGTAGCGGGGTATTGAATGGAGTGGTCTTAGGGGTGATGGCAAGGGCAGGGGCAGGGATGGCCTTGGAGTGCCCTGGCATGGGTGGTGGAGTAGTCACCGGTGGTACCGAACCAACAAGAGAGGAAGGTCAAGTTTTGGGAGCAAATTCCAGGTTGGGTTTAGGTGTGCTACAAGATCCTGGAGATGTTAAGTGAGGTGGTGGTTTCTGCCATGAAGCTCAGAGCGGAACATGCTGCATGGGCTGGAGAGATAGGTTGTGACAGCCATCGGCTTCCAAAGTGGCAAGTGAAGGCGTATGAATGGATGAGATCAGCCAGGGATTGGTAGTGAATGGGAGGCCCATTCTGCCTCCAAGAACTAGGGCAAGTCTGCAAAAAGCCACAGGGGATGGATGGGTGGGGATATTCAAGGAGGCCAAGTTCGATAAGCTGCGTACAAGGGAACATTTCAAGGCTCTGAGGCACCAATGTTATCTAATGCTTCTAGGAAATTGGACGAGACAAAGTGTATCCATTCTGATGTGGAAATCACTAGTGACTTGTGGAAGGCTGCTTGGGTGGAGCAACTGGGCCAACTCCGGATTCACAAGCCTGGCGAGTGAGTGGGAAGGTAAGACAGGGACGGCAGCACACGTAGCTTTCTTTTCTCAGGTTTCGGCTGTGTGAAGCTGTGGGTAGAACTGACTTCCTTCACTAGTGCCTTCCCGTTGTGCAGTTGGGTGCCGGGGTAGACCTTGGTCCCTGTTTCGCGGCATCCAGCCTCTACAAGGAGCTGCAGTGTAGAGAGAGGATGTCCTTGAAGGGCACCCAGACTGTCCCAGGGCACCAGGCCACGCCCTCCTTCATTTTCTACTGATGACCATATGCTCTTTCTACCTTTTTTTTTTTTTTTTTTTTGAGACAGGGTTTCTCTGTGTAGCCTTGGCTGACCTGGATTTGTTTTGTAGACCAGGCTGGCCTCGAACTCACAGAGATCCACCTGCCTCTGACTCCTGAGTGCTGGGATTAAAGGCTCTTTCTACTATTTTTATAGGATGTGTGTGTGTGTGTGTGTGTGTGTATGTGTGTGTGTGTGTGTGTGTGTGTGTGAGAGTGCAGGTAGAATTGGTGTCCACAGAAGTTAGAGGAAGATCCCCTTGTAGGATCAATTTTCTTAACCAATATATTTTATTACAACTTATTAACCGAGCGTACTTCACTTATAACCCAACTAGCCAAAACAATAGTAAAAGAGGATTAAGGAACACAATAACAAAACTGTAAGGATATCAGTTCCAAGGAACGATTCTCCTGGCGTAATCAGCAGGATTTCTTCTGCTGGAACCTGGAGTAACCAGAACCCAGAACCTCAGCAGGAGCCGGAGCCCTGAAGCCTTCCCTCGAGCGCGTCTCGAAGTAAAGCAACAAACAGCCAAAACTATCCCAAGTCTCCAAAAAGCCCCACCTCCAGTTCTGGGTTCATTTATATATCTCCTCCCAGAGTCTGTTCACGGGATCTTTTCAGCTGGCAACAATCAAGCTCCCGCACAAGGTGGTTGGTCTTCAAGTGGATTAACCTCATCTGTTCTCTCACAAGACCCTCCCAATCCTGCACTTGGGATCCTGAAAAACAGGTTAATCGAACTGGAGTTATAGACAGCTGTGCTGGGGATTCGAACTCAGGTCCTCTGCGAGAGCGGAACTGTCTCTCCAGCACTACTCTTTCTGTTCTTGTTTCCTGTCCATTGCCTTTTCCTTATTGTTAGCTTTATTATGTTGTGTTTACAAAGTGTGTCTTGGAGCAGGGCGGGCGTGGTGGCGCACGCCTTTAATCCCAGCACTCGGGAGGCAGAGGCAGGCGGATCACTGTGAGTTTGAGGCCAGCCTGGTCTACAAAGCGAGTCCAGGACAGCCAAGCCAATACAGAGAAAGCCTGTCTCAAAAACAAACAACAAACAAACAAACAAACAAAACCCCAAAACCAACCAACCAAACAAACAAACAGGCAAACAAACAAAAAAACAAAGTGTCTCTTGGTACCCAAATTAGTGAGGTTTGATTTGGGGGCAGAAAGTATTGGAAGGTTGGAATGGGATTTATCTAAAATTTACCCCCGTCCATCCAGATCTTGCATTCAGGAAGTGAGGTCTGGGGAATAGAAGCTGTCGTCCTTGTGTTGTCTTCACTCTAGCTTGCTTGGGCTCCTGGTTAAAGCTGTTTGACTGCAGACAGCTGGAGGTTCAGCCAGTCAGATAGTAACCTCCCAGCACTCACTCAGGGTTTTCCGTTTCTCACAGGCTTTTTATAAGTCCCTGGGAACAAATCTCAGTGCTGTCCCTTCTTGCATGCTGAGTCAGATCTACTTCCTCTGGTTTCCGGTCACTGAGTTTGCACAGTTTGTCCCCGTTCAAATTTGCCTTATTAGATTCAGCTCAGCATTCCAGCTTGGCAATCCCTCAGGGATCTCTGCTCCCGCCTTGGCTTGGAATGTTTGTGGCTTCAGAAAACTTGTTAAACTTTTATTATTTTTCCTTTCAAAATTTAAAGTTGCTAAGGAACTGGGGTCTGTCTTGGAGCCTGTCCATAGCCCCTCTCTCACCTAGGACTCTCCTTCCTTCCCCATGGATGGGCTATGGTATGCTGAGAGGCATCCTGTGAGGAGCTGCCTTATACTATCCATGACCAACTTAGCAATGCTGGTGACGTAACCTCTTTGATCCTGCCTGAAATAGCTGCTTGTAACTCTGTGGGCGATGACAGGGGCTTCTGGGAAGAATTTGTCCATACTTCTGTTCTACTCAGCTACCCTCTCTCCCATTTTTTTGTTTTGTTTTTGTTGGTGGTGCTTTGTTTTGGTTTGTTTGTTTTTTAAAGATTTATTACCTGTATATATAGCGTTTTGCCTGTACACCAGAAAAGGGCACCAGATGATTGTGAGCCACCCTGTGGTTGCTGGGAATTGAACTCAGGGCCTTTAGAAGAGCAGACAGTGCTTTTTTTCTTCTTTTTTCTCGAGACAGGGTTTCTCTGTGTAGCCTTGGCTGTCCTTGACTCACTTTGTAGCCCAGGCGATGCGCCTGCCTCTGCCTCCCAGGTGCTGGGATTAAAGGCATGTGCCACCATGCCCGGCTCAGACAGTGCTCTTAACCTCTGAGCCATCTCGCCAGCCCCCAGTCCCCTCTTTCACTGCAGCTTTTCTGCACAGCTGACAGTAGGGAGTACCCTGATACCTGCATCAGAAAGAAGGAGGCTCTACTCAGAAGATAGATTCAGAAAGACATCCCAGAAGAGTCATATGATCCTCTGCTTTGTGCTCCAGAGGCCACAAAGGCCCTGCTGGTGCATAGAAGGGGCTCAAAAATGTATGAATAACTTGTTATTCTTTTTTTTTTCCTAAGAGAACACTATCATAAATTGAAATTCTCTCTCTCTCTCTCTCTCTCTCTCTCTCTCTCTCTCTCTCTCTCAGCAGTCAACAAGCACTTTATTTATTTTGGTTTTTCAAGACGGGGTTTCTCTGTGTAGTCTTAACTGTCCTGGACTCACTTTGTAGACCAGGCTGGCCTTGAACTCACAGAGATAAGTACTTTATTTTTTAAAGCCCCAAATGTTAGTTGGGTACAGTGGTACATGCTTTTAATCCCAGCAGTTGGGAGGAAGAGATAATACATGGATCTCTGGGAGTTTAGGATTTGCCTGATCTACAAATTGAGCTCTAGGATAGCTAGGAGTACTACATTAAAAAAATCTATGTCAGGTGTGGTGGCATATGCCTTTAATTTCAGCACTCGGGGGGCAGAGGCAGGTGGATCTCTTAGTTTGATGCCAGCCTGGTCTACAGAGTGAGCTCTAGGATAGCCAAGGCTACACAGAGAAACCCTGTCTCAAAAAAACAAAAAAATCTAACAGGCACGATGGCAACATGTCTTTAATCCCAACACTTGGGAGACAAAAGCAGGCAGATCTCTGAGTTCAAGATGAACCTACTGTACATACAGAGGTCCAGGTCAGCCATGGCTACATAGTTAGACTCTGTCTCCAAAATAAATAAATAATAAAAAATCAAAATGCTGGCATTGCCTAGAAAAAAACTTGTGTGTGCATGTTTATATATATGTGAGGCCATATACACAAATGTGTATAATGTACATGCATATGTATGTGTGTGAATGTTTGTATGGTGTGTGTGTGTGTGTGTGTGTGTGTGTGTGTGTGTGTGTGTGTGTGTAGACCAGAGGGCATCTTTAGCTATGGGTAGCCAGGGAAGACTTAAGTGAATGTGTAAAGATCGGATCAAGTCCTGGGCGAATATGTACTATTGACAGGGACAGGGCCTCATGACTTGTGCTCAGTGCCTCAGACCCACAGAAAATTGACAAAGCAACCCTGTGTAGGTGGAAGGCTCAGAATAGACAAAGCCTTCCTCTGATCAGAGTGTGAATGAGTGCGAATGTCCAAAGTGTGCAAAACCTAGCAGCAACTAGCAACTTACTTGTTTGAGACGGTAAGGACCAGACAAACTCCATCTTGAAAAAGAAACTCCATTTTGTGTTAAACCTAGCCAAGGGCTGAACCCAGATTCCAGGAAAACCACAAACTAATCTAAACAGAAAAATACTCCCTAACAACACAATCAGCTCACCTTGGGAAAAGCCAAATATACTCTCTGCTGGTCAAGCTAACCAGCAAGATGGTTTGGCATATAGCAACAACCATTTAGGAGAAGCCAGGCCAAAGTTCCTAATGCCCCATGATTGCTTCAACCAATTTTTTCTATAGGCCAACTTGCCCCTACACCTATTACCCAACCACAAAGTGCCAAGGCTTGTAATTTCCTGATTGCAGCCTTTCTGCCCAAATGCCATCCAATCATATACTGTAAAAACCCATTCCTTTGTTTAAAACCTATAAACCAGGAGTGGTGGCACACACCTTTAATCCCAGCACTCAGGAGGCAGAGGCAGGTGAATTGCTATGAGTTCGAGGCCAGCTTGGTCTACAAAGCAAGTCCAAGACAGCCAAGCAAGGCTAACACAGAGAGACTCTGCCTCGAAAAAAACCAAAACCAAAACCAAACAAAACAACCCCTCAAAAATAAATAAATAAATAAATAAATAAATAAATAAATAAATAAATAAAACAAAACCAAAAAACCTATAAAAACTCCTTTCAATTGAGACTCGAGCCCACTTCCCTGCATCTGCTGTGTCAGTGCATGGGAGGTGTAGCCCAAATTCAAACCTGCAATAAATACTTCCTTTCCATTGCATTTGGACTTGGTTCATGGGTGATCTGTTTGGAGAGTCTCCCAAAATTTGGGCATAACAAGACGAAGTCTCATGTAGCCCCAGACTAGGCTCAAGTTTGCTTTTGACCCCTGATCTTCCTCTTCTACCCCACAAACTCTGGGATTACAGGCATGTGCCACCATGCCCTGCCTTTACTGGATTCTACCCCACATTCCCCACGTATGTGGTGTGCTGCCTGGGTGGAGATCTTATGGCATAATTGCTTTATATTTGGCATGGGTAGCATCCAGGTTGGTTATCTTCAAAAAAGCCAATCAGAGAAGCCTCATTTGCCTCCTGCAAAACTATGCTCTGGAAGCACAGATCTGGTCTGGACTAGTTGCTTACACCAGCTGCAGACAAGGGGGATTTACAATTCAGATGCTCAGTAGACTTCTGACAGTGTGTCTGCAGGGAGTGCCACAGTACTAGGTCTGTAAGGAAGTGGTTTCGGCACCTCTCTAGTGCACATTCTTGCCAGGGGTTTTATTTTTATTTATTTATTTCCAAGACAGGGCTCCTGTATGTAGTCCTGGCTGTCCTGGCTGGACTTGAACTCACAGAGGCCCTCCTGCCTCTGCCTCCTGGGTGCTAGGATTAAAGGCGTGCTCTATCACTACCCATCTGGTGACAGTGGCTTTGCAGCCAGTTGTTTCCTAAGTGCTTTGCCACAGGTGACATGCAGACAGTCTGTTCCATATAAGCCATGTTCTAGAGACTTCCTTCCTTACCCCTCTTTGGCTGAAGGTTGGCAAGCTAAAAGTGGGACTGGCATGACAGAATGGCAACAGCTGCTAGGGAGGATCTTGTGTTGACTGGCAGACTAGAGGAGGCAGTCACTAGTGCTCTTTTTTCCCCCTTAGAGTTTCTCTATGTAACCTTGGCTCTCCTGGAACTCACAGAGATCTGCTTGCCTGCTGCCTCCCTGATTGCTAGGATTACAGGTGTGCACCACCTGGCTCACTAGGTCCTCTTTTAAAAAAAAAAATGTATTTTGTTTGTTGACAGCAGTGTCTTCTCCTGTAGCCCTGGCTGGCTTGGAACTTACTATACAGTCCAGAATGGTAGCAAATTCAAAGCAATCCTCCTGCCTCCTGAATCCCGGGATCATACTTGTGAGCTTACTATACTATCTTGGAAAGGCATATTGTGTTCAGGAGAGTCAGGGCATCTGTGTATCTGTGCAAGGCCCTGTTGCTAGGGAGAAAATCTGCAGCCAGACTGCAGTGGCACAAACCCCTTAATCCCAGTAGCCTGGAGGCAGAGGCACTTTCATCTCTGAGAGTTCGAGGCCAGTTTGGTCTACAGAGCTAGTTTTATGAAAACCAAGGGTACATAAAAATAAAAAATCCTGCTGGGTATGGGTGGTACACACCACGCCTTTAATCCCAGCACTCGGGAGGCAGAGGCAGGCAGATTGCTGAGAGTTCCAGGCCAGCCTGGTCTGCAAAGCAAGTCCAGGACAGGACAGCCAAGGCTACACAGAGAAAACCTTGTCTCAAAAAAAAAAAAAAAAATCTGTCTAAAAAAAAAACCCAAAAAACAAAAAACAAACAAAGGGCAGGTGGGGGGGTGGAGGAAGAAAAAGTAAAAAAAAAAAAGTCTCCAGAGATCTTGGCTAGAAGCAGAGATTTTGGGGTATTTGACCTGGATCACATCCCCGTGATTATCCCTCCTAGAAGGGATGGGGCCGAATGCTAAGACAGAGACCAGGACGTTCTGTGAGGCCTTGGGGCCTTGGAAATGTTCCTGTGTTGTTGCTGATTCAATAACTGCTTTTAAAAAACATAAACTGTCAGTCCATAGCAAACTCCAGGTCTCCAGCCTCAGACCCATGGCGCCCATCTCCATCTTCCTGTAGTGATGCCATCAGAACTCACACCATGTGATGCCTCTCAGATTCTCTAAGTTGGTCAGTTCCCATCAGACACGTTATTCTCCCGTCAGCAGCCGTGCTCAGGGCTACGCGCCCGATTCCTGACTTTATGTGCTCTGGGTCTGTGCTAGTTCTGCACCTTCTCCAGGCTTCCATCTCTTCATATTGGTGAAGGGATGACAGTGTTCCTTCCTCTTGCTGTCCCTGGGAGCAGAAGATAAGGCAATGAGAGTAAAACAGCAGGCACTCTCTGCCCTAAACGCATCTTTCTCATTAAACTGTGGACCTGGAGCCAGGCTGGAGCCAGGCAGGCCCCAGGCTCGTGATGTGTTCTGGAGGATACACCTGTGAGCAGTCGGACGCCTCACCCTCCCTCTGACTCGGTTTATATTGCAAGAACTCCTTCGGTAGCCACAATGCAAGTTAAGGGGGACACTTGAGCCCCACCCCCACCCCCAGCCTGATTTCTGCCTCTCATACTCACCCAGCCTGGCTGGGGGAAGACAGAAGAGCACAGATGTTAGCCATGCCTGGCACGCGCATGCTCACGGAGAGACAAGAGAAAGCTGAAGAACCCTGGGTGTCCTCTATCGCTCTCCACCTTAGTCACTTGAGACAGGGTGTCTCACTGTGTCAGCTGGTTTTTATGTCAACTTAACACAAGCTAGGGTTACTTGAGAAAAGAGTGCATCAATTGAAGAAATACTCCCACCAGGTTTGGCCATGGGCAAGTCTGAGGTATATTTTATTGATTAGTGACTGATACGGGAGGTACCACGCCAGGGTAGGTGGTCCTAGGGGTGTATAAGAAAGCAGGCTGAGCAAGTCATAAAGAGCAAACCAGTAAGCAGCTCCTGCCTCCAGGTTCCTGCCTGGACTTCTCTGGATGATGGACTACAAGGCATAGGCCAAGATAAATCCTTCCCCTCCCGCCCTGCAAGTTTTTTTGTTCATAAATGTGTGTGTGTGTGTGTGTGTGTGTGTGTGTGTGTGTGCTCACGCGCTCTCTGTCTTTATGCACACCAGAAGAGAGAATCAGACCCCATTACAGACAGTTGTGAGCCACCATGAGGTTGCTGGGAATTGAATTCAGGACCTCTGGAAAAGGCAGCCAGTGCCCTTAATCTCTGCGCCATCTCTTCAACCTGTTCATAGTGTTTTGTCACAGCAATAGAAGCCTGAACAAGATACTAACTGAACTTGAGCTCCAGTGATCCTCTTGGCCCTACCCCAAACAGTGCTGGGGTTACAGGGCTGTGTGTAACCATGTCCTGCGTTCTATGTGGACTCTTAGGATTTGAACTCAGGTCCTCATGCTTGCACAGCAAGCATCTTACCCATTGAGCCATCTCCCTGGTCCAAGGCCTGAGAGCTAAAACCTAGTTATGGCTGGGTAACAGTAGTGAACTAAGTGACCATTTCCATGCTACAGTTTATTCCTCTGCAGCAGGCTTGTTCTGTGGCGACAGAGAACGCTGTGCTTAAGTCATTGTCCACAGCAGGCACCAAGAGCCATCTCCTACCCCACAGGGAGTTCCTGCTGCCCTAGGACCCACCTTTTAGCAGAAGGACAATAGTCAGATAAAAGGATAACTATAGAGCCATGTGTGGTGGCACGCGTCTTTAATCCTAGCACCCAGGAGGCTGGCAGATCTCTGTGAGTCTGAGGCAAGTGTGGTCTACAGAGTGAGTCCAGGACAGCCAAGGCTACTCAGAGAAACCCTGTCTCAAAACAAAAAACAAAAAACAAAAAACAAACAAACAAACAAAAAAACCAAAAAAACAAAAAACCAAAGCCAGGTGTAGTGGCACACACGCCTTTAATCTCAGCACTCGGAGGCAGAGGCAGGCGGGTCGCTGTGAGTTCGAGGCCAGCCTGGTCTACAAAGCGAGTCCAGGACAGCCAAGGCTACACAGAGAAACCCTGTCTCAAAAGACAAAAACAAAACAACAACAACAACAAAAAAACCAAACAGACAAAAGATAACTGTGTCTATGTGGCAAGTGGATGACGCATCATGAAAGGCATGAAAGCAGAAAAGGGGGAGCAGAGGAGATTGCTGTTGGGACAGAGTACTTGGGAAGACATCTCCCACAAGGTAGTGCTTGGCAGGACTCCTGGAGGCAGGCAATTGAGAAAAGGCAAAGCCTGGTTGTGAGGCACTTTCCACCAAACCCGTCAGAGTTAGATGCCCAAGACTCACGTGGCGAAGGGAGAGAACCAACGCCTGCAGATGTCCTCTGACATCCACTTGTCTGCAGTAGCCCCATGCAATACCCCAAAACACAAAAATAAAGTGATTTTAAATTTCTTTTTTAAAGCCAGGTGGTGGTGGTGCACACCTTTAATCCCAGCACTTGGGAGACAGAGGCAGGAGGATCACTGTGAATTCAAGGCCAGCCTGGTCAGAGGCCAGAGTGAGTCCCAGGACTGCCAAGGATACACAGAGAAACTCTGTCTTGAAGAACCAAACAACAAAGACAGAGGCTGGGTGTGGGGTGCATACCTTTAATTCTAATCCCAGCAGAAGGGAGGCAGAAGCAGATTCTGTGAGTTTGAGGCCAGCCTGGTCCAGGTTAGCCAGGTTAGCCAGGACTACACAGTGAGAGCCAGTCCACGTAAGTAATATATTTTTAAAAAGACAAAACTTTTCAAACTAAGGGAATAACAGTATAAACTAAGAGAATGAAAGTGCAAAGACCCAGGCTTGGTATTTTTTTGAAGATCTTCAAGGAGACCCACGAGATGAAGCGGGAATAGCCACAGGAAGATGGAATGCAAGTCGGGGAAGCTGAAAGCCATGCTATAGGCCGATCTAAGCACTGTGTATTGTATACACAGGTGAAAGGGCCAAAGGATTTGTAGTGAAGGAAGCCACTGCTTTTATTCTATGACTGGAGGCACGGGGTGCAGGACAGTTGGTTGGTTAGGTCCCTTGAACTCATTACTGGCCCTTCTGAAGGTTCTTGATGCAAATGAACACTGCCTGCTGCCAGGCACTGTCTCTGCTCCTGATTCTAGAGTAAAGTCAAGACCTCTTGAACTTTCACATCTTTGGGTACCGGTCCTTTTCCTTAATGCTCTCACTGTTCCTCAGGCCATTTCTTTGACCTGGGTGATGTGCCCTCCCCAAGCCACACCTGTCTCCCCTGAACTTAATTCCTCTCCCACTCTAGGACAGTAGGCCAGGCCTGTCACGTCAGACACAGACGTCTGAATCCATGAAGCCTGGACAGGCATGGAGGGTGCTGTCAGGCGAGCCTGCTGCTGAGTAACCCTCTTCTCCAAGTCTCAGCTCAGCCCAGTTGTAACGAGACCTTCAAAAGCAGTTTTCATCAGGAATCTCTGTGAACACAGAGGGATCTGGCAGCTGGCTGTGGTGGTTGGATGAGAATGGTCCACACAGGCTCTTATATTTGACTACTTAGTCATCAGGAAGTGGCATTATTTGAAAAGGATTAGGTGTGGCCTTGTTGGAGTACTGGTCACTGGGGTGGGCTTCTGAGGTTTTCAAAAGCTAAAGCCAGGCCCGATGGTGGTGTCTTCCTGCTGCCCAGGGATTTGAAAGCAGAAATCTGACTTCCTCTTCCAGCACCATGTCTGCCTGAGTGCCGCCATTTTAAACCCAATGAAACTGTAAGCCAGTCCCAATGAAGTGTTTTCTTTTATAAGAGTTAGCATGGTCATGGTGCCTCTTCGCAGGGATAGAATGCTGACTAAGATGGTGACAGTCTGAGGAGTGGTGCTTCAACGCAGCCGCAGCCCAGCACTTCACTGGCTGCGTAGGCCCGGAAGTGTGAGGTCACTTCCCTCTCTGTGAGTGGGGTTCACAGCATCTACACTTGGCTACCGAAAGGAAGTATAGGTGAGTATAAATGAACCCCAATAATGAATATGGACTTCTAAGACTCAGTTTCTCTATCGGCCTCCCTGGGGGTGGGGGATGGACTCCTGAAATGCTCTGAGGGTGCACTGTCTACACTAGCTTATTCCGATCCAGGCCAGTGAGCTCCGTCTCACAGGAGGGTAGGCACGGGAACCAAGTCCGCCCTGTAGGCCTGCCTGTGCGTGACCTTAGGCTGGAGGCAGCCTTTCCAGGTCATGTGTCCCTAGCTGGGCTGCAGCCAGGTCCCAGGGGCAGACGTTGGTCTGAGGAAGCCTGGCTTCTTCATGGACTCTTAGGCCAGCCCTTCCTGCAGCCTGGGAATTAATCTAGGATAGGTTTGAACAAAGTAAAAAAAAAAAAAAAAAAAAAAAAGACCTTTCCAAAACCACTTCCTAGAACTTTGGGAAGCGCTTGGATCTCTGAGAAACACTGTTAAGGCTCTTTGGGAGGTAATGATGGATACTTGCTTTACCCAATCAACTCCCAAACTCTGTCCTGGTCAATTCTTGGCCCCACCCCCTAAGGGTAGTCCTCATCCTCACCACTGTAGATCAAATAGAAGTCTGGTTTTTTTTTTGTCTGCTTGGGTCCTTGGAACAAAAGCTACCCTTTTTTTGTTGTTGTTTTTTGTTTTTTTTTGTTTTTTGAGACAGGGTTTCTCTGTGTAGCCTTGGCTATCCTGGACTTGCTTAGTAGACCAGGCTGGCCTCGAATTCACAGCAATCCTCCTGCCTCTGTCTCCCAAGTGCTGGGATTAAAGGCATGAACCACCACTGCCCAGCAACACTTTTTTCCACAGGGATGACATGTATCTTTCGTCCGGTACACTTGGGACTGTTGTGCTTTTGGAGAAGCTGGTTAAAAGAGTAACTGACTAAATAATTTTTGCTGTTATGTTTTGGGATACAAACTGGTTCCAGCACTATCGATGTATTTGGGAACAACTGGCCTATTTTGTATTTATGTGTTTAACTTTGTCCACCGAAACCATGTGAAGGGCCATAGAGATGGCTCAGCAGCTAAGAGCCCTTTATGTGTTTGCAGAGGACCCCAGGTCAGTTTGAGCACCCACGTGTTGGCTTATAAGTTTATAACTTCAGTTCTAAAGGATCTGACATCCTCTTCTGGCCTCCATGGGCACTGCCCACGTGTGGTATACACACATACATGCAGGCAAAACACTCAGATACATAAAATAAAAATAAAAATTGTGTGAAAACAAAAACCCTAGCCCCAGAAGGACATACCAAGCACACTCACCTTGGGTGTCCAGAGGGTGCCCCATCAGCTGAGCAGCCCACACTTAGCGCTACATCTTTCCACCTGAGTTCAGATAACTCACTTTGCAAAAAACAAACAAACAAACAAACAAAAAAGAGCAACAAATGCTCTTAATCTCTGAGTCATCACTCCAGCCCCCTGAGCATTAACCTTAAAAGGAAACATTTTAATGTTCAGTTTGATTCTTGTTTTTTTGTTTGCTTGCTTTTTCCTTCCTCTTTCTTTTTTCTTTTTTTTTGTTTTTTGAGACAGGGGTTCTCTGTGTAGCTTTGGCTGTCCTGGATTCACTTTGTAGACCAGGCTGGCCTCGAACTCACAGGGATCCACCAGCTGCTTGTTTTATTTTTCTCTTCAAGACAGGGTTTCTGTGTGAAGCCTTGGCTGTCTTGGAACTCACTCTGTAGACCAGGCTGGCCTGGAACTCAGAGATCTGCCTGCCTTTGCCTTCTGAGTGCTGGGATTAATGGCATGCGCCACCATGCCTGGAGGACTCTTGTTATTGTTATGGAATCTAATACTAGGTGGAATTTTCCATATTCTACTTTCCCCTGTTTCCACGTGTATCTTTCCTTAGTAATCATGTTTGTACTGAAGAACTTCTCTCTCCGTTTTAGAATCACTTTAGGTCTGTTCCTGTCATTTGACTCTTGGTTGTTAGCCAGACCATCCTATATTTTGAAATCCCTAGTAACTAATGAAATGACAGATAGTATCTTTTTGCTGTTGTTGTTGTTGAAAGAATTCACTTCATCCACTGCCAGGCACAGGGAGTGGACTAATTTCCCATCACTGTTTGGGCAGAGATGGGTGGAGCCTGGGTTGTGGTTTTGGCTGCTTTACCCCTGCCTCCAGTTGGAGCTTTTCAGATTTCTAGACAAGAGCCCAAGATCTTACAAGGACTTTCTCCCTGAGGATCCCAAATGTGAATTCTAGTCTCCTCGGGGCAACTTCTGTCAACTACTACACAGCTGCAACTATTCTCTCACAGTTGGGGGGCGGGGTCTCCTTTTATATGTATTTTATGCATTCTTGCTTCATTATGTATGTTTAAATGGTTTACAGCATTTTACATAGTGATTTTACAGTGTCCAGGTTGGGAGCTGGGCTCAGGTCAGCTCCCTTCTTCCTCTTGGTGAAGGCACCGAAGGGGTAAAGCGGGTAATGACTATCGTTGGCTGTGTTAAGGATAGGCCGGAGGCTGCATGACACGAGAGAAAAGCTAGCTCAGAGACGTTCAAAAGATGGAACTTAACTGCTCAGAAGTTATGATGACAGTTGGGATCAAGAAGGGTTTGCAACCACTGCTAGAATTATCCTCGGACCAGGGAGCTGCTGGGTGGCAGTGCAACCGTAGCCAGAGCAGGGTCAAAGAGGATAGACGCACAAGAACCTTCCAGCTAGAAGTGGCAGTGACTAGAGAGATACGGCTGAATCACATCCAGAGAGTAGGGTGCTTTACAAGGAGAAGCAGTCTGTTATTGAAGAGATGGGAGTTGAGAGGTTGGAGTAAGGAGGAAGGGATCTGTGGGTCTGGGCTCCCAATCACTCCACAGGAAACACCTGTGGAGTGACTGGGTGCCAGGACAGGCCCCTGGCCCTGGGGAGTAGCATCTGGACCCCTGACAAGAAGGTCAGTTTGGGAGTCTGCAGGACTGATGCCAGATCTCCCTGGAGCCTCTTCACTCTTCCCGAGGGCTCGGATTTAAAGGTATGCGCCACCACACCTGGCTGCCTCTTCACTTCTAACGGCCTCCTGTCCCTGCATGCAGATCCTCCTTGCCTGCCTCACCAGTTTTCCTGCCTATTGCTCAAACCATTTCAAAGCCGTTGCTGCCTGCACGATGTACTTCAGACGTTTGAGTTGCTAGCCTATAGCAGGCTACCCTCAGCTTTGACTCCTTGCTCAGTCCATCCCTCTCCCGTGCACTCTCTCCTCTTTCCATTGGCTGCCTTCACAAACAAGACTCTGTACCACCTTTAGTGGTACTTTAGTTTTACTCCCTTTACTCCTGAGGCATCACCCACTGATGCTCAGACAAAAACCACCTTGTCACATGTCCTGAGGCATGCTGGCAGTGTTTGTGTGGTTTATGCTGTGCTAAAAGCTCATTCATTCATTCCATGTTTGGTTGACACTGTGCTGTGCCAGGCTCCGTACTAAGACCTGGGCTATGTGTAAAGTTGAGATCACAGTTACTGCTCTGAAGATGCTTCCAACCTAGAGATGTTGAACAGTAGCCCTGGTGAGCCAGAGGTGGTGTGTGTGTGGGAGGGTGGGGGGAGGGATCTGAACTGGCCTCAAGGAGCTGGAGCCTAGAGCTAAGGCCCTGCTGTGCTCCGCAACAGGTACCAATGATGTTACGCTAAGGGTGGGAGATATGGTGAAGAGGTGAGCATTTTATTCCATAAATGCTGATATTAATCTTGAAAACAAGATTTAATTATTACTTGTGAAAATAAGTGTTTATGATGGAAAGTTAATCACCTCTTTAGGCCTTAGTGCAGTTTACCTTGTTGGTGTCCTCGCATGTAATCCACTTGGGCACATCTATGGTTTGACCAAGTTGGATTATTACCCGTGGAAGCACAGACAGAGAGAGAATGAAGCTCAAACAATGCCTGTGTTTTTTTTCTGTTTAGATCTGATTAAGAGGGGTCTGGTTTTTCTTGGCCCATCATGGTAACAGAGTGGCCTGGTCTGCTGTCAATGTTTTGTGAAATTGTTTAAAGAGAACATCAAGCCTCTATCTGTGGGGGCCAGACCAGCTCCTAGCAACCCAAGTGTCTCTATCTGTGAGTGCCAGGACAGCTCCTAAGCTGCACCCAGACCTCACAGATAGGACGGACCAGATCCCAGGTGTCGGAAAAATGCTTTTCTTTCTCACTTGAACAGCAACAATGGTGGCCTCACATCTGATCCCACTATGACCCATTTGACGACATGCATCAACTTGAGAGCTTTGTAAAATATATTCTCTCGTGCTATGTGTATTATGTGCCATTATTTTGTGTAAATAGGTCAGAGAACCAACTTGGTTGCTTGTCCTTGCATTTGGAGATAGGGTCCCTTTGATGCTAACTGCTGCATACTCCAGGCTAGCTGGCCTGCAAACTTTCTACAGAATCTCATCTGGGTCACCTACCTTGACTTAGGGGCACTAGAATGACAAAGGCATGCTACCATGGCCAACTTTACTCAAGATCTGGGGGGTATATAGTTCCTATGCTTGCATAGCAAATTGTTTTACCCACTGAGCCATCTCCACAGACCAATATGAACACTCTACCTACTCAAACCCTAAGGGTAGCCCTAGAAGCTTGGGGTTTTATTCTTTCCTTTTGGCAGGTAGAAACCTCTGCTATCCTGGTCTATCCTGACGCTTACACGCAAGGCCATGTGTTGGAGGCATTTTTTGCTCTTAGTCTCTAACACACCTCAACAGCTCCCTTTGCTGTTCTCTCCACCCATCCCAGGCAGAGATATTGCTTCTTTTGTAATTTATCTACTTGAAACCAAACCCAGTAGCTTCTGCTGAACATCTCTCATCTATGGGACATTATCAAGTCTGTTTGGCCTTTACCGCCCCCCTCCCCCCAGCCCTAGCTATTCCCAGAAAGTCTTTCCCCCAACTAAGATTTCCTGGGATTTTCAGAGCAAGCACTACCCTTACTTTGTTTTGTGATGATCCCTGGGCCACTCCTGCCCTCTTGCTTGACATTCGTTTTTAACAACCTGAATGGTCTCCTTCCTCTGGATCTATGAGCTAGTATCAGGTGTGGGGCTTTGTTTCTGTGGTGCTGGGGATCGAGGCCCCTTGCACATGCTAGGCAAATTATTGGGCAAGTTTCTCAGCCACTGAGCAACAGCGTCAAACCTTCCGGTTGCTTCCTTCTAGTGAGCATGTTTACGGAACTTGCTACAGTTCTCTAGGTGAGGGACTGGATCTGCTCACAGGAACGCCAGAAGGGGAGGTGGGAAGGTTAGCTGTTAGGCAAAGGCAGACTCCAGGAAGGGGCTCCTAGCAAGAACAAGAAAAGCAGCCCATCGTGGAGAAAATTCTTGGTTCAGTTTGTCTGAGGTCAGGGCTGGGGGTGAGAGGAGGGCAGCAGCTAGAGTAGCCACAGGGCAGTTGGCAGAGCCTGGATCCCAGGATGAGGGAAACTGGCTTCATCCTGAGGGCACCAGGTAGAGGGGTCTTAGGTAGGCGGGCTGTGGGATCCACAGCTCACATCCAGCAGTCTCGTTTGTAGCAATAAGGTATGAATGAATCTGAGGCGGCTGGGCGGGGGAGGAGTGAGATGGAATGGAGGAAGGGCTGGCCACATCTGGCCTGGGGAGATAATACAGAAACCCCAGGTTTTGGGGAGGGTGCTTGTGCCTTGGCATAGGCCACAGCAGAGGTACCCATGGGCACTGGGTGGCTTGTGGAGTACGGGTCCCTACATGCACACGAGGAACAGATGCCAGTTTACTAAGCACGTCCAGGTACTGCCGGGAAGCAGCAGCCCAGAGATGGTCTCATGCCAAGCAGGGTACAGAGTCCTAGGGAAGAAACCTACAAGAACCAAGGCCACTCTGACCTAGGGGTTTCAGGAGGCTAGGGGCTTGATCTGAGCCGAGACCTAGGTATCAAGGAGCGTGCTGTGGGGACGGTGAGGACTCACTCCATTTGTACATAGCCAGATTCCAGGGACTTGGATGGATGGATGAGGCCTCTGGGGATGAAATGGCAAGAGCAAAGGATGGAGGAAGAATAGGCAAGCCTGAGGAACTGGCAACAATTGGCGGTGCCAAGGTACCAGAGGCCAAGGAGACTGCCTGGGGGAGCTGCCTCTGTTCAGCTCTTTCAGGTTGTGCCAATGGCCTGTGCTGCTGGTCCTGGGTAGAGACAGAAGAAACTCACAGCGTCCCCTGTTATGTTGTGCCATACTCAGAAAGTAGAGGTAGACACAACCAGTCTACTCCAAACCAAACAGTGCGACCTGACAATCTGCCTGTGTGCCTCAGGAATCCTGTCCATCAGCCCGGGATTCCCAAGACACACCTTAAAATGCAGCTGGCAAGATGGCAGGGGAGAAGTGGAGGCACAGTGGATTAGCTACTGTCATCAACCTCCGCTGTCAGAGCCTGTCCAGAACTTAGCATCAGCCAGCGGGGGGTGGGGGGTTAGGGAGGAGTGAGTGGGGGTGTCTGAAGTCCCTCTGTACCTCACAGAGGAAGTGACAGGGAAGAGAGACAAGGAAAAGCAGAGAGCAGAAGATACCCTTTATTGGAGTTTTAATGATGGCAGCGTGAGTGTGAAAGGCTCCTCCCCTGAAACATGCCATCCTCTCTGCTCTTGGGGCTCAGCACAAGAATGAAACCCCATCCTGCATGTCCCTAAGAAGACAGGGTGGGGAGGGAATGGCGCGAGGGGGGGGGTATACTTTATGCCAGGGGATCTGGGACAGGAGGGAAGACGTGCACCCTCACCTCTTGGCGTGATCCCTCTCCCCTGGGGCCTGGTGTTGATCCCAGACCCTGGGATGGGCTGGCAGATGGGGGCTCATGCAACAGTGAGTGGACAGAGGTGGCACAGAAACACAGCCCCATTAGCCCTTAGCAAGGGCCAGAAGGCTAAAAAGGGCCATGCTGTGGCCATGGAGGGTCCAAACGTTAAGTATTTGCAGTGTACATACACGAGAGGGTGTGAAGGGCTCCTCTGCGCCAGGCCATGCCTGGGGATCAGAGAGCAGGAAGCACAGATGGCGTTGTCATGCCAGGGGCACGGTTCTGAGCCAACCATGCCACCTGAGCTGGGGCTTGCTCTACTCCTTGGCGCGGCCAATGATGGTGAGAATATAGAGGAAGATGTTGATGATGTCCGTGTACAGGTTCAGAGCCGCAAACACATACTCTTCTGGGCTCAGGGACAGCTGCTTGTTCCCAAGGAGCAGCTGGGTGTCCACTGCCAGGAACTAGGGGGTAAAGACATGGTTGGCATTAGACCGCTTTGTTCACTCACCCGGGTATTCCCAGGAAAGGCCTCCCAAACACCCGCACTCACGCAGGTGAAGAGCAGAGCGCCCAGCGAGGCGTACACGATCTCCAGGATTCGGTTCCGGATAAAGATGCAGAGTATGGCGAAGATGAAGAGCACCACCACACTTACCAGGAGCACGCCCATGCAGGAGGTGAAATCGTAACGGGTCTGGGAGGAAGGGAAGAAGGTGAGGGACTGTGGGCGTGGAGGGCTCTGGGGCTACAGTCCCACCTTAGGGCCCCCCCCTCACCTGCATAGAGAAGATGACCACCGTGAAGCAGACAGCTGTGGTGATCCCCACCGCCATGATGACTGCCTCCGTGTTATAAAAGCTGGCTATCATGCCCACCATGTAGGATAGGCTGACGGTCAGGATCGACTGCAGAAGAGGATCACAGAGGGGGGACCCGTGAGTGTGTGGAGCTGCTCTTGGTCCAGCCCTGTGCACCTCCCTTTCTTGTTTCTACAGGCAGAGGGGAACAGGGCACACAGGCTTGGGAGTTACCAGGGCGACGAGGTTCCAGGGATGCTTTCGCCGGAAGTCCCCACAACAGCTGAGGACAATGAGGGAAACGAAGAAGATGGCGTAGGAGACATAGTAGGTCCAGACGTTCTCCCGGACAAAGCCCTTCACCTCCCCAACAAAGGTGAAGATGGCCACAGTCGACAGGGTCACTGTGAGCTGCAGGGTCAGCACCAGGAACACCTAGGGAAGGAGCCAATCAGAGACCGGCTTCAGCTGCCTTTCCCGTGACTCCTCCCACTCCACACACTTGCCAGGCCCAACCTTTCTGATGAAGGCCTGCCGAATGTTTTTGTCCCAGTTGACAGCGGGGAAGTCCTGGTTGTCATAGTAAGACGGAGGCCCTTCTTCCTGGTAGTTCCCCTGCTGTGGTGCTGGGGGCACAGAGGATGCGTCAGTGTGCCTCGAGGGCAGTTGAATCCCTGCCCCCCCTCCCCGCTTTTCCCTACACTTACAGCCAGGGTCCTGGAAGGGTGGTGGCTGTCCATAGGGGTTCGGGGGGAAGGGGCTCTGTGGGTATGGTCCCTGTGGGTATGGTCCTTGAGGGTAGGGTCCCTGAGGGTAGCCACCTTGTGGGTAGGGGCTGGGCCCATGGGGATACCCTGGCTGACCATAGGCAGAGGGCTGGAAAGAGGGCTGTGGGTATGGGGCCCCAGGGTATGGAGGCTGAACATAGGGAGGCATAGGGGCTTGGGGCCCCACAGGATAGCCAGGGTTTGGGGGAGGATAGCTGTCCCCAGACACCAAGAAACTCTTTTCATGGGACATGGCCTCGGGTTCTGTGGCTGCCCCTGGAGGAGGAAAAGAGAACAGTTAAGGTCTCAGAAACTGGAACCAGTGACAGCCCTACCAGCTGTGGAACCCAGAAGAAGAAGAAGAAGGAAAAAAAAAAAAAAAAGCTGGACCATGACCTTTGTACAGGGCTGTAGGGAGCCACAGAACCAGGAGGCAGGGAACGTTGGGTGGGGCTCGGGGTGTGGGTGGGGGGAACTGATGTGGACCCTTAGAAGGGCTACTCTAGATCGACCTAGAAGTGGGGGATGGAGAAAGAGTGACGGCTGTCAGCTTCGGCTTGTAGCTCGGGAGATGCCTTCTCACCGCTGCAGGTCTTTCGGGTTAGAGCTCAGCAACGAAGGGTCTGGAGACAGCGGCGCGGTGGCTAGGGAGGCGTGGGGGTGTGCCCTGGCCCTCCCGTTCCCATCCCGCCTATAAGCAGCTTGAAGGGGCCAGCGCTAGCGGCTATTTCTATCCTAGGAAATCCCCAGGCCATCTGTGACTAGCCGGAACCCTGACCCTCCTCCTAAGCACAGGGCCTAATGTTCCTAGCTTCGGGTGCTGAATGCAGGCCTGTATTGGCTGCTAAGGTGTCTGCTAGTAGGGTACGCCAGGAACAGCGGGGTGCGGGGGTGTGTGGAGGATGGAAGCGACCAGAGGGCGTTCAAGGGAACAAAGCGGGGGATGGGGACGACGGGGGAGGGGGCGGTGGCCACAGAACGCGCCCCGAGGGCGGATGGGCTCTCTTCTAGGCTTGGGGGTCGCTGGGGCCTCGGGTCTGGGCCGCAGCAGCGCGCCGCCCCCTCCCTCTTGCTCAGGTCCGCCAGAGCTCCCCACCCCCAATGATGCCACCAGTTTGGATGAGCCAGCCGCGAGTCCTGTCCGAACCAACTGACCCGAGGCGGCCTAGCTCAGTAACGCAGGGAGTGTGGGGGGGGATGGCCGACTGGCAGGGGGCTACGACGGTGACACGCTCTTGGGATTGGTCCGGGGGACTTACCGCTCCCGGGGAGCCAGAGGCCAGTGCCTACGGTGCCCGCTGCGCAGCCGCGCGCGGTGATGGCCGGTGCGTCCGCACCTGCACCCGCTGGGCGGCCGGATTGCTTGGGCCTGCGCCTGCGGCTGGCGAGACGCAGAGAAGCCTTGTGACTGGGCGGGCCTTGTGATGGGGCGGGCCTTGTGATGGGGCGGGGCCTTATGACGGGGTGGGGCGGGGCCTCTCTGTAGGGCGGATGTTGTACCGGGTCCCCAGCGCTTCTGAGCCGACCGAAACTGCTCGGCTCTGCTTGGCTGGGCAGTCAGTTGTTGTCTGTAGGCGCTTTAGGTCAGAGTCCTGCAGCCTGGGCATACTGACCAGGATTGGTTGAGGTTCGGCATGGAGGCTAACGACTTCTGGAGGCACACATCTCTTTCGACTTATGTGGACTCGGGGAGTTAAATCCCTGATCGAGGATTTACTGAAGCCTCCAAGGACTCTGTCCCTTCTCAGCTTTGTTGTTTTGAGAGACTGTCTCACTCTGTAACTACAGCTGGCATGGAACTCATTATGCAACCCAGGCTGGCCGTAAACCTGTGACAATCCTCCTGCCTCAGACTTACAACTACTAAGAGTACAGCATGATCCACTGCACCCAAATCCTTATTTGCTTTAAAACACAGAATTCGATCAGCACTTGGGAGGCAGAGGCAGGCAGATAGCTGTGAGTTCAAGGCCAGCCTGGACTACAAAGTGAGTCCAGAACAGTCAAGGCTACACAGAGAAACCCTGTCTCGAAAAACAAAAACAAAAATCAAAAACAAAAAACAACCCCCCCAAAAAACCCCAAAACAAAAAACCCCCAAAACCAAAACCAAACCACCACCAACAAAACCCACAGAATTCACAGCTGGGTGGTGGTATCTCACGCCTTTAATCCCAGCATTTAAGAAGCGGAAGCAGGCGAATCTCTGAGTTCAAAGCCACCCTGGCCTACAGAGGGAGTTCCAGGGCAGCCAAGCCTGCAATGCATTATAAGACCTTGTCCTGGAAAACAACAAAACAAAAAGGCACAATTCACTTTCCCTTCTTATCCATACCTATTCCAGACCAAAAGGCTTAATCATTTAATTGTTCCATTCTCTTCACACTCACCCTCCTGCTTCAAAATAAACTTGTCAGAATTGCCTCGATCTGGGGGTGCGGGGAGTGCTTCCTGAGGAAACTTTGCCCTGGGTGGTCTCCTGGTCTTCAGGGATTTGAGGATATTTCAGTTCTCCTCTGGTTCTTGGTGTATGGCCACTCTGAGGTCTGAGGTAAGGCTAGGAAAAGGTTCTCTCCTGAGTCCACAAACAGCTGGGCCTAGTGAAGGCATGCTGTGATCCATAGCTTTCGCACATGCTCCCAGTAGACACATGCCCACCATGTTAATTACAAATTCTAACTGGGCTCTGTTGCTATGATAGACACCCTGACGTAAAATGGCCCCAGGGAGGAATGTTGTATTTGGCTCGCATTTCCAGATCACAGTCCATCACTTCCGTCAAGGCCAGGCAGAACCTCAAGCTGCCAGTCACTTCATGTGTACAGGCAGGGGCAGGGAACTGCACTGCTTGCTTGCTTGCTCTCAGGGTTAGTTAGCTCTCTTGTACAGTTCAGAGAAATGGCGCTACACACACTCAGAGTGGGTGGCTATTCCACCTCAATTAACAAGGAAATTCCCCACAGGCATGGCCACAGGCCAGCCCGCTCTAGAGAACTCCACTCAAAACATGGTCTTCCCAGATGATCTAGGTTGTACCAAGGTGACACTTAAAACTAACCAACACACCAGGCATTGTCAGTTGGACATCCACTTTGCAGGGATTCCTGAGGAGTTTACAGTGGCAGAAACGTGAGCAGGTCCTCTGGAACAGGCACTTATCAAAGCGGGCAAGAAGGTGTGGTTCCATCCTGGAAGGAGAAAACACAGAGCAGACGAACGGGACAGGCTTTTGTAGAAACAGCTCGTATAATTTATGGGACCTTTAAGGAAAATAAAGAACAAGCAGAAAGTTGACTATAGAGCCTCAGAAGAAGCCTGGACAACTCACAGGTCCTTTAAATTTTTAGCTTCGTGTTAAAGCTGCCACTAAGGGCCGAGTAGGGATACTGTGGAGAAGAGATGGCCATGTGGCTCTGTGCGGAAGGCTGGGGCAAGCAGAGGAAAGCTGGTCCAGGGATACTGGTTTAGGCAAGAGTTGTGGACAGGGAGGTTTGGACCAAATGAACATCAGGTGTTATGTATGGGAAGGAATTAGAGGGATAGGGAACTGGGGACAATTGGACTTTGGCTTTTACAGCCACTGGCCTTGGGGTTTGTAGTAGCCATTGGTACCCTGCCAGCTCTGTGGAGTATCCAAAATGGGAGTGGCTAGGAGTGGCAGAGAAGAAGTGGACAGCCTGGCCCTTCAAGAAGTTCTGGAGGGCCAGGCATAGTGGTGTACGCTTTTAATCCCGCACTCTGGAGGCAGAGGCAAGCGGATCGCTGTAAATTTGAGGCCAGCCTGGTCTACAAAGTGAGTCCAGGACAGCCAGGACTACAAGAGAAACCCTGTCTAGGGAGGAAAAAAAAAGGGCTGGAGAGATGGCTCAGCAGTTAAGAGCACTGACTGCTCTTTCAGAGGACCTGGGTTCAATTCCCAGCAACCACATGGTGGCTCACAACTGTCTGTAACTCCTGTTCAGGGCATCTGACACCCTCACACAGACATACATGCGGTCAAAATGCCAATGTATATCAAATAAAAATAAATTATTAAAAAAAAAGTTCTAGAGTGTCTTGCTTGTGAGGAGAGGCTCTTAGGTAGTGGAGATTCAAGGACTATAGGGTTAGACATACAGACTGGGTAAACTCCACGGTCCTTTGGGATGATAATCGAGATAGAGCTGGCATGACTAGAAGGTGTGGGCAGAACAGCAGGGGTTAGAGTCTTGGACATGAAGGAAGCAAGCAGGTTATGGTGTTGGGTGGTGGAGCGAATTCAAGGCACAGCCTGAAATCTGGGCATGGTTGAACATGCCTATATCGCCAACACTCAGGAGACTGAGACAGGAGACTCACTTCTAGTTCAAGACCAGTCCGACCCTTACAGTGAGTTTCAGGTAGTCTGGGTTACAGAGTGATATCCTGTGTCAAAAATAAAATAACGGCATAGCTTAGATGTGGGGCCTGGCCCCCTGGACCCTGTCTGTCACTCCAGTTTCTCTCCTGTGGTAAGGGTTAGTGGCAGAAAGGCATGCCAGCATAGTGGCTCCATCTGGGGCAGTGGTGATGCCTGAGATGGTATTGACGAAAGCACTAGGCAGATGTGGGCTGAAGCGAGGCACAAGAAAGGAGCTGTGTTGTGATGCTAGCTCTACATTTTAAAATATTCATTTGTATTTATCTGTGCGTGTGAGTGCCATGGGGTAGCACACTCGTGGAAGTCAGACACCTTGCAGGAATCAGCTGTCTCCTTCCATTATGTGAGACCCAGGGTTCAGAACTCAGTTTGACAGGCCTGGCAGCAAGGGCTATTACTTGCCCCTGGGTATGAGCTTTTGGGGGCTAAGGGTGGAACTGCTCGCCCCCAGCCCTTAGAAGCAAGGCTGATCATCCTCTGGGTGTGGACGGTTTCAAGGAGCTACAAGGAGCTAGCCTCAGCCAAAGGCTAGCGTATGGCTCTTGTCTGGGACCTGGGGCTTAGAAGCCTGGGGTGGCAGGGTCTCATGGGGGCGGGGCTGACTGACGGTGATTCAGCATTCCTTGGGGGAGGGTAGTTAGCCACAAAGAGAAGGCAAGAAAGTAGAGAAAGTCTAGGACACATATGGTTCACCCTGCCAGTCAGAGGCTAGTGCTGTGTCCTGGCAGAAGGGTCCTTGGAATTTCCGTGTGGACTGAGGGTTAAGACTTCAGCAGGAGAGGAAGTGCCCCAAGTGCAGCCACTGGTTTAGCTCCGCCCTCCCTCCGCCACCCCCCCCCCCCCGTAAGTTTCACTTTTGCTTTCCTATCTCTGGCCTTCTGGCTGGCAAGGACAACAAGCCTAACAGGCTGGTCTGAGACAGTGGGGTGAGTCTAATGTGGGGTGTTGGAGAGCAGCTAGGGCCACGGGAGAAGGGACTGAACAGGTGGGGCGGGCCTCTTCCCTTCCCATGTGTGGCATCCTAGGATTCGGATGGCAGAAGTGGAGGCAGGGACAGCCTTGGAGCTCCGGGGATTGCCCCCTGAAGTGTCAGATGAGCTGCTAACCCTCTACTTTGAGAACCGCCGTTGCTCCAGTGGAGGGCCTCTGTTGAGCTGGCAGAGACTTGGCTGTGGGGGGATCCTAGTCTTTCAAGATCCTGCAGGTGAGGAGGCCAACTCAAGGGGCTGCCTAGGTGCTGCTCCCTGAAGCTTTGACGCCCCTGACCCCTTGTCCCTGCTCACAGATGCCAAGAGGGTCTTAACCCAGGCAGAACACCAACTACATGGCACCCGGCTGAGCCTGAGGCCAGCCCCACCACGCGCACCTGACCGTGTGCTTCTCCAACGACTGCCGCCTGGCACTTCACCTCTCAGCCTCGAGCAACATGTCCAGGCCCTTCTGTGTGCTGCGGGCCACCCAGCGCAGGCTTGCCATGCCCTGGCCAGTCCTCGGCAGGACCGTGCCCTGGTCCAGTTATCCATGCCCCTTTCTGAGGCAGGTGAGAGGCAGGCTTGGGGGCGTAGCTTCTAGCTAAGGAAGACACCTGAGCTAATTCATATATTGTCCACAGAGGTCTCTGCCCTGGAGGAGCAGGCCCAGAATCTGCCCCTGAATGGGGCCACGGTGTCCTTGGCCTGGGTGCCGCAGACCCAAGCAGTACGTGTGGTGGACAGTGCTGCCCCGGTGGACCCGTTGTTGCTGGAGCTCTATCTGGAAAATGAGCGTCGCAGTGGTGGGGGCCCCTTGGAGGGTCTGCGCAGCCTACCTGGGCAACTGGGCACCGTTATCTCCTTTCATCGATGGCAGGGTGAGTAGGATGATGAAACTAGCAGGACCCTTCTGAAGGAGAGATAAACCTGTTTTTTAGGATTCCAAGTGCGGGATCAGAACGGTCTCATGAGAGAACAGGTGAGGTTAATCCACTAGAAGAGCGACCACCTTGTGCAGGAGCTTGATTGTTGACAGCTGAAAAGATCCCATGAGCAGACTCTGGGAGGAGATATATAAAGGAGCCCAGAACTGGAGGCAGAGGCTTTTTGGAGACTTGGGATAGTTTTGGCTGTTCATTGCTGCACTTTGAGACGCTCCTAGAGAGAACCCCTTGAGGGAAGGCTTCGGGGCTCCAGCTCCTGCTGAGGTTCTGGGTTCTGGTTACTCTAGGTTCCAGCAGAAGAAATCCTGCTGATTGTGCCAGGAGAATCGTTCCTCGGAACTGATATCCTTAAGATTTTGTTATTGTGTTCATTAATCCTCATTTCCTATGGTTTTGGTTAGTCGAGTTATAAGTGACGTATGCTTGGTCACTAAGTTGTTAATAAAATATATTGGTTAAGAAAATTGAGCCTACACCCTTCCTCTGTGCTAGACCCTCAATGGCCTTTCTGTCTTCTCTCTTCCTCCAGTGGCTGAGCGGGTGCTGAAGCAGAAACACTGGCTGCAGGGCTCTGAGTTGAGCCTTGTTCCCCACTATGATGTCTTAGAGCCAGAGGAGCTTGCCAAGGGCATCCGTGGAGGGGATCACCCAAACATACAGGAATCTGGAATCATCGAACATTCTCTTACAGGGGCTAGCGGGCTGGCAGAGGCCCTGACTGTGACTGTGGGCTCTGAGGAGGCATCAGGACAGTTAGGAACCTCCCTAAGGACAGGTCCTGTAGGAGCTCTGGGACAAGCCACGCCAAGTGACTCAGGGCCTGTGAGGTCTCTGGAGCAAGAGGAACCTATAAGCCTGGGAACTGTGGAATCTCCAGAGCAGACTGCTTTCCTGAGCCAGAGGATTATGGGGTCTGCAAGCCCAGTAGGTTCAGTAGAAAGTTTCACAGGGCTTCCAGGGCGAGTAGGACCCGTGGCCTCAGACTCAATGGGAATTCAGGGGCAGGAGAGCCTAGGGGAAGTTGCCGCAAGCTCACCAGGGCAGGAGGGACTGTTGGGTCTAACGGGGATGGCTGTAGAGCCTCCAGAGTCGGGGCTGGAGAGCCCTGGGTCTGGAGAGCTGCAGAGGCAAGAGAGCCTGGTGGAGGCAGTGATGTCGATGGAGCCAGGGGCCATGCGTTTCCTGCAGCTTTATCACGAGGACCTCCTTGCCAGCCTGGAAGATGTTGCCCTTTTCCCACTTGAAGGAGTAGATGTGACTGGCTTTCGGGTGAGTGGCCCTTAGAGTCCCCTCGCTTTGCCTCTTCCCTTATGGGGGTTCAGGTACCTTTCCTGTACTCTGAACCTGTCAACTGTCCTCCTTACGGTCCGTCCTGCAGCTTTATGGGGCCAGGGTCCCATGCCAGGCAGCCCAAGAGTTGCTGCAGAGTCTGCTGGGTAGCATTAGCTGCCACGTGCTGAGCATGAAGCACCCTGGCAGCACCAGGTTCCTGCTGGGTATGGAGGGGCAGCACCTTCTTCACAGACTGGAGGCTCAGTTCCAGTGTGTCTTTGGGACGGAACATCTGGCCAGCGCCACCACGGACATAGACCCTGAAAGGGTAAGATGGTGTTCCGCCTCTGTCCTTTTTCTTACCTGCCAGACCTAGATGCCTCCTCCGCTGTGACCCTGACATCCTCTTCCCACAGATGGATCCCACTGAGGCCCTCCAAGTCCTCCGTGGCCACAGTACAGATAGCGATCAGAACATGAGTCTGGGTAGGGAATTTCCTGCGGTCTTTTGTTGGTTGGTTGGTTGGTTTTTCGAGACAGGGTTTCTCTGTTATCTTGGCTGTCCTGGACTCACTTTGTAGACCAGGCTGGCCTCGAACTCACAATGATCCGCCTGCCTCTGCCTCCTGAGTGCTGGGATTAAAGGCGTGTGCCACCACCGCCCAGCCCATTTCCCCGCAGTCTTTTGATGGCAATCCTCTCCCTGCTCTGCCCTCTGACTTATGTAGTGACCCTTGTGTGGCCTACCCTCAACCCAAGATGCAATCTCCATCTCTTTCCTTTAATCTATTCCAAATCACTCTATCACTGATTATCAGCCCCCTGGCTGGGTCTGACCACTGACCCACTGGCCTCTTTCTGCCCTTAGAGGATGTCCAAGAGCTGCTGGCTACCCTGGAGGGCCTACACGGGGAGGACAGGCTGCCTCTGGAGACAGGGAAGGAGACCCCTGGAGAGCAGATAGAGGAGCCCACCATGGAACAGGAGGAAGACAACCCCACTGGGGAGGACTCTCTGGCCCTCAGCACCGGGGCACCTGGTCGGTTAGAAGAAGAGGCCACGCTGCAGCTGGCCATCCACCGATCCTTGGAGTCCCAAAGCCAGGTGGCTGATCAGCAGGAGGCCACTGCACTGAGGCGAGCCCTGGCCCTCTCCCTGTTAGAAGCAGAAGAGCCCCTGGGGGAGGATACTGAGGGCAGGGCCCAGCTGGTGGTGCACACATCCTTTGAGCAGGATATAGAGGAATTGAACCGGGCGTTATTGACTGCCTTGGAGGTACACCTTCGGGAGGAGACAGTGAGCCTCCAAGGTTGTATGCTGCCCTCGGAGCTTGGGGCTCGCCTGGAGAGGTGCCATGATGTGAAGGTTACCCTGCATGGTGATCAGGCTGTCCTCCGTGGCTTTGGGGTCCAGCCTGCCCGTGCTGCTCGCCACTTAGCTGCTCTGCTTGTTGGCCCCTGGGACCAGAATTTGACCTTCCCTTCGGAGGCCGCCAAAAACAACTGTGAGTCTGTCTGTACCTTGGACCTGGGGAGGGTGGAATGGGTTAGCTTTTAGGCTAGTGCTTGAGGCACGGCCTTGATGCCCTTTCTTCCCTTGTGTCAGTGTCAGGGCAGAGGCTAAAAGAACCCTTGGGCAGGCTGGAGGCCCTGGAAGAAAATTCCAAGGAGTTCCAGGATGTGGTACAGGCCTTTTACAATACCCTGGACGCTGCCCAGAACAGGATCTGCATTGTTCGAGTGAGTTCACGACCTGTGCTTTTGGCCTTGTGGCATCTGTACACTTTTCTTTATATTGGGGTCAGTTGACCAAAAGCTCCTTAAAGTTGGATGTGTTGCTGAAAGCTGATAGAACGGGTCGCCGCATTGGTACGTGGCTCCAGGGACTTGGACCTGACTGGGGGCCATTGAGGGAATGAAGAAAAGACAGACACACAGAGACAAGGAACGCTGGGATGGGGTCTGGGCTCTTAGATGGAGAAACTGCATCACCTCAGAAGCTGAATGGCTGAACGAATGCCTTTATTATCTAAAGCTGACCAGGAGGCAGGGTTATTGCATACAGCTGTACAAAGAGGCAGGATAATTACCTACAGATAAAAACAAGGGTTCATGGGCCAAGGAGGCAGTAGGAGCAGTCACTGTCAGGAGCAATCTTCAAGCGGTAAATATCCCAGGGAGAGAGCTGTGGTGGACACCTTCCGCACACACCATCAGCATCCACATTTGGACCAGAGGAAGGCTTTGCCGTGCTTCTGGGGTCCTTGACATGGCTGCCTGTGCCGATAACACACATTTACTCAGGACTTCTTTCACTCGGGGTTTCTCTGCTTCCTACAATGGATAAGTGCCCCTTCTTCACCCAGAGTCTGAGCAAGATAGGAGGGCACACGGACTAGGGATCTGAGAGGCCTGCCTGCCTGAGGCTCTCACTGGGGACTATATGGCTGTCTGTGCCACAGTTGATACCATCTGGTGGCCAATGTGGGGATTGCTGTTCCCGTTTGGGGTGGGGAGGGCTACCGCTATGTCTCCAACAGAGGCACATTCTGGCAGAGGTCTAGCCCTGTATTCTCTCCATGTGAATAAAATTGTGTGTGTGTGTGTGTGTGTGTGTGTGTGTGTGTGTGTATGTGTGTATAGCTGGGAATATAGGTTAGTAGGAGAAAAATATGTCTACATATACATTGTATATATTTATGGTGGCTGCTCCTCCTATATTCTTGGTAAATTTGGCAGCCATGAGCATGGACAAAAACCAAGCTAGTACCGCGTAGTGGGGAGCCAGAATGAAGCCTTAGGACCCCCTCCCCAACCTGTCCAGGCAGGTGAGAAAAGAAGAGCAGAGGCAGATGGATTTCTCTGAGTTTGAGGCCAGCCTGGTCTATGTAGTGAGTTCCAGGCCAGCCCGAGTTATATAGTGAGGCTCTGTCTATAAACAAACAAACAAACAAACAACTGACTGGGAGGGAGCGAGGAACTGTCAGGCTAGTCTGCTGCATGTGATGAGGGAACAGAATATTTAGGGAGTGACAACAGAGACATCCCTGGAAATATGCTAAGGAGCTGGCGAGTAGGGTAGAAGAAAGTGTGTGATGAACAGCAGCTTTCCCACCCAGAAGACTGCATGCACTCATGGATGAGGCCAAAGACAGATGGCCTTAAACCCATAGAAAGGACAGGAGAGCTGTCACTTTGTGGTGAGACTGGGCAAGGTGCTACAAGTTATAGGTGGGTCTAGCAGCCTCAATCTTCACATAGATATGTCTGGGAATACAGAATTGTCTTCCCCAGAGGTTAGGAAGGTCACCACTGGGCTCCAACAACAGTTGTCACCTACGGCCGTCACTACCATCACCATCGTTGCCATGGCAACTGCCATCCAGAAGTACTGTGGTCACAGTGCTGCTTCTGTTAGTATTAGTCATTTACTTGATTCTTCTAGTAAGTGTATCTATAAGTTAAGATGTCACATTTGAGGTTTTTTTTTTCTTCCTGTTATTACTTTAGAGACTTTCCCCCCTTCATCTACTTATACAAAGAGGAATAGAATGGGGTTTCTTTCTTTTTCTGTCACCTCTTCCTCCTACCAGCTCATACTTTGGTCATTTGCAGTGTTTATCCTATGTGGTTAAGGTGCATGGGCCAATCACACAGAGAAGGCTATAGCCTTCATACTTTGACTCTATAATGAGAATGAAAAAATATCTACCCTTGCATCTATGGTCATTAGAACTGTGGGGTCCTGTCAGGAGGTGGTGGTGCTCCCCTTTAATCCCAACACTTGGGAGGCAGTGGCAGGTGGGTCTCTGAGTTCGAGGCTAACCTGGTTTTTCACCGTGAGTGAGTTCCAGGACAGCCAGGGATACACAGAGTGACCCTGTCTCCCAAAACCAAGAAAACAAAACAAAGCAAAACAAAAGTGTAGGAGTTAAAGTGATGGCTCAGAGACGGACAGCACATGTTACTTTTAGGTCTCAGCACTCACATGATGACTTAAATCCATCTGAAACTCCTGTTCCAGGGAACTTGAGGCCCTCTTTTTGTTTTTGTTGTTATTGTTGTTTTTGTTTTTTGAGACAGAGTTTTTCTGTGTAGACTTGGCTGTCCTGGACTCACTTTGTAGACCAGGCTGGCCTCGAACTCACAGCAATCTGCCTGCCTCTGTCTCCCGAGTGCTGGGATCAAAGGCATGTGCCATCACCGCCTGGCCCAAGGCCCTCTTCTGAACTCTCCTGGCACCAGGCATGCGTATGGTATACAAACATACATGCAGACAAACACAGGTATTTTTTAGCATATATTTTTTCAAGTTTTATTTATTTTATTTTTAGGTATATAAGTGTTTTGCCTGCATGTATGTCTATGCACCATGTGTGTACCTGATACCTAAGGTTGCCCGAAGAGAGCATCATATGGTTCCTGGGACCTGAACCCATATCCTTTAGAAGACCAGCCTGTGCTTTTGACTATAGAGCCAGCCTCTAAAAAGAAAATCTATTTTTTTCTTTTTTTCTTTTTTTCGAGACAGGGTTTCTCTGTTTAGTCTTGGCTTTCCTGGACTCGCTGAGAAAAATCTATTTTTTAAAGTTTAAAAAAAAAATGTGCAGAGCCTGGAGAGATGACTCATTGGAGTTTGATTTCCAGTACCCATGTTAGGTGGCTCACAATGGCCTGTCACTCCAGGAGACAACTGATGCCCTCTTTTGGCCTCTGAGTATACTTACAGACACGTATAAAAATTAAAACAGCAAAATGTCTTCAAGAGGGAAAACCAGAACAAACACTTACAAAAACCATCACAACCCTGTGTGGTAGACTAGGAATGCAGTTCTGCTGGTAGAATGCCCCTCGCATTCACAAAGCCCTGGGTGCAAGTCCCAGCAGCGAATGGAGGGACAGAGTCGCATGTGAATCCCAGCAGTGAGGGGCAGAAGGAGACAGTAGGATGAGGTCATCCTCAGCTATATAGTGAAGTCAAGGCCTGGGATGCATGCGACTATGTCTCAAAAAGCAACAACTAGCCAGGTGTGGTGGTGCACACCTTTGATCCCAGCACTCAGGAGGCAGAGGCAGGCGATCGTTGTGAGTTTGAGGCCAGCCTGATCTACAAAGTGAGTCCAGGACAGCCAAGGCTACACAGAGAAACCCTGTCTCGAAAAACCAAAAACCAAAAAAAAAAAAAAGCAACAATAAGTAAACATGTAAAGAAGCAAACGAATAACATTGGATGAGAGAATATTCGGGGATATTCTTTTTTTAATTTTTATTTTATTTTAATGTTTTGGTTTTTCGAGACAGGGTTTCTCTGTGTAGCCTTGGCTGTCCTGGACTCACTTTGTAGACCAGGCTGGCCTCGAACTCACAGCGATCTGCCTGTCTCTGCCTCCCGAGTTCTGAGATTAAAGGCGTGTGCCACCACGTCCGGCTTTACTTTTATTTTTTATTTTCCTGGTTTCTTCTGAGTCATGCTTGACTTCTGGGCAAGCTGACCTTTTGCCACCCTGATGTGTAGATTCTGCAGTTGAGTGTCTGTGAGTGGGTAGCGAACCTCTCTGAGTTTTAAGTTGTACTAACAACGGGGTGTAGTGGCAAAGGCTTGTAATCCAGGTGCTTCAGAGGCTGAGGCAGGATTCCTGAAAGTTTGAGGCTAGTCTGGTTTACACAATAAAGGCTAGTCTGGGCTACATAACAAGAACCTGTGTCAAAACTGTCAAAACCCAAAAAATATGTATATAGCCTTTTATAACTGGAGGATTGTTTCACAATTCTTTTTATTTTAAAGATTTATTTATTATGTATACAGTGTTCTGCCTGCGTGTACACCTGCACACCAGAAGAGGGCACCAGATCTCCTTGCAGATGGTTGTGAGCTACCATGTGATTGCTGGGAATTGAACACAGGATCTTCGGAAGAGGAGCCAGTACTCTTAACCTCTGAGCCATCTCTACAGCCCCACAACTCTTTTATTTTATTATTGTATTTTATTTTATTGAGACAGGTTCTCACTATGTAGCTCTGGCTGTCCTGGAACTTGTGATGTAGACCAGGCTGTCCTTGAACCCACAGAGATCTGGCCTTCTCTGCCGTCTGAATACTGGAACTAAAGGCATGGCTCTAATTTGATATAGGTGTAAACTTTCCATGGCTTTTCTTTTTCTTTTTCTTTTTTTGGTTTTTCGAGACAGGGTTTCTCTGTGTAGCCTTGGCCATCCTGGACTCACTTTGTAGACCAGGCTGGCCTCGAACTCACAGCGATCTGCCTGCCTCTGCCTCCCGAATGCTGGGATTAAAGGCGTGTGCCACCACGCCCGGCTTTCCATTTGCTAATATGTCCTTCTTTGTCTTCAGTATCATCTTGACTGGAATATAGTGTTTAGATTCTGAATACATTTTTTTTCCTCAGCTTTATGTGGATGGGTTCTGGGCCCTAAACTCAGATTCTAGGCTGGCATAACAAGGACCTGTACTTTCTGGGTCATCTTATAGCCTTATAGCCCCCCCCCTCCAATTCTTGGAAAGTTAGGACAATCGATTTTTTTGTTTGTTTGTTTTTTAAGATTAAAAATATGTGTTGTGTGATGGGAGCATGTGTGGGCAGGTGGGGAGGGAATTAAGTGCACATAAATGCAGGTGACTGCAGGGGGCCTCTGACCCCTCTGGAGCTGCAATGATGGGTGGTTGTGAACCACCTGGCAGAGATGCTGGGAACTGAACTTGGGTCCTCTGCAAGAACAGTATGCACTCTTTAACTGCTGAACTCTCTCCAGCTCCGCGTTTGATAATTCACCAACACCCAGTACTGGTGTTGAGAAACGCACTGTGGGATTTCTTCCCACTTGTCTTTGTATCCTGACCTTGATGTGTGTACGTGGATACTTGCAAAGGTGTCTGCACTTCAAAAGCTATAGTTTTCTGTTAGGTGCCAAGGGGCATGTCTTTCCCAATGTCCTTGGCACTTCATGGTTCTTGCCATCTGGTGATATGGCCTCCGGCTCAGGGAGACATCTTTCTCTGTGTTCCCAGGTGCACCGAGTTTCTCCATCCACCTCATGCTCTCGCCTGGCCCCTCATGGTTCTTTTTTGTTGTTGTTGTTGTTGTTGTTGTTTTTTTTTTTTTTTTTTTTTTTTTTTAGACAGGGTTTCTCTCTGTAGCCTTGGCTGTCCTGGACTCATTTTGTAGACCAGGCTGGCCTCGAACTCACAGCGATCTACCTGCCCCTCATGGTTTCTTTCCCTTTTCCTTTAGCTCCGTTCCCAGCTCCAGTTCCTTAAATCCATCTAGAGGACCATGCAGTCAGATCTTTATCTAGCCTACCCACAGAATGAGCTCAGCTACCCTTCCTCCTCCTCCTCTTCTTTTTCTTTTCTTCCTCCCACTCTTTGCTCCCCCCCCCCCACCCCTAGATAGGGTTTCTCTGTCTAGCCATGACTGTCCTGGAACTCACTCTGTACACCAGGTTGTCCTGGAACTCAGAGATCTGCCTGCCTCTGCCTCCTGAGTGCTGGGACTAAAGGTGTGCGCCACCACCACCTGGCTTTCCTGTTCCTTCTTCCCCCTCCCCCTCCCCCCGAGACAAAGTTTCTCTGTGTAGCCTTGGCTGTCCTGGACTCACTTTGTAGACCAGGCTGGCCTTGAACTCACAGAGATCCACCTGCCTCTGCCTCCTGAGTGCTGGGACTAAAGGTGTGCGCCACCACCCTTGGCTCCCTTTCCTTTTACCTGAGAATTCAAGCCACTTAGCAAACACTCTGCCCCTGCACTGTATTTCCAGTCTTGGGATCTCATCTTTAATATTCTGTTTCTGATGTTCAGACTTTTCTTTTCTTTCTTTCTTTCTTTCACTTTTTTTCTCTTCAAGACAGGGTTTATCTGTGTAATAGCCCTGACTGTCCTGGACTCTCTTTGTAGACCAGCCTGGCCTCAAACTCACACAGACTCCTTTTCATAGCAGCTAGTTCTGTTTTATGGATGTAGTATTCGTCTTCCTCCTTCTCCTAAAAGACCAACTAGAGTTAGTTTCTTTCTTTCTTCTTTTTTTGGTTTTTCGAGACACGGTTTCTCTGTGTAGCCTTGGCCATCCTAGACTTGCTCTGTGGACCCGACTGGCCTCGAACTCACAGAGATCTTCCTGCCTCAGCCTCCTGAGTGCTAGGACCAAAGACATGTGTCACCATGTGCAGTTTATTTAAAACTACTAGCGTCTAAGTCTTCAGTACTGTGAGGCTCTTGGCTTGGCTTTTTACTGCTGGAATCTGATTGTTGGTGCTAAATTTAGTGAGGTCTACCCACCTGCAGGGCTCCCTGGGGGAGTTAGGTCTTCCTGGAAGCCAGCCCTCCAAAGCCCTCATAGAGGTGGTCAGTGTGTTCCTCTAGACAGAGCACAAGTGTGTGTTGGGGGTGGGGGCTGGAGAGGGGTTGGAATGGAGAGGCGCCTCACATCTTCACTCAAATCCTAAATTCTTCTTTCCACCAGAGAGCTAGTGATTGCTGAGTTCAGCTCTACTTCTGGCCAGTGTAGGCATAGATTCCAAATAACTTCACCCCCAACTACCGTGCACTCCACAGGTGGACCGAGTATCCCACCCGCTACTGCAACAACAGTACCAGCTGCACCGGGAACGCCTGGTGCAGTGCTGCCAGCAGCGCCCGGTGGAGCAAGTCCTCTACCACGGCACATCAGAGTCTGCTGTGCTTGACATCTGCACACACGGCTTCAACCGCAGCTTCTGTGGCAGAATCGGTAAGGCCTGTGCAGGGAAGGGACACGGACCGTGCTGACCCTGCTGATCCTCACTTTTGGTGGCTCACCTGTTTTTGTCCTATAGGCACACTCTACGGACAGGGCGTGTACTTTGCCAAGCGAGCCTCTCTGTCGGTACTGGATCGCTACTCGCCTCCCAACGCAGAAGGCCACAAGGCAGTGTTTGTGGCACAGGTGCTGACCGGTGACTATGGACAGGGCTCGAAAGGTCTGAAGGCGCCTCCTTTGAGGGCTACCGGTCAGGTCCTTCGCTATGACAGCGCAGTGGACTGCCTCCACCAGCCCAAAATCTTTGTTATCTTTCACGACACCCAAGCTCTGCCCACCTATCTAATAACCTGCAAGAAGATATACCGGGGTACACTCTGATAGCTCCCTTGGTGTCTTGGATCTTTTTCCTGGACATTTGACCTCAAGAGGCCAGCTTCTGGTTCCCTGCTCTACAAAGTCCCTAAGCGTCAGAGCTGCCCCCGGGGCCCCTCTTGCCTCTGACTGGAAAGCCAGGATGACTGTGATCTAGGTAGATCAGACCTAATCGGTCCCTTGGCCGGCTCGACCGCCAGGGGTCAGCAGAACACGCCAGGAGGGCGCACTGCCAGGCACACCCGTCTTGATTGGACCGCGCCCTAACGCGTCTCTGTCTTTGAATAAACCTATACTTGAAACCAGTTAGATTGAAAGACTGGTTGGAACTCGGAATCAGACCTCTGTTTGGGGAGTGGGGGCCACCCACGTGGCTAGGGACCCAGTCAGCTGTTCACAGAGGGTTGGGGGCGGCGGTGGGCAGTGGACCCGGGCGTCTGGACGCGGTGCACTCTGCCACCTCACACTCGCCAGCAGCATCTTGGTCTACTCTTGCATCGACCGCCAAGGTATGCGCACTCGGTTGGTGCCGCCTGATTAGTCACATCGTAGGCTGCGGTTCTGCAACCTCTAGGTCCAGGACTCCTGGCTCATAGCCGGGTCACGCGTGAATCGTTTGCTCGGCTCTCGGAGGTGCCCAGGCAGCGCCGTTCTCGGTGGGACTAGGGCGGAGCTCTGGGTTCGCCCCGCCTGCGCTGCCTCCGCGGTTCTCTTGGCCCCAGGAGTCTGGCTGCAGCGGAGGAGAGGAGGGAAGCGGAACCACCAGGAGCCTAGAACTGGGAGGGTATGGAGAGGCTCGAGATGGATTGGGAGTTTGCGGGGGGGAGGGTGGATGGGGGTGAAATGGCCTCGGACCACCCGGAACTAGGTGCTGCCTCGCAGCCCCTCTTGCTCTAATGTAGAGAACAACACCTCCCTGGGATCAGGAAATTGCGGAACTGGACGGGAGGTGCTTGAGTGTGGGCAGAAACGCTGCGGTGAAGGCAGCTCGGTTGGGGGGCTGAAGCAGACAGAGACAGTCACCGAGGGGCCCCTGTGGTGGAGCGGGGTCGAGAGAGGCACCAGCTCGGGGACCGCTGACTCTTTCCCAGCCCTTGGCCTGAGGGCGAGGCACAGAGCCCACATTGTGCCCCCACACTGTGCCACCCCCGCTGAGACAGAGCCCCATTCACCTCTTCACACGCCAGTGCTCTTGGGGCAGAGAGATGTATGGGGCGTGTGCACGCGTGGGGGATGCGTGCACTTTGGCTGCTCCTGCAGTAAGCTGATGGGTTGCTAAAGCCGCTGCCGGGCTCCCCCCGCGGGCCTTGCGGCATCCGAGTTCCCGCAACCCACGCCGCTGCGGCTCCAGCTATTTATAGGCCTTTGCTGCAGAGATCGTAGAGACAAGAGGTGGGACTGTGTGGGCCGAAGGTGGGGTAGAGTGATGGGGAATCCTAAAGACCGAGGCCAGAGGTAGAATGCAGTGACCACGGGCTGGGGTTGAGGGAGGGGTCCCTTTCGGAACAGTGGGGGCACAGGCAGCGTTTGTTGATGGCCTCCTCGCCAGCCTATTGGAGGGTCAGAAGAGAGGGAGTCCAAGACTGAAATGCAGGGAATGGAGGCTCTAGTTGTCCCAGTGACAGGAGCCTATCAATGTGTAGTTGATGGTAGTGCCCTCTTTCCCCTCTGGTTTGCCAGGTGGAGGGCGGAGTCAGTGTCCTGTGTTGGGGGATGGGGGTGGAGATAGTCTGCTTTGGGTAACTAAGAGACAGGTGTGTGTGTGTGTGTGTGTGTGTGTGTGTGTGTGTGTGTGTGTGTAGGAGGACGTGAGGATAGGAATGCCCGAGAGGTTTTCAAGTCTGGGATGAGCACCAGGGGGTGTCAATGTGTGGGCAAGATGGGGCCTAGGTGGAGTTTGGTATCAATGTTTAGGTTAAGGAGGTCATGGGTCAATATACAGTATCAACTTCTCCCACAGGTGAGAGTGTGAATCCCCTTGCTCGCCCTCCAGGAGGCCATGTCAGCGGAGGACTCCGAGGTACGGCCAGTGGCAGTGGCTGAGAGTAGTTCCAACGGAAGTAGTGGCTCACCCAGCCCCGGGGACACACTGCCCTGGAACCTTGGGAAAACACAGCGAACCAGGCGAAGTGGAGGCGGCTCTGTGGGCAATGGGAGCGTCTTGGATCCTGCAGAGCGGGCAGTCATCCGAATTGCAGGTAACGGGGAAGGGTCTGGTCCCTCGTCTCATTAGCACAGGTGTTAAACACCTTATACGTACATACTGTATGTAGGGATTGGCCTAGATGGGGGGGGGGGCAGATGAGGGAGAGCTTGTCCTGTTGTGGTTCGTAAGGGCAGCACAGCTCCACCTGCTGGCTCTACCTTGGTAGATGCGGGAGGTTGGAGGTCTTTTTAAGCATGGTCGGTCTGCTACTTCCTGCGGCAACAGCTCCTCAGTGGTCTCTGGGAAACGGGTCCAGACGCCCACTCCAGTGGGAATAATTTCTTGGGCTCTTGATGTCAAATTGCTTCTCCTAGACTCATCTGCCATTTTGGGATGGGAGTGCATTGCCACCTGAAAGGAGAGGATGTTTAATCTATGAGAGTCCTAGGCAAAAGGCACCACGGGAGGAGGCAGCCAGGAGGCAGCAGGCAGTTGGAGCTAGCTAGCTGGAGGGCAGCCTGTTCCTTTGGGAAGTGGGTCACCTAAGGCTGGAGGCCACTGGGTGGGATGTCCTTGGAAAGGGAGCGCTGGCCGCATTCCATCAGCAGGGCCCCCTAGGGGGACGATGAGGCATTTGAAAAGCAGGATATGGCACATTGTAGGCTTCAGAGCTGAATGCCCAGGTGCTGAGCGAGCATGGAGGTGGTACAACATCCAGGAACTTGGATGGTGGAAAGCGTAGCAGCAGCTTGTGGAGACGGGAAAGAACAGATAAGGGGCACGCTTCCCTCCCTTCCTCAAGGACTTTTTATGATCGGAGCCCATGTGCACGCACACACTTCAGTGGTTTTACAGAAGGGCTTATTTTCCCCTTTGGATTCATGAATATACTTCACTACCTCAGACCTTTTAAAGACAGGGGTGAGGGTAGAGACAGGGTGCCTTGGCAGCACTTTTTGCCAGTTGGGTGGCTTCCATGTTCACTGCTCTATATGCTGTAGCCAGACTCACCTGCTATCGTCTTTGAGCTCTCTGGTAATTTTCTAGCGACTGATTCCCAGACGCAGAGCCAGAGCGTCTACGAGTGGTGAACATAGTGTTTAAGGTTTCCAGGAACAGTGCAGTTGTCGGTCGGGAAAGGAGCTTGTGTCACTGCTGGGAGACGGGTCTTCGTCAGGCAGATGGGTAAAAAGGACTTATTATTATTATTATTATTATTATTATTATTATTATTATTATTATTATTATTACTAGGGTATTTTCTTTTGTAAACTTTGTACTCTGTTTCTCTTATGTGGGACTTTTTCCTGTGTTCTAAGGGCTTCTTATATTTCGGAGATGCCAACTGTATCTCCGCTGTTAGGACGGAGGAAAGTCCTAACAGGAAAGGGAGGGAGGGAGCCAGGCAGGAAGGGCCTCACTCAGGTGGCCAGGTAAATTGCCAGGGGCGAAGGAGTTGGAGAAGTGCGAGCTGACCTAGGGAAATGGCCACCTCGGACTGAGTTCTGGGTAAGGAGGGCTAGCTTGTCAGCCGCATCTGGTTCCCGAGTAGGCAGGGAAGTGTTTGCAACTGGCAGTGTGTGGGATCAAGGCTCGGATTCCCGTGAAGGGGAGCCAGGCAGCGGGTACAGCTACCCGCCAGGTCTCAGGCAGGCCAGCCCGGCCCCGCCCCGCCCCGCCCGTGGGGCATCCTGGGTGCGGGGCGGGGCGGGGGAGGCCTCTTTAAGCCGTGCGCGCGGAGGCGGCGGGGGCAGAGCGGCCGCCAGGGCTGGCCTTGCGCAGCGGCCCGTTGAGTTCTGCTCCCGCCGGCATGGCCCATTTGCTGACATCTGGCCCACCACCCGACGAACAGGACTTCATCCAGGCCTACGAGGAGGTGCGGGAGAAGTACAAAGGTACGGAGCCTCTGGCCCCTGTCCGCCCTTCAGGCGCGCGGGGGTGCCCCCTCCAGGTTAGCGAGCCTGACAGCCGGCCGCGTCCCCAGCTGCTGTCACCGACCGTTGTCCCAACAGAGTTCAGTCAGTCGCCCGCAAGTCTTACCAGCTTCGCTCGCTCCCTGAAGCCTTCGGGACCCAGGGAAGGGGATGGATGCGCTCCACTGAGCCCCCGCGTCTATGACCTTAATAGGACATCTCGAGGCACTGGTGGATGGGGTGGGCCCTGGTGGGGGCGGTTGTGTGTGTATATGTATTTGTATGAAGTAGGGCTTTCCAGGGTCCACAGTCTAGACAAAGTCTGGTGTCTTTACCCAGCAGACACGTGGGTAAAGGCTAAGCCATCCCCAGTTTCTCCTCTGGGGCAACTGCCTGTGTTGGGTGGCGGGTGGCTGCTACTGCCTGGCAGTGAATGGCATAGCTGTCGCCTCTCCTCACCTCCCCAAACTGGCCAGGACTGGGCCGGCCACACCCTCCCTTGGCAGGGAACTCCATTGCATCCTGACTTTGTCCCCTGGAAATAGCCCCTTCTTGTGTAAAGGAACCCTCAGAGTGTCCATCCAGTCCAGTCTGTGGCTTTGGCAACTTATCTCCTTCCTGCCCTCAGGGAGCCTCAGACCTGCCCAGGTTCTGGAAGCTGTCAGCCACTCAAGGCCCAAATGCTTGCCTCTGGGTTGGGGTCCACATGTTCGACATAGGCATGATTCTAGTTGTACCTCTGAGCTCTCAAAAGACTTAAAGGTCTGGGTATGTGCCGCTGGGGAGGGCTGATATGGAGGCCCCAGGCAGAGCCCAACAAAACAGGTTCCAGCTCCACATGGCTGGTTTTGCTGGCTCTGCCCCCAAGGGCAGCTCAGGGAGAGAAGTCCCGGCTGCAGCTTTGCCTGGAGCCTGTGGTGCCACTCCACCCCACCCCTCATCCAGGTAGGGTAAGGCAGGTTTCACGGCAGCGCTATGGGCACAGTGGGTGTGTTGTGCGAGGGGGGGGGGCAATCGTATCTGCTAGTTCCGTGGCTGACCTGTTTGCACATTAGGACCGGATGTGGATGCTCTTGGGACAGTGGATTCTTGAGCCTGACCGTTGTTATCTCTAGAGAATCTTCTGGAGGGCTGACCTGATGTTCACTCCTAGAGGGTCTACCTGGAAAGATGCTGGGCGAGGAAATAGCTGTCCACCTGGGCTACAGCCATCCTGGTGACTCCCAAGGCAGTACCGTGTAAAGCAGCATTAAGTATAGAGAGCAACACCTCTGAAACCTTCTTTGTCTGGTTGGTTTGCTGGACTATATGGTCCAGCGCCAGATGCCTTGTCTAAGCATCATGCTAAAGCCATTCTGGCTCTAATTCCTGAGGTGGGGGCTTCCTGCTCATCCAGGAGTGTACTGACAGGTCCCTGGAGGCTCCCAGGACCCAGCTCTGTGTCCTTTCCTAGCCTGCTTTCCCTGGAGGCAGAGGTTCACAGTGGGCCGACTAAGCAGTATCGGTGGCCCTTGTCCGTATTCTGGCTTGGCGTTGGAGGCTGGTGAGAGGGCGATGGGTGCAGGAGCACTGCTTCAAGTGGGATTGTCACGTGACAGGCGCAGCTGCCGTGTGTGCATGTGTGCCTCACCAGCCTCAAAGTAGCTGAGTTGCTAAGCAGGAGAGCAGGTGCTGGGGGGCTCCTGGAACAGTGACTAAAGATCAAGAATGCTTCCGAGGCATGCCAAGACACCAGAGTCTCCTTGACTCTAACTCCATACAGGGCATAGCTGAGGACTGGGGCTATAGGCCAAGGTAGGGAATAGACCAAAGGAGGCCAGAGGTGCCCCAGGTATCCCGGTTCCTTTTGAGGCTTGACCCTAGTGAGCTCATTGAGACTAGACCCTATTAGTCCCATCAGGCTAGCCGAGGGGATTGAACGGAGGAAGGACACTTTAAAGTGATGCTACCTTCTCCTTTTTACTCTCACTCGCACTGACCTTCACTCCTATTTACAACCTCCCAGGCATCTTCCCTGGAGTCATTCCTGGCTGCTCTTGGTTGGAAATCCCCAGCCTTCCCCACAAGGCAATGCTTGTCCCAAAACTTTCTAAACTTCCTGTCTACTTGAGTCCGACTGTCTTCCTGATCTATCCTGCCTTCTAGCCATGGGAATCCCTGCACAGTTGAAAATTGCTGGGCCTTATGGCTGGAGAGCTCTCGGGGTGCTGAACCAGCGGGAGGGTACCACTCCTGCTGTGATGCTGTGGGCTGATGATTTACTGCCATTGGGTCCACCCGTGAGAGGCATCTTGACCCCTGGCTCACTGAGCCTGGGTCGATGAGAGCTCACAGAGCTGTGCTCTGCTGCTGTGCCATAGGAGCTGTGGGTACGAGGAGGGCAGCAAAGGCTTTGGGGGCGAGAGGATGTTTTAAATATATGGAGATTGGGATGTTTGGTAAAGAAGAAAAAGCTTGAGTCCCCACCCCTCGACCCCTATCCCCAAGTATGAGTCAGGGCCACAGTTTATGGTGCAGGACAAGAGCAATTATGGGAACCATATAGCAACGGGTAGCATGGGGGCGGGGGGAGGATAGGGCTTGAGAGTGCTGACCCGACTGCTAGGCCATCAGGGCAAAAGGCATAAGAAGTGAGACGGGAGTGAGTGCTGTTGGCGAGTGGGCAAAGATGGGGTGGTGGAGGAGAGGGAGTGTGGGGGGGAGGGGGCAGGGGGTGGGGGAATTGGGAATCTTCAAGAAGCATCTGCCCAGGAACCCCCCCCCCCCCACTGGGCTGGAGAAAAAGTCTGAGAGCTCTGTCAGTATGTTTACAGTGACCCATCTGGGGGCTCCCAAACTCCTTTGAAGGCTGAGGCCTACCTGATAGTACTGCTGTGGGTGGTACCCTCTCCTGTGTTCCTGTCCTTTTCCACACTGGACTCTGAGCTCTGTTATCTGTGTCCCTGGCACCAGCCCTCTCACCCCCACCCCCGCACCCCAGCTAGCATTTGCAGGGAGTTTGCATGGGTGACCAGTGACTGGATGCATGTCCTCTCAGCAGAGCTCAGCTGGCAAAGGGTGAAGGCTGGCAGTTGTTTGTGGACTCTTTGGAGAAGATTTATGATCTCTTTACTGCGGAAAGTGAAACACACTAAAGGAAAACAAAAAACCAAAGTCTAGCACAATAGAACTCCACTAAAGAAAAGTAGTAAAAGGTGGTGAGGGGAAGGGGAGCTTCCTGTACTCACTAGCTCTCAGGCTGTGATGACCTCTGGGGCCTATCACCTCTGGACAGCGTTCCTTGTCAGCCCTTACTCTGCTGACCTCATGCTTATTATTGCTTGGTGTACTTTACATGTACAATTCACTGTTTGCGGGGCGGTGGTGGTGCACATCTTTAATCCTAGCATTTGCCAGGCAGAGGCAGGCAGATCTCGGAATTCAGGAGAAACCCTATTTTAAAACAACAACAACATAAATAAATAAATAAATAAGTAAATAAAAGATACTGTCCCCTAGTCTCTCCTGTCACTGATTTGATTTCAGCCTTATAGATTCTGGATGGGCTATCTAAATGGACGCCTACCTTCTTTCACATGTGCCAGTATTTTATCTGCCTCCATTTTATTTCTATCCTCTTTTTCTAGAAGTCTTTTGTTTGTTATTTCAAGACAGGGTTTCTCTGTGTAGTCCTGGCTGTCCTGAAACTCACTCTGTAGACCAGGCTGGTCTTGAACTCACAGAGATTCGCCTGCCTCTGCCTCCCAAGTGCTGGGATTAAAGGCATGCGCCACCATTGCTTGCCTTCCATACTGTATATTCCAGTCTGGTCTTGAACTCACAATACTCTGGCCTTTGCTTCCTGAGTGTTGAGTGTGCAGACATATGCCCCCATGGAAGAATATTGCACTTTATACATATAGTGACATTTGTGAGTTAATGAATGTTTGAATTATTATGGTTAATAGTACTGTTAACATTTGTATACACATATCTTTCTCTTAGGTAGATGACTCCGAGCGCAATTGCTGGGTCATGAGGTAATTCTATATTTAACCATTTGAGGAACTGCCAGATGGTTTTCCACAGTAACTGAAGCATTCTGGTCTGCCAATACCACTGTGTAAAGTTTCTAATTTCTTTACTCCGCTTTGTCTCCCTTTCTTCCCCTTCACCATCTATTTAATGTTAATCTACTCATATTTTCCTTTTGTGGAGCCGGGGAGGGACCCCAGGGCCTTGGGCATGCAAGGTGCCTTTCTGATTTATTGAAGTATCTTTTGAAATACTTAAGTTTTGGAAAAATATTATTAATTGAAAATGTTTACACTTACTTACTGGGTGGGGCAAGCATGTGTCATGGTGAGCATGTGGAGGCCAAAGGACAATTTGTGGAATTTACCTCTTTCCTTCTACGTGGGCGTCAGGGATTAAACTCAAGTCCTCAGCATTGGTGATAAGTGTCTTTACCCACTGAGCCATCTTCCCAGCTCACAACCATATTAAGTTTTAGTTATTGTCTGTCTGTCTGACTTATTTATTGGTTGCTTGTTCTTTGCATGTTATATCTTTACATGTTTGCTCTAACCAAAGCTACAAAGATTTATGCTTATTGGTTTTTTATCTTTCTTTTTTTCTTGTGGTGCTGGCATTGCAGGGCTTCATATATGAAAACTGAGCTAGCGATCACCACTGAGATCCACTTCTAGTCACATATATTTAGCTCATTAATTTTTTTTTTTAATTTCAAGTTGTCTGGGTACATTGCCTGCTTGTATGTACGCCATGTGTGTGCAGGGCCTGTAGAGGTCAGGAGAAGACATCAGATCCCCCAGGACTAGAGTTGCAGATGGCTGCCTTGTAGGTGACGGGAATCGAACCTGCACTGTCCAAAACAGCAGCCAGTGTTCTTAACGGCTGTGTCATCTCTCTCCAGCCCCTGTATTAGTTCTCATGTTGAGGTCTTTGGTCTGCTTTGAGTTCGTTTTGTTCATGACATGAAGTAGATATCCACATTAGCGTGCGAATAGCCTGTGGAACCAGCATGATTTGTTGCAAAATTTTTCCCCCTACTGAATGCTATCAAGTCTCATGTTTTAAAATGATTACAAAATACTCCATTACTTGGGAACATCACTGTTTGTTTGCTTGATCCATTTAGATGGACATTGAACTTATTATAAAACAGTTAAGAGCACTTACTCTTCTTCCGGAAGACACAAGTTCTATTCCCAGAACCCACTCTGGCTGGCTTGCTTCTGTTATTTCAGCTCCAGGGATCCGGCGTCCTCTTCTAACTTCCACAGGAACCTGCACTCATGTTGCTTAGACAGACACATACCCATACATAGAAATAAAAAAGTTGTATAAATAAAGTCTTAAAAAAATAAAATAAAGCTGGGTGCGGTGGCACACACCTGTAATCCCAGCACTCAGGAGGCAGAGGCAGGCAGATCACTGTGAGTTCGAGGCCTACCTGTCTATAAAGCGAGTCTAGGACAGCCAAGGCTACACAGAGAAACCCTGTCTCAAATAAAAATAAAAATAAAAATAAGAACCGGGTGTGGTGGTACAGGCCTTTAATCCCAACACTAGGGAGATAGGGACAGGCGGATCTCTGTGAGTTTGAGGCCAGCCTGGTCTACGAAAGGGAGTCCAGGACGGCCTGGGCTGTTACACAGAAAAACTCTGTCTCAAAAAACTTTAAAAAAATAAAAATAAGAACAGCCTTTCATTCTGTGACCTTTGGATTTTATGCTGTGATCTGAATGGCTTTCTTTTATTGAAAAGCAAAGCAAAAAACAAAACCAGGGGCTGGAGACACGGTTCAGTGGTTAGGGGCCCTTTCTGCTTTTCCAGAGTTTGGTATGCAGTATCCATACCTGTAGGCTCACAGTAATAGCCTCTAGAAAAATCAGTGTCCTCTTCTGGCACCTGCACATATGTATGCACATACAGTGAGACACACACACTGTATAGTATAAAAACAAAAGCAAGCAGCAAAGCTTTATTCCCAGCACTCGGGAGGTAGAGGCAGGAGGATCTCTGTGTGTTCAAGGCCAGCCTAGCCTGTAGATAGCCAGGGCAGCCAAGGCTGTTACACAGACAAACCCTGTCTTGGGGCGGGGGAGGGGGGTGAGGGAACCAAAAAACAAACACATGCATCAGTTTATTTTCTATTGTTAACTTGTTTGGAAATTTGGGGGTGCTGATATCATAAGAGGTTTCAGGGTCTAGAGGTGTGTTCACGGGCAACAAGGAGTATTTTAAACATCTTTTCTCCCACTAAACTCGGCTTCTGGAGAGCAGGGTCCACAACTTGTTGCATCTCTGCATCCCTGAGCTAAGTCCCACCCCCACTTGCTGGATGGACAGGTAGACTCTAAGCTGGACCCCACAGGCACTCCAGTTTCCTGAAATGAAAGCCTCCGTAGTTGCCATAAGAATCTCCTGAGGTGGCAGTGGAGAGGGAGAGCAACTGGGTGGAGGTAGCATGCCCACGTCAGGGGAATAAGAATGGCGGGCCGGCATTGGGCGTGCATAGCTGACATGGGGATAGGGATGTGTATAGAGAGCCAAGATGCCAAGAAATGTTGGATTGAGCTTCACTGGGGACAGTTTATTTGGAGCCAACTGCAGGAAGGACCTCTTGCCTCAGACCCTTTAAGTCTAGAGACAAAAAGGATGCAGAACACGAAGTGGAGAGGGCTACCTGGGCATGGGGCTCTTCTTCCTCTTTCTCCTCCTCCTCCTCTTCTCCTCCTCCTCCTCCTCCTCCCCCTCCTTCTAGATAAGGCCTCTATGTAGCCTTGGCTAGCCCAGAACTCTTGTATGAAGAATAAGTTGACCTGCCTGGCTTTGCCTCCCTAGTGCTGGAATTAAAGAACTGCGACACCACATCCAGTTTGAGCATCAAGTCCTGAGAGCAGGCAGTCCTGGGAGCAGTGGATACGGGACTTCAGGAGCCTTGACCAGATTTTTTTTAGGGTGCAGTCAGATTCCAGATACCCGGGAACATGTGGGAGGCTGCTGGGGAGTATAAGCTGGTGGGAGATGATGGTGGTCCCAGTGTGGCTGGGGGTACAGGCCTTTAGGGCTCCTCCCTCCTGAGCTCTCTGCGGGGCTTGGGTCCTGGTTTAGTCATGGAAAAGTCCTTTAAGCCGGGCAGTTGGCTGTTGACAGGGGCATGTATTGTTTCCCCAAGGCAAAAGGAATCTCTGACCCTGGAAGAAGGAGGAGGCCATTTTTCTGCCCTTCTTTGAGAGGAGGCAAGCTTGCAACTGACTGATTCTACTTACGGCGTCTTGGAAGTCTAGCACCCCTGTGTCCCTTGGTGTGTCCATTTAGTCCAGGCTGGCAGGGTTCCTTCTGGTACAGTGTTTTCATAAATCTGTGTCTTCCCTCTGTGTCACAGAGAGTCAGGCCACTAACCCAAAGTGCCTGCCACAGGACTTTTCTGGTTAATCTCTTTCCTCCTGACTCTGCAGGGGCGGCTGAATGGACTCATGAGTCACAGCTAGGCAAAAGGCTATCTAGTCACACATGTGGCTTTCTTTCCAGAGCATCCTGTCCAGACAGTGACACTCCCTATGTTGGCATCATTTTGCACACTGAACAGCCTATGGCTTTCCCAAATCACCAAGGCTGGTTCCTTTTGCCCAACTGTTCCTTCCTCAATTTCTTTTTCTTCATGACCTTTATTAGGAACTACAAGAAGAAGCTGAGCTATAACTGCTTGGAAATCTCTTCAGCTAAATATCTGTGCTTGTTGCTTACAAATTCTGCACCCAGCAGGAGAACACAACCCAGTCGACTGCGGCAGCTGCATGACAAGAAACACCTTCTAGTATCCAAGAATATGTTTTCTCATTAATTATTTCTTTTTCTCCTTTTTGGGGTGGTTTCTCTGTGTAGCCCTGGCTGTCCCGGAACTGGCTTTGTAGATCAGGCTGGCCTTGAACTCAGAGATCTGCCTACCTCTTTCTTCTTGGCAGGATCTTACTATGTTCCCATATCCCTATTTCACCTTCCATGTTTCTAACAGCAATCAGGTCAGACAGTGCTAGGCCTTTTCTCTCATATGCCTCAAAATTCTCCAGTTTCTGCTTATTGCCTAATTTTAAGCCGTTTCCAAATTTTTGCTTTGTTTTGTTATATAGCCCTCGCTGACCTCGAACTAGCTATGTAGACCATGTTGGACTCAAACTCAGAGATCTGCCTGCTTCTGCTTCCTAAGGCCTGGGATCAAAGATGTGCACCATGACACCCACCTAACATTTTCACATTTTCAGATATTTGTGACAGCAGCACCCCACACCTCATAATAGTTACTGCATTGATTTCTGTGGTCCTTTGAGATCACAGCAGGCCAGACATCCAAAATCCAAACCTTAGTGTGTCTTTTTCTGGAGGCATCTGGGAAGAACTTGCCCTCCCTCTGACTGCACTGCTCCTTCCAGGCTCTGCCTGTGTCTTTCCTCTTCTCTCGTGTCTTTTTCTGGAGGCATCTGGGAAGAACTTGCCCTCCCTCTGACTGCGCTGCTCCTTCCAGGCTCTGCCTGTGTCTTTCCTCTTCTCTCATAAGCTCCCTTGTCCTTACACTTGGGACCACCTCAGTAACCCAGGATGACCTCATTTTTGAATCTTACTTGTATCTGTCTCCAAGTAATGTCACATTTATGAATTTCAGGGACATAGACGTATGTTTGGGAGTCTAAAATTTAATTTCCACTTCAAATTGTCTCTTCTAGTGTTTGATGATGTAAAACATAGACATGCTTTCTCTGTGTTTGTTTTTTTAAAACTCGCCTGTCCCATGTTTCTTACTGTGCTTTCCTTGTGACTATGATGTAGTGTAATTAAGTATTTTAGGCCTTTGTAACTATTTTTTCAGTAACTAGGGATTAAAAATTTTTTTTTGTTTTGTTTAATGAATGAATGTTTTGCCCCCATGCATGTCTGTGCACCACTTGCATGCCTGGTGCCCTTGGAGGCCAGAAGAGGATGTCAGTTCCTCTTGAACTGGGGTTACAGATGGTTGGGAGCCACCATGTGGGTTGGAACTTCTGAGAGTAGAGCATGGGCTATCTGGAAGATCAGTGAATGCGACTAACCACTGAGCTATCTCTGCAGCCCAGCCAACTAGGGCTTTATCTAAAAAAGGTATCTAGTGAACCTTAGTGTGTGTGTGTGTGTGTGTGTGTGTGTGTGTGTGTGTGTGTGTGTGTGTTTGTTTTGGTTTGTTTTGTTGGTTTTTGGTTTGTTTGTTTTTGAGATAGAATTTTTCTTTGTTGCCCTGGTTCTTCTGGAACTCTGTAGACCAAGGTAACCTTGAATTCAGATCTGCCCACCTCTGACTCTGACTCCTGGCTCCTCCTCCTCCTCTTCTTTTTAAAAATGGACCCTTTTATCCAGGCATGGTGGCACACAACTATAATCCCAGCATTTGAGGAGGCAGAGGTAGGCAGTTTAAGGACAGCCAAGGCTGAGAAACCCTGTCTCAAAAACCCAAACCAAACAAAAAACAAAATAAAACAAAACCACAAAAAAATCCCCCCTTTTTTTTTTCAGATTGTTTTATGTGTATGAGTGTTTTACTTGCATGTGTACCTGGTATCTGTGGAGGTCAGAAAAGGGAGTCAGATCCCCTGGAATTGGAGATCCCAAGTTCTGGGAACTGAACTTGGGTCCTGTGCAAGGGCAGCAAGTGCTATTTACCGTTGAGCCATCATCTCTCTAGCACTGACTTTTGTAACTAACTCTTTGTTTTTTAAGACGGTTTCTCTACATAACTTTGTCTGTCCAGGAACTCACTTTGTAGACTGGGCCAGCTTTGAACTCACCAAGATCTGCCTGCCTCAGCCTCCTAAGTGCTGGGATTAAAGCCATGCACTGGGCCAGCTTTGAACTCACCAAGATCGGCCTGCCTCAGCCTCCTAAGTGCTGGGATTAAAGCCATGCACCGCTTTACCTAGATGGTGTAACTTTTTTTTTTTCTGAGACAGAGTTTCTCCTTGTAGCTCTGGCTATCCTGGAATTCTGTCTGTAGATCAAGCTGGCCTGGACAGGGATCTGCCTCCCTTTGCCTCCTAGGCGTCAGGATCAAAAGTGTGCATCACCACTGCCCAGCTGACCTTTGTAACTTTTTTTTGTTTGTTTGTTTTTCGAGACAGGGTTTCTCTGTGTAGCCTTGGCTGTCCTGGACTCACTTTGTAGACCAGGCTGGCCTCGAACTCACAGAGATCTGTGAGAGACAGGATCACCTGTCTCTGCCTCCTGAGTGCTGGGATTAAAGGCATGCACCACCATGCCCAGCTCCTTTGTAACTTTTTAATGATAGAACATGGACAGCTCTCTGTGGCAGTGATTTACATAGTCCTGTTCCTTCCTATGGTAACATCCTGGGTTCATTCTTTATTGCTATAACAAAATACTTGAGACTGGGTATTTTACGCATGGTGGTAGCCAAAAGGCTTAGAAGTGGTTGAGACTGGATTTCGCTTTTTCTTTTTTCCCTTTTGAGACGGGGTCTCTCTGTGTAGCTCTGGCTGTCCTGGAACTCCCTCTGTAGACCAGGCTGGCCTTGAACTCAGAGATCTGTCTGTTTCTGCCTATGAAGTCCCAGGATTAACGTGTCACCATTGCCTGGTGAGACTGGATATTTTAATAAAGAGGCTTGTTTAGCTCAAGGTGTTGGAGATTGGAAGTCTAACAGTAGATGGCTTCATCTGGTTGGCCTCTGGTGAGGAGGGAGGGCCTCTGGGCTGTGGTAGAGCCTGGGAAATGGCATCATGTGGGAGAGCTGGTGGCTGTGGAAGAGAGAGCCTGGGACATCAGAGCTCATTGAGAACAGTCTGCTCATGCTAACCTTGTCCCTCGAGGGAGGGCACCCCTGGGAGACGACATTAATCCTCTTAAACAGCTAATTGCTTCTCTTCTGGTCTGATGCCTCAATCTCTCTACCTCAAGGGGTTAAGCCTCAACATGGGTTTTGGTGGGGACAAGCCACATTCAGGCAATAGCCGTGGACACATCCGATTAACCCACTTCCCTGTCCTGGAACATTGAGGCTATTATCAAGCTTTGTTCTGTTTTTTTTTCTTTTAAAGTATAACCTGCTGGTAAAGGTACTTACTCCTAAGCCTAATGACCTGAATTAGTCCCCAGGGCCCACATGGTGGAAGGAGAGAACTGACTTCTACAGATTGTTCTCTGGCTTCCGCTACTCTACCACACACATACACAACAAGCAAACAAACAAATAAATGTTTTAAAAAGAAACTAGTATGGTGAGGAGCTTTGTGTCAGTGTCATTGTCATATCTGTGACTATTGTTAAAATTACTGATTTTTGACAGGTGTGGTGGCACATACCTTTAATCCCAGTGCTCAGGAGGCAGAGGCGGGCAGATCTCTGTGAGTTCGAGGCCAGCCTGCCGTACAAATCAAGTCCAGGACAGCCAGGGCTACACAGAGAAACCCTGTCTCAAAAAACAAAAATTCTGATTTTTCAAAATTTAAGCTTTATTTACACTAAATTGCAATTATCATGTTGGTAAAACTCTGAAGGTCTGGATCTCTGAAACTAGTTGATGAGATAGCAAACAGAAGAGTGACGTGTCCGTCAAACATAGTATGTAACCAAGCAGGAAACAAGTGCCATCCTCCTGTGTGCCCACTTAAGGAGCAAGGGCAATGTATTTTACTTATCAGTGTGAAAGACCACCAGGGTTAGGGATTGATGGAAAAGCCAGGGTCAAAGCATGTATGTAGGATGTCATCTTCTATGTTGAAAGACAGAAAATCAAGATCAAAATAGAATTTACTTGCTTTTTTTTTTTCCACAAGGAAACTGGAGGAATGAACAGGAAGTGATTGTATTTACACTGTGTTTGGGATCTCAAAGAGACAAAATCAGAAGAAGACTGTTAACTCTCTAGTGCTACTATTTGATGCCGGGTGGTGGTGGTATACATCTTTTTTTTTCTTTTCTTTTTTTTTTTTTTTTTTTTTTTTTGGTGGTTTTTTCGAGACAGGCTTTCTCTGTGTGGCCTTGACTCTATCCTGGACTCGCTTTGTAGACCAGGCTGACCTCAAACTTACAGTGATCCGCCTGCCTCTGCCTCCCAAGCACTGAGATTAAAGGCGTGCGCCACCACCGCCTGGCTGTGGGTGTACATCTTTAATCCCAGCACTTGGGAGGCAGAGGCAGGATGATTGCTGTGAGTTTGAGGCCAGCCTGGTCTGCAAAGAGAGTCCAGGACAGCCAGAGCTACACAGAGAAACTCTTGTCTCGAAGAAACAAAACAAAAAAAGATTTAAGTGACTAGCCTCCCCTCCCCACCACCCATTTCATTTTCCTTTTTTCCTGAGACAGTGACTCTAGCCCAGGCTGGCCTCAAACTCTCCATGTAGCTGGGGATGACCTTAGACTTCCAATCTTCCTGATTTGTCTACTCAAACATGTTTCTTGTTTTGTTTCTTTCTTTCTTTTTTTTTTTTAAAGATTTATTTATTTATTATGTATACAGTGCTCTGCTTGCATGTACTCCTGCAAGCCAGAAGAGGGCGCTATATCACATTACAGATAGTTATGAGCCACCATGTGGTTGCTGGGAATTGAACTCAGGACCTTTAGAAGAGCAGGCGGCACTCTTAACCACTGAGCCATCTCTCCAGCCCCCTTGTTTTGTTTCTTAAACCCCCTCCTCCCCTCCAACCCCTGATGCTGGGGATCAAATCCAGGGTCCGTGTATGCTGGGCAGATGCTCGGGCACTGAGGCACATCCCAAGCCCTTTGTCCAAATACAGCTTAATTGCTCACACTGGCAGCACATATTCTAAAATTGGAACAATACAGAGAATAGTAGCATGGCCCCTATGCAAAGATGACATGTAAATTCATGAAGTGTTCCACGTTTTAAAAAGTAAACAGCACTCGGGAGACAGAGGCAGGACGATCGCTGTGAGTTCAAGGCCAGCCTGGTCTACAAAACAAGACCAGGACAGCCAAAGCTACACAGAGAAACCCCATCTCGAAGAACAAAAACAAAACAAAACAAAAGTAAAAATAAAATAACAGATAAAAAAGTAAACAAATGTTAGGATAATTTCTAAGATGTTTGCTAGTATTGCAATTGTTCCTTTCTAGGAGTTCTGAGAGCGTGGACCCCCACATGCCCAACATCTAGTGTTACAGTCTCAAAGAAATAATACAACCATTAAGTGAGTAGGTGAGGTAAATGAGAGCAGAGTGTTGTGCTCAGGTCAGTTTGCTAAGCAAAGTATCTGGGATGTTGGGCAGCCTCGCTCTGAGTGAGGCTCACTGACTCAGGGTCAGCTGGGTGTGGTGGCTCAAGCCATTTATACCAGCACCCTAGAGGGAGAGACAGGTGGGTCTCCGTAAGTTCCTGGCCAGCCAAAGATATGCACAGTGAGACACACATATATATCTTGGGTCTTCTTTCTCTTTTTCTCTTTCTTTCCTTCTTTCTTTTTTTTTTTTTTTTTTTTTTTCTGAGACAATCTCACATAACTCAGGCTGACTCAAACTCATTTATGTGGCTGAGGATGACCTTAAATTCTGATCCTCTTGCTTCGTCAGACCTCCTGATTGCTAGGATTGTATAGGCATGAGTCACTGCACTGGACTCTTGGAAAATGTATTTGAATCCAAAAGTCCAGTGAACTCTGACTTCTCCCCCGCCACCCCCCCACTGCGCCCCCCCCCCCCCCACACACAAGGTTTCTTTGTGTAGCCCTGGCTGTCCTGGAACTAGCTCTGTAGGCCAGGCTGGCCTTGATCCCACAGAGATCCGATTGCCTCTGCCTCCAGAGTGCTGGGATTAAAGGCGTGTGCCACCACTCTGACTTGTTTTGGCCAGTGATAGTTTGGGTGCTAGGAGGAGTAATAGCCAGTGCAGAAGGTTTTTCTGGGTCCTGATGCTGGGGAAACAGCCACACTTGTCTCTCTCCATTTGTTCTCTCACCCTCCCTTCCCCACAGCATCCCATAGTCATTGCTGGGGGTAGGATGGTATCTGAGCCTACCCTTGTGATTTCAAAGGGACATTACCCTCCTGTTAACAACATACATCTTGCCTGATTTATAGGTCCCACTCTTCTGCCCTTTTTAAAGCCTCAGGATATAGCCAGGCTGGCCTCAAACTCACAATCCTTTTGCCTCAGCCTTTGGGTACAAGGATTACAGATTTGGGCTACTGTGCACAGCTTACTGGACCATGTGTGGTGGTGGTGGGGTGTGTGTTGTATAGTTGTACTTGGACATGTGTGTATGGTGTGCGTGCCTTTGTATGTAGTCCAGAGTTCAATGTGTAGTGTCTCTATCTATATTCTACATGATGATGATGATGATGATGATGATGATGATAATGATGATGGGGGTTTTTTTGAACCAGGGTCTCTGTGTGTAGCATGGCTGTCTTAGAACCACTCTGTAGACCAAGTTGGCCTCGAACTCACAGAGATCCCAGCTTCCCTAGTGCTGGGATTAAAGGTATGCTCTACCACCACCTGGCTACCTTATTATTTTTGAGACAGGGTTTCTTACTTATCAGGAGAGCACCACTTAGACTAGTCTGGGTAGCTAAGGAGCCTTGGCTATCCTCCTGTCTCCACCCACCCAGTGCTGGGGTTATAGATGGGCCAGAGTGCCTGGCTTACATGAGGAATAGAGAGCTGAACTGAGGTCCTCATGCTTGCACAGCAGGCATTTTACTCAGGGACCCCTCCCCAGCCCTGCCCTTTCAAAAATTCATCTTAATTGACTGAGCTGTTAGAGGATGGGTAGCAGCTCAGTGGCCCAGCTCTTGACTAGCACAGGTGAAGCCCTGAACTCTATCGCCAGCACACCAACACACGACAAAAGCAAGCCAAGAAACACATGAGCTGACAGGGCTTTAGAGATCATCTATGGTTTTTTTTTTTTTTTTTTTTTTTTAATTTATTTATTGAGTCTGGTGTGGTGGCACATGCCTTTAATCCCAGCACTTGGGAGGCAGAGGCAGGTGGATCGATTGAGGCCAGCCTGGTCTACAAAGCGAGTCCAGGACAGCCAAGGCTACACAGGGAAACCCTATCTCAAAAAAAAAACAAAAAATATATATTTTTTAAATTTTAACTGGGCATGGTCATAGTGCACACCTTTAAGCCCAGCATTCTGGAGGCAGAGGCTTGTGGATCTCTGTGAGTTAGAGGCCAGCCTGGTTTACAGAGCTAGTTCCAGGACAGCTAAGGTTGTTACACAGGAAAACTCTGTTTCTAAAAACCAAACCAAACAAAACAAAAACCCAAACAACAACAACAAAAACAGTTTAAAAATTTTTTGTGTGTGTGTATCAGTGTTTTGCCTACATGTCTGTCTGTGCACCACTCATGTGTCTGGTGCCCAAAGAGTCCAGAAGAGGATGTCGGACCTTCTGGAAATGGAGTTTACAGATGGTTAGGAGCAGCCACATGGTACTGGGTCCTCTGGAACTTGAGTGTTCTCTGAAAGAGCAACCAAAGCACTTAGTTGATGAGCCGTCTCTCCAGCCCCATTCTTTTATCTAAAAAAAAATATGCTTATTTTATTTTATGTCTATGTATGGGCACCAAGTGCGTACAGTACCCGTGGAAGCCAGAAAAGGCATTGGATCCCTTGGAACTGGGGTTACTGATGGCTGTGAGCTGCCCTTTTGGGTCCTGGGATCCAAATCCAGGTCCTCTGCAAGAGCAGTAAGTGTCCTTAGCCACTGAGCCAAACTCTCACCCAGATTCCCGGCCTCCCCCTTAATCCTGTGGTGAAGTAAGCAGTAGTGCTGGAGTTCCTCAGAAATATATCTCTCTAGGACTTCATTGCTTTATTAGGTCCATATTTCCTGTGATGACAGCTTAAGGAGGTGAACGAGGGAGGGGTTCGGTGCCAGGAAACAGGCAGGGAGGCCTTCCTGCAGAGGCCTGGGGATGGGGCTATACTGGGTCTGTTCCCCTGGGGTGGAAGGTATCTACTGATCTGATCTCCTGACATCACAGGTCACCCTGCACAGGATCAAGGAAGGCTGCCATCAGGGACTGACAGGGTTGAAGATGGCTTCAAAAACAAAGGGACTCAAGGGGCGACCCCTCTGATGCACAGGGTTGGTGGAGGCAGGACTGGACCAGGGATTCTTTCTTGGCTTGGTCATGTGACTAAGCTTGCTAGGGTCACAGGGCATGTGTGAGGGAGGGTTGCTCTACGTGCAGAGAAGAGCATCTGGCTTGACCTGGGTCCTAGAGTCCTCTGGGAGTTCACTCCTTTCTTGGTATTCTCAGAAATCATCAAGAGGACTTGGCCTTGTCGGGAATGTGTGTCCCTAGGCCAGATGACATGATGGGACTCTTAGTCACCATGGGAGCAGTGTCAGGTCAAATTGCCCAGGCCTCTGAAGATGGCTAGAGCAAGCTAGAGATTGTGGGTTTCCTGCTGTGTCCCATGGTGACGGCCCTGCTGCAGTGAATGTCCCACTGCCTAACAAAGCCACGTGCTTTGTCAGGAAAACTCTGTAACCCACACTTGGTTGCCAGGGACCTAGAACCATGAAATCTGGGCAGTGAGGTGGGTAAAAGCTGAGCACTGTGGTGAGGGGCTAGGCCATCCTGCCTTTGTGCCACCACCCTGCTTTCTCCCCACGGCCATTTCTCTTGCCCGCAGGCCCTTCTTAATTTCCTGCCATAAGATCTGCCTGTTCTTGGGGCTGGAGAGATGGCTCAGCAGTTAAGAGCACTTGTTCTTGCAGAAGACCAGGGCTCGACGCAAAGTGGACCGCTTTTGAAGAATAACACCTGAGTTTAACCTTTAGCCTGCACACACTCCACACAGACACACACTCACATGCACACTCACATACACACTTTTTTTTGAGACAGGGTTTCTCTGTGTAGCCTTGGCTGTCCTAGACTCGCTTTGTAGACCAGGCTGGCCTCGAACTCACAGAGATCCACCTGCCTCTGCCTCCCGATACTGGGGTTAACATTAATTTATAGGGTGAATCTTGGCTTGTCCCGGTACAACTGAGTAAAAAGTAGAAATTTAAGAGGGAATATTTAGAAAACTGTGTTAATTCTTTACTGTTTTCCTCAAGTTTGGAAACAAGTGTTTCCTGAAACCCACCTGTGCCCTAGACTGGCTGAGTCCCACAGATGGCAGGAATGCGGGCTGAGGGGTTCAAAACCAGATGGGACAGATGCCTGGACTCTTAGTCTGTGTCTGTGGGTGCCAATCTTGCTCCTGTTCCATTTTCATGGCCTCCCTGGCTGTGACCTGACCCATAGTAGGCCTGCCTGCAGAAAGATGGGCGCTCTGAGAGATGCCATCTTGACAGTATATAAACCTGAGAAGCCAGCAGAGGGCCTCGGGTGAGAACAAAGGAAGAGTGTGGCCTTGGGTATGACAGAGACTAAGGCCGACTGCAAACATCCTGTAGAGGTCATCTCTGCCCCTCACTGTTTACCCAGCACAGAGGACGTAGGCTGTACATGGCTTGAAATGGTCTACATGTTCACGCGTGACTTCCTGTGGGACATAGAAGGAGGTAGAACCGATCTCCTTCTGCTGTCATGGGCATCCTATCTAGGAGGCAGGTGGTTACTAACTGTGCTGGTGACCTCTGTGATGGTTGGACCAGGACATCTGTTGCCTGCTTCTTGGTGATGGTGGTGGTGCAGGGGCAGACCACTGCTAGGAGTTGCATATCATGCTGGGTGACATTAGAGGTGGTGACAAGAAGACTCATGGAAGAGTAGAGTCAGAAAACCTCATGGGGATGACTGTGAGGGATAGTGACCCCGAAATTGTGTCCCAAGCCACAGGGTTGGTGGATGATGAGATACCACAGAGCTGGACAGACAGAGCTGGAGAGGCAAAGGCTGGGGCTGAGAGGCATCTTGAGCCTACGATGATGGAGTGACCAAGCATCATTTGAGAAGAGATCGGATGGGACAGAGCCGAGGAAAGGGGCACATTATTGGTTGCCCTCCGGTTTTGTCTGTGGGCAAAGCTGAAGATTGTAGGTGTAGACTGTGTGTCCTCTGCAGAGAGTGGCTACGTGGCCGAGGCTTCGGTATGAGGGACAGGCTTAGTGCTGGTGCAGCCTGCAGGCCATTCCTATGGCTCTCAAGGTAGCAGAGGCCCTGGACTGCGGGGCTGGCAGCGCGCACACACTTGGCTGGTGTCTGGGTAGTCTGGCTGGACTTTATTGGTTAGGAAGCACATGCTGGCCATGTAGAAGGGGAGGGGCAGTGTGGTGCATGGCCTGGAGCATGCGCTTTGGGCAGCAGTGTCCTGAACATTGATTAGCAGAAGCCCCGCCTCTGTCTAGCAAGCCCTGCCCACACTTCCCAGCTCCTCCTTCAGGCTGCAGTGCTGGCCTTGGGCAGTGCGGTGCTGTGTGGTCCTGGACACAGTGGCTGCAGCACACCGTCCTCAGCCCCTAAGTGAAGACATGGACCCCTCGAGAGCCATCCAGCATGAGATCAGCTCCCTCAAAGGTACAGTCTGGAGGAAGCTGGCTCTCGGACACTCAGTGACCTCTGACTGGATGCAGCATCCCACGGGGTGACTGTGAGGGTCAGCTGTAACATTGAAAGGTGCTGAGCTGGAGATAGAAGACCCCAGGCTTGTGCCCTTTCAGGTTTCCTCCTGGGGCTGGGTGAAGGGACCTGCAGCAGCAGCCCTGCAACCCTGCAGCCCTGCTGTGAGTACTGCGGCAGCAGTACAGTGAGTGGAAGGGCGGGAGCTTGGCCCTGGAGCAGTCAGCCTGCACTCCTCCGCCTAGGCCAGATGCCTCACAGATTGGGGTATGAGGGGGCAGTGTGGGCCTGTGGGGACCTTCATGCCCAAGGCACTAGGCGCCAGACGGGCTGGCCCTGGGAAAGGCCACACTGTGGCTCTTTGTCCAGGGTTGGGGGGCTAGGGACTGCCCAAGGGCACTGTCTGGTTGCTCTGGAAACCTGAAGGGGCCGCCCAGGGAGTGCTGCTGGTCTCTGTGCTGAACCAGCAACTTCTCAGTGTTTCTGCAAGGTAGGGTAGAGCACCAGGACACGTCCTAAGCCCGGGGACTCTGAAGACAAGCAGACCCAGACCAGGGTTCTGTGTATGCTTGTGCACGTGGGAGCAGATGTGGGAGGACATGTTGGCCTAGACTCCTCCCTAAGGTCTCAAGCCTGCAGGTGTTCTGTCTGGCTGGTGGGAGGGAGGAGAGCTCACTACCTGCTTTTTGTGGTGCTGGGAACTACTGCCCTCTCCTGCCTACGGGTGGGATAGGGATGGTGGCTGGGTTGAATTAGTTACTGTAAGGGGACCCACGTGGGCCTAGGCAGAAGCTTCAGGTCCAAGGGCTCAGGGGACTTTGGATGTGACTGGAGATCATTTGGGCATGGTGATGAGTTACATATTGGCTTCGTGGGTGTGGGATTGGAGATCTGACAGGAGTCGGTGAGGGAATCACGTCTGAAAGAGAAAGGGAATGCTGCACGCGGATGAGATGAGTCCAGGTTACTGTGGAGAGGGGTCTGAGGGGCAGGCCAAGTGAGTAGGAACTTGTTTGGTCTTAGAATGGGGCTGGCACTGGTCCCAAAAACTAAAACCTTGATGCGGAGAGTCCTTAGGTGCTGCAGGGGTGGGGGGTGTGGTGGCTAGACACTCTTGGTCTTGGAGAGCTGCCTTAGTGCTGCCCCGCCCTCCCAGGGCTGGGCTACTCTGGCCGGGCCCCCTTCCTGCCCAAGCCTGGCTAGGGGCGTGGCGCGGGCAGAGCCCTGCCGCAGTGAGCCGGCTGAGCTGGCCTCGGGGAAGGCTTTGGGAGCTGTTGGCTGAGCCTTCAGAGTTTCCACCCGCCACCGGCCCTGTGTCTGTATGTTTGGAGTCTGCCGGGGCACCATGGTGACAGCCCATAAACCCGCCCCACGCACTGCTTTGTTGGCTGCCTGCCTGCCGCTGGCCAGCGCCTCCCACCGCAGGATCCCCCGCCCCCGCCCTATTTATAATCAGTTCCTGGGTTTGCAGTGCTTGGTGGGAATGGGTGTGTCCACCTCGGGAGAGCCTTAATGGCATGGGGGCCTGATGGGGCACAGCATGGAAAGTTGAGGTATTGGGGTGGTGGTAGCCAGCACAGGCTATATTTATGCTGGATCCTCAGTTGTGAGAACCCAGCAGAGTTGACAGCTGTGGTAGGAAGTCCTTAGGGCTTGTAATAGTTCCTCTTCCTCTCACTTTGGTCCCTGATGGTGTCCTCATGTCCTCTCCACAACACCTGCCCCTCTGGCCACAAGTGGACACTTAGGCTGCCTGGGGGTAGGGAATTTTTGGATGGCAGGGGCCACCAAGCCTGGGGTGTCAGGGACTTGGTGACTTTGATTTCATATGGCAGCTGGGAGCCCCTGGCCTCCAACAGCTGCGCATGAAGGTGTGGGTGGGTAGAGGCCTCTCCCAGAGCCCTCCACCCTGAGCTCTCTTCAGAGGTTATGGGCTGGAAAGTAGCTTTGTTTCTTGACCCACCCTAATCTAGCCTGGCAGGGGAGTGTAACATTCTGTGGTCGTTTGGAGAGAGAGGCACTGTCCCCTCTCTGATGGACAATGGCAGTGGTGCCTGCAGCCAACCATCTGTGTGTTCTGGCTACTGCCCCTGCCCTTCTCCTTTAGGTCTCTGCCCGGCTACCACACCCCCAGATTCCTCTCTGTACCCTAATCTTCCTCCTTTGTATTCTTCCAGTTTCCCCTCATTCAGATAGCCTTTAACAGATCACACCCCACTCCCATCACAGCGAGGGGGGTGGGTGTTATCCTTACTATGAGGACCCTCCTGCCCTCTCTGCTCCTCATTTTCTGCCCATTCTGTCATCTTCTGGTGGGGTGTGGTGGTTCTTGATCCATATTACACCCCACCGTGCCCTTTCACAGTGTTGGGAACCTTGAAGAAGTGTTTTAGAAACGAATGGAAATTCTGATATTGGAGCTATGTGACCCAGGAGGGGAGGGGCAGCTTATTGGTGCCCCCCACTCTTCAAGGGGCCCTGCCTGTAGTGGGTGGGAGGGGCCGCCCTGCTGCTGAGTCAGAGGGGGCCGGCCCAGGCGTCCTGGAGGGCGGGCAGGCGGGAGGCTCAGACAGGCAGCCTTGCCGGCAGGAATTCACTGAGCAAGGCTCTGGAGCTACGCTGCCCCTGAGCCTGTGCCCTTGTGCTTAGTACCGGAGCCTGCCTGCCTGCTTGCCAGTGGCCCCTGCCGCATCCTGTGCCAAAGGAGCCTCATCAGCTTCCTGGCTGTGCCTCACCTGCTGTCCTCACTCTGTGCTGACCGGCAGGCTTCCAGCAGCCATGGTGGCTGGCATGCTCATGCCGCTGGACCAGCTACGGGCCATCTATGAGGTGCTCTTCCGTGAGGGGGTGATGGTTGCCAAGAAGGACCGGCGACCCCGCAGCATGCATCCCCATGTGCCTGGAGTCACCAATCTACAGGTCATGCGTGCCATGGCCTCGTTGAGAGCTCGGGGCCTGGTGCGGGAGACCTTTGCTTGGTGCCACTTCTACTGGTACCTGACCAACGAGGGCATTGACCACCTACGCCAGTACCTACACCTGCCACCGGAGATCGTACCTGCCTCTCTGCAGCGTGTGCGCCGCCCTGTCGCCATGGTGATGCCTGCACGTCGTCGCTCCCCCCATGTGCAGGTTGTGCAAGGTCCCCTAGGCTGCCCTCCAAAGCGGGGGCCTCTGCCAGCTGAGGACCCTGCCCGTGAGGAGCGGCAAGTCTATCGCAGGAAGGAGCGTGAAGAGGGGGCACTTGAAACCCCTGTGGTGTCCGCCACCACCGTGGGGACCCTGGCCAGACCAGGCCCAGAGCCTGCTCCCGCCACAGGTCAGCTGCATTTTGGCTCCAGGCTCCGAGGGGTGGGAAGGGACTGTAGGTGTTTTTGGGTGCTGGGGCTTAGGTGTGGTGGGCAGCACAGTGTGTGTGTGTGTGTGTGTGCATGGGTTCTGTTCACATCAGCAGGTGGCGCCCTTTCTGCCTGAGGGTGCAGGGTGTACTAGCCAATGGACCCACGTGGCTTGTTCTCCTCCAGGCAAATCTTGCTGGGGGCGGGGCCTGTAGGCTCAAGACTGGCAGGACCAGCTGTTGGCATAGTCCTGTTTGTACCCCTCTCGGGCACTGTCCTTGCCCTTGCCCCACCTCCTCCTCCTCTTGCCCCAGTGGCCTTTAGAGGCCCCTCTCTTCAGAAGTGGGCGTGTGCAGAAGATCTTTGGGGATGGGACTGGCCCCGCAAGCAAACCACTTGTCCATTGAGGCTTGGGTCTTCCCCTATGGCCAAATGGCTCAGATTCTGTATTACATGAATAGTGCTGAGGGCTCCCATGACTGGGTGTTTGGCATGCTTGGAGTTGGCCATGATCTAGAGGTGGAGTGGCTCTAGGTGAGATGGGAAGAAGGGCAGAGGCCAGACAGGAGCACTGCCTGGGAGGGCAGAGGCCAGTGCATGGGGGTGAGGTTTTTTTTTTTTTTTTGTTGTTGTTGTTTTGTTTTGTTTTTTTAATCCAGTTAGGAACCAGATCTTAGAGGATAGGACAATGCCCTATTAGCCCCAGGGCTGCCAGAAATCACTCTGTCTGCCTTAAGCCCTTATACCAGCAGGACATGGATAGGTTTATGTGCTCTACGCACGGTGCTTGTGCAGGCGTTCCTGAGGCACGTTGCCCTTTATGTCTGCTGAGGGCATCCCAAACTGCCCCCGCCCCCCCCCCCCCACTGTTACCCATGTAATGCAGGCAGGCACCGCAACTGCCTGGCATCTGCCTGCCTCTTTGTGGCTTAGTATATAGGGAGGGGCGTATTCCTTGGGAGTGGGGAAGGGAGTCTCGAGTGAGGGGAAGACTCTACTCTGGGCTGGCACAGCTGCCTGAGCAGAAGCCTCAGTCCTGGCCTTTCTGCGTTGGACTTCTGTGGCTTGTCAGAATCGTGAATGCAGCTGGGAGGGCCAGGGAAGTTGAAGGTGAGGAATTGCCTCTGGGCTCTCTCCATGGCCTTAGGCAAGTCAATGGCCTCTCCAGCCTCCCAGTAACCCTGGCTGTGTCTCAGGCCTTTCCTTTTGGGTGTGGTGAGTGGGAGGGGAGCCCTCCCCTGCTTTTCTTGCCTTGCTTCCTCGTCCTTGTCCGGGCTGGGCCAGCAGTTGGCAGCAGGACTAGGAGGGGGTTCTGGGTGTGGCTGCAGTGGGCAAAGAGGGGGGCACCCTTCCTCCCCTGTCTCTCATGGAGGTGACTCAGCCTTCCCAGCCACAACCGCCTGTGGCAATTCAGAGTTTCCAACAGGAAATAAGCTCCAGCTTCAGACTGAGTCAGGGCCCCAGGCGGATTCCCCCCCTACACCCTCAGGACTGAGCTTGGGGCTCGTGGTGCTGGGTGTGGCTGGTGGCAGGGACATTATGGCTCCATATACAACCAGGGCAGATCTGATACCATCTAAAATCCCAGCACTCGGGAGGGAAGCAGAGGCAGGCAGATCTCTGTGAGTTTGACGCAGGTGGATCTCTGTAAGTTTGAGGCCAGCCTGGTATACAGAGTGAGCCTGAGCTCCAGGACAGCCAGGGCTACACGAGAAATCCTGTCTTGAAAAAGAAACAAACCAAAACAAAACCCAAACCAACAAGCAGTGAGCCACAAAGATTGGCACTCTCTATGCACAGCCAGCCCCTCCAGCGGGTTATATATTTAGTACGTACGGCAACAGTGCTGTTCACCAGCGTGGTCCCAGTTAAATGGGCTAGCTCTGTCCATATAATTCTGCCCAGGGAGCCAGAGGCATAGCAGGGTGAAGTGGGAGTATACCTCCCACCCTGCTCCCCCTCCAATCTCCAATCAGCACACTCATGTGGAGGGGGCATCATATCTTGCAGTACAGATGAAGCCTGTTTCCCCCCCCCCACACACACACACAACAAACTAGGTGAGGAGAGTGAGGTAGGATGTGGCTTTCGGAGCAATCAGAGAGCTAAACCTTATAGGCAAAGAGAAATTGGTCAGCTAAGAGAATTGCCACATGGAGGGAGGCAGCCACCGATGTCCTTGTTCTAAAGTTGCTGGAGTGGTGTGTGTATGTGAATTTCATTTTAACTCCAAAAGGTAGTATTTTGGCCTGGCTCAGAATTTAGAACCAACCCAGACGTGTTTGGTGCAAAGAAGTCTGAACACTCTGTGGCATGTGCTCTCGTCATATGACAATCCACACGTGGATGTCATGTTTGCATGCCGACACGTGGCTAACGCACCCTGACTTTCCCCCGTGATCCTCCACTGTGTGCGGCTTGCATGGGGGGATGCAGTGCTGCCTGTCTTTTTTCATAGTTGCGTAGCAGCGCTCAGGTGGGCTACGGCTCTTGGCGGGAGCTCGCTGATACTAGGCTGCAGGAAGGAATATGAAGAACTATTGAAGGTTTTTCCCAAGGTTGTGGACAAGTCAGGTTTGCGTTTCCCAGGTAATATACAGCTGGATAGAAGGAAATGTAGACTGTTAGGAGATGTCATATTTGCTCAGACGAGAGGACTGAGATAGCTGGGGGGGGGGGGCATGATGGTGGCGGGGGGGGGAAGGGGCCAGCTTTGGAGGCTGAGGGGATGTGAACGTGAAGGAGGAGTAGAGAGAGGCCTGCAAAATGAGAGGTGCTCAGCAAATAAAGGTGCTCGCTGATAAGTCCAAGGACCTTCATTTGATCCCTGAACCTACAAGGCGGAAGAAAGAAATTGACTCTCATAGTTGTCCTCTGAGCTCTACATGATTCTGTGGCGCGCACACACACTACCTAGATAAATAAATATATAAATGTACCTGAAAGGGAAAAAAGTTAAGTGGAGAAACTCAAGGGCAAGGCATGTGACTCGATAGTTGTGTGTTTGCCCAGAGTGGTCAGGGTACTGAGTTTGATCCGTAGGACCGTCAAACTGGCGTGTGTTTGTGTACGCGTGCACCTGGGCACATGCAGGGCTCTCTGCACCCACGTGGCTACGTGGAATGTGCCTCTTAGCATACAGCTGTTTGACATGTGGGTGGGAGGGGAAGCAGTGCTCAACTGGCAGAGAGAGGGTATGGGGGGGAGTGTGGGCTGTGGGCTGGGGTGGGCTGTGCCTGGCAGGGTCAGGAAGGAAGACCAGTGCCTTGGGACTAAGGCATTGATGCTGGTCCCCAGGCTTGGTTTCTGTTGGTCTGGCTGACTTTAGGGACCCTTTAGTCAGGCATGAGGAGGAGCTACTGCCGGGTGTAGAGGCCAGGGCATGAGCAAGCCCTCCCTTTGCTTCCCACCCCTTCCCTCCTTCCTGCCTTCCCTTCCTGTCTGCTGGCTCTGGGAGCTGCCTACCCTGGCCGGCAGCTATGGATAGGTACAGCATGGAGGAGCTGATCCAGCTGGGCCAAGGTAGGGTACAGCAGCAGTGGAGGCTCAGGTACAGGGTAGCAAGTAAAGGGACACCAGAGTCTCTAGCTGAGACTGGCGGGGTGGGGTTAGGGGTGTGGGGTGTGGGCACGGGTCAGGTCCCTAAGTGGGAGATGGACTGGGTGTTGCCTACTGGTCGTTCTCATGGCCTCAGGTACCACAACTTAGGGATGGCATGGCTCCGAACAGTTAGCTCAGGGTGTGTGGAGTGTGGGATTGGGGGGTGGGAGTGGAGGGAGCAGGCTAAGTGGTAGGGGGCTTCCCAGAGACAGAACACTTTGCTTTGGGGGACTAGTCACTGAGAAGCTCTGTGGTTCTCTCTAAGGAGCCACGCCTATCTCTGTCCCTACTCACTGCTGGTGAGGCCAGCAGGGGTCTCTTTGGCCTGCCCCTGGGACTGTCAGTCTCCTTCCCCCTACCCCATCCCCCCAAGTTGGCCCAATCTCTGGTTGCTCAGAACTGACCACCATAGGCTAGTGTTCTTCAGAAATGAATTTCTAAAGTCTGATACTGGAAGTCATGCGGCAGTAGTAGGTCCAGCCTCCTCATGCATCCGTCTGCTCAGTGTGAGCAGAGTGCCCCCACCTCGGCAGTCAGGGTCCAAGGCTGGTTTGCTATGCTTACAGTCGAGGCCATATATGTTGGCGAGTCATTTGACCCTGTGGAACCTCAGGCCAGCTTCTCACTATTACCAGTGGGCCACCCTCCCCCCCCCCCCCCGACCCCGTTTCCTCATCTGAATTGGGTGCTCACAGCCCAAGACTTTATAGGATTTTAATAAAATGGCACTCGCTCAACAAAGGGATTGTACCAGAATGAAAGGCAGACTTCAGTTCCACAGCCATTTGTCAGTCAGGACCCAAGGGCCTGGCCCAGCTTCTCAGGAAGCGCTGGGTCCAGGTCGGTATGGCGGATGGCGGATGTGTTGTGGGCCTGCTTGCTGACCTGTGGACACTGTGCCTCCAACAGATTAGGGATGCAGGGAGCCTGGGGAGAGGCTTCCACATTCTGTAATCCCTGGGGTACCAGGAGAGGCCTGGGGTGGGAGGTGCAGCCTGATGGGCCCAGGTGAGTGAATGCCCACGTGGCTTAGGCCCCAGTTTTGGTCTGCCTGGGTCTCTGACTTGTCATTTGACCTTGGAGACATAGTCCTGTCTGCACTGGGGCCAGGTGTTATGATGAGTGACTTACACAGAGCTCTCTGGGAGAAAAGGGATTGGTGCCTCTTTGGCCCATGTGGCATCTCCCAAGAGCACCTAGAAGTTGGGCAGGACATGGGCAGCACCCTCTCCCAAGGGAACATGAGACCAAGTCCACTTCTGTCTCCGTCCATGGTAGGTCCTGATGCCAGGCACCTCCTTATTTTAGTATCACCACCCATGAGAGCTGGGGGTGGGGTGGGGTGACAGTGCTGAGGGGCTAAGTGTTGTGGGGCCGCCCCGCCAGATGGGACTCCAGTGAGCCTGGGCTCCATACGTCATGTACTAAGTCTGGACAAGTGACGGGCCTTGCTTGCCCTCCTCGGATATTTATATCCCCCTGGGCCCCCTGCCCACTGCTCCTCTCCCCTCCTCCAACTTCTGCTGACAAGGCTGGAAAGCTGTGCCCTCCTCCGGCCTCACCACTGCAGCTGCAGGCTCGCTGCCTCAGAGGGGCTTGTGACCCACCCCACGCCCCTCACCCGCTCCCTGTTGGCCCCGTGGGCTCCTGCCGCTGTCCCCAATGAAGATCGTGCCCGGTAGGTGGGGCGACCCTTCAGAGTCTTTTGGGAACCCGGCTAGGCCGGAGGCCTCCTGTCTTCTGCATACACCCAGCTGGCTGCCTAGCCTCAACCTGGCCTCTCCCTCAGACCCTGTTCAAGACCTCACCTGGAAGCTTGGGGCTTGTGAGGAGCCCACCCATTTCAGTGTGGTGGGGTCAGTGGTAGGCCTCGGGGGAGGGCAGTGAGAGACTAGGCACTGACATCTGTCAACCCTCTGTGCTTGGTGGCTGTTCCCAGAGGGTACCCTAAGAAGTAGACTGAGTGCTCGCTCGGGTCCTCCTCCTGATGGGGAGAGAGAGTGCTGGTTAGGCTTGACTTGGGAGGGAGGACCTACATTGACTGTACCCAGGCTAAGCTGGGGGGCTGAGGCTTGGGGAGAAGAGCTACAGGCCCCTCCTCCTGGCGGGTGTGGCTGTGGGGACGCAAGGGTTAAGGTTCCAGTTAACCTTGAGCGTCGGTGGCTCAGCGTAGAGACAGCTGAGCTGGGCCCTGTGGGGAGTGCGGGTGGGGAGCGGCCAAGAGCCACAGGAGGGAGGAGGCTGGGAGGAGGCTGGGCAAGAGCGCAGTTGGTGCCGAGGGGACTGTTCATTGTCCCCCGGCTGAGTGCAGATTGTACAGTAGTGCAGTCTCTGAAGGCAGGGCAGCAGCAGACAGAGTGGGCTCTGGTTCCTGGGGTGCCCCTTCGCTCACCCTCCATGCAGGGAGGTGCTGTCTGACTTCGCAGCAGCTGGTCCCTGGTGAGGACGGCTCTGCCCATTCTGTGTGGCAGCCATGGAGCCGTCGGGCAGCCTCTTTCCCTCCCTGGTAGTCGTGGGTCATGTTGCCACTCTTGCTGCTGTATGGCACTGGCGCAAGGGGCATCGGCAGGCACAGGATGAGCAAGGTAAGCACCCTTGCCTCTGCCACTGTCACGGGCCACCGCCCCTGCCAGGAGTCTGGGGCGGGGCAGGGGGTGGAGGGTCCGCCTTCCTCCCGCCCCTCGCCTTCCCCTGAGCCCTCCTCTTCCTGTTCCTGAATGGAAATACCAATGTTTGTGAAAGCTGTTGTCTCCCCTGTGCCTACTCTTCTTTGAAGACCCTGTCACTTCCTAGCGTGTGCTGGGGGGGTAGAACCTTGTGGCTGTCTAGCCTGCAGCAGGTCCTGGGTAGGTGAATGGAAAAGAGGCTAGGGTGAGCTCTGGATTAAGGTACAGGGCTATGGGAATGCCTACCTTCTAAAGAAAGTACCCCCCACCCCACCCCCCTGCTTCTCGCCACAGAAGTGCCAAACCAGAGTGGCAGGTTCACAGGCTGATCTGGGCAAGGCCACAAAGCCTGCCCAGTGACCTCCCTGCCCACAGAGTGTAGGCTGAGTTGCACAAAGGCAGTTTGTCTGAGTATCTTCCAACATGACATAGGACCCAGAACCAGTTGTGAGGAAAGCAGTTAGGCTATGTCCTGCCCTCTCCTCAAAGTCACCAGTTCTTGGGCTACAGTCCGAGGTGGCCATGCTCACCGCAGGATGGGGTGGGGCTGAAGTGAATGGAGCCTGGGACAGTCCCTGGGGATTGGGCAGTTCTGCACCAGGGCTTCTGGCCAGAGGGACTGTCCTCTTAAGACGCACCTCAAGCCAGGACCGATGGGCGTGTGTTTGTGGCTTGGTGCCCCCTAGCGGGCGTGCTAAGTCTTAACGTCCAGCGGAAGTTCTCCGGGACTTGGGTCCTCAGAACGGGTGTTCCAGGCGTGGCTCTAGGGTTCCCAGAAGCCAGTGAGTCATCTGTAATCAGTGGCATCCAACAGAGTATTAGGGCTTCTTCCCCTTGGAGAATTTTTTGGTTTGGGACCAGATGCTGGCTCCTCCTCCCCTGGCTCAATTTTGTTTCTTGTCACCACATGAGGGAAAGGGCTCCCCGTGTCGTGTCCCCCTTTGGTTCACTAGGTGCCTTGCAGTGGCAGGTGTGGGTGTGGTCGCCCGCAGTTCTGTACTCTGCCCATCGCCTCAGCTGATCCGGTTCCTTGGATCGGGTGGCCCTTGCACATCCTGCTGGAAGTGGCACTCCCACAGACGCCAGTCGGAGGGTTACCCTGAGCGTGGGAGGAACCCTGGAAAACTCCGATGACTGGAGAGTTAGCAGACCCTTTTGATCTAGAGGGCCCCTGCACCCCGGTTGCCTCGAACTCCCCTCGAGCTAGTTTGCTCCCTATGGGCTGGGGCGCGGCTTCCTGGCCCACACTGGGCGGGGCGCTTGCAGCAGGGGCAGGTTCTCCGGGTCTGGGCATTGCGTTCGGTGGGCGGGGGCGAACGTGGAAAGCCACGCCAGGCAGGGCCTTCAGCCTTCAACACAGGCAGGGAGCACGGCTCCCGTGTCGCTTGAGAGCAGCCCAGGACACCCTGGGCTCCTGGCAATGGCAGGGACGTGGGCGGCAAAGGGAGTCTTCACTTTGCAGAGGGAGGTCCTGCTGGAGCGTCCCTGCTGGCTGGATGGCGGATGCGAGCAGGTCCGCAGGGGCTACCTGTACGGGCAGCTGTGTTGCGTAGGTGGGTGCGGCCGCTCGGTTGGTGGGCAGATCTTGAATTTGTTACAGGGTGTTACTTGGCTCAGGTACAGCCCCGCCTCCAAGCTCCGGAAACACCTGGGAGGAAGGCAAGATTTTCTTGCTCTGGGATAGGTTTTCCTCTGAAGGAGGGGGATGGTAAGTGGGCGGGCCTCGGGGTTTTCCGGGCTTGGTTCTTTAGCTGTGGGTGACGATCCCCTAGCGGAGCAGGCGCTGAGGCTGGGGCTCTGGGCCCTCCCACTTATGCTGACCTTGTCCCCCAATGTTCTCTTCCTGTGTGTGTGTGTGTGTGTGTGTGTGTGTATGTGTGTGTTTCCAGGGAAATTGACTTGGTGCTGAGGGCCAGCTGCTGTCTATAGATGTGCAACACAGTATTGGAGCGGGGAGTGTCCCTGGGACCTATTGGACAGGTGGGAGGGCCCCCTAAGTGTGTCGCAGCATTTGAGGGCACGTCTGGGCTCTGCCCAAGTTGGGGCTGGCCAGCTTGGGAACAGTTATCTGCAGGTTTGAGAGTGAGTGGGATGGGCAGGGGAGGGGACTTCTCCAGCCAAGGCCAAGGGGCAGGGCAGGGTTGGGAGGGACGAGAGGAGACATGAGCTTTGAGACCCTGAAAGACCTTTAAGGAAGGACGCCCCTGGAGACAAGCTGATGCGCAGGGAAAGGGATACCTGGGGAAGTGGAAACCCCTACCTGGAGCTGAGCCCACTTCCCAGACAGCATCCTTAGAACATCGTAGTGGCAAAGAGAAAGACGCCGGAAAGCAGTTTGGCTGGAGCCTGGGTTAGGGTTCATGTATGTCTTGGATGTGAAATCCTGTCTCCTAGACATTCTAGTGTCTTCTTGGTTTCTTGGGTTCCTGTGCTCAGCTGCTGGCCTATTTCCAGGAGCCTGTGCCCTCGGCAGAGTGACAGCTCACATCAGCAGTGCAGTCACTGTTGCACACCCTCATTTCTCTGAAGGGTTTGCTTCCTGCCTGGGAGGTTGCTGGCTGGTCTTCCAGGGGTTCCCAGAGCACAGACCAGTGTAGAGTCAGAGTTGAGGTTCAGAAGACCTCTTGGGTGGGAGAAGTCATTCCCTGGTGGGTTGTGGTGGTTGTTAGGCCATGGGGGAGAATGCTACATGGTCTTGGGTTCGAGGCTGAGGAGAACCCTCAAGTGTATGACACTTGGCAGAGAGCACTGTGCTCTCTGGGGTTAAGACTTAAAGCTTTCCCAGTAATAATTTAGGCACTGGCTTCTACTCCGCCCTACAGAGTTTTAGTGCCCTCTCGTGGCCGTTAGGGGCAGCAGCAAGGGCAGCATAGGGCAAACTTTTCCTGGAATAGAGAGGGCTTAGCCTCTGGGAAAGGGGGTTGTTCCTCAGCAGCCCACAGCTGGATCACATCAGTGCCTGGGCTGGAAAATTCTTGTGGTTTGGGTGGTACATTTGTTCCAAGAGTAGGTCGGGTAGGTTGGGCAGTTCCAGATGCTGGCTATAGGTGGCTCCATCTGACCCAAGGGAGCCAGAGGCTACAAGTTAGACAGGTACAGTCACAGGGGCCCCCATGCCCTTTGCCCAGCTCCACCACCTTTACAACCTGTAACAGCTGCTATCTGCTAGCCCTACCCTGCTGCAAACAGCCCCAAGGTACAGCTTCCTTTCTAGTGAGTCACAGTACCTCAGCCCCCTCCCCAGGTCTGACTCACTGGCTGTGCCCCCTTTGGTATGCTCCCTGCTGCCATAGCAACCCTTTCTCCCACCCCAACTGGGGAGGTGTCTCTGCAGCTTGGGCTGGGCTGCCCTCCTAGGATGAGTCACCACTGAGCTATGAGCTGTCCTTGCCTGAGGTGTGCTTTGTCTGGCTGGGCTGGCTTGGGCTGGCTTGTTGGGAATCCTGTAGAGACCCTGCCAAACCTAGGAGGTCCTCCAGTAGGGCCTGAAAACCTAGCGGTTGTGGGGGCCTTCTGGATAGGGCATAGTCCCTGCTCAATGCAGGCTTGAGGAGGTATGACTTAGGGCAACTTCAAAAAGCAGAGAGGCAGCTGGTCCCCACCCCTGGGAGTTTCTTCTACAGTCATTTTGCAGGGAGGAACATAGGCAGGCTCTAACGCCCCTGTGTGGTAGAGGGCCTCTGCTCACTGCCTGTGATAGAAGAGCCTTCTGGGTGGCCATGGGGATAGTATATGCTCCCTTGTGGTCCTGGGGCCAGCCCTCCCTCCCCCATCTCTATACCCAGGTCCTACTGCTGTGGGTAGGGTGGGTGAGGAAACCCGGGTTTCCTGTTTCTGGTGGGCTGAGGGTGTGGCCATGGGGGAGGGGCTGCCTTCCTTCTTTCCCGCTGGGACACTCCCCTCTGGGGGGCGGGCAAGGCGGAGTAAAGCTCCTGGGGTGGGACGGCCTTGCTAAGGGTATAGCAGGCAAGGGAGTGGCCACAGGGACTCCAGTCTGTGCTGAGCTTCTGTTGAGTTAGTGTCCAGAGTAGCCGGCAGCCTTCAGCGGCCTGTGTACCAGACAAGGCTGCCTAGACTAGACGGAGCACAGCACCTGGGAGCTAAGGGACAGGGTGACAAAGGGGTGGGGGCAGCACCATGTCTCAGCACCGGCTGCGTGTGCCCGAGCCTGAGGGCCTGGGTAGCAAGAGAACCAGCTCAGAGGACAACCTCTACCTGGCTGTGCTCAGGGCCTCCGAGGGCAAGAAAGGTAGCTGGCGGTTCGTCTTGGCCGGGCCTTGGTGACAGGAAGAGTCCTTCCTGTATCAGGAAGCCTTGGCACCGAGTGGGGGTGGGGCCCTGTTATAAGGGTATGGATTTGGTGGACAGGCCCCAAGATGGAGGCCAGTGATCCGTGCTTAAGCCAGAGGTTAGGGTGTATATAGGGCTCTCTATGTCTCTGGGGAAGCCTGCTGCCCTGTCAGGGAGACTTGGCTTTCCCTCCCAAAGCCCCTGCTGGCCCCAGCCCTGCCATGTTCTTGCTCAGCCTGGAAGGCAGCATGTGGGGTGGGGCAGGCTGGGACTTGTATGCTGTGGGTACAGTGGCTCTAGTCCTTCTCTCTTTTAGAAACAAGGGAAGTTTGAACAGTATAGCAGGGCCTGGGTAGACCTGGGTTCCTTGGTTTCTGGTGTCTGTGTGGGGAGCCCCCCCCCCCCCCAGTCTTTCTGATCTGAGAAAGGCCTGGGATTGCCCTGGTGGAACATTGTCAGGCAAGGTTTGGCTAAGCAGGCCACTGTGTCTGCCCCTTGGGAGGTTGGGGGGTCTCTCTAGGCTTTTCCCAGGTTCCAGGCAGGTGAACTGGTTTTGTCCCCTGCAGATGAACGGGACCGCGTGCAGAAGAAAACTTTCACCAAGTGGGTCAACAAGCACCTTATCAAGGTTAGTGGTGGCTGCTTGTCAGTTGGGAGGGTTCCCTATCTGTCCCCCACCCCCACCCCCGGGTGTCCTTGCAGTTCCCCAGCTCCCCTCCCACCCCCCGGGTGTTCTCACAGTTCTCAAGCTCCCCTTTCATCTCCAAGACCTGTTATTTTCTGTCCTTTTCCTCCCACACTTACTCCTGTCTCTTTCTTCCTCTTCCTTCTGGTCTCTCGTGGTCTCTGCTGTAGCACTGGAGGGCAGAGGTAGGTGCCTGCATGGGGCAGGGTGTGCACCACCCCACTGCCTCTCCACAGCCAGGGCAGTGCCCAGCACCTGAGTGGCCCTGCAGATCCTCATCTGTGGCCGCCTTGGTCCCTGCTATCTCCACAGGCTCAGAGGCACATCAGTGATCTGTACGAAGACCTCCGTGATGGCCACAACCTCATCTCCCTGCTGGAGGTCCTCTCCGGGGACAGCCTGGTATGTGTGTCCCTGCCTTCCTTCTTTCCTTGGGGCCTTTTCCTTCCACCCACTCGGTGTCCAGCTCAGTCTCTCACCTTCCAACCCCATCTGCTCCTTCCTGGCCAGAGTGTTACCATTGGCGTTACAGCCAAAGGCCAGGCCTCTTATGGCCATGGCCCTCTCGCTGTTCTCTGCATTCGAGCTCTAACACAGTAACCTCACGCTCTGCTCTGCTTTGGTTTCTCTGCTGCTTGGACTCTGAATCTTGACCTCTGCCCTTTACCCTTTGCCCTGCTCTGGCTGGGCAGCCGAGGGAGCGGGACGTAATCAGGAGTTTGCGCCTGGTGAGTGGTTGTGCCTGCTGGCATGGCGGCACCCGGGCTTCCCAAGACCGAGGAGCCTACCCACCTCACCTGGGGATGGCGTCCAATCCAGCCTGGCCCACATTTGGCTCCTGGGCAGGCAGATGGCTGTGTGTCAAGCTGCCTGCCTTCCTCCCTGCTACCTACCAGGGGCTGGGCCAGAGACTCACCAGAAGCTGCAGTGGGCACCACTGAGGACCCCCCCTCCCCTTCCATGCCACTGCCCTCCCCTGTGGTTTCCTGGCTATTGTCTCCTCCCCACTCCCTTCCTTCCTTCCCACAGCCGGGGTTGCTGGCTTTCCAAGCCTGCCCCTGGGCCGGTGGTCATCCCGCTAAGGAGGGTGAACCTGGGATCATGGAGGGGCCTGTTGATGCACTGGGAGAGAGCCTTGGTTTAGTTGCTGTTGCCGCTCTGGGTATGACTGAAGGGTGGGGCCTTGAAGCAACTGTTGCCCCGTGTGCTCTGACTGTACCTGGCCTCCCCTCAGCCCCGAGAGAAGGGGAGGATGCGTTTCCACAAGCTGCAGAATGTTCAGATCGCCCTGGACTACCTCCGACACCGCCAGGTAAGTAAGTGACACTGTCTACCTGGCCCCAGTCTCTAGGTCATAAGCCCCAAACCCGGTCACCTCCCTGAACGCCATTTGTTCTCAGGTGAAGTTAGTGAACATCAGAAACGATGACATCGCCGACGGCAACCCCAAGCTGACCCTTGGCCTGATCTGGACAATCATCCTGCACTTCCAGGTTGGTAGCCACCCCGCCACCATCTACCTTCCCCTAGGGTTTTGGGGCAGGGGCACTCCATGGCTGGTTGGCGGCCGCTGTTTCTGGCTAGGGTGTGGCCCGGGAGGTGGTGCCCTTAAGGCCACCCGCCAACCTCAGCCTGTGCTGAGGCCTATGCAGCCTGTGGCAGCAGGGCGTAATTCTCTCTCCCAGACCTGCCCATCCTGTGCCCCTGAGGCTCTGCCTGGCTGCATAGGACCAGTAGAATGCATTTTCTGCTGGCTGCCTAGGGAAGTTTCTGGAGCTGCAGGAATGCCCTGGGTGACTCATCCATTGCCTGTGCTAGCCTCACAGGAAGCCACAAATCTAAGATCTTGGGCCCCAAAGCCAGACTGGCATGGTAGCTGAGTCACGTGGCCTGACAGGCCAGCAGCCAGCTAGGGACAGGCTGGCACGCGTACCGACAACATGGCAGGCTGGTAGACCCATACCTGCCTGCAACTAGAGGGGGGCTTTCACCTGCCCCTTCACTCCAACAGCTGGACCAACTTTAAGGGTCCATAGCTATCCTTCTTGTGTCTCTTGCCCATCCTCTGTGTTGCATGCCAGTCTCTGAGGATTCAGGGTACACTCCCTCAGCTAGGGGGAGCCTTAAGCACCAATCATTTGACAGTAGAAGTTAGGGACTCTGTTGTCTCCGGTAGAAGCTGCCACTTGGAGTATCCTGGTCCTGAGGTAGATGTGGTAGGCTTTAGCCCCAGGAACCCCACTGTACCCCAGGTGGCCTGGGAGCCCTGGGGGCCCTAGGTATTACAGTTACACCGTGAGCTGCTCTGCTTTCACGCAGGTCGTCAGGCCATCTGGTGGTGTGGGTGGTCAGGCAGGCCAGGTGGCCAGGGCTGAGCTCTTGCCTCTCTCCTGTGTGTGACAGATCTCAGACATTCAGGTGAGCGGACAGTCGGAGGACATGACTGCAAAGGAGAAGCTGCTGCTGTGGTCCCAGCGTATGGTAGAGGGCTACCAAGGCCTGCGCTGTGACAACTTCACCACCAGTTGGCGTGATGGCCGTCTCTTCAATGCTATCATCCACCGGCACAAGTATGTCTTCCCACTGACCAGAGGAAGGCTGGAGGTTGGGAGCACTTCAACCCGGTGACTTCAAAACAAGTCAGGGCAGAGGTAGCAGAGGAATACCTTTCGCTGTTGGAACCTGATGCATAAAGGGTGTACCGAGAGCCAGCAGCTTCCCCTGGGAGGTGCCTGGAGCAGTCCGCGCCAGTGCACTGCTATGCTGGTGCCCACCAAAGGCTCCTTGGGCCCCGCTGCTGGGTGTGGTGGTGCAGGCCTTCCATTCCTGTGTCTGGAGGCAGACACAGAGACGGGTGGCTCTGTGAGCCTGATCTACGTAGGAGTTAACAGCCAGCCAGTGTTACACAGCAAGACCTTACCCTGAAATAACAACCACCCTCCCAACCCAAAACAAAAATCAGCTTCCCCATGGCAGGACTGGAGATGCTAGGGAAATAGGAAGTCTATCTTTAGGAGGGGTACGGGGCCGGGCTTTGTTTGCGAGGATGTGTCAAGGACTGTGTCTATGTATCCCTGCTCAGTGGCTGTCCCTCCTATCCTCCCCAACTTGTCCACAGGCCCATGCTCATCGATATGAGTAAAGTGTATCGTCAGAGCAACCTGGAGAACTTAGACCAGGCCTTCTCCGTGGCAGAGCGGGACCTGGGGGTTACAAGGCTCCTGGACCCAGAAGGTATGACCCACTGCCTTTCCCCATCTTCGCCCTTGCTGCTTGGCCCCCACTGAACCGGCCTTCTCCTGCAGATGTGGATGTCCCTCAGCCTGATGAAAAGTCCATCATCACCTACGTGTCATCCCTGTATGATGCCATGCCCCGTGTGCCCGGCGCGCAGGATGGGGTGAGGGCCAATGTGAGTGGGTAGCTCATGATGAGGGGGAGGTGGACCCCAAGACCCTGATGGCTGCTCGCTCACTCTTCTGCTCCTAGGAGCTGCAGCTGCGCTGGCAGGAGTACCGGGAGCTTGTGTTGCTGTTGCTGCAGTGGATCCGGCACCATACCGCCGCCTTTGAGGAACGCAAGTTCCCCGCCAGCTTTGAAGAGATTGAGGGTGGGCCTGCCTGCTTGGGCTGGGGTCCTTTGAGTGACCTTGGGGTAGCTGCTGACACCCCCTGTCTCTATAGATCCTATGGTGCCAGTTTTTGAAGTTCAAGGAGACAGAGCTTCCTGCCAAGGAAGCAGACAAGAACCGGTCCAAAGTCATCTACCAGTCTTTGGAGGTAAAATGAGGTGCCCCTAAGGGAAGTGAGTCGGGTGTCTCCTGGTTTGGGGGGTAGCTGGGGATATTGAGGGTCATGTACTCCATGGGTAGATAAATTGAGGCCTCCACCAACCCCAGAACTTGATGCCTCTGAAGTATGGCTTAACCTCAAATATGGTGTTTAGGGACCAAAGTTGTCCCAGGTTGTGGAGGAGTTGAGTATCCAGGATTCCCTGTGTCCAGTTTGGGCCTGAGTCTGCCTCTCTTCACAGGGGGCGGTACAAGCAGGCCAGCTCAAGATCCCGCCTGGCTACCACCCGCTAGATGTGGAAAAGGAGTGGGGCAAGCTGCACGTGGCCATCCTGGAGCGGGAGAAGCAACTCCGGAGCGAGTTTGAGAGGTGGGCCATGTGGAAGGTGGCAGGCTGTGTGAGAGAGACAGCAGGCGGGTGGGGCCCTGCGGTGGCAGGGGAACCACCCCAGGGTGAGTCACTGCCTGAGGAGGAAATCCCCCCCCCCCCCAGGCTGGGGAACCTAACCAAACTCCAGTGTTGAGGGCCAGGAGGACAGTACATCCCGGGGAAAGCAGTGAGGCCAGAGCAGAGGGTGCCTCTCTCTGACGCTGGAGTGTGGCTGCCCTAGTGACTCCCTGTGGGGCTCTGGGGGTAATCTGGTCCATAGGTTGGAGTGTCTGCAGCGCATCGTGAGCAAATTGCAGATGGAAGCCGGGCTGTGTGAGGAGCAGCTGAACCAGGCCGACTCCCTGCTGCAGTCGGTGAGGGGGTGGGGCAAGGAGTAGGGTGGGCACCCCTCCAGGCCTGAGGGAGGTAGGAGGAGCACTGAGTTGCTTACTCTTGCAGCCAGGGCTGTGGCCTGCTGGGCTACAGGCCCAGGGTGTGGCACTAGGGCGGGAAAACCAGGCCCTTCTGGTCCACTGCCAACTCTGACCTCCTTTTTTGTGAGCAGAGCTGGCCTCTGCCCGCCAGGCAGGACTCTCTGCCTCCCTGCCTCACTCTAGAGCAGCCGCCTTTCCTCCATCCCCTCCCTCTTCAGAGAATGGGCAGTAGGGAAACCTCAGCCTCATTGCTGGACATGTGCCACGGGGTCCAGAAGGCACAGGGCTGTGTGGGCCTGGGTGGGGGAAAGTATGTGGTAGATGAGGGAGGGTGAGGCACAGAATCCGTGAAGACAAAGCTGTGAAGGTCTCTATCCTTGGGCCTAGTGGAAATCTTTGGGACAGGATCCTTATTCTCCCAGAGAGCTGATACAGCTTTGTCTAGAAGCCAGATATGTGGAATCTTTGAGAGGGAAAGAAGTGACAGGGAATCCCAAGGCCATGAGCCAGACAAGACCTTGATATGAATGTGGGTGAAGGGGGGTAGCCTTGGTTGAGAACCCTTGGCCATGAGTAGGAGAGTTGGCCAGGCCGAGTCACACAGGACCATCTTGCAGGACATTCGGCTGCTGGCCTCGGGCAAGGCGGCTCAGAGGGCTGGGGAAGTTGAGAGAGACCTGGACAAGGCTGATGGTATGATCCGGCTGTTGTTCAACGATGTGCAGACCCTTAAAGATGGGCGGCACCCACAGGGCGAACAGATGTACCGGAGGTATGTGCCGTACCTGGGGAAAGCTGGGTTAGGAGGCCCGAGACCCACCTGACCCCCTTTCCAACTCCCGTGCTTCCTCAGGGTGTATCGTCTGCATGAGCGCCTGGTCGCCATCCGTACCGAGTACAACCTCCGGCTGAAGGCCGGGGTGGCTGCCCCTGTGACCCAAGTGAACCTGCAGAGTACACAAAGGCGCCCAGAGCTAGAGGACTCCACACTACGCTACCTGCAGGATCTACTGGCATGGGTGGAGGAGAACCAGCGACGAATAGACAATGCTGAGTGGGGTGTGGACCTGCCTAGCATAGAGGCACAGCTGGGCAGCCACCGAGGCATGCATCAGTCTATTGAGGAATTCCGAGCCAAGATTGAGAGGGCACGGAACGATGAGGTAAGCGGTACCCTAGGGGTAGGCAGTGGTTGTGGGCCCACGGCACCAGGACCACTTGCAGCCCTTACCACTTCTATCTCTTGCAGGGCCAGCTCTCCCCTGCCACCCGGGGTGCTTACCGAGACTGCCTGGGTCGCCTAGACTTGCAGTACGCAAAGCTGCTGGTGAGTGGGGCGCTGCAGGTGACTGGGGGGGGTAGACGGCCCAGCAGCAGCAGCAGCGGCAGCGGCAGCAGCAGGCAGTCAGCTGACTCATTCTTTCCTACTTAAAGAACTCCTCCAAGGCCCGCCTCCGGTCCCTGGAGAGCTTGCACGGGTTTGTGGCAGCAGCTACCAAGGAGCTGATGTGGCTGAACGAGAAGGAAGAGGAGGAAGTGGGCTTTGATTGGAGTGACCGCAACACCAACATGGCTGCGAAGAAGGAGAGTTACTCGGTGAGGCGGCTTTCCCTTCACGGCACCGCCCCTCCCTTTCCCCCCTCCCCGTGTCCACTCCCTCCCTCCTCACTCATACTCATACCTGTTCCCCACGGTTGGGAGCCCCATGAGTTCATCCTCACGGTGGTGGGGGCGGGGGGAGGGGGGGGGGGGGGCCGGCAGGGGACTTGATCCTCGAAATTGTCTGTGAGACCCTTTTCCTTTCTGTCAGGCACTAATGCGTGAACTGGAAATGAAGGAAAAGAAAATCAAGGAGATCCCAGAACACCGGGGACCGGCTGCTGCGGGAAGACCATCCTGCCCGGCCCACAGTGGAGGTGGGGGGCGCGGCTGCAGAGGACCGTCAGAGCATCAGAGTGGGGGTGGGGCTGTGGGACTGATGGCCTCGGGGTGGGACCTAAGGCCATGTCATCTGCAGTCCTTCCAGGCTGCCTTGCAGACACAGTGGAGCTGGATGCTACAGCTGTGCTGCTGCATTGAAGCACACTTGAAGGAGAACACAGCCTACTTCCAGGTAAGGGCCAGGGCCTCTCTCCTGTGGTTTAGCCATAGTGCCCTGAAAGTGTCCCACCAGCCCTGACAGACATGTGGCCCTCACAGCCAGTCCACCTGGGGGAGTTTCCAGCACCTGCTCTCTCAGCTCTGGCATCTGCTGGGACAGCTTGCCTGGGGTTTGAACCCTGTCAGCATCCTGCCCCATGACCCCTTCTGCTGTCCTACCCAGTTCTTCTCAGATGTTCGGGAGGCTGAGGAACAGCTGCAGAGACTGCAGGAGACATTACGCAGGAAGTACAGCTGTGACCGCTCCATCACCGTCACCAGGCTTGAGGACCTGCTGCAGGATGCCCAGGTAAGGCAGATGGGAACAAGGAACAGTGGGGACAGACTGGATGGGACATGGGCTGTGAGGGTACTTCAGAATGGTCTAGAAGGCCCCAGGATAGGGATAGAGAGACACCCAGGGGGTGTGGGCCCAGCAAACAGAAAAACTGGTAGCAGGTGCCTGGCCCTGGGGCAGGGGGCTGGCATGAGCCCCACCCAGCCTTAGCTCCTCCCCGAGTGGAGCTGTCTGCTGGGATCACCAGCCCTGTGGTGAATCGGCATCGATTTATGGCCTGATGACTGGAGCAGGCGTGGTTGCAGAGCTATGATGGGCAGATTGGCAGCTGGCTGTGGGGGCCGTATCCACTGGTGCATGGATGGGGGACCGGGTTATGCACAATAGTCTGAGCATAGGGAGGCAGGGAGTCACTGAGGAGGAAGCTGACTCTGTGATCTGCAAAGACTGGGCGGTAGCTACAGCGCTGGCCTGAGGCGATGGGAGAGGCCAGCTGCTCTCCCTAACTGCTCTCTCTTGTTGAGCTTTGCTCTTCTTCCCCTCCCTTCAGGTTAGACAGGGGAGGAGAGTGACCTTCTAGAGCTGGAGAGGTAGGGTGCAGGGGCTGGCGTCTAAGTCGGCCCTATCCCCTTCTTTAGAAGACTTAGGAGTGGCCCAAGGTAGGGATGGGGTACCCAGTCTTGGCCCCGAAGGAGGTCAGTGGAACCAACCTGTGGAGGCCTGTGCCCTCCGCGGCTGCACCCGCCTTTCAGTGCCCCTCACCTAGCACCAAAAGCCTCTCCAGGCAGGGTGCTGGGGTGTCTGCTACTTTCTGGGCCAGGGATCCCTGCATCCGGAGCTGGACGGGCTGACCCTGAGCCTCCCCTCCTCCACAGGATGAAAAGGACCAACTGAATGAATACAAGGGTCACCTCTCCGGCCTGGCCAAGCGGGCCAAGGCTATTGTGCAGCTCAAGCCGCGCAACCCTGCCCACCCTGCGCGGGGCCACGTGCCCTTGCTGGCTGTGTGTGACTATAAGCAGGTGGAGGTAAGAGCTGAGCCAGGCTGTGCCCAAGCTGGAGGGGCTGTGTTGACCAGGGCGTAGGCACAGCTACCTCGTTTACTGCTCTGACTGTCCCAGGTGACTGTGCACAAGGGTGACCAATGCCAGCTGGTGGGTCCCGCCCAGCCGTCTCACTGGAAGGTGCTCAGTGGTTCCAGCAGTGAGGCTGCCGTGCCTTCCGTGTGCTTTCTTGTGCCGCCACCCAACCAGGAGGCCCAGGAAGCTGTCGCTAGGTGGGTAACCTGGGGGTTTACAGATGGAGGGAGTTTGTGGAGAGTGAAGAGGGCTCCAGACAGGACCCTCGAACATGATCCTTGTCTTCTAGACTAGAGGCCCAGCATCAGGCCCTGGTTACCCTGTGGCACCAGCTGCACGTGGACATGAAGAGTCTCCTGGCATGGCAGAGCCTCAGTCGTGACATACAGCTCATCCGGTCCTGGTCTCTGGTCACGGTAGGACTGCTCGCTGGCCATGGGAACTGGGAAGGATGGCAGATGGTGTCTTGCGGGCACTGTCTGGCCTGGCGCCATATTCTCAAACGATGTGTGCCACCTCCAGTTCCGCACACTGAAGCCAGAGGAGCAGCGCCAAGCTCTGCGCAACCTGGAGTTGCACTACCAGGCCTTCCTTCGGGACAGCCAGGACGCTGGGGGCTTTGGGCCTGAGGACCGGCTGGTGGCCGAGCGGGAGTACGGATCTTGTAGCCGCCACTACCAGCAGCTGCTACAAAGTCTGGAACAGGGTATGTGGGTGGCCAAGGCCCCCCCGGGGGGGGGGGGAGTAGGCAGGCTGTATGTAGGCCACTCCTGACTAACCTCAGCGTTTTCCCCAGGTGAGCAGGAGGAGTCTCGATGCCAGCGATGCATTTCGGAGCTCAAGGATATTCGGCTGCAACTGGAAGCCTGCGAAACTCGGACTGTGCACCGTCTGCGGCTGCCACTGGGCAAAGAACCTGCACGGGAGTGTGCCCAACGCATCGCCGAGCAACAGGCAGGCACAAACTCCACTCACCTCTCACTCCTCCTGCCCACCCCAACCTCTCTCGCCTTTGAGGGACACTGGTTGGTGGGCTCTGCTGGTCATTGTCCCTACCTGGTCTCTCTACAGAAAGCGCAAGCCGAGGTGGAGGGGCTAGGCAAAGGAGTCACCCGGCTCTCTGCAGAGGCTGAGAAGATTCTAGCCTTGCCAGAGCCATCACCTGCTGTACCCACTCTGCGCTCGGAGCTGGAACTGACCCTGGGCAAGCTGGAACAGGTCCGAAGCTTGTCTGCCATCTACTTGGAGAAGTAAGTGTTCCTGTGCAAGTTTTGGGGTCCAGTGGGGCTCCTCTGGTAAGGGCAGTGATTCCAGACATGTTCTGAGAAGAGGGAAGATGAGGGTGGGCGTGTCAAGTGGCATTAGGGGCCTTTAAAGAGTCAGGCTAGGGGATGGTGGGCTTGGACCTACACTGCAGCATGAGGTGTGTTAAGAAAGGCTCAGAGCCTGATGCATTTTAAAGGTCAGATCCATAGGTCTTCCTGACAATGGGATGTGAAGTGTCGGTAAGGGGACATTGGTGCTACTCATTGAGTGCCAAGACAGGAAGTCTTAGACTTGGCACTGACCAGGAGCCAGCCCAGTGAAGAGTGGGGGTAAGGAGGGGTCAAAGCAGAGGTTGTTCCAAGTTGTGAATAGAAGGGAGCACAGATGGGAGGGAGGGGGGGGAGGGAGGGATGCCATGAGGTGAGGTGTGGCCAGACTGATGGTTTCAGGAGGAAGGACCAACCTGCTACACAGAGGACATCAGTGAGTTTGAGAGACAGACAGGCTTCTCGGTGGAGAAAAATGGAGTCCTAAGGCTGGAGCAATGCTTGAGACATTAGAAGGACAAGGCAGCAAGACACCCCCAGGCCTCTGGACCTCTTAGGATCCTTCCTTGCTTGACCTCTTGATGGCAGAGCACTTCCCAGAGTGCAGCCCCTCTGCCTATCCTCCTGTGCCTAGTTGCAGCGCTCCTGCGCATCTCTTTCCGTTTATTGCAGACACAGTGGGTACAGCATTTATTCATAGGGCCTGACTTTCAGAAGCTTCATGCCCCTAGCAGCACTTATTTCCAGCATTTATTGTGTCCTGTATTACATAATGTACCCACTCTTCATTAACACGCTGGTACGGTGTTTGAAAGGACTGTGTCTGTCAGACACGGTCCCCTTCCTACTTCCTGTTTGCTCAGCTAGAAGGCTGAGAACTACACTGTAGGTGGTATTACCTGCCCCAGTACTTTACAGTCTGCCGCTCCTGCCTGGGGCATCCTCCCCCCAGGTTTCCCAGCATAAGTGACCACCTGCTCCGGCTAGGTAGAGTCTGGGCACAGTAGGAGGTACCTAGTGGCCCTAGTTCCTTCACTGAGGATGTTTGTTTGAGCCCAGTATCTCCTGGCTCTGAGTTTTCCTATCTTTTACCTAGACTCAAGACTATCAGCTTGGTAATTCGCAGTACCCAGGGGGCTGAGGAGGTGCTTAAAGCCCATGAGGAGCAGCTCAAGGAGGCCCAGGCTGTTCCTGCCACTCTCCAAGAGCTTGAAGCAACCAAGGCCTCACTAAAGGTACCTTTTTGGGGGCTTGAGCTTCACCAGGGACAGGGTCATTAGGAGCCCATGTTAAAAATGGTACCCGCCCTGCCTTGCCCTATAGAAGCTGCGGGCCCAGGCCGAAGCACAGCAGCCTGTATTCGACACCCTAAGAGATGAGTTGCGAGGGGCACAGGAAGTTGGTGACCGGCTCCAGCAGCGGCACGGTGAGCGGGACGTGGAGGTCGAACGCTGGCGAGAGCGTGTCACTCAGTTGCTGGAGCGCTGGCAGGCTGTACTAGCCCAGACTGATGTGCGGCAGCGTGAGCTCGAACAGCTGGGCCGCCAACTCCGCTACTACCGTGAGAGTGCGGATCCACTGAGCTCCTGGCTGCAGGACGCCAAGAGGCGGCAGGAGCAGATCCAGGCCGTGCCGATAGCCAACAGTCAGGCCGCACGGGAGCAACTGCGCCAGGAGAAGGTAGGCCCAGGGTTAGGCTTGGCATGTGGTAGGGTGCAGCCTGGGGCTCGACGCTAACCCCTTCCTCCCTCAGGCCCTGCTGGAAGAGATTGAGCGTCATGGCGAGAAGGTTGAGGAATGCCAGAAATTTGCCAAGCAGTACATCAATGCAATCAAGGTGAGGCCTCCCAGCCGCTAGCTCTAAAACTCAAAACCAAGGCACACTTGCCTCTTGAGCAGGCACTGGACTTTTGAATGACCCTCCCAAGCCTGGACTATGCCAGAGAAAGCCTGTGAGGCAGCCTGGGAGGATGGGGGTGGGGGGGGGTGGGGGGGTGGTCAGGCCCAGGCAGCCTGAGTGTAGAGCTGGTAGCTGACTGCAGTGTGTGTGTCTGTAGGACTATGAGCTGCAGCTGGTCACCTACAAGGCACAGCTCGAACCCGTGGCCTCACCAGCCAAGAAGCCCAAGGTGCAGTCAGGATCAGAGAGTGTCATCCAGGAGGTAGGATGGAAGTGGGCTAAGCCTCAGCTGACCAAGGGGGACCGATGGGCCTCATGGGGGGAGCTCTTGGTCATTGGTTGACTCTCTCCTTTTCCCCCAGTATGTGGATCTGCGTACACGCTACAGTGAGCTGACCACACTCACGAGTCAGTACATCAAGTTCATCAGTGAGACACTGCGCCGCATGGAAGAAGAAGAGGTATGCCCGGGGCCATGTGGACAGGGATGGGGTGCGGGTGGACCGGGAACCCCTCTTTCCCAATTTCAAATGCAGCCCATAGGAACCTGTGTGAGACCACTTGTTACAGTTCATTCCACGCCCCACACCTGGTGCTGCCAGTACCCTACCCCAGCACGGCTGCCCAGGCTGCTCTTCCTTGTGGCCCTCACCTTGACCTGGCACGCACGGCTCTGCTCTCCGCCTGGTGGCTGGTGTGCCCTTGGCAAGTGCTCTTATGCGCATCCTTCTGGCTCTTGTGTGCTTTTCCTGGGGATTCTGTGTTGGTGTCACTGGGTCTGTTGCCCTGGAAAGAGTTGGTGTATGAGGTTATGGAGTTTGGAGAGGAACATCTTGGAGTAACTTGGCCAGGCATGGTGTCATCTGTCTAGTTCCTTACCTCCCAGGTGGCCTCGTTGGCCTGCCTGCAGCCCTACCTCCTCTTTGCACTGTCTGCCTGCTTGAGAGGCCTTCTGAGTTGGTTCTGGTCTGCACGGCTGTGCCGATTTTGGCTGCGTCGCCATGTCCCCACCCCACTGGGCTTTGAGAACATTCCCCCCTCCCCCTGAGGGGAGAGAGAGAGGCCTTGTGGTGGGGAGCAGGTCTGATAGGGTGGTAGAATTCAGGCAGGACTATGGTGGGTATGGCTTGCAGGCCCTGCGAGCCTCCTGCTTTGCTCTTTCTCTCTCTCTCTCCCTGTCCGTCTGTCTCCATCGCCTGTCTGCGGGAAGAGGGGAGGACGCCTGGGCCTCCTTCCCCAGGCTGGTGAGCATGGTGGGGCTGCTATGCTCGCTGCCCAAGTACCCTGGGTGGGTGCACGCTGTCTCCTTGGCTGGGTTGGAATCTCTGTTCTCCCCGATCCCCCAAACCGCACTGTCCAAGTGAACTGTGGTGGCACCTTCTGCGTCGTGTGAGCGCCTGGCACCCACCCTCCCCACGCTCACACCTGTCTGTGGTTCTCTTCCCCTCTCTGCTGTTGCCGCAGAGGCTGGCTGAGCAACAGCGGGCAGAGGAGCGGGAGCGCCTAGCCGAGGTGGAGGCTGCGCTGGAGAAACAGCGGCAGCTAGCTGAGGCGCATGCCCAAGCTAAGGCACAGGCAGAGCTGGAGGCACAAGAACTGCAGCGGCGCATGCAGGAGGAGGTGGCACGGCGTGAGGAGGCAGCGGTGGATGCACAGCAGCAGAAGCGCAGCATCCAAGAGGAGCTGCAGCACCTGAGGCAGAGCTCAGAGGCAGAGATCCAGGCCAAGGCCCAGCAGGTGGAGGCTGCAGAGCGCAGCCGGATACGCATCGAGGAAGAGATCCGTGTAGTGCGCCTGCAGCTGGAGACAACTGAGCGGCAGCGTGGAGGGGCAGAGGGTGAGCTACAGGCTCTGCGTACAAGGGCCGAGGAGGCAGAAGCACAGAAGCGGCAGGCTCAGGAGGAAGCTGAACGCTTGCGCAGGCAGGTGCAAGATGAGAGCCAGCGCAAACGGCAAGCAGAGGCCGAGCTGGCCCTGCGCGTGAAGGCTGAAGCCGAGGCGGCTCGAGAGAAGCAGAGGGCCCTGCAGGCCCTGGATGAGCTGAGAATGCAGGCGGAGGAGGCTGAACGGCGGCTGCGACAAGCTGAGGCAGAGAGGGCACGCCAAGTGCAGGTAGCCCTGGAGACAGCACAGCGCAGTGCAGAAGTGGAGTTGCAGAGCAAGCGGGCATCCTTTGCGGAGAAAACAGCGCAGTTGGAGCGCACTCTGCAGGAGGAGCATGTGACAGTGGCACAGCTGCGGGAGGAGGCCGAACGGCGGGCGCAGCAGCAAGCTGAAGCCGAAAGAGCCCGCGAAGAGGCCGAGCGGGAGCTGGAGCGCTGGCAGCTAAAGGCCAATGAAGCACTGCGCCTGCGGCTACAGGCAGAAGAGGTGGCACAGCAGAAGACTCTGGCACAGGCGGATGCGGAGAAGCAGAAGGAAGAGGCAGAGCGTGAAGCCCGCCGGCGGGGCAAGGCAGAGGAACAGGCCGTGCGGCAGCGAGAGCTAGCCGAACAGGAGCTGGAGAAGCAGCGGCAGCTGGCGGAGGGCACCGCGCAGCAGCGCCTGGCTGCAGAGCAGGAGCTGATCCGCCTGCGGGCTGAGACAGAGCAGGGTGAACAGCAGCGGCAGCTGCTGGAAGAGGAGCTGGCTCGGCTACAGCGTGAAGCCACAGCAGCCACGCAGAAGCGCCAGGAGCTGGAGGCTGAACTCGCCAAGGTTCGGGCAGAGATGGAGGTACTGCTGGCCAGCAAGGCCCGAGCAGAGGAAGAGTCTCGCTCAACCAGTGAGAAGTCTAAGCAGAGGCTCGAGGCTGAGGCCGACCGCTTTCGAGAGCTGGCTGAGGAGGCTGCCCGTCTGCGTGCCCTGGCTGAAGAGGCCAAGCGGCAGCGGCAGCTGGCCGAGGAGGATGCAGCTCGGCAGCGTGCTGAGGCAGAGCGAGTCCTTACTGAGAAGCTGGCTGCCATCAGTGAGGCCACAAGGCTCAAGACAGAGGCAGAGATTGCACTCAAAGAGAAGGAGGCCGAAAATGAGCGCCTACGGCGCCTGGCTGAAGATGAGGCCTTCCAGCGACGGCGGCTGGAGGAGCAGGCTGCACTGCACAAGGCTGACATAGAGGAGCGCTTGGCGCAGCTGCGCAAGGCATCCGAGAGCGAGCTGGAGCGTCAGAAGGGGTTGGTGGAGGACACGCTGCGGCAGCGGAGGCAAGTGGAGGAGGAGATCATGGCGCTGAAGGTGAGCTTTGAGAAAGCAGCTGCCGGCAAAGCAGAACTGGAGCTGGAGCTGGGTCGCATTCGTAGCAATGCGGAGGACACAATGCGCATCAAAGAGCAGGCGGAGCTAGAGGCAGCCCGGCAGCGGCAGTTGGCAGCTGAGGAGGAGCAGAGGCGCCGTGAGGCCGAGGACCGCGTGCAGAAGAGCCTGGCGGCTGAGGAGGAAGCTGCACGGCAGCGCAAGGTTGCACTGGAGGAAGTCGAGCGGCTCAAGGCCAAAGTGGAAGAGGCACGGCGCCTGCGAGAGCGGGCAGAGCAGGAGTCTGCAAGGCAGCTGCAGCTGGCCCAGGAGGCTGCCCAGAAACGCCTGCAGGCCGAGGAGAAGGCACATGCCTTTGTGGTGCAACAGCGAGAAGAGGAGCTGCAGCAGACACTGCAGCAGGAGCAGAGCATGCTGGAACGGCTACGGAACGAGGCAGAGGCAGCACGGCGAGCTGCTGAGGAGGCAGAGGAGGCCCGGGAGCAGGCAGAGCGGGAGGCAGCGCAGTCTCGGAAACAAGTGGAAGAGGCGGAGCGGCTGAAACAGTCAGCAGAGGAGCAGGCACAGGCTCGGGCTGAGGCACAGGCAGCTGCGGAGAAGCTGCGCAAGGAAGCCGAGCAGGAGGCAGCGCGCCGGGCCCAGGCAGAGCAGGCAGCATTGAAACAGAAGCAAGCAGCCGACGCGGAGATGGAGAAGCATAAGAAGTTTGCCGAGCAGACGCTGCGGCAGAAGGCCCAGGTAGAGCAGGAGCTGACAACACTAAGGCTGAAGCTTGAGGAGACTGACCACCAAAAGAACATTCTGGATGAGGAGCTGCAGCGGCTAAAGGCCGAGGTAACAGAGGCAGCCCGGCAGCGAAGCCAGGTGGAAGAGGAGCTCTTCTCTGTCCGCGTGCAGATGGAGGAGCTGGGCAAGCTCAAAGCTCGCATTGAAGCTGAAAATCGGGCACTCATCCTTCGTGACAAGGACAACACACAACGCTTCCTGGAGGAGGAGGCTGAGAAAATGAAACAGGTGGCAGAGGAGGCCGCACGGTTGAGTGTGGCCGCCCAGGAAGCAGCCAGGCTTCGGCAGCTAGCAGAGGAGGACCTGGCGCAGCAGCGGGCCCTGGCAGAGAAGATGCTCAAGGAGAAAATGCAGGCCGTTCAGGAAGCCACGAGGCTGAAGGCTGAGGCCGAGCTGCTGCAGCAGCAGAAGGAGCTCGCACAGGAGCAGGCCCGGCGGCTGCAAGAGGACAAGGAGCAGATGGCCCAGCAGCTGGTGGAGGAGACACAGGGTTTCCAGCGGACTCTGGAGGCAGAGCGGCAGCGGCAGCTGGAAATGAGCGCGGAGGCTGAGCGCCTCAAGCTGCGCATGGCTGAGATGAGTCGGGCCCAGGCCCGTGCAGAGGAGGATGCCCAGCGCTTCCGGAAGCAGGCTGAAGAGATCGGTGAAAAGCTGCACCGCACCGAGCTTGCTACCCAGGAGAAGGTGACGCTGGTTCAGACGCTCGAGATCCAGCGGCAGCAGAGTGACCATGATGCCGAGTGTCTGAGGGAGGCCATTGCGGAGCTGGAGCGGGAGAAGGAGAAGCTCAAGCAAGAGGCCAAGTTGCTCCAGCTCAAGTCTGAGGAGGTAGCGCCCTCCCTCCTCACAGGCGGAAGGGCGGGCTGGGTGGCACCTGTTTTCAGGGAGGGTCCAGTCTACCGTTGGGTAGAGTGGTGACTCATCCTGGGTCTCCATTCTCCCTGATAGCTAACCCCCTTTCCCATCGCCAACAGATGCAGACCGTGCAGCAAGAGCAGATACTGCAGGAGACACAGGCCCTGCAGAAGAGCTTTCTCTCTGAGAAGGACAGCCTGCTGCAGCGGGAACACTTCATCGAGCAGGAGAAGGCCAAGCTGGAGCAGCTGTTCCAGGACGAGGTGGCTAAGGCGCAACAGCTGCGCGAGGAGCAGCAGCGGCAGCAGCGGCAGATGGAGCAGGAGAAACAGGAGCTGGTGGCCAGCATGGAGGAGGCCAGGAGGCGGCAGCGTGAGGCAGAGGAGGGTGTGCGGCGCAAGCAAGAGGAACTGCAGCACTTGGAGCAGCAGCGGCAGCAGCAGGAGAAGCTGCTGGCGGAGGAGAACCAGAGGCTGCGAGAACGGCTGCAGCGCCTGGAGGAAGAGCACCGAGCCGCGCTGGCACACTCTGAGGAGATTGCCACCACTCAGGCTGCTGCCACGAAAGCCTTGCCCAATGGCCGCGATGCGCTTGATGGTCCCGCCAACGAGGGAGAACCAGAGCACACCTTCGAGGGATTACGTCAGAAGGTGCCAGCTCAGCAGCTGCAGGAAGCAGGCATTCTGAGCCTGGAGGAAGTGCAGCGGTTGGCACAGGGTCACACCACAGTGGCTGAGCTCATGCAGCAGGAAGATGTGCGCCGGTACCTGAAGGGCCGCAGCAGCATCGCAGGACTGCTGCTGAAGCCCACCAATGAGAAACTGAGCATCTACACGGCTCTTCGGAGGCAGCTGCTTAGCCCCGGAACAGCTCTTATATTGCTGGAGGCCCAGGCGGCCTCAGGCTTCCTCCTGGACCCTGTGCAGAACCGGCGGCTGACTGTCAATGAGGCCGTGAAGGAGGGTGTCGTGGGTCCCGAGCTGCACCACAAGCTCCTGTCTGCAGAGCGTGCCGTCACCGGCTACAAGGACCCCTACACCGGGGAACAGATCTCACTCTTCCAGGCCATGAAGAAGGACCTCATCGTCAGGGACCATGGCATCCGCCTGCTGGAAGCCCAGATTGCCACGGGCGGCATCATTGACCCTGTACACAGCCATCGTGTGCCTGTGGACGTGGCCTATCAGCGTGGTTACTTCGATGAGGAGATGAACCGCATCTTGGCTGACCCGAGCGATGACACCAAGGGCTTCTTCGACCCCAACACACACGAGAACCTCACGTACCTGCAGCTGCTGGAGCGCTGCGTCGAGGACCCTGAGACAGGCCTGCGTCTCCTACCGCTCACAGATAAGGCCGCCAAGGGTGGTGAGCTGGTGTACACCGATACAGAGGCCCGTGACGTCTTTGAGAAGGCCACTGTGTCTGCACCTTTTGGCAAGTTCCAGGGCAAGACTGTGACCATCTGGGAGATCATCAACTCAGAGTACTTCACAGCGGAGCAGCGACGGGACCTGCTGCGGCAGTTCCGCACGGGCCGCATCACGGTGGAGAAGATCATCAAGATTGTCATCACCGTGGTAGAAGAACACGAGCGGAAGGGCCAGCTCTGCTTTGAGGGCCTCCGGGCCCTTGTGCCGGCTGCCGAGCTGCTGGACAGTGGGGTCATCAGCCATGAACTCTACCAGCAGTTGCAGCGGGGTGAGCGCTCCGTGCGGGAAGTAGCCGAGATGGACAGCGTGAGGCAGGCCCTGCGGGGCGCCAACGTCATTGCAGGTGTGTGGCTGGACGAAGCAGGGCAGAAGCTGAGTATCTACGAGGCCGTGAAGAAAGACTTGCTGCAGCCAGACGTGGCTTTGGCCTTGCTGGAGGCCCAGGCTGGCACTGGGCACATCATCGACCCTGCCACTAGTGCCCGGCTGACTGTGGACGAGGCGGTGAGAGCTGGCCTGGTGGGCCCCGAGCTTCATGAGAAGCTCTTGTCAGCAGAGAAGGCTGTGACCGGCTATCGGGATCCCTACTCAGGACAAAGTGTCTCACTGTTCCAGGCCCTGAAGAAGGGTCTCATCCCCCGAGAACAGGGTCTGCGCCTGCTGGATGCCCAGCTATCCACTGGTGGCATTGTAGACCCCAGCAAGAGCCACCGTGTGCCCCTGGATGTTGCCTATGCCCGGGGCTACCTGGACAAAGAAACCAACAGGGCCCTGTCATCACCCAGGGAAGATGCTAGAGTCTACCTTGACCCCAGCACCCGGGAGCCAGTCACCTACAGCCAGCTCCAGCAGCGGTGCCGGCCTGACCAGCTGACCGGGTTGAGCCTGCTTCCACTCTCAGAAAAGGCCATCCGGGCCCGGCAGGAGGAAGTCTACTCTGAGATCCAGGCCCGTGAGACATTGGAGAAGGCCACGGTTGAGGTTCCTGTGGGCAGCTTTAAGGGCAGGGCACTGACAGTGTGGGAGCTCATAAGCTCCGAATACTTTACTGAGGAGCAGAGGCAGGAGCTGCTCCGGCAGTTCCGCACAGGCAAGGTCACCGTAGAGAAGGTCATCAAGATTCTAATCACTATTGTGGAAGAGGTGGAGACCCAGCGGCAGGAGAGACTGTCCTTCAGTGGCCTCCGGGCCCCTGTGCCAGCTAGTGAGCTCCTGGCTTCCAAGATCCTCAGCAGAGCTCAGTTTGAGCAGCTCAAGGATGGCAAGACGTCAGTCAAAGATCTGTCAGAGGTGGCCTCTGTGCGGACACTGCTGCAGGGCAGTGGCTGCCTGGCAGGTGTCTACCTGGAGGACTCGAAGGAGAAAGTCACCATCTACGAGGCCATGCGCCGGGGCCTCCTCAGACCCAGCACAGCCACTCTCCTGCTGGAGGCCCAGGCAGCCACTGGTTTTCTAGTGGACCCTGTGCGGAACCAACGGCTGTACGTCCACGAGGCTGTGAAGGCAGGAGTAGTGGGCCCTGAGCTCCATGAGAAGCTGCTGTCAGCTGAGAAGGCGGTCACTGGTTATAAGGACCCTTACTCAGGCACCACCATCTCACTGTTCCAGGCTATGAAGAAGGGCTTGGTCCTCAGGGAACATGCCATCCGCCTGCTGGAGGCTCAGGTCGCCACAGGTGGCATCATCGACCCAGTGCACAGCCACCGCCTGCCTGTGGATGTGGCCTATCAGCGTGGCTACTTCGATGAGGAGATGAACCGCATCTTGGCTGACCCGAGCGATGACACCAAGGGCTTCTTCGACCCCAACACGCACGAGAATCTCACGTACCTGCAGCTGCTGGAGCGCTGCGTCGAGGACCCCGAGACAGGCCTGCGCCTCCTGCCACTCAAAGGGGCGGAGAAGACAGAGGTGGTCGAAACCACACAGGTGTATACTGAGGAGGAGACTCGGAGGGCCTTCGAGGAGACACAGATTGACATCCCAGGCGGTGGCAGCCACGGTGGCTCCTCCATGTCCCTGTGGGAGGTGATGCAGTCCGACATGATCCCGGAGGACCAGCGAGCCCGGCTCATGGCTGACTTTCAGGCTGGTAGAGTAACCAAGGAGCGAATGATCATCATCATCATCGAAATCATTGAGAAGACCGAGATCATCCGCCAGCAGAACCTTGCCTCCTATGACTATGTGCGCCGCCGGCTCACTGCTGAAGACCTGTATGAGGCCCGGATCATCTCCCTTGAGACCTACAACCTCTTCCGGGAAGGCACCAAGAACCTCCGTGAGGTTCTGGAGATGGAGTCTGCCTGGCGCTACCTCTATGGCACAGGATCAGTGGCTGGTGTCTACTTGCCTGGCTCCCGACAGACGCTGACCATCTACCAGGCCCTGAAAAAGGGGTTGTTGAATGCCGAGGTGGCCCGCTTATTGCTGGAAGCTCAGGCAGCCACGGGCTTCCTGCTGGACCCAGTGAAGGGCGAGCGGCTGACTGTGGATGAGGCCGTGCGGAAGGGTCTGGTAGGCCCTGAGCTGCATGACCGGCTGCTCTCTGCAGAGCGGGCTGTCACTGGCTACCGTGACCCCTACACGGAACAGACCATCTCACTCTTCCAGGCCATGAAGAAGGAGCTGATCCCTGCTGAGGAGGCACTGAGGCTGCTGGATGCCCAGCTAGCCACAGGAGGCATCGTGGACCCCCGCCTGGGTTTCCACCTCCCCCTGGAGGTGGCTTACCAACGTGGCTACCTCAATAAGGACACACACGACCAGTTGTCGGAGCCCAGTGAGGTGCGCAGCTATGTGGACCCCTCCACGGATGAGCGCCTCAGCTACACCCAGCTGCTCAAGCGCTGCCGCCGTGATGAGAACAGCGGCCAGATGCTCCTGCCTCTCTCTGACGCCCGCAAGCTGACCTTCCGCGGCCTGCGCAAGCAGATCACTGTGGAGGAGCTGGTGCGCTCTCAGGTCATGGACGAGGCCACAGCGCTCCAGCTGCAAGAAGGCCTGACCTCCATCGAGGAGGTCACTAAGAACCTGCAGAAGTTCCTTGAGGGTACCAGCTGCATTGCCGGAGTCTTTGTTGATACCACCAAGGAGCGGCTCTCGGTGTACCAGGCCATGAAGAAGGGCATTATCCGCCCTGGTACAGCCTTTGAGCTCCTGGAAGCACAGGCAGCCACTGGCTATGTCATTGACCCCATCAAGGGACTCAAGCTGACTGTGGAGGAGGCCGTGCGCATGGGTATTGTGGGCCCCGAGTTCAAGGACAAGCTGCTCTCAGCTGAACGTGCCGTCACGGGCTACAAGGATCCCTACTCTGGGAAGCTCATCTCTCTCTTCCAGGCCATGAAGAAGGGCCTAATCCTGAAGGACCATGGTATTCGTCTGCTGGAGGCTCAGATCGCCACTGGTGGCATCATCGATCCCGAGGAGAGCCACCGTCTACCTGTGGAAGTGGCCTACAAGCGTGGCCTGTTTGATGAGGAGATGAACGAGATCCTGACTGACCCCTCAGATGACACCAAGGGTTTCTTCGACCCCAACACAGAGGAGAACCTCACCTACCTGCAGCTGATGGAGCGCTGCATCACTGACCCCCAGACTGGCCTGTGTCTCCTGCCACTGAAGGAGAAGAAGCGGGAGCGGAAGACATCCTCCAAGTCCTCAGTGCGCAAGCGCCGCGTGGTGATTGTGGACCCTGAGACGGGCAAGGAGATGTCAGTGTACGAGGCCTACCGCAAGGGCCTCATCGACCACCAGACGTACCTCGAGCTGTCGGAGCAAGAGTGCGAGTGGGAAGAGATCACCATCTCTTCCTCAGACGGCGTCGTCAAGTCTATGATCATTGACCGTCGCTCTGGCCGCCAGTACGACATCGACGACGCCATCACCAAGAACCTCATTGACCACTCAGCGCTGGACCAGTACCGGGCCGGCACGCTTTCTATCACCGAGTTTGCCGACATGCTCTCGGGCAACGCTGGTGGCTTCCGCTCCCGCTCCTCCTCTGTGGGCTCATCGTCCTCCTACCCCATCAGCCCCGCTGTCTCTAGGACCCAGTTAGCCTCCTGGTCTGATCCTACTGAGGAGACTGGCCCAGTGGCCGGCATCCTGGACACAGAGACTCTGGAGAAGGTGTCCATCACAGAGGCCATGCACCGCAACCTGGTAGACAACATCACTGGTCAGCGGCTGCTGGAGGCACAGGCCTGCACTGGGGGCATCATTGACCCCAGCACTGGTGAGCGCTTCCCAGTCACCGAGGCCGTCAACAAGGGCCTGGTGGACAAGATCATGGTAGACCGTATCAATCTAGCCCAGAAGGCCTTCTGTGGGTTTGAGGACCCACGGACCAAGACCAAGATGTCAGCTGCCCAGGCCCTGAAGAAAGGCTGGCTGTACTACGAGGCAGGCCAGCGTTTCCTGGAGGTGCAGTACCTAACAGGTGGTCTGATAGAGCCTGACACGCCCGGCCGTGTGTCCCTCGATGAGGCTCTGCAACGTGGCACTGTGGATGCCCGCACAGCCCAGAAGCTGCGTGATGTCAGTGCCTATTCCAAGTACCTCACGTGCCCCAAGACCAAGCTTAAGATCTCCTACAAGGACGCTTTGGATCGAAGCATGGTGGAGGACGGCACGGGGCTCAGGCTGCTGGAAGCTGCGGCCCAGTCCAGCAAGGGCTACTATAGCCCGTACAGTGTCAGCGGCTCTGGCTCCACCGCCGGGTCACGCACTGGTTCACGCACCGGCTCCCGGGCCGGCTCCCGCCGTGGCAGCTTCGATGCCACTGGCTCCGGCTTCTCCATGACCTTCTCTTCCTCCTCCTACTCCTCCTCTGGCTACGGCCGTCGCTATGCCTCAGGGCCTTCATCCTCTCTCGGGGGCCCTGAGTCTGCAGTGGCCTGACCCCTCTGCCTGCACCCTGCCCTCCTGCTCTGCATGTGGCCAGGCTCCCTGTGGAGGCGCCGGGGTCTTTTTTTTTTTTCCCCTCTAACACGTAAAGGTGTCTTCCTCCTAAGCGGTGCCTAAAATTTAACCAAAAAGACCAGACTAACACATTAATATCTATCCGATGTCCAGACAGCCTGTGTCTTGGGAAACCGGGGCTGGCCCAGGCCCAGTGACGACTTCAGTCTCCTGGGGTCTCCCTAGTCCTTTCTACCTGCCACTCACCATAGCTAGGTGCCTTGGAGAATCCAGGCCTGGGCACTCGGCCTACTACTCCTGACTCTCCTGGGAGGATTCTATGTGGGAAAGGCCCCCCCAGACCTCCAAACCAACACCACTGGGTATCTACCTGCTGGTCCTAGCTGCTGAGGGGAGCTGGGGACAATCTTGTGAGCAGACAGCTCTTGAGCCTCCTGAGGCCTCTGTCCTGAGCCAGCTACTTCTCCCCCTGTCCAGCGTGTCTCTGAATGGCCCGCCTATTCAGTGGGTTTTGCTGACAAAGGAAAGGTTCCAGGCCAACCATCTCTTCCAGCCTGCCCAGAGAAGCCCCTTCCCCATGGGAAGATAAGGCCTGCTCTCAGCCCCAGCCTCCCGCCTGGCTCCTGTCCCTGCCATTGGAGCTGTGCTTTGTAGCTCACCACCCCCATACTCACTCCCCTGAGACCTGAGCCTCTGCTGCAGCCTTCCAGCCCCAGCTCCCCTTGTAAGTGCCTTCTATGTCCTTCTTGTACCCAGGCCCTAAAGACCCAGACACAGGGTAGTAGTAGGCGGACATTCTGGCTGGGCGGGGCTGGAGGGTTCTGCAGATCTAAGACTTCTACTCCAGAGACCCAGTGACTCCTCAAGCCTGTGGAACCCCTCTCTGGGTGCTGCTGCCCACCTCTCTCCCAGGGAGCCCTGGCCCCTCCATGGCCCAGAGACACTGGCTGTCCCATCTGTGCTGACATAAACACTTGGCCAGTGCCACTCTCCCTTCCTGTCCAGCCAGCCTCTGGCCCTTTGGTGGCTCCTACCCCTGCCTCCACCCTCTGAGTGAGCTTTGCATGTTCCACTAACCTTGAGCTGGTGGCAGGTGGAGATGCCAGGCAGAACACTAACCTGACCATGGGCGGGGCCCTGCGGTGTCCGCCCCTCAATAAAAGCAATTCCAACCTTCCTCTGGCTCTCGCCTTGTGCTTTGGTTGGTCCTAGGTCATCTGTGTGATCGGTGGGAGGCCAGGGGCCCTGGTCCCTGGGCTCCAGGCTCTGGGCTCTGCAGATGAGGCCTTGCAAAAACAAGAGGCTAAGACTGGGCCGCACAACCAGGAAAACCCAAGTGGTGGCTGCCAGAGCTGCCAGGCACAGAAGGCAGGATGGAGAAGGGAGAAGCCTCCACCTAGGTGGCCCTTTGGTAGCCAGCCTCTCATCTGGGTGATGGCCTGTCACTTGGCCCAACCTTGTGGCAGCCACATGGTTGGCACTTGTAGTAGCGCTCTCTGATGAACACCCACCACCTCCTACCGTGGTCATTGGCTGTGCCTTTCATCCCCCGGCGGGGAGGGGGGGCGGGAGACGGGGTAGTGAGTTGGTGCCTGTTGGACACAGGCAGCTTTTTTTAGGAAGCTGGCTTTAGTTGTAGTTGTTGCCAGGGACCAGCACCACCTACCTCAAGTGTAGTCTATCTTATATTTTTTTTTCAAGTGAAGGTCAGTAGGTCCTAGATTTGAGCTGGGTCAGGATTCTCATTGGTTGCAATTTTGTTTTTTTTTTTAAGACCTACAAGACATGGCAGCCTGTTGCAGCCACCTGCTCTGGGAGCATTAGTGACTCCGTCCTTTGCCCGTGGGGTGCAGACCTTCTTGATCCATCTACTCATTGGCCTCTTTTCAGCCAATGTTGGGTGAATAATTAGGGGGTCACACTTGCCAGGTGACAGCTGCCTTACCTGCGGGCCGACTAGAATGGGTTTCTTAGCATGTGCTGCCTTGAGAGGAACAGCCAGCCTGCTGCAGCAGTCCGCATTTAAGGAAGCCCCTTAGGCACTTGCCGTGTTGCTAGAGTGCAACCCGCTAGTTAAAGACCACAGTCCTAAGTCATCTGCTTATGTCCCCAGGCCCCAGCCCCCCTTGACCTCGGTCTCTTCGGATTTGGCCACCTTTTCCTCTGCCTGCTGTCATATTTCAACATGGCCATTGCATTGCTGTGGATGACAGGACCAGCAGTCTCCACACGTCTCCAGAGGTGGGTCCCTTACCATCTGTGGGTCAGTAGGCATTCTTATCCCAGCCTGCTCCGTGAACTGTGTTTCCAAGATTAAAGGGAGCCCCACCCGTTGCACGACACTCCCTCAGAGGGAGAGCTTGAAGTGGCAATTCAGGTGCCTGTGACTAGAGGTGGCATCTTATGAGGGATGAGATGGAGGTGTGGAGTGAGGAGCTGGCTAGGATATGATCTCTGCTGGAGTCTAGTAATAGCTGCACCCCAGGGCTCTTGGTCCATCGTATGCAGAGATAGGGTCTGGGCTGACATCTCTGCCTCGGCCGGCCAGTAGCCACAAGCTAGCGTTAGGGTGCCATGTGTGGCTAGCTCCCAGGCATCTCCGGATGTAGCTGCACTTGTTAGCACAAGGCTGTCTTCTGGAGAAGGTAAGGTGTATGTCCAGTAAACAGCCAGGAATCGACAGGCAGACACCTGCTCTCCCAGTGAGATTCAGGTGAGCCATCAACAGCTCCTTCCTGTTCTGAGTGTGGGTTGTATTGTGTGGTATGTGCTGGTGAGTGAACGGGTAGCCTAGCATCTGCTGCCTTCCTCTTGCCCTCATGCTTGTAAAGCAAGTATTCTTACCCACTGGGCCATCTGCCCCTGGTGACAGTTGTATGGGTACAGCCATGTGGCAGGCCTGTGTATCCTGAGCACATGCTGAGGAAGATGGCGTTTACCAGAAATCGTAAGAAGGCAATCCTTGGCACGGGTAATGAGGAGGGACTTGCCGACGTCCTCCTACGAAAATGCCACCTTGGAAAGCCTTAGGTTTTTGTCAAGCCCATGTCCTTCCTTACTTGTGGCTCCTGAGGACCTGTTAAAATCCAAGGCACACACTCCCCATGGAGGACTGGAGACAGAGCACCCACTGGCTGACAGGCTTGGTAACAGGGCTGGAACACGCTGTCCACATGGCCCTGTACTGGCTTTGGGGTGGTATCCAGCCTAAGTCTTCATCCTGTGATCTGGAGGTCTCGCTGCCAACCAAGGCTTCACAGATTTCTCAGATAAAAACCCAGGCTTTCTAGTACAGTCCTACACCCAAGATTATCACACACACGGAAGTACACCCTGAGAACAGGCTGGAAGAGCAGAAATAGAACCTGGGGGTTGAAGGTATCAGGATTATGTGATAAGTGATAGCACCTGGGGAGACGCCTCAGCAGGCGAGGGTGCTTATGTAAGTCTGATGGGCTGAATTTGATCCCCCAGCACCCATAAGAATTCAAAAGCCCTAGCATGTGTCTCAAATCACAGTGCTCCTACAATGAGATCAGAGGTGGAGACATGACTCAGCCAGGAGCTGGTAAGCCAGCTAGTTGTTAATAAACATAACAGCTTAAGACACCAGCAAGACCCTGCCTTGAAATAAGGAAGAAGGAATGAACTGACTCTAGAAGTTGCCCTCTGACCTTCAGACCTTCCTTCTCTCTCTCTCTCTCTCTCTCTCTCTCTCTCTCTCTCTCTCTCTCTGTGTGTGTGTGTGTGTGTGTGTAAGATATGTGCACTTAACACACATATAATCCTGCCTAGCCACCTATCAACCTGGTCTTTATTTCCTGGTTCCTGGGTCCACTGCTCCATTTCTCTCCAAATGGATCCTCTCATTGCAGGGTATCCACGACATCAACCCTAGCGTCCCTCTCATCCCCTGTGCCTACCGTTGCCCCGGGCATTCATCCCATGACTCAGCTGGCCCCTGGCATGGTGGGGTTAGCGTCACACAGACAGTGGAGATGTTACAGTAATCTCAGTGCCTGGGAAGTAGAGACAGGAAGACCAGGAGCTCACTCAGCCTGAGCTATGGGATTCTTATTATAGTCACTGTAGAGTACACTACCAGAGAGCACACAGAACACCAGTCTCAACAGCCAACCAAATATAAAACCTTGGGGGTGAGATGGGAAGATGGCTCCGAGGGTAGGAAAGCGAGAGGACCTGAGTTCAAATCCCTAGTGCTCACATAAAAAGTCAGGGTTGGCTCAGTGTGCCTCCCTAGCATCGAGAGGAGGAGACAGGTGGATCGATGGAGTTCAGTCATCAGCCAGATTAGTGGGTACATACCACCCACGCACCCACCCATAAATAAGTAAACTGATTGTTTCATTTTTTTGCTTTGCATTTAAACCAATGTTTCAGGAAACGAGACCGAGCCAAAAGCAATATAACCACAAGAGGAAATAGACAAAACACAACTAAGTAGAAGGGCTCCACACCCTTTGGTTACTGATAGTCAAAAGCAGTGGATAAGCCAGCCTGGGCTGCATAGAGAGTTCCTCATAGTGCAAGCCCATATAAAATGAATAGTGAAAAAACATCAGAAGAGACCGTCAGTTTCTTCTCCCTCCGTTCCTCCCAGTGCCCCCCTCATCTCCCTTCTCCCCCAGATCCACTCCTCCTGCATTTCCCTTCAGAAAAAAAGAGCAGGCCTCCCAGGGATGTCTACCACACACGCCGTAATGAGTTGCAAAAGAGCAGGCACAAGCCGTTGTATCACGGCTGGACGAGGCAACCCAGCAGGAGGAAAAGGGTCCCGAGAGCAGGCAGAAGAGTCATAGACACCCCCCTTCCCACTCTTGGGAGTCCCTCAAGAACACCAAGCTACACAACCATAACGTATACACAGAGGGCCTAGGTGAGGCCCATATAGGGTCCATGTTTGTCACTTCAGTCTCTGTGAGTCCCTATGAGCCCTGCTTGGTTGACTCTGGGGGCCATATTCTGGTGGTGTCTTCTTCCCCTCTGACGCCTACAGTTCTTCCTCCCCTTCTGCGGGTCCCCTTGGCTGTGGATCTCTGCATCTCCCCCCATCAGTTGCTGGATGACACCTCTCTGATAACAACTGGGCTAGGCTGACCTATGAGTGCAGACTGTCATTTCATTAACTTTTATTTATTTTTGCCAGTTGGGTTTGGTTCTATCCTGGGTCTCTGGACTGTCCTACCTCTGGTTCCTGGCCATCCAGGTAGTGTCAGGTGTGGGCTCTTGGGATGCTGAACTCTTTAATGTTTTCTGTGGATTCTTGTTCTGTATTTATAATGACTGGGAAATATACTACCTGAGAACACATAGAACACTTACTAAGCCACACCAGAGTCTAAGACTCAGGTCGAAAGATATGCTGTGTTGGTGCTGAGGAGATGGATGGCTCAGTAGTTAAACTGCTTGCTATGCAAGCATGGGAACCTAAGTCTGGATCCTCAGAACAAATGTAAAAACCGAATTGCTACAGTGGCCCATGTAATCTTAACCTAGGAAAGTGGAGCCAAGAGATCCCCAGATGAAATTGGTTAGCAAGACTAGCCGTATTGGTGAGCTCTGGCACGGATTGAGAAATACTGTTTTAGTGCAGAAGGTGGAAGAGCAATGGAGGGTGGTTCCGGGTGTCAGCCTCAAGCCTCCGCACATATGCACACATGTACATGTGTACCCCATATGCACGGGTGTGTCCACACGCATGCAGACATGAACACACACAAACACACATACATTACACACACAGACACACACACCGCATACACCCCACACATAACACATATACACACATGGGAAAGGAAAAGGAAAAAGAAAGAATGTTATCTGACATGTTGGAACTTAAGAAATAAGTACCCCCTGTAGTGCATCTGCCTTTAACTCGAGCACTTTGTCAGAGGCAAGAAGATCTCTGGGTTCTGAGGCCAGCTTAGCCTACATGGTGAGTTCCAGGCTAGGCAGAGCTATATAATGAGACCCTGTCTCAAAAACGAAAACCAAAAAAACCCTCCAAAACAATAAATTGATGGATGTGGTAGCATATGCCTGTAGTCCCAGCACTCTGGGAGGCAGAGGGAAGTGGATCTCTGTGAGTTTGAGGCGAGCCTGGTCTACAAAATGAGTCCAGGACAGCTGCACAAAGAAAACTTGTTTCAAAAAAATTAACAACAGTGTTGCAGGATATTTAATCCCATTGTGATTCTTGAGATTGTGATCTGTAAAAACCTGTCTTTTGTTTGGTGGGGTTGAGCGCTAACACACACCTTTAATCCCAGAGCTTTCTGTACACAGGATTTAATAAAGTTAACCTTAGCTCAAGAGGTAGAGCAAGAAGCCAGCTGACAGGGGTTAAAGAGTGGGAGGGACTTTGAGTTGAGAGGTGTTTAAGACACCGTGGAAGTAGAAGGAACTCTTTAGCTCTTGGGCTTTTAGCTTTTAGCTTTTGAGCTCCTTAGCTCCTTGGCCTCTGCCATTGAGCTAGCAAGCCTTTGGCAGTGTTGTTGTTGTTGTTGTTTTTGCCTTTTCTGCCTGGGCTGTCAGCTGAGCTAGTGAGCCTTTTTGGGTCTTTTCATTCAGGACGTGAACTGAGTAGGAAAGCTAGCTGGGTGCTTTCTCTGCCTCTCTGAGCTAGCAGAGTTTCACCGCAGCATCTGGCTCCTGAGTCCTTATTAGTAAAACAGAACATTTGGGATTTTCACTTAAAACAACAACAACAAAAACAACAACAACACCCAATAAATTCCCAGGCATGGTAGCTCATGCCTTTAATCCAGCACTTGGGAGGCAGAAGGAGGAGTGTCTCTGTGAATTCTAGACCAGACTGGTTATCTAGTGAGTCCTAGGACAGCCAGGGCTATGTAGAGAGACTGTGTGTAAAACAATGAGTAAATAGTAAATAAAGTAAAATAGAGGTGAATAAAATATATCTGAAAAATTTGAGTAATTAGAAGCTAAATATCTTGTTTCTATGTAATTCTGGGCCAAAGAAGAAATCAAAAGGAAAATTGAAGAGTATTTCAGACTGAATTAAAACACATCAAAGTTAGAGAGATGCGGCTGAGGCTTAGAGAATTATTTGTAGCATATAATAAATTTAATGAAGGAAAAGCTTAGATGAATAACCACAGCCTTAAAAACAATATAAAAGGAGAGAGCCAACCCCTAAAAGCTATCTTCAGACTGCCACACTCACACCACAGCACACCTGTGCACACTTGCACGCACACACCATTGCATCTTTGTATCTTTTTCAAAGGTATATTGTTCAAATTTAGCTTTCAGTTCCATGCAAACTAGTCAGAATCCTTGACATTTTGTTGGCTTTCTTCTTAAAGAAAGGGGAGTGGATAGATATAAATTTTAAATTTTAAATTTTAAATTAACATGGAAATAGGTTAGCAACAGCCAAAACAACCTTGAAGAAGATACATTTAGAGGCTTTATGCCATGAACTGCAGAGTCAGTATAAATCTGAATGATGGAAACTGAGAGATGCTGCCTCTAACATAGGGCAGACAGGGACAGATGATGGTGCATCACGCAGACAGACAGGGACAGATGATGGTGCATCACGCAGACAGACGGGGACAGATGATGGTGCATCACGCAGACAGACAGGGACAGATGATGGTGCATCACGCAGACAGACAGGGACAGATGATGGTGCATCACGCAGACAGACAGGGACAGATGATGGTGCATCACGCAGACAGACAGGGACAGATGATGGTACATCACGCAGACAGGGACAGATGATGGTGCATCACGCAGACAGACAGGGACAGATGATGGTGCATCACACAGACGGGGACAGATGATGGTGCATCACGCAGACAGACAGGGACAGATGATGGTGCATCACGCAGACAGGGACAGATGATGGTGCATCACGCAGACAGACAGGGACAGATGATGGTGCATCACGCAGACAGGGACAGATGATGGTGCATCACTTTTATTTGCTTCTGAATAAAGGCACAAAGCAGCAACAGTGATTATTTCAACAAATGACGCTGTGGTGGCTGGATATGTACATGCAAAAAATGGGTCTTGTGCGATGCACAAAGGATCTTATACTGGCTGGGCGTGGTGGCACATGCGTTTGATCCCAGCACTCAGGAGGCAGAGACAGGCAGATCTTTGTGAGTTCAAGGCCAGCTTGGTCTACAACAGCTTGGTCCAGAACAGCCAAGGCTACATAGACAAGCTCTGTGTTGAGGGGGAAAAAAAAAAAACAGAACAAAACAAACAAACAAACACACAAACAAAAGGAACTCATCCTGGATTACAATCAGAATCTGAAACTATGAAGGAAACAGAAAATCTCTGCTTTAGGGTTAGGCAGAGATTTCTGAGGTGTAACACTGAGTGTAGTCCACAGGGAAAATACTGCTAAATCTAATATCATCAAAATTAGAATCTTAATGTTCTTTAAAATGTGTGCAAACGGGGCTGGAGAGATGGCTCAGAGGTTGAGAGCAGCTGCTCTTCCAAAGGTCCTGAGTTCAATTCCCAGCAACCACATGGTGGCTCACAACCATCTATAATGTGATCTGATGCCCTCTTCTGGCCTGCAGGTGTACAAGCAAGTGCAACACTGTATATGTAATAAATAAATATTAATAAAATAAAATAAAACGTGTGCAAAGAAAATAAAAAGACAAGCCACGGACTGGGGAATGTACTTACAAGTCACATAATGGATAGAAGAAGTTGAAATCTATGTTCAGGGAAGCAGCACATTTAGACCGGATTGGATTCTCAGACTCTCAGCCATTGTGTGGGGACAGCCATTGCTGGATAACCCGGACTGCACCCTGTCACCCAGTCAAATAACCAGACAACAACAACAACAACAACAACAACAACAACAACAGAGACAGCTCCCCTGGAAGAGAGCCAGCGGGGGAAACATGAATGCCAGACTGGTGCCCCAGAACCCGTGGAAAGGACGGACATGGCAGTGTACCCTTCTAATCCCAGCGCGGGAAGGTGGAGACAGACATCCTCCGGGCTCGCTGGCCAGCCAGTCTAGACTAGTCATTGAGCGTCAGGACAGTGAGAGATCTGGCCTAACAAAACAAAGCAAGACACAGGCACACAGACATGCGTGCACACACACACACACAAACCACGTGATTTCTGCTTGGTTCCGTCTATATTCAGAGTTACGGAAAGCAGAGCCAAGTGTGTGGGGCCAGGGAGCCGGCCAGTCGGTTTTTTTTTTTTTTTTTTTTTTTAAAGTTAGGACACATAGAGGGAGACATTAAACGATTAGAGACACTTTGAGAATAGCCTTATGGTCTCTGTGCGTCACAGCATATGGAAGGACCGTAGGGAAGTGCAGGGTAGCCTATGGCTACCATCACTTCTCCAGGCTGTTTCATGGCCTAGAGTAGTCACGAAGAGACCAAAGATGCTTCCTTCTGGGTCTGGGAAGACCACAAAGAAGCCAGCGAGTATAGTTAGCCCGTGGAATGCAGGAAATAAAGACACAGAGAAGCTGAAAGCCGGAAGATGCGCTAAAGTTTTCAAAACTCTCAGGGAGGCTGAACTTAGAACCATGGAGCTTCAAGTTTGGGTATGAGAATGAGTCACGCCTTCAAGCGTCCTCAAGAATCTATGGTGTATCTATCAGAACGAATGACTCAGGGCGGTGCTATGAGACCAAGAAGGACCTGTTAGAAGGATTTGCATCTCGAGAGCAACATTCAGCATGTGTCACCACGATGCTTCGAGGAACCTAAAGAATCGGCAGGGTGTTGTCTAAAGACGGAAGATTCATGTGGCCCTTGGATGCTCAGGAAACACCTGCAGGGTAGAGCGCAGTATGCTGCGCAGCTGTGGGACCTGGCCGGTGCCTCAAATGCGTGCAGGTGGTGTTTCTGCTATGGGCATGGGCTTCTTCTTTTTTTCTTTTTTGTTTGTTTGTCTGTTTGTTTATTATGTATACAGTATTCTGCCTGCATGTACACCTGCAGGCCGGAAGAGGGCATCATATCACATTACAGATGGTGCTCTTAACCTCTGAGCCATCTCTCCAGCCCAGGCATGGTCTTCTTGATGTATAGGTTTTTCTGCAGAATTCAGAATAAATAAGGATGGGCACAGTGGCTCTCACTTGTAACCCAAGTACTTGGAAGGGTAAGGCAGCAGGGTCTCTGCTGTGCTACAGAGTAAGACCCCGTCTCAAAAACTATTTTAAAAACAACAACAGAACCTACCGTTGGGAGTAGGGGGCCACTGAACTTCAATCCACACTTCAGGTTCAAGGGCTTTTGTTTTATTTTGTTTTTAAGAATGACATTTGGATTTCTAAATGAAAGGGAGACCTCCACGGATGTGATGTGTACTCAGAGACACTGCCTTCCTCCGTGTGGTCTCACTCCTGGAAGTACACACCATCAGATTACCGGTTTTTCTTTTCTTTCTTTTTCTTTTCAAGACAGGGCTTCTCTGTGTAGCCTTGGCTGTCCTAGACTCACTTTATAGACCAGGCTAGCCTGGAACTCACAGCGATCTGCCTGTCTCTGCCTCCCAAGTGCTGGGATTAAAGGTGTGCGCCACCTTATTGGCTTTTCATTTGAGGCTTCTTGATGACCTCTCACCTAGGAAACTATTGCTTAATCATCTTCACCCACAGTTGAAAAAAAAAAAAAAAGATTTATCCCCCAATGTCAAATTGGCTTTGTTAGGTAGGGAAACCTTTAGACATTAAAAAAAAAAAAAAAAAAAAAAAAAGCAACAAAACCAAACCAACTAAAAACAAAACCCAAAACCACCTGCATTATAGGGAACTGAAACTCCTTATACGATGGGGCACACAGTTACCTCAGACACCAAGAGCTGGCCTTGCACCATCTTCCAACACTGTAGCTGAGGACACAAAAATGACAGCTTCAAATCCACTTGGTTATTTTGATGATAACTCTATAAACATCTAATGTGTTTACAAATGGTCTTTAAAGTGTGTTACAGAATTCCATGTTAGGAATTGCTCAAACTAGATTTTTAACTCTTACTTTTATTCTTTTGAGATAGGGTCTCACTATATCACCATGGCTGGCCTGGAATTCACTATACAGGCCACACTAGGCTTGAACTCACAGAGATCCAACTGTCTCTGACTCCCAGCTGTTGGAATTAAAAGGCATACACCACCATGCCTGGCAAAATAGAGCTTTCAAAGTAAAGTTTTGAAACGATTTCAACTTGATTTGACTTGCTTTTATGTGCATGGGTGTTTTGCATGCATGCATGTCTGTGCACCATGTACATGCCTGGTGCCTGCGAAGGAAAAAAGATGGCATAGGATTCCCAGGGACTAGAGTTACAGACAGTTGCGAGCCCCCACATGGGTGCTAGGAACTGAACCCAGGTCCTCTAGAAGAACATCCAGTGCTCTAAACCACTAAGCCATCTCTCCATGCCCTAACAACACGTTTTTAAATGGCAGCAGGGGGAAAAAAACTACCTTTTGTCCTATTTGGAAACAACTGTTGTTCATATTTCCACTGGAAAGAGAAATTACTAAGTAAGAATATTTAATGGAGGCCCAGTGAGTTAACTCAGCAGGTGGAGGTGCGTGCTGCTAAGCCTGACAGCCTGAGTTCGATTCTCATATCCCCATATGGTAAACGGAGAGAACAGACTCTCACAAGTAGTTCTCTGATGTGCATGTGTGGATGTGGCCTGTGTGCATGCATCCATGCGCTTCGGTGCAAACACACACACACACACACACACACACACACACACACACACACACACACATTAAGGAAAAGAATCTTTAATGGAGTCAGGCCTTGTTGCACAGGCTGATAATCCCAGCTGCTTGAGAGTCTGAGGTAAGATCTCAAGATGGAGACCTGCCTGGGTAAATTAGCAAGATCCTATCTCAAGAAATGAAAGAAAAGTTAGGGAGAGCTTACCCAGCGTGGACAAGGCCCTGGCTTCAACCTAGAGATCAAGTTTAATGAAACAAATATAATTGAATTGTCTTCTTCATTGCTTAAACGCGGCTATTGTGTGTGACATGAGTAAGTGTGAATTAGCTGAATTTGGTTACTGATAGCTTGGCCTTGGTCTCTCTTCTTTAACATGTCAAGATAGTAGAGCTTTGTTGTCTTTTTAAGAAAGTTCAGCTGGGTGTGGTGGTGCACGCCTTTAATCCCAGCACTCAGGGAGGCCGATCTCTGTGAGTTTGAGGCCAGCCTGGGCTACAAAGCAAGTGCCACGACTGCCAGGGCTACACAGAGAAACCCTGTCTCAAAAAACAAAACAAAACAACAACAACAACAAAAACCAAAAAAAAAAAAAAAACAAGTAAGTAAGTAAATAAATAAATAAATTTCAGAGCCAGTTGGTGATGGTACACACCTTTAATCCCAGCACTTGGGAGGCAGAGGCAGGAGAATCTCTGCCTTTAAGGCAGCCTAGTCTACAGACCTAGTTCCAGGACAGCCAGGGCCGTCTTGGGGGAAAAAATTCTTGGAGGCCAGGTGTGGTGGCTCATGCCTAGCTCTTTCAGTTTGAGGCCAGCTTGTTCTACATAGGTCTAGGACAGCCAGAGCTACATAGTGAGACCGTGGCTTGAAATCCCATCCCTCCCCCCCCCCAAAAAAAAAGAAAGAAAGAAAGAAAAAAAGAAAAAGAAAAAGAAAACACATGAGGCTGGAGATGTAGCTCAGTTGGAAGAGGACCTACTTAACATTCAGGAAGCACCGGGGTTGAACCCTAGCAAGGTACAAGCCAGGCATGGTGGGAAAATATCTGTAGTCCTAACCCTTGGGAGGTAGAAGCAGAAAGAAAAAGGGAAGTTCAAGGTCCTCCTCAGCTACACAGGGAGTTTGAGATCAGCTGGGACACAGGAAGCTTTGTTGAAAACAATAGCATCAAACAAAACCAAAAAGAAAAAAAAAAGTGGAATGATCTATTAAATATACCTTATTTTAATGGGACAGGAAAATTTTATACATATTATGCAAATTTATTTAGATACCTGGATCTCTGAGTTGCTTAGATTACTTAAGTATTTTGAGACTCTAGTGTTAAATTGTAGAGAATAAAAGGTTGACTTTTTTTTTAAGGTGGGAGGTGGGTAGGATAGGAAGACTTCTGAAAATGCCATTATTCCTTTGGACAGTACCAGGAAAATGCGTACTTGACCTTTGCTAAGTATGACATGCCATTTGATATTTTTTCTGTTTGAAGTGACTCTTTGTTATAGGAAACAAAACAAAACAAAACTGAAGAAAACTCAAAACAGCCCCTGTGAGCTGGCTTTTGCACAGCTACGTCTCCTTTAGAGAAATCTTATAGACATACATGAGATGTGCTTGCACTTGCCGCATTCCTGAGATGTGGGGTAAAGCCAGAACGAACTCCCTAGAGCCTGTGTGCAGCCTGGTGGCTTCCCCAGGTGAGCTGTTCACACAGGACTGGGCCGAGGTTCTGACAAAAGACTGAATCGAGCAAGAACCTTTGATCAAAGCGCAGGATCTGGGTTGAACACTTGGATGTGTGTTTTCGGGGACAGAAAGGGGTTTTTCAGGTCGGCTCTGGACTTTGTTAAATGTCCGTGTGAGATATATGAAAGTAACCTTCAAAGAGATGAAGGGACAACATGCCTGGCAAGCCAGGAAGCAGCTAGCTGAGCTCAAACAAAGGCAGCATTATAAAGGCAGGGAAGGCAAGCTCTGGGGAGGGTGGCGTCCCAGACCTGCCAGCACTTGTAATTGTTACATCAGGCAGATGCAGTGGGAACTGCCAATCCCTGGCAGGGTGGGGTACCTTTCTTTTTTCTCTGTTTCCAAGGGTGTTTTATCTGCTGTTTATTTTCCTGATTCTATAAAAGCCTTGGGCGACAAGTTAATATTTCAAACTTACCCAAATGGCTAGCTCCAACCAGAACATGTGGTGCCTAAAGTCCTGGAAGCCCATCGCTGTGTCCCTCATGTGGCTCCAGACCTCTGCACTCTCTGGGTGGTTAGGGCAAGTGATGTTCAGTGTTGCTGAGAGATGTGCTGTACACCCGGCAAGTGTCCATGGTTTAGGGACAGTCTGCTAGTACCTAACTGAGCCCTTCTGTCCTGGCCTGAGGCCTCCTGTGTTCAGTGTCCACGCGGAGGCAGCTTCCTAAGCCTGCTGAGCACCAGCTTTGTCCTTGGAGGACTGGCTCAGCACAGGTCACCACTGCCATGCTTGTTCACACGGACCCTGAGCTCTCCTCAGGCTCAGCATGGATGGCCTGACCTTGATCTCTGGGTGCCTTGTTGGACCCTGGCAGGCTGTCTGTCCCACAGCAATGGAAGCCCTAAGGGGCAGTGCTTCTCCACAGCTGCACTTGTAGGCCCCAGACAGATGGAATAAAGAAGAGCAAGCAGAAGTTGGTCTGCCAGGGTACGGGTGGGAGGTGTCAAGCCATCCACTCAGAAGGTTCTGGTAGGAGAACCTCTCAGCTCCAGCCCCAGCGGGTGTCTCAGTGTCTGGCACAGTAGGGTGTCCTAAAGGTCTCTATCTCCTGACGTAACAAAAGGACCAAATGTGACTCAGGGAGCTCCCCAATTCAAGGTACATTTAGGGCCTCATTAGAGTTCAGCTAATCACTGTTTGAGACAGCGTCTCTCTCACCATATAGCTCTGGCTGTCCTGGATCTCACTGTATAGACCAGGCTGACTTCAAGCTCATAGAGATCTGCCTGCCTCTGTATCTGGAGTGCTGGGATTAAAGGTGCACACCACATCCAGCCAGTGGCTGGTTTCCATGGAGATTTTCTCAGAAAAACAAGAGTTTCTTGTTCTTGGATTCTCTCAGAATGGAGGCTTTATCCTGTGGAAATGTACCAGCAAGATGGAACTTGAACACTCCTCAACCCAGCTGCTTAAATTTATGAGTTATAAAGACAATTGCTCATCTTTGGGAGTTCTTGGAAGCCAGCTGTAATCTATAAGCTGACAAACAGGAAAAGAACGAACCATTTAGCGTACTTTTTTTCTTTGTCTCTGAGATGGTTTTACTACATACAAGCTGGCCTTGAACTCACAGTGTAGCTCAGGCTGGCCTTGAACTCACAGTGTAGCCCAGGCTGGCCTTAAAGTTGATCCTCAGCTTTCCAGGTGCTGGGATTACAGACATTCGTCACCAGGCCTGGTTCATAGCCTATATTCCTTTCACTAACTGGGCCTCTAGGTGCCCAAATGCTGGGACAGAGACCTTTCTTTCTATGAAAAGGTAACAGATTGGGAACATGGGGCATATTGCAGACACAGCAGATGCTCCCTGCTCCCTAGCTGAGGCACTTCCTGGCCCTTCTCAAGGGCTGCATGGGGCAGATCTGGAGGTTGCTAGAAGCACTTCAAATTTCACCCTTGACCCGACCTTTCTTCTGTCATGTAAGCCAGCTCAGAGCCACTCCATCGAGGGAGCCGCAAAGCTGAGTCTAAGATGCACTGTTGTGTTCCCGACTTCTCTCTTAGACAGTTGTTTCATAATTAATTAATTAATTTGTAGACCAGGCTGGCCTCGAACTCACAGCGATCCTCCTGCTCTGCCTCCCAAGTGCTGGGATTAAAGGCATGCACCACCACGCCCGGCTTGTTGTTTCATAATTTCATGTGCGCATTCTGCCTGCATGTACGCCTGCACACCAGAAGAGGGCACCGGATCTCATTATAGATGGTTGTGAGCCACCACGTGGTTGCTGGGAATTGAACTCAGCCAGTGGCTCTTAAGGGCTGAGCCATCTCTCCAACCCTCATGTGCGCATTTTAATGAAGCAACAATGAGCTGTTATGAGAATCTTCCAGCAGATGGCAGCAAAGGGTCTCGTTTCCAACAAAATCAGTGCTCCTTCCTGTTCGTGGTGCAACAGAAGAAAGAGGGTATTGTGTTGGATCTGAGAGGAGCCACCTCGCCCCTGCAGGACCAAAGGCCTGGCCAGTCTGACATCATCTCAAACAACCCGTGCCCTTGACACTTGAACACACAGCTGCCCAGGGCCTCTCAAGGGACATCGCTGTCTGGGGACAGCAAACAGACAGTGCGTCTGGCAATTTATCCTCCTCAAATATAGATTCTCGTTCTCCAAAACTGTGGCCACAGGCAGAAAGCTTTAGGAAACTCACGGAACATGAGTTCTTTTCATTGAGGATTTATCTTTTTTTTTAAGACAAGAGCTCACTATGGAGACCAGACTGGCCTCCAACTCACCTGCCTCTGCTTCTTGAGCGCTGGGATTAAAGGTGTGTACCACCATGTCCCACTGCCACAGAAATTCTTTTTAAAAATCTTTTTTAGATATATTTTTATTTTGTGTGTGGGTGGGTGTATGTGTGAGTGTTTTGCCTGCATGTATGTCCGTATATAATGTGTGCACCTGGTACTTCTAGAGGCCAGAGGAGGGTTGTAAGGTACCCCCAGAACTGGAGTTACAGATGGTGCGGGCCTCCATGTGGGTGCCAGGAATCAAGCCTAGGTCTTCTGGAAGAGCAGCCAATGCTCTTAAACCACTGAGCCATCCTTCCCATCCTGAGGATACTTTTTTTTTTTTTTTAAAGTAGATCCTGGTTACTTTACATGATAGATAAAGAAAAGGATTGTGCAGTTTGCTTTTGTTCCAGTCTCTTTGGAACCTGCAGGCCTGATTTGCATGTCACAGTAAGACTGGACAGGAACTGAGAAAGCATCAGGAGGAGGTGGCAGCCTGCAGTGTAGACCACACTCGGAACAGGTTTGGGGTCATGCTGCCCTCTCACACTTGACCCTAGTGTCTGGACCCTGCCTCTCACGGATCTGACATTTCCCTATGCCCGTGGCTCTCAGTCTTCCTAATGCCGTGGCCCTTTAACACAATTCCTCATGTTGTGTGACCCCCCCAACTATAAAATTATTTTCATCTCTACTTTCATAACTGTAATTTTGCTACTGTTGTGAACCGTGATGTAACTATCTGAGTTTCCGATAGTCTTGGGTGATCCCTGGGAAAGGATTGTTTGACCCCACAGAGGAGTCACAACCCACAGGTTGAGGACCTCTGTCCTATGCCCTCATCTGTTGAGAATATTTCAGATGAGAGAACTCATGTGTCTAAACCCACAAAAACACTCGAACAATAATTGTAAAACTGTAAGTGCGCTGCCTCCGCACTCTCAGCCTCACCCCCTAACCCTGCTCACCCATTCACTCCTTTCTTGAGCTCTGGCTAGGCAAAGCTTTTATGGCCGTGTATTCATCGTTTTTGGAAGGGAACTGAAGGCTTTTCCCACATGGTCTTATTAAAATTATTTTATTGATCTGTGGGAATATAGCAATCAAATCTCCTTATGGAAACTGTGCTAGGATGCGTACTGAGAGATAAGCACAGTCCCTGAAGGTTCAGTGCGGAAGAGCTTGGGGGTACCGTGTGGCTGGTGCCTGCACCAGCTTTTAGAGGGTCGATATCCAGGACTCAGAAGACACCCAAACAATCGAACCTGTGGGGAGAGTATTTTTCACTTGGCAGAAATATAGTGGAACCCAACAACGTTGTACCACGTGCGTAAACAGAGCCATTGTCCGCACCGTGCCTCATTCTTTCTACTTGGAGCACACCTCATAAGACCAAGACGGTTGCCTTGGAATGAGGTGTGGGGTGCTCACCGGGACTGCTTGCCGATGCCCCTGTATCCCCGGGCACCTTGTAGAGAGAAGTACCCGCCTTGTCCTCCTATGGTCCACTAGGCTGCATAACCAGTAATAGCCGGTGAGGTACAAAGGGAGTGTTAGTGCCGCGCTAAGCTCCCCTATCCTGCCTTCAGCCAGAGAGAACCACACGATGTTCTAGATGGTTGGCTAGGTCCTGGGGTAAAGATGACAGAGCTGGGCCTCGGCCAACCCCTGCAGGCAACAACAAGGAGAAGAAGGTGTAACCCTTAAGTTTCCCGGATGCTGGGAATGATGTTGCCTCTGTCGGCTCTACACAACCAAGAATCGCCTGGGAAGAAACTGGGTGAGGGGCTGTTGCTGTCTGGTTGGCCCACAGCCCACTGTGAGCAGCACTACTCCTTACGTAGGGGATCCTAAACTGGGCATGGCGGCGCGGTGAGCCCGGCACTAACAACCACTGTTTTCTCTGCTTTTGACTGTGATCCTGCCTTCTTGACTTCCCGACAGTAACAGACTGTATGGAACCATGAGCTAAAAATAAGCCTGTTCTCCGCTAAGGTGTTTTGTTGTTGTGTTTGCTTTTTTTGTTGTTTTTTTGTTTTTCGAGACAGGGTTTCTCTATGTAGCCTTGGCTGTCCTAGACTCGCTTTGTAGACCAGGCTGACCTCGAACTCACAGCAATCCGCCTGCCTCTGCCTTCCTAGTGCTGGGATTAAAGGCATGCGCCACCACACCTGGCCTTGTTTTTTGTTTTTCTGGTTTTTTAAAGAGTGTTTTATAACAGAAACAGAAATGAAACTGATACCGGAGGTGTTGGCAAGCATGGCACAGTCAAGCCTGCCCCAGTGCAATGGACACTGGTGCCAGACAAATGTCACTGCTGCCGCAATTGACCCCATAGGACTTTGACATTGGGACTCACAGCCAGGCGCCTATCTTCAGTGGCTAGAAGGAGGGGATCCATGTTACGCAAAACATTTGGCAAGGTGGCAAGGAAGCAGGATGAGTATCTCATGACCTTGTGGCCCAGGAAGGAGGGCACAAAAGAGTTTGTGCTTATTTGCTGGGCACTTGCAGGGAGAGTTGTGCAGCAGGGACAGGCAGCGACAAGCCTTGGGAGAGTGTGGTCTCACTGTTAAAAGCATTGTATTCTATTATGTTAAATATCTAGTTTTGGGGGTAGGGAGCTGTCAAAACACTGGCTGCATTAAAACTTGAGCTTGGGCCCCTACACCTGTGTAAGCATCAGGACGGTGTATCAGCTCACTTGCAATCCTAGTTGCTTAGGAGGCAGAGGTAGGGATCCCCAGAACAAGCTGGCTAGATAGACTAGCCGTATCACTGAGTTCTGGTGAGAGATATAAGTGTATAAAATATATAAAGTAGAGAGTGAGGAAGACACTCACCATCAATGTCTGACCTTCACATGTGCACATGCACCCACATACATGGGGACACACATACACACATATACGCATACCACAAACATATACACAAAACAAAACAAAACACCTACTTTTCCTTTTTTGGTTTTTGAGATAGGGTTTCTCTGTGTAGCTCTGGCTGTCCTGGACTCTCTTTGTAGACTAGGCTGGCCTTGAACTCAGAGAGATCCGCCTGCCTCTGCCTCTCAAATGCTAGGATAAAAGGTGTGCATCACCATGCCCTGCATCTTTTGTTTTTGTTTTTGTTTTTTGGGACAAGATCTTACTAAGTAATTACCTACTGTGCTGGCTAGTTTTAATGTCAACTTGACAAAAGCTAGGGTCATATGGGAAGAAGAAATCCTAATTGAGAAAAATGCCTCCGCAGAACTGGCTCGTAGGCAAGCCTGTAGGGCCATTTTCTTGATTGATGGTTGATGTGGGCGAGCTCAGCTCACTGTGGATGGTGTCACCAATTGGCTGATGGTCCTGCATGCTGTAAGAAAACAGGTTGAGGGCTGAGGAGATGGCCTGGCCATTAAAGGCTAGGCCCATAGCCACAAAGATAAGAAAGCAGGCTGAGCTAGTCATGAGGGGTTAAGCCAGTAAGCAGCATTCCTCTATGGTCTCTGTAGCAGTTCCTGCCTCCAGATTCCTGACCTGCTTATGTTCCTGCCCTGACCTCCTTTGACAGTGGCCTGTGTTATAGAAGTGTAAGCGAAGTAAACCCTCTCATGCTCCCCGCCCTCCACTTCTCTCTTTCATGACTGAAAAATCACAGTGTCTCAAGCCTTCTGCAAATGGGCAACTGCAGGCTTTTTTTTTTTTTTTAAAGCTGGTTTGGAGCCAAGCCTGGGCCTTGAACATTTCCAGGCACTAATCAAAGTATCCAAGCCATTGCCCAGGACACAGAAAGAAACAGCTCTATCTTGAGTCAGGTTCTTAAGCCTTTCTGTAAATGCCACCCCCTGTCCCATCCCTTGATGGAGACATGCCTGGTAGGAGATCACTTTCCCCGGGCTGTCATTCCAAGGGTGAGCTGCCGAACTGTGTGGTGCCTCTGATAACCGCCTGGGCTGAATGGCTAGCGTTTGCCCACCAACCATCCCTTTGGATCCCACTGGGCTCCATTTTAGCTTGGTTTAGGGCGCTCAGTTATCAGGATTCCCTGCTGCACCTTTTGGGACAGCTTGTAAGTGTGCAGTTGGCAGGAGAAATACGGAAATAGTCAGTGTAAGAAACAGAAAGCATTTTATTTAAGTGGACGGAATCACCCAAAGCTGCGGTGCGCCTGTAAGCACACCATGCTCGTGGTGAGTGCCCTGGAAGAAGAACAGCAGTTATAGGAATGCTGCTGGAAGAGGCAATAGACAGAGAAGTCTCAAATTTGTTAGATTGCATTAATCCATACATCCAAGAAGCTCAGCTCCAAACAGGATAAATTCAAAGACAATCACCAATAAGTACACCCTATCACAGCGATGAAGACCAGACCCAGAAAAATTGAAAGGCTAGCAACTGGATTCCCACCAGACACCAAACTGGCTGGAGGCAGCATGAGGTAACATTCTTTTTGGGTTTTGTTTTGTTTTTTAATGTTTTTTGTTTGTTTGTTTGTTTTTTGAGACAGGGTTTCTCTGTGTAGCCTTGGCTGTCCTGGACTGACTTTGTAGACCAGGCTGGCCTTGAACTCACAGTGATCTGCCTGCCTTTGCCTTCCGAGTGCTGGGATTAAAGGCATGTGCCACCATGCCTGGTGATTTATTTATTTTTATTTATATGCATTGGTGTTTTGCCTGTATGTATGAGCGTATGAGGGTGTGAGGGTGTCAGATCCCCTGGAACTGAAGTCACAAACAGTTGTGAGCTGCCACGTGGGTGCTGGAAATTTAACCCAGGTCCTCTGGAAGAACAGCTGGTGTTCTTAATGACTGAGCCATCTCTCCAGCACCTATGAGGTAACATTCTTAAAATATGAAAAGAAAAAAAATTAACACACAGCCAAGAATTCCATATCCAGAAAAAATTATCTTAAAAAAAAAAAAACAAAGAAAAAATAGAATATTTTTAGATAATGAAAATGAAGCTTCAAACTGGGAGTGGTGGCGCATGCTTTTAATCCCAGCACTTGGGAGGCAGAGGCAGGTGGATCTCTGTAAGTTCAAGGCCAGCCTGGTCTACAAGAGAGTTCCAGGGAAGCCAAGGCTACACAGAGAAACCCTCTTTGGAGGAGGGGAAAGACTAAAAAAAAAAAAAAAAAAAAAAAAAAAAAAAAAAAAAAAAAAAAAAGAAGAAGAAGAAAATGGAGAGGTTTTTTTGATAATACTCATTGTGTCAACTGAGAGTCATGTAAGAGGAGGAAGGCCTCAGTTGGGAAAAAAAAAAACGCCTCCATATGACTGGGCTGTAGACAAGCCTTGGGGCATTTTCTTAATTAGTGGTTGACGTGGGAAGGCCCAGCCCATTGTGGATGTGGACATTAGAGGACAGCTTTGTGGAGCTGGTTTTCACTTCTGCCTTTATGTGGGTGCTGGGGATTAAACTCAGGTCCTCAGGCTTTTGTGGTACCTGCCGAGCCATCTCCTTGACCCTGTTGTTAATTCTAAGATGAGCTCTCATGCATCCCAGGCTGTACTCAAACTGGTATGTAGCCCATTATGATCTTAATTTCTGTTCGTCCTGCCCTGAGTGCTGAGATTACAGGAATGAGCCACCATGCCTGGCAGCTTTGATTCTATCTACAGTATCGTATCTTTGCGTAATCATGATGTTCCACTTAGCCGAGGTCAAGCTGTCTACTGCCTGTTTGATTTAAAAGACAATTGCATAAACAGTAATTCTAAAGCTATGCTGATGGTAATACGCTGTGCGTAGGATTTGTGACAATGACAACACAGAAGAGGTGGAAATGGAGCTGCTGCGTGTGAGTGAAATTGTTGTGAATTATGAAGTACAGTTCAAATAATACTCTGAATTGTTATCAACTAACATGTTAGCTGGAAATCCCATGCCATCTAATTAAAAAATAACAATGAAAAAGGAGGGCTGTGGTGTAGTTTGATTTTAGAGCACCTACCTAGACTGTGAGAGGCCCTAGGATCCATCCTCTAGCACCACACACACACACACACACACACACACACACACACATACAAATACACCAAATCTCACACAACACACACTCACATACACACAAACCACACACCACATATATACCACACACATACATATGCACCACACACACACACACCACACCACAAACACACACATACACACTCACACACACACACACCACACCACAAACACACACATACACACTCACACATACACACACCACACCACAGCACACACACACACACACACCACACACACATACACACTTGCACACACACACCACACCACAGCACACACACACACACACACCACACACACATACACACTTGCACACACACACCACACCACAGCACACAAACACACACACACCACACACACACACACACACACACATACAAATACACCAAATCTCACACAACACACACTCACATACACACAAACCACACACCACATATATACCACACACATACATATGCACCACACACACACACACCACACCACAAACACACACATACACACTCACACATACACACACCACAGCACATACACACACATACACACTCACATATACACACACCACACCACACCACAGCACATACACACACACACACCACACACACACATACACACTCACACATATACACACCACACCACACCACAGCACACACACACACACACACCACACACACATACACACTCACACACACACACCACACCACAGCACACACACACACACATCACACACACATACACACTCGCACATACACACACCACACCACACCACAGCACACACACACACACACACACCACACACACATACACACTCGCACACACACACCACACCACAGCACACACACACACACACACCACACACACATACACACTCACACACACACACCACACCACACCACAGCACACACACACCACACACACATACACACTCACACATACACACACCACACCACACCACACCACAGCACACACACACACACACATACCACACACACATACACACTCACACACACACACCACACCACAGCACACACACACACACACACACACCACACACACATACACACTCGCACACACACCACACACATACACCACAGCGCATACACACACACCACACACACCACACTCACAAGCTAAACATGGTGGCACATACCTGTAATCCCAGAACTTGGAGGAAGAGACAAAAAGATCAAGAGCCTAGGGTTATTCTTGGCTGTATAATGAGTTTGAGGCCAGCCTGGGTTACATGAGACCCTGTCTTAAAAAAAAAAAAAAAAAATTTAACCGTTCAATGAAACATCCAACCAACCAAATAAAAAAGAAACCAGACATAAGAGCCCAAGTATTAGCTGGGAGGTGGTGGTGCACGCCTTTAATCCCAGCACTTGGGAGGCAGAGGCAGACAGATCGCTGTGAGTTCAAGGCTAGCCTGGTCTACAAAGTGAGTCCAGGACAGCCAGGACTATATAGAGAGACCATGTCTCAAAAAACCAAAATAAATAAAAGAGCCGTGTGTTATCTGGTGTCATGAATATGAAAGCTTACAGAAGGCAGAGCTGCTGGGACAGGACGTAGATCTCTGGTTTTCAGGGACATGGGGGTGCTGGGCACAGTGGCCCCACCTATAGTCTCTGATGGCTGAGGTAGGACGCTCAGTTGAGGCCAGTCTGGGCGGCTTAGTAAGACCCATTTCAAAAAGCAGAGGTGTAGAGTTTCTTTTTGGTAATGGAAATGTTCTGAAACTAGATAGTGTTGGTGGTTGCACAACCTTGTGATTGTTAAAAAAAAAAAAAAAAAAGAGCTGTGAATTTGAAGGGGTGAATTGCAGGATGTATGGAGAGCTGAGGAGGGAAAAGAGAGAAAGAGGGAGGGCCCTCAGGCGGGAACGGGCTGGTTGGATGCTGGAACAAGGAGAAGGGAGCCAGCTCATAACGTCAGCGCCTTAAACTTGGAAGAGACAACAGTGTCTCGTTCCCAGGCATGAATGTGTTGAGTGACAGCAGCCTGTTGTATCCCGGCCCTAAATCAAGACGGAGCCAGAGCCAGAGCCAGAGCAGGCAGCACACCCATGCCCATGTCTCTGCAGGCTTTCTCTGGCAGATTAGCGAGGCACCTGGATAATCCTTCCAAGAACCAAAGTGGCTCAAGGAGAGGAGACCAAAGGTCCCCAAGTGACTGAAATGCTTAGGACTAAGTCAAGAAAAGAGCTGTGGTTGTACACAGCTAAAACCAAACCTGTAAATTCTCTCCAAGAAAGAGCTGAGCGTGGCTGTTGGCACGCTACGCGCTACTGGAACAGTTGGACAAGAAGCTAAGTGTTTTGTCATTTCTTTCAAGTTTGCCTAGTGGAAAATTGAAACACAGACAGAAGCAAAGACTATAGAGAGATGGCTCAGCAGTGAAGAGCACTGGCTGCTTTCCCAGAGGGCTGGAGTTCAGTTCCCAGCAACCACATGATGGCTTTCAATCATCTGTTCCAGGGATCCGACATGTCTTCTGGCCTCCTGGGCACGGCAGAACATGTGGTGCACATATACGCAAGCAAAACACTTACACAAATAAAATAAAGATAAATAAGTGAATATCATCATCATCATTGGCTTTTCAAGACAGGGTTTCTCTGTGTAGCCTTGGCTGTTCTGGACTCACTTTGTAGTCCAGGCTGGCCTCGAACTCACAGTGATCTACCTGCCTCTGCCTCCCAAATGCTGGGATTAAAGGTGCGTGCCACCAAGCTGGGCTATGAAAAATTTTTAAAAAGAATGCAGCATTCCTTCTGGCCAGCAGCTGCTTCAAGGTTGGGGGTTCGGTTGCATATATTCTACTGTCGACTGAAAATATTAAGTGGAAAATCCCAGAAATAAGTTTTAAAAAAACCCATAGATTTTTTTTTTTTAAGTTGCACAGTATTCTACATGACAGGTTGAAATCTCATACCATCATAGCCTGTCCTGTCTAGGTCATAAATTATCCACAAATATCCTTACCCACTGTGAGAGTGTGCACTGGAGATGCAAAGAAGTGAAACCGAGGCAGCCAGTTTGCTTTATGAACTTGCAAAGCCAGGCATCAGCCTAGAACGGCAGGTTTGTTGAATGCCTCAGAGCCGTCTTTATAAGCCCTGAGCACACGACCCTTCCTCTTTTTCTTTCTTTCTTCTTTTTTTTGGGGGGGCGGGGTGGGTAGTCAGGAGGGTTTAGTCTTACATGCCACCTATCCAGTATCTTCCCATTGCTTGTGTTTGCCTTTTTCTCAACAAAACCCATGCGTGGATCTGTCTCTGTGTGTTTTAATTTTATGTGTATGAGCATTCTGCCTGCATGTATGTCTGTGTACCACTTGTGCCCATAGAGGCCAGAAGAGGGTGTTGGCATCCTCTGTGACTGGAGTTGCAGGCAGTTATAAGCCACCAACGGGGTGCTAGGAATCAAACCCGGGTCCTTTTCAAGAGAAGCCAGTGCGTTTAACCTCTACTCCATCCCTGTAGGCCCCTTCATTTTCTTAAAAAAAAAAAAATTCTGTGTGTGTGTGTGTGTGTGTGTGTGTGTGTGTTTATAGGTGTGTACAGATGACAGCAGGTGGATGCAGAGGCCAGATGTGTTGGTTCCCCTGGATCTAGAGTTATAAATAGTTGTGAGTTTCCTCGTGTGGAAGAGCTCAGGCCCTCTGCAAGAGCAGTATGTACCTTTAACCGCTGAGCTATCTCCCCGGCCCATCACCTCTGTGTTCCACACGCTATTTATTTTAAAGCTTATCAGACGCACGACCTGGCAGGAAATCTTGGTTGTACTAAACTTCTAGTTTGGGTGTTAGGGGGTGACTAAGCAGAGAGAGGCAGAGAGACAGTGTATTGGTGGATGTGTGTGGGCGTGTGTGGAAGTTGACTTTGCTGTGTCTTTCTTAATTGCTATTTACCTTGGTTTTTGAAACAGGCTCGGTCTCTCCCCCACACTTACACCACAAAACCCTTGTAGCATTTCTTTTTTAAATGATTTGAGCCTGGAGTCTTTAGGGAGGGAAATGCTTTATTGATTGTTTTAAACCCTCTAGTTCTTTTTTTTTTTTTTTTTAATTTGGGGTTTTGCTTTTTGTATTTTGTTTTGTTTTGTTTTAAGTCTCTAGGAATGTGTCCATTGAATCTTGATGCTTGAGTGTCTTATGTAACAACGTCTTACCCACACTTGCTCCCCAATTTTATTGTTTTTAGTTTTGATTTACACATTTTCTCTCTAATATTTAAAATGTATTTATTTTATTATGTGCATTGGTGTTTGGTCTGTATGTGTGTCTGTGTGAGATACAGATCCCCTGGAACTGGAGTTATAGACAGTTGTGAGCTGCCATATAGGCACTGGGAGTTGAACCCGGGTCCTCTGGAAAAGCAGCCAGTACTCTTAACTGTTGAACCATCTCTCCAGCCCCTCGATTTTTTGTTTTTGTTTTTGTTTTTTTGTTTTGTTTTGTTTTTCGAGACAGGGTTTCTCTGTTTAGCCTTGGCCATCCTGGACTCACTTTGTAGACCAGGCTGGCCTCGAACTCACAGCGATCCGTCTGCCTCTGCCTCCCGAGTGCTGGGATTAAAAGCGTGCGCCACCACGCCCGGCTCCAGCCCCTCGAATTTTAATAATTCTTCTTGCTAACCATTTTTTCTGATTAATCTCTAAAGAATTAGCTTTTGGTTTAGTCATTCACTTTGGTTCTGAGGTCATGTTTCTCTGGTTTTCTCTTACTTATCCCTGCTTCGTGTCTCCTCTTCCCCGCCGCCAAGACAGGGTCTCTCTGTGTAACCTTGGCTGTCCTAGCTAGACTTGCCTTGTAGACCGGGCTGTCCTCGAACTCACGGAGATCCGCCTGCCTCTGCCTCCCGAGCGCTAGGATTAAAGGTGTGCGCCACCACACCTGGCTCTGAGTGCTGGAATTTAAGGCGTCTCTGATGGCGTCTAGTGTGTGATATGCCAAGTGGGATCTGGGCTGGGCTGATGCTACAAAGAACCCCCAAGTGTAGCTTAAATAGAAGAAAATCCGTTCCTCTGTCATGAAGCCTTCTAGACAGGTGTGCAGGGAAGTGGGGCTCCCCTGGGGGTGCTTCAGAAGCCCAGCCTCTGTCCTGTTACTCCTTCCCTCACTGAATGGCTCTCCCCCTGCCTCAGTCAAAGCGTTGGCCACTGCTGGGCCAGTGTCTTAACTCAAAGACTGGTCGTCAGTGACGAGGAGAAGGAGTCTGAGGGCAGTGGGTGGCAAGCCACTCTGACTCACACCCAGCTTACCATGGGAAATGTGTGCCCACGCACGGGCTGGCATCCCTGCTAACAAGGGCACAAAGGAGACGTGAATGCAGTTGCAGACATTGTTCGATGGGTGTCCTTGTTAGAGATTATTAATATTAACTAATATAACTCAGCTGTTGCTTTTCTGCTGAGGTCAGTCAGTGGTATTGACACACCTGTATGTGTGTATGGCGGTGGTGTGTGTGTGTGTGTGTGTGTGTGTGTGTGTGTGTGGTGTGTGTGTGGTTTTCAACAGGGTCTCACTATGCAGCTCTGGCTGGCCTGGAACTATGCTATGTAGAGCAAGGTGGTCTCAAACTCACAGACATCTGCCTGAGTGCTGGGATTAAAGGTGTGCCCCATCAGCCCTAGCTGGTATTGACCAGTTGTGGCTGGATTGCCCTTGTGGCCTGGCACATACATGCACAGAGGCAGCAGACTGTGTGCTGTGTCTGTGGCGTGTCCCTTTGGTCCATCAGCATCTGGGAGACCGTAGCTCAGGCCATCAGTGTGCTCTTACATCCCGAGTCGTGTGTCGTTTGCTTTTCCTTGGAGAGTGGGAAGAAGAGCGCGGGGCTGAGTGCTGTTCTTACAGCAGCAGGTTGACACCTCTCCTTTCCTATAAGAAACCCTGTTTGTAGATCAAGTCACAGTAAGACTAGGCGCATCTTCTGCTATTGAGGCTGGACAAGGCAGCCCAGTCAGGGGAGAGGGATCCAGAGGCAGGCAGTGTAGCCAGAGATAGCCCCTGTTCCTGCTTTAGTAGGTCCACGTGAAGACCCAGCTGCACAACTGTTACGCATGTGCAAAGGGCCTAGGTCTGTCCCATGCATGCTCTGGTTGACAGTTTAGTCTCTGTGAGCACCCATGGGCCCGGGTTAGTTGATTCTGTAGATTTTTCTTGTGGCGTCCTTGAGCCATCTGGCTCCTATAATCCTTCCTCCCCCTCTTCCTCAGGATCCCCCAAGCTCCACTTAATGCTTGGCTGTGGGTCTGTGCATCAGTTTCCACCAGCTGCTGGGAGAAACCTCTCTGATGCCTGTTATGCTGGGCTCCTGTCTGCAAGTGTATCAGAATATTAATAGATACCCATGGATGGTCTCCCTTTTTCTGAGGAGAAGGGGCAAAGGGATGTATGGGGAGGGGAGAGGAGGAGAGGGGAGGGGAGGGGAGGGGAGGGGAGAGGGAGGGATTGGGAGGAGAGGAAGGAAGGGAAGCTGTGATAGGAATGTAAAGTAAAATGATGATGATGATGATGATGATGATGATGATGATGATGATGATGATGATAAGGGACCCCTGTTTGTAATTTTGCACCAACTACGGAACAGATTCCCTGACAAAATGAGGCTGGTTGGGAGGGCAGTCCCTGCACAGCCAGGAGGAGCACCGTGATGGATGGCAGAACATAGGCGGAGGCTGAGCAAGGGGAAACTTTTAAAGCCAGAAGGGAGATGTTTGTGCCCAGCTTTGAAACAAAGCTCCTCAGTTCACCGCAGGACCCCGTCCGTGGCCGCTCATCAGTGATGCCGCCTGTTGCTGGGAGCTGTCTCCAGGGAGCCTCCTGGCTGGAATTTCTTATGCTTTCAGTCTGTGTAGTAGTTCTCAGCAGAGCACAGACACATCAGGACCAGGGAGGGAGTCTGTGACAGCGTTTCTGGTCAGCAGTCAAAAGTTATGAGCCTCTCTTCTTGGTCTCTTCGATTCATTCATTCTGTCTCTGTCTGTCTGTCTTATGTGTGTGGAGATGCGTGCACGTCTGTGGGTGAACAGACCTGTACATATACTAGTGAAAACTGGAGGTCAACTTCGGGTGTCGTTGGATAGCTGTTGTCTTTTTCTCTCTCTGGCTGCCCAGTAAGCCTGTTCCCCCTTTTGAGGATCACCCTATCCATGCCTCCCAGAGCTGGGATTACAGGTATACACTACCTCGCCTGACCTTCGCTATGGGTGCTGGGGTCCAAAACTCACGCTTACACTGTAGGTAGTTTGTTGGCTGAGCCATCTCACCATCTCTCCATTCCTATTATTTTAGTTTACTTTTTTTTTTTTTTTGAGTAAGGGTCTCACTGTATAGTTCTGGCTAATCTAGAACTCATTATATAGTCCAGGCTAGCCCAGAACTCATGGAGATCCATCTGCCTCTGCCTCTTGAGTGCTGTGATTAAATGCCTAAGCCACCACACCAAATAAGCCCTATTATTTTAAAATTTGATTCCAACAACTCTCTAATCTAGTTGATCAGAATTAACTAGACAGGCACAGTGGTGCACGCCTGTAGTCCCAGCACTCTGGGAGGCAGAGGCAGGCAGAACTCTGTGAGTTTGAGGCCAGCCTGATCTACAAAGCAAGTCTAGGACAGGCAAGGCAACACAGAAAAACCCTGTCTCGAAAAACCAAAAAATAAAACAGAAGAATTCACCAAGTGGGCTGGAGAGATGGCCGAGTGGTTAGGAGCACCTGTTGCTCTTTGTTCCCAGCACCCCCATGGTGGTTCACAAGTATTCATAATTCCACAGACCCTCACATAAGGTCCTCTTCTGACCTCATGGGCACCAAGCATGCACATGGTACACATTGTGAGCAAAACACTCATACATACAACATAATTAAATCTTGAAATCACATTAAAATAAAAAAGAAGTAAGGTTATTTTCTTTCTGTCTCTGTATCTTTTTTTATTTAAACGTGTTCTTGGGGCTGGAGCTGTGGCTCAGTTGGTAGAGTGGTTCTCACTGTGCACAGGCCCTGAGCTTGATCCCTAGCGCCACAGAAACCCAGCACAGGGCTATGGAGATGGTACGGGGGTAAAGCTCTTGCCACACACACCTGAGGACCTGAGGTCACATCCCCTAGCACCAATACAAAGCAGACCGCAGTGGTATCTCTCTGTGACCCCGGTGTTCCTCCAGCAAGAGGGGAAGCAGTGACTGGACAACGTTTGGTGCCAGCTAGCTTTGTGTATGCCGCGTCAAAACAGCCAAATGTCACGGACCACCTCAGCCGGGTGTGGGGGTCCCTGGGATGAGGGTCCCGAAGGTTAGGTGGGTGAGGACTCAGTGATGACAAACAGAAACAAACACAGAGGCAGGTTGAATCTGAGTGTATTTTGTAGCTCTTTTGTTTGTTTGTTTGTTTGTTTTGCTTTTGTTTTTGAGACAGGGTTTCTCTGTGTAGCCTTGGCTGTCCTGGACTTGCTTTGTAGACCAGGCTGGCCTCGAACTCACAGAGATCCACCTGCCTCTGCCTCCCGAGTGCTGGGATTAAAGGCGTGTGCCACCCCGCCCGGCTATTTTGTAGCCCTTAAACAAATATTACAACTCTTAGAAGATGTGTTTAGTGAAGCGATCATGAATAGGAACATAGAGGATGTGTGCAGCCAAGCAATCATAAATAGAACAAAAAATATCATTATTACTTGGCACAGGAAGGTACAGTACAAAATTATCCAAGGCAACTGGCATAATTTCAAGAGCAGGTTAAAAAATTCTTATGGTCAATAATATCTAACCTATATTACTATGAATCTTTAATGATTTTAAACTATTTTCAGTCTTTTTAAGGTTCCCTTAACCATATACCAAAGCCCACTTCCGTTACACACGTACAGCCATATGAAATTTTATTGTTGGGAAAACTTTCAATCATAACACTATTTTGTAAACGATTTGTAAAGTAAAATGCTGGTTCTCACAGAAATAAGATCATAGCTAGTGACTCCATCTCAAAGGATTTTTTTTTTTAATCCAATTTCTCAGTCTAGGCTATCAGGATCATCTTGTAACTAGGAAGAGGAACAGAATTAATGAATTGCCATGGGAATTACAGCTCAATATTTTTTCTCCATCAAAGAGTTCCACAACCGGTTCCAGGAGACTTTTCTTCCTTTGAACTTACCGCCTCAGTCTGTGGAACTTGTCACACAGAATCTACTGGAGGTGCTGTGGCAGCCAAGGACCCCACATCAGATAAGGTAGAAGGTGAGGGCAGACACTTGAGGTTGTCCTCTGACCTTCACATGTGTACTGTTTGCTTCATGTACCTATCTGCACATCTACACACACACACACACACACACACACACACACACACACACGTAAGCAAACCATCACTTGGGAAGGAAGGAGAATAAAAATAAGGTCACCCTTGAAGCCAGCCTCAGCTACAAGTGACAGTGTTTCAAAAGAAATATTAAATAAACAAACAAATAAATAGAAGTAGGTAACACATTGATGAATCTTATTAAAAGTCATTTTCTGGGCTGGAGAGATGGCTTGCCAGTTAAGAGCGCTGGTTCTCTTCCAGAGAACCCAGGTTCAATTCCTAGCACCCACATGGTAGCACACAACTGCCCATAACTCCACTTCTAGGGGACCCAACACCCCCTCACACAGACATATATCCAGTCAAAATTCCAATGCACATACAATAAAAATAAATAATTTTTTAACAAGTCATTTTCTGCAAGATGGTGGTGGTGCATGCCTTTAATTCTAGTACTCAGGAGGCAGAGGCAGGTGGATTTCTGAGTTCAAGGCCAGCCTGGTCTACAGAGCGCATTCCAGGACAGCCCGGGCTACACAGAGAGACTCTGTCTCTAACCTCTTCTCTGCCCCAAAAGAGCCACTTTCCTTGCATGAGCTTCATCCACTGCACCTGTGTGTCTGCGCTGGCACTCGACTCCACAGCCTCACTGTGCGATTTTACTCCTCCCCGCGTTGCTTTCCTGTGGGTTTGTCAGATTTTGCTCTTTCTGACTGAGCAATGCATAGCCTTCTGGCTGTAGGTTGGCTGCCTCTAAGGCTCATGCACCTGCTTGTTTATCTATCTTCACGTTTTGCCTGTGTCAACAAGAGGAAGGTGGCCACCAAACCCAAGGCTCTTCCAAGGCCAGCCTGTGTGAACAGTTGTCTCTGCCTTTCAATTTCTTTCTTTCTTTTCTTTCCTTTTTCTTTTTTTCTTTCTTTCTCTCTTTCTTTCTTTTTTTTTTTTTTTTTTTTTTTGGTCTCTTTTCCCTCCAGTCCTATGGGGCACCACCCCCAGAATCTCTCATGTCTGCCTTTTTCGCCTCTTGTCACCTTCACAATGCTCTCACTCTGTGAAGTCTTGGCATCCGAGGGTATTGTCAATGTGCTGACCTTGCATTGAATGATGTCTGAATGGCTGTGTATAGATGGCTAAGGCTGGAGTTCTTTCCTGTCAGTGCCCCAGAACAACGCTCTATTGTCTCTCCCGCTCTGCACTGCCGCTGTGAAACCCTGCACGGCGCCCGCCCCAGCTTTCTTCCTTTGCCATCAGTGCCCATACAATTCCCCTCTTGTCTCCAGTGCTTTTCAGCTTCACCGTGGGCCCAGGGTACAGGGCCATCTTCCCTGAGCCTCTGGAGCCTCTTGTCCTGTGAGCTCTCATTCCTCTGGTTCTGGGAAACAGGTTCCGTTCTCCTCTGCACGCCATGGGGTATTGAATCCTTGGCTCGGCGATTCCTCTCACCTGGGCACTGCTTGGCTTCCTCCTCCTCTTCCTCCTCCTCTTCCTCCTCCTCTTCCTCCTCCTCCTCCTCTTCTTCTTCCTCCTCCTTCTCTTCTTCCTTCTCCTCTTCCTCCTCCTCCTCTTGCTCCTCCTCCTCTTCTTCCTCCTCTTCCTCCTCCTCCTCTTCTTCTTTTTGTTGTTTTTCGAGATAGGGTTTCTCTGTGTAGCCCTGGATGTCCTGGACTCACTTTGTAGACCAGGCTGGCCTCAAACTCACAGCGATCCGCCTACCTCTGCCTCCCAGGTGCTGGGATTAAAGCTGTGCGCCACCACGCCTGGTTCTGTTCTTTTTAAAAACTTGTATTTATTTGTTTGTCTTTAATTTTGTGCTATTGTTATTGCTGGTGTGTGTGTGTGTGTGTGTGTGTGTGTGTGTGTGTGTGTGTGAGAGAGAGAGAGAGAGAGAGAGAGAGGGGGGGGGGGGGTGCATGTGGGTACATGAGTCCTACAGCACAAATTGGCTTCAGGAATGGAACTTATGTTGTCAGACCTGCAGGAAAAATTATTTTACCTGCTCTTTATGTTGTCTCCTGTACCTGGCCTGGTCCCCAGGCTCACTAGGTCCCTGCAGCCCTCACGCCCTGCCCCTGTACATCTCATGCACCAATCCTTTCTCTTTTATTGCATTCTTTGAAGCTCTCCATTTTCTCTAAGCACGCTTATTCCATTACTGTGTGTGTCAGCGTCTTGGCTTTCGCTTTGTCACTCACAGTAGTAAGTTCATTTCTCTCTGTGGTGCCTCTCCACCCCGTATCTGGCGGAGCACGGAACACTGCCAGCCATGCCTGAGGGTGCCTGAGTCAAAGAGGTGAGCACAAATTTCCAGGGCTACTAGCTCCCCTTATGGATATACTCAAGCACAAATCAAGGGCTGCCCTGGAATTTAGAGAGTAGGGGCTGAGGGTGGGTCAGTCAGCCCACACCTGTTGTTACAGTTGGGCACCCATGTGAGTATTTCTAGGCTCGTGATCTTCCTCAAAGTCACCACAGACTATGGCAGCAGCCATATCCCAAGGGGAGATCAAGGACAGTCGTCAGGCCAGGCAAGAGGACATCGAGCACAGAGCAGCTCTGGAGCTGTTTATCTCCTTAACCACTCATCTCCCTGATACTGCTTGCCTGGATCGCATTAGGTAGTCAGTGGCTCCACGGGCCCCTCTGGCTGGCTGGTAGAGCCTTGGTGGGTGGTCATACCAGCTCAGGTGTGTGATGGAGGATGTAGCGCTCAGGATGAGTACTCTGGGCGACCACCTGATGCCAGACCTGGAAGCACGGACAGCTTTCTCCGGCTTCAGCTTCGCAAAGCAGACACCCTGGGTTACAAAGCAGAGGGAGGAGAGAGCCCACCAGGCAACGGGAACTCCCTGTAGGCTCTGGGGCACAGCCACCTTAGCCGAGGGATCTCAGGGGGAGACTTCATCCACAGGGCTCTCTGGCTGCAGGCTGAATGATAGAAACTTGTACGACAGCAGTGACCACTGGGAGAGGGGGCGTTGTCAGGGGCATCGGTACCCATGGGTCCCTGTGGTCAGCAGCCACCGCAGCCAAAACAGGTGAGCATCCCCGGGGGCCTGAGTGGATTTTCCCAAGAGCTGAGGACTTTTTAGGGATGGCGTCAGACACAGGCCAGGCTCTGTGTTGAGGGATGAGCTCTGAGGAGGAAGTGCCATGCACACCCTCTGCTGTTTTCTTTGTTCATCTTGCCAGGGTACTCTGGAGAGTCCCACCCAAACTCAGGTGACAGCTGCTCCTCCGGCTGAGCACATGGTGTGGCCACCTGTCAGGGACTAGAGGCTGGGGGTGCAGTCAAGCCCGGAGATGCCTCCAACACCCAAAGCTAGGAGGTTTCACACAGCGGAAATGTGTTCTCACACACCCGGGCCACATCTAGATGGACGTCAGGCATGGCTGGCCCTGGTGAGGCTGAGGGGAATCTGTCGCCAGCTTCCCTAGCTTCTGGTGGTGCTGTGGTCCTGAGCGGCTCTTAGCTTCAGATATATCACCCACTCTGCTCACTGTCGCATGATGTCTTCACCTCTGTGTCAACACCTGCACACACCAGTCATGTTGGATTAGGGACATATCCTTCATGAGTGTGACCTCATGTCAGCTAGTGACAAGCACCTTATAGCAAGCCACAAGTTTTCTACATGGCATCTAATGACTGTTTCCACCTTTCCACCTGCATCACTTAGGCATTGACCTGACCACAGCGATGGAGGGTGAAAGAGCCCTTTGGCCCTGTGGCAGCTGCCTAGAGTTTGGCTGCAAAGCTGCGCCATGGTTTCTAAAGAGTCGGAACAGAGTTCATGTAGGTTGCTTTTGGTCTGTCTTTACTAGCCAGGCCACCCTGAATAAGTTCTGAATTTTCATCTGCCCTGTGGGGTCTCCCCACCTCATGCAGCTGGAAGGAAGCCTTTCTTCTTCCTGTCTGGTATGTAGACAAGACAAGCAGTCCTCAGGAGCTTCCTTTTGACGGGTAGGATTGAATCTAAACTAAGAATGGCAGATGACAAATACAGACAGGGGAAATGCATAAGTGTGCCCGCATACACACACACACACACACACACACACACACAACCTGTGCGTGCATGTGCTTCCTCTAAAGATAGAGAATAAACCTTGTATGGGGCCCTTCAGCCATGCAAGGGGAGTGTCCTCAGAGGTATCACTGCTCAGTAAGCTCTCCCAGGCTGGGGCCTCTGAGCAGAGTCCAGGATGACAGCTCCTATAATGTTCCAGTATCCTACAAAAAGGGGTAGAGCCCGTATCACTTGTCAGATAGGAGGCCTTGCACACCTTTCTCCTGCCCTTGGACCTTGGTAGACACCTAGAATAGACATCTGCAAAGCTGGGTCAGGCCTCTCAAGCCACCTGTCATAAACTGCTGGGTTTATAAAGCTGGGTGGGGACAGGCAACAGAACTCCGGTATATAGAGAAATCAGCACCACAGGCGCCAGCAGGTCCCAGGGAGCTTGCTTATTTTCCTGAGTGGCAGCCACTTCCTTGACCACCTGCTTATGCTATCTTTTCTGGACCTCACCTGGAGCCTCGAGGCATAGACACACCACCAAGTGGTGGAGATGACGATTCAAGGTGTGTCAGCTCAACATGTCACACACACACACACACACACACACACACACACACACACCAGCTAGAAGGATGCTGTCCCCATTGTCCCCACAGAGGCCACCAAGGCACACTCACCCAACCAGCAGCATTTAAAGCTATGTGTCTGAGAGGCAGCCTGTGCTCAGGAAGACGCTTAGGGAACAGAGAGGATGGGACAAGTACGCAGGGGTTGGGAGAGCAAGAGGCTTGTGCTAATGAACACATCAGTGGATACAGGTGTGAAGAAGACCCCCTGGGGGACATCTTTCCACAGCGAGCTGTCACCCAGGGGTTGCTTATGAGGTCAGGAAAGTGGTAGCTATGGTGACAAGGATCTGGCACAGGGACCCTAAGCACAGGAACCTGTCACAAAGTCTGGCTGAGCCCACTTCTGAGTGCCCTGGCAGAAACTGAAAATCGGCCTGAGACAGCAGCCTGCCAAGGCCCAAGCAGCGCCCTCTCAAAGCATGTAGGAAGGAGGCCCCGTAGAGAGGCTTTAGGCCCAAGAACCGCCTGTCTGCTGTAGTGGCTTTGTGAAGGCTCAGGAGCCTGTGGTGGTTTCCTCAGCCCTCACCGTGTGACCTGTATCTGAAGTAGAGTTGGGGCTGGGGTAGATCTACATCCTGGCCTATTAAGTCCCTCCTACTGTAAACCCTAGTACAGAGTTCCAAGTCCCTGGGGTCATGGTGGTAGAAGCAGGCAGCGAGACTCAGAGCTTGGCCTTGCTGCTTCAGGCACTTTAACCTTAGTCCTCACACCATGCAAGTCTCCTCAGATTCACCTGGAAATGGAGCAGGTGTGGAAGAGCGTCAGGCTCCCTCCCGGGCCTGGGCTCTGGCCCTCAGAGGGCAGCTATGGGAACAGAGCAAAAGGCAAGAGAAAATCCTTGGCCCTGTGGGCAGCTCAGATCTCCTCATTGCTTGCCGGTCTGGGAAGGACACAGGAATGGCAGTGTAAGCGTGTCCCCTGCTCTCTGGGCGTTTGCTTCCTGGAGTAAGCTGACGGTCACTGCTCACAAGGTCAAGCTCACCATGAGATTGGTTTTTCTTCTGATTTTTCTGAACTCTCAGTGTCAGCTCTAGGCAAGGGTTTGGAGATGTGGAGCCTGGTGCACATTGGAGCTTTGTAGTCCCAGGACAGATACTCCTTGCTTTTGAGTTCCTCACCTTGGGGAAGAGGCTTACTGGGTAATGTGGGACAGGTGGGGGTGCTGCAGCAACTCCATGTTTACTGGGCAGCCCCAGAGAGGCAGAAGCCACAGCTTAGCAGACAGGAAGCCGAAGCTTTGACGGGCACCTGCCCAGAGCCTAGATCTTGGTGGTATGTTTGTTTAAAGATAGTGTCCCGCCGGGCATTGGTGGCAGCGCATGACTTTAATCCCAGTACTTGGGAGGCAGAGGCTGGCAGATTGCTGTGAGTTCGAGGCCAGCCTGGTCTACAGAGCAAGTCCAGGATAGTCAAGACTACACAGAGAAACCCTGTCTTGAAAAACAAAAATGGTGTCCCAGAAAACACTGTCTTGGGAACTAGCCTGAAACTTGCTTTGTCACACAGACTAGCTTTAACCTGGTTATCTTCCTGCCTAAGCCCCCCAGTCAGTAGGGTTACAAGCACACACCCCCGAGTGAAGGCTGTGGGAAGATCTGGACCGGAGCTGGAATCTCAGTGAAAGCTCCTAGGAAGTGAAACCAGAAAAGCGGTGTCAGGGTGGGGGCAAGGGCAGGGAGGGCCGGGAAGGCTAGGAAGGGCAACCTGAAGCACCTGTTGGTTGAATCAGCCGCGGTCCAGGGCTGGGCAGGGCTGGTAAAGCTCTCATTAATTAGCTCTTCACCGACCGCCCCAGGGGACTTTCTTTTCTTCTAATTAATTAAATAATTTTTCATTTTTAATTACTACCTTTACTATTTTCGTGTGTGTCAGAGTTTTTCCCTGCATGTATGTCTGTATACCACGTCCATGCCTGGTGCCCACAGAGACTGGAAGATGCATCAGATCTTCTGGAACTGGAGTTGTAGATGCTTGTGAGGCACCATGCTAGGGCCTCGGAAAGAGCGCCCAGTGCTTTTAACCGCTGAGCCATCTCTCCAATTAAAAAAAGGTTGTTGTTTTTGTTGTTGTTGTTTTTAAAACAACATAGCCCTCACTACATAGCCCTACATAGACAGGCTGCCTTCAGACTCATAGAGATCCCCCTGCCTCTGCCTCCCAGAGTGCTCACATTAAAGGCACATGCTGCCACATCTGTCCTTTTTTCTGTTTAATTTTTAAAAAGCATTTGTGTGTGTGCAGGGTTTGTACATTTGCGTGGGTAATATATATACACATGCCTGCAAAGGCCAGAGGTTGACATCAAGTGTCCCTTCTGATCTATGTCCACCTTAGTTTTTTAGACAAGGCTTCTTACAAAGCCTGAGGCTCCTCAACTCCCCTAGATTGGCTGGCCATGGGGAGACCGGGGGGTGCTCTTGACTCAGCCTCCTCAGTGTTGGGATTGAACCCAAGGCCTTGTACTTGTTAGGAAAACCTTCTGCCATTACTCTGTATCCCCCTGGGGACTTAAGCTTACACACACACTTTGTTATATCTCCAGGGCCCCAGGCTGCAGCGCTGTCCTGCAATATTTGCAGGAGTTCATGCAGGACTCTCAGATCTGCCTACTCCTCTCAGTTGGTCCATTTGACTGATTCTTCAGAACCATGGCTACCGTGATTTCTAGAAAAATAAAATCGACTTGTGAGTAGGGATGGGGGAAGGGGTGGACGTGGGCTTTAGAGACATGTTACAGCCACAGAGCTACAGGGGGTCCAGGCATTGCTACCCCACTCGCCTTCTGTGTTCCAACTCTCCTTACAGTTGGAAGCTTGTGTGCTGGTCCTGAAGTCCTGACTGGAACCTTGAGCCCTGGCCTGTCCCTGAGTATACTGTCTTTACTTGGCCTTCTCTGGGGGCCCCTCTCCCCTCCCGCACACCAGCTGTATCAGTGGCAGTGGAGGCACACCAGCTTCAAAGATAGCCTGACGTGGACTAAGCCAACGGGATGTCACCTGCCTGGTCATCATGACTGGCTCACAACCTGGCAAGCAGGTTGTCTTGAGGCCATCATAATAAAGGACCACTCAAAGCAAACAGAAATACTCTTTTCCCTCAGTCCTGGGGTCAGCAGCGTCTGATCCCTCTGAACTTCACTCCAGCTCTGGTGGTCACTTCCAAACCTAAGGCTCCTTGCTGGAGGTTCCAGGCTTCCTGATCCTCCCTCCTCCTCCTCCTCTTCCTCCTCCCGCCCCCCACCCCCACCCCGGGTCCTCTCTCACCAGTGTGCCTCATCTTTACACAGCATTTTTCTCACACGGTCACATTCATGTTGGATGACAGCCCATTCTAATGACCTCAACTTGATGACAAATGCAAAAACCCTATTTCCAAATAAGGCCTCACTCTCAGGTTTGGATTTAGGAGTTGAACATAGCTTTTGGGGCAGAGTTCAACAGCACAACAGCAGGTAGCCCAGCCAAAGCCGCTGAGATGCTGCAAAATTTTTCCAGAACTTCTGAGTAAAAGGTTGATGGGTGGCCTGTGTCTTGGTCAGCCTGGTCCTCTGGGTCACTCCGTTTTTTGATCAGCAGAGTGGAGGCTGGCCCAAGGCCCCTGGGTACTCATGTCTCCCTTCCCCTTAGGACTGAACATTCCAAACTTTTTCTTTCTTTCTTTCTTTCTTTCTTTCTTTCTTTCTTTCTTTCTCCCTTCCTTCCTTTCTTTTTTGTCTGTTAGCCTTGTTTTTTTCCATGACCAATCAAAATCCATGTTCTGTGTACTCTTCCTGGGACCACAGAACTTCAGACTCATCACATGGCCAGTCATTTGTCCCTAACTTGAAGAGCCTCTACCGCCCAGACTGGATGTAAGTCCCTGGGACTCAGTTCCCTGAGACAGTGTAGGCTTTCCTATCACAAAACATGTGCACTACTAATTATACAAACTTTGCTCTTTGTCTTAGTCACAGTCCAATCGCTGTCAAGAAACACCATGGCCACAGCAACTCCTATGAAGGAAAGCACTTAATTAGGGCTGTCTTACGGGTCCAGAGGTTTAGTCCATCATCATCATCATCATCATCATGGTGGGGAGCATGGCGGCACTTATTGTGCCGGAACAGTAGCTAAGAGGTACATGCTGCCAGACGGTGGTGGCTCGGTAGTGCACGCCTTTAATCCCAGCACTTGGGAGGCAGAGGCAGGTGGATCTTTGTCAGTTCAAGGCTAGCCTGGTCTACAGAGTGAGTTCCAGGACAGCCAAGGCTATCCAGAGAAACCCTGTCTCGAAAAAAACAAAAAACAAAAAACAAACAAAAACCAACCACAGACAACAACAAAAAGAATTACATGCTGACCCACAGGCCAAGCCTGCCATGGGCTCTTGAAACCTCAAAGCCCACCAATGACATGCTTCTTTCAACGAGGCCACCCCTCCTAATCTTTCTAATTCTTGCAAACAATTCCTCTCCCTGGTGACCAAGCATTCAAATATATGAGCCTATTGGGGCCTTCTTATTCAAACCACCACATTCCTTTTTCATGCTTCCTTTCCTAGAAAGCTTTGTATCTTGCAAAGAAAAAACCATTTCTGTGATGTATGCCTCTGTCAGCCAAGACTCTGAGTTAGCTCTGCTAGAGAACCCCCCCCCCATGTTATTTCCTTCCTCCAGGGGCTCAGACACCCTGACAGCCCCTACACCATCCACCCCTGGACCACAATCCTAGGCAACTCTCCTGGCTACCTCAGCCTTCTTGCCTAGCAGAGAGCCCACGCCCATCATTGTTTCCTGGATACATGGTCCCATAAGTGTGTGGGAGCCACCTCATCCATATTAACTCTGTCCAGGCTGACCGCTGGCCACTATTAGAGGGGCCATGAGTGTCCACTCATGGGAATTCCTCTGACCGGGACCGGTTTGGGCTGTGTTGCAGACCTGCTGCAGCCTGTGTTCCTCTGTGAAATTTGGAGTTATCTGAACTTTACCCCAGGTTCAGCAAGCAGGGAAGCCCTATGTGTGTCCCCGTGCTTCCTGCGTGCGGCTGCTTGCCCTAATGACAGGGCTGTGGCCCCCGGAGGGCTGGAACCAGCAGGGCAAGGGGCACTATTCAGGGGGCCCCTGGGTGAGGTACCGTGATCTTAGTGTGAATGTACAAGGGAGGGGCTTTAAAAAAGGATATTCAAAGAGAAGGAGCCTGTATGAGGGCCTGGGGCAGCGCCAAGGAAAGGCTTCAAGTTACTAGGCTGGGGACTCTTGTGAGCCAGCTGTCCAAGCTTGGATGGCTAGGAGTGTGACCCGCACTGCTCCTTCCTGGTCACCTACTTAACACACCTGCCATAATTCAGAATGTCATATACAAAGGAGGTCATGTGGCCACTAAACTGCCAGGGTCTATGGAGTATGTCTATTAGAGCTTTTGAATCAGAGTAGGGGTGACAAGGCTGGAGGAATCCTGCTGGAGAGGCTGTCCACTCTTGTCCGAAAAGTGCAAGCCCAACACAGGACCCTGATCTGGGGCCGGTGAGAAAGCTGGAGGCTCCACCGTATAGACCTTAGCGCCTTCCCAGACTTGGGCCTCCACTAGCCCAGCCATGGGCAGCTACAGAAGGGCTGGTACATGGGGCTGGAGAGATGGCTCAGTGGTTAAGAGCACTGTCTATCCTTCCAAAGGACCCTGGTTCAATTCCCAGCACTCACATGGCAGCTTACAAACTGTCTGTAACTCCTGTTCCAGGGGATCTGATACTTTCACACTAATGCACACAAAATAACACTAAAGAAATTATTATTATTATTTTTTAAAGGCTGGTACAGAAATTTGACCTGGTTCTGCTTTGGGCATCAAAACAAACCAGAGGTGAGGTATCAGCTGCAGGGGCCCCTAGTCCCTCTTAGCTACAGAGGCTCATGGATGAGTGCAGAGAAAGGGAGATAGGCATGTCAGAAAAACACCCTATTTGAGTTAAGACCTAGAGACCACATGGGGTGGCTGTTCCTAGGAACTCCATGGTCCCTTATAGCAGCAGGGGAGGAAGGAGGGGGTGAGGTGTGCATGCCAGGTATGGGCAGGCTTTGCTGAGACACACCTTTCCAGCCCACTGAAGCTTACCCCAGGAATGCAGATGCTTGGTGCTTGGCCTGGGGTGGGAGCTGAAAAAAGAGAGCAGGCAGGACAGGGTGGGTCATCCTAGGGTGTGAGCCCTCCTGGGGTGTGAGCCCTCCTGGGAGAGGCGTCCACCAGCATCCACCCACAGTGCGTCTGTGGCCTGCCCTGGCCTGTCAGCCTGCCCATCTCACCCAGCATTTTCCACGGAAAGTTCCCAAGGTAACAGCAACACAAACTCATGACAAAAGTGAACCCAGGAAGGGGCAGGTCTCAGGGTGGGGTGGGGGTGGGGGTGGTCACAGGGTGGGTGGATGGGGCAGGGCTAGCTTTAGACCCCAGGGACTCCCAAGTCATCTCTGTCAGCAGTGAAGGAGGACCTGAGACTAGCATGGTCATAGGCAGGGAAGGACTTTTGGCTTGTCTGTTGAGCACGAATTTCACTCCTTGGTGGAGAATCAGTGATGGTTGGGTAGAGAGTGAGTGGATGGGTTCATACCCGAGTCTATAGTCCATGAAGTGACCGTGCCCCTGCGGGCCCCCCACCCCAAGCATCCACATCTTCCTGCCCTAGAGGAGATTCTAGGTTAGAGGAAGGGCTAGCTCATTCCAGGCTCAAGTGGGGGACTGTGTGGCAAGTGTAAAGTTCCTAAAAACAGTCTGAGGTGCCGGGAAGTCTTGGGTGGGGGTTGTCTGAGTCCTGTGAACTGGGAGAGGGTGTAGTCCAGGACTCCCTGCAGGGGCTACATGGCTGTGGGAAAGTCCCTTCCTAAAGTGTGTGTTGATGCCCCCCATTTTCTATCATTCCTAGTCATTGGGGTGTGGACCTGGCACCCTTTATAGCAGCCCCCCACTTCTTTGGCCCCCAAACCCAAAGGAACCTATGGCCATGTGAGTGGCCTCTTTGGGGCTTGGGTGGGAGGTTAGCTTCCTGAACCCCTCTCGCCCCTGGCTCAGGAACTGAGGGGGAGGGGACATAAACTCCAGCTAGAAGCCCCTTCCCCTTTACAGCCCTTCCCCCACCCACATGACTGAGGATGGGCACTGGGTTTCCCTGGTAACTGTAGGAAGAAAAGTGCTGGGGCCAGACTGTCTGGGGCTGGTGGAGCAGTGGCTTGAGGGAAGGTAGGGTGCAGGGAGCTAAGCAGAGGTGAGAGCTGTTCTCTCTAGTTCCTTAGGCCAGGGCAGTCTACCCAGTCCCAGGAGGTGTCCCCAGAACCAGCCTGTGCAAGGGTGGGGGCAGGTGGCCCTGTCAATCCCCTTGTCCTGACTTGGGTCCTCCTGCCCTTGTAGGGCTGTCCTTGCTGTCCTGGAAACCCTGCAACCTGCTCGGCATCTGCCATGGGAAACCCCGCGTCAAGGCTTGGCTGTCTGGGGGAGAGGAGGAGCCGCTCACGCACCAGCCCCAGGACCCGAGAGGATCTCTCGCCATCCGCAGTTCCTCAGGGCCCACTTCCACCAGGGATCCCCTGGGCCTGGTGGGGCTCCCGTGCTGTCCAGGTGACAGAGGTCACAGAGACAGTGGTGACAGAGACAGTAGTGACAGAGGCCGTGGAGATGGGGCCCCGTGGGCAAAGAGGGCAGCCATTCCAGGTGAGGCAAGACAGCCCCGGAGTGTGGAAAGTCCAAGTGGAGGCCAGATATGGTGAGTACGTCTGTCTTTCAGATACCTCTATCACCCCTGGACACACTATGCAGCTGGCTGGATGGCATGGAGGAGCTGCAGGCCTCACAAGGACCCCTGGCTGCAGATGCCACTTTGGCTGCTTCCCAGCTTCGGGAACAAGAGGTACAGGGATAGAAGATAGGGACAGGTCTGAACACTTTGTTCTCTGAGCCCCCGGCCAAGCCACTAGTAAATAAAAGTGGCCATCATGTGATTGAACCCACCCTGTTCCCCAGGGTGGGCTGAATGAAAACACCTGTTAGTGTTCCCATAGCCAGTGGTTCCTGTCATTAAAAAAAAAGAAGTCCAGAGGTGGGAGGATAAGCACGGACCCCCAGAACCCTGCATAAGGCCCCCCCAACCTCATGTGCGGCAGCTGCTCCTGCGGCTGATGAGGGAGCGTGCACCACACATGGAACCAAGATTGCAGGAGCCCTGGAGCCCTTCAGAGCTGTACACACAGTGGCACCGCCTGGTACAACAAGCAGAAACCAGGTGAAGATGCAGCGTGGGGGGGGGGGGTTGCTAGGAGGGTTCTAGCCCAGGAGGGGTACCACTAACAGCTTCTCCATCTTTACCTCCAAGGTGGAGGCTCCTGGGGCAGCTTGTCCCAGCAGCACAGAGCTTTGAAACAGCCTGCAAGGCTCTGCTGGGGAAGCTGGGCCCCAGTGAACAGCTACTGGCTGAGCTGCAGCTGGGGCCCAAGTGCCTTGAGGAATCTTCGCAGTGCCTCCAGGTACGGCCCAGGCTTGGGATGGGAGCCTGGCCTGTCAACAGGCTCAGTGTGTCTTGTGTTTGTTGACAGGAGGTGTGTGATGGGGTTGTGGCACGTGCCAAAGACCTGGAAAGGGTTTTGGAGACTGGCAGGAGGCTGGCAGAGCTTCTCAGTAGTAAGTGGACCTCAGCCCTCAGGCACTCAGTTGGCCCGTCACTCAAGCCAAGATGTGCTCAGGGCTCATGTTCTGGAGCCCACTGAAAAGCCTACCCTTAGCCCGGGCCAGACATCTGGGTCATTTTCCAGGTACAGGGCCCAGACCCTGAGTCCATTAATGTCTTTGTTCTCGTTGATTCTCAAGGACCCTTCTAATGTCTCATCCCTGCTCCTGGTTGCCTAGTTCTCTTGCAATGTCAGTGCTTCCTCCCTGGCCTCTTGCCTCTGGCGGCAGGTGACCAAGCTCAGCTGGTGCGACAGCAACTGGATGGACTCCAGGAGCGTGTAAGGCAGACCGAGTCACGGATTGCCTGTGCCCAGCAGAAGCTGCTGCGTGCTCAAAGGACAGCGTCCTCCAAGCCCTCACCAGCAGCAGCCCTGGAGGCCCAGCCGGAACTAGAGGGGTCTGCCTCAGCACAGCCAGAGCTCCAAGATCCAAAGCAGGTGTTTGTACGCTCTTGACGCCATGTAGAAGAAAGACCTCCAGTCTACCTCATGACCCCTGAGGAGACTGCAGCCCACTGTGACCAGGGAGCTAGGGTTGCTGGGAGTACATACTTTCTGTCCCTGGCTAGGGCTGTCTAGACCAATGCTGGTTCCCTCCCATAGCTGAGTGTCCAGCTTGCCCAGCTAGCAGAGCGGCTTGAACAGCTGGCACAGTGGGCAGAGACTTCTAGTCAGGCGGCAGCACCCACAGGGACCATCTGGAAACAGAGCCTCTCATCAGGTACACCAGGGTTCAAAGGGGGTACCTGGGAACATTTGGGAGGTCACTGCCAGCCTTGGGGGTAGGATCAGGCTCAGGTGCTCAAGGAGCCAAGGTGGGGTGAGTGTGAAGGTCTTGCCAAGGCCAGGCTCTCAGGGGGGGTCATATCTTTCCCTAGCCATGCTTCAGACAGATACGTACCCCCTGGAAGGGCACTGGTTAGAGGCTCGAGAGCAAGATCCGGGGCTGAAGGCCATATGGGAGCCAGCGGTGCAGATGTTGTGTGGCCTGGCAGAGCAGGCAGCCATGAAGGAGCTGAGGCCTGCCCGTGACTGGAACCCAGCCTTGCAGGTGCCTTGAAAAACTAAGGGGAAGAAAGTTTTGTAGATGAGGTTGACCTCAAAGTCACAGAGTGCTGGGATTACAGGCGTGCGCCACCACAACCGCCTAGCTAGAGGGATTTCTAGCGATGACTTCATGGCTCAGTTCCCAGCATTGCACAGCCTTAAATCTCCACTTAAGGCCACTGCTCTCTCAGTGGGGTCATGGCTTGAGATCAGCCCGCCCCTGACTGCTAGATAAGGACTTTTTTTTTTTTTTTGACAGTTCTGTCGAGCCCCCAGGCTGTATGGATAAGGGGAGAGGCTGGTGTATCTACATGCCTTTTCTAGTAAATAGAGAGGCCTTAATGAAGGCCAAAACATTGCTATGAATGAGTCACATTTATGCAACAGCTTGAAAAAAATTTGTTAGGAGCAAGATAGAAAGAAATTTAGTTACTTCTGGTGTATAGTCTGGGATTGCCCAGCATTTATTGCAGTAATGAGGCAAGAATGGACTCTTCCTCCATGGGGCCCACTTTCCTTTTTTCTGTGTGTAAGGCTGTCCTGGAACTCTCTTTGTAGACCAGGCTGGCCTCGAACTCACAGATAGCTACCTGTCTCTGCCTCCCGAGTGCTGGGAATGAAAGGCGTGTGCCAACACGGCCAGCCTTGCCTCCCCCCCCCCCCTTTCTATAACACAGGAGTGGCTGGGGTGCATGAGGTTTGCTGTCTGCCCAAAAGTTCCAGGTTCCTTCACTGGTTCTCAGATTCCTTTCTCATTCTTGGGACTCTGGTGGTATCCCAGGCCACTGGAACCAGCTGTCACCAACAGGGAAGTTGGAACTGGTTACACCCTAACTTGAAGTTGTGAGGGCTAAAAGTTTGAAATAGACAGGGCTGGTTCCCGAGGTCTGTGAGGAAGGGTTTGATCTGCCTTGTTTTTTGCCACATTGTACACAATTCCTGTCTTCAGTTCACTCTGTGCTTTTTTGGGTGCAAATTCCACACCTTTTTGTATGTGTACATCTTTATGTGTATGCCGTGTGGAGGCCAGACGTTGACATCTAGTGTCTTCCTCAAGCACTCTCTACCTTATCATTTTTTGAAGATTTGGGGTGTGTGTGTGTGTGTGTGTGTGTGTGTGTGTGTGTGTGTGTGTGTGTGTGTGTGTGTTACCAACGGAGACCAGAAGGAGGTGCCGGATCGACTGGAGCTGCAGTTATAGGCAGCTGTGAGTTGCCTGACCTAAGTCCTGGAAACTGAAGTAGGTCCTCTGTAAGAGGAGCAAGTGCTTCTAACTGCTGAGCCATCTCTCTGGTCCTCCGCCTTGTTTTATGAGTCACAGTCTCTCTCTCCGTGAACCTGAAGTCCTTATTTGTCCAGACTGGGCCGGCCACCCAGTCCCAGGAATCTCACCTGTGCCTCTCTAGTGTTGGGATTACCAGTGTGCCACTATACTGATTTGTTTTGTTTGTTTTTCACGTAGATGCTAGGGACCACACTTAGATCTTCATGCTTTTCAGCAAATACTTCACCGGCTGAGCTATTGTCCCAGTCCCCAGCCATTGTCCCCACTCCTGTTTTTAAGGGCAGCAATCACATTGGTGCCTACATTCTACTGTGATTTCACCCTACAGTTAGTTATACATGCAATTGCTTCTTCCTTCCTTCCTTCCTTCCTTCCTTCCTTCCTTCCTTCCTTTCTTTTTTTTGGTGTGTGTGTGTGTGTGTGTGTGTGTGTGTGTGTGTGTGTGTGTGTGTTTTGAGACAGGGTTTCTCTGTATAGCCTTAGCTGCCTCTCCTGGATGCACTTTGTAGACCAGGCTGATCTCCAACTCCCAGGGATCCACCTGCCTCTGCCTCCCGAGTGCTGGGATTAATGGTGTGTGCCACCACACCCTGCTCGGCTTCTTTCTCAGTAGAGGCTGCACTTCAACATGGGGATGGGTGGGTGGTGGTGGTGACTACAGTTCACCCATAAGGAGCATCTTACTGGCTCTCTTCACCTTGCCCTGAGCATCAGCACAATGCTGGATGCAGCTCTCTTCCCTGCACTGAAGTGGCCCAGGGGTAGAAGGGCTGGGCCAGCACGTGTGGTCGGTCCTCTTGCTAATGTGGTGGACATTATGAGGCATAGGGTGGATGGAGTGAGGGAGAGGGCTCAAAATGTGAGGTGCATGGAGGAAAAAAGATTTCGCCCCTCAGCTTTTCCCACCCAGAGAGCCAACACGGGGTATTCTGATGGCAGGAGTTCCTGTGGGGACAGCAAACCCTGGCCGTGTCATGGTTAAGGAGCAAAGGAGACACTGCCTGTGGGAGCACCTGTCACTTGGGCCCACTGATGGACCTGCTGGGCTACCAGGCTGTCATGTCTAGCCCCTCCTGTGAGAGGTGAGCCTGCTTGCCATCTGTCCCCACCCCACTCATACTGGCCCTCTACCCTGTTCATGTCTGCTTATCTCTTCTCCAGGGTACACACCCTGGGAAAGGTGCTGCTGCTCGTGAGCCACCTAATAGAGAAGTTGGTCTTGTGCCCCCATAGGCCGAGCCAGGCTGAACCCTTGGGGACCAAGGTGGGACTAGTGGCCAGAGGCTCCGGCCTGTACTGTAACTGTGGATCAATCCAGTGTTAGCCTAATGACACTGGCTGTGGTGCCCTGGACCCTCTGTCCTGGAGCCTCACCCTCTGTAAGATGGACCATGTAACCTCTATGAGGGGCTGGAAAGCCTAAAGTGCTGCTGAGGGACTTTGGAGGACGGGGGTGCTGGCTTAGGAGAGGTGGTGGAGTGGTGGACAATTTGGGGTGTGGGGTGCCCCAGTTCCCTAACATTGCTCCCTAACACATAGGTTGTACAAGCTCAAAGCTGGGTGCTAAAGGAGCTTCCTGGGGCCCTGAGCCTAAAGCACTGGACTCAAGCCTCAAGGGAGATAAGCACTCTGAGGAGTCTTAACCAGGGGCTGCCTGGGGATCTGGGGAATAGAGCTAAGGCTTGCCTCCTGGAGAAGATTCCAGAAGAACTGAACTGGAGGCTGTGGTGGGCAGAGGCCATCCAGGATAACTGGAGTCATAGGAAACCAGAGCGTAGCAAGAGGAACCAGGAGGAAAGGGACCAGTGGGTACAACTGGAACAGGGCCACCAGGTACAGGTAAGGGCAGACGGATATATAATCTGTTCACTCCTGAGTGCATGAAAGGGACTTGGCTTCACCTCACAGCAAGGGGACAACATACACCTGGGTCTTGCGGGGACACTACCTATATTGCCTTGGTCATAGAATAAAGTGGTCTGGGCTGTGTGTCATACATACCCCAAGCCACAGGCAGCACTGAAACATTTCCCAGTAGGACCTTGTGGACAGCTTCCTGGCAGCTGGGGAGCAGGACAGAGGTGGACAAGGCTGGCCTTGCTATCCCTGGGGGAAATGTGGGCCTCACTACAAGCTCTCCACCGTGACGGTGCCAGGGCTCCCCAGTGGCCAGAAACAGCCACACGGCGTGGTCAAAGCAAGAAACATGGAAGGGACAAATATGCCAGTGGCCAGAGGCAGGCCCAAGGTCCAGGGAGCCTTGGTGAGCAGGTGTGAGTGTGTACCTGTGACCATAGGAAGGATAGAGCCTCGGGAGCTGCTCTGAACCCTTACACAGAAGGCTTGACATCCTACCCCCACCCCGTGCTCTGCAGATGGCACGAGGAGCCCTGATGGTTCGCGTTGGAGGTGGTTGGGCAGCTCTGGATGAGTTTCTGGTAAAAAATGACCCAGTTAGAGGTGAGAGCTGGGGTAGGGAAAGGACATGCAAGTCTCCAGAGCCTGGTGGTGGGTGGGTAGGAGAGGTTTGGTATCCACTTTGGCCCAGCAACCTGGGATCTCTGAGCAGCAAAGGGGAGAACGAGCCAGAAGATCCATGAAAGGTTCCTGTGCTGGACTCCTAGTGTGACAGCCCCTCAGGTCATCACTCTGAGGCTCTGGGCCTCCGTCCGACTAGGCTCTAGCAGACCCACGTCTCAGAAGGTGAGAGCTGGGCTGGGCTTCAGAGCCAGGGGGCCAGGTCCGCTAGACGAGGACCTTATTTGAGCTCCTGGGGTGGAGGAGCAGAGTGGTAAGATGAAGACTGACCACCCCTTACAGACAGGGCTGCCAGCTGGCAAAGGACAGAGAGACCCTAGCTCCGACCAGGTCAAAAACCCAGAGCAGCCCACTGAGGAGAAACCGTGAAGACTCCAAGAAGAGAGACAAGATACAGCGGCAGAGCATGCTCAGGCACTGAGCAGGAGCTGGGGCACACAGAGTCAGCACACAGAGCCAGCACACAGAGTGGGGTTGTGGCTCTCAACTCTCAGCAATAAAGAGGAGTTTGGGGAACCGAAACTCTGTCTGGTGGGTCTTCATTTCCCTTGCAAATTCCATTCAAAAGCCACAGGACCAGAAGCCGATTGCTCTCCACCCCCACCCAGTACCTGTCCCGCATTCTTTCTCGGTGACTCGTGGAAGGGAGGGAGGGAGGGAGGGAGAAAGGGAGGGACTCTGCAACTCTGCAGCCTCTCCCAGCTCGAGTTGCTCAGAGATAGCCCTGTCCTGCGCCACGGTTTGCGCTCACCTGCCCACCCCACCTGTCTTGTGTGAGCCGGGACCTGGTTTCAGCCCCGCCTACCGCCCTCATTGGGGAAGGGACTTGGGTCGCCATAGGGAGGGGCCACGTAGATTTAAATGCCTGTGGCGCGGGGCTCCCTTGTGGAGGGAGCAGAGAGACCGAGGACGAAGGCAGCGCTGCGCCGGCCTTGTCGCAACAGGTGGGGAAAGAAGGGCAGGTTGGAAAAATGAAACTGAAACACCCGTGGGAGCCAGAGGCCAGTGGCCCCAGGCGGACTTAGTGAGGGACCCGGGGGTCCGGTGTTCTGGGCCCCCGTTCACTACCCTGGGCAGTCTGAGCTCAGGGATGGAGGTGGGAAGCCCCCTACCCCAGAGCCTTGTGGTGGGTGGGGAAACTGAGGCCCCTGCGAGGCTGCTGTGCTGTGCACACGTGGGTGGTGTCTAGTGGTTTCCAGCAGGTTATGTGGTGTGTTGTTTGGCCCTGCATATGGGATACTCCTTGTCCTCCTCCTCGCAAGAAATGGTGAGAAATCTTAATGACAAGCATTTGGGCTGACAGTCCTGATTAGGCTAGGGAGGCATTGCTAATCCAAGGAGGAGCTACCAGCTGTCCGGGGTGAGCAGCCACGGGGATGGCCCCTTGAGTGGCAGGCATCAGGACCCTTGGGAAGAAGAGGAAAGGGAGGGGGATCGAGCCTCTACCCCCGACTTGCTTAGCAAGCCAGTCTCGCACAGGGTCCTTGACTTGTGTCTTTTGGGGCAAGGTGCAGTTGATAATCTGCTCATGGTGGGGCAGAAGCCAAGTTTTCGCTCTTCACGTGCTCTGGGCTGTCTGCCTGGCCTCCTGGTTCTGGTCTGCCCGATCGCAGTACAGCAGCATTAACAGCGAGCCCTTGTACCTCTTCTTGTCCCAGCTTGGGGTGAAGGGCTCACCCTTCAGTGTGGTGACAGATGGTGTCGATACCAAGGGATGCTGACTCTCTTTCCTTTTGGCCTGTGGTAGCCTCTAGGGTGGCAGGGGGGGACACCCTGTCTCATAGATCTCCTTGCCAGGGCAGTGTAAGCTGTCTGCCTTTCTCAGCTCCTTCAGGCCTTAACTTATGCTGCTGTCCCACACCTGGACCTTTATCGATACTACTTGTGTTCCTGCCCTCCTTGATGGAACTCTATATACCCCTCAGGCACCCTGAATTTTATTATTTATTTATTTATTTATTTATTTATTTTGGTTTTTTGAGAGAGGGTTTCTCTGTATAGACTTAGCTGTCCTGGACTCACTTTTGTAGTCTAGGCTGGCCTCGAACTCACAGAGATCCACCTGCCTCTTCCTCCCGAATGCTGAGATTAAAGGCGTGCGCCACCATGCCTGGCGCAACACCCTGAATTTTTGACCCATGTGTCTGGTCATCTTCTCAGGCAACTGCTGCAGATGCCGAATGTCTGCTCCTCTACCCTCTAGGGAAGAGGCAGGGCCTGGGGAGAGTCTTCCCAGGCCCAAGGTCACCCACAAGCCAACAGGGAGTGGCTGCCTCTCGCACACCAGAACCCAGTCTCTCACCCCACCCCTTCCCCAGGGTCCCCTGCTCTCTGGATCTTTGTCAGTGGCTTTCCACCCTCAATCTCCTCTTTGTTCAGGGAACTTGAGTAGCTTGCTTAAGTTTGTGTTGACTTCTCACTCAGGCCTTGCCTTTCTGTAAAAAGCATGCTTGTCAGGGCTGGCTGTCCGTGTCCACATCAGGAGTTACTCAAGATCACGCCCTTATGGTGTGGTCCCAATGATAGTCCCAAGGCTATGTTCCACCTCTTTTGGGCAGTGAACTACTTGTCCCGGATCCTCACCCTCATCCAGCCCATGTCAAGGGACACCAATCTCTCCCACCGTAGGGTCTCTCTCCTGTGCTCTGCTCTGTCCTGGGCAACATCATGCATGGTCGTTCCCCGCCCCCCAGCCCCTCCGAGCTCAGAGCTTTGTAGGTGGGCACCAAAGGCACCAAAGCAATGTTGGGAGCAGAGTCTGGAATGAGTCATTAGAGGTGGTCTTGGGATATTGTCATGGAGAAGGCAGTTGGTGGAAAAGGCTGGTCTGCCATGCTGTCTAACTTGTCCCTGAAAATGGACAAGTCTGGGCAGCCCTGGGTCTACCAGAGTCACACTGTGCTGCCTTAAAACCAATCTCTAAAATGCCACTGGGTACCTACTTGAGGAAGTGCAAGAGGACTGAGGGATGGACCTGGTCCTGTGATGGTGGCTCCCAGGTCATACGAGGCATGTGTTACCTCTTCCAGTCATCTAGAGAAACTACCATTGACTCAATACACACTGTGGGCTGGGTCACTGGGCCAGGGGCAGCTCCACCGCCCACAGTCTCCTCTTTAGCCAGAGGAGCTGTATGCTCTCATCTACTGTCAGCATGGTGTAGTGGCGCCTCTCCCCCTGCCAGGCAGGTCTGCCCTCACAGTGTTGCTCTTTCTATGGGCCCTGGAACTCACTCTCCCAGTGTGCAGGCTACTGCTCCCAGGCCTTGGTTCCTGGGCCTGAGTTGCTCTCCTGGGACCCAGCACTATGGGAAATCAATGTTTTAGAATAGAAACATTGTGTCCTAGAGATGGTGTCCAGACTGCAGGGTGTCTGTCACCTGGGAGCAGAAGCCTACTTGTGCCTTTAAGCAGTTGTCTCTACACCCCCCCTCTGCCAGCCACTTCTGTTAGGCAGTGAGAGGGGCCCTGGCCAGTTTCATTGACCTCTTAGCCTTCCCGCAGTGGACACCTCATCCTCCGTGGCCATGGAACTCCTTAGTTTGTGCTTCCTAATGACATGAGTCAACCATAAGACAGTCCTGTGGCTCCACCAAGCTGACACAGGACCCCAGTAACCCTCAGGCTCTAGGATCTGTTGAGTGTTCCTAGGGTCCAAGTCACTGTCAAAGCATGGGCAGTGAGTGGCTGACCAGAGCGTTCTTCCAGAAGGGCTGGTCTTCTTTGCTCTCTTCTTTGTACTTGTTTCATCTGAGGTCCGTTCTTGCCCAGGAGTTGGAGGCTGGGTTAAAACCATATGGACTATCTATGCCCACCTCAGTTCTGAATAATGACATGGAGATTTTTTTTTATTTACTTATAATAGCTTTAGGCCTTAGCTTACACTTGTTCTCAACTAGCTGTTATTACCTATGTTGACCCACTTATATTAGCCTATGTTCTGCCACGTGGCTTGTTACCTCTTCTCGGTTTCATATGTCTAACTTCCTCGGTGCCTGGCTTTCCTAGAGTTCCTATCTCTGCCGGAAGTCCTGCCTCCCTTTCCTGCCTTTGCTATAGGCAGGCCAGCTCTTTAACTGACCAATCAGAAGGTGATGGAGAACAGTGTTTAGAAAATACCGAGTCAGGAGATACTTAATAAAAATGACAATACCAAAGTCTGGTCCATACTCAACTAACTCTGGGTACAGAAATCAGCATCTGAATAATAAAAGGGCAATCTTTAACACAGTGCATAAAGGGATCACCCCAACACTGGGTGGCACCTGCACCCCAGGCACTGGATTTGGGCTCTTGTTCACACATGTGCCTGTCAATAGCCCCTTCACCTGTTCCAGGGATACCTGCTCTACAACTTCTTTTTTGAACTCTGTGTGGCTGGGCCCATTTGGCTGCCCCTCCTTGGGTCTTTCAGACAGACAGTCATCAGCACCTGGACTCTGCTGTTGTGTTTTGGGGGCCCCTACTGCTTCCTTCCTAAGGATAGGCTCAGCTGGGGAGCCTTGGGATCAGTCCGTGCCACTAGCAAACTACCCTTCCTTAGAGAGTCACAGGCTGGTAGTGGTTTATACTTCCTAGGGTCCTTGTCAGTGTGTTCTGTCTGTCCTCTTGTTCTGGGAAATCCCTTCCCTGGCCAACTTGGTCCGGCCCCTATCACCCACCTCTTGGATTGGTTCCTGACCTCCTTTTGGTCCCCTAGGTTGAGTTGTAGGAGACAAGAGGCATTGGTCCCTGCAGGGAAGCAGGCTGACCGAGGAGGAACATCCAAAAGGGCATCAAGGACATCTATGACTTTGAGTTTGGGTGTATTACCACCAAATCATTCATCCTAAGTCAGAGCCCCCACACCCTGACTTGGGACTCATCCTTGGCAAAGGGTTTTGCTTCATGTTGAAGTTTACTATTTTGGTTTGGGGGCCCCTAACAATGGAGCTGCCTCCTCTCACAGCTGCCCAGCTGGGCACTCCTGGTGTTTAGTGACCTTATCCCGGCCATCTTGTGTCTTTGGTGGCCCTGATACTGGCACCTTGGGCTCTGCCTGTTCTGCTGCAGGTTGGTGGTGGACTCTTCTAGCCCTGTCCAGGTGCCTGCCTGGTTGTAAGCCTGAGGCCTGAGGCTCTGAGCAGCAGGATGGCGGTAGGGTACCCCAGAAGGCTCAGGACCAGTCTGAGGGAGGGAATGAAGAATGACATTTTGTCAAAGCTATGGCTGGAATGCCATCTCAATGGTATCTCCGAGAGCCATAACTTAATAGCTTGCAGAGTGTCCCCAAATCACGTCAAGGGGCTGAACCTGTCACGGGGCCCTTAGGTAGGGCAATTCTCAAAGAGTTTGGTGAGACCATCTGTTCAGAACCCTCTCTAAGCTGAACAGTATCTGTTCAAGCAAATCATGTGATCTCAAAGCCGGGCTTACCATCCACAATATAGGCTATGCCCCTGCCTTGGCCATGGCTGCCCAGCAAGCCAGCCTTGCTCCCAGTTATCTGCCCTCCACATTCTACATGTGGTGTGGACATTGGTGAGGAGCCTTAAAGGTGGCTGGTGATGGCATGGAGGGCTCCTGCGTACATGGTACAGAAGCCAGGGTTATAGGAGCAGGAGGTCTGGCTAAGAAGTGACAGGACGAGCTTTTGAGGTGCCATAGCAAAACCATGAGGACTTTGGTGCATGTGAGGTGGACCAGTGGACAGCCAGCATGCAGCTGTACCCACTGAGGTACCTTTAAGAAAACCCTGGCTGGGTGCAATGCCTTTAACCCAAACACTCGGGAGGCAGAGGCAGATGGCTGGGCTACAGAATGAATTCCAGGATACCCAGAACTACACAGAAAAGCCCTGTCTCAAAACAAAACAAAACAAAACAAAAAACAAACAAACACAACAAAACAAGCAAGAGGAGGGAGGGGAAGAAAGAAAGAAAGGAATGTAAGGGTGAGTTTGAAGTCTAAGGGCACTAAGGGCACTAGGTGATCTGTATACAGGACACAGAAGAGGATGTGACTTCAGGACTGGCTGGCTCAAGCTGCAGGTTGAGAGATCTGGAGACAGGCCAAGAATCTCTTGATTCATTGGGCACACAGATTCAAAGTCTGCCTGCTAAGTTCCATAGTACAAATGTGTGTTGTGGAGGGGTAGGCCAACACCTCCCAGCGTGCATGCAAGGAGCAGCCTGGATGAACTCCTGAGTAGAGAGAACATTCTAGCAATGCTGAGGCTGTGGGCTAAGAGAAGACACAGTATGCAGGCTCAGTTTACAGGGTGGTTTCCTTCTTCCTGAGCAAGCCTGCCGCCCATCTTCTAGAGATACCAGGTGCGCTGGATCCCAGCCAGCAGGCCTCAGGATGATCTCATCGTAGTTATATTCACTGAGATCCTGTTTCCAAATAAGGTCACAGTCATGGCCTACATGTTATGAATCTGAGTTGCCTTTCTGGGCAATGGATTCAGCTCAGCTAAAAGGTCCCAAGCCTTGGCAGAGGCTTAGAGGCCTGGATCCAGGTGACCCAGGACACAGGCAGGCATAAAGGCCCAACACACACCTTCTAAGACTAAGGCAGGACTGGAGGAGAGGGGGGCTCAGGAGAGCCCCAAGCTCTATGCACTGGAATCCTGGAGGCCAGGAGTAGAGGGCAGATATACTCCACAAGGAGTCCTAAGAGGCCTCAGGACCTTGTGCGTTGTTAAGAATACTATGCCAGAAATGTGGACAAACATGTCTGTGTCTTTCTACACTGTCAGAATATATCGAATGACAGCAAGTTCCCAAGGTTCGGTAGTTTCAAAATTTAAGAGTTTACATATACTCCCACCTACTCTGGTAATCCAGCCCAAGGTGAAGACAAATTCATTGGTCCCAATCTTAATTACTAAAACAACTTTTATCACCTACCCCACACAGTGCACAGTAGATCTCTTTGTGTGCTTCTATGTCTGTAGGTGGTTTAGAGACTGAATACAAGTTAAAGAGGCTGCGGTGGGATTCAGAGAACATCCTCAGAGCTCAAGAAGCTGCACTGTTAGGACAACAAGTGAGACCAGTGGCGGGAGGGAGCTTCTGTAGTCAGGGTGTGAGAACAAAGCTGTAGGAGTCCAAGAACAGGAAATGGTCCAGGTCCAGAGGGACAAAAAGATGAAGGAGTGCGGGGTCAGGATCAACTGCAGAGGACAGAGTCAAGCTAAAGGTGCAACGATGGTTGGGGAATCCTTCGGTTACTTGTCATTGATGCACACAACAGGTATAAGGGGATATAAGGCCAGGCCATTGAAATGTTAGGTGTCCCTCACTTTAATGGGACCCAGGAGAGGGACCCTTTTCTCAGACTGGTGTGTCTGGTTAAGTTCTTGGATCTGGTTTCCCTGAGATGGCTTTAACACACCCACATGCACCTATAGTCTCAGTTCACCCTGGTAAATGTATAAGGTGGCTTCCTTTCGACTCCCCGGAATAAGTCATTTCAGTCAGTGTTGTGGCTGCTGCCTGACAGGCGGTGCTGTTTGCAGATCCACCCAGGGCCTGCGGTATACATCCCTCAAAATGGCAAAAGCCAAGTTGTCGAATGGCGTCTTCTCCTTCTCTAGGCCTGAAAAACAAAACAAAACAAAACACTGTTTTGTACAATATAGTGTAACTTAAAGTAGAGCACAGCGGGCCGAGAGTTCCAGGACAACCAGAACTATTATACAAAGAAATCTTGTCTTGAAAAAAAAAAAAAATCAAACAACAACAAAATACCCAACAACTGTGCCCATGCTGTCTCTTGCATTGTCTAAGTTTTGGGAGGCAGCCTGCCTTTAAAGGGGTATTTTTAAATTATTAATTATACAGTAGTCTTCCCCCATGTGTGCCTGCCCGCCAGAAGAGGGCACCAGATCTCATTATAGATGGTTGTGAGCCACTGTGTGGTTGCTGGGAATTGAACTCAGGACCTTTATAAGAACAGACAGTGCTCTTAGCCTCTGGGGGGGTAATTTTGAACAGGGTTTCTCTGTGTAACAGATGTGGCCGTCCTGGAACTCCATCTGTAGACCAGGCTGGTCTTGACCTCACAGAGATCCACCTGCCTCTGCCTCCTGAGTGCTGGGATTAAAAGCGTGTGCCACTAGGGCAACCTGTCTTAATCCATCTTGAAGGGACTTGCAGAACAGGGCTTTCTCCCCCAACAATGAGGTCCATTCATGCCTTTGGAGGGCCCTTGGCTACCATGAACTTCTGTGGTAGCTCAGGGGACCTCCTGTCCTCACATCTGGGTGTGGATTCAGAACTCACTCAGCTTAGAAGGACTTGTGTCTGACCCCTCCCCCACCTACCCAACCCCCAACCCCCGTGATCTTATCTTTCTCACATGCCCAGCCACTGAGGGTCCCTGACTGAGTCTTTCTGTTCCCTGCAGGACACAAGTGGACCTTAAGCCAGTTCTGTGCTTCCAGTTGTCCACGATGAACGGCCAGGCCCCTCCTCGTGACGCCGTGATTGCCAATGGCACTGAGCAGTCAATTGTTCCTAAAATCAGGAAGCACCAGTTGGGAGCCAGCACTCTTTCCAGGCCCCAAGCAGAGGCTGCCCCGCCTACCATTGCCAGAAGTATTGCTGGAGTGTATGTGGAGGCCTCAGGGCAGACCCAGAGTTTCTTTGCTGCTATGAAGCAAGGCCTACTGCCCACCGGGCTCGGGTTGGCTTTGCTTGAGGCCCAGGCAGCCACTGGGGGCCTTGTGGACCTTGACCAGGGCGAGCTGCTTCCTGTGTCTGAAGCCCTAAGGCGGGGTCTGGTGGGACTGGAGCTAAAGGAGAAATTGTTGGCCGCTGAGCGTGCAGTTACTGGCTATCCTGACCCCTATGGGGATGGAAAGCTAGCCCTTTTCCAGGCTATCAGGAAGGAAGTTGTTGACAGGACCCTGGGGCAGAGATGGCTAGAGGTCCAACTAGCTACTGGGGGGCTGGTGGATCCAACTCAGGGTGTGCGAGTGGCTCCAGAGCTAGCCTGCCAGCAGGGCCTTCTGGATAAGAAGACGTGGCTCAGCCTGGTGGAGTCCGAGCCCAGCATGGGTGTTCCAGGTTTTGTTGACCCCAACACGCTGGAGCAGCTGCCGTACGGCACGCTGTTGGGTAGGTGTGTGCAAGACCCCAGCTCAGGGCTGCCTCTATTGCCCTTGAAGATCACCTTCCACACCCTGGGTGGAGCAGCCAGTGCAAGTATGCTGCTAGAGGCTGGAGTCCTGGATGAGGAGACAGTCCGAGGCCTGCAGGAGGGCACGCTGGTGGTGTCGGATGTGGGTGCACATCCCGAGGTGCAACGCTATCTGGAGGGTGTTGGAGGGTTGGCAGGGGTTGTCTTGTTGCCCAGGGGTCACAAGAAGAGCTTTTACCAGGCTACAGTAGAACACTTGCTTTCAAAGGGCATTGCACTACAACTCTTAGAGGCCCAGGCTGCCACCCGCACCCTCGTGCACCCAGTCACAGGCCAGCGTCTCTGGGTGGAAGAGGCAGTCAAGGCAGGGCTGGTTGGCCCAGAACTTCATGAGCAGCTCCTGGTTGCAGAACAGGCAGTGACTGGGTATTATGACCCCTTCAGCAGCTCCCGCGTCCCCCTTTTTCAGGCTATGAAGAAGGAGCTTGTGGACCAGCCGCTGGCTCTGCGCCTCCTGGATGCCCAGCTGGCCACAGGTGGCCTCATATGCCCAGCCCGTAAATTCCGGCTGCCCTTGGAGGCTGCCCTGCGCTTTGGCTGCCTGGACGAAGAGACTCAGCAACATCTCTCTCAGACAACGGGCTTTTTAGATCCCACCACACATGACAGTCTTCGCTATGAACAGCTGCTGGCTAGCTCTGTCACTGACCCAGAGACAGGGCTTGCTTTCCTGCCTCTCCCTGGGATATCCCATGCAAATGAACCCCAGGGACCCACATTTATTGATCACTGTACTCGGCAGGTCTTGAGCAAGGCCACAACCTCCATCTCTGTAGGGAAGTACCGGGGCCGGCCTGTATCCCTCTGGGAACTGCTCTTTTCTGAAGCAGTGCCCGTAAAGCAGAGGGCAGTGCTTGCCCAGCAGCACCAGAAAGGAGCCCTGTCGGTAGAGGAGCTGGCAGCTGAGCTGAAGACCATTGTAGAGCAGGCTGCAACCACTGCCAAAGTCACTTTTGCTGGGTTGAGGGACACTGTGACACCAGGAGAATTGTTGAAGGCCGAGATAATTAACCAGGACCTGTTTGAGCAGCTGGAACGTGGGCAGACCTCAGCCCAAGATGTGGGCAGCCTGGATTCGGTGCAGAGGTATCTGCAGGGCACGGGTTGCATTGCAGGCCTACTGCTGCCTGACTCCCAGGAACGCCTCAGCATCTATGAGGCCCGCAGCAAGGGGCTCCTCAGGCCCGGTACTGCCCTGATCTTGCTTGAGGCCCAGGCTGCCACAGGCTTTATCATTGACCCAAAAGAGAACAAGAGATACTCTGTGGAGGAAGCACTGAGGGCTGGTGTCATTGGGCCTGATGTGTATGAAAAACTGCTTTCTGCAGAACGTGCTGTCACTGGCTACACGGACCCTTACTCTGGGGAGCAGATCTCACTCTTCCAGGCCATGCAGAGGGACCTCATTGTCAGGGACCATGGCATCCGCCTGCTAGAGGCCCAGATTGCCACGGGTGGTGTCATTGACCCTGTACACAGCCACCGTGTGCCCGTGGACGTGGCCTACCAACGTGGCTACTTTGACCAGATGTTGAACTCCATCCTGTTGGACCCATCTGATGACACCAAGGGTTTCTTTGACCCCAACACACATGAAAATCTTACCTACCTGCAGCTTCTGGAGCGCTGTATGCATGACCCTGAGACAGACCTGCACCTCCTGCCTCTTAGTGGTACACGACCCCAGCTGGTAGATAGCTCCACTCGGCAGGCCTTCCAGAATCTACTGCTCTCCGTGAAATATGGACGGTTCCAAGGGCAGAGAGTTTCTGCGTGGGAGCTGATTAACTCAGAATACTTCAAAGAGGACTGGAGGAGGCAGCTACTGCAGCGTTACCGGCAGCGCAAGGTCACACTGGAGCAGGTCACTCAGCTGCTGGAGAAAGAGATGAGGAGGTGGGCAGACATCACATTGCCCGCACTACAGGGCTGTGTCACTGCCTACCAGCTCCTAGAGGCCCGCATCATCAACCAGGAGCTCCTGGACCAGGTGCTGATGGGGACCATCAGCCCAGATGCCCTCCTTCACCTGGATGATGTTCACAGGTACCTTCAGGGCTCAGGCACTGTAGGCGGTGTGCTGTTACAGCCCTCCAAACAGCAAATCAGTCTCTACCAGGCCATGAAGCAGAAGCTGCTGGCACCTAGTGTGGCCCTGGCTTTGTTGGAGGCCCAGGCAGCCACTGGAGCCATCACAGACCCCTGTAGTTTGGAGACCCTGTCAGTAGATGAAGCTGTGTGCAGGGGACTGGTGGGGGCGGAAGTATATGGCAAGCTGAAACGAGCAGAACATTCTATCACTGGCTACAGAGACCCTTTTACTGGAGAAAAAGTGTCCCTGTTCAGGGCCATGAAGAAGGGCCTTGTCCCTATGGAGCAGGCAACCCGCCTACTAGAGGCCCAGGTGTCCACAGGAGGGGTCATTGATCCCACATCTCACATCCACCTCCCCATGCCTGTGGCAGTCCAGCGTGGCTGCATTGATCAAGAGATGGAAGTGGCCTTGTCCAGCTCTCCCGAGACCTTTCCCACACCCGATGGCCGGGGACACACCAGCTATGCCCAGCTTCTAGGGCAGTGTCTCCAGGACAAAGCCTCTGGCCTTCACCTCCTGCCCCTGACAGAAGATGCTCCTGCTCTCCCTACTGACACACAGGTCCAGGAGACCTTGAAAGCATCAGCTGGCACCGAAGATGGTTTGTCCCTCTGGGATTTGCTCACCTCCTGCTACTTTACTGAGGAGCAGCGCAGGGGCTTCCTTGAGGACGTGAGGGTTGGGAAGACGTCTGTGCCACAGCTACAGGACACTGTGCGCAGCTGGGTGAACACAGCAAAGCTCCTGGCCCGCATCACTGTGCCAGGCCCACGGGGTGAGGTCCCTGCCATTTGGCTAAGAGATGCTGGTATTATCACCCAAGAAACACTGGAAGCCCTGACGCAGGGCGTGCAGTCACCTACTGAGGTAGCCGAACAGCCTGCTCTGAAAGCCTGCCTCTGGGGTACAGGCTGTGTGGCTGGTGTGCTGCTGCAGCCTTCAGGGACCAAGATGACCATTGCCCAGGCTGTTAGAGATGGCCTCCTACCCACAGGACTGGGTCAGCAGCTGCTGGAGGCCCAGGTGGCTTCTGGCTTCCTTGTCAATCCACTAACTAACCAGAGACTGTCAGTGGAGGGTGCAGTGAAGGCCGGCCTGGTGGGCAGGGAGCTGAGCGAACAGCTTAAGCAAGTGGAAAGGGCTGTGACAGGATATTCAGACCCTTACTCGGGAGGCTCCCTTTCTCTATGGCAGGCCATGGAAAAGGGGCTTGTACCTCAGAGTGAGGCTTTTCCTCTCCTGCAAGTCCAGCTGGCCACAGGGGGCATTGTGGATCCTGCTCATGGAGTGCACCTGCCCCAGGCAGTGGCCTGCAAGCTCGGTCTCCTGGACGAGCGGACAAACCAGCTGCTGACTGCCACTGAGAAGGAAAACAAGCTCTTTTTTGACCCCAACTCCCGTGAGAAAGTGACATACCAGCAGCTCAGGGAATGCTGTGTGCTGGATGCTGCCACTGGCCTGTGGCTGCTGCCCCTGCCTCAGAACACCGTGCTCGAGGTGGACGACCACACTGCAGTGGCACTGAGGGCTATGAAGGTGCCCATCAGTATGGGGAGGTTCCAAGGGCACAGCGTGTCACTCTGGGACCTGCTACACTCTGAGTATGTAGGAGCTGAAAAGCGGAGGGAGCTGGTGGCACTTTGTTGCTCCGGGAGGGCTGCTGCTCTGCGGCAGGTCATCAGTATGGTCACCACCCTGGTGGAGGCTGCAGAGAAGCAGCCCCCACAGGCTACCTTCAGAGGGCTGCGGAAGCAAGTGTCAGCTAGGGACTTGTTTAGGTCCCAGCTGATTAATAAGCAGACACTGGACGAGCTAAATGAGGGAAAGAGGACAGTCCAGGAAGTGACGGAGATGGACAGCGTGAAGAGGTTCCTGGAAGGAGGCAACTTCATCGCTGGGGTTCTTATTCAGGGTACGAAAGAGAAGATGAGTATCCCGGAGGCCTTGAGGAGACACATTCTGAGGCCAGGCACAGCCCTGGTGCTGCTGGAGGCTCAGGCAGCCACCGGGTTCATCATCGATCCTGTGGAGAACCGGAAGCTAACGGTAGAGCAGGCATTCCAGGCAGGAATGTTTGGCAAAGAAACCTACATGAAGCTGCTGTCTGCCGAGCGTGCTGTCACTGGCTATACGGACCCCTACACCGGGGAACAGATCTCTCTCTTTCAGGCCATGCAGAGGGACCTCATCGTCAGGGACCATGGCATCCGCCTGCTGGAAGCCCAGATTGCCACGGGCGGCATCATTGACCCTGTACACAGCCATCGTGTGCCCGTGGATGTGGCCTACCAGCGTGGCTACTTCGATGAGGAGATGAACCGCATCTTGGCTGACCCGAGCGATGACACTAAGGGCTTCTTCGACCCCAACACGCACGAGAACCTTACGTACCTGCAGCTGCTGGAGCGCTGCATCGAAGACCCCGAGACAGGCCTGTACATGTTGGAAATTGTAAAGCAGGGAGAGACCTGCACATACATTGATGAGGCCACGAGGCAAGCGCTGAGATCCAGAACTAGGAAAATGTACGTAGGGAAGTTTGCAGGCCAGACTGTGTCTGTGTGGGACCTGCTGTCTTCCCAATATTTCACAGAAGGAAGAAAAAGAAAGCTTTTGCAGGACTACAAAGCCCAGAATATAGGCCTAGAGAAACTTCTGGAGGTTATCACCGCTATCGTGGAAGAAACAGAGAAGCGAAACCAAAAATTCAAAGTGGCTGGCATCCACGGTGAAGTGACGGCTGCAGACCTGTTCAACTCTGGGGTCCTCGATAAGAAGATGCTGGATGCGCTCCACAGTGGGGAGAAGGACCTCTGCCAGCTGAACCACATAAAAAGCTACCTGAGAGGCAGCCGTTGCATTGCTGGGGTGACCAGACCCCTAACCCAGGAGGTACTGAGTCTCTATGAGGCCAGCTTGGAAGAACTGATCCCCGCAGGGTTTGCAGCTCAGTTGCTGGAGGCACAGGCTGCCACTGGGTACTTATTGGACCCCCACACCCACCAGAGCCTGGGTGTGGAAGAGGCCATAGCAGCTGGCCTGGTGGGCGAAGACCTGAGAGAAAGACTTGTGAGTGCAGAGAAGGCAGCAAAGGGATACAAAGACCCCAACACGGGAGAGACTATCCCACTGTTCCAAGCCATGGAGAGGAAGTTAATAAGAAAAGAGGAGGCACTGAGGCTGCTGGAGGTGCAGGTGGCCACAGGCGGGGTCATCGACCCCCTGCACCACCATAGACTACCTCTGGAGGTAGCTTGCAGGCGCGGTTGTCTGTGTGACGACGTGCTTGTGCTCATCGCTGATCAGAAACACATGAGGAAAAGATTTGTGGATCCCAACACACAAGAAAAGGTCACATACCAGGAGCTGCAGAACAGGTGCCAGAGGGAGGAGGAGTCAGGCTGGGCTCTGTTCCCGGTAGTCAAGGACAAAAAGGACATGGAGTATGTTGATGAGGCCACCAAAAGAGCCCTGAAGGCAGAACAGGTAGAAGTGACTGTGGGGAGGTACAGAGGCCAGAGGAGATCTGTGTGGGAGCTGCTGAACTCAGAGTATGTGTCACAGGAGAAGAAGATGGAACTAGTTAGGATATACAAAGGGGAAACAGACCGGGCACTGCAGAAAGTGGTCAAACTTATTCTACAAATGATTGCAGACAAAGAGGGGGAAAGCAGGCAACTATGGTTCCGGGGATTGCGGACACAAGTCACAGCACAGGAACTGCACAGCTCAGCTGTCATCACAAAACAGACTCTGGAGGACCTGGAGAAAGGCAAGACCACAGTGGATCAGATTGAAAAAAATGAAGATGTGAAGAGATACCTCCATGGGACCAGCTGTATAGGGGGCGTCCTGGTGCCTGTCCAGGGAGAGCCGGGCCGTCAGGAGAAGATGAGCATCTACCAGGCCATGTGGAAGGGCGTGCTGAGGCCTGGCACGGCCCTGGTGCTGCTGGAGGCTCAGGCAGCCACGGGCTTCATCGTCGACCCGGTGCACAACCGCAGGCTGTCCGTGGAGGAGGCCGTGGCCGCAGGCGTGGTGGGCGGCGAGATCCAGGAGAAGCTGCTGTCTGCCGAGCGTGCTGTCACTGGCTACACGGACCCCTACACTGGGGAGCAGATCTCTCTCTTCCAGGCCATGCAGAGGGACCTCATCGTCAAGGACCATGGCATTCGCCTTCTGGAGGCCCAGATTGCCACGGGTGGCGTCATCGATCCCATGCACAGCCACCGTGTGCCCGTGGACGTGGCCTACCAACGTGGCTACTTTGACGAGGAGATGAACAGCATTCTGGCAGACCCCAGCGACGACACCAAGGGCTTCTTTGACCCCAACACGCACGAGAACCTCACTTACCTTCAGCTGCTGCGTCGCTGTGTGAGGGACCCAGAGACTGGGTGCTACATGCTGCAGCTGGCAGAAAAGGGCTCCACAGTGTACCGCCTGAGTGACGAATTGAGGCGTGCCCTCCGGGAAACCCGTGTGACCCCAGGCACAGGAGACTTCCAGGGCCAGAGCATCTCCGTGTGGGAGCTTCTCTTCTACCGCGAGGTGCCTGAGAGCGTGCGCCAGGATCTGCTGCGTAGGTACCAGGCTGGTGGTCTGACCGTTCAGGAAGTGAGCACCACCCTCATCTCGCTGCTGTCCCGGGACAAGCCTGGGAGCCCAGGTGTAGATCCCCAAGCAGCCCTGGGTAAGGCCACCATGGAGGTGAAACTGGGTCACCTCCGGGGCCACAAGGTCCCTGTGTGGGACATCCTGACATCTAACTATGTGAGCAGGGACACGCGGCAGGAGCTGCTGGCGCAGTTCAGCTCTGGGGCACTGACTCTGCCCATGCTGACCCGCAGACTGACCACAATCATCGAGGAGGCCGAGGAGAGGCCGGAGTCCGCGGCAAAGCTCAGCGTCTCCTCGCTTACCCAACAGGAGTCTGGGGCCAGGAGCTCAGGGACCTCCCCAGACAAGGTCGAGGACAACAGTGACACTGCCAGGCAGCGTCAAGAGCAGGCTCTGCGTGCTGCCACCATACAGGTACACCGCGGGCAGTTCCGGGACCAGCCAGTTTCGGTGTGGAAAGTCCTGTTCTCCTCCTACCTGAGCGAGGGCCGCCGAGATGAGCTCCTTGCCCAGCACTTGGGCGGCACCCTGAGTCTAAGAGAGCTAATCTCCATCCTCACCCAAGTCATCGAGGAGACGGAAGAACGTCTCAGCAAGGTGTCTTTCCGGGGCCTGAGGCGCCAGGTGACTGCATCTGAGTTGCAGACCTCTGGCATCATAGACCCCGGGACCCTGCGGGAACTGGCCCAAGGGACCAAGACCCTGCAGCAGGTGACCGAGATGGACTCTGTCAGGCGCTACCTGGAGGGCACCAGCTGCATAGCGGGCGTCCTGGTGCCTGTCCAGGGAGAGCCGGGCCGTCAGGAGAAGATGAGCATCTACCAGGCCATGTGGAAGGGCGTGCTGAGGCCTGGCACGGCCCTGGTGCTGCTGGAGGCTCAGGCAGCCACGGGCTTCATCGTCGACCCGGTGCACAACCGCAGGCTGTCCGTGGAGGAGGCCGTGGCCGCAGGCGTGGTGGGCGGCGAGATCCAGGAGAAGCTGCTGTCTGCCGAGCGTGCTGTCACTGGCTACACGGACCCCTACACTGGGGAGCAGATCTCTCTCTTCCAGGCCATGCAGAGGGACCTCATCGTCAAGGACCATGGCATTCGCCTTCTGGAGGCCCAGATTGCCACGGGTGGCGTCATCGATCCCGTGCACAGCCACCGTGTGCCCGTGGACGTGGCCTACCAACGTGGCTACTTTGACGAGGAGATGAACAGCATTCTGGCAGACCCCAGCGACGACACCAAGGGCTTCTTTGACCCCAACACGCACGAGAACCTCACTTACCTTCAGCTGCTGCGTCGCTGTGTGAGGGACCCAGAGACTGGGTGCTACATGCTGCAGCTGGCAGAAAAGGGCTCCACAGTGTACCACCTGAGTGACGAATTGAGGCATGCCCTCCGGGAAACCCGTGTGACCCCAGGCACAGGAGACTTCCAGGGCCAGAGCATCTCCGTGTGGGAGCTTCTCTTCTACCGCGAGGTGCCTGAGAGCGTGCGCCAGGATCTGCTGCGTAGGTACCAGGCTGGTGGTCTGACCGTTCAGGAAGTGAGCACCACCCTCATCTCGCTGCTGTCCCGGGACAAGTCTGGGAGCCCAGGTGTAGATCCCCAAGCAGCCCTGGGTAAGGCCACCATGGAGGTGAAACTGGGTCACCTCCGGGGCCACAAGGTCCCTGTGTGGGACATCCTGACATCTAACTATGTGAGCAGGGACACGCGGCAGGAGCTGCTGGCGCAGTTCAGCTCTGGGGCACTGACTCTGCCCATGCTGACCCGCAGACTGACCACAATCATCGAGGAGGCCGAGGAGAGGCCGGAGTCCGCGGCAAAGCTCAGCGTCTCCTCGCTTACCCAACAGGAGTCTGGGGCCAGGAGCTCAGGGACCTCCCCAGACAAGGTCGAGGACAACAGTGACACTGCCAGGCAGCGTCAAGAGCAGGCTCTGCGTGCTGCCACCATGCAGGTACACCGCGGGCAGTTCCGGGACCAGCCAGTTTCGGTGTGGAAAGTCCTGTTCTCCTCCTACCTGAGCGAGGGCCGCCGAGATGAGCTCCTTGCCCAGCACTTGGCCGGCACCCTGAGTCTAAGAGAGCTAATCTCCATCCTCACCCAAGTCATCGAGGAGACGGAAGAACGTCTCAGCAAGGTGTCTTTCCGGGGCCTGAGGCGCCAGGTGACTGCATCTGAGTTGCAGACCTCTGGCATCATAGACCCCGGGACCCTGCGGGAACTGGCCCAAGGGACCAAGACCCTGCAGCAGGTGACCGAGATGGACTCTGTCAGGCGCTACCTGGAGGGCACCAGCTGCATAGCGGGCGTCCTGGTGCCTGTCCAGGGAGAGCCGGGCCGTCAGGAGAAGATGAGCATCTACCAGGCCATGTGGAAGGGCGTGCTGAGGCCTGGCACGGCCCTGGTGCTGCTGGAGGCTCAGGCAGCCACGGGCTTCATCGTCGACCCGGTGCACAACCGCAGGCTGTCCGTGGAGGAGGCCGTGGCCGCAGGCGTGGTGGGCGGCGAGATCCAGGAGAAGCTGCTGTCTGCCGAGCGTGCTGTCACTGGCTACACGGACCCCTACACTGGGGAGCAGATCTCTCTCTTCCAGGCCATGCAGAGGGACCTCATCGTCAAGGACCATGGCATTCGCCTTCTGGAGGCCCAGATTGCCACGGGTGGCGTCATCGATCCCGTGCACAGCCACCGTGTGCCCGTGGACGTGGCCTACCAACGTGGCTACTTTGACGAGGAGATGAACAGCATTCTGGCAGACCCCAGCGACGACACCAAGGGCTTCTTTGACCCCAACACGCACGAGAACCTCACTTACCTTCAGCTGCTGCGTCGCTGTGTGAGGGACCCAGAGACTGGGTGCTACATGCTGCAGCTGGCAGAAAAGGGCTCCACAGTGTACCACCTGAGTGACGAATTGAGGCGTGCCCTCCGGAAACCCGTGTGACCCAGGCACAGGAGACTTCCAGGGCCAGAGCATCTCCGTGTGGGAGCTTCTCTTCTACCGCGAGGTGCCTGAGAGCGTGCGCCAGGATCTGCTGCGTAGGTACCAGGCTGGTGGTCTGACCGTTCAGGAAGTGAGCACCACCCTCATCTCGCTGCTGTCCCGGGACAAGCCTGGGAGCCCAGGTGTAGATCCCCAAGCAGCCCTGGGTAAGGCCACCATGGAGGTGAAACTGGGTCACCTCCGGGGCCACAAGGTCCCTGTGTGGGACATCCTGACATCTAACTATGTGAGCAGGGACACGCGGCAGGAGCTGCTGGCGCAGCTCAGCTCTGGGGCACTGACTCTGCCCATGCTGACCCGCAGACTGACCACAATCATCGAGGAGGCCGAGGAGAGGCCGGAGTCCGCGGCAAAGCTCAGCGTCTCCTCGCTTACCCAACAGGAGTCTGGGGCCAGGAGCTCAGGGACCTCCCCAGACAAGGTCGAGGACAACAGTGACACTGCCAGGCAGCGTCAAGAGCAGGCTCTGCGTGCTGCCACCATGCAGGTACACCGCGGGCAGTTCCGGGACCAGCCAGTTTCGGTGTGGAAAGTCCTGTTCTCCTCCTACCTGAGCGAGGGCCGCCGAGATGAGCTCCTTGCCCAGCACTTGGCCGGCACCCTGAGTCTAAGAGAGCTAATCTCCATCCTCACCCAAGTCATCGAGGAGACGGAAGAACGTCTCAGCAAGGTGTCTTTCCGGGGCCTGAGGCGCCAGGTGACTGCATCTGAGTTGCAGACCTCTGGCATCATAGACCCCGGGACCCTGCGGGAACTGGCCCAAGGGACCAAGACCCTGCAGCAGGTGACCGAGATGGACTCTGTCAGGCGCTACCTGGAGGGCACCAGCTGCATAGCGGGCGTCCTGGTGCCTGTCCAGGGAGAGCCGGGCCGTCAGGAGAAGATGAGCATCTACCAGGCCATGTGGAAGGGCGTGCTGAGGCCTGGCACGGCCCTGGTGCTGCTGGAGGCTCAGGCAGCCACGGGCTTCATCGTCGACCCGGTGCACAACCGCAGGCTGTCCGTGGAGGAGGCCGTGGCCGCAGGCGTGGTGGGCGGCGAGATCCAGGAGAAGCTGCTGTCTGCCGAGCGTGCTGTCACTGGCTACACGGACCCCTACACTGGGGAGCAGATCTCTCTCTTCCAGGCCATGCAGAGGGACCTCATCGTCAAGGACCATGGCATTCGCCTTCTGGAGGCCCAGATTGCCACGGGTGGCGTCATCGATCCCGTGCACAGCCACCGTGTGCCCGTGGACGTGGCCTACCAACGTGGCTACTTTGACGAGGAGATGAACAGCATTCTGGCAGACCCCAGCGACGACACCAAGGGCTTCTTTGACCCCAACACGCACGAGAACCTCACTTACCTTCAGCTGCTGCGTCGCTGTGTGAGGGACCCAGAGACTGGGTGCTACATGCTGCAGCTGGCAGAAAAGGGCTCCACAGTGTACCGCCTGAGTGACGAATTGAGGCGTGCCCTCCGGGAAACCCGTGTGACCCCAGGCACAGGAGACTTCCAGGGCCAGAGCATCTCCGTGTGGGAGCTTCTCTTCTACCGCGAGGTGCCTGAGAGCGTGCGCCAGGATCTGCTGCGTAGGTACCAGGCTGGTGGTCTGACCGTTCAGGAAGTGAGCACCACCCTCATCTCGCTGCTGTCCCGGGACAAGCCTGGGAGCCCAGGTGTAGATCCCCAAGCAGCCCTGGGTAAGGCCACCATGGAGGTGAAACTGGGTCACCTCCGGGGCCACAAGGTCCCTGTGTGGGACATCCTGACATCTAACTATGTGAGCAGGGACACGCGGCAGGAGCTGCTGGCGCAGCTCAGCTCTGGGGCACTGACTCTGCCCATGCTGACCCGCAGACTGACCACAATCATCGAGGAGGCCGAGGAGAGGCCGGAGTCCGCGGCAAAGCTCAGCGTCTCCTCGCTTACCCAACAGGAGTCTGGGGCCAGGAGCTCAGGGACCTCCCCAGACAAGGTCGAGGACAACAGTGACACTGCCAGGCAGCGTCAAGAGCAGGCTCTGCGTGCTGCCACCATGCAGGTACACCGCGGGCAGTTCCGGGACCAGCCAGTTTCGGTGTGGAAAGTCCTGTTCTCCTCCTACCTGAGCGAGGGCCGCCGAGATGAGCTCCTTGCCCAGCACTTGGCCGGCACCCTGAGTCTAAGAGAGCTAATCTCCATCCTCACCCAAGTCATCGAGGAGACGGAAGAACGTCTCAGCAAGGTGTCTTTCCGGGGCCTGAGGCGCCAGGTGACTGCATCTGAGTTGCAGACCTCTGGCATCATAGACCCCGGGACCCTGCGGGAACTGGCCCAAGGGACCAAGACCCTGCAGCAGGTGACCGAGATGGACTCTGTCAGGCGCTACCTGGAGGGCACCAGCTGCATAGCGGGCGTCCTGGTGCCTGTCCAGGGAGAGCCGGGCCGTCAGGAGAAGATGAGCATCTACCAGGCCATGTGGAAGGGCGTGCTGAGGCCTGGCACGGCCCTGGTGCTGCTGGAGGCTCAGGCAGCCACGGGCTTCATCGTCGACCCGGTGCACAACCGCAGGCTGTCCGTGGAGGAGGCCGTGGCCGCAGGCGTGGTGGGCGGCGAGATCCAGGAGAAGCTGCTGTCTGCCGAGCGTGCTGTCACTGGCTACACGGACCCCTACACTGGGGAGCAGATCTCTCTCTTCCAGGCCATGCAGAGGGACCTCATCGTCAAGGACCATGGCATTCGCCTTCTGGAGGCCCAGATTGCCACGGGTGGCGTCATCGATCCCATGCACAGCCACCGTGTGCCCGTGGACGTGGCCTACCAACGTGGCTACTTTGACGAGGAGATGAACAGCATTCTGGCAGACCCCAGCGACGACACCAAGGGCTTCTTTGACCCCAACACGCACGAGAACCTCACTTACCTTCAGCTGCTGCGTCGCTGTGTGAGGGACCCAGAGACTGGGTGCTACATGCTGCAGCTGGCAGAAAAGGGCTCCACAGTGTACCGCCTGAGTGACGAATTGAGGCGTGCCCTCCGGGAAACCCGTGTGACCCCAGGCACAGGAGACTTCCAGGGCCAGAGCATCTCCGTGTGGGAGCTTCTCTTCTACCGCGAGGTGCCTGAGAGCGTGCGCCAGGATCTGCTGCGTAGGTACCAGGCTGGTGGTCTGACCGTTCAGGAAGTGAGCACCACCCTCATCTCGCTGCTGTCCCGGGACAAGCCTGGGAGCCCAGGTGTAGATCCCCAAGCAGCCCTGGGTAAGGCCACCATGGAGGTGAAACTGGGTCACCTCCGGGCCACAAGGTCCCTGTGTGGGACATCCTGACATCTAACTATGTGAGCAGGGACACGCGGCAGGAGCTGCTGGCGCAGCTCAGCTCTGGGGCACTGACTCTGCCCATGCTGACCCGCAGACTGACCACAATCATCGAGGAGGCCGAGGAGAGGCCGGAGTCCGCGGCAAAGCTCAGCGTCTCCTCGCTTACCCAACAGGAGTCTGGGGCCAGGAGCTCAGGGACCTCCCCAGACAAGGTCGAGGACAACAGTGACGCTGCCAGGCAGCGTCAAGAGCAGGCTCTGCGTGCTGCCACCATGCAGGTACACCGCGGGCAGTTCCGGGACCAGCCAGTTTCGGTGTGGAAAGTCCTATTCTCCTCCTACCTGAGCGAGGGCCGCCGAGATGAGCTCCTTGCCCAGCACTTGGCCGGCACCCTGAGTCTAAGAGAGCTAATCTCCATCCTCACCCAAGTCATCGAGGAGACGGAAAGAACGTCTCAGCAAGGTGTCTTTCCGGGGCCTGAGGCGCCAGGTGACTGCATCTGAGTTGCAGACCTCTGGCATCATAGACCCCGGGACCCTGCGGGAACTGGCCCAAGGGACCAAGACCCTGCAGCAGGTGACCGAGATGGACTCTGTCAGGCGCTACCTGGAGGGCACCAGCTGCATAGCGGGCGTCCTGGTGCCTGTCCAGGAGAGCCGGGCCGTCAGGAGAAGATGAGCATCTACCAGGCCATGTGGAAGGGCGTGCTGAGGCCTGGCACGGCCCTGGTGCTGCTGGAGGCTCAGGCAGCCACGGGCTTCATCGTCGACCCGGTGCACAACCGCAGGCTGTCCGTGGAGGAGGCCGTGGCCGCAGGCGTGGTGGGCGGCGAGATCCAGGAGAAGCTGCTGTCTGCCGAGCGTGCTGTCACTGGCTACACGGACCCCTACACTGGGGAGCAGATCTCTCTCTTCCAGGCCATGCAGAGGGACCTCATCGTCAAGGACCATGGCATTCGCCTTCTGGAGGCCCAGATTGCCACGGGTGGCGTCATCGATCCCATGCACAGCCACCGTGTGCCCGTGGACGTGGCCTACCAACGTGGCTACTTTGACGAGGAGATGAACAGCATTCTGGCAGACCCCAGCGACGACACCAAGGGCTTCTTTGACCCCAACACGCACGAGAACCTCACTTACCTTCAGCTGCTGCGTCGCTGTGTGAGGGACCCAGAGACTGGGTGCTACATGCTGCAGCTGGCAGAAAAGGGCTCCACAGTGTACCGCCTGAGTGACGAATTGAGGCGTGCCCTCCGGGAAACCCGTGTGACCCCAGGCACAGGAGACTTCCAGGGCCAGAGCATCTCCGTGTGGGAGCTTCTCTTCTACCGCGAGGTGCCTGAGAGCGTGCGCCAGGATCTGCTGCGTAGGTACCAGGCTGGTGGTCTGACCGTTCAGGAAGTGAGCACCACCCTCATCTCGCTGCTGTCCCGGGACAAGCCTGGGAGCCCAGGTGTAGATCCCCAAGCAGCCCTGGGTAAGGCCACCATGGAGGTGAAACTGGGTCACCTCCGGGGCCACAAGGTCCCTGTGTGGGACATCCTGACATCTAACTATGTGAGCAGGGACACGCGGCAGGAGCTGCTGGCGCAGCTCAGCTCTGGGGCACTGACTCTGCCCATGCTGACCCGCAGACTGACCACAATCATCGAGGAGGCCGAGGAGAGGCCGGAGTCCGCGGCAAAGCTCAGCGTCTCCTCGCTTACCCAACAGGAGTCTGGGGCCAGGAGCTCAGGGACCTCCCCAGACAAGGTCGAGGACAACAGTGACGCTGCCAGGCAGCGTCAAGAGCAGGCTCTGCGTGCTGCCACCATGCAGGTACACCGCGGGCAGTTCCGGGACCAGCCAGTTTCGGTGTGGAAAGTCCTATTCTCCTCCTACCTGAGCGAGGGCCGCCGAGATGAGCTCCTTGCCCAGCACTTGGCCGGCACCCTGAGTCTAAGAGAGCTAATCTCCATCCTCACCCAAGTCATCGAGGAGACGGAAGAACGTCTCAGCAAGGTGTCTTTCCGGGGCCTGAGGCGCCAGGTGACTGCATCTGAGTTGCAGACCTCTGGCATCATAGACCCCGGGACCCTGCGGGAACTGGCCCAAGGGCCCAAGACCCTGCAGCAGGTGACCGAGATGGACTCTGTCAGGCGCTACCTGGAGGGCACCAGCTGCATAGCGGGCGTCCTGGTGCCTGTCCAGGGAGAGCCGGGCCGTCAGGAGAAGATGAGCATCTACCAGGCCATGTGGAAGGGCGTGCTGAGGCCTGGCACGGCCCTGGTGCTGCTGGAGGCTCAGGCAGCCACGGGCTTCATCGTCGACCCGGTGCACAACCGCAGGCTGTCCGTGGAGGAGGCCGTGGCCGCAGGCGTGGTGGGCGGCGAGATCCAGGAGAAGCTGCTGTCTGCCGAGCGTGCTGTCACTGGCTACACGGACCCCTACACTGGGGAGCAGATCTCTCTCTTCCAGGCCATGCAGAGGGACCTCATCGTCAAGGACCATGGCATTCGCCTTCTGGAGGCCCAGATTGCCACGGGTGGCGTCATCGATCCCGTGCACAGCCACCGTGTGCCCGTGGACGTGGCCTACCAACGTGGCTACTTTGACGAGGAGATGAACAGCATTCTGGCAGACCCCAGCGACGACACCAAGGGCTTCTTTGACCCCAACACGCACGAGAACCTCACTTATCTACAGCTGTTGCAGAGAGCTACTGTTGATCCAGAGACTGGCTTGTTGTTTCTCTCTCTTTCTGAGTTTTGAATTGTTTTTTCTTTTGTTCCCAAGGTTTGTGGTAGGTTCCTCAGCATTTTTATCATCTTTGACGTTAGGATAGTTATAATCTCTTTTGTCTTCAGCATTTATTTTATTTTTTTTTTAATAATCATGCTTTGGTCGTTAGGTTATAGTCTTTTCTTCCTACTGTGCCCGTTTTTGTTATCTTCGTATGCTGGTATGTGCTCTTTGTCGTTTTTCCTCTGTAAATGTTTTACTTCTTATGACTATTTTCTGTTGTTTTAATGGGAACATGGGTTTGGAGGGCGCGGTCTTTTATTACAGGCTCTCATTGTAATCCAGAGAACACCACAATCACTCAGTGTGTAATCCACACTGGTCCCAAACCCACTAGCAATTTATTTTTTGTCTTCCAAGCCCTGGGATTGCATGTATGAGCTGTCGTGTTTGGCAAAAAATCTTCAGCATTCGGGCTGGAGAAGTGGCTCAACAGTTAAGAGCACTGGCTGCTCTTCTGGAAGACCTGGGATCCATTTCCACATGGCAGCTCACAAGTGTCTGTAGCTCCAGGTCCAGGGCATTCTAGCACCTTCACAAACACACATGTAGGCAAAACAACAATGCACATAAAATAAAAGTTAATAAACCTTTTAAAAAAATCTTCATTTTAAATCTATGGGCACTTTGCACATGATACCTTGATTTTCCCTCTGTACTTTAGTAAGACGTTGCTCATCCTTTCTCTGTATACCACTGAGACCTCCCAGCTGTGTGTTGTATTACAATTTTTAGTATATACATGGCTTTTGATAATAAATGGATTTTCTGCTTTTCTAGGGACTCGTTCTTACTCCTGTCACCTGTATTACATGCCTCCTTACTGTGTGCTGAGCATTGATCATCCGTTTGCTGTGCCCTTTGTGCAGTGCAGTCTTGTGGGTCACCCCCCCCCCGCAAGTAGGGACTAGCAACTGCCCTGGGAGATAATTTGCCAGGGCACATATGCCTGACATTCCTGTTACCTTGAATGATTTGAGGCTTTTCTGTTGTTTTATGGAGAAAATGGTTTCTTTTGACTCAGTGTTTGGAAGATTCAAGGGCACGGCTTTTCAGCTGGCAGAGTCCCTGAGTGGTGTAGGATACCCCACAAAAACTACAAGGACAAAACAACAGGTGCTGGTGAGATATTTCAGAGGTTAAGAGCACTTGGCTCTTTCAGAGGACCTGGGTTGGGTTAAACACATGATGACTCACAACCATCCATAACTCCTGTTCAAATTGGTTCAACATCCTCCTCCGGCCTCCAAGGGCACTAGAGACTCGGGTGGTGTACACACACACACACACACACACACACACACACACACACACACGCAAAACACTCATGGACATAAAATGAAATAAATCTAAAAAAAAAAAAAACCCCACCAAAGTTCATATTTTTTAATTTTAACTTTGTTTATGATTATCATTTTTGGATTTTATATCTTTACTTGCCTTTATTGTATGAATGTTTTGCCTTGCATGTATGTCTATTTGCCAAGTGTGTTCCTGGTTCCTGTGGAGATCAGAAGAAGGTATCAGATCACCTGGAACAGGAGGTACAGGCAGCTGTGAGCCATTGTGTAGGTACTGGGAATCAAACCTGGGTTCTCCAATGCTCTTAACTGTAGTGGAGATAAACTTGCTTTTGTTTTGATCCCATGTGTAGGATGGGGAGCAGACTTATGAGATAGCAGGTGATGTTTATCCACTAGAAGATGAACCACTTCATTGGAGGCGGGGGGGGGGGGGGGTGGGGGTGGGGTTCTTGGTTTTTGCCAGCTGAAAAACATGTTGGTACAGATGCTGAGAGGAGAGATATATATGAGCCCAAAACAGGAGGCTGGGCTTTTTGAGTCTTGGTATTGTTTGGCTGTTCATTGCTCCACTTTGAGATGCTCCTAGAGAGAACTTCTCCAGGGAAGGCTTCAAGGCTTTGGGCTCCAGGTGAGGCTCCGGGTTCTGGTTTGCTCCAGGTTCCAGCAGCAACTTTGGTGGAATTGCTGGTCTTCTGAAATGCTGCCAACTACGCCAGGGGAATCGTTCCCAGGAACTGACACCCAGAAGAGTTTGTTCTTGTTCTCCTTAGTCTCCTTTCCCTCCTGTTTAGGGTAGCTGGGTTGTAAGAGAGGGACATTTACTTAATAAGTTCATAATAAAGAATTGTTAAGGAAACTGAGCCAACAAGTGGCTCCCAAAATGGGGCCCAATCCCACGACCCTGGGATTAAGAGCTCTACTAACTGAGCTAGCCGAAACATTTCATTTCCATTCTGGCATTAAGACCTGGTGGGGGGAAGGCTGGAGAGATGTCTCAGTGGTTAAGAGCACCATCTGCTCTTCCAAAGGTCCTGAGTTCAATTTCCAGCAACCACATGGTGTCGCATAACCATCTATAATGAGATCTGATGCCCTCTTCTGGCCTGCAGGTATTTAAAAAAACAAACAAAAAAAAACAAAACAAAAGAAAAAACAAAAAACAAACAAACAAAAAAACCTGACAGGGATGATACTGCGGAGAATAGAAATCAACCATCCAGACCTCATCATGTTTTCTCTGTTCAACTAGTTTCCATTTTTCTTCACCCCCTTTTACCAAAGGTGCTTTTTGTTTTCCCAGCCCTTCAATTTCTTTCCACATTTTCTCCATCTGTTCAGTCAAGTCTGCAATTCTTTCCAAAATGATAGAATTTACTGACACTTCTGGTTTTCCTATCTTATTAGCCTTTCTTCTAATCCTTCTAAGAATGAAATACAATAAAAAAGACAAAGGAAAAAAAAAAACAGAAAATTCCCTCTAAGTTCAAAGCAGGAAAGATTTTTGCAACAGTAGTTGCGATTTTGCTGATACACTGAAATAGCATTTCTGTATCTTCAAAATCTTTCCTTGTACCATTAGAAGTTACAGAACCCATTGTGCCCCTCGGTGAGCGCCACTTGTTGGCTCGGTTTCCTTAGCCTCACCCCTAAAGCTCTTGTTTGAAGCTTCATTCACAAAATCTTAATCCTTAATGAAGATATTAAACAAAGGAACCAAACGGTCTGACATGTGGACAGAGGTTGCTGTTAAGCCGTGCTCCTAGGAGTGCCCCCAGAGTGCAATTAACCACTGATCTGGGCCAGGTATAGAGGGTAGGGCTGTGCCTGGGTCCCCTAACTTAGTCAGTAGTGTGGGTACCCACAGTGGCCTTGGCTGCCTCCTGCTGTTTAGAAGAACCTGCCCAGACTACCTGCAATGTCTCTGAACATAGTTTTCTCTGAGCTGATCCTATCTGTGCTGAACTTCCAAAATCCGGGAATTGCTCTACTACAGGCTGGTCTTTCTTTCTTTCCTTCTTTCACAACTTCAAAGGCAGTGATTTTAGCTTTTTTTTTCATTTGGTTTTGCTTTTCGAGACAGGATTTCGTTGTGTAGCCTTGGCTGTCTTGGACTCACTTTGTAGACCAGGCTGGCCTTGGACTGCCTGCCTCTCTGCCTTCTGAGCGCTAGGATTACAGGTGTGAGACACCACGCCCGGCATGTGATTTTAGCTCTTGCTTGTCTCTTTGAAGTTCTTCTCCACGTCTCAAATTGGAGAATTCTTTTTCTGTGTGATCTATAAATAATATAAATTTATATACTTCTATAAATATAATAGCACGTCTGGCTGATTGGCTCGTTGTTTTTGGTGGCACTGAGCAGTAAACCTAACATGTTATTTTAGATACTTCTAACCCTTGGGCCATCATCACTGCCATTTGTCAACCATGTTCTCTCTCCACACTCAATCATTCCAGCAGGCAAAATGTAGAGCCTTTTTATTGTTATTTATCTTGTATTGTTTTCATGACCTGAGCCTAAGCTGTGGGTGAACTGTGTGAAGTGTGGAGGATCTCTCCTCTAGCTAGGCTGCCTGGATACTGCGCCCCATACTCTGGGATCCAGAGTCACTCTTTTTAAAAAAATGTTTATTTATTTATTTATTATTAGGTATACAGTGCTCTGCCTGCATGTACACCTGCAAGCCAGAAGAGGGCATCAGATCACATTATAGATAGTTGTGAGCCACCGTGTGGTTGCTGGGAATTGAACTCTGGACCTTTGGAAGAGCAGGCAGTGCTCTTAACTACTGAGCCATCTCTCCAGCCCCACCCCCCCCCCCCCCCCCCCCCCCCCCCCCCCCCCCAGAGGCACTCTTGTGATCAGCCATTTAGATACCAGGACCTCTCCCCACCTTTTAATTTTCTATGCCGCCAGGAAATTCCATATTACTATGCTCAGAGTAAAGCAGCCAGAGAGAAAAGAGGAGAGAGGGTACTTGCCACACTGCTGTGGCCTACCAGGACCTGGTGCCTGAACCCTGTGTCCACAAAGGTAAAGATTCTGGAGGCTCTTAGGTCCTTAGAATGGCACCCCGTCTGACATCACAGAGTTGGGGAAGACAAGAGAAATGGAATTCATATTATATTCTAGATATAGTGGTTCTCAACCTTCATGCTGTGGTGACCCCCGACCACAGCATCCTTCCATTGCTGCTTCATGATGCAACTTTGATACTGTTATGAATTGTACTGTAGATATCTGATAGCAACCCTCAAAGGGGTCACGACCCAGAGGCTGAGAACTTGCAGAGGGATGAGTACGTTTCTCTCAGGACTTGAACTCAACCACAGCAGTGCTCAGACTCCACTATCCTCAGACCAAGACCATAGACACAGCAAAAGGGTAGCCAGGCAGACCCACCACCTTCCGAATTGCTCTTTGATCTGATGCTCCCATCCTGCCACCGCTGTGAGCATGCGGTTCCGATCCAGAGGGGTTAGGCTGTGGGAGCCCTGGGCTGAGGCACATTCCTTTACCTTGGCCAGCCATGGAGGGCTCAGGGATTACTACTGTGACTTGAAAAGTAACCACATGCCAGGTTCCAGTGACTGGCTGGAAACTTGTAAGCACCAACCACGAGCTGCTTCCTCACCCAGCAAATTCTTGTCTGCCGCTGAAAGGATGTCGCTGGCTATATACTGTTCTAAGATATTCAGGATCCTCAGACACAATCAAGGTTTGGACAATGCTGACAAGCAGGCATGAAGTGTTCTGGGATAGTCAGTGGGCAGCATCCTGTGTGTCTGAAAAGGAGGAAGGTGAGTGGGGTCAGCATGCCAGAGGGGCAGTAGCCCAGTCTTGTGGCTGTTAGTCTCTGCATTTGCTGTTCCCCAAAGCAAGTCTTCTCATTCTGAGATCCCTTGAGAAAGTGTCTCCCAGCCTTACACTGCTACACTCACAAACTGACCATGGCTTTTGTTTTGATTTTGTATTTCAAGACAGGGTTCCTCTGTGTAGCCTTGGCTGTTCTGGAACTCTCTTTGTAGACCAGGCTAGCCTCTTCTTCCTGAATGCTGGGATTAAAGCCATGCGTCACTGCACCCAGCTCTGACCATGGCTTCTGAAGAGATTGAATCTAGTAATATTTCCCTTTTATTACTTTAAAAAATATATATTTATTTATTATTTATACAGTATTCTGCCCACATAAGGAGGAAGCATATTTCATTACAGATGGTTGTGAGCCACCATGTGGTTGCTGGGAATTGAATTCGGGACCTTTGGAAGAGCAGATGGTACTCGTAACCTCTAAGCCATCTCTCTATCCCTTTTATTATTTTATTTGGGGGTAGGGGAGAAGAGTGAATCTAGGCTCCCAGCTTCGGCTACTGCTTTCAACTCCCAGTACCACCGTTGGCCACTGTCTACCTACTCTTTGGCCAATAATTGATATCTCAACATTCTAGTTTCCTTTTTTTTTTTTTTCTTCCCAATCTAAGGGGCATAAATAACAGCACCTGACTCAGAGGTGGTCATGTGTACAAGTCAAATGTCTCCTAGAAATGATCCAAAAATGTCTGCAGTGACAGTGCCATGGGACAGCTTTTGTTTTTGTTTTTGTTTGTTTTGTTTTGTTGAGACAGGGTTTCTCCATGTTAGCTTTGGCTGTCCTGGACTTGCTTTGCAGACCAGGCTGCCCTCGAACTCACAGCGATCCGCCTGCCTCTGCCTCTGGAGTACTAGGATTAAAGGCATGTGGCACCTCGCCCGACTCAGGGACACCTTTTAACCTGCTTGTAGTTTTTCTCTTCTTATCTAAATAGAAGACTCCTCCCCCAACAAATCAAGCCAAGGCATGCTTCTAGCTAAAAGGAAATTAGGGTTGCTATAGAAACAATAGAAAAGCACAAATGAGTTAATAGCTTGTGTTCAAAACTGACTTTATACTGGGCATAGAGGCCTGTGCCTGTAATCTCAGCACTCAGAGGTTGTGGCAGAGAGATCATGAGTTTGCAGAACTCGGCCTTGAACAAACGTCAAAACAACAACAAAGCAACACACACACAGAGAGAGGGAGAGAGAGAGAGAGAGAGAGAGAGAGAGAGGAGAGAGGTTGTGGGGGAAGTCACAGAAGGCTGAAGCCTGAATGCCAGGTATTAACTTAGTTCTGGCAGCTTTATTCTCTGCTGGTCAGACATGACTTCTTGTCCAGCTGCCAACTTACTATTTGTTCCTTTTTCCTGGTGACATGAAGGACAGATTGGGGGTAGTCCAGTGCCTGCCTCTTTCCCTCACTCAGTTTGCCTAGTCTTTCTTGACCACTCCAGGCCCAGGAGGAGTTGTTTGACAAACCCAACAGGGCAGGGAACCACCCAGAGAGGAGCAGAGCCATGGCAACAAGGGAGGAAGAGGAGTATGTCATCTGCCTGTGAGAGCCCCTCCAGGCTCTCCTATGTAGAGGCTGGGGTAGGAGCTGACTCATCTGATGCAGGGCTCACAGTGGGGACTGATGGCTTCACAGCAAAACACATGGATGGCCTCCATCCCATACCACGGCTGAGACACTGGAGGGTCAGGAAGCATCTAATTCCTATGTGGCCCAGAGACCTGCCACGAGTCACATTTGCAGCTATTTTTGACTGAAGGAGACACAGAAGAATCTGGCACTTCTTCCATCGCGGATCACCTTGGGATCAGGAAAGATGGAAAACTGGAGATCTCTCAAACATTTTTTTCTTTTTTTTTTAAATTTTTATTTTATTTGTTTGTTTGTTTGTGTTTTGAGACAGGGTTTCTCTGTGTAGCCTTGGCTGTCTTGGACTCGCTTTGTGGGCCAGGCTGGCCTCAAACTCACAGCGATCCGCCTACCTCTGCCTCCTGAGTGCTGGGATTAAAGGCGTTCACCACCACGCCCATCCTCAAACATCTTTTTAAAAGATCCTGAGGGGGCTGGAGAGATGGCTCAGTGGTTAAGAGCACCACCTGCTCTTCCAAAGGTCCTGAGTTCAATTCCCAGCAACCACATGGTGGCTCATAACCATCTGTAATGTGATATGGTGCCCTCTTCTGGCCTGCAGGAGCACTATATACATAATAATAAATAAATAAATCTTAAAAAAAAAAAAAAAAAGATCCTGAGGGCTGGATTTGGTGGCTCACCCTAATAATCTAAGGAACCTAGAAATAGCAATAGGTATACAGAGCCCCCAACGTGAAGGCACACCCAACTGGATGGTCTTGAACACAGGTAACATGGCTCCCGATCACTGATATTCAAAATCACAATCAAATTTCCCTGGAAGAAGCTGTGCCTTGTTGAGTGCACTCCACTTTTCAAAGCAGTGCCAGCAAGGCACAGTGGTACAATTTTTTTTTTTTTTTTTTATGGTTTTCCCTCATCTCAGCATCTGGGAGTCTAAAATGAAAAGATCCTTTTGAGCCGTTTACAAGCATCCTGAACAATATATCGAGGTTCTCATCTCAAAACACATAGAATGAAACAGTGCCCACCACACCATCAAAGACCAGGGCACACCAAGAGTGATGGTGGCTGCGGAAAGGAGAACTCCCAGAAACAATGGAGAAGCAACAGGCACAGGCCCTGGTCACCAAAATGGTGAGGCAAGCCCAGAGATATCACCAGGAAACCAGTATTTTACTAAACGAAACTGCCACACTGGCAACCACAGTCAGTAGAATGAAATGGGTTTAACAACTGACAGATCTAAGCAGCATGTCAGAAAACTTGCCCGCAGAGGTGGGTGAACTGCAAGGCAGTGTGCAACAGCCATTGTGGAAGCCGTTGTGCACACGGTGAGGGAAGTCACGAAGCAGAAAGAGAAACTGGGAAGCAAGGCACATGGCAAGATCTCCTAATGAACCCCAACCAATTTCTGAAGGGATAGGGCTGGGAAATGAGCAGAGGGAATATTGGGAGGCGGGAGGAGGATGAAATGGAGTTTGCCAGATCTGACCAGACATTGATGTCTACTTGAATGTGTCTATTTGAAGTTTCCCAAAAGTTGGGTGTGATGGCACACTGCTTTACATGCCTCCAGTACACAGGAGGCAGACACACAGGCAGATCTCTGTGAATTAGTTCAAGGCCAGCCTGGTCTACATAGTGACCAGGCTACATAGTGAGTTCCAGGACAGCCAGGGCTACCAAAAGTGAGACAAAACCAACCAACCAACCAAAACAAAACAAGTTCCCAAGGCTGGGGGTGTAGCTCACTGGTAGAAGACCTGCTTAGTGTGTGCAAGAGGCTAGGCTTAGTCCCCAAAGCTCCAGAGCGAGCCAAGGAGCCACACATAGACATAGACCCTTAGTAAGGGAATGTGTATACAGTGCCACCCTCAGTCTGGTGACTTGAGCATCACCTACGGGGGTCTGCTTGAATTATTTTGAGGATCATTACCAGGTCCAGCCTCTGCATTAATGGTCTATAGCAACGTTTGTGAGTCAAGCCAGATTGATTACAAAAGTCTGTAGTAGGAAGCCCTCCACACAGTGAATCCAGACCCCACCCACCCACCCACCCACCCACCGAGCTCATAAGCTGCGCTTGCCTAGGACCCCACTCTTTGATTCTTCAGGGTTTGTTCCTATTCTGTGCACAGTCTCAAAGTATTTCCCATGTTCTTCTGGGGATTCTGGGGTGCGTGCCTGTTGTATGGCAGTCTTTCCTTGTAGCTGAGACTCTGGCTGGAGTGATGCCCACAGCTACATTGTAATCCTTGACACAGGCAAGGTGTTCTTTACTTTCAGGCCATACCTGGTCAAGGGTCCTTGCCACATTCCCGGGAGTATTTTTCTAGCTTCCTTTCTTCCTACCTGAATTGCCTGGCCTTTGGAGACATCTGCCTAAGCCCTGAGAGCCACATGATAGAGGGAAACAAATTCAGAAATTGGATCAGCAGGGACAGGCTCAGAGAGACCATGATGGGTCACCTAAGGAGCCATGATAGATCCACAGGAGGTATAAGAAAGATACTGGGTGCTAAAACACAAGGCGGGATGTCAAGGGCAGAGATGATTTCTGAGAAGGGGTATGACCAGAGGACATCTGATAAATGGTAAGCGCCTGACAGAATGTGGCATTGCATAGGTGCAGAGGCAGAGACTCAGGGTGTGGGGGCAACTGGATCTGGCACAGTGGCCGAGGAAGGCGACCAAGAGCAGACCTCAGTCTTAGGCCCCATGCCAAATGTTGGATTCCAGAACCCTCCCAAGATCCAACAAGAGTTTGTCTCAAAATAAAGGCACTTCCCAAGCGCTAGGGGTTAGGATGCACACATCTCTGTGACCTGTGACTGGTTATAGGGCAGAAAGAGGAAGAAAATGCATCAAAGTTTGGCTCAAATGTTGCTGCCTCGAGAAGCTCTTTGAAGCACCTACTTAAGCCAGTGTATCCTTGCCCACACATCCATCGCACTATTGATGGGGCCCTGGTGTGAATACTGTCCTTGGCACCAAGAGCAGACACCCTGCCCTTACAGACCCACGTTGAAGCGTGGGCAGATAAAGCAGATCAACAAAGGCGGTCAGGTGCCCAGTGCCATGAAAACAGTTGTGAGGCTAGGGAGCATGCAAGGATGGAGCCCAGGAGGTTCATCTGAGAAATGCCACCTGGAGGAAGTAGACCCAACGGATGACAGGAAGTGTATTCCATACATAAGACACAGTCAGAGCAACAATGGAGGGGCCTGTCAAGTACAGTAAATAGCCAGAGCCCAGCATAGGTTTGACTTCCACTTAGGCTGCTTATAGAAACCAGCAGTGGCTGGTTAGATGGAGCCTAGGGGAAACGTCTTCTCTGTGGTCCTCAGAAAGCCTGTGGTCCAGCCAGCAGTGATGTGTGCACGCATGCCGCTAGCCTAGGTGTTATGGATTGGTTTTAAGATTTATTTTATTTGTATGTAATAATGAGTGCCTACATGTATGTACATGTACCACCATGTGTGTGCTTGAAACTCATGGAGAACAGAAAAGGGCATCAGATCCCCTGAAACTGGAGTAACAGGTAGTTGTGAACTGTCACACAATTGCTGAGAATTGAATGTGGAGCCTCTGCAAGAGTCCTCAATGTCACAACTTTTTTTTTTTTGAAACAGGGTTTCTCTGTGTATTTCTGGTTGTCCTGGAACTTGTTCTGTAGGCCAGGGTGACCTCGAACTCACAGAAATCTGCCTGCCTCTGCCTTCCAGGTGCTAGAATTAAAAGTGTGCACCATCACTGACTGGCTACAACATCCCTAGTACCTGCCCCGCCCCCAAGATGCTCTGCTAACAGTTTTGGTGCAGACACTCCAGTGTGACCAAGGTCCCAGTTAAACAGACACAAATAGGTGGATCCAGGGACTCGGGAAGTGTCTTCCAAGCATTGGCCCTGTTCTGGCTTCTGTGGCGAGTGGAGGGTTAACTCATCTTGATCTACTAAACTGCCTAGCTCTTTTCAGGTTAGGATGGGTAGAAGACCAGGGCAAGCTGCTGCATTCTGAGCAGGCTATGACACAAGCCAGGAGCAAAGGGAGCCGAGCTGGTCAGGGGCCAGCTGGTGTTTATATTTAAGAGAGCAGGCAGGGTCACTATATAGCAAGGGGAGGTGAAGGTGATGGGAGGGCAGATGTGAGAGTGAGGGCAGTTGAGGGGTGGGTAAAGGGGAATTCTGCTGGATGAGGCAAGGGAGAAACTCTAACTCTTTGTGGCTCCATTGTTTCAAGGGAGCCCATAGTGGAAAGGAGAGGGTCACATATGGGGAAAAAAGAGAAACTTTCCATTATGCAAAGTGGGCTTGCAAGCTGAAAGAGAAGTACGGAATTCTGGGCCAGGGAGAGACAGGTGGTGAGGGTTTAAAGTGCATCTTGTCTGGTGGTGTGTTGGTGCATTCATGCGCCACCTTTAGTGATGTTTTCCTTTCCTGATGGCCCCATTTCTGAGATCATATGGCCTCCTGCCACTGAAGTGCCTGCCCCCAGATGCCCTTGACCCTTGCTGCCCCCTCCAGACTCTCGGACGCTCTATGTCAGGCCGAATTCAGGACATATGTAATAGGAGCAGGATCCGAATGTGGTGCAGGAAGAACTGGCTCCAAGAGTTGCGCAGAAGTGATCCCCCAGGTCAGATACAGTCCTCTAGGAGAGCCACAGCTGCCTGGGAAGCCTTGGAGAGGCCTCCGCAGGAATGGGTGGTGCCTTTGAGGGGCGCGTCTCCTTTGGGCGGAGCTTTTGGGGGAGCAGGAGTGGTCTGGATGACGGGGCGGGGCTCTTTCGCCCTCGGTAGAGCTACACTCCAGCACCAGCCCGCAGAGGCGGCTCTAGAGGGGCGGGTCGACTCCTCCCTCGGGTCCGCTGCGAGCCCGCGCCTCCCAATTCCCGGAGCCGAAGAGGGCTCGCGGCGGCCGCTCCGTTGGGCTCCAGGTTGGGCTGCCGGGCGCTGGGCCAGGGCGGGCAGGAGCGGGGAGAAGGCTTGCGCGGAGGGCGGCGGCCTGGGCTCGCCGAGCCATGGCGGCCCCGGAGCCGGCGCCCAGGCGAGGCCGGGAGCGCGAGCGGGAGGACGAGAGCGAGGACGAGAGCGACATCCTGGAGGAGAGCCCGTGTGGCCGCTGGCAGAAGCGGCGGGAGCAGGTGGGCACGGGTGCGGGTGACGCCGCCGTCCCGTAGCCTAAGGCTGGAGGCCACTGGGCGGTGGGGCCCGGGCAGCCTGCCGGTGTCCCCTGACGCCCTGGCCTCTGTAGGCTCTCGGACCCCTTTGCCCTCCCCCACCCCCACACCCTGGTGAGAAACCCCCATTCCTTGAACATCAATGTTATCCTGGGACCACCTCCACGTGCCTCTTGGAACCCCCTCTACCCCTCTAGGGATAGTCCCCAACCTCTAAAACCTGCTTTCCCTTCTGGCCCAGCCCCTGGACACCACCCCTCTGCTCCTGGGGGCCAGATTCCCCAGCCTCACCACCCCCAGCTCTCCTACTGAGCTGGGCAGGACTGGCAGCACATTCATGCCTGGGGGAAGGCTGTAACAGAGACCACGTCCACACCCTGGGTCTATTCGTATCAGGAAATACAATCTTCCCACCTAGGTGAACCAAGGGAACATGCCGGGGATCCAGAGCACCTTTCTGGCCATGGACACGGAGGAGGGGGTAGAAGTGGTGTGGAATGAGCTCCACTTCGGGGATAGGAAGGCCTTTTCGGCCCATGAGGTGAGGCCTGTTCATACCCCCTTTGCCCCATACTGTCGAGCGCCCCCACGACCAAACCTCCTTCCCCAGGAGAAGATCCAGACCATGTTTGAGCAGCTGGCGCTGGTGGACCACCCCAACATCGTCAAGCTGCACAAGTATTGGCTGGACGCCTCTGAGGCCCGTGCTAGGGTGAGCTAGGGGCGGGTGAAGGGGCGGAGTAAAGCCACAGGCTGGGTGGGGCAGCATGGGGACCCACCCGCAACGGCGGAGCCCGCCTGCCCGCAGGTCATCTTCATCACAGAATACGTGTCGTCTGGCAGCCTCAAGCAGTTCCTTAAAAAGACCAAGAAGAACCACAAAGCCATGAACGCCCGGGTATGGGGAGTGTGGGCTGGGGACTGGAGGGAGATCCAGGAGAACTTAGGGACAGTAGTGGGGTGGGGTGGGGGGGGGACTCTGAGTGGCCTCGGGTCAGGAGCGGGGTAGAGGGCGGGCTCCGCAGGCTCAACAGCCTCTTGGTGCCCACCCGACGGAGTCGTGCGTCCGCTGCCAGGCCTGGAAGCGCTGGTGTACTCAGATCCTGTCTGCACTCAGGTGAGGGCCCGGCCTTGCCCACGAGCTTGCCTCTTGCTTTGCACCTTTCCGGTGCCCTCTGACCCGGTTTTTCCTGCCTCCCTACCTCTGTGCTTCCAGTTTTTTGCACGCCTGCAGTCCCCCCATCATCCACGGGAACCTGACCAGCGACACCATCTTCATTCAGCACAACGGCCTCATCAAGATTGGCTCTGGTGCTGGCGAGCCGGGGCAGGGGGCAGGGTTCGGGAACCTGCGGGAGCCCAGGGCAGAGACTGCCCCAGTGTACCAGCCTGCTGACTGACACCCTCTCTTTTCTCTCCGTGTTCGCCATTGCAGTGTGGTACCGTATCTTCTCCAATGGTGTGTGGGGCCCTCTGGGGTGTGGGGGCTGTGGAGAAACTGGTCTGCTCAGCCCCATGCTCGTTCTCAGCACTTCCTGATGATCTCCGGAGCCCTATTCGAGCTGAGCGGGAGGAACTCCGAAACCTGCACTTTTTCCCACCGGAGTATGGCGGTGAGTGCTTAAGAGGCTCTAGGGCATCTGGCCTGCTGGCGCATCAGACTGACCAACCCTGCCTTGTTGTCCCCATTTCAGAAGTCAATGATGGGACTGCTGTGGACATATTCTCCTTTGGGATGTGTGCACTGGAGGTACTGTCCACTCGCCTCATAGCCTTTTCTCCTCTGGGCTCTACTCCATCTCACCATGTCCAATTTGTCCCCACACCCAGATGGCTGTCCTGGAGATCCAAGCCAACGGGGATACCCGGGTCACAGAAGAGGCCATTGCTCGAGCCAGGCACTCACTGAGTGACCCCAACATGCGGGTGAGCAGCTTCCCTTGGCCCTCTGGGGCTGGCAGCAAGTGCCTCAAGTGCTCTAGGCAGGCTAGAGGTGCGGCCTGGTCATCAGTGTAGCAGGGGGTGCACTAAGGCCCACTCCGAGACTCTCCTAGAGCTCTCGCATGTGCTACAAGGGTGACTGGAAGTAGAGCATGGGGTGTTTGGAGCTCAAGGCCTGCCTGTTCTCAAGTTTACAGAATCAGATCCTGAGCTGCTAATGGGATGCCTCCTTCACTGTGCATCCACACGGGAAGGCTCCTGCAGCGTCACTGAGGCGGGAGGATGTGGTGATTGGACCCATGGGGTCTAGGGTCTTCAGGGATCTCCTCTAGAGCAAAGATTTTTTTCTTCCACCCACTACCCGCCTTTCTTCTCCACAACCTAGGAGTTCATCCTCTCCTGCCTAGCCCGGGACCCTGCCCGCCGACCCTCTGCCCACAACCTTCTCTTCCACCGTGTACTCTTTGAAGTGCACTCCCTGAAGCTGTTGGCGGCTCACTGCTTCATCCAGCACCAGTGTGAGCAGCAGAAGTACTGGGGTGGGGCCAGGATCCTGGGGTCAGAACATGGGAGGGTCTTTTTTTTTTTTTTCAGGGCCCTTAGCTTGAGGCCATCTCCCTGAGCGTCTTTGTGGTTCACAGACCTTATGCCTGAAAATGTGGTAGAAGAAAAGACCAAGGCAACAGACCCACATGCAGTCTTGGCTGAGATGCCCCAGCTCCATGGACCCCCAATGCAGTGGCGGTGAGCAGAGGCCAAATGACGCCTCCCCTACTACTAGCTGCCTGGCTAGCCTTTGGCCTGACACCCCTTATGTACCTCTCACCCCGTTCTAGGTACTCAGAGGTCTCCTTCTTGGAGCTGGACAAATTCCTGGAGGATGTCAGGTAAGAGCTGGGCATGAGACTGAGTGAGGAAAAGTACTGTTAGGCCTGAGCCCCAGCTACCCCCTCGTCTATCTCCAGGAATGGGATCTATCCACTGATGAATTTTGCCGCTGCTCGGCCCCTGGGACTTCCCCGTGTGTTAGCCCCACCCCCGGAGGAAGCCCAAAAGGCCAAAACCCCAACACCAGAACCCTTTGACTCAGAGACCAGGAAGGTGAGTCCCAACTCCTGCTGCACTGTGCTGTCTCTTTGAATTGTCCACAACCAGATACTGGGTGCCTTTCTCTGAGGAATCTGTCTCTCCCCGATCCCAGTTCTCCTCCAGGATGCCAGAGACCAAATCCAAGCTGACCCCTTTGTGGAAACTGTGATCCAAGGGAGGCACCCATTTTCCCCAGAGGCTTCTTGCTTTTGCAGTCCCTTCCCCGACCCTGTTGCCCGGGGACTTTGACCACCTCCATTCCTCTATCTGGATCCCTGTCCTCCCGGCTTCCTTCCTTCCACCGTGCACCCTAAATTCTAATGCCAGGAGTCAAAGTGTCCTGAATCCTGGCAGCCCAGAGATCTGGTGGAAGTCAGCCTGAGCCTCAGCCTCCTGGCTTGCTCCTGCTGGCACCTAGCTTTTCTAAGCAGCCAAATCCTGGGACACAACGTTCCCTTATTTCCCACAGTTCATTCCGTCTCTGTCTCTGTCTCTATCCCCTCTCCCCACCCCCAAGGCATTGCAGTCATCATTTTGTACCCAAACTGAAGGCCAGCCCTTGGAAGCCTTCTCTGAATAGCTCAGAGCTGGCAGTGAGATGTGCTTTCTGGACTTCCCTTGGAGATGTTTACCGTTTTGGGGGTCTCTGTGGCTCCTTCTGGGCTCCTTTGCTAAGTAGCACTCTGTGGCTAACACAGCTTCCCTGCCCTCAGGTGGTCCAGATGCAATGTAACATGGAGAGAAGTGAGGACAAGGCTCGCTGGCATGTGAGCAAGGGCCCTGGGTGGGGCTAGGGAAGATGGGAAGGGAAGGAATCAACTCTAGCGTCAGCCCCCGACCACGCCCTTCCGTCCCCAGCTCACTCTGCTTTTGGTGCTTGAGGACCGGCTACACAGGCAGCTGACGTATGATCTGCTCCCAAGTAGGCTGGTAGGGGATCAGGAGGTGGGCTGGGGCTCGGGCACTGGTTGGTACCACAACTCACTTGTCCTATGTCCTCTCTTAAGCTGACAGTGCCCAGGACCTCGCCGCTGAACTAGTGCACTATGGCTTCCTGCACGAGGTGGGTGAGCAGGGGGTGGGTGAAGGGTGGGAGGTAGGGGTTGGGGGTTTGGAAAGGTGCGGGGTCTGCCAAGCTGTCTAATACTACCATAGTAACCAACTCATCCACTGCAGGATGACCGGACAAAGCTAGCAGCCTTCCTGGAGACCACGTTTCTCAAGTACCGTGGGACACAAGCTTGACCCTCCCAGTCCTGGCATCCCAGGAGCGGGTACCAGGGCTCAGGGTTGTATACTTGGCAAAGAGCCCCACGCTGCTCAGAGCTGCCTTCTGCTTGTGTTCCCTGGAACGGAACATGGGCCCTGCTAGTGAAGACCAGCCCCACAGCTTTCTACAGCAAGTGTGGGACCCCAGGGTGGTGATGGAGCCCTGAGCCTGGATGGCAGTGGAGGATACAGGTCAGTTAGGGCAACTGCATCATCTGGTTCTGGGCAACAACCATGCCTCAGGTGGCATAGGAGCCTAGGGAGGGAGCCTGGACTCCAAAGTGATAGAGTTCAGGTGTCAAACAAAACGCTGGGCATCGGGCAGACCAGACCTGGTTGGAGAATCAGAGGTTAGAGAGCTTCGGGTTGGACCCATGGCCAGCAACCCGCTGGGCCCACTCAGAGCAGTTCCTGTCCCTGCAGACCTGTCTTGGTCCTTCTCTCTCTTATCTCCCACACCCTTGAAACCAGGACCTGTGTCCTCCCCAAAAGCCCTCCTGCAGGATCTTTCTAGTCTTCATCTGCTATCCTAGGGGCTCGGAGCTCAGGCATCCTTTGCACCTCCTCCTGAGGAGCTCTGTGTTTGAGCTCTGAGGATGTGGGCTCCCTGCTCCCTCTTTTTCCCAACTCAACTTGCCTCCTCAATCTTTACTGGTTTTAAAGACCTGGTAGGTTTCTCCTTTCACAACCACCGATTTCTTGGTTCTTGAACTGCCTCTCTCACTTCAAATTTAAAGTCCTAAACATTTTTACGTGTCTATTTAAATTTAACACATTCGGATTCTGTTTTAAACACTTCATATGTGAAACCAGGAGAGCTCACAATTGTGTTATTAACAGCTCCATATTGCTGCTGTGACACTTACCCAAAAACCCAGCGGTATGAGACAACACAAGTGCGGTGCTCAATACGGCTCTCACTAGATTAAAATCCAGACCTCAGTGGCTAAGTTACCTTCCGGAAGCTGGGGTTGTTGGGGTGGGGCTCACCTCCTGCTCCTTCAAGCTATTGGCAGAATTCACTTCCCTGTCATGGTAAGGCAGAAATTCCTGCTTTCTTTCTGGGGCCAACTAAGAGCCCTTCTCAGCTTCTAGAGAAGCTCTCTTTTCTCCACCTTCAAGACCAGCAGCGTCAAGTTGCATCTTTGTCATGGACTGGTTGTCTGGTTTTCCACTGCCAGGAAGGCGGGGGGCCTTTGGTTACTGGGTTGGACGCACCAAGATAACCTGGGATGATATTCTTCTCAGGGTCTGTAGGTTAGTCACACCTGCAGAGTACCTTTTGCTATGGAGACTGATCATCCTGGGTTTTGGTGCCTAGAGGATGGACAGGGCCAATGGGTGTTTTTGTGTTGCCTGCCATACCACCTTAACCGAAACCAAAACCTAAAAAAAATAAAGCAAATTTGTCAAGGGACATCTAATAAATTAAATGAACTCTGATTATGCATGGCCTGACGTAGTTTATTTTAAAAGTCCATAGTAGACTGTATAAGTGATTAAACTGAACTTGAAATCATCAGTGCTGTACTTTATTTTGCCTCTTTTTGTTTTGTTTTTCATAACAGGGTTTCTCTGGGTAGCTCTGATTATCCTGGAATTGCTTTGTAGACCAGGCTAGCCTTGAACTCAGAGATCTGCCTGCCCCTGCCTCCCAAGTGCTGGGATTAAGGTATTTGCCACTGCCGCCTGGCTGTTCAGCTTATCTTTTGTTTTTCCAGACAGGATTTCTCTGTGTAGTTTTGGCTTTGTAGACCAGGCTGGCTTCGATCCACCTGCCTCTGCCTACCGAGAGCTGGGATCACAGGTGAGTGCCACTCATGCCAACTAGAGATATGATTCTTGCCTAGAACTCAGTATCCAGACCAGGCTGGTGCTGTGGTCATTAAAGGTGTGAGTCATCATGCCTTACTGCTTAATGTTTTAAAATTAGAGTTGTTGGGGACAGGGTTGACAGTAAACCAGAAATGCAGTCTTCTTCCCTGATTCTACACAAATTCGAGTCTCTTAGCCTCAGCCTGGAACAGAGATCTGCCTGCCTCAGCTTTCCCAATGCTAGGAGTAAAGGCATGTTCCACCATGCCCTGCCACAAGCATGCTTTTAGTCCTGTTTGTTGGTTTTGACATGGTAGGTGTCCTCACATGGAAACCTTTGGGCTAGTCACCTGCCCACCCCCTTACTCGTCATCCCAGTTTGATGGGCATCGCTGCTGTATTAGTTTCATTAGTGTAGGCCTTAGCTAAGAAAAAGGTTCCCTAGGTTCTATTTTCTTTCTTGCACAATTTTTTGTTTTCTCTGAAGTTAATAATTTTCTTCTCTATTAAAAAAAAAACACCCCATCTGGGCTGTGTGTGTGTGTGTGTCTGTGTGTCTGTGTGATAGCACATGAGGGCAGCCTGTGGGAGTTAGCTTCCTTTCCACCATGTGGGCTCAGGGCATTGAGCCCAGATTGTCAGGCTTGTGGCAAGCCCCCTTTCCTTCTGAGCCACTCACCAGCTCTTCTCCGTAGTTTCCTGTATGTGTTTGCCATCAATTCCTCTTTGGGCTCCTCTCAATATTTAGGACCAAGCACAACTGACCACATTTCTTTTACTGGATTGCCACCAAGTGAACCCGGTGCTGCTTGCTGTCGTGTAGGGGTTCAGTTCGTCAATTGCCCCGCACCAGGGGTCTACTGCTTGCCTTTCTTGTCCCCCACACATTCTTCTCCCTTCATTTACCACCCCCCTTGGGAAGGAACATCCGTCAAGTTGCCTGAGGAATAGAAACGTATGGGAAATTTTGGAATCTTCACCCGTTTGTCCTTATTCTAATCATATACATGCTTGAAAATGTCTGAGGTACGAGAGGTGTGTTTAGCTGAAAACTCTTTCTCCTCAGGACTTAAGGGTGTCATGTTACATTCTTCTAGTTCCAGGAATTGCCAGGCTTCTGGATTCTGACCTTTTGTGTAAGAGCTCTTCTGTTTCTCCCGAGCTTTTCTTTGCCCAATGTTTTGGAAATTATCAGTGACTCTCCACTGTAAAAGAAGAATGGGCGGGGGGGGGGGGGGGGAAAGGACATTTTCTTGAATCATTTGATTTCTCTCCTATTTTACTGGATAAATTGAGATGTTGGATTTGTATTTTCTATTGTTTTACGTGCATTTATCACGTGTTCATGTGTGTTTACCTGCATGCATGAGCTGCTTGTGAAAGGGCTCAAGGGCAGAGTGAAGACTTTTCTTTTTTGGAATTTAATTTTGTTGTTGTTACTGTTGTTGTAAGTACATTCTGACTGCAGTTTCCTCTTGCTTTTCCACTCCTTCCTGCTCCTCTCCCACCAGAGCCACTCTTCCTGTTTCCCTTCAGAAAAAAGCAGGCCTCCCAGGGATGCCAGCCCAACACAGCAAAACTAGATACAAAAGGCACAAACCCTCATATCAGGCCTGGGTGAGGCAACACAGTAGGTGAAAAAGGGTCTCAAGAGCAGGTGAAAGAGTCAGAGGCACCCCTATTCCTACTGTTAGGAGTCCCACAAAAACACCAAGATAACAACCACAGCCTATATGCAGAGGACCTAGCACAGACTCTGTGAGTCCCAGGGAGCCCTGCTTGGCTGATTCTGTGGGTGCAAATCTCCAGTTTGGGCTCACTCTCTGCCTAATGTTTGGCTGTGAGTTTGTGCATCTGCTCCATCAGCTGCTGCCTGAGGCTGGCCTGACGATAACTGGGCGAGGCTCCGATCTGGACTTCCATCAACCAGTGTGGCTTCTAGTGGAGCAGGGACAAAACCTCTTTTATTTTGTAATTTTTTTTCTTTTCGGAGACAGGGTTTCTCTGTGTAGCCTTGGCTGTCCTGGATTCGATTTGTAGACTAGGCTGACCTCAAATTCGCAGAGATCCACCTACCTCTGCCTCCCCAAGTGCTGGGATTATGGGTGTGCACCATGGTGCCCAGATGACAAAACTTATTTGCAGAAGCAACTTTGTGAGATCTCGGGGTTCTGTTGTCTTCCATGAACAGGACTCCAAGAACCTGGTCCAAGCTGGGCAGTGGAGGTGCACACCTTTATTCCTGGAACTCTGGAGGCAGAGATAGGAGATCTCTGAGCTCAAGACCACCCTGGTCTGTTTTTTGTTTTGGTTTTTTTTTTTTTTTTTTCTTTCTCTAGACAAAAATCTATGTAGTCATGGCTATCTTGGAACTACTTGGAAAGGTAGATCAGGCTGGCATCCAACTCAGAGATCCACCTTGCCCCTGCCTCTTGAGTGCTGGGATAAAAGGTGTGTGCCACCATACCATACACAGCTAAACTTTGTTTTTCCATCTATTGAATTGCTCGTTTTCAGATTTTGTTTTGTTTTGCTGCTTTTGTTTTTTTAGTTTGGGGACAGCGAGGGCTACACAGAGAAACCTTGTCTAGAAAAAACAAACAACAACAACAACAAAAACCCTTGATCTACCTAACACTGGAACAATGGTGTTTATAGCCTGGACCACCCCGTTAGGAGTGGGCACAGGTCCTCTGGGCTAACAGTAAGGTGATGACAAAAAAATCAGGAGGCACCCATGTTCTGGGCCATGCTTGTGACAGGCACTCAGAACTGGTTTTTGCTAAAAATCGTTGACTCTTCATTTGGAGTCACAAGGCAGTTAAAGCAGTCAAATACTGTCACCTTGCAGTCTGGCCTCTAGCTATTTCCAGAGAAGACAGATTCACCATCTCAATGAGTTTTAAAGTTTTTAGTGGCTTGCCAAAGATTTTTCTGAAAGGTGATGTAAGTCACTATCAGTAGAAGCTGACACCAGAGGGATGGTGCCTGGGGCTCCCTCTGGTGGTGGTTGGTGAGACACAGCCAACTCAATATCCTCAGGGGCCCCCCTCCATTGTCAGAGGTTTCTGGTGGGCCATCTTGTTCTAAATATTGGAGGATACTGACCAATGTAATCATTATAGTTTCTGTTTCCTGGAAACTTTCAACTCTATTTTATTTTTGTTTTTTTGAGACGAAAAAATAAATAAAAGGTAGTCCTGGCTATTAGTATACCTGTCCCCAAACTGCCTAGCAACCTATGATGTCATCACCTGCCTGGCACTAGGTGTGCCAGCTGCCCAGGATATAAAAAGGGCAAACCTCTGGGGACTGAACTCAGGCTGACAGACTTGGTGGCAAGCCCCCACTGAGCCATCTCTGAGCTCCGAGTTTGCACCCAATGGTTACATGTTTTCATTAGTTCATTTAATCCTGACAGCAGTGGTGGGCTGTGATCTCCCCATTTTGCAAAGACTTGCCTAATTCCCGAGTCTTAAGTTTCTGGACAGGGTGGATTTGAACTTGAGATTGTTTAAAAATTGGGGCTAGGGAAGGAGCATGGCGGGTTTCAGGCTCTGGTTCAGCCCAGGATGCTTTTGTGGCCACAGCAGCCTCTCTAGGTTTGGGGGTCTGGATCTTAAGGGAGAGAAAAAAAAAAAAAGAAAGAAAGAAAGAAAGAAAGAAAGAAAGAAAAGAAAATTAAATTATATAATGGTAAGTTTTTATTAACAGCAATTTTTAACATTTAAACAAATTTTAATGTTTGTTTGGGAAGGTTAATTACTAAACATTTCTATGAAAAATAAAGGCAAATCTTCATCTCACTTCTTCTTCCCCTCTCATGTCTCTGTTTCCTTTTCTCTCTCTCTCCCTCTCCCCTCCGCCCCTCCCTCCCTCCCATTGGGGCACCCCTCTCCTTTCCTACTCTCCCTACACTTCTACAACAAACTTCTCCAGATCTGTTGCCTGGCATCTTATTTTTCATATTTAATATTGGTGGCCTGTACAGGGATCAGTGTAGATTTAAAGTTTGTCGGGTAGAGGAGTCCCAGGGTACAAGACAATGGGATTACCCTCCCCATACAGGCCACCAATGTAAATATAAAAAATAAGAGGCCAGACAACAGCTATGATATGGAGAAGTTTATTATAGAAGTGTGGGGGAGAGCAGGGATGTGCCCCAAGGGGGAGAGACAGAGACAGAGACAGGGAGACAGAACAAGAGAAAAGAAGAGGATAAGAGAAGAAGAGGTGGGTTTTCCCTTTTATATCCTGGGCAGCTGGTGCACCTAGTGGTGGGCAGGTGATGACGTCATAGGTTGCTAGGCAGCCCGGGGGCAGGTATGGTAACATTCCTTCCTTTTCCTATAATTAAAGAATGAGGATGTTAGATTGCTTTTGATTTAAGGTAAGTTAAACCATAGAAATGTAGGTTCACTGGAAGCAGCTCTTGGCTGCCATGTAAGGGGGAAAAGAGAGACAGAAAAAAGAAAGAGCAACAAAATGTCGGAATTATATGGGTAAGGGGAAAGAAAAACCCTGGCCCTGAAATTCAGGGTAGAGATCAGGGTATGCCAGCCATGTCCTGCAGCAGATAGGTACCAAGAAGCTCTGGGAGAACCTGGAGCTGTTTGTCCCAGGTCTGAGTGGCTGTCTTGGACCTACTTGGCAAGGTTGGCTGGGGTGGCCTTTAACTCAGACATCAGTCTAGTTCCGGCCTCTTGAGCGTTGGGATCAAAGGTGAGTGTCATCAAATACAGCTGGATCTTATTTTCCTTTCTCTCCACCGCAACCCCCACCCCCAGACAAGGTTTCTCTGTGTAACAGCCCTGGCTGTCCTGGAACTCTCTTTGTAGACCAGGCTAGCCTTGAACTCACAGAGATCTATCTGCCTTTACCTCCTGAGTACTGGAATTAAAGGAGTGTGCCACCACCTGGCTGTTTTCAGTCTACCCCCCCCCCCCACCACCAGAGATAGGGTCTCTCTGTGTAGCTCTGGCTGTCCTTAAACTCACTCTGTAGACCAGGCTGGCCTTTAAATTCAGAGATCCTGCTGCCTCTGCCTCCTTCGAGTTGGGATTAAAGATGTGTACCACCACTGCCCTGCCTTCAGATTTATTTGGAGGAAATCTTACTTGATGGTTTTGACGTTTTGATTTGGAGATTCAACATCTTTTGGGTATCCCTGATGATACTGTCGTGGTTCTTTCTGTGTTTTATTTCCTCATGCTGTTGTGCTTAAGTGTGAGGTACACGCCTTTAATCCCAGCACGTGAGAGGCAGAGGCAGGTGGGTCTCTGTGAGTTCGAGACAACCTGGTCTACAAAGTGAGTCCAGAACAGCCAGGGCTACACAGAGAAATCTTGTTTAAAAAAAAAAAAAAAATGCCGGGTGTGGTAGTGTACTCCTTTAATCCTTGTACTCGGGAGGCAGAGACAGGTGGATTGCTGTGAGTTTGAGGCCAGCCTGGTCTACAAAGTGAGTTCAGGACAGTCAAGGATGCACAGAGAAACTCTGTTGTTAAATTACTGGTATTGAATTTACCAGTATGACCTAATAATTGCCCAATGTCGAGAGCGACTTGTGGTTAAATTTACCAGTACGGCCTAATAATTTTTATTATCAGGCCTATAATTATTTTTTTTTTTTTGAGACAGGGTCTCTCTGTGTAGCCTTGGCTGTCCTAGACTCGCTTTGTAGTCCAGGCTGGCCTCGAACTCACAGCGATCTGTCTGCCTCTGCCTCCCGAGTGCTGGGATTAAAGGCGTGCACCACCACACCCAGCTCCAGACCTATAATTATTACAGCAGTATAACCCACTAGCAATCAATCAAGACACAGACACTTGAGGCAGAGGCAGATGGATCGCTGTGAGTTCGAGGCCAGTCTGGTCTACAAAGTGAGTACAGGACAGCCAAGGCTACACAGAGAAACCTGTCTCGAAAAACAAAACAACAACAACAACAACAAAAAAGACACAGACACTTGTTATATTTTGAAATAGTCTTAGTTAACTTGGGACAGGGCAGGCATTAATCCTCTAAACTACTTCCCACAGTGGGGCAGGTATGGGATCCCTGTCCCCATCCCATGCCATCTGCTTCTGATAATTTCTACCTCCCATCCATAATCCCATATACTTGCTAATGTTCTTCATCTGGGCCAAATCTCCCTCCATGCCGGCCATGTGCTTCTCTTCCACCTAAACCATGGTGGCCTTCCTTCTCTTCTCTTCAGTCTCTCTTCCTCCCAAGATTCTCTGTCTCTCCAAGACCCGGAACCTTAGCCGCACCTATCTCATTTGCCCTGCCCAGGTGATGGCTTTTGATTAGTTAGCGTCAAAATACATCAGGCCAACCCCAACACCCTGTTTCAAAAAACAACAACAAAGTGAGCTGCTAAGCTGAAAGAGCCAGACCTGCTAGCACCATACAGCAGGGATAGAAATCTAGAAAAGGCCTACACCCCCTTACCCCGCCCCCTCTGCATTTTTCAGAGAATTCCAGACACAACCATCACAAACCAGTCTGCTAAAGCAGCCCCACTGCCCACCCTCCCCTAACTTCCCAGCCTTTCACTTCTCTTTCCACTTAGGCTTTGCTTTCAATACAGCTCCTTTCCTGTGGTATTAAAAGAACTTCAGAAAGGGAGGAAAATATTCTGCCATATTTTACCAGAGATCTCTATATTAAATTTTGAAATTTTCAGGGGTGGGAAACAGAATGGCTGTGAGGAACTCTGAAGGTGCCTGAGCTTACAGATGTGGTGTATTGCAGGCAGCATTAAGGTTTTGGAATTGAATATAGTTCACGGCAAATGTCAGGGCAGCTCCTCACACAGCATACAGATTTAAAAATACAGATTTTTTTTGTTTTGTTTTGTTTCGAGACAGGGTTTCTCTGTGTAGCCTTGGCTGTCCTGGACTCACTTTGCAGACCAGGCTGGGCTCAAACTCAGCGATCCACCTGCTTCTGCCTCCCCAGTGACCGACCGGCTGAACATACAGATTTAAACACAGCTCAGGACTTGGGGACCAGCGTGCATATCTATACCCAGAGGACTGGCTGGGGAACCATCTCTTGGGTCTATCTGCAGGCCATCTGTTCAAAAAAGCTACTCTCTCTCTAGGAAAGAGAGAATGTTTCCGAATAAAAAAAAGAGGACTCGTGACTTTAGATGAACACTGCAAAGACGATGCATCATCAGTCTTTTTGTCTCCAGTCTCAGCTGTCTACGAACAGAGACGAGAAGGGATCGGTTGCTCTTTTCCATTTTTAGCGAGTGGACTCAAGTGAAATAGGGTGTTGATAAAATAGGCAGACGGAACTGATTCAAGAACGTTGCCCCCCATCCCACAAGGATGCAGGCTTCTCCGAGGATCCACACCCTTACTCCGGCCCGCTCCGCCCCGCCCTGCTCCGTCCTCGCTGGTTACGTTAAGTGCCTGCTCCGCCCCGGAAATGCGTTCCGGTCTCCTTCCACGTAGTTAGGGAAAAGGTCTTCTATCGCGAGAATTCCGCGTCCGCCGCCCAGATCGCGCGAGACTGCGGAGAGAGCTGGGGCTTGTGGCGCGCGCGGCGGCCGCGACGGACGCAAGATGGCGACGGCGACTATAGCTCTCGTAAGTGAGTCCCTCGCAGCCGGGGGCGGCCGTCAGCTGGTAGGAGTGGGTCGGGGGCCGGGACGGGGTGCGAAGGGGTCCCTGGGTGCGCAGTGGCTTGACCGGGCCTCATACGGGCCTTCCTGTGGCCCCCGGCACGCGGGGCGGAGGCGGAGCGGGAACGCGCGGCTCCGGCCGCCGCTGTGCCTGCAGCTTCCGGCTCGAGGACTCCAGTTTCCGGCGGCTGGGCGGGGTGGGCCGGCTATGGGCTGCCCAGCAGCATCCCAGCGGGGCGGTACTCGCTTTGCTGAGGTTGGGCGACTGTTGTCTAGGCGGCTGGCGGCGACAGGGAGCCTCCGCGCCTCCTTGAGGTCTGCCCGACTACACCCGTGTAGGGGACGCGGAAGGGGCGTACCCATTGGCATTTGCTGTACGCCGTGGTGCCCAAGATGGCTCTGTTGGAGAACCTCCGACAATCAGTGCCTGTTTAGGCCCTTGGTCTTTTGGGCATCATAAGACGTTGCTAACCCCTTGCCTTGTGCTGGACGCCCCAAGGGGTGAGCTTCGCTCTGCTCTACTCAGCATTTTCCCTGGTCAGTCAGGAATGTTTTGGGAGTGATGGTCACAGGTGTTCCTCCCCACTTACTTTAGGAACGACATATCTCGTGGACCTAACTCCACTGCGAAACAGCCTTTTATTAACTGTTCCCTTCACCCAGAGGGATGGGGCAGGGTCTGAGGAAACTCAAGCAGGTGTCTGGAGGCAGGACTGGTAGGGTCTAGTATACACAAGCGGTCATTGCTCAGTCCTAGCTGGGAACTGCACCCTCATACTGGGAGAGGGGCACCTGCCCCAGCACTGTCCCAGCGAGGGGTAGAAACAGTGTGTGCCACTCAAGTCATGGCTAACTTTGTTGTTGTTGTTTTTGTTTTTGTTTTGGCTGTCTTGGATTTGCTTTGTAAACTAGGCTGACCCCCAACTCACAGAGATCCGCCTGCCTCTGCGTCCCCAAGTGCTGGGATTACAGGCGTGCCCCACCAAGCCCCACTTAGGCTAACTTTTTTAACAACTCATGTTCTGCTGCTTGAAGCTACAGGAGCAAATGGTCTTTGTGTAAAGACGGGCAGAGCGTTGAGGACTTGGTGACTGTCCTTAGGTGGCTGTCAGTTGATAGAAGAAAGGGAGACAAAGTATAAGATAGAAAGTTGACCAGGCACTGGAGGAGAGCAGACGCCTCATTTCTGAGTAACCCCTGGTGTTCATGCAGAAAGGTCAGCTGGGGGTCAGCTGTACCATACATAGCTCAGTGCCAAACGGGCAGTGTCATTGTTGAGATGGGCACAGGCAGTAAGCCACACCACTGAAGCAGTCGCGATAGTCTTTGCCAGCAGTTGATCATGAAGCCCCAAGAACTGTCTTTCTCTCTTCTCTGTTTTGCTGCATCCACAGTGCTCAGTACAAGCAGGCTACCCAGGAAGTAGCACTGCTGCCTGTGAAGGGACCTGGACAGATGGAAGACAGCGTCCTGCAGCCAGCCCTACTGTAGGGGTCTGGTGCTGCTATTGATGGTACTGATAACAGCTAGAACATGTGGCTTGCTTTCCATGTGCAGAGACTAAGGGACTTCATGGGAGATGATTCCGTAAATCTTCACTGCTGCGTGAGAGCCAGGCCATGCTCCTGCACAAGAGGAGCTTGAAGCCTAGATTTTAGGTGATTTGCTCAGGTTATTTAATGTGTCTGGTAATGGAAATGACTCCTGTTTTGAGTTGGTGAAGGGCAGAGCTTGGCTTGTGCACCCAAGACACTCGGCAGCACTGTCCTTCAAGGGGGCTTTCCCCCTCTTGATGCACCCCTGCCTGGTGTTGGGAAACATTGCGACCTCAAGGCCTGCCATTTCCATTGCATGTGACTGTTAGGTCTAAACCCTGGGACAAATGAGCTCAGCAGTGGTGATGCGCACCTTTGATCCTAGCACTTGGGAGGCAGAGACGGGTGAATCTCTGAGTTCATGGCTAGCCTGGTCTGCAGAGGGAATTCCAGGACCGCCAGAGCTACACAGTTTCAAAAACAAAAAATGTGGGACAGATGGCTCAGATGCATAGTATTAGTTACCAGATGTGATAACAAAGGATGGTTTTCTCTAGGCTCTCCCGTAACTAGTTAGAACAGTGTTCTAGGTTCTGAACTGGAGAACTCTCTCCTGTAGTAAATGGGCTAAATTCGGTGGTCTGTCCTATGTAGTGTCCATGAGTGAGCTTTCCCTGGAATTGCTCATATGCATTATCTGCTGCTTTCAGCACTGTCCCTGTCCCTCGGTGACTGGTCATTTGTAGAGGCAGGAAGTTACACATGTCCCAGGTTCAGCATTCTCCTTGATGACTGGCTAGTGCCTGAAGCATGCTTTCACTGTGGTTGTTGAGAAGCAGCCTCTGTTTTGTGGATGCCTGTGCCACAGGTGTCACCATGAAGTCACAGTGGATAGTAGTACACACTCAACGTTGGTAGTACCAGGAATAGCTCAAAGTACAGGCTGAGTCAGCCACAGCTTCCAGTCCCATCACCAGGTCTTTGCAGTGTATTAGGCTGTGCTGCCATCCCTCCTTCAGTAGCCTGATTACCCAAAAGACATAATTTGTCCAAGTTGGCCAGCCTCTGCCTTTGTCTCAAAGAATGGGCACAACCATCTCTGTCTTTTGATACTTGCGGATCATGTTCTTGAGCTGATAGTAGGGTAAACACATTCCGCCTTCTGTTCACTTCCATTTCCGAAAAGTTGGGGTGGGTTTTAGGGCCCTTCTATCATGTCATCCTTACCACATTGCCCACCTTTACCTGAGGTCTATCAGGTAGCAGGGACTACACCACTGGGCCATGGTAAGAGCTCTACCTCTCGAGGGCTGCCTTTGGAAAACAGTGTTCTTTGTGTCCCTTCTGGTGGTGAGAGCTAAGCTCTCAGCTGTCGTCTTAGGACAGCTTTGCACTTTGTCTTCCTGGTGAGGGACGCCTAGGTTTGACCAGAGCTTGTACAATTACTAGAATAAGTGTTGAGCTAAGAGACTTAGCCCAAGTGATGGAAGCCGTGCTCCTGCTTCCTGGGAAGGATGGGAGGACACAGCCAGCTCGTCGCCTTGTCACTTAATCTGGCTCAATTTGTCAACAAAAAAGGGTGGTTTTCCTTGGCCTTGTGCTAGAACAGTGCTTGCTCTCTGTCCTTTTCTTCTTGTCCCTTCCTGGGAGACTGTCAACTGGAGCCTGCCTTAGCCGCTGCTCTGCTTGAGGCTGTGTATGTGCTGGGAGGCTAGAAGGTATAAGGGCAGTACAAGGTGGGAGTGGTGCAGGGAGAAATACTCATTTGACCTTCTGAAACCCTTGCCTAGCTTCCCTTGTTCTAGAAGAGGAATGCAGCCTTCAGCTTTGGAAGAGGAGAGGGTCTGGGTGATAAGTTTGTATGATTATTCGTTACATTTCCTTCCTGCCTGCAGCAGGTCAATGGCCAACAAGGAGGGGGATCCGAGCCAGCAGCAGCTGCTGCAGCGGCGGCGGCGGCAGTGGTGGCAGCAGGAGACAAATGGAAACCTCCACAGGTATTATTAACCTTAACCGTCTTTTTCCTCAGGCCTGCCTGCCTGCCTGCTCATGAGTCCCTGGGCCTAGAGAGACCTGACTAGGGCAAATTGGAAATACGGGTGGGGAAAGTGTAGTGATCAGACACTGGGGCCTAACCCTGCCCCTCCTCAGCCTTCTTCTGTTTGGCCTCTTTTCTGTGAGAGCTCATCTAGCCTAAGCCTGGCAGGGCCTGACAGTTGGCTAGCCAAGCAGCAGGGGGAGGAGATGGGGGCAATGGTAATAACCACGGCTACCCCTCAGTGCTGCTGGCTCTGAGCCATTAGCATTGTGCAGAAGGATGGGCCCTCTGTTTCAGAATGGCAGTGTTATGTCTAGAGCCAGAAATATGGATTTCCATCTTAGCTCTTTGTTTTCATGTGAATAAAACAACAAAATAACGTGAGTTAGGAGACCCTCTCCCCATACTTCTCTGGGCTGATGGGTGGGTATGGATGGATTTTGTTCTCTAGTCACTGGCCCATGGGAGTAAGTCTTTTGGGACATGAAGCTGGCCTCTGTTGTTGCTAGGTGATAGGTTCTTTATTCCTGCCTCCAGAGTCCCATGAGGTTTCAACAAGATAGTGTGGTAGCCCTCCCAGCACTGGTGTGTGTGGGTGGGAGGGTACATACAGAGATGTTGGTATGCAGCCTGGATCTTGGGAAGTTGTGGGGGCCGAAGCTCTCTGTCCTGACTGGCTGGCCAGTGCGCCACTGGTTGGTGGGAAAAGGGCCTTTTGTTCACCAAGACAAAGAAGAGATTGAAAAGTTTCTAGGGGGCTAAGAAGAACTAGCATTGATTTCCATGGTGACAGCCTACTCTAGTGTCACAGTCTCATAGGCCTGGGGCCAGCTCAGAGGGCAGAGGACAGATCTAGTATGAGCCAGACTGCAGCCCTTGGTCTCATCCATAGGGTCTTCCTGAGACTGCCCCAGAGGGGCTTTATAAGCTTCCTGCCTTTTGACCCTTGTCCAGAAACTCAGCATTCTGGCATCTACAATGGGGTTCAGGGAGTTTTCAGTCAGCCAGACCTGGCCTGCCTCCTTTGTAATTCAGTCCTTGCCTGTTGTTACTCCTAGGCTGAGGGCTTTCCTTTCTGCTGTTACTCTCAAAGGTTGTGTCTGAAAGCCTAGAAGAGTCACCAGAGGTATTTTGAACTGGTGCTTACATAGTCTGGCTCTGTCCGTTACTCTCAGGGTCTGCTGGCTCTGCTGATGGGCTTTCCCTGTTGACATGATGTGTCCCTCTCCTACAGACAACTTGGAAATGGCTTTGGTAGGAACCTAAACACAGTTCTGGTAGCATTTGGTTATGTCTGCAGCAAGAGTCAAACCCTCCTAGCCAGTACTACCTGTTTTACATTCATTTGGCTAGGGTGCTGCGCATGGTGTGCTACAGGAGCATTAATGGAAGTGGGCTGTAGCCCTTCTCAGGGGTCAGGAACCTGCTGTCTGGGAGGTGTGTAGAATGAATGTCTTCAGGGCTAAAAAGGCATTGTTGGAGGGAGGCCCCTTGCCTTTACTTGTTCTGGGATGGACTAAGGGTCTGGCAAGGGCTGTTGAGAAAACTAAGAGGCTGGAATGCCAGGTAACCTGTGAGTAATGAGTCTTTGGTCCTGCCTCTGCTCTTTGGGCCCTGGAGGACAATAGAGGCTGGCTGTTGTACAAAATGTGGGACAGACTCGGGTCAAACTGTCTTCAAGGGTAGGTAGACTGCTCTCCTATAATAGTTGCATGAGGAGGCCATTGTGGTGTTTGACCCTACAGGGTACCTGCCTGGTTGGTTTAATATGTCCTACCCAAGAGTCATGTCTGTGACAGAGGCCAGAGTGGCGATAGCAGTGTCTAAAGAGAAGACCTGCATCCTAACCAGGCAGATGGTAGTTTGTGCTGGTGCTTATCTTTTGGTTCAGGAATCTCTCGGGATAAAGGGCCTGTGGGGTTTCTTGGGCCCACATGAGAAATCTTGAGTTTGCTGTTGAATAACTCCCCTATTTTCTACTCTAGGGCACAGATTCCATCAAGATGGAAAATGGGCAAAGCACAGGCACCAAGCTGGGGCTGCCTCCTCTGACGCCCGAGCAGCAGGAGGCCCTCCAGAAGGTGAGAGTGCACCTCCTGGGTACAACTGCTCAGCCCGGGTTGGTGAGGCAGGCCATCCCCCTGCTGCCTGGGCCCCCCAGTGCTCCTCATTACTGTCTTTTGCAGGCCAAGAAATATGCAATGGAGCAGAGCATCAAGAGTGTGCTGGTGAAACAGACCATCGCGCACCAGCAGCAGCAGCTCACCAACCTGCAGGTGAGCTCCACCACCCTCCTGCACGCCACTGCCACTGTCTTGGGGCTGGCTCTGCTGGAGGCCCTCCTGCTCAGCCTGGGCCAGGAAGCCTTCACTGCCCCTCCCCACTACCTCCACCATCTCCTCCTCTTCTCTGCCTCCTCCTGTGCCTGTGGCCGACTGCCCCCAGAAGGTGTTATCACTCTCAGACTCTCAAGATTCATTCTCTGGACCGCCAGGGTCCTCTCTGAGGCATGAGTGGCCTGGCCTTTCCTCCTGTTGCTTGATAAGGCCCCTTCTCCACCCCCTTCCCACTCCTTTTCTATAGCTCTGCCCAGCTCTCCTTCTTGGTCTTCCCACTGGTGCCTCTGGGTCTCTACCACACCCTTGTCACCCAGGCTGTGCACAGCCAAGGTGGCTGCATGTAGATTGTGATCCTCCCTGCCCCTATGGTCAGGTTTTTATCCCTGGGGCCCTCGACTTGAAGGGGCAGACTAGGGGTGTGCGCCACGGGCCCTCCTCTAGGCTGCAGGCTGTGATACCTGTGGGAAGAAGCCTTTGTGAAGCTGACAGGTTCCTGGGCCTTGAGCCTTCCCCACCCACAGGGCCATACTAGTTGTTCACTGTGCTCTGTCCATCCCTCTCCTCCCTCCCTTCCTTCTGCCCTCGCCGGTCCTGCTGCAAAGGCTGTGGGGCGGGGCACCTGGGGCTCTGAAGCCCCCCTGGGCAGGTGCCAGTGGCCAGCAGAGTGGGAAGGCAGGCGGGCCTCCCTGGCAGGGCGGGGACTCCGCGCCTTGCTGCTGTCTGCGTGAGGTGTTGACAAGAGCGGGAGACTGCTCGGCTCCAACAGACTGAACTCTGTCTTTACTGTCTTTCAGATGGCAGCAGTGACAATGGGCTTTGGAGATCCTCTCTCACCTTTGCAATCGGTCAATAGAAATGCTCACTTCTTCTGGGGCTCATGTCCTTAGTCAGGGCTAGAGGGGGGCAGTGCAGCCCACTGCTGGGGACCTTGCTCCCCTGGCCGGCCCTGCCCGCCAGCTCTGGAAGAGCACAGCAGAGCGCCAGGCATGGTGGGGCCAGTGGTGTGGGCACTCACCCCGGGACCGCCCCTGGGGAGGCCTCCATCTGCTCTGAGGGCCCACCTTAAAACTAACCGGCCAGGTAACTGCGGAGGGCAGCCGCGGCAGCCAGCCAGGGAGGGTAGCTGCCAATGCCAGGCTCATCTGTGCCTTGCCACCCCATGTGGGGGATGTACCTGTGGACCTCCAGCTCCGACAGTCTCCAGGCTGCCCGGGCTCTTGGGTTGGGGTCAGGCCCCTTGATAAGAGAGGGGTCCTAACTGTGGCCCCATCATACTCTGGAGGGAGGATGGATGGATGGGATGGGGGGTGGGGGCCTGAGTGAGCAAGAGAGGGAAGGGCAAACAATAACTTGGGTCACAGACCTAGCTCTCAGCAGGGGGTAGAGGTCGTGTGGCTATGGCTGCAGCAAGCAGAGGAGTCTGGGAAGGATATGGCTCTTCCTTGCCCAGAGGCAAGTTGAAGTGGCCAGGCCCTATCCTGGGGAGATCCTGTGGGAAAGATATGGCCCTTTCTCTGGTTGTCCACTTGGAGGGCCACCCCTGGACGAGTTGCCCTTACATTTGAGACATACTCTGTCTACTACTATGTCTGAAAGGGAGCTGTTGACTCTCCGAGGAGGCCTGGGAGATGTGGTCAGAAAGCCCTGTAGTTAGGTAGTCTCACCTTCAAGGGGAGACTTGGCACTCTCTTGTTAAACTGGGACCTGAAGGACAGATGTGGCTTCATGTCTGTGTGGGGCTTAGAGAAAGGGTGGCTCTACCATTGGGGCCCTTCATCTGGGCAGGAGCCTGAGGCTTGTCGGGAGCCAAGTTTGAGGGAATAGCCCCAAATTCAGGGAGCTCCTGATTGGAGGAAAGATAGGCCCCACCTGGATGAGTTGTGTTGGTGGACCTTTTAGTCCTCTTCTCTAAGGAAGACTGGGCTATACTAGGCCTGCTAATGTCTGAAGAAGTAAACTGGTCTCTTGCCACTGGGACCTTTGTTAGGGTGAGAGGAGCCCATGTTTGTGTTAAGGAGTAAGGCCCTGGCCCATGGGGCGCAACCCGTTACGTGTGGCTCTAGAACCCCGTCTGCCACATCTATAAAGTGTTGAAAGGAGCCTTTCCCAGGGCATGGGGAGGTCCCTCATTACACTGCCCAGCTCACTGCCAGTCCTGCCAGCTTCCCAGCCCCAAGGATCCCTGAGGCTTCTTCATTGGGTTCTCTGCTGCCTTGTGATGCTCTTACCTGGCCAGCTCTTGTGGCTACAGTCATGTGCTCCCAGCAGCTCTTTTTTTTGTGGGAGGTGTTGGGATGGAGAGAGTGTAGAGCACACTGAGTCCTCTCCTGTGTCTCCCTGCATGAGCAGCTTGCTCCTTGTTCTCTCCAGAGAGCCCCTGTCTAGGCTCCCAAATTCCTTCCCTGGGATCTCTTCTGGGCAAAGGCTGCCCCGTCTTCTGCCACCCTCTCTTTTGGCCTCCATGCCAGTAGACTTGGACAGCTAGCTCCTCCTTCCCTCTTCTGTCCCAGAACTTGGCTGGGCTAGTTGGGAGGATCTCCCAGCCTAGCCCAGGTACCTGGCCCCCAGACTGGAGAAGTGGGCTGAATTATAGGGCATTCAGCCTTGCCTTCTGTTACCACAGTCTGTCTGGAACCTGGGTGGGCTGGGTACTTCCATGTCCTGCTGTTGGGCCTGGCCTTCCTTGGGGTGGGGTCCTGTTGACCCCTAAACCCTGGCTGCAAGTGCCCAGCCTGCATCTCACTGCTGCGTGGGAAGAAGCCCTTCCCACAGCAGAGCTGGGTGGGTGGGCCAGGACGGGAGAGGGCTGCTGAGTCTCCTGCCTTCCTGACAAGCCAGTGGCTCTCTCCTTCTGTCCTGCTGCAGATGGCAGCTCAGCGGCAGCGGGCACTGGCTATCATGTGCCGGGTCTATGTGGGTTCCATCTACTACGAGCTGGGAGAAGATACCATTCGCCAGGCCTTTGCTCCCTTTGGCCCCATCAAGAGCATTGATATGTCTTGGGATTCTGTTACTATGAAACACAAGGTAAGCAAATCAGAGCTACTCCAATGCCCTAGCTTGCCCTTTTATCCGCCTTCCTGGCCTTATAGCACCTTCCTGTGTTTAGGGCTTTGCCTTCGTGGAGTATGAGGTCCCAGAAGCTGCACAGCTGGCTTTAGAGCAGATGAACTCAGTGATGCTTGGAGGCAGGAACATCAAGGTGAGGACAAGAGCAGTGTGGAGTGCTTTGTGAAGTTACTCACATACACAGAAGCAGTCAGCACAGGCCTGGGCTGATGGTAAAAAGGCTTTGTTCTTGATCACTTTCTTCAGGTGGGCAGACCCAGCAACATAGGACAGGCCCAACCCATCATAGACCAGCTGGCTGAGGAGGCTCGGGCTTTCAACCGCATCTATGTGGCCTCTGTACATCAGGACCTATCTGATGATGACATCAAGAGTGTGTTTGAAGCCTTTGGCAAGATCAAGTCTTGTACACTGGCCCGGGACCCCACAACTGGCAAGCACAAAGGCTATGGTTTTATTGGTGAGTTTGGGAGGGCCAAGAAGAGGGAGCCCACCTGGTACTGGGGCTGGCCTTTCTCACTGCTCATCCTGCCCCGCAGAATATGAGAAGGCCCAGTCGTCCCAGGATGCTGTGTCCTCCATGAACCTCTTTGATCTGGGTGGCCAGTACTTGAGGGTGGGCAAGGCCGTCACACCCCCCATGCCCCTGCTAACACCTGCCACGCCTGGAGGTCTCCCGCCTGCTGCTGCTGTGGCCGCAGCTGCAGCCACAGCCAAGATTACAGCTCAGGTGAGAGCTGGTGCAGTGATGTGGGTGTGCCAGTGGGTGGACAGGTCCACTGATCCTTAGGGCACTGGACCTTCAGATTGGTTTTGGGTGGACGTAGCCAGTCTAGAGACTGACTATGGTTGCATTTTGGTTTCAGGAAGCAGTGGCTGGAGCAGCAGTGCTGGGTACTTTAGCCACACCTGGACTAGTGTCCCCAGCACTGACACTGGCCCAGCCCTTAGGGGCTCTACCCCAGGCTGTCATGGCTGCCCAGGCCCCTGGAGTCATCACAGGTCAGTCTGGGTGGGTCAGGTTCTCTACCATTCTTTACCTCCCACCTCAAGGCTCTGCCTTCAGCTTCCCAGCCCATGTTTGCTTCAGTATAATCTTCAACGCCAGGGCAGGCTAGCTATAGCCAACCAGCTTTCCATTTGTGACTATTAAACTTGGTTGGTTTTGCTGCAGGTGTGACCCCAGCCCGCCCTCCCATTCCGGTTACCATCCCCTCTGTGGGAGTGGTAAACCCCATCCTAGCCAGCCCACCAACACTGGGTCTCTTGGAGCCCAAGAAGGAGAAGGAAGAGGAGGAGCTGTTTACTGAGTCAGAGCGGCCAGAGATGTTGAGTGAACAGGAGCACATGAGCATCTCTGGCAGCAGTGCTCGCCACATGGTCATGCAGAAGCTACTCAGAAAACAGGAGGTAGGTGGGGCCAGTGCCAGCACCTCTCAGGGTAGAGTGGGTGTGGTGGCTGATAGGCCACAGCATTCCGTTTCCTTTCCCACAGTCCACAGTGATGGTTCTGCGCAACATGGTGGACCCCAAGGACATCGACGATGACCTGGAGGGAGAGGTGACAGAGGAGTGTGGCAAATTTGGTGCTGTGAACCGGGTCATTATCTACCAAGAAAAGCAGGGCGAAGAGGAGGATGCAGAAATCATCGTCAAGATTTTTGTGGAATTTTCCATGGCCTCAGAGACTCATAAGGCCATCCAGGCCCTCAATGGGCGCTGGTTTGCTGGTCGCAAGGTGGTGGCTGAAGTGTATGACCAGGAGCGTTTTGATAACAGCGACCTCTCTGCGTGACTTTGGCCTTGTTTCCTGGACTTGCACTTGCCCCTTATTTCCTCTGGGTTTTGTAGAGTGTTGACAGTGGTGTCCCTGAGACTAGGCACTCTGCCCAATCCACCCTGTAGTGTACATAAAGGTGCAGATACTGCTGGCCCTGAAATCGCTGTGTCTGACTTAAGTTGGCCCCTTGACTCAGCCAAGTTTGCCTTGTGGGGGATGTGTTCTCTGTGTTGTCAAGGCACCTGTGACCCAGGAGGGGATGAGGTTATAGGGGTGGGCGTTGCTTTATCTCTATTTGTGGGCAGTGCTGGCTTGCAGCCCTAGCTCGTGTAAATAGTGCTGAAAGAAGTTCAGACCTGAGATCTATTGGATCCAGGACGAAAAGCGCGCCGGATGCGCTGTAGGTCGTGAAACTTAGTGCTGTGATTGGGTCTGGCCAGAATGGGTCAGGAAGTTCCGGCATGCTCTCCGTGAGAACGCTACGGGTCGTCAGAAGGGCCATGCCGCGGGGCCCTTTGGGAACTGTAGTTTTGAGCAGTGAGGGCGGGCCTAGGCTTCCCGGCGGGCTGCGCGGCTGGGCGGTTGTCGCGGGCAGCGGCGGCGGCGGTTCCGGCTGCGGTGCTGCGGGCATACAAGCTGCTAGGTGAGCGGGCCAGGAGGGATGGGGAGCCGCCGCCGCGCCCCCAGCGCCTGAGAAAGCGCTGCTGGGTCAAGCCGCACTGTTAGCTGGGCGCTGCCCTCCGAGCTTACAGCTCGTACTGAACGCGGGCCGAGCCAAGCGCCGACCCCGGCCGCAGTCCCGGTCCCGGCTGCCCGCCCCACCCCCGCGCGCGCCGCTCCGCCCGCGCCCGGCGCTCATGCGGGCCGAGCCCCGCCCCCCGGCCCAAGCCCGCGGAGCGCCTCCCGAGCCCGCGCTCACTGTCCGCCCGCATCATGCTGAAGTGCATCCCGCTCTGGCGTTGCAACCGGCACGTGGAGTCGGTGGATAAGCGGCACTGCTCGCTGCAGGCTGTGCCGGAGGAGATTTACCGCTACAGCCGTAGCCTCGAGGAGCTGTTGCTCGACGCCAACCAGCTGCGCGAGCTACCAAAGGTGAGCGGCCGCCGCACCTGCTGCCCCGTCCGCGGGCCAGCGCTCAGTTCTCTGGGCAGTGTGTGACTTCTGGGGCGGCCGGCTGGAGCGAGACCTCAGCTGGCGCTGCCTAGGCTTGGCACCGCAACCTCCAGCCGGCCCTGCTGGTTCCTACTGGCCGGAGCCCCGCCCCGGCCAGCCCCACCCTCCCCCAGCCGCCTGTGTTGGCACCTGGTGGCAGCCTGTCTGGGGACTTGGGTGGATACTGTGCCTAAAAGGGGAGCCAACAGAGAAACCCGTGAGAGCACAGGAGGTGGATGGGACCAAGGTGCGAGGCCGACCTGAGCTAGCAACTGTTACAGTTTGCTGGGCTGCTTTAAAGGTAGGGGCCTTTTTTTTTTTGCACCTCGTTCTGCCTCCTCCCCCCCCCCCCCACCTTGAGTGCAGTGCTGAGTGGGACCCTCCTAAGACACTGGCAGTGTCAGATCTATTCTGTCATCTCTCAGTGGAGGGCCCACCTCTCACTGCCTGTGTTCCTTCCTGTCAGTGTGGTGGTTGATTTTGTTGTACTGAGGCCACGCTAGAAAGAAGACCAGAGGAAGCAGATTATGAAAGGTTTACTTTTCTGAGATGGGCTCGGCAGCATGGTCTGATTTTCTTGAGGGCTGGTTGAGTGTAGCCCCACTTTGGGCCTATCTGTGACAGCTCTGTTCTTTATGGATCCTTATGTGTGAACCCTGGAAGTTTTGCACTTGTGTTTCTCTGGTGCTTTTTTGTTGTTGCTTTTCTTTGTTTTGCTCGTATTTTAAAACAGGGTTTTTTTGTCTAGCTTTGGCTGTCCCGGATGTCCCTCTGTAGACCAGGCTGGCCTTGAGCTTAGAGATCCACCTGCCTCTGCCTCCTGAGTGCTGGGATTAAAATCAAGTGTCTCTCCATGGCTGTCTCTAGTGCCTTTGTTGTTGTAGTTTTCATGGTCTTTGTCAAGCTTTTGCTGTTCATTGCTGTGGTCCTCGTGGGTAGAATGCTGAGAGTGACTCATAGGGCACAGGGCAGGGACTATCCAGTTGGGAGCTGATGGCATCTCACCTGGAGCATGTTATCTGGGATGCAGATCAGTGATGGTTCGTATGACACAAGGAAGACCAGGCATCAGGTGGGCAGGGATGGGTTTTTGCTTCTTTTTTTTTTTTTTTTTTTTTTTTTTTTTTTTTTTTTTTGGCTTGGTTTCCAGCATACTGGGTGTCATGGGTAGGGCCAGAACCTTGTGTGGCCCGGAGGCCCAGGGACTGTGGCCATGATGCTCGTGGTCCAGAGACTCCTCCTTCTCCTGAGGGCTTTGGTTGTAGAGCCTGTTCACCTGACCATTTCTTCTACCCGCAGCCTTTCTTCCGGCTATTGAACTTGCGAAAGCTGGGCCTGAGCGACAACGAGATCCAGCGGCTGCCTCCTGAAGTGGCTAACTTCATGCAGCTGGTGGAGCTGGACGTGTCCCGGAACGGTGGGCAGGCAGACCAGGGTGGCACTGTGACTGTGTGAAAGCAGGCGAGGGAGAGGGCTCCTGGGAGCTCCTGAGCCTGCAGCATCCTCATGGCAAACCCCTCTCCACACGCAGATATCCCTGAGATACCTGAGAGCATAAAGTTCTGTAAGGCTCTGGAGATCGCAGACTTCAGCGGGAACCCCCTGTCCAGGTAAGTGTCGCCCAAAGTGGAGGGTGGCTCTGGGCCATGCGAGGCTCTGCAGCTCTTCTTTGGGTGCCTGAGGTCGGCTGCTCCCTTTCCCCAGGCTTCCGGATGGCTTCACACAGCTGCGCAGCCTGGCTCACCTGGCTCTGAACGACGTGTCTCTGCAGGCACTACCTGGAGACGTGGGCAAGTGAGTGTGTCCCTTGGTGAGCGGGCCTGTGGACAGGGAACGCTTGTTGTGGGCCTGCCTTCCTCAGATTTCACCCTTGGACTCTTTCAGCCTGGCCAACCTGGTGACCCTGGAACTCCGGGAGAACCTGCTTAAGTCTCTCCCTGCGTAAGTTTGGGGCCTCCACCCAGACTGTGGTAGAGCCGTGCTGGGGTTCAGACTGGGTGGCCACACCAAGACTTTGTTCTGCAGGTCCCTGTCTTTCCTGGTCAAGCTAGAACAGCTGGATCTGGGAGGCAACGATCTGGAAGTGCTGGTGCAGTGAGGGCTGCCTGGGCAGATGGGGTGTGGGGCGGCTACCACTGGAGGATGTCACACTGGCTCTCCTCTCCTTGTCCCTTCTTGCAGCCTGACACTCTGGGGGCTCTGCCTAACCTACGGGAGCTGTGGCTAGACCGAAACCAGTTGTCAGCACTGCCTCCGGTAAGTGAGGGTGGGACTGGCTTCATGCCCCTACCTGCTGCCCTTTGACCTCTTGCCTGTCTGTAGGAGCTAGGGAATCTGCGGCGGCTGGTATGCCTGGATGTGTCAGAGAACCGTCTGGAGGAGCTGCCTATGGAGTTGGGTGGGCTGGCACTGCTCACAGACCTGCTGCTGTCCCAGAACTTGCTCCAGCGGCTGCCGGAGGGCATTGGTCAGTGTGCCCAGAGGGCCCAGGGGACAGTGCACTCTCATCAGTGCCCTCGGGAGGTCCCAAAGGGGGTCTTAGGCTAGAACCTGACTGTACCCAGGCTAGAGGTGTTCAAAGAGGGAAGGTTAAGAGAAGACTGGGATTGGCCACCTCATCATCAGTTAACACTTAAGGGTGAGGGTAGCTTGTGGTGACAAGAGTTGAGAGTGTGGCTTTATAAGGGCCAATCGATGAGGAAGAGCCTCAGAAGCTGAGCACATCTGCAGGACAAAGGGTGGGGGCGTGGTGAGCATAAGGAATCTTGGAGAAACAGGCTATCACTGGCACATGGGGCCAGGCTGTGGCTGTCCTGAGGACCCATGTCCTCAAGTGCCCTTGACCTGATTCAATCTAGTCACCGTGTCCCCTTGATGCCAGGTCAGCTGAAGCAGCTGTCCATCCTGAAGGTGGACCAGAACCGGCTCTGCGAGGTGACTGAGGCCATAGGGGACTGTGAGAACCTCTCTGAACTGATCCTCACAGAGAACCTGCTAACGGTAGGACAGCCCTGAGGCAGCAAGCCTTTTGGGGTGTGCTGAGTGCAGTCAGTGCTAATACATCGCAGGAACACAAGCACCTGATGGCAGTGGCATGTGCTGGTGGTGGCTTATCCCGAGGGAAGTGCTTGCTAGGGCATCCTCAGGGTCAGGGGAAGGAGCTCACTGGCATATGAGATGGTCTAGGACCTATGGGGCCCTATAGGACTCCGCCAGGTAAAGAGCCGAGCCTGTGCTTTTTTAAATGTGTGCGGTAGGGCCAGGGAGGACTGGAAAGAAAGCAAGGGCAAATTGAACAGAAGGAGGCTGCCCTTCAGTGTGTGTGTGTGTGCTTTGTTGTAACAAGGGAGAGCAGAAACTGTAGGGTCCAAACCAGAGGGGTCTGTGGTGATGTTAGTCTCCGGCTGAGAGACAGGCTGGCCTGTGGCTAGCGTGGAACTTTTCCTATACGTGGGGTACCCCAGTCATGGTAGTGAGAGAAGACAGGGCCTTGGAAATGACAGCAGTGTGAGTAGTGGAGAGGTCGCAGAGATACGGCCTTGATAGATTGAGCTGGGTGGCTGTAGGAGAGGGCCAGAGGTGACAGTCTGGGGTTTCAAGTAGCCTGGCAGGGTGTTTGCTTAAGGAGGAAAAAAGAGTGTGTCTACTGATGGGTTCCACCTTCAGGTCCCCTGGCCATAGTTCCTGAGGGCTGTGGGGAACCCTGATGAACTAGCCAGTTTACCTGAAGGGAGACCTTTACTTTCCCAAGGCCTCTCTTTTGCCTCCTACCCCAGGCGTTTCTGTCAGCTTCAGAACCTTCCTTTTCCCGGCCAGGCCTTACCTCGCTCTCTGGGCAAGCTGACCAAACTGACTAACCTTAATGTGGACCGGAATCATCTTGAGGTGCTGCCACCTGAAATTGGAGGCTGTGTAGCCCTCAGTGTCCTCTCTTTGAGAGACAATCGCCTGGCTGTCCTTCCCCCTGAGCTTGCCCATACAGCTGAGCTGCATGTGCTTGATGTAGCTGGGAACCGGTGAGTGTCTGTGTGGCCCCTGGGGACCAGCCTCCATCCCCTTTGTGTGCTGACTATGCCTGCCTGGCCTCCAGGTTGCGGAGTCTGCCGTTTGCGCTCACCCACCTCAACCTCAAGGCACTGTGGCTGGCTGAGAACCAGGCACAACCCATGCTCCGCTTCCAGACCGAGGATGATGCCCAGACTGGTGAAAAGGTGCTCACCTGCTACTTGCTGCCCCAGCAGCCCTTGCCAAGCCTCGGTAGGTTGCTGATGGCTGGGTCTTGAATGGTGGGTGGTTGAGGTAGGGAGACCAACACAGGTCCCTGACTCTTGCCTCCCACAGAAGAGCCTGGACAGCAGAGCAGTCCCTCAGAGAGCTGCAGTGACCCCCCTCTGAGCCGTGTCAGTGTCATCCAGTTTGTGGAGACCCTTGAAGGTGATGAGGATGCTGAGGAAGCTGCAGCTGAGAAGCGGGTATGGAGGGGTGGGGACTCTGGGCGGTGCACTTCCATCCCACCCCTGCCTGACCCCTTCCCGGCCTCTGTTCCTCATCCCTGTCCCCATGGCAGGGCCTACAGCGTAGGGCCACCCCTCACCCAAGTGAGCTCAAGGTGATGAAGAGGGTCATTGAAGAGCGCCGGAGTGAGGCCATCGTCTGCAAGCCTGATCCCGGCCCGCCTTCACCTTCAGAGGAGGTAGGCGTGAAGGAAAGGGGAGCCCCAGATGTCCGTCCATCCTGGCGGTGGGAGCTGTGAGGACAGTGGCTCCATGGGGGGCGGGGGCAGGTGGAGGGGGCTAGAGATAAGCTGGTGAATGGGCTGGAACCACATAGGCAGGCAACAGCCGAGGGTTGTGCCAGGCAAAGGATGCAGGTGGGTGGGTCTCGTGTAGTCCCTGCCTTTGGAGTCAGAATAAGACATAGCCAGGGTTGGTGTTTCCCAGGGCCAAGTGCTGGACATGCCATGGTGGCACAGGACGGAGGTTGCCCGGGGGTCAGGCTGAAGGAAGGCTGTGTTACCTTCATTTTCCCATTTGTACCTAGGAAGGAGTTTAGTGCTAGAGCAGGGCAAGTCATCTCCTTACTATGAAGCTTCTGTGGGCACAGTGGCTAAGTTGACAGTGCGTGTACTGCCCATGCATGGCTACTTCCCAGCTTGGGTAGGAATAGCGCTCACTTGAGGCTGATGTTCTCCTGGGGTCTTGTGTCTGTTCTCCTGAATCTCGGAGAAAGCATTGCTAAGGTCTGGGCCATAGAAAAATGACCTTGCTTGACTCTGGATGTGGACTGGGAGGGATTACAGGAAGTGAGCCTGGTGGGGATGTTATGACCAGGGCAGTGGGAAGAGATCTGCCACACAGGTCTCTTCTCTGGGTGACAAGCTTGTGTGCAGCCTGACACAACCACTTGCTGCAGGAGAAGAGGCTGAGTGCAGAGTCGGCCGGGAGCGGAGGCTCTGCCCCTTCAGCAAGCACAGCCTCCGAAGGAGAGCCTGAGGCCCTCCTGGATGAGGTACAAGGGCCAGGCCAGCAAGAGGCTGTTCTAGCCCAGGAGGAAGACCCAGAGGACGACTATGATGAGGTAAGGGCAGGCAGGCTGGGAGCCTGTAGGCCAGGAGAAGGGCGATCTGGGGGCCGACGCTGCTCATCCTGTATGTCTTCCTGAGCCAGCTGTGCAGCTGTCTGAGCAGCAGTGGCCAGCAAAGGGCTTCCTCTGGCACTTTGTGCAAAGTGTGCTATAGGGTGATGGTCCTGAGGGTTCCTGGGAAAGGTGTCAGGGTAGGTAGAGTTCACGTCTCATCTGACTTTAGTACTGTCAGTTTAGCACCTGTATGCTTTCCCTAGATGGTGTCTCCACTTTCCTGGCCCCAGTATATGCTTCCACCTGCTAAGCTTTTCCACTTGCATTACCATGTGTGTCTGCAGAGAGCAGTGTCTCTGGTCTTAGCCCCTGAATTTTCTGTGTACTTCTACATGCACGGCAGGGACTGGTCAACCTCAACCTGTTACCTGCAGGGCTCAGCCTGTCAGCCCCATAGCTGGGCCCTGGGAGGAGTGAGCCAGGGCCAGGCTGCCACCCTCATCTTTCTGCCCCCTTAGCCCACAGTGCACTTCGCAGAGGACACAGTGATACCCAGGGAAGATGGTGAAAGTGAAGAGGGGCAGCCTGAGGCTCCCTGGCAACTTCCCAGTGGCCGGCAGAGGCTCATCCGGAAAGACACTCCCCACTACAAGAAGCACTTCAAGATCTCCAAACTCCCACAGCCTGAAGCTGTTGTGGCCCTGCTGCAGGGGGTGCAGACAGACAGGAAGGGTCCCACTGGAGGTTGGCACAATGGGCCACACACACCTTGGGCTCCTCAAGCCCAGGAGGAGGAAGAGGAGGAAGAGGAGAACAGGGTTGAAGACGACGACGAGGCCACCATGGACGAAGAAGAAGACAAAGAGGAGGCTGTGGCTTCTGCTCCCTCTGTCAAGGTGCGACATTCATATCCTATCTGGCCCAGGCTCCACTGGCTTAGTAGGCTGCTTTGGACCCTTGCGGGTCATAGCATGGAGGACATCTAGCCCTAATCTGACAGGCACACAGGTCAGGCCCTGGTCCACTGACTCCTTGGCTGTCAGGAGAAGAGTAATGAATGTGTCCACTGTGATTGGCATCATTGTCACCATGTGCTCCTCACTTAGTCCTAGGGTCTGTCTGCCGTCGATCTTATTTGAAGTTCTTGGCAGCTCCCTGGGCCTGCCTGGTGAGGTGGGAGGCCAAGGGCACTTGGAAGTTGAGTGCCCCTCTATGTCCTGTGTGTTCTGGAAACTTGGACAGGGTCCTCCCTCAGGAGCTACTGGCTTTCCCAGGATCCCTCTTGCCTCAGGCAGTGACCAGCCACAAGGCCTTGCTACTGGTCTGTAGCCCATCCTATGGGTCTGGTGGAAGCTCTTGTGCCTTCTCAGATCTTTCTGGGATCCAGGTAGATCTATAGGGCAGTGGCCCCTCTTCCTTATTCTCAAGTTTGATTTTGGTGGCTCAAAAAGAACCTACCCACTTACTGGGGATGCCTTGAGGCCAGAGAAAGCCCCAGCTACCAAAAGTCCAACGCTTTTTGCCCCTGCAGTGCTCCTACCCTGAAAGTATAGGCTGAGGATACATGGTATCTGGGGCAATTTGGAGCTTAGGTCAGGGACAGCCAGGAATAGATCTGCCCCTCTGGAGCCATTACCCCAGCTAGCCAAGCCACACCATATAAGGGTCTGCAGAGCAGCTCATGATTTTACAGATGTGAGGGGTGTCAGGGGGGAGGGAAACCCAAGTGGGAAGGGGCTAACTCAAATCACGGGAGCTTGATGGGATCTTCCTTCTGTCCTGTCTACTTGTGGTGAGGGCTGGGTAAGGTGGTGGCAATTCCCAGCGGTGGCTAACCTGCATGCCTCGCTGCTCCTGTCCTAACAGGGGGTGTCGTTTGACCAGGCCAATAACCTGCTGATAGAGCCTGCTCGCATTGAGGAGGAAGAGGTCTGTACTGCTCACTGCTGCTCTCTGCTCTGGGCCCAGGGCTACTGCTGACTTGCTTCCAGGGCTGCGGGCTCTCACTTCTTTCCACCTCCATGGCTCCGACTCAGGCCCTCTCCCAGAGGCTTTCCTGAGAGCTACCACAGACTTGGGGTTCTGGTTCTACTTCCCCAGGGCCTCCTGGTCCCCTGGCAGGGCAAGATATTACCACACTTGGACAGCCTGCCTTGTATGGGGATGGGTAGAGGTATGGGCCATTTCTTATATCCTACTGTGCACCTTAAGGCATCCTTGTGTACAGGAGCAAGTCCAGGCTTCACTTCTGAAGGACAGCTGGCTCTGTACTACATGGGCTAGCCCACAGAAGTTATGCCTGCCTTGGGATTGCAGGAGCCTCCCTGCTTCTCTTTGCTGCCCATATGGGCACAGATACCCAGGGATGAGCTGAATGCAGTTGTCTGCAGCCAGTTCTTCCTGCTGCTGCAAGCTCCCAAACATCTCAGGTCTTCTCAGGCATCTGTGTCCACTTTGTTTCCAGTTAACACTCACCATCGTGCGGCAGACAGGGGGCCTGGGCATCAGTATCGCAGGGGGCAAAGGCTCTACCCCATACAAAGGAGATGATGAGGTGAGCAGCTGCCTTGTCAATTACCAGGCGCCACTCTCCATGAGCTCTCTTCCCCACACCTGCTACTCCTGTCTCAAGAGACTTCCTTTTTCTCTAAGGGGTGTCAGTGGTCACTCCACTTGTCCTGCCCATCCTTTAGAATGTGTGATGCGTAGGTCACTTCAGGGCACCGAACAGATCCAGGCGGGTGGTCAAGCAGAATGTTAAGGAGTGTGAGAACAGCTCTATGGACAGGTTTTCCTTCCCCATTTTTTCTGGCTGGCTCTGGGGTTGAAAGCCTTCCAGGCTTGATTTGACTATTCTAGTTTGTTGGGCAGGAGCCTCCCCAGTAGCTGAGGACAGCCCCTCTGGCCTCAAGGCCTGGTGTTCCTCGTGCACCCTCTCCAGGGTGCAGGCCAGGCCTGTGTTCCTAGGAAATCGCTCTCACTGTCGAGTGGCCCCTGCACCTACACCCCATAAGGAGGCGGTGCTTGCCTCTGTTTGTGCTCTTGTGGACCAGTCCCCCCTTGTCCTCTAGGGCATTTTCATCTCTCGAGTGTCTGAGGAGGGTCCTGCAGCCCGTGCAGGAGTCCGAGTGGGTGACAAACTTCTTGAGGTAAGTAGTGACCCCCTTGCAAGGGATAGCTATGCCCTCCAAGGTCCACATAATCCTGATTATTGAGACACTTGGTTGTTTCCAGTGGGAAGTGGGGGCCCTCACTCTCTTCCTCATCCAGAAGCCCAGGCCCCAAAGCTAACGGGGTAAGAGCATCCAGCCCTGAAACAATAAGTTCTCCAAGCCAAGTGCTCTCCACCTGGGTCTAAGGATGGAGCTTGGCAGTGACTCACTAATGTACCATGGGTGATGCTTTGAGTTTAATCCCCAGTACTAAGTACTACAGGGGGTGGGCTGTTAAAAAGAAGTAGCCCTCAGCCTAGACAAGAGGCACCGGGCATATCATAAATAGCCTGGTGAGGTCAGACCTCAGCAGCCCTGCTGGGAACTTGGTCCCTTTGTGGAAGCCCTGGAGGTTTCTACCTGACTGCTCAGCCATTTGCAAACTCACAGTAAAGCTTTGATCTTCTTTTGGGGACAAGGATGATTGAGGCAGGAGAGGGCTCTGGGGTTCTAGATCGAGAGGGCTTGAGGATAGGGGTGCTTTCCTGCTCAGCTCTAATCCAGTTCTTCCTAGGAACATTTGCAGTTGGCAACATAATACCTTACTGTTCTCAGCTAAGCAGGTGATAGTTTCAAGAGCGAGGGCATTAGTGTACAAAGGCCACAGGCATCTGTCTGTGCCTCAATGGCTAGCTTGGATCCTGGCACGGAGGCAAACAAAAAGAATACAAGCACACTGAGTCAGGCTCGCTAGGCCTGGATGCTGCCTTGTGCCATGGCCGTCGTCGTCTATCCCCCACAGGTGAATGGTGTGGCCTTGCAAGACGCAGAGCACCATGAGGCTGTGGAAGCACTCCGGGGAGCAGGTGCTGCTGTGCAGATGAGAGTGTGGAGGGAGAGAATGGTGGAGCCTGAGAACGCAGTCACCATCACCCCCCTACGCCCTGAAGATGACTATAGTCCCCGGGAGTGGCGGGGCGGTGGCCTGCGCCTGCCCCTGCTTCAGCCTGAGACTCCTATACCCCTCCGCCAGCGCCTTGCTGCCTGTCTTGTGCGCAGTGAGAAGGGGCTGGGCTTCAGCATCGCTGGTGGAAAGGGCTCCACACCTTACCGAGCTGGTGATGGGGTGAGGCAGTAGCTTGGGGTCTGAAGGGGGCTTCCCTGATGAGCAGAGGCGTGTCAGGTCTCCAGTACCAGTGTGGCTTCTCTATTCCTGCAGGGCATTTTCATATCTCGCATTGCAGAGGGAGGGGCTGCCCACCGAGCTGGAACTCTACAGGTTGGCGACCGAGTCCTTTCGGTGAGTGGGGCCAGGTATGGCCTGACAGGGGCCTTCTGTTCTGCTTACCCTCTCTGACGTGAGTGTCCCTGCAGATCAACGGAGTAGACATGACTGAGGCGAGGCACGACCATGCCGTCTCCCTGCTGACTGCTGCTTCCCCTACCATCTCCCTGCTACTGGAGAGGGAGACTGGAGGGGCTTACCCCCCGAGCCCCCCACCACATTCCTCCTCAACCCCTACTGCTGCTGTTGCTGCTACCATGACCACTGCCATCCCCGGGGAACCTGTGCTACCTAGGCTGTCCCCCAGCCTGTTGGCCACTGCCTTGGAAGGACCATACCCTGTGGAGGTGAGATACTACCCATATCCTGCTTGACATCCACTTGGCTCCAGGTATAGAGTAAAAGCCTCCCAGGATTCTTCGCACATAACTGGTGTAGCCATTCTAGAGAGAAAGTGCACAACCTGCCTTTTCCTTGTTTTTTTCCCCCCCTTTTGTTAATTTCAGTTCTTTCTTTATTCTCTCATATATTACATCCCAACTGCAGTTTCTCTTTCCTCCTCCCTACCAGTCCCTCTCTCCCAGATTCACTCCTCCTTTTCCCTTCAGGAAAGGGCAGGCCTCCCAGGGACATCAGCCACACATGCATGGTATATCAAGTTGCAATCAGATGAAGCCCATTCTCTCCTATTAGGCTGGAGGAGGCAGTACAGTAGGAGGAAAGGGATCCCCAAAGCAGGCCAAAGTCAAGACAGCTCCGCTCCCACTGTGAGCAGTTCCATAAGCCCACTTGGCTTCACTGCCATAGCATATGTGGAAGGCCCAGCTCAGATCCCTCCTGGCCTCTGGTTGCCGCTTCAGTCTCTGAGCCCCTATGAGCCTTGCTTAGTTGATTGTGGGTGTGTGGTATCCTTGACCCCTTAGTATCACAGCCTTTGTATGTGTGCCCAAGAAGCTAAGGTACCCTCGTCAGCCTCCATGATGTTTCCTGTCTGCCCTAGCATACCCTGCTAGTAGCTGCTCTGTTACATGCTGCAGTCAGTAAGCTGTGTAGATGTCGGACTGCATGCATATCTGGGTAGCCGACTGCCCCACGGGTAGATAGATGGGGCAGAATGGGCCATCCATCCTACCTGCTCTCCTTGCAGAGCCCAGTTCTGACTGAGGCTCACCCTATGTCCCCAGGAAATATGCCTACCCAGGGCTGGTGGCCCACTGGGGCTTAGCATTGTGGGAGGTTCTGACCACTCCAGCCATCCGTTTGGTGTCCAGGACCCTGGTGTATTCATCTCCAAGGTAAGTAGGCTTGGTAGGCAACTCTGTGCAAGCAGCAGCTTGCCCAGCACTTGGGGCAGCCATCAGTGCAGCCCGGCCTACTGCGTTATCCTCCTGTCCTATAGGTGCTTCCTCGGGGCCTAGCTGCTCGCTGTGGCCTTCGGGTCGGGGACCGAATCCTAGCAGTGAACGGGCAGGATGTTCGGGAGGCCACACATCAAGAGGCGGTCAATGCCCTGCTCAGACCCTGCCTGGAGCTGTGTCTTCTTGTGCGGAGGGACCCACCACCCCCAGGCATGCGGGAACTGTGCATCCAGAAGGCCCCTGGGGAGAAGCTGGGTATCAGCATCCGAGGAGGCGCCAAGGGTCACGCGGGGAACCCCTGTGACCCCACAGATGAGGGCATCTTTATCTCCAAGGTGAGCGCTCTTCCTTCCAGGAGTTATGGATAGGCGCCTGGTGCCGGTCTCACACTGTGCTCCCTACAGGTGAGCCCTACAGGAGCAGCCGGGCGTGACGGGCGGCTGCGTGTGGGACTGCGGCTGCTAGAGGTGAACCAGCAGAGCCTGCTGGGCCTCACACATGCTGAGGCAGTGCAGCTGCTGCGCAGCGTGGGTGACGCCCTTACCGTGCTTGTCTGTGATGGCTTTGACACCAGCACCAGCGCAGCCTTGGAGGTGAGTTGCTTGCCCTGGGGACTAGGTGCCGTCCTAGCACACAGGACTCTGCTTCAGTCTGGAAAGTACTTAGCAATTGTGAGCCAGCTGCACGTGGGAATGGCGCGCCTTGTTCTGTCCGCCCTTTTCTGAACCCATGTACTGTCTGCAGGCTGTGATCTGGGCGGGCGGTTGTGTAGAGGTGGCCATGTCTGCCCATGCACTCAGGTCCTGAGAGAAGGACTGTGATAGGGCTCTGGGGAGGCAGGACCTGAGAGCATGTGGACAGGGAGCCCTACTCAGTCCCCCTGTACTCCACCTCCCTAAGCAGGAAGGCAGCTTCCTGACCCTGCTGGCCGTTAGGGTGCCCCTCTGGCAGTCCCTTGGTGGAGCTTTCACTCACCTCCTGGCTCCTGGCTTCTCAGCATGTCACAGGCCAGAGTGAGGGCATGGGCACAGGGGAGAGCCTCTTCTGCTTTCTTGCTCCCTGGAGCAGAGGAGGAATGTCCAGCCATCAGGCCTAGGCCTAGGCCCAAGAGGCAGGTCTCTCTCTAGCCTCGATGCTCCTCATGGGGCTTGCGCTTTGTCACTGTCCTTCCTCCTGTTTGTTGTTGGGGAACCCTCAACATCACCTGTAGGTCCGAGTGAGCCTTCAAGGGACCTTTGTGTGCACTGGCTGCCTGCTGTTCCCGACATCCTTGCTAGCCATGCTAGTCTCCAGTGTGTTGGTGGCTGTTATTACCTCTCCTTGTAGTTTTTATTCCTTCAACCATAGGGACAGGCAGCGTCCTCAGTTGGTCTTCTTTTGCAGTGGTTCTTTGCATTAGTGACTTCCTGTCAGGTACTGGCAAAAGGATTCCCTCTGGCCACAAACCCTGTACCTTGTCCCAGACTAGCTGGTGAGCATCACTTGGCCGGGACACAGGTTAGTCTTTGTCTGGATGGATACATGTGAGGTGCTATCCCCTTGGGCTTAAGGTGGGTCCTTGTCCCACGTCTCCCCCAAGAGAATCCTTTGTCCTGGGCCGGGGGAGCAGGGCAGGCAGGGGAAGACAGACAGACAGACAGAGACTTTACCCTGGGTGATCTAGTCCCTAGAGAGGACTAGTTTTTATTCACTTACATGAGCACATGTGTTTAGAAGTGTGTTGCTTCGTGCATGCTACATGATGTCAGTTCTGGTCCCTGCTGCTGTAACCCGGGCTTGTTCCTACTGTACCTGGGTGGCTCATGAGTGTGGGGAAACAGCTGTGTATCTGCATGTGCTGAGTCCTGCCAAAGCCTGTCTTGGCTGGATCTTCATCTGAATCCTGTCTGGGGAGCAAGGCAGGTTTCTATAAGCCTAGCTAGCTAGTGAGCAGGTCTGGGAAGTGGGCAGCTGACCGAGAGCCTTTGAGGGGCCCTTTCCTGCCCACAGCTATCTGCTGTGACCACGTCCCCTCTGTCTGTCTCATCTCAAGATGCCTTGGCTGCTCTTATGTTGTAAATACACACCACCGTCACATCGTGTACAGTCCACTCCCCCGACTCTATGATGGCGAGTTCATTCTGGGCCTTGGACAAACTCCAGCAGTAGCCCTAGGACCCCGTCTTCCACTGAGCTTTTTCTTTGTTGATGCTTCTAGCTCCAGAATTTGTTTGAAACGGGTCTCACTGTGTAGCCAAGGTTGACAATCCTCCAGCCTTCTGAAGTGGTGGGACTTCTGTGCCACCTCCTTCCTCTTGTGGTGTTGTTTCTTTTTTAGAATGGGATCCTTTGGTTGTAAAAATTTACAAACTTTATGAATTAAGGCTTTTCCTTTGGGGCTGTGTGTAGGTTCTGGTTCTGTTTTTGTTTTTCAAAAAGACAGGATCTCACATAGATCTCTGGCTGTCTTGCAACTCATTGTATAATAGACCAGACTGACATTGAACTAACCAAGCTCTACCTGCCTCTGCTCCCAAGTGCTGAGATAACATGTTTGCCACCACACCCAACTGGTTTTTCTTAGGAAAACTTTCCTTTTGAAAGACTGTGAAAGCAGAATCTGTATTTTCCAGTACATTGATTTTTCTCCCTCCCCTTTCAGTTTTTCAAGACAGAGTTTCTCTGTGTAGCCCTGACTGTCCTGGAGCTCTGTAAACCAGGCTGGCCTTGAACTCACAGAGATCCGCCTGCCTCTGCCTCCTGAGTGCTGGGATTAAAGTCAGGTGCTGCTGCTGCCACCTCACTCCACCCCACCACTAGACATCTTCCCAGCTTTTCTCTCTAGGCTGTTGGTAGCTGACAATACATTAACAATGAACCTTGTAGTTTCATTTAGAATTACAATGTTTCTGAACTGACTATCTTCATCTCTTAGGCAGAAGAGATAAATGTCTTGTGCCAGTCTTTTCAGGGACAGCTTGTGGGAGTTGGTTCTCTACCCTGTCAGTCCTGGGGAGTGAACTCAGGTCATCAGTTTTGGCAGCAGTTGCTTTTCAACCCCCTGAGCCATCTTTCTGGCCGGGCACCTCACTTTTCTCAAACTACCCACTTGAGTCATCTGGTCCTGTTTGACCTGTGAGATCAGTTTGCCAGCTGTTTAGTGGCTTGTTCCTGATCTTTCTACCTCCCTCAGGCCTTTGGGTGTAGCGGGGGTGCTGGCTCTGTCTTCCCTGCCTTGTGCTAAGGACTGGTGTTCTCAGGGCTCCTGCAGGGTTTACCTACATCTAGGCTCTCACTTGCTGTCAGACCTGCAACTGCTGGACTTCCAGTCTGGTCCCACAGCAGCTGCTGGGTCTGGAAAGGGGTGCCAGGCCAGCTCAGCTCATCCCACCTCACCTGAGTCATTGTGCTCTCTCAAAGGAAACTTTGCTTTCCTATGTGTTTTGTGTAAAGAGAGTATTTTCTGTTGTTTCTCTAGGCTCCCCCGCCCCCTGTGGGTCACATGTTTATCTTCTGTCTCGTCACACTGGTTCATCTTGACAGTCCAAATGGTGCTTGCTTGCCGTGGGTGGACTCAGCTTTGTGACTTGACAGTGGTGCAGCAGTGATGTCGACAGTAGACACTGCTTCAGCACCCTCCCCCTCCCCCCCAGCTAGCACTCCCTTGAAGAACATTGACCTCCCCCCCCCCTCATCCACTCCTCGGTCTGAGTGCCTTTGCTGGTGCCTGAGTGAACCCTCATATCTTGCTATGGTGCTTGTCCCTGAGTGTCTCCTGCCCAGGCTGGCCCCTTCCTGGTGGTGTCTTCTTCCCATCCTCCTACCCGTCAGCACAGGCTTGTCTTTCCAAGGCGGTAGTATATATTAGCCACAGTTTTGCTTCGTTTAAGATTAACTTATTTTATGTGCATGAATGTTTTGTTTTGCTTACATGAGTGTATATTCACAGCATGCATGCAGGAGCCCATGAAATCAGAAGGCAGCATAGGATTCTCCTACAACTGGAGTTCTGGACAGGTGTGAGCCTCCATGTGGATGCTGGGAACTGAGCCCAGGTCCTCTGCATTGCTTTGACTGCTGAGCCATCTCTTTAGCCCAGTCACAGTTATTTTAACGGTCAGATTGTTTCAGTATTGTCTTATGGAAGGGGCTTCAGGCTGAGCCAGGATCGTTTTGATACCACCCATCTGCTCTGAGCACTTCCTGGCTTCTGGACTCCTCCCACACTTTCTGGCCCAGCTACGGGATTGGCCATTTCTCCCGGGAGTGCTGATCAGTGAATAGTGTTCAGAAGGCAAGGTCTGGTGCACTGTCTTAGGGTATTGTGCCAGAAATAGGGCAGTGTGTGACTAGTCACTGATCTGCTATTTCTAGAGTCATGGAAGCCTCAGGTCACCTCGTGGCATTGTCCATCTTTCCAGTCAACACCACAAGTCAGCCCGTACTCGAGTGGCCTTTGCTGATGTGGGAAACCAGGCGTCTTCATCCTTGCTGTTTTTACTTTCTGTTCAGTCTCTCTGTATGACAATCCTTCCTACCCCGCTAAGCCTGCATCTTTTGGGCCTTCCCAGTGCCTTTCTGACTGAATTAGTCCAGAAAGTAAGAAGGACGCACCTGGTTTATTGTGTGACTAGTGTTGTCAGAGTCTGAAAGAGAGAAATTTGTCTACCATTGTGATGGTTTTTATCCAGCTTTCTTAATTTCTAGCGGTCCTTACTTTTTATGTTTAGCTACTCTGTTTAGTGTTTATAGGTTGTGGTCCTTGTACCTTTGTAAATACACTTTCTGCTGTTCAGTGTCCCTGCCCCTGCCTGACACACTCAACCTCAAGTTACATCTTCCCAGGTGGCAGCTGCTCCTGTGCTGTGTGTCTGTTCTCTCTCGGTCTCTCCTCATCTCAGTGGTCTCTGAATCACTGGGTTTGTGTCTGAGACCACACTGTGCATATAGCAAGAACCGGATGGCAACCACGCGGTGTCATCTCGCCTTCTGCTCTGCTAGCCCCTCCTCCTCCTGTGTTCCTCTGGAGCTAGAGGAGCTGAGCTAGTCCCTTGTGCTATGTGGGTTAGAAAGCAGCTAGTGCCACATTTCCATCACCTGTGTTTACCTTCATCCAAGCACATTCAGGCCCAGTCCATGTGCTCTCACATGCCTGTGCCCTGCCCAGCACTGCACATGCACACACATACACACTCTTTTCTCCCTCCTGCCCTCCCCCCACCCCCAGACTTCCAGTCCTAGAGATAGTTGAACTTCCTTCCAGTGTTTCTGAGTCTTACTCCGCACTCAGCCTGTGCATCTGGGCGTGTTACCCTGCTGCCAAGTTACTCCCGTCCCAGGCCCATCTTAATGGCCATTCCTCCTTTGTTCCCAGAGTGACCACACTCAGCCTTTTTTCCCCATGCTAAGCAGTGGCTGACATTGGCCACGTCACATGACCTACACCCATAGTGACTCCATGAACCTAGGACCACAGCTACTCTTTGTCCCTGGAAGGCTGGGGACAGGTATACAAGGGTCATGGTGGACCAACAGGTTGTTCACAGAGCCTTAAGAGGCCAGCTTGTTAGAATATGGGGGGGGGGGGAGGGGGGCACAGCCTGCCCCAGAAGTGTGAGACCTTGTCAGCAAGTTTCCTCTCTCATCCCATTTCTTTCCTTTCAGGTGTCCCCAGGTGTCATTGCCAACCCATTTGCAGCAGGCCTTGGCCACAGGAACAGCCTGGAAAGCGTTTCATCCATTGACAGGGAGCTGAGTCCTGAAGGCCCAGGCAAGGTCAGGATCAAAGTGGCCGAGGCCTGGGACTGGCCCTGTGCTATTAGTCCCTGACCGTAGCTACTCTATTTACAGGAGAAAGAGCTGGCCAGTCAAACCCTTCCCTGGGAGCCTGAGACTGCAGAGACTACAGTGAGTCCCACACGGGTCTAGCTCTGAGCCCCGGCTAGCCCCTCCTGTCAGGACATTGCGGTGAACGTAGCTCAGGAGTAGACAGGCAGCCACATCCCTGGGGCATAGATTTCCCCCTTGCACTGTGGTCCACTCTGTTCTCCAGGGTCGGGATCTGGAGCCTCTGAAGCTGGACTACCGGGCCCTGGCTGCTGTGCCCAGTGCTGGGAGTTTGCAAAGAGTGAGTGATGCATGCTGCATTTTACTCTCCCCGGCCTGTCTGCCCTAACCTATCATCTGCCTACCTTGTCTTAGCTTTATTCTTCCGTCCCTGTGGGAATTGCTGCTGCCAGCTGGAGTGCCAAGGTCATCAGGCAGAGAACTTTTGTCTTGGATCAGGCAGGGCTTGTAGATGTCTGAGCTGGTGCTTTGCCTCCTAGCTAAGCAACATTTAGGATTTTTTGTTTTTGTTTGGCAGTGCTGGGGATACAAGACACAGCCTCTTGAACACTGTAGTCAAGCACCCTACCATTGACCTATACGTCCATCCCTTGTCTAAGCCTTTTGACCTTACTTTGTGGCAGTTGCTATGATCCCCTCCTGGGTGCAAAGAGGATGGCCTTTGAAAGCCCCTGACCCCTCTCCATTAGTATCTGCTCCCACATAGCTGAGTAGGGCAGACCTTGCCCGGCTGCAGGCAGGCTGCTGGGAAGAGGCGGCAGCTGTCATCCTCTCAGCCACCCTGGAGGGGTTTCACATGCATAGCCACTGTGGAGAGGAGGGTGGGCTGAAGCAGCTGTGCCATGTGGAAGGAGGCCTTGTGGGTGGGGAAGGTGCAGCACTGACAGCTGGTCTGGGAGTGGCCACTCAGGGGCCTAAGCGAGGGGTGTGGCCTTCAAGACGGTTGCGGGCCTAGGGACAGGCAGAAAGGACATTTGGTCCTCATTTTTCTCCAAGAGGTACTTAAAACTATCACTCCCAGGAGATGCTGGGACACCATTGCCAGACCGTGAGTACTTAAGGGGTGGGCTTGGCCAGGACATGGCTGAGCAGAGGGGAGACGGGAAAGGGTCAGAGGGGCCTGGAAGTAACACATTTGTATTTTGGGGTGCTGATTCTCTACTCCCCAGCAGCCCTAACGAAGCCAGCATGGTTTAAGAAAGGGAACAGGCCGGGATGCTCCTCTGGTTCATTGACAATTAGGAAAGCAGTACTGGTGTAGCAGGGCTTTTGGGTCCCAGCTATCTGCTTTCAATCTGTGCATCTTTTCTCAGCTCTTCTTGGACAGTTTAGTGCACCCTTGGCAGCAACCCACTGCTGTGAGCAGACACCTGACTGTCCAGCCTTGGGGATCATGGCACTCTCCTGGTCATTCAAGCCTAGCTGGTGGCATCCCCGGGCTGTGGTTAGGCTAGGGCACACAGGAGCTGCCACAGTAAATGCTCAGACCAGTTCCTCCCCTGGGACACAGCAAGCCCCACTGACCTTCCTTCCTAACCACTGCCTTCTTCCCCAAGGGATCATCAGCGACCGCCGGAGGGAAGATGACTGAGGCCTCCTCCCCTGGCAGCCAGCAAGTGAGCATCTCAGTCACAGGTGCCCTGCTGGGCAGCAGATGGGTACTGGTGTGCAGGGCCCCCCGAGGCGGTGCTTTTGTCCAGGGACACACCTTCCTGATTAACCCTGGCCTTAGAGACCTTGCTATAGGAGTTGAAGCATTCCAAAACCCGAGCATAAGCTCTTTTCTGTGCAGTTATCCTTCTTGACTGGGGGTCCCTCCTAGTCACTGCATGGAGAGAGCCCGACTTCCAGCATTCCTGACAATGCAGTGTAGGGTGGGGGTGGGTACAGGGTCATTCCCAGTTTAGCTCCTAGCCTCAGCCCTGCCAAGACAGGTATTTGCATGAATGTCCCCTTGTAGCCTACCTTGTTTCCATATCTCTCTCTCTCTCTCTCTCTCTCTCTCTCTCTCTCTCTCCCCTAATCTTCCTACTCCCACTCCTGAACCTCTGATCCTGCTCTCCTCTGCCACCACCCCTTTCCCCTTGCAGACAAAACCGGGGGTGATCCAGCCATTGGCTCAGGCCTGGCCAAGGGGCTCCCCGGCCCCCAAGGGCAGAGGTGGTCCCTGTTCTGTGAGTGTCCTGTTCCACAGTGGGTGAGGGTGGCAGAGCTTCCTCCCAGGAAAGGATGGTGGGTGTGGGTCAGAGGTAGTTGGAGGATACAGCTGGCAGTTCTTTGGGCACTGACTGCCCTGGGGCAGCTGTCCTGGCCTTATGTGTTCTCTTTCCCCAGCTGCCCTCCCCCGATGACCTGCCAGCCAACGCGAAGCAGGCCTACAGGGCCTTTGCAGCTGTGCCCACTGTGCATCCACCCGAGGACAATGCTCTCCAGGTATGTGTAGTGGTGCCTTGCTGCTACTGTGTGCTCTGTAGGGGGGGTGGCCAAGGTGAGTGCTGCCAAGAGAAACATCAGCCAAGTCTGAGGGCCTGCTCCCCCTGTAGCCTCCAACACCTGGTCCCGCAGCCTCCCCAGAGCAGCTATCCTTCCGTGAACGTCAAAAGTACTTTGAGCTGGAGGTACGGATGCCTCAGGCAGAGGGTCCCCCCAAGCGTGTGTCCCTGGTGGGTGCTGATGACTTGAGGAAGATGCAGGAGGAGGAAGGTGAGGAGCCCAGACTTGAGAAGAGGCCTGGGTGGGATGATGACCTAGCCTTGTCTGATATGCCTGCCCGTCTGCCCACAGCTCGCAAGCTGCAGCAGAAGAGGGCACAGATGCTTCGGGAAGAAGCTGTCACTGCAGGGCCTGACATGGGGCTCACCTCGGACAGGGAGTCTCCAGATGATCAGCAGGAGGCTGAGCAGCCCTGGGCTATGCCAAGCCATGCAGGAGGGTGAGTAGAGAGGGCTGAGCCCCACTACCTGACTTGTCTGCTGCATGCCCTCTCCCACAATGTGCCCTGTCCTCTGCTTCTGCAGCTGCAGCCCATCATCACCCCCGCCCCTGGGAGGTAGTGCCCCAGTGAGGACAGCCAAGGCTGAGCGACGCCATCAGGAGCGGTTACGCATGCAGAGCCCTGAGCTTCCTGCCTCGGAGCAGGCCCTGTCTCCTGCAGAACGTAGGGCTCTAGAGGCCGAGAAGCGGGCACTGTGGAGGGCAGCCAGGTGAGCACTCCCCACTCCCAGCAGGCTCCACCCACCACACCGCCGGTCCACCCAGCATCATTGCCTCTGTGGTTCCACAGGATGAAGTCCCTGGAACAGGATGCTCTTCGTGCACAAATGGTCCTCAGCAAGTCTCAGGAAGGCCGCGGCAAGCGAGGACCCCTGGAGCGGCTGTCTGAGGCCCCTTCACCTGCACCCACACCATCACCCACACCGTTAGAAGGTATGTTTCCAGGGCCCAGTAGAGGGCTCCGCCTACTGTGAGAACTTCTCCCAACATTCTTTTCTTGTTCCCCAGACTTCAGCCTCCAGACCAGTACCTCACCTGGACGCTTGGTAAGGGACCTACACCTCGGGCCCTTCCCTACACCCTGTGGCCTGAGCAGCACAGCTCTGGTCTCCCCAGCAGCCTTACCTCCCTTGCGCTCTCTGCCTTTCCCCCTCACGCTGTCCTTTCAAGCCCTTGTCTGGAAAGAAGTTTGACTACAGGGCCTTCGCAGCCCTGCCTTCTTCCAGACCTGTCTATGACATCCAGGTATTGGGGGCCACCTGGCCCATCTGCACGCTCCTACTAACCCTCCCATGCCTGTCACCTACCCTCCTCCACTCCTTTCTGTGTGTTTCCTACTCATTTCCTGTATGTGGGGCCTGCCTACCCACCTTGGTTTCAGCCCAGTGTGCTCCGACCCTGCCCCAGGCTCTGTGGGCCTAGCCTCAAATAGCCAAGCCTGCGTGGTAAGTTCAGGCAGATCTGGGACCTGCCCTGACCAGCCTGTCTCCCCATCAGTCACCAGATTTTGTGGAGGAGCTGAGGACTTTGGAACCATCTCCCAGTCCTGGTGAGTTGACAGCTGTCGGGGTGAGTGCCGGGCACTCAGAATTCGGGCTGCCATTGGCTCACAGCTTTCTTACCCTTCTGTACCAGGCCCACAGGAAGAAGATGGAGAAGTGGCTCTGGTGCTTCTTGGCAGGCCCTCACCTGGCACTGTGGGCCCTGAAGACGTGACGATGTGTAGTAGCCGTCGGGCCATGCGGCCAGGACGCCGGGGCCTGGGCCCTGTGCCCTCCTAGGGCCAGTTGCCTCCCCAGACTTAGGGTGGGGAGCCTGCCAGCTTCATCACCTCCCTTACCCCAAGTCTTTTAGCCTTGGTGATAGCATTTTAAAGAGACCCTCAGGGGTATGGCTTCTGACTAACTGCCCCCGTAGCCGGGATCTCGTGGCAAGACTGTAACTAGTGATGTTTGTACAACCAAAGACTCTATTTTGTGGTTTAAGGAGAATAAAGTTAACTACATTTTACTCTGTTCTCCTTTTGTCCTTTCTACCTCCTTGTACTGACCTCTCCTGCCCTGCAAGGTGCCAGTGCTCCCCTCCCCTTCCCTTCTCCCTCCCCTTCCCTTCTCCCTCCCCTTCCCTTCTCCCTCCCCTTCCCTTCGCCCTCCCCTTCCCTTCGCCCTCCCCTCCTCTCCCCTTCCCTTTGCCCTCCCCTCCCCTCTCCCCTTCCCTTTGCCCTCCCCTCCCCTTTCCCCTTCCCTTTGCCCTCCCCTCCCCTTCCCCCTTCCCTTCTCCCTCCCCTTCCCTTCTCCCTCCCCTCCCCTTCCCTTCCCTTCTCTCTCCCCTCCCCTCCCCTTCTCTTCACCCTACCCTCCCCTTCCCTTCACCCTCCCCTCCCCCCTCCCCTTCTCCCTCCCCTCCTCCCTCCCCTCCCCTTCTCCCTCCCCTCCCCTTCCCTTCTCGCTTACCTTGGTTCCAGCTCCCTGGCGGGCTTTAAAAGCTGCTGTCCTTTAGTTTGGGTCCAGACTGGCTGGGGATACGGAATTGTGCACATAAGTGCCTGGGGCATGTGTGTAGGCTTCGACCTTTTCCTGAGGTTCTTTAATGCTTACGCCTCCCTTCCAACCCACCTACCGTAGATAGGAGAGAAAAGAGGTTAATGGGAACAGAAGTAGACCTTTGTGGACTCAGTTCCTGAAAGCAATTCCCCTGGTGTAATTGGCAGGATTTTAGCAGACCAGAAATTCAACCAAAGTTGCTGCTGGAACCTGGAACAGCAGCTGGAACCTGGAGCCCCAAAGCATTTTCTGGTGCTGTTCTCTCTAGGAGCATCTCAATGTGGACCACTGAACAGCCAAACAATACCAAGACCCAAAAAGCCCCAGCCTCCTGTTTTGGGCTCATATATATCCTCTCAGACTCTTTACTAAGATGTGTTTCAGCTGCAAAACCCAAGCCCCCACACAAGGCGGTTCATCTTCTAGTGGACAAACATCACCTATTCTCTCACAAGTCTCTTCCCCAGCCCACACTCGGGATCAAAACAAAAACATGTTTACATATACTACATATCCCCCTTTCTATTAAAACAAAACTATATACAATAAAAATAATTAAGCGGGTATGGTGGCACATGCTTTAATCCCAGTACTTGGGTGGATCTCTATGAATTCAAGGCTAGCCTGGTCTACAGAGTGAGAATTATTCAGTAAAAGCTACATTTACAAGGACCATTCCATTTTTATTTGACAGTCTTGGAGAAATTACTCCACTATTTTATCATATCCTACTGAGTTTTATCATAGTGTCCAAAGTTTTCCTAGATCACTTTATTAACCTCTAAACATGTTTTTAGCTTTTATTATTAATTAAACTTTTTTTTTTGCATATACATTTATATTATATGTATATACAATAAACTACCTATAGTAAGAAGAACCATGACACAATCAGGAATTATATAAATGTTACATTCTTAGTGTTCTGGCTATTTGTACTTGACAGCCTTGAAGAAGACATCTTTCCTATCTTGATGCATCTAAAATTATGAATGTAAGTCTTTATCACATATTGTCATTATCAACTTAAAACATCTATCTAGTCCTGAAAACATCTTAACCCCTGTTTTTAGCTCTTAAACTAACACTTATAGTAATTCTATGGCTATCTAGTCTTCAACCACATCAGAGACTTAAGAAGGAAATTTCTAATATGAAGGAAGTGCAGGCAAGCAACTTCCAAAAGTATAGACAGGACAGAGAGAGTTGACTGCCTGGACAGTCACAATTTTTTCTCTATTGTTGGGGCATCCAGTCTTCAGCCTGTGAGCTCAAAATATCTGACGGACTGTTCTGTGAGCTCAAAATATCTGACGGACTGTTCTGTGAAGCAGGAATTTTGAGGGACTGGCTCACCTAGCCGCTACAAAGCTGGACGGCCAATTTCTCAGTGTCCTGCTTGATCAGTTTGGTCGGTCAGTCAGTCTGCGATCAGCAGGAGAGATAAGAACAGTTTCTCAGGCCAGTGGCTATTCTGCCACACTTGTTTCTTTGACACCCGTCATCTTCAGTGAAGTAGACTGGATATGCTGCCAGGAGCAGATGTGTGTCTGTCAGAAAAGCCCTTTATTATTAACTGCCATCTTCTGTAGACCTCTGAAGTGTTTGAAGACCATCTCTCTAGCTACTACAGTGCATAATCATATCTATCATTTGATCGACTTCTCTATCTCAGTATATCTAAATAGACAAGCATTGCTTGTTTTTAGCTATGTGTTCTTACTTAACCCTGAAAATATACAAGAAACCAAATAAAGCTTATTCTGTAATTAACTAAACTGGTATCTAACAAAACTACAAGTAAGATTTATAAGTGACTAACTTGTATCTCCAACCATACTGAACAGTTAGCTCTTACAAGACTATCACTTTACAGCATATTTTTAAATGGGTTGCATATATATAATACATTAAGCAAACATTGAACAAAGTCTATCAACATACAATATGTACAATACATAAGGCAAAAGTTGAACAAAATAATCTTAAATTTCTATTGATCTACAATACCAATGGCTGATAGATTCAATAATCTACCTTTTATCCTATAGTTCTATATCCTCCCCTTTTTTCTTTCCCTTTTCCTTCCTCTCCCCTAACACTACATAGAATAGAAAGATGAGAAAGAAGGATAGAGGGGAGAAAGAAAGAAATCCCTAAATGTAACCTTTCTAACTTATAACCAACCCCCCTAGACAATAATGAACATTGGTAACCCACCAGAAACACCCATCCCACCAGCTAGGAATGGGGGTGTTGTGTTCTCAAAATTACTTTCTGCTGTCTGAGGGCAAGAACATCTTTTGGGTACCCTTAGAAAAATAAGATACTGGCTGAGTGCTGGAAAAGCTAGCTGTATCTGTTTCTGTCCAGTCTTTTTGGGATCAATCCTTTGGGCTAGCCCTTTTAATGTTGATAAACATGCAGATTCTTGACACGGTAGCTGAGGCAGTCCTCCAGGTTGAATCGCCTGGGCATTCTGCTTTGTTGCCATTACCATCTGGTTTTTTGCTCTGAAAATCAGCAAACTTTTGAAAGTACTAGTATAGGTACATTTCTAATGTCTCTTAGCTGCTGTTGTTCCTTTTTCGCTAACATTAAGAAAATTTAAAGTCAACAAAGCGTTATTTAATCTGTCCCTGGGGGTTTTTACACTTCCTTTTTGTTTAATAAGCATCTCTTTTAAGGTACGATTAGCTCTTTCTACAACTGGTTGTCCTGTAGGACAGTGTGGTATACCAGTAATGTGCTTAATATTATATAATATGCAAAATATTTCATCTTACTGGATACATAGGCAGGAGCGTCATCAGTCTTAAATTTGTGCAGGCATTCCCATAATTGCCATTATTTCCAATAAGTGTGTAATTACACAATCAGCCTTTTTAGAACTTAAGCAGATGCCCATTGAAACCCTGAGTATGTATCCGTGGTATGATGTACGTACCTTTGTTTTCTGCAAAATGAAACATCCATCTGCCATATTTCATTCCTTTTGGTACCCCTACAGTTACTTCCAGCAGGCAATGGAGTTTGGTTATACAGAGAACATGTAAGACACTTTTTAATTAGGTCTTTGGCTTGTTGCCAATAGAGAATTTTTTTTCTTTAAACCTTTACTGTTAACATGATGCTTTTCATGAAATTTTGAGGCTTCTAACACATTTCCTATTAGTAGTTGGTCTATTTCATTTCCTTGTGCCAATGGACCTGGTAAACCTCTATGAGACCGAATATGATTAATATACAAGGGATAGTTTTTATTTCTGATGGCCTTTTGCAATTTCATAAATAAAAAAGTCAATTCTGAGTTATTAGGAATAAACTCAGCAGTTTCAATATGTAAAACAACTCTTTCTGCATACTGAGAGTCAGTAATTATATTAAGAGATTCAGGAAAATCTAACAGCACCATAAGGATTGCATATAATTCTGATTTTTGAACTGAGGTAGGCGGGCTTTTGATCCTAAGGTTAGTTATTTTGTCTCACTTAGAAGCTGCCATTCCCATCCTGTTTGCCATCAGGATAGAAGGTCGGTGCCTCTGGAATTGGCGTTCTCATTACAGTGCGAGGAAGGATCCAATTAGTTCCTTTTACAAACTATATACGTTTGCTTTTCGGGTATTTGTTATTAATTTCTCCCAAGTAGCTACTACAAGCTCTTTGCCCATCTTCACTGATTATCCATAATGACATAACCTTAGCATTATTAAGAGGCACTATAATTTCTGCTGGTCTGTTCCTGACAGTTGATGTCGTCTTATTCTACCTTTTATAATTAATTCAGACCTTTTTTTTTATATGTATGTCTTCAATTTTTTACTTTATGTGCTAAGAAAATCCATTCCATGATTTTATCTTCCCTTTGCATAATGAGCCCCATAGGAGAAGGAGTTGAAGGCAAAATAACCAAAGTACAACTAAGCTCAGGATCAATTCTACCCACGTATGCATCTTGTAGTCTTTGTTCTACCAGAATTAACGCTTTTTCTGCTTCAGCCATTAAGACACCTTGGATGGTTTAAGTCTGAATCCCCTTGTAATTTTTGAAACAAGTTAATTCATATGTAGATAATCCAACTGTAGGCCTCAGCCAGTTAATATCTCCCATCAATTTTGAAAATCATTAGGAGTTTGCAACTGGTCTCTACGGATCTGTACCTTTTGTGGTCGAATCTTTTGAGTTGTTTTATAGACCAAATATGTAACTCAATCTCCTATTTGTATTTTTTTTTTTTCTGGAGCAATCCATTACCCCCAGAATGGCAGAATTCTTTGTGTTTCCTTAAATTTTTTCTCAAAAGTATCTGCATCAGAATCAGCCAACAAATATCATCCATGTAATAGTAAGTGATAGATTGAGGAAATTGCCTATGAATTATTTCTAATGGTTGTTGCACAGAGTATTGACATAAAGTTGGGCTATTAATATTCCCTGTGGAAGTGCCTTCCAATGGTATCTTTTCATTGGACCACTGCTGTTCAGAGTAGGTGCTGAGAAAGCAACCCTTTCCCTATCCTCCTCATGCAAAGGTTTTATGAAAAAAAAAAACCAATATTTTAAGCCAATTACTATTATATGCCATGACCTAGGTAACAACGAAGGTAAAGGAATTCCAGGCTGTAAAGGACCCATTGGTTGAATTATTCTATTCACCACTTTTTTAAAAAGACTTATTTATTTATTATGCATATGAGTACACTGTCTTCATGCACACCAGAAGGGGGCATCAGATCCTATTGCAGATAGTTGTGAGCCCCATGTGGTTGCTGGGAATTGAACTCAGGACCTCTGGAAGAGCGGCCAGTGCCCTTAACCGCTGAGCCATCTCTCCAGCTCCTTATTTTCCACTCTTGAATCCATCACCATCCTCCATTTTCCTGATTTCTTTTTTACAACAAGCACAGGAATCCCATGGGCTGCTAGACTCTTCTATATGGTGAGCCCAGCTGCTCTCGGACCAGTTGCTGACGTTCCTGCAATTTGTCTTTTGTTATGGGCCAGGGCTCCTGCCACACAGGTCTGTTTGATATCCGTTTTAGGTACAAGGTGGCTAGTGTATCAGCAGTGGCCCTTTTTATAAACTTGGAAACTCAATACCTGTGAAGTTCTGTCTTTGGGCAATGGGCACAGCTTGTGATTGTCCTTGATTACACATTTAAATACCTTCTCCAGAAGCATCTACCATTTCACACCTAATTTCATCATTGTCTGTCTCTGTGATTGCAGGAATATTAATTTGAGTACCCCATTGTTGTAAAAGATCCCTTCCCCATGAATTTATGACTATATCAGCCACACAGGGTCTCAGCTTCCCTGTTTGCCCATCTGGTCCCACACACTTAATCCACAGTACACTTTGTCTTATTTGAGATAATTTACCAATTCCTATAAATTGTGCATTAACCTTCTGAAGTGGCCAATCTGGCTTCCAATATTTTTGAGAAAGGATCATGACATCTGCTCTTGTATCCACCAAAACTTTTATTTCAACACCATTCATTTGTACCATTAATTTAGGTCTCTGGTCATTAACCACTGTCTGGCAGAACACACATCTTCCAGTACTCCCAAATGTACCTGTTCTTTCTACTGGAGTGGCTTTGTCCTTGATGTAAGGAAACAGGAACAGCTGAGCAATTCTATCCCTACATTAATTAGCATCTCCTTCTTTACATATGCTATGATTTTTAATTTCTTCCTTACAATCCCCATCTATTATACCAGGATGCTCAATAAAGCCTTGAGGAGTTAACCCACTTCTTCCCAAGATTATTCCTACTGTCCCTGAAGGTAAAGGACTGTAAACACCAGTGGTTATTTTGTAACATTCAACCTGTGGGAATAGTGTAAGAGATTTATCTGAGGCCAGATCCAAAACTGAGTTGCCTTCAGTAGCATGCATTAAATCATCAACACCTAGTCTTAGTTTTCCTGCAATTTTGTTACCTCCTGGCTGACCAAAGAAAATTTTCTCTTATTGTTTGCTGAGGGGCCTGGAACTAACGGGCCCCTCCTTTTGTTTCCTGACAGCAAGAGATTACCTCGTATGTCTCTCTTGGATTGACAATCCCTAGACCAATGTTTCCCCTTCCCACAGCGGCTACAATGCCCTGGAAGCCTTGGCACGTCTTCACCATCACGGCCAGAAGCTCCTTGTGCTCTGCTATGAGTGCCGTTTACTCCAAAGGGGGTGCACCTGCTATTTTGAGGTCTGGAACATTTAACCTTACAGTTTCTTTGTAAATCTCCAAATTTACAACAATTAAAGCACCGAGTATTTTGATATCTGAGCTCTCTAGCTATACTTTGTCCTATGGTATTGTTTGTTTGTTTGTTTGTTGGTTGGTTGGTCTTTTGAGACAGGGTTTCACTGTAACTGTTGAGCAGCTTCTAACACAGCTGACTCCAATCCCTTCCAATCTTGGGGAATAAGTCTGTCCTGTATAGCCCAGTTGCTTAACATTTGTTGAACAAAAGATCAATTCATTCCATACAATAGCCTCTTTAAAATGCTTGAAATCTAGCGTATCTACCGGACGCCATGCCATCTCATCATGAACCTCAGCACCATCATTAGCAGGGATATGTTGCACAAAGACTGGAAAAGCTGATGGTGTCTGTGCAGCCCTAGAGAATTCCTCTATCTGAGCACTTGTCTCCAAAGCCCTTTTGCCCTGTCTGCTTCCCTGCTCCTCTAGAGTCTTTACAGCCTCTCAGGCTTCCTGTTTTTCTCCGCCCCTTCCCCATGCTGGTGCTCTGAACACCTGTCATGTGGAGCAGGGCAGGGCGGCAACTGTGGGAAACACTGGCTCTCGGTTACCAGGTGTTTTCCCTTTACCAATGTTACCAGGTGTTTTCCCTTTACCAATGGCGCTTTTTGCTTTCCAAATGCTTCAGCCTCTACCCACAAATTCTCTAGTTGTACAGACGACTCGGCAACCCTTTCCAGCATCATAGAATTTACTGACCCTTCCTCTTTTTGTATCTTATCAGTCTTTCTTTCAATCTTTAAAAAAAAAAAATGTAATACAGTAAAAAGACAAGAAAAAACAAATTTCCCTCTGGGTATAAAGCAGGAAAGAACTTTGCAACAGGAGCTGCGATTTTGCTGACACCCTGACACAGCATGTTTATATCTTCAAAATCTGTGTCTTCCTCCACAACATTAGAAGTTAAGTTACCCATTATGCCCAAAGCACACTGGGTGCCACCTGTAGACTTCGACCTTTTCCAAACCTACTTTAAGGTTCTTTAATGCTTACACCTCCCTTCCAACCCACCTCCCTTAGACAGGAGAGAACAGAGGTTAATGGGAACATGAGAAGTAGACCTTTTTGGACTGAGTTCCTGGGAGCAATTCCCCTGGTGTAGTCAGCAGGATTTCAGCAGACCAGAAATTCAACCAAAGTTGCTGCTGGAACTTGGAACAGCAGCCGGAACCTGGAGCCCCGAAGCGTCCTCTGGAGCGGGTCTCTCTAGGAGCGTCTCAAAGTGGAGCAATGAACAGCCAAACAATACCAAGACCAAAAAAGCACCCGCCTCCTGTTCTCTCAGAATCTGTACTAGGATGTGTTTCAGCTGGCAAAAACCAAGCCCCCACCTGAGGAGGTTCGTCTTCTAGTGCATAACCATCACCTGTTCTCTCACAAGTCCGTTCCCCATCCCACACTCGGGATCAAAATAAAAACATGTTTACACCCACTACACAGATGCTTTATTGGGGTACAACTAGAAGCCACCCCTGGACAGCTGCACATGGATTGGGAGCAGGAGCTGCAGCTGGTCAGCTGGTGGCCACTGAACTCGGGTGACAAAGAAGAGGCGGAAGTTCTCCAGGCGTGCCTCTTGGAACTGGGAGGGGTCATACTCAGGTCCGTCAGTGGGCCGTAACAGTGACAGATACCCTTCCTGTGCCAGCAGCCCGCGACTCAACAGTGCCTGTGCCAGGCCAGGCTGCACCGCCTCCAGCTGCTGCTGCACTGCTGCAAACAGGTCCACTTCACGCAGGTCAAACACCAGTGGCTTCCCGTACCTGTAGGTGTGTCCTGGTAAGGAGGCAGGTAAGGCCCAGGGCGGGGCTGTCCTGGGCCCTGCCTGTCACACCTGAGTGCCCCCAGCAGAGCCAGCCGAATCGTCTCGGGTCTCATGTGCTCTGGGTTTACGGTGTCCACGTAGTTGGTGTCCTGGTATCTCAAGAAAGTGGCTGCCTGACCAGAAGGGTCGATGACAAGAGGCCACCTGAGGGCAGCCACCTGGTCACTGCAGCCTATGGGCACCTCTGACTTGTACCCGCACCCGGCCCGGGTACTGACCGTCCATCCGCACGGATGCGGTCACCTACATCCTTCATCAGCACGTCATGAAGCTCCGTGACCTGGCACTTGAGCCCAGGCGCTGCCATCTCCTCGTCTGTGGAGGTGTTAGTGGTGGGGCATGGGAGATCCCACTGCTTAATCCCCCGCCCCTTGGCATCGCCTCTGCAGCTGCCCCACCACAGCCCTGCCCACCCTCCTGGGTCTGCTCCCTCAGCTCCAGCCTGGCCATGGCCAGTGTCTCCTCGGCCTTCTGTGCCTCCTGCCGCAACCTGTCCACTTGGGCCTCTGCGTCCTTGATGGCCTAAAGAAGGGACCACGATGACCAGTGCTCTTCTCATCTCCTCAGGGCCACCACATACTTTGGGGAAAGGTGAGGGTGGGGTGGCTGCCCAGTCAGTCACATGAGGTCAGTGCCTGCCGGGACCTCTTGGTTCTACCCATGTCTCCAAGGAGCCCACTGCTACAGAGTGACACCTTGGGGTTGGAGGGCAGAGATGCTGGGAATTTCCCTGGAAGGGGACCCCCGCCCCCGAGGCTGGTGTAGGGCGGGAAGAGATGTAAGAGCCCCACCTGCAGTGTGAGCTCCGTCTTGCCCATGCACTTCCTCTCACACTTGTCATGTTCCATGATCCTCCGATTGAGCTCACAGTAGGCTTGTTGTAGCTGCCACCAGCACACAGGCCTTGTAGACCTCAGCAACTCACCGTCACCCCGACCCCTCAGCCCGCAGGCCCTCCCCAGGGTCTCCTTCCTCGAGGGAGGCCTAGGTCACAGGGTCACCTCCTTGTGACACTTCTGCTGCTCCTTGGCCAGCTGCTGCACCTTGAGGTTGATGCTGCAGAGGAAAGAAGTGGGCTGGTCAGCGTCATCCATCCACAGTCCCCCACCTCCGCCCCGACTCCCTCCCCGACCCCGGGCATGGCCCCAACTCTGTGTACCGCTTGGCCTCAGCCTCCTTGTGTTTTTGGGCCTCCTGGGCCCGGCGCTGCTGCTCAGCCTCCATGTTCTGAAGCATGGCCTCTGTGAGGCTCAGGTCCCACGACTGCAGCACGCTGGCCACCGTGTCCAGGGAGGCCACCTAGTGACAAGGCATTTGATGCTTAGGTCCACTTGTGCTCTGAGTGTTCTGCCTCCCTAGGGAGGATGCACTTCCATTTTAGAGGATTTGGAAAAGTTAGGGTAGCACGATTGGTAACTGATAACGCCACAAGTCAAGACCACGGGGTCCCCTGGGCAGACCCAGCTCCAGTGGCAGAGCCCCCAGGGCCACTTTGGCCCCTTTCCGTCTGCCCACCAACCAAGCTCAGCTCCCTGCTTCTGTCTGCCACTCATGCAAAGCCACCTGGGCCTCTAGGCTATCCACACTGTGGGAGACACCGCTGTCTGAAGCTGCTTTCATCTGCTGTCCACCTGAAGATCTACCCTTCTAGGACACAAGCCCCTAAAGAGCCACAAAGGCCCCAGCCCACCTGGGGGGCGATGTTGTGCACTTGAAATCCTAACGCTCGCTTCCTTGCCTGGCTGTGGAGAGCAGATGATGCTCATAAGAACAGGGGTTCTAGGGCTGGGCAGGCTTGGCCGTCACCCACAGATACCGGAGGGTAGACAGAGAAGGATTTGCATAGAGGGCTGTGAGCCTCTGTAAGGGTGGGGACATGGATGACCCATCCAAAGTGTGCCTCTCCAGGCCCCTCATGCAGATGGGTTAAGGTCAGCCCCTGTCTGTTGACCCTGTCCCATTTGTTTCATGTTAGCTCAAAGCCCAAAAGACAAACGCGTGATCTTTCTTATTCATCTGCTTTAAATGGAGCCTGATTTAGTTTTAGAAATTCGGAGACCGCTTGCTTTTCATATTGTACAAATCGCCACCCGATCACCCACCGCAAGCCTCGGCCTGAACAGGGCCATGGGCTGCCCGGGCCATCGCTGCCCTCAGCTCTGAGCTCCCTTGGTGCTGGTGGCATCAGAAGGCACTGGTCCACCGCCTGCTGATGGGATGCCACGGCCACTCTTTGTCCAGTATCCTCTCCTAGATCAGCTCCAGTCCGGAAGCTCCCCACACCTGCTCTTCCTTTCTCAGAGGACCTTCCGCTTCTGGGTCGTCCTTGGACATACATAGTGCCCATGCCCTCCTCTCCAAATCTCTCCTGCATGACGCTTCCTTGGAGAGATTTATCCTGGCTACCTACAATCGCCACCACATGCCCGTCCACCCTAGGGACACAGCCCTTCACCCTGCTACACTTTTCTCGTTTCCTCACTCCTGATGGGAGTGACGATCCATCAGACACTTGTTGATAAATTACCCCCAAGCACCTAGAATGTTGCCTAGCTCCAATATTTTGTCAGTCCAATGGCTGGGTGAATCAGTGAATGAATCTATTGATTTGCATCTGAATGTGCTAGAATGAACAGGAGAGATGGCCGTGTAGTGGAAAGCAGCCCAGGAGAGAGACATATGCTGCAGCCAGCAATGATGGCAGAGTCATATCAGCCCTCTGAAACTGAAGCCCCAGAAAGAGCACACAGAGCTGCAGGATTCCGTGTTTCCCCTGCTGGGTCTCAGTCTTACCTTGACGCGGTATGTCCTCACCACGCTCCCTTTCCCCCATTTTGGGACGACAATGCATATTCCCACAAGTATAGCAGAGGCATGTAATCTGTTTTGTTTTGTTTTGTTTTGTTTTGTTTTGTTTTTACAGTGGGGTCATGTTTAGAAATTGCCTTGAGTTTCAGAAGAGATTCGGAACCTTTTTTGTTGTTGTTTTTAATCAAGAAGTTTATTTAAAGAAGAAACTTGACTTGAAGGGAAAACTATCCGGGGACATTTGTTCAAGGACAATCTACCACCCCCACTTGAAGAGAGGTTGTTCTTCATGTGACAGCTGTGTACAAAAAGGTTACAAAGTTGTCCTTGGTTTTACAGTGATAAGTGGAAAACACTAAAATCCTCAAATGGAAGGAGGTATACAAGGAGTTTTATGCTGTTGGGTTCTTTTGTTAAAACAATGAGAGCAAAATAACGTACTGGACTATGAGGCTAAGAGCTGAGTGAGTGTGCCACTAATGGAGAAGGGTATTTCCACAGAACTCCCCCAGACCATCTGCATCTGATGGCAACCAAAACAGAACACTGGCCATTTAACTTAAGAAAAGAAGTCCAATGCCGGGTGTGGTGGCACGTCCTTTTAATCCCAGCACTCAGGAGGCAGAGGCTGGCGGATCTCTGTGAGTTTGAGGCCAGCCTGGTCTACAAAGAGAATTCTAGGACAGCCAGGGCTACACAGAGGAACCCTGTACAGAAAACAAACAAACAAACAAACAAACAAAAAAAAAACAAGAAAAGAAAGTGAAATGCCCGGGCGCGCACACCCACACACACACACTAGATACATTATATCTAATAAAGGAATAGGGGTGGGAAAATGGAAGACCAGAGAAAACTACAGGGTAGTAGTCAGGGCGTGCTGGAACCAAATTGCAGCTTTCTAATTGCGAGTGTATACTTGGTTTATGACACAATTCTGGAATAAAGGAGCAGCCTCCCTTTTCAGTAGACACCTTCTGTCTGCTGCGGCTGCAACACAGCCCCCATCGTATCTTTATCCTCTGTTTCCAACTGTGCAAGTGCGTCTGTTTCGTTGATTGTTTGCCCATCAAACTGGAATCTGATCCGTCTTACTGGCAAACTCTGTTGTTCACACTAGGCTTTCACTGTTCAATGAGTGGTGTTTGCCTCTTCATCTAAAACTCCACCACAGCCATCCTTCCCACCACCTCAAATCAACATGGTCATCATTCTCAGTCTCAGACTCCTTCCTTGGATTTCTTGCTGGCCTCGGGAAGCACAGGAGTCTCCCCAGCTGCCACACAGGTCCTCACTGCAGGACCCTTTGGGCTTTTGAACAATGTTGGGACAGTGAAAGACTGTGGGCACTTCTGAAGTTGCAATAAACACAATTTGCATTATGAGACGACCATGAGCCTAGGGGGGCCCGGGGTGGTTTGAAGGAGAATTGTCCCCTAAGGGTTCATATATCTGAACACTTGGTCCTTAGTTGGTGGCGCTGCTTGGGGAGGCTATGGTACCTTTTAGGAGGTTGAGCCTTGCGGGAGGAAGTATGTCACTGGGGGTGGGCTCTGAGGGTCTATAGTCTCACCCCACTCCTTCTTCTTTCTCCTTCCTGTGTGTGGATGAAAATGCGAGCAGCCAGCTTCCTGCTCCTGCTGCCATGACGTGCTTTCCCTGTGACGGGGGCTCTTTCCCCCAGAACCAAAACCCAGAGGAACTCTTTCGTCTTGAATTTGCTTTTGGTCACAGCAACAGAAGAGCAACCGAGTCAACAACGATAACACCGCACAACTTGAAAATGTACAGTAGTCACGTCATGGGAATGACTGCTGGGCAATGGGTCTGCAAGGCACTGCTGGTAGGAGTGAGTGGGCCGCTGCAGCCATGAAACCGGGTAGGTGTGCACAGGAGACACACAGCACACCACAGCCATGCCTGGGACTCAAAGCCCAGCACAACGTGTCAAATAACTGATCATCCATACCAGTGAATTCATTTCTCCACACCAGCGGACGGAGATAAACTACAACTCTGGGCAAAAGACTGAATCTCACAGACACAGTTAATGACAAGAGATGCCGGAAGAACAATACCACAGTGTCACACAAACTCGCGTATGAGATTCAAAACGGCAAGACCAAGCTACAGTGCCTAGACATTTGGGCCTAAAAAATGGGTAGATGGGCAAATGAATGGTGGATGGCTGGATGGATGGTGTTTTAAATATGGAGTAAGGGCTAGAGAGATGGCTCAGAGGTTAAGAGCACTGTCAGCTCTTCCAAAGGTCCTGAGTTCAATTCCCAGAAACCACATGGTGGTTCACAACCATCTATAATGAGATCTGGTGCCCTCTTCTGGCCTGCAGGTGTACATGCAGTGTATACACAATAAATAAATCAATCTTTAAATATGGAGTAAACAGCAGGGCAGGAAAAGCAAAGAAAGTATCCCTATAAAATCCACCATGTTGTCTCCTGGGCAGAGGGTGTGGCTCTGGCAACCTGGCATTCCTTATATGGTTTCTGCTGGGTGTCGCTTGTGGTGAGCCACAGAGCCACATGGACAACTTTGATTCGTTCAATGTCTGACTAAATAATCTGTATTTTACAAAATAAGACCCAAGGTTGGTAAAATCAAAGAGTAGGCAGGTAGATGCGAGGTGAGAGAAGAGGTGAATGCTGAGATAAACGCTTACACGTGCGGACGGCCGTCTGGGTGAGACAGGCGTTCTGATATGAAATAAATTGTGGGTATTTATCTCAAGGAATCTTTACTGAGACCCGTGTGCCAGGATTTCGCCAAGGACCTTGATGGCTATCTCTAGTCCTGCAGAGCTGGGCTGTTGCCTCCTGATGTGTGCAAACAGCTTAGGGACCTGTGAGGGTTGGTCTGTGGGTGGAAGAGCTGTAATCAACGGAAACCAAAGGATACGAGAAGACGACGCGGTGAGCTGACGGCTGTCGCAAGAGCAGATCAGTAATTTAATGTTAATGAACTGGCAGGATAAAGAGGTGATGCAAAGGAAGACACAGCACACAGCTTGTGGTACGTTAGTGCGGGCAACTGATGCCGAAGCCTGGCAAATACAAGAATGAGCTGATGAATCCACTCAGTACAAGCCTCTGTGCCCACCCCCTCACCGCCCCCGCTGTCCCTCCCCACTCTTCCTTTCCCTTCCTGCAAAAGCCAGCGATCTGTCTCCCACGTTACCATTCTACCATTTTGAGATGGAATCATGTACTTAGTGCTGGGTCAGGGGCCAGCTTAGGGGGTTTCAGCCATCACCATGAAAGGATGTCTTTATCTGGGCTGTGTCCGGTTGGAGGCTATTGCTGTGCAAGCTTCAGTGACATTATTCCGTGGACACAGCTTCCCCCGGGCTGGGCCGAGTGCCCAAGAACATAGCTGCCGAGGTACATAGCGTGATTAGCTCTTCAGAGTCTGCAGAGAGAGGGGCCCTTGTTCTGTTTGCAGCAAGGTGTGGGAATCCAGTTGGCCTACACCCTTGCCAGCACCGGTTAGCCGTCCCTTCACACAAGCTGCCACAGTGTGTGCTGATTCAGGGCACCCCTGCCCTGTGCTGACCAGCAGTCGTCATGTGCTCTTCAGGAACATTCCTCTCCCCATCTGTCATGGACAGACAGCAGATCCCTGTTCGTCATGGCTGGACACCAGGGTTAGTTGCTGTTGAGATGAAATTTGTTCCTATGCCCCAGGGAAGTGTCCTTGGTGAGGTGTGTGGTTTGTGACCAGCCTCTCCCCATAGCTGGTCTTGTGAAGAGAAGCATTTCCTTCCGTCTGGTTTCTTTATGTTTCTTCATTTCTTCCTTCCCTTCTTTCTTTGTTTCTTTCTTTCTTCAGGGGAGAGTGTGAATGCAGTACCCACAACCACAAATTATGCAGTCAAGGTTTTCATATATAGAGAGGTCAGCACATTTGGGGTGCAAAGGATAAGCCTAAGAATGTTTCAACCTGTCCTGGAGCCCAGAGTTATTCCCCTATATTTATTTCTTTTTCTTTCTTTCTTTCTTTCTTTTCTTTTCTTTCTTTCTTCCTTCCTTTCTTTCTTTCTTTCTTTCTTTTTTTTTTTTTTTTTTTCTGAGACAGGGTTTCTCTATGTAGCCTTAGCTGCCCTGGACTCGCTTTGTAGACCAGGCTGGCCTCAAACTCACAGGGATCCACCTGCCTCTGCCTCCTGAGTGCTGGGATTAAAGGCATGCGCCACCACGCCCAGCTCTGGTGTAATACTTCACTGTTCATGGTGAAGTCTCAGATCTGTTGAGTTGGTGTTGTGTCAGGTCGGAACTCATTTCTTGGCCTGTGGGCTGCTAGTGGATCCGGTAACTTGGGTTGAGATGAGTGTCCTTTCTGACAACTGAGATTTAGGGCAGCTCCCTGTCACTGCAACTCCCCAATTACCAGCCCTGTGGCTGCCCAACTGTCCTCTAGCCTCTCTGCCATGGCCTCCCAGCCTCTGACAGACACACCGCTTTACCTGCTAGGCCAGGATGGAGAGGGAGTAGGCCCCAGGATGTGTCCACAGGAGGCAATGCTGGGAGTGGCACAGGAGGCAGGGGGGCCCAGGCTGGGCAAGGACTCGGGGGCAGAAGCAAGTGTTTGCCAGCAGGGCCTGACACCCATCCCACAGTTTCTGCCAGCACTTTCAGCTTTAGGGGTGGGATCAGGGTCACTAGAATTAAGTTCAGGTGACTTAAAGGAAATATAGGTAAGTCCAGGTGTGGTATCAAACACCTGTGACTCCAGAACTGGAGAGTCTGGGGCAGAAGGATCAGGGTTCGTTCCCAAACTGGGCTATGAAGTGTGTGTGTGTGTGTGTGTGTGTGTGTGTGTAAACAAACAAACAAAAGGTAAGGGCACTCCTGGCCTCAGTTCTCAGAGCTGCCCTCACTGCTCAGTGAGCACCCCAGAGACCTCCTGGACCCAGTGGTTCCCAGTGGTCCCCATGGGGACCACAGTGCTCCTTCCAGCTGGGAGGCAGTCCCACCGACTGGGAGAAAAGAAACAAGAATAGACTGAGACCCAGAGGGTGCATCCCAAGTTGTCTAGCACCTGTGATACCTGGCCAACCTCTGAAGACAGAGGACTGTTTGCTAATCTGTCACAGTAGCTGCATCCTCGTGTGGCCAGAACCCTGAAGGACAAAGTGCATAGACAGTGTCCCTAGCAGAAAGCTACTACGCAGAAATGGGAGTTTGGTTGGTGGAATGGAACCAGATGCAGAATCTAGGGATTCCAGTATTCCGTCCACATTCCCCCCCCCCCCGCCCCTTATGAGACAGGGTTTCTCTGTCAGGCTTCTGGCCTGAACTCCTGTCAGTCCATCTGCCCACGGCTGGGATCACAGATATGTACCACCACCACCACACCAGAAACCTTTCGAGTGGGAATGCGTATGCCAGGGCCACACCTGCTCCGGAGTGCTCCCGTCATCCGCGTATACCCGAGGGTCTGCTCCGAGCTTCAGCAGCACCTCTACGGCTTCCAGGTGGCCTCCAAAGGCTGCCCGGTAGAGCGGTGTGCGACCGAAGGCGCCCTGCGGAAGGGGCTCCCTGAGCGCGTGCGGAGACCAGGCCACACCGCCGCCGCGCGCACCGAGCCCACCTTGCTGTTAGGGCTGGCACCCAGCTCCGCCAGCAGCTGGATGGCCATGGCCTGCCCGCCCGCCGCCGCCTCGGATAGAGGCGTGTTCCCGTGGCTGTCTTCGCACTCCACGGTGGCCACGCGCCTCTGCAGCCGCCGAGCCTTGCCCACCTCGTCGTGGCCCACGCCTTCGCGCGTCAGCAGCTGCTCCACCTGGGCGCAGGGCCACGTCATCTCGGTGTCCGCCCCGCCTTGCCAACCCGTCGCCCTCTCCCACCCCCACCCCCCAAGCACGGACCTCCTTAAGCACGGCGCGGATCTCTCCCAGGTCCCCTTCGAAGGCAGCCTCCAGCAGGCGGCGGCGGCGCTGCAGCTCCTCCCGCCGAGCACGCTCTGCCGCCTCCTCCTGCTCGCGCTGTCGCCGTGCTTCCTCCTGCTCCCTGCGCACCAAGGCCAGGTAAGCCTGCAAGACAAGGCCCTCGGTCACCGTCCCCAGCACTCAGAACACTGCCGCTGTGTCCGCAGCTCACGGTTACAGCGCAGCCTGACATCACGCCCACAGCCTCGAGGACGCTGTCCACAGCCCAAGGTCATCGGCTCCCCTTCACACTCTGTCCAGACCTGCCCTCTTCCTCGGGTCCTGGCACTCAGGGTCTTGAGGCTAGGCCCTCCTGTTCACCTCTCTCTGCAGCTTCTCCATCTCATCCAGGTACTCCTGACGCTCCTGCCTTCGGCGAGCCAGCTCCTTTCGTGCAAGATGCTGCCGGAAGGCAGACTGAATGACAGTAGCGGCTTTGTCCTCTGCAGTTGGCGCTGGAGTGAGAAGAGAAGGGATTTGGACCCCAGTCCTCTTTCCTAGCCACCATCCAAGCAGCTGCTGGGGCCATACAGGGGACCCAAATGGGTCTCAGAAAGCATGAAGGCTGGATTCAGTGACTGTCATGCCTGTCACCCAGCATGCATGAGGCTGCTGGAGCAGGAGGACCCATGGAGTTCAGTAGTTTAAAGCCAGGCAGGGCTATGTGGTAGATAGTGTCTCAACAGCAATGCTTTAAAAAAAAAAACAAAAACTAAACAGCCGAGTCAGCATAATGTTCCTTCAGTCGAGCAAGGGGAAGAAAGGGGGCCAGACTAGAGCAGGAAGTCCACATTGCCAGGGCCTGAAAATTTCTAGCAATCTGCAGCTGAAAAAGAAGTTGTAGGGGGCTGGAGAGATGGCTCAGTGGTTAAGAGCGCCGCCTGCTCTTCCAAAGGTCCTGAGTTCAATTCCCACACGATGGCTCACAACCATCTGTAATGTTATCTGATCCACTCTTCTGGCTTGCAAGAGTACATGCAGGCAGAGCACTGTATACATAATAATAAAGAAATATTTAAAAAAAAAAGTTGTAGGAAGCCCATGGAGAAAAGAACAGAAAAACAGACTCTGGTCTTCAGGGCTCACCCACCAGAGGCAGAGGCCCTTCCTGGGCTTTGCTCAACAAATCCTCAAAGCCCGCTGACTGCAGCTAAGCCATAAGCTGCCCCAGAGCCGGGAAGGTTCTCAAGTGGTTGCAGCTCGCATCCCAGGACACTCAGGAGAGGGCGTGAGTCTAGACCCTGAGCACAGCAACCACATGCTCAGACCATCCTGCAGAGAGGCCTACATGCTGGCCCGGCACAGTGGCTTCTAGAAGCAGGGGATGAGAAGACACCATGCAGTCCCTCCTGTCACTGGCTAATCACTGGTGTGTGAAGCCATGGGGAGTGCTCCACCCCACTGGGTCTCTGGGTCTCTTCCTTTGAGTGTGTCTGTCTGCCTGTCTGCCAGGGGTGGGGGGGGGGTCAGCTTCAGAAAGCTGAGGACCTGGGAGAAGACATGTGACAAGCCAGGTGTCGAGAGCATCTTATGAACAAAAGATAGATGACAATCTGACCTAAGTAACAGACTCCGCGACAGGCCCCTTCTGGCCTTCAGGTGTACATGCAGGCACAGCACTGTATACATAATAAATAAATAAATAAATAAATAAATAAATAAATAAATATTTTTTAAAAGTGACTATGAAATTTAACATTGCTCCAGGTGCTTCATGGGCAATGCAGAGGACTTCCAAAGTAAGCAATTGAAGAAAGAAGATGTAATTACAAAATAAAATGGTAGCTGGGCTATGGTGGTGCACATCTATAATGTGATCTAATGCCCTCTTCTGGCAGGCAGGCATATATGTAGGCAGAACACTGTATATGTAATAAATTAATCTTTAAAAAAGAACATAGGCCGGGTGAGGCAGCGCACACCTTTAATCCCAGCACTCGGAGGCAGAGGCAGGCAGATCGCTGTGAGTTCGAGCCCAGCCTACAAAGTGAGTCCTGGACAGCCAAAGCTACACAGAGAAACCTTGTCTCAAAAACAAACAAACAAACAAACAAAACCACCCACACCCACACCCACACCCACACAAAAACCACATAAAGATATTTGGGGAAATACGGTAAGATTGAAAACTTTTGTCAGAGAACAGGACCCAGTTATAAACTGTAGAGTGGCGAGGCGGTGGTGCCTCCCAGCACTCGGGAGGCAGAGGCAGGTGGATGGCTGTGAGTTTGAGGCCAGGTTGGTCTACAAAGTGAGTCCAGGACAGCCAAGGCTACACAGAGAAACCCTGTCTTGAAAAACAAAGAAAAATAAATAAATAAAATAAACTGTAGAGTGTGAGCAAACTAAACCCTCAGAGCTCAGCAGGGCGTGGTGGCACAAGCACTTAATCCAGCGTTGGGACAAAGACGTCGGTGAATCTCTGTGAGTTTGGGGACATCTGGTTTACACCAAGAGACCCTCTCTAAAACAACAACAAAAGAGCTCAGCAGTGGCTAGGCATGATGGTTCATGACTTTAATGCAAGCACTTGAAGATCAGACCCAGGCAGGTGAATTTCTGAGTTCAAAGACAGCTGGTATACATAGTGAATTCCAGCCCAGCCAGGGCTACATAGTGAGGCCCCTGTCTCAAAAACAAAATGAAAAACTAAGGACTCGGTGGTTACATGTAATTGTATAATAGAAAGAGCTGAAGGTAGAATTAGTAACCTAGAACACCAGATAAAGAAAATAATTGGGGCTGGGCGGTGGTGGCGCACACCTTTAATCCCAGCACTCGGGAGGCAGAGGCAGGCGGATCGCTGTGAGTTCGAGGCCAGTCTGGTCTACATAGTGAGTCCAGGACAGCCAAGGGTACACAGAGAAACCCTGTCTTGAAAACAAAAAAACAAACAAACAACAACAAAAAAACAAAAAGAAAGGATTTGGGAAAAGAGAGGGACAAAAGGAAATGGTTAATGCAGATATAATTGGAATAGCACATAAATTATGGATGTTGGAAGACAGCTTTTTCTTTAGACAGGGTTTCTCTGTGTAACAGGCTGTCCTAGAACTCCATCTGTAGGCCAGGATGGCCTTGAACTCACGGACATCTGCCTGCTTCTGTCTCCCCAGTGCTGGGATTAAAGGAGTGTGCCATAACGAGTTCCCCACTGGGCTCTTTTGTTTGGTTGGAAGAGAGTTTTGAAAGTTAATCAAAGACAGCACATCAGAATGTTGAAACACAACGGTAAACACAAGCATGCAAAACAATAGAGCTGGAGAAAACTGCCAAAACTAAAGGGAAAAAAGGACATATCCAAAGAATCGATGAATTTATTAAAAAGCAAAATACACATCAGTAGCACATGTATGCTTTTTTTTTTTTTTTTTTCTTTTTCTATTTTTCTTTTTTGGTTTCTCGAGACAGGGTGTCTCTGTGTAGCCTTGGCTGTCGGCACTTGCTTTGTAGACCAGGCTGGGCTCAAACTCAGCAATCCACCTGCCTCTGCCTCCCAAGTGCTGGGATTAAAGGTGTGCGCCACCACGTCCAGTTTACACATGTGTGCTTTTTGTACACAAAAGGAATGCTCCAGACAGAACGGGGCTATGACAAATTAGACTCATTGGTTCACCAAAGAATGAAGAAAATAAAAAGACAAATGTGTGAATAAACATGTACAAAACAGTAATGCAGATTATATAATAATTAAAATTAACAAACACAGCCAGGTTTGAATGCTTAGTCACAAGAAAATAGAACTGTTCAAAAGGATTAGATGGGTTAGGAGACCTGGGCCTGTTGGAGGCCATGTGCCCCTGGGGGTGGTCTTTGAGATTTTAGAAGCCCATGCCAGACCCCACGTCTCTCTCAGACTGTAAATAAGGATGCACCACTTCTCAAACCATGTCTGTCTGTGGGACACTGTGCTTCCTGCCATGATAATAATGAACTAACCCTCTGAAAGTCTAAGCCAGTCCTCAATGAAATGCTTTTTTTTTTTTTTAAATAAGAATTGTCTTGGTCTGTGACTAAGATACTAACAAAAGCTGACAGCAGCACTCATCTATGCATAACATAATTACTTAGCCACACCACACCCATTGAGCAAAACGGCATCAGTATCCTCCATATTAGGGCCCATGACCTCACCAGCTGTGGCTTTTGGCCAGGTGGTTCACACACCATACCTGAGCTCCCTCCTGTGGAGCGGGTCTCAAACCCAACCAGAAAGCAGACTTGCCACTGTTGCAACAATGGATACATCTTGTCTGGACAGTCCTGCTGTGTCTTAGTTAGGGTTCCCAGCTGTGTCAGACTGTTGGTGTCACTCTTTCCCCAGCAGCCCACACCTTCTAGCATTAAGAGGGTGAGCGAGCAGGGAGGGAGCTGCCAGCTCAGTTCCAGCTTGATTTCCCTGTCTTGAAAGAAAACATAGTGTCCTTAGCAGTAGGTTCTCACTATCTATTTTGGGGGGCAGCCAACTGCAGTGGCATTAGGGGTCTCCCCGACCTACTCCTGGCACTGCAATCTTCACTTAACAATCTATAGATTTTGGAAGCAGCTTTATCTTTAATCCCAGCCCTTGAGAGGCAGAGGCAGACGGATTGCTGTGAGTTTGAGGCCAGCCTGGTCTACAAAGCGAGTCCAAGACAGTCAAGGCTACACAGAGAGACCTTAGCTCAAAAAACCAAACCAAACAAAACAAAACAAAACAAAAAACCAAAAACAAAAACAAAAACAAAAAAAAAAAAAAAGGAAATTTTAGTTTTAAATTAGATTACCAAGTATCAGTTTCCTTGTGGCTTTTCCAAACAACCTCAGCTTTGGCTTATCCTTCCCCCTCCCCCTCTTCCTGTGCCCTCTCCAGTTAATAAAGAAGCCTTTCACCTTGAGTATGCCCCTTCATCTTCATATCACATGTGTTTTGTCACTTACTTCCCCACAACCCAAAGAATCATTTCCCCTCTCATGGGCCCCTTTCTAGTTTCCTGGCCTTAAACACACTTATTTCCATATAAATGTGCATATATAAAAATTAGAAGATAGGGGCTAGTGAGATGGCTCAGTGGCTAAGAGCACCAGTTGTGTTGGCCGTGGTGGTGCATGCCTTTAATCCCTTGAGGCAGGTGGATCTCTGTGAGTTTGAGCCCAGACTGGTCTACAGAGTGAGTTCCTGGAAAGCAGGGCTATACAAAGAAGCCGTTTTGAAAAACCAAAACAAACAAAAATAGCACCAGCTGCTTTTCAAGAGGGACACAAATTTGGTTCTGAGCACCCCACATCGTGGCCTGCAACCATCTGTAACTCCAGTTCCCAGGAGATCTGATCCCTTCTTTTTACCTCCATGGGCACCACATGGTGCACAGACATACGTGCAGGGAAAACGCATATGAACACACACTCCAATTTTTTAAAGTTAGAAGGTAGATTAGAACACACACATAAGAGAGAATAAGCTCACTTCTGGATCTGGGTTAGCCCACTTAATGTATTATTTCCCAGCGACACCCGTTTCCTTACAGATTCCATTTTCCTTTATAACGGAGTAAGAGTCTATTGTGTATATGTGCCACGGTTTCATTATCCACCCATCACTTGATCAGCATGCTGGGGATCAACAGAGCAGCAGTCAACATGGGGATGCAAGTGTCCCTGTGGTAGGATGCAGGTTTGCGCCCAGGGGTGGTATGGCTGGACAGAGGGTGGTTCTGTTTTTTAGTTTTAGTTTAGCAGCTAAACTAGTTTACACCCTTGCCAGCAATGATGATAAGGATTCCATTTTTTTTTCAGCGTCCTCCCTAGCGTTTATTGTTTTCTTGATGGTAGCCGTTTTGATTGGGTTGAGATTAGACAGTTTTATTTCCCTGATGACTACTGGTGCTAAACACTTTTTTTTTTTTTTAATTGTGTATAGTATTTTGTCTGCATGTACAGCTGCAGGTCAGAAGAGGGCATCAGATCACATTGTAGATGATTGTGAGCCACCATGTGGTTGCTGGGAATTGAACTCAGGACCTCTGGAAGAGCAGGTGGCGCTCTTAACCACTGAGCCACCTCTTCAGTCCCCCTGCTAAACACGTTTTAAAATATTTATTGGCTGTGTTTGTTTTGTTTGTTTAGTTTTGGTTGTTTGCTGTTGTTTTGGGCTGGGTTATTTGTTGTTTGTTTGGTTTTTGAAGACAGGTTCTCTCTGTGTGTCTCTGGCTGTCCTGGATGTAGGTATTTCTTCTTTTAAGAATTTTCTGTTCAAGCCTGGCATGGTGGCGCACGCCTTTAATCCAGCACTCGGGAGGCAGAGGCAGGTGAATCCCTGTGAGTTCGAGGCCAGCCTGGTCTACAAAGTGAGTCCAGGATGGCTAAGATAACATAGAGAAACCCCACAGGCCGCCTCTTCATTTGATTCTTTTTCCTCTGCTGTAAGAAGTGCTTTAATGTCTTGAGATTCGGTTTGTCAGTTGGTCTGATTTCCTGAGTAATGGCTACAAAATGGCACACTCAATTTCCAAATTCTTGCAGGTTGTAACAAGTTCTGCCACTGCATAAACAAGTAATGCCAAAAGTCTCTTATCTTTAAGGAATTTTTGTTGTTGTTGGGCTTTATGTTTGTTTGTTTTTGTTTTTTGAGACAGGGTTTCTCTGTGTAGCCTTGGCTATCCTGAACTCGCTTTGTAGACCAGGCTGGCCTCGAACTCATATAGATCCACTTTCCTCTGCCTCCCTGAGTGCTGGGATGACAGGCCTGTGCCACTGAGCCTGGCTTGTTTGTTTATTCTGAGTTAAGGACCAAACCCAAGGCCAAGCACTCTACCACTGAATTAAATCCCCAAGCCTAGAATTCAACTCTTATTTAGGAAAATAAGTATTTTTAAGTAGCAACCCTGTGGCTTGCCTCCATCCCGATGACATCATCAGGATGGAAGCAGCCATATGGCTGGAAGCCATATTTACTAAGATGAAAAAAAGAGTACACGCTGAGCCAGGCACGATGGCGCATGCCTGTAATCCCAGCATTCACGGAAGCAGAGCCAGGTGGATCTCTGTGAGTTCGAAGCCAGCCTGGTCTAAAAAGTGAGTCCAGGACAGGCAAGGCTACACAGGGAAACCCTGTCTCGAAAAACAAAAGAGTACATGCACGTAACTTCACCTCCATCTTGATTGAGATAAACTGTGGCAGCACCAATGAAATATCTTTGTCCTACTGCGCCCTCTGCTTATCATTGTATCTCCTTTTTAGACTAAAGGAGCAACAACAGGCCTCCATAATATTTTGGATTAGAATGGATTTTGTATGGTGATAAAGGAAGGTTATAAAGGTATACTCCGGTTACCAAGAGCTGACTTAGAGATGTATTTCTGTAGACTGCATTTATGGTTTAACATTTTATTTTGATGCTAAAGAATCTTCAATTAAATCTTCAATTCAAACTTAACAGGGATCAAATTGTAAATCCTGATCTTATAAAAGCCACTCATTTGTTGTAAACTGTTAAAGATAATTAAGACATACAAGTTAACGGTCTCAGTCACTTTGTTTTTTGTTTGTTTGTTTTTTGAGACAGAGTTTCTCTGTATAATAACCCCTAGCTGTCCTGTCCTCGCTTTGTAGACCAGGCTGGCCTCAAACTCACAGCGATCCATCTGCCTCTGTCTCTGAGTGCTGGGATTAAAGCCACCACACCTGGCTGTCAGTCACTTTAGAAATGATCAAATTCTTTAATGTGCTCAGAACTGTGCACATAGTCATGCTACGTATAAATGCAATTCAATTACAGGGACAAGCTTTATTTAGCCTCCTAAATATGTCTTCAGAGTTAAGCCTGAATCAAGTAACTAAAAATAAGTAAAGTTTGTTTAAAATGAGGTATACTTAATAGATGGCCCTCAAAAGCCCCCCAGAGATTGTTGGTTTTAAACAAACTCCCAAATGTTCGATTTTTACCAATAAAGACTCAGGAGCTAAAGCAGGGTGGTGGCGCACACATTTAGTCCCAGCACTCGGGAGGCAGAGGCAGGTGGATCACTGTGAGTTCGAGGCCAGCCTGGTCAACAAAGCGAGTCCAGTCCAGAACAGCCAAGGCAACACAGAGAGACCCTGTCTCAAAAAAACCAAACAAACAAAACCAAAAATGCCTGCTAGCCCAGAGAGGCGGGGAGCACCCAGCTGACCTCCCTTCTGCTTCTCTGCCCTGTCTTCAAAACCCTTCAAGCTCAATGCACTTCCTTTCTGTCACCTGTGGGTCGCGTCTCTCTAGCAGTCCACGGTGCAACAGTGGCAAGTCTGTTGTGGAGTAACCAGATGATTTCTGATTGGGTTGGAGGCCTGCTCCACAGGAAGGAGCCCATGTCTGGTGCTGTAAACCTGGCCAAAAGCCACGGCTGGTGAGGTCATGGACCCTACCGCTGTTGTTTTGCTCAATGGGTATGAGGTGGCTAGGTAATTATGTTTATGCATAGATAAGTGTTGCTGTCAGCTTTAGTTAGAAATGTTGTTGTTGTCATGTTGTAATGGGCAGCAGTAACTGCAGAGACTGGTCAAAGTGCTGAGGTTGAGAGGCTATTGAATGTTCAGCCATAAATGGGACAACCACACGGCCCTCTGCACCGCTCAGGGAACATTGCAGAAGAGATGGAAGAAATAGCGTGATCAAGGAAAAAGGGGTAGCCTGTTGTACGATGCTGTTTTCCAGCCAGGCCATGGAGATTGTAAGCTTAACTCACAGCAGTGACTGTCTACACAAGACCTGCTCAAGATTGTGTCTGTCACCATCCTGCCATGCAGTGGGGGAAGGGGACTCATATGGCCCCACCCTGAGACCTGTGGTCAGTTCATGGTTGCTGGGGGGAAAACAGATGTTTTATGCATTGGTGTAGCCATTGGTCAGCTGGCTGTGCTCCTGTAAATAGTCCCTCACCCACACTCCTATAAGCAACCCTAGTGAAAGGTGTGCCTCCCACACACAACATGGAAGTAGAAGGGAGGCTGGCTGGGAAGAAAGTAGGGATTAGTGGAAAAGGGAGGGGGACAAGAGAGAGTAATGAGGGTGGATATGATCAAAATATAGCATTTATTTATATGCAAGTGTCAGAACACACAATTATTATATAATTGTCTGTAAGTAATGTGTGCTAATAAAAATACAAAAATGCTTAAAAGAAAGGAAAAATAACATTATATAATCCAAAGTTTTAATACAAGCTGGTTCTATACAAACATGCATGTAATGGTGAACCATCAATGTATAGAAAAAAAATCCCATAGTCAGGGAAGAAAGAAACAACTCTACAATAATAGCTAGAAGCTGCTGTGTCCCTGACACAGGCAGAACAGCAGACAGAAGTGGAGAGAGGTGGGGGCACTTAACACAGGAAAGCCCTAGGGACTGTGGGGACCAACGTAGCAGTACCCACGTCCACATGCACACGCTGCCCAAGGGCACGGGGGACGTTATCTCGGAATGTAGGGCAGAGTTTTCAGTGACTCCTCTGCAGAGTGCGCGCTGTGCCTTCTTCACCGAGGGATCAGGGAAAACATCACAGGGGACATCAGAGAAGGCTTAGCAATGGGCGAAGTCGTAGCACACAAAACTCTACCGGGTGCAGTAAAAGCAGCGCTGAAGGGACTCGGAGCTTTACTATTACAGCAGTAAACAAGGTGCATGTCAAACCTGCAGTCCACCTTGATGACGCCAAGAACAAGGGAAGGAAAACCTAACCAAACCCAAAGATCGCAGAGGGGAGGAAATAGAGATTAGACAGAAGTGAAACGGGAAAGGCACAAGTCACTTGCTGCTCTCGCGGAAGAGCTGGGTTTGGCTCTGAGCACCCACATCAAGCTCCTCACAGTTGCCTGTAAGTCCAGTGCCAGGGGACCCATCACTCTCTTCTGGCCTCTGTAGGCACCTTCATGCATAAGTATGCACAGACATATAAACTAAGATACGTACACATGACTAGAAATAAAAACTAAAATCTTTTTTTGGTTGGTTGGTTTTGGTTTTTTGAGACAGGGTTTCTCTGTGTAGCCTTGGCCATCCTGGACTCATTTTGTAGGCCAGGTTGACCTCGAACTCACAGGGATTCACCTGCCTCTGCCTCCAGAGTGCTGGGATTAAGACGTGTGCCACCACGAAAGGGGGATCATACTACAGATTCTGCAAAAATAAAAATGACTATAAGGGAATGGCTGTAAGTCAGATAGGCCAGCGGGCTGTGAAGGGTCCGGAGAAACAGCTGGTAGTTAGGAATACCTGCCGGTCTCCCAGAGACCTGCGTCTACTTCTTAGCACCCAGGTTGGGGGTTCACAACTGCCTCTAACTCCAACCTCAGGGGCCCAGCGTCTCTGGCCTCTGTGGACACCACGCTTGCATGTACTTACCACCCCCACATACACATAATTTCAAGTAATAAAAATAAAATCCTAAAAAGTAAGGCGCCACAGTTAAGAGCTACTCCTGCTCCTCCAGAGGACCCTGGCTCAGTTCCTACCACGCGGCGCATCAGGTGCCTTACAACCACTGTAGTTCTGGCTCCAGGGAAGCTGAGGCCTTCTGGAATCAGCAGCCACCTACATGCACGTGGTGCATGTAAAGGTAAGCAGGCATACACATAAATAAAAATAAATAAACCTGAAGGGAAAAGAAACCTCTCAACAAAGTCCTAGCTAGACACGATGCTTCATTGGCATATTCTGGGTAACGTGAGGAGAGCATGTCCCATTGTGGTGAGGGATAGGGCATGCCTCAGCCTTCCCAGTGTGGTGAGGGACAGGGCATGCCTCAGCCTTCCCAGTGTGGTGAGGGACAGGGCATGCCTCAGCCTTCCCAGTGTGGTGAGGGACAGGGCATGCCTCAGCCTTCCCAGTGTGGTGAGGGACAGGGCATGCCTCAGCCTTCCCAGTGTGGTGAGGGACAGGGCATGCCTCAGCCTTCCCAGTGTGGTGAGGGACAGGGCATGCCTCAGCCTTCCCAGTGTGGTGAGGGACAGGGCATGCCTCAGCCTTCCCAGTGTGGTGAGGGATAGGGCATGCCTCAGCCTTCCCAGTGTGGTGAGGGATAGGGCATGCCTCAGCCTTCCCAGTGTGGTGAGGGACAGGGAGCACCTCCTGCCTTAGTCCATGAGGCTAGCACCCCCTAATACTAAAGCCGGGCAAAGAAACCACAAGAAAATCCGGGACAGCACCTCTTAGGAATATGAATACAGAATCCTTCCAGCACGCCCCAGCAAGCTGAGTTGAGTAACATAGCTAAGTCTTCTCCGTCATGACCAAGTAGGACTTGTTTTGGGAGTGTAAGGATGGTTCGACGTATGAAAACTGACAAACTCAATATGCTCCCACCAACAGCTGGGGGAGGATATAATCATCCCAGCTGATTCAGGGAAGCATTGAAAGAAGTCAGCACATTTTGGAGACACGCCACACATTAGAAGTAGTAGGGGGCCGGAGAGATTGCTCAGCAAGAGCACTGGCGGCTCTTCCAGAGGACCCAGGTTTGATTCCTAGCACCCACAAAGTGAATCACAACCATCTGTAACGCCAACTCTTGGTGATCTAATGCCCTCTACTGGCCGCCATAGATACATGGTGCACAAGGATGGGTGGCTGGCAGGATGCCCGACTCAGCAGTGATCAGTGCAGCAAAGGTCATCACAGGAAGGCCGGGCCTAGGAAGAACCCAGGGAACTACTTCCCTTCCACATGTGAGCCTGTAGAAAGCATTTTCCTGGGAGAGTCACGAAGATGAGTGCCAATATCTCCATTCCAACCCACGGCTCTGGCCTCTGCAAAAGGAAACCAACTCTGACGAAAATCAGCCGGCCACTGGAGCAGTTCCTGGGCAGATCCACACGTGGCCCTGGCAGTTGGTGGGTGACCACTAAGGTGGCAAACATGTCTGGAGGAGGAGCAAAAACAGCTGACCCTCATGCGGCAAAGACAACAGTATACCTTCCCTCGTCAACCTAGGGCTGGGGCTACCCGCAGCTCGTCTAGTTCTGGGGTACAGGACATGAAGGCCCACGCAGGTGCAACAGTGGCCCCCAAAAGATGCCTGCGTCCTGATCCCTGCAATGACTCCATATGGTGAGTTTGTGGCCAAAGGGGATTCAGGGTTACAGATGAACAGATGATGGCTGACCTGGACAGCTTGGTAGGATGTAGGATCTCCTAGGAGATACGCTCTTGGGTGTGTCTTTGAGGTGGTTTCTGGAGAAGTTTGATCAAGACATACCCTGAATGTGGGTGGCCCCATACAAATGGTCCATGGTCACCGGCTGGATAAAGAAGAGTACCAAGCACTCCCCCAGCACCCAGGCCTCTCTTGGTTTTTGGGTATTTTGGGGGGAGGGGTTGTTTTTGCTTTTGAGACAGCGTTTCTCAACTATTAGCCCTGGCTGGCCTCGAACTCAGAGATCTGCCTGCCTTTGCCTCTCAAATGCTGAGACTGAAGGCATGGGCCACCAAGCCTGACCTGTTCATCCCTCTCTGCTTCCTGACTGTGGCTACAATGTGACCAGCTGCCATGGCTGTTGCTGTTATGTCTTCCCTGCTGTGGTGGGCTGCAATTTTCTTAAACCATAAGCCAAAAATGAACCCTTTCACCCTTAAGGGGATTCTTGGTCAGGTATTTTGTCATAGCAACAGGAAATGTGACTAATGCCAGAGGTGATGCGCCATTCTCCACCGAGATCTGGTGTGTGCACAGACAGGAGAAGATGGAGAGAGAAGAGGCAAGGGGTACAACAGGGGTAGCTGCTACTCTGGAGGGGCGGGGCAGACAGAGACAGAGATAGAGACAGAAAGAGACAGAGAGACAGAGGCAGACAGACAGAGAGAGAGAGAGAGAGAGAGAGAGAGAGAGAGAGAGACAGAGAGAGCGAGAATAAAGGCCCTTAAGAGCAAGGGTCTTAAAGCAGCTCGGGGCCATGTACTGTGTATTGAAAGAATCTCCATTTATGGTAATGGTCAGTCACAGCAGCACAAAGAAACAACACAACAGAGTCAGTCCTTGAACATCTGGACTGGAGCTTTGGCACCCACAGGTCTGAGACACACACAGACACCCTAAGGTAAGAAGAAAACTTGTTGTATCTGGCATCTCCACTCATCAAGTCTGACCCAACGCAGGCCTAGACAGGGGTGTCACACCGTCACCTGTGGTGTGTCCTCTGGGTGGGAGCAGATGGCGGTAAGGCAGACCAGGCACGGCATACATCTTCACCAGCTGAAATGCCACCAATTATATCCCCTGTGTCAGAAGTTCCTGATGCACAGCTCCCCTCTAGGAGCACCTGGCCACCCACTGCCCTGGGCAGGAAATGTGTCCTAAGTGGGCTCCAGTTGAAGGCAGCAGGCTCCTGAGAATACTGAGACGAACAGTCCTGGGAACAGTGATTTGGAGGAAAGGTCTGAAGGAAGGTAGGGAACAGGTTTGTAGGAATAGTGGCATTTGGAGTGACATCCCTAGAGAGGATCTACAATCTGGGGTCACCTGATGACTGACCGTGCTGTGGACCTCGGCCAGTAGGCTGTGAACTGTTGGGGGTTGGTCTGGTGCTATTTGTATTCAGATGCTAAATTCTGGGCCCCCGAGATCTGGCTGCAGCCCAGACAAATGCATCCTCACATACGCTGAACAATGTTGTGTAAACTTTGCTCCCCAATTACCTCTGATTGGGTAATTAAAAAGCTAGACAAACTGTAGCTGGGCAGAAGAGAGGTTGGTGGAGCTTTAGTTTCTGGGCTTGGGGTCTGAGGTAGGGACCCTGAGAAGAGAGAATAAGGAGGAAGAGGAGGAGGAAGAGGAGGAGGAGAAGGTTGCAGTGGGGCAATATGGACCATGAGCACATGGCCATGAGGGCTGGCCTGATGGAGCAGAAGCAGCCCAGACAGATACAATATGGCAAGTAATATTGGGGGAACATGGCTGGGAAATAGAAAAAATAGCAGAGAGGGTTGATATCTGCCCAGCTCTAGTACTTTAAAGCTTATTATAAATCTAATAAATCTCTGTGTCTTTTATTCAGGAACTAAGTGGTCTAAGGTGGGGTAGAAACTCCTAATAGATAATTAAAAAGGAAAAGGGATGTAGGACCCCCCAAAAAATTCCTCTTCAACGAGCAGAGTGGCTCTGGTGACAGGGACTGTATCCCAACATGAGTCCTTCTTGTAAGAGAGACCTAGACCAGACAGACTGCCCCTGCTGAACACACCTTTCTTCCCGGGTCATCGGCTCTAGGAGATGGCACAGAGAAAATCAATCAGAAAGCCACAAATATCAATCAGGGCTGAACAGCAAAGGGAAGACGGGAGGATGGTATGCTCTCAGAAGAGCCCTGGGATAACAACAGGGCACCTACGCGATAGCAACCAGCTGCCCCTCCTGAGTAGAAGACCGAGTCAGCACGTGGGTATAAGAACTGTTGCCACCACTCATTCCTGGCACCCCAGCAGTAATATTCCTGAGTGTGGCCTACCAGACCACTGAAGGTCTTCCCAGGATATGCATCAACTAGGGGTAACAGAGGCGGTGCTGCAGCACAAGAAACAGCACCGGTACTTCTCGGGGGTGGGGGTGGGGGTGGGGGATAATGTTTCCTCTTATTTGGCCTCCTTTTTGGTCTGTATCTCTGCTGGGAACTGCAGCCCCACACATCTATCTCTGCTGGAGTCTCAGGACTGTTTGGCCCTGAGCTATGCAGAACCCAGAGCAATGCATTAGGTATACGCAACCATGCTAGAACAACCTACAGACCTCGTGTGCATCCTGTCCTGGGGACAAGGCTGAGTCTCTGAGGATGCGAAGGGAGGAGGTTTGCAGGAGAGGGGTGTTCACCGGCAACACGGGTGCAGCATCTCCCAGGGTTACACGCCCCTCGGCTGCTCTGAGAATTTTGGGAAGGAGAAAAGCAAAGGGAAAGTATAGAATGCCGCCGTCGCCGGGGGTGGGGGTGGGGGTCTGCTGGAGCGGATCCAGGCACTGGCTACTGGGAGCATCGCAGATGGAGGAACACTGGAGTGAGCCTAGAGGAACCAGGCTGGGTGTACTGGGTTCAAGACACCCACAGGGGTATTACGGGGCAGCTGGAGATGGGGGTTGTTGGATGATGGCGGTGAGATCTTAACCTAACTGTGCCTCGGGAACACAGAGGTGGGGCCGGAGCCAGGAGGTGAGCAGGTTGGCCAGACCTGGTCCCTCCGGTCCATAGGCACTAGAGTTCAGAAAGTAGGCACAGGAAGGACTCCAGGACTTCCCAAGCATGGCCGAGGCTGGATAATTTTACTGCCACCAGAGGGCGACGGGCTCAAGGCAAGAGACTTGGTGGGACCTTTGGGAGGCAGTCCAGAGCCAAGGGCTAGCAAGGCATAGAAAGGGAGCTTCTCTGCCTACTTCTGGCCTGCTGTATAGAACATACGAGCACACACAGGTGTATATATGAAAGCACGCATGTCCTTGAACATTCTTGCATACACATGTGCATATGTATGTATACTCACGCATACCATAGCTATCTGGGTCCAGGACAGTCCCTTTACTGCCAGCCCACCCCTTAGCAGATGTAGGGCACCCAGGTTCTTACCTGCAGGAACCTTGGGCTTCTCAGAGTAGGACCCTCTGGACACCTGACCTGTCTTCTTCTGCAACTGGAGATTCTCTCTTGGCTTTCCTGAGGGAAGGTGGCACAAGTGTTAGGATGTGAGCTGTCCCCTCACCCCATCAACTTCAGGTGGCATTTATGGGACACCAGCCAGGGCTGTTCCCAGGCTATTAGGGAAGGCCTCACAAGGCCAGCACATGCGGCAACTTTAATGAGCAGCGTCTTCTAATAGCAAATATGCCTTGGGCTGGCACAACCAAGAACCAACAGACGCACCTACCCAGACCCGGGCAGGTGAAAGTCCCTACAGCGTGTGCCCTTCACAGTCCTGACGGCTGTCTCCCACCCAAACAACGCCCCTGCCATTTTCCAAGCCCTTCGGCAAAGCCTCTCTCCAACTCTGCTCCAGAGGTGCGCTCAGTCTGCTCCTGAGGTTCCTAGGCAAGGACAGGCTGGATGTGTGTTTGTGTGTGTGTGTGTGTGTGTGTGTGTGTGTGCTGGGCAGGGCCGGGCCCAGGCAAACCAGTCTGGCCAGTGAAGCCGAGCTGGCTGGGATGAGGCCCTGGGCGTGGGTGTGAGTCAGCGGGCTGGGGCCGGGGAACCACTGGGGAGGATGTCACCTGGAGCACTGCCTCAAAACAGGAGGCCTGGGAAGGAAGGCTCAGATGAGACGTTGGTTCTGGACCCTCCCAGATCCACCCCTGGGACTAACAGGTGGGCCATGGAAGGGTCCCTTGGGACTTGCTTTCATTTAAAGGGGGTGGTGGTGGACTCCCAATCATGACAGTATAGTCAGGTCCCACACCCCACCCCGGGAGATAAGCTAGACTCTTCTTTATCTAAGCTTTTGAAGGCTCAATGTCTTCACCAGCCCACAGTGTGGCCCAAGTGCTTCATGCTGGGGCTACAGTGGCTCTTTGTCTTTGGCAAGCTCCTGCCCAGCTTCATCTGGGTAGGCTTGGGGTTCCAGTGGCCAGCTGGGTTGGGATGGTCTATGGCCAGTGAGGGTCTGGGCAGTTAGGGCTGGTACATTTGAGATGCAGCTCATGGCTCTGTGGCCAGTTTGAGTTTCCCGCGACTGAAGGTGGAGTGAAGGGTGGGGGGTTTTGGTGACGCCCAGGCAGGACCAGGCACGTCTTCAAGCGGCAGTCTAGCTACTGAGAGCCGCCCCCAGTTTCTCAGTCTCCCTCCCAGTCTGGCCAGTGAAGCTTTGTGGCCTGTAAAGTCCCGCACCCTGTGTCAGCACGTTAGTCAGCCTCCTCGGTTAGGGTGAGCCACTGTGCCGCCAAAGTCCCTATAAACTCCCTGGTGTGGCCCAGTGCCACAGAGTGGGGCCTGTGGAGCCTACGGGCAGAGCCAGGGCCCTGAGCTCTGCTGCTGTGGTGCGGACAACAGCCAAGGGGCAGCGCAGCCACTTGGGACAGCAGGAGCGGAGGGCTGAACCTGGCTGAGAGAGCAAGCAACCTACTGTGGCCTCTGGGATGTCCTCTGAGCTCTCCAACAAAGCCAGTTGATGAGCCAGGCCCTTGGGGAGCAGACATCTGGTGAAAGAGGCACTGGATCCAGGGCCATGTCTGGGAAACGAGGTCGAGCTCGAAAGCCCCGAGGCAAGAGGGTGGGCAGGACCCATCGGGCAGCTGGGCAGCAGGGCCCTGAGGCTGAGCCCCCGCCCCCCAACACAGGGGGCCCTCAGGACAAGGTGGGGGTGGCTCTGACAGAGCACGTGACCAGCACTCAGCTGGCTCCTCAGGGACACTCCAGGGCCACCAGGCCAGAGCAGCCACAGGCAGCCTGGAGGCCAGTTCAGGACACTGCTTTGGAATCCGAGCTGGTGCTGGCCCCTGAGCACATGGAGGGCTGTGGAGCCGGGGCCCCCATGCCAGCCCTGGGCCCAGAATTGCTGAGACTCCACGAAGTCCAGCTGTGCCTAGCCCAGGAGCAGCTCCTGCTGGAGGACCGGAGGCGGCAGGTCCAGCTGCAGATGCAGCTGTGGCAGGAGGAGCAGCTGTGGCTGCAGCAGCTGCAGGAGGAGCAGCTGTGGCTGCAGCAGCTACAGGAAGAGCAGGCCTGGGTGCACATGGAAGGGCTGCAGCTGGCTGTGGCCCTGGAGCAGCTCCGGAGTGAGGGCCTCGAGGCACTGCAAACCCAAGGCCAGGTAAGGCCTAGAGGGGTATTGGGCAGGGGCTTGGGCATTCTGATGGTACAGTGGACATCCAAGCATCTTACAAATGTGTGAAGGCTGGGAGGCCAGGTTGGCTACAGAACCTCTGTGGGCCTGTATACCAAGAAGGGCTGGTGCCCATTATACAGAATGTTGCCCAGACCAAGGACAGCAAGCCTGCCCAGACCACACAGTACTTGGCAGACAGAGGCCATTGTGGGAGGGAACTTGTTTGGGGATGGAGGTGTTAGAATTAGAAACTACAAGAGCTGTGTAGGGCAGAATGCATAGTAAGGTATGGGGTGAGGGCTGGGTGCAGCAACAGAGTGGAAGAACAGTCTCCACCCCAAGCGTCCTGGACAACTTCTCATCCGGTCCACCTGCCCTGCCCCCTGTTTACCGCGGCATGGTGCCCAGGGCTTGAAATCACAGAGGCAGCACGCAGTGCTGGGGCCCATTATCCTCATTCCAGGAGGAAGACTGGCCTCAGACGCAGCTGGGGCTATTTTGGGTAACTAGGATCTCACCCCAGCGTGGTGTGGAGTCACCACCACCTGCCAGCTCCGGGGAATCTGGCGCTGTCTGGTCTAAGATGCAGGGCTGCATCTGGGTCTGGCTGGATACCTGTGCAGCAAGCACAGACTCCAGGCAAGCTTGGGTGCAGAGCCCAGGACACAGCCTGGAAGATGCTCACAGCCGTGGCAGAATGAATGGGACTCAGAGCAGACGAGTGATCAAGGCTGCAAAAGGGTAGGCAGGCGGGCGGGGGTGGGGGCAGTCCCTTTTCTGACCCTCGGCAGGAGCTAGCCCAGGCTGGTTGTGACCTTTCATCCTGAAGTGCTATGCTATGGCAAGATGGTCTGAAGGGGGAAGCGTGAGGCAGGATTGGGGAACAATGATTGGACAACCCGTTGGCATGAAGAGTCCCAACTCAGATTCAAGGCCCACTCTTTTCCAATACTGTTTAGTTGTTGTTTCACCACAGGGTCTCTCTCTGTCCTGGAACTCACTCTAGATTAGGCTGACCTCGAACTCAGAGATCCACTTGCCTCTGCTTCCCAAGCGCTGGGATTAAAGGCATGTGCCTCCAACGCCCTGCATCAATGTTGTTTTTAAGCTGTCTGCCCCTCCGATCTCCTCCTGACCCCTCTACTGCCTCCAGGGGCTCTAACATGGTGCCCTTCTGAGCACTGTGTCCACACCCCACCCCAGCTCTAGAGGTCCCCGCTGCAGTGGATGTCTGAGCTTTGAACTATCAAATCGATCATACTCAAGCCCAATGGAAAGATCCCTTGAGAACTACTTGGAAAGAGATTCTCCTGTGCACCTAGCGGTCTCATGGTCAGTGTTGGGGCAGTGCCCTGGAGGTCAGAGGGTGCACTCACCAGCAGCAGATCGAAGCTTGGATGCAGGGAGGGGTGCCTGCGACTTCCCCGGTGCAGCTTTGGGCCCCCCCTTCTTACTGCTCATTCTCCTGGGGGTGGGAAGGAAAAGTCCAGGGCAGGTACATTCAGGGGCGCAGAGGACAAGGCAGTGGATATACTGCCCTGGATGGACACATGGCAGGAGCATGGACCTGCAGCACATTCCTCAGCCAGCTCCTTGGTCCACCTGCCTGCCCCTGGTTATCTGTGTGCCCAGTAGCTTGAGCAAGGACGTCTAGCAGGAGGACGTCTCCCTTTATGCTTGTGTGCCTGTCCTCAGGCCATCCTGATGGAATCCACTGGAATCCTGCTGGAATTCTGGCACCAGTCTCTAAATCACTGGGCTACCCGCGGAGCAGCCCGAATTCTGCAGACGTGCCTTTAACTGCCCTCGACCTGGGGTCTACTGAACACAACCCTTCCTCACCCTCTTCCTGGCCTTGGAGAAGTCTGCTGTCTGGTTCTGGTGGCAATGCCCTTCTCCCTAGTATGCAAAGTTGCCTCCTCTCTTCCTCCCCCTTCCCCCCATTCATTGCCCTAGGAAGAGTTTTCTTTCCACTCCAGCCTGGGTTAGGGTCTTCCAGTGTCCTAGAACCCCTCACGGGGCCAATGAATAGGAAAACCAGGTAGTGCAATTACTGGTTCCCACCTCACCAGGGCCACAGGGTACCATAAAGCATTCGGGAACGGAGGTAATGAAATGTTATCCTGAAAATAGGACCAGAAAGCGACTGAAGGCTGGCTTAGGGAAAGTGTTCGGGCAGGTGTCAAGCACTCGGAATTTGGGGCAGGAAGAGTGGTAGATAGGGATAGGACCCAAATTCAGGCAGAGCCTAAGTCGGGGTGCGGGTGGGAGGACTGGGCAGATAGGGACCTAGGATGAACTAAGTCCTTAGGTGTACTGGGGATGTGTGGGGGTTGATATGTGCATGAGGCTCCCTGTCTGTAGAGGGTCCCGGTCCTTGTAGCATCCTGGGTGCAGAGACTCTCTAGTGTATGTGTGTTAAGACAGGTCCCCTGTGGCTTCAGTGGGTGTGCACAAAGGCAGGATCAGTGGGTGCCAGGACCACTGTTGGGGCAGTTTAGAGCATAATCCTCTATGTGCCATGGAGAATGGGGCTTGGTTGTGGGATTCTGCGTGGCGGGGGCGGGGAGAGAGGGGAGGCTCCTGCTTATGGGTCATCCGAGATTCCCTTGTGCCCGAGGGGTCCCACGGGTCCAGGTGTGTATGCAGGATCCCTTATGTGGTTGGAGGTATGGGTGGAGAGGCCTGGGGAGTTCCTATGTTGTCGGTTTCATGTGCGGAGACTGCGGGGAGTGAGTTGGGGAAGCCAGTGGTGTGTGTGAGTGAGGTAGGGCGGTCACCTGAGCGAGCTAGGTGCCCAGGCCCGCGTCTGCCACCGCACCTGCCTCACCTGCCAACCGCAACAGTGTGCCCAGAAGCTCCGCCCCTCGCGTCGGGCTGGCCAGTTTCCTAGCGACTAAGCCGGAACTTCCTAGTCACCCCGACTTCCGGGGCGAGGGTCAGGGGTCGGCAGTAGGGGCTTCGAGCGATCGGTTCGCAAATGGGTTTCTACTGGCTTCTGGGTTCTGAAAAGAAGAGGCTCTAGCAGTCCGGAGTGACGCTGGCCAGGGTCTGGGGCGTAGCTCTGAGGCGCCGTCAGAGCGCTCGGGGGTCGAGGTTGGGGTATGGGCTGGGGGCGCCTGCGAGACCACACTGGGGACCCGGGGTTGCGGCTGGGGTCCGGGCCATGGAGGGCACAGGAATGCGGGCGCGTCGGGGTGGGGCCGCCCCGCCCAGGTGCTGCCCGGGCAGGCAGGAGGCAGAGCGCGGGCGGGGCGGGGGCGGGGCGCGTGAATCAGGCCGAACGGGCGGGCGGGCCGCGGCGGGGAGTGGCTGTCGGACGGACCGGACCGCGAGGCCTCTGGGCGGCGGTGGGCTCCTGCTGCCCCTGTGCCGAAACCCCACTCACCTGGCCAGGTAGGCCTCCCTCCCCGGAGCGGGCCGGGCACATGGCGCGGAGACTCCGGGCCTGTGCGCGGAAGCACCTGGGTCTGGCCTCAGGACCTGGGCCGGGCGGTGCAGTGAGCGCGTACGTGGGGCTGGGTCGGAGACAGGGAGACTGAGCGCTTCGGGGTACTGGGTGAGGGGTTTTCCAGAGACACGCTGGCAAGTGGGAGGCAGAAAAAAAAAAGGGTGCGACTCGCTATCGCGGCCTAGATGTTGTCGGGGCATGACCCGTACCTTTCCCGGAGACTCTTCCCCGAGCCGCCATGAACTGGGGTGTCCAGGGCTGGATCCCTGTGTGGAGGGCAGGAAAAACTGGGCTCTTCTAACTCTTGATCCCACATCCCTGAACTGGATTGGCAGATAAGACACCTGGTCTGGGTAGCGGCTAGCTTTCTGGGGTACAGTAACACCCTTGGGCCTTGCAGTGCCTAACCCGCCAGCAGTATAACTAAGTTCATCGACTTCCGGTCTTTGAGCCGAATCCCACCTCCCAGCTTCTCCTGGTCCTCTACCACTCCGTTGCTACTTGGTCACAGCCACCCTCTTTGTGTAGTAGCCTAAGGCCCTCCCGATAGGATACCCTATCCAGACAGAAGAACACTACTTCCTGCCAGGTCGGAGAGGAAGGGGTCATTTTCTTGTGCTGTTAGTGGCGAAGGGCCTGGAGAGTGGCTTCAGGTCGGAGGTCAGCGCAGAAAATTCCTGCTGAGTCATTGGTTGGGTGGGATCGGCCCCTTCCTTAAGCTGAGCCCCTCTTGGATAGGTAGATGTCAGTGAGCCGGCTGTTAGGAGTGGTCACTACCCGAAAGAGTGAAAGAGCATATGGATGGGCATTTGAGGTTGTGTGTGACTGCTGTGAGGCCAGGTCCCACCTGGGCCACTCAGGACTAGGGTCCCTTCCCAACCAATAGTATCTCTTATGGTTCCTCACCAGATGTTCAGAGGCTGGACAGTATCATTTCTCAGCCTTCCTTATATCAGCAAGCACCCCCTCAGGGTGAGTGTGGTAGTGTGGGCATGCTGCCTACTAAGGCCGAGTGCAATATGTCTAAGCAGACAAGCCAGCATGCTTACCCCAGGTGGTCTGCCTTGATCTCCCCAGAGCAGTGTGCCACACACCTCACACTGCAGACAAGAGGGAAAAACAACTGCCCAAAGTCAGGGAAGTGCCCCCAAAGGGAAGTCAGAGCACTCTTAAGTAGACCTAGGAGTGTCCCCACCTCCAAACTCTTGTCACATTTGGACTTGCTAATGTGTCACACCATGCCCCTAGGGATGACAGACACTATTGTTCCCTTGGTCATACGCAGCAGGGTCTTGACCCCCAACATCACTGGGCAAGTGTCCCCTAATAACAGAGCAGCCATCACTGGCCCACTCCTCAAGGCCCTTCCTGGGTAGAAATGCTTTCCTAGTGTAGAGTAACGTGTGGGAACGTGTGTGCTAGGCTGGGCAAGAGTCCCAAGCCATTTCAAGCCCGAGGAGCAGTAGGGTATGGGGTGTGCCTGCCTTAAGGCAGCTTCCAGGCCAGAGGTCAGCAGGTTTCCAGGCATTTGGTTGTCATTTCTAATGCCTTCTTCAAGCACAAGCTTTTGCTACCCCTTCCCCAGGCCACTAGAGACCAAAACCAACAGCCACCATAGGGCCCTGGCAGAGAACCCGGGACAAGACGTGCAGCAAAGACTCTGCCTTCGTTCTTAGTGTGATGGGGAGAGGGCCCAGGGTCTTGGAAATAATCTCTATTGCCATCGGGATGGGTGAGTCTGGGAGGGTATAGAGACCCTACAGGGAGAGTCTTGTTGCCCAGGGAGGTTTTTAGCTGAGGTGGAACAGTTAGCAAAGGATGAGTCTTCAGAGAGATCGAAAGTTGAGGAGTTAGGACAGAGAGAACAGTGACGGGACTGTGGGAAGATACAGGTGTGGACTAAGGGAAGAGGTGTGGGTGGGGTTTAAGGCCATCACCCCTGGATGAGTCAGTCTCCACTGCACTAACCTTGGGCCAGATACAGTGTCTTGCCACCCCTTCCATCCCCATACGGTGAAGGTAACAGGCCAGAGCACTACTCAGGATCTTCAGGCGGTGGAGACAGTGCCAAGAGGCGAACAAGACTAACCTCTTGAAAAAAGAGGGAATAATCTCTTTACTGGACTGAATTTGTATCTTTCTATTTATTTATTTATTTATTTATTTATTTACTTACTTACTTTTTGAGAAAAGTTTTTCAAGATAGGGTTTCTCTTTGTGTAACAGCCCTGGCTGTAGACCAGGCTAGCCTCAAACCCACAGAGACCCACTTGCCTCCCAGCTCCGATTTTGTGTCTTAACTTGTTTTTAGAGGAAGAGGGATCCACAAAGTAAATAGAGTGTGTTGACCCCGAAGGAGGGGTGGTGGGACCCCTTATCTATCTGGGATGGGCTAAACATTCTCAGTCCCTGAGACCCGGATGAAAACAAGGTCTCTGCCGGGCATGGTGGCACACGCCTTAAATCCCAGCACTCGGGAAGCAGAGGCAGGTGAATTGCTATGAATTCAAGGCCTGCCTGGTCTACCAAGTAAGTCCAGGACAGCCAAGGCTACACAGAGAAACCCTGTCTCAAAAAGGAAAACAAAATTTTCAGCCCCAGAAAGGGCACTTAGGTGAGTGCCAGCGGCCCCTGTCTCCCCGCTAGGGGCATGCTATGGTCTGTAATGCTGTTTCTGAGCCTATCTTGGTAGATCTCCCAGGCATAAGCTAAACCCAAGACCTAGCAACTCCATCAACTGTGTGTGTCTACTTACAGAGTAAGGTAAGTAGGTTCTACTGCCCCTAGTTAATGCATCTTCCTGCCCCTCCAGGCCCCTGGCCCCAACATGGCCCGTCGCTCCCAGAGCAGCTCACAGGGGGACAACCCATTGGCACCTGGGTACCTGCCTCCTCACTACAAAGAATACTACCGCCTGGCGGTGGATGCACTGACTGAGGGTGGGCCAGAAGCCTACAACCGCTTCTTGGCATCTGAGGGGGCACCTGACTTCCTGTGCCCCGAGGAGCTGGAACACGTGAGCCGCCACCTGCAGCCCCCACAATATGTGGCCCGCGAACCCCCCGAAGGCAGCCCTCCTGATGTGGACATGGATGGTTCCTCAGGCACCTACTGGCCAGTGAACTCGGACCAGGCGGTGCCTGAGCTGGACCTGGGCTGGCCCCTGACGTTTGGCTTCCAAGGCACAGAGGTCACCACACTGGTACAGCCACCACCACCCGACAGCCCCAGCATCAAAGATGAAGCTCGGAGGATGATCCGCTCTGCCCAGCAGGTGCATTGTCATGGGATTGATGGATGGCGAAGGGCAGCCTAAGCTGTACCTCGAAGCATGAACAGGAGAGTGTGGGAGATACAAGAGCATTGCTGGTGCTAGGGATGCCAGGGCCGGCCCACAGACCTCAGCAGGAGGGTAGAGTTTGTCTGTTGTCGCCTGGGACTTGGTTAGTAGGCTCTGCATACATGTACTTGTCTGAGATCATGGCCAGGACCCAGAAGCTGGGGGCCTTTGACAAACATGTCTCTGCAGACCTTGCGCAGCTCAAAGCAGCCCCCCACCAACCCCCGCCCCCTCCAAGTGGTTAGAAGCAGTATTAAATCAGGAAGACTGGCCCATACCAGTAATTCTAGCATTCAGGGAGATTAAGGCCAGCCTGAACTACATAGTAACAGTCCAGCCCAATATTAGAAAACAGTAACATCACAAAACCCAGGCAGATTAGGGTGAGGTAGCACAGCCAGATAGTAAAGACACAGCTTCTGTACCTGTCCCAGGAAATGACAACCCCCCATCAAGCCCGAGAGGTTCTGATGCCTCCCCTGACAACTTAGGATCTGAACACACAGGGCCGGGGCTGCAGCTACCCTGCCTCTGAACAAAGCACCCTAAAAGTATAGGCTCTGCCCCTGCTCCAGGCTCCCTTTCGGATTGCCAAGTGTCAATTGCTTTGGGTCCCTTCTACCATCCTCCCATTCATGGCCACTCTAATGGTCACTAGTGCTTGTGGGTGGAAGCGTGGCCAGAGATGGGTAGAGTGACAGGGCCTTTTCCCTCTCCACTGACCTGATACCCACCTCCCAGGTGGTAGCTGTGGTGATGGACATGTTCACTGATGTGGATCTGCTCAGTGAAGTGCTAGAGGCAGCTGCAAGGCGTGTCCCAGTCTACATTCTCCTGGACGAAATGAATGCTCAGCACTTCCTAGACATGGCCGACAAGTGTCGGGTCAACCTGCACCATGTGGACGTGAGTGACCAAGCCAGGGGAGTGGAGGGGAAAATACTTTTGGTGAAGACCTGACTCCCCCTCTCTTCCAGTTCCTGCGCGTGCGCACAGTGGCAGGTCCTACCTATTACTGCCGCACCGGGAAGTCTTTCAAGGGCCACCTGAAGGAGAAGTTCTTGCTGGTGGACTGTGCTGTAGTGATGAGTGGGAGTTATAGGTATGCCCAATGGGTTTCCCTCAGCCCTGGTCCTCCCCAAGGAGCCCTCCTCCGATGGTCCTACTTCCTTTCTCATAAACCGCTCTTTGCCACAGCCCACCAGCCCAAATCCTTATAGATCCCCATTTCCCGATTATTTTGGCCTTTGCGGCCCTACTTCCCCTCCCTGACTCCCACTATCCTGCCCACAGCTTCATGTGGTCCTTCGAGAAAATCCACCGCAGCCTGGCTCATGTGTTCCAGGGAGAGTTGGTTTCCAGCTTCGACGAGGAGTTCCGCATCCTTTTTGCACAGTCAGAGCCCCTGGTGCCCTCAGCTGGGGCTCTAGCTCGCATGGATGCCTATGCGCTTGCTCCGTACTCTGGGGCTGGGCCACTGGTGGGCGTCCCCGGGTTTGGAGCGCCAACACCTTTTTCTTTCCCCAAACGGGCACACCTCCTATTCCAACCACCCCGGGAGGAAGGCCTGGGCTTCCCCTCTTTCTTAGACCCAGACCGCCATTTCCTATCGGCCTTCCGCCGTGAGGAGCTGCAGCGGATGCCTGGGGGTGCATTGGAGCCCCACACAGGGCTCCGGTCACTGACTCGTCCAGTTGAGGCTGGGCCCATTGGAGAGCTCGGAGGCCCCCGGGGCTTCTTCCAGGCACGGCACCTGGAAATGGATGCCTTCAAGCGGCACAGCTACACAGCAGCCGATGGAACTGGAGCAGTGGAGAACTTTGCCGCAGCGCGGCAGGTGTCCCGACAGACATTCCTCAGCCATGGTGATGACTTCCGTTTCCAGACCAGCCACTTCCAACGTGACCAGCTCTACCAGCAGCATTACCAGTGGGACCCACAGTTTGCCCCTGCGCGCCCTCAGGGCCTCTTTGAGAAGCTTCGTGGAGGCCGGCCTGGCTTTGCGGACCCTGACGACTTTGCACTAGGTGCTGGGCCCCGCTTCCCAGAACTTGGTGCTGATGTACACCAGCGGCTGGAATATGTGCCATCCAGCGCCTCTCGGGAGGTACGCCATGGGTCTGATCCCGCCTTTGGACCCAGCCCCCGTGGTCTGGAGCCCAGTGGGGCCTCCCGTCCCAACCTGGGCCAGCGTTTTCCATGCCAAGCAGCCTTGAGGCAAGGCCCAGACACCACTTCAGAGGCCGAGCCTGAACGCAGGGGTGGGCCCGAGGGCCGGGCTGGACTGCGTAACTGGCGCCTTGCTTCCTACCTGAGCGGCTGCCACGGTGATGGCGGAGAAGAGGGCCTGCCGATGGACGCTGAGGCCTATGAAGATGACGTGCTAGCTCCGGGAGGCCGGGACCTGCTCCCTTCCACATTCCGCAGCCCTGTTTTTCCAGCCAAGGGACCAAAGCCAGGCTCAGGAAGCGGGGGTGGCGACAGCTCTGAACGAGAGGGCCTAGAAGAGACAAGTCTAGTTAAGCAGGACTCCTTCCGCTCACGCTTGAACCCGCTCATCCAGCGCAGCTCTAGGTTGCGCTCATCACTTATCTTTGCATCACAGGCCGAGGGTGCTGGTGGGACTACAGCAGCCACCACTGAAAAAGTACAGCTGCTACACAAAGAGCAAACAGTCAGTGAAACGTTGGGTCCAGGCGGAGAGACTGTACGTTCCAGTGCTTCGGCCAAAGTGGCTGAGCTACTAGAGAAATACAAGGGCCCTGCCCGGGACCCTGGCGGTGCAGGGGGTCCCATCATTGCCTCTAGCCACAGCAAGGCTGTAGTGTCCCAGGCCTGTCGGGAGGAGATTGTAGCACCAGGAGGAGCTGGAACTGAGCGCCGCAGCCTTGAGAGTTGCTTGCTTGACCTGCGCGACTCCTTCGCACAGCAGTTGCACCAGGAGGCAGAGCGACACCCAGGGGCTGCTTCTCTTACTGCTGCGCAGCTGCTCGACACGCTGGGTAGCACAGACCGCCTGCCATCGCGCTTCCTCTCTGCCCAGGGCCGCTCCTTGTCTCCACAAGGTCGAGATAGCCCTCCGCCAGAAGGGTCCAGAATGCACCAGCTGCCTTATTCTGAGCGCAAGGGGAGCCCCACTCCAGCCCACCCTGAGCGTAAGGGGAGCCCCACTCCAGCCTACCCTGAGCGCAAGGGGAGCCCCACCCCAGCCTACCCTGAGTGCAAGGGGAGCCCCACCCCAGCCTATCCTGAGCGCAAGGGGAGCCCCACCTCAGCCTACCCTGAGCGCAAAGGAAGCCCCACATCTGGATTTCCCAATCGGAGGGGTAGCCCAACCACAGGATTGACTGAGCAGAAGGGGAGTCCCACCTCACCCTACCCAGACCGCAGGAGCAGCCCAGTACCCCCAGTGCCCGAGCGCAGGGGCAGCCCAGTGCCTCCCGTGCCTGAGCGCAGAGGTAGTCTCACCTTTGCTGGGGAGTCTTCGAAGACTGGCCCTACAGAGGAGGTGGCTGGCGGCCCCATGGAAGTCCTGCGCAAGGGCTCCCTCCGCCTTAGGCAGCTGCTGAGCCCCAAGAGTGAGCGGCGTGGGGAGGATGAAGGCAGCTTCCCAGCTCCTCAGGAAAATGGGCAGCCTGAGAATCCCCGGAGACCTTCGCTGGGTCGGGGTGACAGCACAGAGGCTGCTGCGGAGGAAAGAGGCTCAAGGGTGCGCCTAACTTCAGCTACTGCCAATGCCCTGTACAGCAGCAACCTGCGAGATGACACGAAGGCCATTCTGGAGCAAATCAGTGCCCACGGCCAGAAGCACCGCGGAGTCCCCGCTCCAGGTCCAACCCATAGCAGTCCTGAACTAGGTCGCCCAACACCTGCAGGAGACTTGGCCCCAGACATGTCTGACAAGGACAAGTGTTCAGCCATCTTCCGCTCAGACAGCTTCGGGACACAAGGCCGGCTCAGCCGCACACTGCCTGCCAGTGCAGAGGAGAGAGACCGGCTCCTGCGCCGCATGGAAAGCATGCGCAAAGAGAAGCGCGTCTACAGTCGCTTTGAAGTCTTCTGCAAAAAGGACGACGCTGGCAGTACTGGAACAGGAGACAACTTGGCAGACGAGGACACGAGAGACAGCAAAATGGGCAAATTTGTTCCCAAGATCCTGGGTACATTCAAAAGCAAAAAATGACCTGGTCTCAGAGGCCAGGACTCTGTATCACTGCCATACCGCACCCACAGTACCCGTCTGGTACTGATGGAGTGGTGGCCGCCAGGCTGCTGTCAAAGCAGTTTGGAACCTTGCTGACAACCACCTAAACTGAGCTCCACTTGAATTCTCCTGGCAGCTGCACTGCCTCTCACTCTTGGCTTTTCCTCACTAAGAGCCTCAGCCCCTCCTCCTGGTGCACTTTCCTCGTTGCCTCTCTCACCTCGGCCTTTACCATCTCCTGGGCTCAGGTCCACATTGGGTCTTAATTCACCTCAGGGATCCATCTCTCTGCCATATTCTTCAACTTTTCAAGAACTCTATCACTTTATGCCTCAGTCGCCTAGTTAGGGCCTTTTATCTCAGGACTTTTTCTCAGGGTATGTATCTCACAGCCTCGTGGGTCCACTGCCTCCCTCTGGTGACAGCTTCCTCCATCCTCTCACCTACATCTCTCTCTCTCTCTCTCTCTCTCTGGAACTCACCTTTCCTGCTCTCACTCTGTCTCCTCACTGCCTCCTAGCACTTTCTTGGCTTCTGCCCTCTTGCTATAGGGATGGCAGGGCTGGCCTCAGGCAGTTTAAAGGAAAGGGATGCTGGCTAGGGTAGGCCACTGGACAGTAGTTGCCAGGTACCTCCTGGGGCTCCTCAAGCCACATCTGCCCTCTCCAGGAAGTCCCTGGGTAGCACTTGAAGAGGAATGGAGAGCAAATTGTATTTGCGGTACAATAAAGCGGCCTGGACAGACTTTCTGTGACCCCAAACTTCAGTAAGTTCCAAACCTCAGTAAGTTCCTAAGCCAAAGTCTGGGAAGAGGCTGTATTTGTCCTCAGCAAAAGGCAGAAGATGAGATATAGTACAGCCTGAGCCCCAGCCACCCTAGGGGACAGTAGACCATCCCCTCCTAGTCTTGGTCCTTTCCTATTTGCCACCAACCCCCCAAAAATAATCTGTCCAAGGTCCCTGGTTATTTTATGTATTATTATTATTAGGTTTTTTTTTTTTCAAGACAGGGTTTCTCTGTGTAGTCTTGGCTGTTCTTAGTTTGTAGATCAGGCTGGCCTCGAATTCATAGTGATCCACCTGCCTCTGTGGAGATCCCAAGTGCTAGGATTAAAGGAGTGCACCATCTCACTAGGCACCTTTTTTTTTTTTAAGTTTTGTTTATTATGTATACAGTGTTTTGCCTCATGTACACCTGCATGCCAGAAGAGGGCACCAGGTCTCATTTTAAATGGTTGTGAGCCACTGAATGGTTGCTGGGAATTGAACTCAAAAGCCTTTGGAAGAGCAGCCGGTGCTCTTAACCCCTGAGCCATCTTTCCAGCCCCCCAAACTGGGCACTTTTATCTTACCTCTAAGGATTTTGATTTGGATGACTCCAAATGCATACAGAGAGCCTCCTCCAACACACACACACACACAACACGGCACTGAGAAATAGGTTTCTGCTATCTACTAGTCTTTCCAAATAGTTTATACATATGTGTGAATCATGCATACACACTCACAGTTATATGAAATCCCAGAGGGGCAAAGACATATGAGAACAAAGCCACTAAGATCTGACTCCAGCAGCTGGAGAAGGGAGAGTACTGGGACTTGGGCAGTGACCCGATTTGCACTGTAACATTCCACTGTCAAAACTCCCCAAGTTCCTGGGCCAGGTACACACGGTCCCCTGGGAACCAGATGAGCCGCAGTGTTTCCTAGTCTTGGCATGCTTCTTGCTTAGCTTGTCTTAGGGCGCATGGTGTGGTATCCTGTGCGTCACTGCTCAGGCTCAGACCTGTTGAGCTCTGCGGTGGAAAAGTGGAGGCTGGTAGTCCTTCCTGGGGCCCTCTGAACCCCTTGACTGCACCCTCCATGCCTTCCTAAGAAGGACATCCACTAAAGCACAGTCTCTTGCATTCTGACACTAACAATAAACACCACACACAGGCTCCCAACAGCCCAGTGTGGGAGGCAGAGGTGATCTTCACTCTAAGTTCTGGGGCCTCCTGGAACAGCAAGTTCCAGACTAGCCAGGGCTACACAGTGAGATCCTACACACACACAAATTATCTCGTGCCAGCATGTCCCCAAATAGGTGTGACCATCCAATATATACCAGCTGTTAACCCTGTGGCCTTCCTGATTTCCTTTTTCGGAAAACCACTAGTCCTGTGTGGAGCTGTTAGCCCTCGGTGCCTGTACAAACACCTCTCCCATACCTGCCAACCCTATACAAACCCAGTCTCCAAGCCCAGCAGACACCCCTCAACCTTTATCTTGCAGTTTCTGTCCCACCTGAACCCTTCCTGCCCTGATAGCCAGTTTTGGCGTTGTAGGCAACACAGGTTTCCACTGTTTGCCCTCACAGACTCCTTTGTTCTGTTTGTCAGAAACTTGGAGCTATGCCTCAGACTCTTAAAACCATGCACTGACCCCTCTGGCAGTCAGCCAGCGCAGGGGACAGCCCTCTTGGCCCCAGTTCTGACTGGCTCCCTGCCATGTTGGAATCATATCCACTCTCTCCCATACCCAGGTATTTGATTTCTGAATCTGCCTCATTGCACCCAGTACTACTGTCATGCAGGCTCCAACTCTGCCCAGCTTCCCCTACCCACGCCTGGTCCCTTCTGCCATTTGCTTTACTGTGGCCAGCAGTTCAAACAGCTCCCCTGGCTTGGGGGGGGGGGGGCGGAGAATGACCTTCAGAAGATGTGCGGAGTGCTCGAGCCTCTACACAAGTCTGGTCTGAACTCACACGAAGCCCTTTGCACAGTAATGCCCCCACAAGATCTTAAAGGTGTCTTCTTCCTGGCCTCCTGAAGACAAGCCAGGAATCGGTCACTGTGGTTAGAATACAGGCGGCAGTCACTGACAAAAGGCAGCAAGAGTCTTGGCCCAAGACACGTGCAGGCCCATTCTCTCTCCTCTTTGCTACTCGGGTCTCAGGCAGTCGTTGGTACCCTGCATCTGGGTGGGGAATGGATCCACAATCTTTGTCCCACAGGACTAGGCTGTGTGGGCAGAAGCTTCTGAGAGAGCAGACATGGTTATTCAATTTTGTGCCCAGCACAGGATTCGGGTGTGGAACACTCGGGAGAGTGGGCTTCGGGAAAGGTTTGGGACCTAGGAAGGGAGTCTTCGGATGGTAGTAGGTAAAAAGATGTCTTAGCTGAGCTGGGGAAAATACTTTATTAGAAGAAATTGTTGGTGGGCGGGGTGGAGTGGAAACCTCCACCTACTCCCCCTTAGGGGAGAGGGGCTCAGAGAATCCTCCTGGAACTCGAACGCCCTGGGGGCTGCGGAATGGCGCCGGGTTGCCGCAAGGAGGCGGGTGGGCGGCTCAAGCACGCGGTCCTTGGAGCACGGGCAGATGGCCCAGCGCGGAGCGGCACACGGTCCCGTAGGCCTGGGAGTAGCCGCCAAGCGCAGCTCTGGCTGCGCCCTGGGCCCCCTGCGAGGCCGAGGTGCCAAACATCCTTCGGCCGGGTCGGGGTTCCGGGGCCTCCCGGGGCAGGCGGGAAGGGACCTGCACGCAGGCGAGGGTCTTGTTCAGAAGGGAGAAGAATGGAGAAAGATTCTGAGGGGTACGAACCGCACTGGAGGAAGCTGGGAAGGACCGGGGCCGGGCTCACCCTTCGTGCGCAGGCCGCCCTCGGCCCACCGCCCCGGGCCGGATTACTGCGGATCAGAGCCTGATTGGCCGCCTGAGCCGCGGCCTGTGAAGTCAGGGAGGGCACCACTACCCTAATGTTTGGCTTCACCTGGAAGGGGTATGCCACAGGGTCACGAAAAAGTAGTGCAAGAAGCTCTTCCATGCCCACTCAACCTCTACTTACCCTTGAGGGTGGCTCCGCAGTGGCCCCTGCGGGCCTTTCCCCCCTTCCTGGCTGCGGAAGTTGGAGCAGGGGGTCTGAGTTCTGCTTGGGAACTTCTGTGGGGTCGTAAGAGCAACCCCAGCAGTTAGGTCCCCGCTGCACATCTTGGTGGCCCTACACAGAAGGGGACAGGGGTGCGTAGGAGGCAGGCAAGGCTCACCCACGTGCTCCGGGTTATGACCAGGTCTGGGTCCGCGCTTCCGCGCAAGCATCTCCGCCGGGACCTGGGGGAGGGCTCCGGGCTTGAGCGACTGCGCACGGGCCGGGGAAACCCTGAGCTCTGTCCGTGAGGCCGCACCCCGCGGGCCTTCTTCTCGAGGGCTGCGGCCCTTTCCCCTCCGCTCCAGAATCATCTGTGGGATAGGAGGGGCACTCAGAGGGGGCCGGACAGTCGTTGCAGTAGGAGGCTTCGAGGGAGCCCGTACCTGATACAGGCGGTTGCGATACTCCGGTGCAGAGAGTTGGTCTCCTTCGTGCACCGGGAGCCGCACGTCGGATCCCCGTGTCCACTCGCGGTCTGGGCAATGGAATCTACCGGGCCAGGAAAAAAAAAAAATGGATGCAGGAGTGATGGAACCCAAGTTGCAGGAGAGCAAGCTCCTACCCTTGCCCTTCGCTCGAGGTCAGCCTTCTTTGTACTTCACCTCTGCACGTAGGGGTGTTGCAGCGCCTGCTCTGCACTAAGCCGCTTGTCGGGATCAAACGCCAGGAGTTGCTTGAGGAGGTCCAGGGCTTCTGGGGGAGTGTCTGGCGGCAGGAGGGCGTCCAGCGTCTGCCGTGGCCTGCGGGCAGCCGCCTGTCGTCTCCTTTCTAGGGCCCCACCCGCAGAAGCTTCTGTGCGTGGCTTGACCTCTGCTTTTCTGCTTGTGTAAACCCCACTCCTCGAGCCTTCTTCCCGAGGTGGTCGCCTCTCCATCCCAACACCCTTCTCCTCGCTCAGCGGGGGCACTCCTCCTTTTTCTAAGGCTGCGGGTGTTCTCATTTCTGGGAGATGGGTCTTTTTTTTTTTTTTTTTTTTTTTTTTTTTTTTTTTTTCCTTTTTTCTTTTCCTTGTCAGTCTCTTGTATTTTGCCTCTCCCCCTCCTTCATAACTAAGCTTTAAGAGGCTGGGGCTGAAAGCAGAGTTCTGTTCTGCACTGGTACAAACTGGCTCCTGTGCCAGCTGCAAGATGGCGGCAGCCCCCTCCTGCGACCTGCCACCCCTCCACCACACCTAAGTGTTCCACTCACCTGAACCCGAGGTTCCGCAGAATCAAAGTACTGTAGTCTGAGCCAAGGCCCTGGAGTTCTGTGGGTGGGTGGGTGAAAGGAGGAGATATGAGCAAGGCAGGCTGCGGAGGGCGGGACGACCATCCCTTATAGCCTCTCAGAAAGCCTGTGATCTGGAGCTCAGACCCCCCAAAAGCCAGCCATTTGCCTTGTATGAGGCCATGAGTGCCCACAGCCATGCTCCAACCAGAAGATGCACACTCTCAACACGTGCACATAGAAGATGCTGGGGTCACACCTCCCTTTGCTTCTGTCCCCAAAAGCAGGAACTTGTTGAGAGAACAGGGACATCCTGCTGGACCTTGAAGGTGTCCCCTTCTTGCCATGCTCCTCCTAAGGCTCTCAGCAGCCAACACGGACCCTTCACTTCCTGACCCTCTGCACAATCAGCCGCACGCTTCCTGGTACCCTCTCTGTCCCTGTGGTCAAGCCTGCCTCTCTGCACCAGCCACCCCCCGAGCGGCTGCTCTCTGGATCCCCCATCCCAGAGGCTCTTTCACTCAGTCATCCTGTAGCAAATGACTCCCTTCTATGCACAATACCCAGTCTCCACAGCTGTGCCCTCTGACTCTCACTATCCTATTTTTTTTTTTTTTTTTTTTTTTTTAGGTTTTTCAAGACAGGGTTTTTCTGTGTATCCTTAGCTGTCCTGGAGTCGCTTTGTAGACTGGGCTGGCCTCGAACTCACAGTGATCTGCCTGCCTCTGCCTCCCAAGTGCTGGGATTAAAGGCATGTGCCACCACGCCCGTCTCTCGCTATGCTATCTAGGGACAGGCTGCTGAGGTTGGGACCTCTTAGTGCACGTGCTCACCCTCCATGGAGGGCAACGGGATGGTCTCCAGGATCAGCTGCAGCTGATGGAAAGTAGATGTGCCGGGAAACAGTGGCTGCCCTCGAAGCATCTCTCCCAGTATACAGCCCAGGCTCCACATGTCCACTCCGGGGGTATACCTGGGGCAGGAAGGGGCAGGTGCAAGGGAGCGAGCACAGAGGCAGAATAGGAAGGAGTGAAGGGATAGGGCGGCAAATACTCAGAGGTGGGCCCACGCAGGGCCAGGATACAGGCTGCCCTGTGGGACCCGAAGGGAGAAGGTAGGTTGGGCATTCAGCTGTTACCATCGGGAGGATAGAAGCACCTCTGGAGCTCGGTACCAGCGTGTGGCCACATACTCTGTCAGGGCCTGACCCTCGGGCCCCTCAGGGAGGTCACTCAGAGAGCGCGCCAGGCCAAAGTCACAGAGTTTCACCCGGCAGGCAGCATCCAGTAGAACGTTGGCTGGCTGGGGGGAAGAGATAGACTTGAGACCCAGTGAGCTTGGTGCACAGGGAAGCCAGGGAACTGTGTGGGCACAGCATGGACCCAACCTTCTGGTCTCGGTGGATGACACTCCCTGAGTGGATAAACTTGGTGGCCCTCAGGAGCTGGTAGAAGATGCATCGCTTGTGGATATCCTCCAGCAGCCTGCCCTTTTGGATGACTGCATTCAGGTCGGTGTCTGGGAAGGGGCAGGAGCCGGGGAAGGGTTACGCAGGTCAGTCTGGAGGGTGAAGAGTGCGCGGGTCTGTTCCACTCTGAGCCTGCATCAGCCCTCACAGTCCCTCCTGGGCTCTCTCTGCCTGGCTACCCAGCCGTTTGAGCCTGTCTTCACTGTCAGTAGAACCATGATGGGCTATGGACTTATTTCCATCTCATGTTGTTCTTGGCTTACAAACTGAGTGGGGGGTGGGGGGGCAGAGGGGGGAGGGAGAACACAGCAAATGAGGGCAAGGCAGGAATTCTGTGCAGGAGGGGAAGGGTGTTCACCACCAGGTCAGAGCGGGTAGAGTAAGCAGAGAGGGGGATAGGGGAGGCTCACCTCAAGGCTTTGAACGTCAGTCCACCAGCTTTGTGCTCAGGTGCAGGGGAGAGATGGGAGTGACAGACACAGCGGAAGCCAGGCAGCAGAGGGACATAAGGAGGGAACCAGTCTGCCTAAGTGGGGCTGGGGACCGGCCCGAGGTGTCACTCACCCATAGATTCAAACACCAGGTAAATATCTCTGTCACTCTCTGCTGGGATCACATCAAGCAGGCGGATGATGTTGGGATGGTCCCCAAACTCCTGGGAAGACAGGCTGCTGCTGCTGTGGATTGGACCACTAGGGCCAACTTCTCCCTTGTCTGTGGGGACCTGCTCCCGGGGGAAAGGATGTATGTGGTAGGCATGGCCCTGGACCACTTACCTGGAGAAGCATGACTTCACGGAAGGTTCTCTGTAAGAAACAAAAAACACCCAGCAGGGCTGACCCAGCAATGCCAGGAAACCTGCTGAGCCCCCTTTTCCCCCCACAACCCCCGAGCCTCCCCACACTTCCCCCACTTCTCACTTACCTGAGCATCTGTCTGGTCCCTAAAGGCATCAAAGATTTTCTTGATGGCCACTACCTCACCAGTCCTCCGATCCACTGCCTTCCACACAATGCCATAGGCCTGGGGAACACACAGCTGGCTGAACATGGGAGGGGGGTGTGGGGGGGCAGGGCGCAGGCACTCTATTACACAGAGTCATATTCCATGCAGCCAGGCTGCCCTATCCAACTGTGGATTCCGGGAGGGGTAGAGTGTGACAAGACCCGGAGTGGCAGATCCTACAACTAACTGCAGAATTTTCTGGAGTGGGGAAAGGGGTGAGAACTGGAGAGGTCCCTACGGGAACCTGAAGCCACAATTGAGCACTCCTGGGCAGGGCCTGGATGAAGCCTGCTGTCTTCAGAGTGACCTTTAACCCCTCCAGCTCCCCACACATTCTGACTCTCTTTCTCCACAACTCCATCCCACCTGCTTAGCAAATTCTATAGCCTTAACCTTCAGAATGTGTCCGGGACCTGGCGGCTACAGTCCCTGCTAACTATGGGGCACACTGGCCGGAGCCTCTCATAGATTGGCTACCTACTCTCTGCCACTCCCACCCCATTACCAGCACAGAACTTCCCCAGAGTAAACAGGATGAGCTTTGTAAAATGTTACAAACAGCCTGGAGCTCATCAAGTAAGAGTCAAAGTCTTTAATTCCCCCAGATCCCTTCCACACAGCGAAGCCCATCTCCAACCGCCAACAGGTCTTTGTTTCAGAGCCTTTGTGATTGCTGTTTGCTTGTTGCCCTCTACCATACGAAGAATACACACACACACACACACACACACACACACACACATCACTCATATAACCCCATATGCTCAGACCCAATTATAATCGCAAATACACCTGGGCTCACACACAGTTCCTGTTCTCATTCAATATGCCCACTTAGACAGACCTGAGCCTGGCTTATGTGCTCCTGGAGCAGCCTGGGAGCAGCCTGTCACTCTCGGTAACTGGAATGGGCCAGGCTTCCTTAGAACAACCTATGGCAACCCAGAAAGGTAGGAGATGTGGTGAAACACCCGTGTCACTTCTCCTGCCACCTGGGGACTCTGGCAGTCACCTGTCTTCCAGGGCAAAGTCCCTGAGTGCTACCTGGTTTCCTTATGGAAACAAGGGTACAGGAGCCTCGGAGAAGGCAGGACACGAGCCCAGGAGCCAGCGTTCAGTTAATTAGATCTTAAGGGGGCTGACCAGATAACTTCAGTGCCCCCTCAGATGACGGAGCGTCCCCGCGCTCACCCCCTTCCCAAGCCTCCGCTTGATCAGGTATCTCTGGGCTACGTTACGGTCCACCTCCGCAGCACACATAGCAGCAGCACACAGCTGGCTCTTGGGGGCCACCGACTCTTTCCTTGGAACAGGACCTGTTGATCCGTTGACTTGGGAACCGACAGCCGCGATGCTCCTCCCATGCGCCTGCGCCAATGGGCGGGGTCGGCAGCCAACCCTACCTTTCCGCTTGGGTCCCCTGGCCAGTGTTGCACGCGGGGCGGGGCGGGTGGGAGGTGGGGTTGAGGAGGCTATCCCCGAGCGTGCCAGGCACAGCGGCATCGCAGCACTGCCAGCCCATGAGTTGTGCACGTCTTATGTGCAAGGGGGTGCTGAGCGTCGGGGATTCAGAGCCTGGCTATCTCAGGAGCAATTCTGTTGGATGCAACCATGGATGAAAAGTCGGAGGGCGCCCTGGACCCTGGTGGAAGAGGACTCTTAGAGCAGGTGACTGGGGAAGGCGCCAAGTGGAGTGAGCCCAGCGCGTTTGAGGCTCCAGGCCTGCCTTATAAGGGAGTTGGATGGAGACCAAAGGCATGAGCCAACCAGAGGACCAAAACACTGAGACCACTGAGGAGAAAGGTAAAAGGTTACAAGTGGCAAGAAGGTTGTGGTTTAAAATAAATAAATAAAATTACGTAAATCTTTAAAAGAAAAAAAAGGAGAAGAAGAAGAGGAAGAAGATGGTCGCGGTTATGCTGGGCTGGGGACACCACACCCTACACTACCCAGAAGTGAAGTGGATCCAGATCACTGGAGCCTTTACTAGGATGTGGGAAGGGTGACAGGCCTGGGCTGACTGGAGAGAGAGACCTAAAATGTAGGGTGTGTGGCTCAGTGGCAGAGTACTTAACCTAGCATGCACACGAAGACCAGAGTGCCATCCCTAGCACCCCAACAAAACAAAATATGGGTGATGACAATTATGCGCCCCCTCCCCGCGGTTTCTGTCCCTGAGTTTCCTTAAGGAAACTGGGGGACACCCTGAGACCTCATGCCCGAAGCCAGGTAACACCAGAGCCCCCAGAAGCCACAGGGAGAGTGATGCCAATGCTTCACCCACCTGCCAGTCTTCGAGGGCCGTTCTCCTCCTTCCACCAGATGCTCTGGGGAGGCCTGGCCCACTGCAGTCGCTGAGAGTGAAGGACGGTTTCCAGCATGACTCAGGGTCCCATAAGCAGGGCCCACCAAGACTGAGTGACACATAGAATAAGGGCAGGAATTGTGTGTGAGTTAGTTTGTGTATATTAGAGCTCTTAGACCTTGGAGAGACCAGGTGACACCACAGCAGGTATTGGACTCGAGTGCCGCTTGGGAGAGGTCTGAGCTCTCCCACTCACAGCCAGATTGCCAACATGCCTAGGGACCAACATTTTTAGAAAGGTTTAGATATGTTGTAGTTCAAAAGTTGTGTAAAATACAGTGAGTGTAGAATTGCTAGAAAAAACCTCAAACTTACAAAGAAACTATCATCATTATCATTTATTTTACTGGATTGGGGAGTTAAATTACCCTGTGCTAGCCAGGCAGTGGTGGCGCATGCCTAGAACCCCAGCACTCTGGAGGCAGAGGCAGGTGGACCACTGTGAGTTCCAGGCCAGCCTGGTCTACAAAGCGAGTCCAGGACAGCCAAGGTTACACAGAGAAACCCTGTCTCAGAAAAAAAAAAAAAATTACCCTGGGCAACAGCTTTTGAAAAGAGATTCTTGAGGCTGGAGAGACAGAACAGTGGCACCGGCTGCTCTTCCACAGGGTCCAGGTTCAATTCCCAGCACTGACATGGCAGCTCAGTTACAACTGTCTATAATTCCAGATCCAGGGCATCCTGACACCCTCATACAGACATACTTGCAGGCGAAGGACAATATTTTAAAACATAAAAATGTTTCCTGTCCTGAGCCGGGCATGGTGGTGCACGCCTTTAATCCCAGCACTCGGGAGGCAGAGGCAGGCGGATCACTGTGAGTTCGAGGCCAGCCTGGTCTACAAAGTGAGTCCAGGATGGCCAAGGCTACACAGAGAAACCCTGTCTTGAAAAACCAAAAAAGAAAAGAAAAAAGAAAAAAGAAAAAGAAAAAGTTTCCTGTCCTTCCTGCCTTGATTCATTGGAAACCTGCCATCAACAGTGACAGTGGACATCAGACGTGTGGCAGCCAGTGGCCAAAGCAGAATGCATATCTGTGACACTGTGAGGTCTGACCACACGATTGCTAGGATATCTGCCATAGACTCTGACCCCTGCAAGAACACTGTGCTCCTCCTGCATCCTGGGGATTATACATGTCACTATTGGGGCTAGAGAGAGAGCGTGCGCATTCCGTAGCTAAAGTGGTTGTGATGAAGGAAAGGCTGGAAGTAGTAAGCTGACCTTAAAAAGAATTGACTGATAAACATGCTTAGGAAAAATAATTACACAAAAGTGGAATTTAGCTAAGGAGTACTCCTTCCGATATGACTGAAAGATGAGCACTGTACTAACTAGACTTCTTTTGCTGTTGTTGTTGGTTTTTGTTTTTTGTTTTGTTTTGTTTTTCGAGACGGGTTCTTTGTGTAGCCCTGGCTGTCCTGGACTTGCTTTGTAGACCAGGTTGGTCTCAAACTTACAGAGATCCACCTGCCTCTGCCTCCCAAGTGCTAAGATTAAAGTTATGTGCCACCAACGCCTGGCTGGTTTTTTTTTTTGTTTTGGTTTTTTTTTTTGTTTGTTTGTTTGTTTGGTTGGTTTGGTTTTTTTGGTTTTTCAAGACAGGGCTTCTCTGTGTATCCTTGGCTGTCTTGGACTTGCTTTGTAGACCAGGCTGGCCTCAAACTCAGAGATCCACCTATGTCTGCTCCCCCTACCTCTGAATGCTGGGATTACAGGTGTGTGCCACTGAACCTAGCTCTAACCATACTTTTGTTTGTTTGTTTGTTTGTGTGTTTGTTTTTCAGACAGGGTTACTCTGTGTTAGCCTTGGCTGTCCTGGAGTAGCTTTGTAGACCAGGCTGGAGTCTGAGGTTACTGAGGGTACTGCTCATTATGGTCTAGTCTCCCATCAAAAGGAGCATAATCCTGCCAGGCAAGCAGGATGACCCCAGTATGTATGTATGTATGTATGTGTGTCTCAGAAAAGTGGGCAGCCCTATAGTAGATGGGGCATACCTAGCCAAACCACACTTAATATCATTTTATTTTTACTTACACATTTTTTTGAGTCAGGGTCTTATGTAGCCCAGGCTAGCCTTTAATTCCTTGATCCACCTGCCACTACCTTCAGGTACTAAGATTATAGGATCACACCTCAACACCCAGTTGTTTTTATACATTTTTTGAGGTGACAATGCATCAATTAATCTGCCACACCTACACAGCTGGGCCTAACTAATAACAGCAAAGCATTAGAAATGCTTTTGAGCTGGGCAGGGTGATGCATGCCTGTAATTCCAGCACTCAGGGAGGCAGAGGCAGGCAGAACTCTGTGAGTTCCAGGCCAGCCTGGTCTACAAAGAGAGTCCATGATAGTCAAGGCTATGCAGAAAAACCCTGTCTCGAAAAGCCAAAATAAATAAATAAATAAGCAAGTTTTGTTGTGTAGCAAACTCCACAGAATTGAAAGATTCTCTCTTGGAGGGAGAAGGAGGTACCTGAAGCTCAGGAAGTAAACAAAACTTACAAGTTCCAGAAACCTGAAACTTGCAAGACTCACAGTGCCCCTGCCAAAGTTACTTGAAGGAGAGATAAACATGTTTTTTGTTTAGGTCACAAATAGGGGATGAGAAAAAGACTTGTGGGAGAGCAGGTGATATTTATCACCTTAGAAGTTGAACTACCATGTCGGGGAGATTGGTTATTAGCCAGCTGTAAAACATCCTTGAACAAATTCTGAGAGGAGGTATAAATGTGAGCCAAAAACAAGAGGTGGGGCCTTTGGAGACTGGATAGTTTTGGCTGTTCATTGCTCCACTTCAAGATGCTCCTAATGAGAACTGCTTGAGGGAAGCCTTCGGGGCTCCGGGCTCTGGGAGGTTCTGGGTCCAGAACCCAGTTGCTCCAGGTTCCAGCAAAAGAATTCTTTTGATTACGCCTGGAGAATCGTTCCTCAGAACTGATATCCTTACAGTTTCATTATTGTATTCTTTAATCTCCTTTTCCTATTGTTGAGGTTAGTCGGGTTATAAGTGAGGTGCTCTCGGTTAATAAGTTTGTAATAAAATGTATTTGTTAAGAAAATTGAGCCTACAAGTGGTGCCCAACGTGCTCTGGGCATCATGGGTAACTTAACTTGTAATGTTGTGGAGGAAGATAATGGTTTTCAAGAGATAGTAATGCTCTTTCAGGGTGTTGGCAAAATCACAGCTGCTGTTCCAAAGCCCTTTCCTGCCTTATACCCAGATGGAATATTTTGGTTTTTTCCTTGGTCTTTTTACTGTATAACATGTTTTAAAAGATTGGAAGACAGATTGATAAGATGCAAAAACCAGAAGGGTCAGTAAATTCTATCCTTCTGGAAAAGATGGCAGAGTTGGCAGTACAACTAGAAAATCTGAAGGTAGAGGTTGCAGCAAATAGAAAACAAATTGTGTGCTTGATAAAAGAGAAAAACCTGGTAACTGAGAGTGAGTGTTTCCCACAATTGCTGCCCTACCCTGCTCCAAGGGCCAGGTGGTCAGAGTGCCAGTGTGTGGAAGGGGGCAGAGAGAAATGGGAAGCCAGAGAGGCTGTAAAAACAAACAAACAAAAAACAAACAAACAAACTACAAGAACAGGAGAGCAGAGAAACAAAAGGGTCTTTGGAGAAAAATGTTCCCATAGAGGAACCCCCCAGAGTCACACCATCACCATCGGCTTTTCCAGTTATTGTAAGACACGTGCCTGCTCAGAATGGAGCTGAGGGTTATGATGAAATGGCATGGAGTCCAATAGATATGTTGGATTTAAAACATTTTAAGAATTCTTTCGTCAGGTACGGACTACATTCCACTTTCATCAAAGAAATATTGAACAACTGGCCCACACTGCATAGACTTGTTCCCCAAGATTGGAAAAGTTTTGTTTCAGTGGTATTAGAAGCAAAGTAACAACTGCAGTGGTTATCATGACACAGATGGGAGGCAGAGAGAATAGAACAAGAAAATAGGAGAAGGGGGCTGTAGAAATGGCTCAGTGGTTCAGAGCGCCGCCTGCTCTTCCAGAGGTCCTGAGTTCAATTCCCAGCAACGAGATGGTGGCTCACAACCATCTATAATGTAATCTGATACCCTCTTCTGCAGATAAAGCACTCATATGCAATAAATAAAACAAATGAATCTTTAAAAGAAAATAGGAGAAGGGACATAAATGTCAGTAAAGAGAAATTGCTTGGTGAAAGCCGATATGCTGACTTAAAACAAGTCAAATATGATGATACAATGATTGAACAATGTCGTGCTGCCGCCTTAAGAGCTTGGGACATGGTGGAGGAACCTGGTAAGATAACCATTCCCTTTACTAAGATGTTTCAAGGGCCTGGGGAAGCCTTCACAGAATTTTTTGCAGAGATTGGGATCAGCACTAGATAGAGCAATAGCAGAGGCTGACACCAAACAGGCATTGAAACTCATTATGGCATATGAGAATGCTAACACGGAATGTAAGAGGGCAGTTAGACTCTTAAAGGTAAGAGAAACAGTTAATATTAGCTTTCTAGAACATCAAAACAATATAGTAGGTCAAGCTACGGCCAGAGGTCCAAGATATCATAACACCCGGTGCTTTAAGTGTGGCAGACTTGGGCATGTTCAAAGAAACTGTAAGGTTAAAAGTTTCAGACCTCAAAATAACAGGTGCACTCAATCTGGAGTACATGATAATCGTAGGGCAGAACAAGGAGCATCTGGCCATGGTGACTACGAGGGGCCAAGACTTCCAGGGTACTGTAGCCGATGTGGGAAAGGAAAACATTGGGCTAGAGATTGTCAATCCAAAAGAGATGTGCAAGGTAATATCTTACCGGTGGGAAACAGCACGAGGGGCCCATTGGCTCGGGGCCCCACCACCAACAATACAGGCCGAATTCCTCTGGCCAGTGCAGAAGTAACAGACTCACAGGAAAATGGGAATTTGGTATTAGTGATCTAATACATGCTACTGAAGGCAGCACAGCCTTGGATCTGGCCTCATATATATCTATTACATTATCTCCACAGATTGACTGTTACAAACTGATTACTGGTATTTAGTGCCCTTTGCATTTGGGGACAGTAGGAATGGTTCTGGGAAGAAGTGGACTAACTTCTCAATGTCTTATTGTGCATCCTGGTATTATAGATGGGGGTTGTAAAGAGGAAATAAAAATCATGGCATGTGTAAGAAAGGAGATGCAAATTAATGCAGGGAATAGAATTGCACAACTGTTACTGTTTCCTTATGTTAAGGGCAAAGCTGCTCTGGTAGAATGAACAGGTGCATTCGGAAGTACAGAGAAATGTGTGTTCTGGCAAACAATAGTCAATGATCAGAGACCTAAATTAATAATACAAATGAATGGTGTTGAATTACATGTCTGGTTGATACCGATACCGACATCACAATTATCTCAAACAAGTATTGGAATCGAAATTGGCCACTTCAAAAGGTTAATACAGAAATTATAGGAATTGGTAAATGATCTCAAATACAACAAAGTGTATGTGTGTGGGACCAGAAGGGCAGACAGGGAAGCTGAGACCCTATGAAGCTGACATACCCATAAATCTATGGGGAAGAGATCTCTTACAACAATGGGGTACTCAGATTAATAATCCTGCAATTACAGAGGTAAACAATGATGAAGCTAGGGGTGAAATGGTATGTGCTTCTGAGGGAGATATTTAAATGAATAATCAGGAGCAACCGCAAGCTATGCCCATTGTCCAAACTCAGACAGATATTGAGGTGCTCTCGGTTAATAAGTTCGTAATAAAACGTATTTGTTAAGAAAATTGAGCCTATAGTTACTCAAGCCACATTGCTCATTCACAGTGAGAGCCCCACTACACTACTGTGCTAGAAGACTCAGGGTCAGCAGACTCTCCTATTGAGCTGCCTGAAAGTCCTGTGGGGCCTCCCACTACTGCAGCTTTCCTGTGTCTTCACCCACAGTGGGTAGGCTTCTGGGTGATGCAGTTAGTTGCCTCGGCGTGGTTTGTGTTTCTGCAAGGAACCCCCTTTAAGCTCACTGGTTCATGAAGCTAGATTTGGGTGGAACAGTTTCTGTGCTGGTTTGTTCATGTTACCCCGGGGATAGTCACATTACTAAAAACCTTTGTATGTGATTTCAGAAATCCAAGAATCCTCACATCTGTCCACACCTGTAGGTCTGGGCAAACCTGAGCAGAAATACCACTTCTGACACGAGTGGCCCGAACATGTGTAGATGCATGCATCAGAGCTGAACTTGAAGGCCTAGGCTTCTCAGGAGGAGAAACAGACACACAACCCCAATGTGGTGCCTTACCAGGCTCTAGAGGACAGCTCATGAACTTTCTCTGAAAAAAAAAAAAAAAAAAAGGAGGGGCTCTGTGTGGGCTGTAGTTACCTGGGAGAGACAGGAGTGCCTGTAAACTGCTGAAAATGACAGAAAGTCCTGTTTCTAGCCTCTCTTCTCCGAACAGAAGAGATGTATTTGACCCAGACAGACCGAGGGCAGGAATAAGGAACAATCATGGGAGATAGTGGATGAGGGGGAAAGGGGGAGGGAAGAAGGGAAAGGGGGAGGGTTATTTGTCAAGGAATGAGACAAAGGACTACCTCTGGGTAGAGAGGAGACAGATATGGCACATAGGAAAGTGGTGGTTTATAAAAGTAAAACTGAAAACTCTCTTAGGATGAGGTGTTTAACTGGGCATGTTAATTAGAGCAGCCGAAAGGGGTCTTCTGATTGCTGGACTTCAGTACTTTGATAGCTGGACCCTAGTCGTCAACCTCAGGAGGAGGAAGTGGTCAAGTAAGTGGCAACCTTTAGGCATGGAATCTACTGGTGTTTAGCAAGGCAAGGGAATGATGGAAAAGGACAAGGCCTGCCAGAGCCGTGCTCGACCCCTCCAGGTAGCCAGAGTCCCTTCACATGGGCCCCAGAGGGTTAAGAGTACAAATAAGGAAAGCATAAAAGTTGTAATGCTAGGCCAGGCGTGGTGGCGCATGCCTTTAATCCCAGCACTCGGGAGGCAGAGGCAGGCGGATTGCTGTGAGTTCGAAGCCAGCCTGGTCTACAAAGCGAGTCTAGGACAGCCAAGACTACGCAGAGAAACCCTGTCTCGAAAAACCAAAAAAAAAAAATAAAAAAGCTGTAATTGTAATGCTCAGGATAAAAATCTCAGAAATAGCCCAAGTGGCAGCAGGAATGTCTGTCTATCTATCTATCTATCTATCTATCTATCTATCTATCTATCTATCTATCTCTGGAATACAGTCATCTTTGTCTTTTGCTCCCTCTGGATACGTGTGTGAACTCCATGTGGCTGAAATCCTGTTTTGTCAACAGAGGCTTCTCTCTACAGCTCCCCCCCCCCACTTCCTGTACACAATCACCCCAAGATGCCAGCACCTCGCTAAGGTAGTTTTTCTGGCCCAGTTGTTTCTTTATCAAAGCAAGTAAAAGCTTTCCTGATGACATCCAGGATCTGCGCCTGTCAGCTTCTCACCAAATACAGTCAGGAACGTGGTGATATTGATGGAGCCTGGCCCCTCACTCATCATGCCATCAAGATACCTACCCGCTGACCTGTTCCCCAGGGAGGATGCATGCAGTTCGGCCTGTCTGGGAAGCCAGTCTGGTTCTAGTGATCATGCCGTTGGTTTTTGCTTGTTTGTTTTTTGTTTTTTTTGTTTTTTTGTTTTTTTTGAGACAGGGTTTTCTCTCTGTAACCTAGGCTATCCTGAAACTCACTCTGTAGACCAGGCTGGCCTCTAATTCAGAGATCCTCTGGGATTAAATGTGTGCACCACCGTTGCCCAGCCTAGTTGATCGTGTTAAGGGTCTCTTGCCTCCTGGATCTGTGTTTGGTCAAACACAGCAAACACTTTGTGCGTTGTGTGCTGAGGGTACTCCTTGGTGATCTTGGTTGTTGCCCTTTTGCTTGACACGGTGATGGCTGAGTCACCGCACCTTGGCTAGCCGATGCTTCACTTGATGATGTCACCACCCCCCTAACCCAGCACCACCCCTCCCACCATGAACTGTCATTTCCAGTATCCACTAGCAACTTGGCAGACCCCTGATGTTTCCTAGTCAAGACTGAATCCTGTAAGGGTGCCGGCTATGTAGAGTTAATAGCAAAAGAGGGGACACCAAGTCCCTGGTGTACCCCTTATGCCCTCTAGATGTCTGGCCTACTGGGAAAGAAACCTAAGAAGGTGTGATCAATAGGCCTCAGGGAAAAGTGCACTGGCCAAAAATAAAAATAAAAGAACAAAAACAGTCTATTTTTAATGTGAGGGGTGTTTAGCACTCATTAATGAACTACAGATAAGCAGGAGGCACTAGGCTCCGTCTTCTCTAGCTAGCAGCTGGCACCTTCCTATGTGAGCCCTTTTTAGTGTATCATGCATTGACAAGTTACAATCTACTAAGGAACTGGACCTGGGTAGACGGAAAGGGGAGGAGAGTTTTCAGCCCCGGGAAGGATGGGGAATTTTGGATGGGAATTATGCTAGACAACTAGGGAAAGTTTTACCTTCCTGAAGAATCTAACCAGTGAGCGATTCACAGGGGCCCATGAGGGATTCAGAGGGGCGGGGGGGGGGGGGGGGGGGGGGGGGGGGAGGAGATACAGTTACAAATACAAAAACCTAAAAAAACAAAAAAACAAACAAAAACCAGGGCCAGGCGTGGTGGTGCACGCCTTTAATGCCAGCACTAGGAGGACAGAGGGCAGGCATGAATCTCTCTGTGAGTTCAAGGTCAGCCTGGTCTACAAAGAGTCCAGGACATCCAGTGTGACACAGAGAAATCCTATCTCAAAATAACCAAAAATAATAAATAAATAAATAAACCCCCCTGTTTTGAGTCAAATACGCAGGCCAGCTATTCTTGTCCTGTTCTGTAGCTTTCACAGACTTTGCAAGGTTGTAGAACAACTTTTGCTACTGTGTGTCCCCAGCACTCAGATTATGAAGTGAAGATCGTTGTTTATCATGCATTGCAGCTGAAAGATCTTAACACCTTCCAGCAGTCCCATTCCACCTCAGAAGCCAAGAGTCCCCGCTTTGAAATGCTGCGTGAAGGAGCATCGTTTTCCTTGAGAACATGCAAACTCCACAGGGACAGGTGGGGCTAAGGGCTAGCTCAAAGCTGGGTGGAGGGAGGATGGGGAAGAGTCCCCTTATGCTGTGGGACCTGAAGAGCCCTTGATAGAGTGACAGCAAGAGCGCTAAGAACCTGGCGAGTGGAGGATGGGAACTTGGAAGTTAGTTCACCATCTTGAAAATGAAGCCTCGCCGGGCCGGGGGTGGCACACGCCTAGAATTCCAGCACTCCGGAGGCAGAGGCAGGCGGATCACTGGGAGTTCGAAGCCAGCCTGATACACACAGCGAGTCCAGGACAACTAAGGCTACAAAGAGAAACCCTGTCTTGGAAAGAAAGAAAGAAAGAAAGAAAGAAAGAAAGAAAGAAAGAAAGGTGAAGCCTTGCTTGACTGTGACCCTGCAGAGCCATGCAAGGATAAAAGAAATGGCAGGGAATGAAAGACTGAATCAAGCCGTTGCCAGAGCAACAGAATGGGGTAAGGACAGCAACTAAGTTCTGTCTCCATAGAGCCCGCGCGTGCTGGAGATCAACATTCCTGGACGCATGCGCCAGGATGCGACAGCTGAGGTCTGGAGGGACTGCTTGTACACAGGCTGACCATGGTGCTTTCCGATATCTTATCCTGCCTGCTCTGAACTTCACAAACTGAAGACCCGTCCCTAAACCTAGGGTGTAATTCTCTAGAATTTTCGGGTTGAGGAGGAAGAGTAGCTGAGCTAGGGAGCGGGTGGGGCTCGGTGCTCTCATGAGTTCAGTTGGCTCAGGCCTCAAGTCATGGCGCCCAAGAAGAAGCGCGGGCAAAGCTCTCAGCGCAAGCAGGCAGGAGACAATGCGGAGCCCCCGCTCTCCGAGCACGCGCAGTACCTGCAGCGTGAGTGTTCGCTGCTCTCGGAAAACCTGGTGGCCTGTGAGCAGCAGGTGGACCTGGTGCTGCAGAACAATAAATTGTTGGACCGCGAGGCGCAGCGCTTGCGCGAAGAAAACCGGCTATTTGCCAGTTATATGACCGCGCACGCTCAGCGCTGGGCCAACGCCATCGTGCGCCTAGAGGACCAGAACCGCACGGACCTGGCGCAGATCCGGTTTCAACGAGCTGAACTGGAGTCTCTTTACCACGGGCGTGAGGACGGGGTGCGTGCACAGCTGCTAGAAATGAAGACGCGTGCAGAGAACATGACACAGCAAGTGCAGGAGCTTCAGCCCTACAAGGCCAGTGCGCGCGCTCCCGTGGACCGGGCGGGGTCGAGGGGGATGGGCGCGCTCCCCACCCGTGCGCTGATCCGCGGGCCCCTCTGCAGGAGCTACAGCTGGAGCAACTGGCGCGAATCCGGACCCTGGAGCGCGAGCTGCTGCATATGCGCGTGGAGCACACGCAACTCCTCCATCGGGTGAAGCGACGCTTCATGGATGACAAGGCTACTTTCGAGCGCGAGGCACGCCTGCATGTGGTATCCTTGACCCGCCGCGCAGAGCGGGAGGCGGCGCGTGCCCTCATTTCGCACACACATGCCATCAGGAGAGAAAATGGGCATCTCCGACAAGAACTCCTGAGGCTTCTCCAGCGGGCCCAGTTACTGCAGGACATGCGACAACAGCTGCTAGAGCAGCGGGAGCAGCTGCGCCGGGAGCACGAGGACATTCGGAACCTGCATCACGTGCACGGCTGGCTGCACAGGGGCCCCGGGGGACCACCACTCTGGCAGCCACCCCAAGCCCATCAGCCCTCCCTGCGCTCTGGGTCACTTGAATCTCTGCTGGAATCTTCCTATACAATTTTAAGGGCTCAGGCCACATCCCAATCACTTGCTGCCTCCCAGGTCCCCTCGGTGGCCCAATTACACCAAGGCTCCAAGGCTCCATCAAAAGAGTCTTCTTTGGTCCCACCTCTAAAGGCTGGGTCTGTGATTGCTCTCCCAAGTCCATCACGTCCGGGATCTCGAGTCCCATCTCTGACTCCCTCACACAGGGGCTCACGGGTGTCATCCATGACCACATCACTCAAGGGCTCCAGGGTTCCTTCCCTGGCTGTATCATCAGCTAGCTCTCTCTTGGTGACACGGTCGCGGGAGGACTCTCGGATCTCTGCACAGTCCGTGAATGAGTTCTCTCAAGAAACTGACACACCTGCAAAGCCCAACTTGAAGCTTCCCCCAGTTCAGTCCCAGGATTCGAGCCCTGTCAGCCCACAGTTGGAGGAGACAGAAAACACTGATGATGCCACAGAAGTTGTCTTGGGGCAAGCCTGAACCCACAAGAGGGACCGGCGGGGAGGGGTGGAGAGACATACTTTGGAAGCTTTCTTAGTACATAAAGGTGTTAATAAAGTGTAAAATAAACCCCATCATGCTCTGGCACCCACTTGGTTCGCTGCCCCTGTATTTCAGGTGAGCAAAGGCCGGTTATGGGAGCTACAAGTGAGCTTGATTCTCCTTGCCTGATGGAATTCAATGTCTTTCCACCAACCAACAGCCAGCATGGGTAGGGAGCCAACAAGGCAGGCATAGGCAGTACTCAGGGGAAATTGGGTAGTGTAACTTCAAGGGAATTTCTTCTAAAAGAGCAGCAGATTCTGTTCTCAACAGCATAAGGAGAACCTACTGGGCTTTTCCAGTGATTAAAAAATAAAAAATCCGACCTGGCCACAGTGCATATGCCTGTAATCCCAGCACTCAGGGCGCTGAGACAGGCAGATCTCTGAGTTCGAGGCCAGCCTGGTCTACAAAGCGAGTCCAAGGCAGGCAGGGCTGGCTACACAGAAAAACCCTGTCTCAAAAAACAAACAAATAAATAAACAAACAAACCCAACACCGAACAACAAAAAGAGAGAATATATATATTCCAGTTTAGGAAACACTGCAAGAATTATCTGGGAAGTCCCACTGCCTCACGTCTAGCGGAACAGGGATGTGTTCTGTTTGGTACTCCGAGTCATCTGGGATTCTGTTGGAGATAGTTGTGCCCCTTAATTTAAAAAACACCCTTGTGTGTTTACTGGGTAGGACTTTTGACCTGTTTCTTCTGGTGCTGGGGGTTGAGCCCAGGCCTTTATGAGTGATAAACCTACCACCTGGGCTACATTCCTAGCTATGTACCATATTTCCTCAAGACACTATCAAAATTAGGAAATTCACCGTGGAGAAAATACTTTCTACTAAATCATACTGGCCAACCAGATTTTGTCACTTGTCCAAGTGGTATCTATGGTTAACTGCTCCTTTCCTGAGTCACATCTTGGATTCCATTGTTTTCTTTTTTCTTTCTTTCTTTCTTTCTTTCTTCTTTCTTTCTTTCTTTCTTTCTTTCTTTCTTTCTTTCTTTTTTAAAACAGGGTTCTCTATGTAGAGCAGGCTGGCCTTGAACACAAGAGATTCTCCTGCCTCTGCCCCTCTAGCGCTCGGATTAAAGGCATGCAACTCCCCCTCCACACACACACCTTTAATGCGCAAGGCCAGTTGTTAAACATGCTCCTTAACAGAGGTTTGAATTCCTGTCAACACAGTCACAGGCAATAACTTTGGGCACTTCCTATCTAGAAGTTCAGGGCAGATGGCACCTCCCAGCCCACGGTACAGGAAGAAGGGGCCCAGGGCCTCTGTGCCACTCAGTCTTCGGCATCGTCTGCATGTGGGCTGGGACAGGGCCACAGACAGCAACCTGCATAGACCTTCCACCTGTCTGGGCCAGGATAGTTTAGCTAGATGGTTCCTAGAACTCTGATGCAGCTGTTTTTGGGACAAGATTGGATGAAATGAACAGAGTAGAGGGACCTCCCCCAAAAGTCACTGTTGAATCCCTTCTCCAGTATAACTGCTCAAACCTGTTAGCGACTCACCCATTATTGGGGCGGGTGGTGGTAATGCAAACAGTAGAGCCACTACAGGAGACTGTTTTAGGATCTAACAAAGCGGTATTTAAAAATTATTTTGGCTGCTGCTGGTGGTGGTGGTGCAAGCTTTTAACTTAATCCCAGCACTGGGAAGCAGAGGCAGGCAGATCTCTTTGGTTAAAGGCCAGTCTGGTTTACAGAGTAAGTTCCCAGACAGCCAGGGGCTATACAGAGAAAGCTTATCTCAAACAAACAATTTTTTAAAAGGGTCGGGGGGCGGGGGGGAATGGGAAGACAACTCAGCAGTTAGGGGCCCTGGTTTCTCTCCCAGAGTCCTGAGTTCGATTCCCAGCACTCACATGGTGGTGGCTCACGCCATCTGTAATGGGATTGGATTCCCTCTTCTTAGTATACACATGTACATGTAGACAAAGCACCTATATATAGAAAAATACCTAAATAAAATCTTTAGATTTTTTATGTGTATGGGTGCTTTACCTTCGTGTGTATGTACCATGAGCACGCCTGGTACCTGCAGAGGTGAAAGGGGATGTCGGATCCCCAGGAACTGAGTTAGAGACATTTGTGAGCCATTGTGTGGTTTGTTAGGACCGCAACCCAGGGAACTTCTCTCCAGCTCCCAACATGGAGTCTTCTAAGACCTAACTGTCAAGTCTTAAGGCCTCGAGAACTGCTGAGTGAAGAGAGGAGCGTGAAAAGCACGAGGGAGGATGTTCTGCTGCCCAAAAGCAGCCTGCCTCATGACCAGTTTAAACCAGGCCTCTCCCCTGTCAGACGTAACACAGATAACTGAAATCTCACTTGTTTTCATTTTGGTTTTGCGAAGCAGGGTTTCTCTGTGTTATCTTTGTCTGTCCTGGACTCACTTCGTAGACCAGGCTGGCCTTGAACTCACAGAGATCCACCTGCCTCTGCCTCCCAAGTGCTGGGATTAAAGGCATGTGCCACCACCGCCCGGCAGGATCTCTTGCTGAAACTAGACTAGTCCAGCTTGCCCCACGAGTCCCAACCGTACCATTGTGAGTAGGACACACACATGCTCATCCACCTTTTTATGTGGTTACTAGGGATCCAAACTTGGATGCTCATGCTTACTCAGCAAGTGCTATCTCCAGTGAGCCATCTCCCACCCCTCAGATGTGGCACTTTTTGTTTGTTTGTTTGTTTGTTTCGAGACAGGGTTTCTGTATAGACCAAACTGTCCTGGACTCACTCTGTAAACAGGCCTTGGACTAACAGAGATTCACCTGCCTAGTGTTGGGATTAAAGGCTTGTGCCACCACTGCCCGGCTTCAGATGCTGCAATCCTAGTGTGAAACACTCACTACTACCATTTGAGCTGCTTGCTCAGACACCCTCACAAAACCAAGCCTATTAAACACTCCCTGTAAAGGGCATGGGCCAGACCACATCTAAGATTCCGGCAGCCACTTCCTGCTGCCAAACCCCAACTTTGTCTTAGTATTGCCCCAGCTGCAGGCAGTCCCCAGAAGTGCTGGACTACAGAGGTGGGGTGATAATTGAAGGTGGGACTTGTATAAAGCGCCTCTATTATGCAGCTGTAAGTCAAGTAAATATTGGTTCACCAGGCTGGACTTGAATGCACTCCTTCCTTTGATCTCTCTGTGGTTGCCATGGCCCGGTGAGTACCATGGCGTCTGATGCTTTGAATGAGAAATATTCCCCGGGGGGGGGGGGGGGGGGGGGCTTTGGTGTTTCAGTGACTGGCCCCAATCTGGTGGTGCTGTTTTGGGGGGGGTTTGGGAGGTACTGCCTTGCTAGAGAGAGTGTGTCACTGGGGGCAGGCTTTTTTTTTTTTTAAATTAAAAGTCTCATCCTATTTCCCATTTTGTCTTTGCTTAGTGCTTGTGGCTGGGGATGTGGGTTCTCAGCCTCCTGGACATGGACTCTCTTAACCCTCTGGAGCTGTGAGTCAAAATAAACTCTTCCTTCCGTTGCTTCTGGTCATGGGGTTTTATCACAGCAACAGAAAAGTAACCAGCACCGCTTCCCAGGGAAAGTCATGAAACACTCAGCTACCTTTTCACCTTTTAAGTACCCTTCTTAAAATATGGTTTCTCCTCTTCCCTTGCATGGGTATTTGCAGTTTTCCACGTGGCCTATGGGCTGAGGAAGCAAGGGAACTATGGCGGGACACTGGGCCTACACCACAGCAGCTTCGGGATACTGCAGATGAGTGGTTCTCAAACCTGTGGGTCACGACTTCTTTGGGGGCCAAATGACCCTTTCACGGGGGTCCCAGATCAGATGTCTTGTATATTAGCTGTTTGCTATTCATAACAGCAGCAACATTATAGTTATGAAGTAGGAATGAAAATAACATTATGCTTGAGGGTCACCACAACAAGAGGAACTTTATGAAAGGCTCACAGCATTAGAAAGGTTGAGACTCCCTGCTGAAGATGGCTGTGGTGGTGCAGGTTTGTGATCCCAGCACTAAGGCTGAAGAGGCAAAAGCATCAAGTTCAAGACCAGCCTGGGCTACATAGCAAGACACAGGCTCAAACAAGTGAGCTGGCCATCAGTGTCTTCCCATCCTCTGCAGTAAGAATACCTCAAGCCCTGACAGACAAACCCACCAACACATTTCAAGCTCCAGTGGAGTGACCCACGTACTTGCTGGTGCTAGGTATCCAGAGAGCATGTTCAAGACTGGTGGATTGGGGGCTAGAGAGATGGCTCAGTGGTTAAGAGCACTGACTGCTTTTCCAGAGGTCCTGAGTTCAAGTCCCAGCAACCACATGGTGGTTCACAACCATCTATAATATGATCTAATGTGCACTGGTTTTTTTTTGTTTGTTTTTTTGTTTTGTTTTGTTTTTTGAGACAGGGTTTCTCTGTGTGTATCCTTGGCTGTCCTGGACTCGCTTTGTAGACCAGGCTGGCCTTGAACTCACAGGGATCCACCTGCCTCTGCCTCCGAGTGCTGGGATTAAAGGCGTGCGCCACTACACCAGGCTCCTAATGTACACTGTATACATAAGTAAATAAATCTTTTTTAGAAAGACTGGTGGAAGCCGGCCGTGGTGGCGTATGCATTTAATCCTAGCACTCATGAGGCAGAGGCAGGCAAATCGCTGTGAGCTTGAGGCCAGCCTGGTCTACAAATCGAGTCCAGGACAGCCAGGGCTAACACAGAGAGACCCTGTCTTGGGGCTGGGGTGGGGGGGGGGGGGGGTGGGGGGGGGCACTGTAGGCTCACTTTCCCTTGGACTTTAAATAGAAAGTATCTCTGTAGCTCCCATCTAGCCATGCAAACTGACGCAGGTTGTCAAATTCCCTAACATGCAGAGGCAGAGGCAGGGTAGTGTGAAGTACCAACTTTACTCCTCAGGTGTAGAGGTGGCTCCAGGTCTCCAGTGATCTGAATACTGTGGTTGGCACCACGAAAAAGATGCCTTTTCAAGTTTTTTGTTTTGTTTTGTTTTTCAAGACAGGGTTTCTCTATGTAGCCTTGGCTGTCCTGGACTTGCTTTGTAGACCAGGCTGGCCTCGAACTCACAGCAATCTGCCTGCCTCTTCCTCCAGAGTGCTGGGATTAAAGGTGTGTGCCACCACACCCAGCTCTTTTTCGAGCTTTAAATCCTATGTCCTTCCAGCATTAAGTCACTCAAGAGCCAACTTTTTTTTTTTTTTTTAATGTCATTTAGAGGGCCAGCAATGCAAATCCCAGATACAGACACAGCAAGGCGCCCAGTAGGGATAGACACGTGCTGAGAAGTAGGTCTTCCATCTCCAGAGAGTTCCTGTGAATTTAAGAATATCCAAAACTAACCAGGCAGTGATGGCGCACACCTTTAACCCCAGCACTCCGGAGGCAGAGGCAGGCAGATCTCTGTGAGTTTGAGGCCAGCCTGGTCTATAAAGAGTGTCCAGGACCACCAGGGCTGTTACACAAAGAAACCATGTCTCAAAAAACAAACAAAACCAACAAAACCTCTGAAACTAACACACAGCAGACAATATGCCACAACTACCACCCACGAGCTTTAAATCCTCACCTAATAGGTAGTTTACCTAAGGAACCCATTTAGCTATATGCCTTCCATCCAGGGGGTTGTGGTGGTGGTACAGGGCTAGTCCTACTGGAGAAATGCACAGTCTTGTCACTTGCTAGCCCCATGGGACAACCAAGCAGCCCCATGCACACACACCCTACAGGACTGATGCGTTTTGGGAGTAACTGCTGGCCACTCATTTGCTTACAGAACACTCAGTGAGACACTTTCACTCAGCTCTGAGAAGGTAATGAGTGGACAGTGAGATGAAACCACACACACACACACACACACACACACACACACACACACACACACAGAGAGAGAGAGAGAGAGAGAGAGAGAGAGAGAGAGAGAGAGAGAGAGAGAGGGGTACAGGCCAGCTGGTACTGGAAAGGCATCCAAAATTCAAATCTACAGCCAGGCATGGTGGCACATGCCTTTAATGCGAGCACTTGGGTGGCTGAGGCAGGCAGATCGATGTGAATTCAAGGCCAGCCTGGTGTACAACTCCAGTCTGAGACAGCCAGAACTACAGAGAAACGCTGTCTCGAAAACAAACAAACACAAAACAAAAAACTCAAGTCTATAGGGACTGGTGGTATAGGCTTGTAATCCCAGCCACTTGGGGGCAGGGGGAGGACTGAGGCAGGAGGATGGAAAATCCAAGATCAGCCTGGATCATGTTAGACTGCCTCTAAGAGGGTTGTGGAGGCAGTTCAGTAGCACTTGCCTAACTCTGTGTAGATTCAACCTCCAGAACTGCAAACAAAACTGCTCAGGTCAAAGTGCCTAATAGGTAGTTTACTTAAGGAACCCATTTAGCTCAGGTCAAAGTGCCCACTCCACACATAAAGGGCAACGCCTTCCGAACTCTACCTACCGGACATGGAACAGACACCTACCTGTCTGGCAGCCCTTAGGTGGAAGGCCAGTGTGCATTTTTGTTTATCCAAGTTTATGTGAATTTGGGGAATGCCATCTGCATACTGGAGGGTGCACATCCATTCACTGGCTCCTGACGTACAGAAGTGAACCCAGACACATTGCTGCAGACTTAACAGTTCCTGTGTTGGAACTACGACCCCAACAGCAGGAATGCAGGTGCTGGATCTCGAAGAAGTGACCCAGCCTGGATGAAATCACACAAACGGGGCCCCCAGTGCAATCAGTGCTTTTGTTAGGACAAGGCTCTACTTCCTGGGTCCCTGGTTCTCTGTGGGCAGCTCAGCACCTTCTCAGCCGAAGCTGATCCTTTTGGGTTTGTTTTGTTTTTCAAGACAGCATTTCACTGTGTAACCTTGGCTGTCCTAGACTCTCTTTGGAGACCAAGTTGGCCTCGAACTTACTGCGATCTGCCTGCCTCTGCCTCCCAAGTGCTCTGATTAAAGGTGTGCACCATCACCACCCAGCCAGAGCTGATCTTTGAGTTGCTATTTCCTATAAAATCCTGCCCAATTCCATGTGCATTTGTTAACTGACACTTTAAAAAAAAATTATGTGTATGGGTGTTTTCCTCCATGTACATCTGTACACCACATGCATGTCTTGTGTCCACAGCGGTCAGAAGAGCGTGCTGGATCCCTTGGAACTGGAGGTACAGACTGTTATAAGCTGTCATGTGGGTGCTGTGATTTGAACCTGGATTCCTGTCATCTAGAGAGAACCTGATTTAAAATGGAGACAGCGTTTGGGTTCTTATCAGCATGCAGGGAGCAGGGCTGGGACTGTCACATGGTAGGCAGATTTCTGGCTGAAAAAACTGACACGCTAACTCAGAACTGAAGATGCCCTGTGGTCACCTCACACTGTGGTAAGGCCCAGCCTAATTCTGAGGACATCAACAGCTCCCAAGGCAGCAGGTCAGAGCTGAACAGAGGACCATCTAGGGCAATGGTAGGTGACTCCATCACTTTTGCGTCTTGAATAGGCAGCCAACCTGAGCCAGCCACTGTGATAGGACAGTGGGTCTCACTCCTGAAAGGACCCAGAAGCTGAGACAGGACCAGTGTGGCAGCCATCTCTACACTCATGACCCCCTGTAGAGAGAAACAGGACCAGTGAGAAGCATCCAGCTCTCAATGTGCCCAGCACCAGAGAGTTCTATGCAGGTACAAAGGGCCACACCTAAAGCAAAGACTTGTCTAAGTTCCCAGCTGTGCTCCACACCATGGGAAATAACCTTTTAGTTTTGCTTTGTTTTGCTTTGTTTTGTTTGAGACAGGGTCTCTCTGTGTTAGCCTTGGCTGTCCTGGACTTGCTTTGTAGATCATGCTGGCCTCGAACTCACAGCACTCCGCCTGCCTCTGCCTCCCCAGTGCTGGGATTAATTGAAAGGTGTGCACCACCACACCCAGCCAAACAAATAGAACCAAAGACCCAGTTTCTATAGCTGAATAAACTGCTAGACAAACAGTGCTGAGGATGTTTTAATGAACTTCTACTGTAGTGATTGTGGCTGTTTCCCCCACAGCCACCCCAGTGTGAATCCAGGTCTTTCTGTAGCCCTTTAACAAGGGTGTTGCTTCTATGGCCACCTGTTGAGGAAGAGGAGGCTTTTTTCCCTTGATTTATTGATTCATTGTATTTATTGTGTGTCTTTATGCACACACATGTGCGGGAAGTCAGAGGACAACTTAAGGCCTTCGGTTCTCTACTTCTCTTAGGCCGGCAGGCTTTGCAGCAAGCGCCTTTGCCCACTGGGCCATCTTGTCGGAGCCAAGAGTGAGCTCTACTTCTGCTCCAGCCCAAACCTACCTCCCAAAACACAGGAGACATGCTGGGAGAGCTACAAGAGAAAAAGAGTTAAAGTGCACAGAAGTTACACTCAGGACGGGGACAGAGTCCTCAGCTGTCACAGCCAGAGAGGCAAGGAACACCAAAGGAGCAGTTGTTGCACACTTCAGACCCCTTCCCCATGCCAACTGCCTGGCAGAACTTCCTCAGAGACTGGCAGAAAGCTGCAAACTGTTGAGTCATGGACCACATGGCCTCCAGGCTTGAGAGCATCTGCTGTAGTTCTTCCGAGAGGCCCAGGACACCGGAGGCCCAGCCACCCACAGGTGCTTCTACACCTCTCCGCGCCCGTGAGTTCTCTGATGCCTCGTGAAAAAGCCCAGGTGGCGGAAGCCCTTCCCACAGTGCTCACACTCATAGAACCTCTTTGTCAGGTGCAGCCTCTGGTGGATGCTGAAGCCCTTGGGCCACCTGAAGGCCTTCCCGCACTCAGCACAGGTGTAGGGCTTCTCTCCACTGTGAATCCGCTGGTGGTGGCTGAGGTTCTCTTTAGTACGGAAGGCCTTACCACAGCTGTCGCAGTAGAAAGGCCTCTCTCCGGTATGAACGAGTTTGTGGCGGAGGAGGTTGGATTTCTGTTTGAAAGCCTTCCCACAGTCGCTGCACACATAGGGCCGGTCTTCGGTGTGGATTTTGCGATGCTGTGCCAGGCGGTCCTTCAAGCTGAAGGCCTGTCCACACACATCACAGCAGAAGGGCTTTTCGCTCGTGTGATTTCTCTGGTGCCGCAGAAGGTTTGAAACCCAGCGGAACGTCTGGCCACACTCAAAGCACTCAAAGGACCTGGTTCCAGTGTGCACTGTCTGGTGAGCGGCCAGCCGGCTATGGCAGCTCAGTGCTTTCCCACATGTGCCACAGATGAATGGATGTCCCTCTGTACCACTCTTGGACTGCTCCTTGAGGCCTGGCCGCTTCCTGCGGGATTTTCTACAAATCTTGTTCTGGAAAGCTTCCTGTTTGTCCATTTTCCTCCCAGAGGTGGCTCTAGGAAGGTGCATCTTACCCGACGACAGGACACTCTTCCTCAAGGTAGCTCCTCTCTTGGCTCCTGTCCGTGGATGGCACCTCTCGTGAGCTGAAGCCAGCTGGTCACAGCACCTCTTTTGATCTATGGACTTTCTGCCTTCTGTGGAGGAACAGACACAGGCCAACTTATAAAGCAGTCATCCAACAGAGGATGAAGGAAAACTACCAAGTGTCAAATCAACTCGGTCTACTCAGGATGCCAAAGGAAACTGGCATGAATTATGAAAAAATATGTTCATGCACACAGATAAGCTAAAACTAACAATGCAGAGTCTTAAAAGTTAACCCTGATGTTCACCTGACCCAGACAGTGAAAGACAGGGCATGGTATTGACACACACACACACACAACACACACACACACACAAAAAAAAAACTGGTTTTTTTTTTTTTGGTTTTGCTTGTTTGTTTGCTTGAGACAGGATTTCTCTGTGCAGCCCCGGCTGCCTGGAACTCACTCTGTAGACCACAGGGACCTCAACCTCAGAGATCTACCTGCCTCTGTCTCTAAGTGCTGGGATTAAAGGTGGGCGCCACCACTGCCCAGCATAAGTGAGTTTAAATGGACCAAAACCACCAAGTATCCATTATGCTTCGGTCAGCTCACCTAACAGGCTCTATTCCTACCATGGAGGTGGGCCCGGGGCAGGCACCAAGAGAGCTCTCCAATTTAAAACCACTCACCCTCTGAGCCATAAGCTTCCTGCCAACAGGGGCCTGATCCATCCCCCAGCTGAGGGCATTATACAATCTGGGAGCTTCCCAGCTTGTCTCAGGCTCACAAAGCTGCTTGTCTCACTTCTGAGAGGACACGAAGTAAAAATCAAAACCTGTGCTGGGCAGTGATGGCACACTTGGGAGGCAGAGGCAGGTGGATCTCCATGAGTTCGAGGCCAGCCTGGTTTACAGAGTGAGTTCCAGGACAGCCAAAAGAGAAGTCCTGTCTGTCCAAGGGGGGGTAAGAAAACAAAACAAAACAAAACCCCTGGGCTGAATTGTAGCCTGGCATAGGGTTACCTGAGGCCTTAGGTTCCATGTTCACCATGCCAAAAACAAACCTCCCCCCCTTAATGACTACCACTGGGAATCTTTTTCTTTAAAGATAGAATTAATTAATTAATTTTTTATTTATTATGTATACAATGCTCTGCCTGCATGTACACCTGCAGGTCAAAAGAGGGCATTAGATATATTATAGATGGTTGTGAGCCACCATGTGGTTGCTGGGAATTGAACTCAGGACCTCTGGAAGAGCAAACAGTGCTCTTAACCCCTGAGCCATCTCTCCAGCTCCCATCCACTGAGATTATCTTAAGGAACGAGCCAGGGCTTTATCCTAATTTTATAAATGAGCAAACACACATGAAACAGAGAACCTGCCCCTGTCGCAAGCCTAGAGCGTGATGTCAGAAAGACACGCATTTATATTCTCCCCGGCCCCACCCCACAAGTGGCCATCACAGTCAAATCTCAGCCACTCCTACACTCATCACACAGCGGTAAGGACACTGCCTCCCTTTCTCAAACACCTCCCTTCCACTACAACCTCACCACAGGGTCCAACTCACATGTGCACACCCCTCCCCTCAGAGCTTAGTGGCAGAAGTATGCCACTCATGCTACCTCCAAAGTCCCTAATCCGGAAGGAGCTCTGCGTCCACCCTCCCGCTGTGTCTGCCTAAGGATGGGAAAAGTGGCCTTAGTGCCAGGAAATTTGGGATGGCTCACTTGCATCTCACTTACCTGGGCGGGCACCTTTCTGTGCTTCCAGAAACTCAGGTCTGTCCCAGTCTTCAACCCATGGCTCATCCCACTGTTCCAGGTGAGAAACAAGGTCTGGTCTCGGGCCACAGTATCCTTTTCAAAAGTGAGAAATGGTGTCTGATTTGTATGAAAGACAACGGAAGGCCAGGACTCCGACTGTGTCTGGGCAAAGCAAGAAGAACCAGCAGCCCCGCCAGCCCTTGTAGATCTCCTGGCGGAAGTTGCTTGGAAGCAGGAAAGAGGAAGACAGAGAAGATTTGCAGGAGAGAGACAGAAGTGTGCACGCTTACATCTGAGGACACACATGTTGCCACCAAGCCCCTGCAAGGCCCCAAGACACAGCACAGGGGCCGTTAGCCAGGACCTACAGGCTCCAGAAACTGACATGCGGGCCTTACCCAGCTCAAGGCAGTTCCGGAAGTTGTCAAGCATCACGTCGCGGTAGAGGGTCCTCTGGCTAGGGCTCAGACACGCCCATTCTTCCCTGCAGAAGTACACAGCCACATCTCCGAAGGTCACTGGCACCCGACACACAGACGGTTCCAGGACTGCCTGCTACTGAGTGACACTGAGTCAGAAAGAGCATGCTAACACCCATACACAGTACAGGAAGTACCATCTATGATGGTTAGGATTCGTTGAAGACCACCTAGGAGACATGCCTTTGGGTGTATTTGTGAGGGTGCTTCAACAGAGAAACCCTGTCTTGAAAAATCAAAGAAAAAAAGAAAAGAAAGGAGCTATAGTTGGCCACTGCTGTGGTTCCGCTCAGGCAAAGTATGACCTACCCACTGCTATCAAGAAACAGAGATAATCTTGATTCTGTAGTCAGGACAACAAAATAAGCAAACAGCTCAGTAATAACTAGGTGCACCCCAATGATAACGAGATTGTTAACACTCCCTAAGAGAAGGGGAGGGGAAGGCTACCACACTGTCCACTAGAATTGACCTACCAGTCCCTTGAGCCTGCTTATGCTCAGCTCCTCTCCTTTTCATCTGATAGAGGGCCCAGTTAGTGAAACAAGCTGGTGCCACCCACATTCAGGGTGGATCTTTCCACTGAAGTTAACCGATTATGAAAATCTCCCCTGGGGCTGGCGGGGTGGGGGGCTCAGAGGTTTAGAGCATGGGCCGCTCTCTTCCAAAAGTTCGATTCCCAGCAACCACATGGTGGCTCACAACCATCTATAATGAGATTTGGTGTCCTCTTCTGGTGCACAGGTGTACATGCAGGCAGAACACTGCATACCTAACAAATAAATAAATCTTAAAAAAAAAAAAAGAAAAAGAAAGAAAGAAAAGAAAATCTCCCCTAGTTGGGCATGGTGGCTGAGGAATGTGGGTCTTTGTGAGCCAAAGGCCAGCCAAGGATACAAAAAATAAGACTGTCCGAAAATAAACTAAAAAAGGAAAAATTTGAGCGGGGTGTGGTGGTACAGGCCTTTAATCCCAGAGAGACAGAGGCAGGTGGATAGCTGTGAGTTCGAGGCCAGCCTGGTCTATAAAACGAGTCCAGGACAGCCAAGGATACACAGAGAGTCCCTGTCTCAAAAAAAAAAAGAAAAGAAAAGAAAAGAAAGAAAGAAAGAAAGAAAGAAAGAAAAAGAAAAATCCCTCAAAGGCATGCCCAGAGGCCCATCCCAGTGTCTAGTTCACAGTTAATATGACCACAGTCCTTATCAATGGTGAGCAGATCTGTTCAGGCTTCCCAAGAAAAAAACTACTAAATTAACAGGACAAAAGAGAAAACCAAAACTATAATCAATATGGTTGCTACCTCAACAGATCTGATACAGCTTGAATGCCATTTTAAAATGCAAGTATGGGGCTGGAGAGATGGCTCAGCAATTAAGAGCACTGTCTGCTCTTCCAGAGGTCCTGAGTTCAATTCCCAGCAACTACATGGTAGCTCAAAACCATCTCTACTGGGATCTGATGCCCTCTTCTGGCATGCAGGTGTACAGGCAGATAGAGCACTTATATGCATGAAATAAATAAATAAATCTTTAAAAATAAATAAATAAAGTCCAAGTATGTCAGGTGGTAGTAACACACGCCTTTAATCCCAGCACTTGGGAGGCAGAGGTAGGTGGACCTCTGAGTTCAAGGCCAGCCTGGTCTACACAGCAAGCTCCAGGACAGCCAAGGCTTCAGAGAAAATCTGTCTCAAGGTAGGGGGGGAGTGTGGGGGGAGGGGACACTTTTCAAATTAAAATCATTTTTAAATCAAATCAAAAGTTTATAGAAGAAAGTGACGTTACATTTTCTTCATAAACTAAAGGTAGGCAGGCAAAGACTCTGTCCATGGGACACAAAAGGCACCAACTTTAAAAGAAAAAAAATTGGGTCAACAAGATGGCAGGTAAAGGTGACAGATGTTACCCAAGTTCAATCTCCTGGAACCATATGGTAGAAGGAGAAGGCCTGCTCCAGCGAGCTGTCCACTGACAAGCAGAGTGCCACATGCACCTGTCCATACAGTAAATAAAATTAAAAAAAAAAAAAAGCTGCTGAGATAGGCCTACAATCCAAGCACCAAAGACATACAGACAAAGGAACCAAGAGTTTAAGGCCAGGCCAGGGCTGCTGGCCCACACATTTAATCCTAGCAGAACTCTTAAGGTCCAGGCCAGCAATGCTTAACAGAGTCAAGTCCAGAACAGCCCAGTCTCAAAAAAAAAAAAAAAAAAGAACAGAAGAGTCCAAGGCCGAGTTTCATCTCTGTGATAAAAATTCCAACAACAACAAAACAATTTAGAGAAGAAAGGCTTATCTAGCTTACAACTCCAAGTCACAGTCCATCGATTGAAGGCAGCTCACATCACAGTCAAAACCAGAAGAGTGAATAATACGTTTTTTAGAACTCAGCCTAGCTCCCTCTAATCTCCCATAGCCCAGTGCCCTGAACCTGGGGCTCATCCAGACTATGTCCCACTTGACATGCCCATAAGCCAACTTTAGCTAGCCGTCTTTTATTGAGACTGTCTCTCCAAATGATTCTGATTGCGTCAAATTGAGAAATTAACCATTACTCCAACTTTGCCTACATAGCTATGTCAAAGACAGTTTGGGATACTTAAGATGCAAGCCAAACAAAACAAAACAAAATGTAAATGGAAATAACAACAACAAAAGATTTTTCTGGTTCTAAAAAGGAGTTAGGGAGATGAAAGGGTAAGTCACAGAGAAAAGATTTCCAATTCATTTTTCTGCCAAAGAAGTAGCATCCAGAACAACTTCTACGAACTAACGGTAAAGAAACAAAAAATCTTTTAAAGGGTTAAAAAAATAACACTCAAACAGAGGCAAAGGGGTCAGTACAAGTTGAGGCCAGCCAGCATACAAATCAGAACAAATCAGGTAAATTGTTTTAACAGCTATCACGAAAATTGAGCCTGGAGGCATTCAATCTTGTGACATTGAGACATGAACCTGCTGATCAGCACGCTTATCTATACTTTGACCGCAAGGCTGCAAGTTGGGACACACCTGGAGGACCCGAAGTTCGGGAAACACGGATCCGGGTAATGACTGCCAACCACAAACTCTGGATGATAAAATGAAAGTATCCCCCCCCCCCCCCATCTGACCACCAGAACGAGTGCCACAAGCCTGGCTAAACTTCAAAGTCAGAGAGCAAGGAATATGGGAAATCCACGCTAAAAACAGAAGACTGTAGTCCTGGAGTGCAGAAGCAGACAGGACAGAGACCGAGGGCTGCCGGAGCGCGGTACTAGCAAGAGTCAGGAAACCCAAGCGTGAGTGCCGTGGGGATCCAGGTGAGCGCGGGGCCGGGGATTGGGAGTAGAGGGTCCGTACTAACCCGAGGGGCCTCCCGGGTAGCCCGCCCAGGAGAAGCGCTGCCCCGTTGGAAGCAGCGATCCCGGGGAGCAGCGACACCGAGATGGGGGCGCATCTAAAGGCCGCAGAGGGTACCCAGGTCTGGTTGGTTGCAGCGCAGGCGGGGTAGCGCGCAGCAGGGCGGCCCCGAGAAGAACGCCGGGTCGAACGGGACGATTGCCGAGCTCCTGCAGCTCCAGCCGTCAATTCGGAGGCGCGCCGCCTGGACTTCAACTCTTCAACGGAAATACGCCAGCCAGGGAAGCCGCTTCCGGCTACTCTAGGAGCGGCGACTCGCTGCTACGCGCCAGATTAGCCGGTGGAAAGACGGAAGTCTGCGCCGGTTCGCCCCCAGAGGCCCCGCCCTTCCATTGCTATGGGTGCTCGACCTCGGTGAGCACCTGGCTGGATGCGGTTCTTATCGGCTTCTCCTTGGCCTGCTGGTCCGTCCACCGTGGAGACAGGCTGGGCTGTGGCGCTTCTGAACCCGTTAGGAATTTTTTGTTTTGTTGGATTTTTTGTTTGTTTTGTTTTTCGAGACCATAGTATCTCTGTGTAGCCCTGGCTGTCCTGGCCTCGCTTTGTAAACCAGGCTGGCCTTGAACTCACAGCGATCCGCCCGTCTCAGCCTCCCTTGTTGGATTTTTTGAGACAGGGTTTCTCTGTGTAGCCCGGACTATGCTGAAACTCTCTTTGTAGACCAGGTTGACTTCAACTCAGAGATCCATTCCTGCCTCTGTCCCCTACTCCCCCCCCCCCCCCCCCCACACACACACCAGAGCTGGAGTTTAAGACATGCACTACAACGCCCAACTTTTTTCTTTTATATATAATAAAGTACAAGTGATAACACAAATTGTTTTAATCTGTTGAGTTATGTGGTGTTAAGGACCCGCAGGGTTTCCCGTTTTGCATCTTGATAGTTCTTATTCTGCAAATCAGGAAATTTCCTGCCCTAGGGAACCTTTCTTTACCTGGGCCACCAACATTCTTTGTTTGGAATGTTCCTATCACTGTCTAGACCCGATGTTTGCGAGGTTCATGTCGGTGGCATGGGTCAGGATTTCCTACCTCATTTTGTACACTCACTGGTCAACAGACATTTGGGCCACTGTGATGCCAAATTTAATTCTAAAGATCCAAACTTGTAATTCTAGTTTAGGTAACACTTCGTTCCACAAAAAGATAGACCCACGAGCTGGGCGGATGTTTGTTTTATACAGAGGGAAGAGCTAAAGGAAAGAAAGAAAAAGGCAGAAATAAGATTGGTCTTGTCAACTAGCAGTCCTGGTGGGCACATTTGATCCCAGACCTCGGGAAGCAGAGACAAGTGGTTCTCTGTGAGTTACAGGCCAGCCTGGTCTACAGAGCAAGTTCCAAGGCAGCAAGGGCTACACAGGGAAACTGAGTCTCAAAAAAGGTCTTGTTAGAGTTATTTTCTTCAGACAGACGTTAGAAAAAAAGGGGGGAAAAGTGCCAAAAACCAATTGCAGGGACACCGGGTTAACACAGGTTGCTTTTCTGTAAGGATTAAAGCCAAGTGAACTCTACTATTGTGGGGCCTGTGTAACCCCATTTCTGAAAAGGAAACTCCATTTTTAAGGGAAAGTGACCTGGGCATGAACTCCAGTTTCACAAAGCCCACGAGAAGATGCTTCGATCAACTCACCTCTGATAATGTTTGACCATCACCCTAGCAACGGACAGCCAATTAGGGGTAGCCAGGACACCTGGCCTGAGGAAGATAAGGTTGCTTAGCTACCAGCTGGAAGAGCCCCTAACCCCTGGGCCAGAGTCATGCAGCCTCAAGAACATCCACCAGTTTGGGCCGGTTTGAACCAGTTCAGAGCTCTAACCAATCCCAGAAGTACTCTTACTGTTGCCCGAGATCTGTGCCAATAGAAGTAAAGATTACTAACCCACCGTGGAACTCCTTTTTCTGGCCTTTGTAAGAGGCCTGCACGTTCCCCTCGAGGTCATCACCATTTTGTTTGAGCGGCCAACCCTATAATTCTAGAATTCTCTTTGCTTTTAAGTACAACTTTGGACTCCTGGTGGTTTTTGAGGTCCTCGAGATCTGGGCATAAGGCTGTCATGCTCACTGAAGTCCACCATCTCCTGATTCCCCAAACGGTCAGATAACAACCTAGTTTCCTCTGGTGCCTGAGACTTGAGCATGGTTGATGCCTCTGCTGAGTCTGGTCAGCTAAGGGCCCAGTTGCGGGACCTTGCTGTGGGCTTTGTTGAAGAAGGGTGCTATCAACATAGGTGGACATTATCAGTTTGCACTCACTTCTTTTGGCTTTGTATTCAGAAAAAAAAAAAAAAAAAAGAAATTCTTGAATTCTCTAGATTATGTGTTAAGTCTATGTTTGACTTGCTGAGGAATTACCAGTTTCTACATCAGATGCTCCTGTTCAGATTGCCTGTCCCCACCAAGCATGTTCCTGTTCTACTTTGAGTTGTTTCTGGGCTCTTTGTTTTGCTTAAATTGTAACCATCCTAACTGATTTAACCTGGTATGCTGTATTAGAACAACAGCTCGGTGTTCCACAAAGTAGCACAGAGCAAAGGCAAAGGTAATTTCTTTTTGTAAAAAGGAGCACCAGGACCCAAAACCTGCTGTAAGTGGGCCAAGTTCACTTGTTCTTCCAATTTGCCGGGATCAGACTTCACAGTCTTTTGCAATTGGCTACTTTTGAGAGGAACAGTGCAAAGGCCGTGAAGAGAGAAAGGAACAGCCACTGCACGCTGTCAAGCTCCCAGAATGCAGCCGGGCCTTGTACAAACAGGTTTTACCAGACAGGAGAAATGAAAAGTTTGCATAAAAGTTTTATAAGGTGGGAAAGATTGAGGGTGAAGGAGAGGTCCTGTCTCCAACACCAACACAGAGCAGAGAGCAAGTCTTTAATCCCAGACTTGGAGAGGCAGAGGCACCCTGATCTACAGGGTAAGCTCACAGACAGCCTGACCTACATAATAGAGTCCTTGTCTCAGAAAAACAAATGATGATAAAGGTGGAAACTTAAAGGAATGTTACCCCATGGCCAGGCTATGGTGATGTACAACTTTCAGGGCCAGCCTGGTCTACCAGGATTGCCAGGGCTACACAGAGAACCCTCCCCCCCCCTCTCATTCATATACCATTGGCAGGCAAGTTATCTTTTTAATTTTTATTATTTTGAGACAAGATCTCATTATGTAGCTCTGGCTGGCTGGCCTGGAATGTAGACCAGGCTGGCCTCAAACTCAAAAGAGATCTGCCAACAAGCTATCTTTGATAGAAAACAAACACACAGGTTTCACATGCCATACATATAATTTTTTTCCGTTTGGGTGTTAGTTATGTGTTTTGTTCATTTCCCAATAGTGAAGCTTGAAAGGTCTTGGCTTCAAGGTTCAAAGGGGACACTAAGATGGATTATCCTTTTAGCAAAAGATTTATTACAAGAAATATTAATGCCATAGACAGGCAGACAGCAACATGGGAGGGGCTCTGAGGAGCATTCAGGCTACATGGCAGAGTACTGGGGGAGGGTGGGTCCTTTCAGGGTTCAGAGGAAGAGGGTAGGAATTAATTAAGTTTCCTTTTTGGTTTCAGTTGGCCCCTGTTAGAGATAACCAGTGAGTAGTCAGTCGAAGAATGTCAGGTGGCTGATTCATTTCTCTCGTGGTGGACATCAAGAATCTAGGGGCGGGGGTGGGGTGGGGGTGGGGCGGGGGAGGCAGCGCTGCTAGAGAGTTGGCTCAAAGGTTAAAGAGCACTGACTAACCTTCCAAAGCTCCTGAGTTCAATTCCTAGCAACCACATGGTGGCTCATAACTATCTATAATGAGATCTGGTGCCCTCTTCTGGCAGGCAGGCACATATGCAGGCAGAATACTTTATAAATAATAAATATTTTTTAAAAATAATAATCTAGCTGAGCAGTGGTGGTGCACGCCTTTGATCTCAGCACTCAGGAGGCAGAGGAAGGTAGATCTCTGTGAGTTCAAGTGCAGCCTGGTCTACAGCCAAGGCTACATAAAACAACCCGTTTTCAAAAAACAAAACAAAGTTGTAGAGAGAATGTTGGTTTCTTTAAGAATCCAGCTATGTAGGGGCTGGAGAGATGGCTCAGCAGTTAAGAGCACTGGCTGCTCCTCCAGAGGACCAGAGTTCAATTCCCAGTACCCACATGGCAACGCACAGCTGTCTGTAACTCCAGTTCCAGAGGCTCTGGCACCCTCACACAGACATGCAAGTGGAACATCAGTGCACATAAAATAAACAAATCTCTAAAAACAAAACAGTTATGTAGCTGGGTGTGGTGGTGCAGTGGTGCATGCCTTTAATGTACCCAGCACTCTGGATGGCAGAGGCAGGTGGATTGCTCTGAGTTGGAGCCTAGTATGGTCTACAAAGAAGAGTCCAAGACAGCCAAGGTACAGAGAAACCCTGTCTTGAAAAAACAAAAACAAACAGTAAGTTATGCTATGTGTTTCTGCTTTAATCCCAGCTGCTAACTATAATTTGCTTCGTGGACTATCGGGGGCCTGAGGACAGTTGACATTTGGAATTCTGGAAACTTTTCAGAAGGAATAAATTCCAGAGCCCTCAGAAGGGTGTTGGCTGGGCACTCAGGAGGCACAGCTGTCCCTCCTGCTGCTTCCTGTTCCTGCTGTTGCTGGTCTGTAAATAGGCGGTCATGAGAAGAGACAGTAAGAAGAAACCAGAGATACCCTGAAGAGACGAAGATTGGACTTGCCTCATGGAACTCAATGGCCCTGACCAGCAGGAAGTAGTAAAAAGATCTCAGTGTCCCCTCTCCCCACTATGTTTCTGTCTCTCCTACCGGTTTTGGGTGTTGGAAGGGACTGGGTTGGAGAAAGGTGGTTAGTAGAATCTAAATAAAATAGCTTTCTAAAAAAAACCCTAAAACACAAAATATTTTATGTGTATGGGTGTTACCCTTGCATGTTATGTCTGGTGCCCAAGGGGCCAAAAAGGGTGTCGGAAGTGGAGTTACAGTGGCTGTGAGCTGTTATATTGATGGTGTGAAATGGACCTGGATTCTCTTAATAGAGAGCGGGCAGATCGTCTCATCTCTGTACCATCTCTCCAGCCATCTGAGCTCAGCTTTAACAAGAACATGCACACATACAACTGAAATGAAAAGGGACTTTGAAATATATTGCTGTGGCAACATCTGAAGTTGACACAAAGGAGGGTTTATTTGTACTCAGTTTCAAAGGGTTTCTGTCGTCCATGGAGTTTGCCTCACCGCTGAAAGCCTGTGGTGAGGCAGAAGCATCATGACAGCAGGATCAGGTGGGTAGGAGAAGGGACCGCTTACTTCATGGCAGCCAGATAAGTGGACAGTGAGAACGGAGTGTGAGTGTGTGTCTGAGTGTGTGTGTGTAACATGGCCCCAGACCGACTTTCTGCAACCCAGCTCCACCTTCTAAGAGCCATTCATACCATAGATGGGAGCCAACCTGCCCAATTTGGGAAAAGCTGTTTTAATTTTTATTTATTTTGTGTATGGGTGTTTTGCCTACACTTATCTGTATATCATGTGCATTCTTGGTGCCCATGAAGGCCAGAAGAGGGCATTGAACGCCCTGGAACTCGAAGTATAGACGGTTGTGAGCTTCCATGTGGGTGCTGGGAATTAAATCAGTGTAATTAGCCACTGAGCCATCTCTCCAGCACCTCAGAAAGCTGCTTTGCAAAACAACAACAACAACAACAACATGAAAGTCAGGCATAGTGGCACACATCTTTAATTTCAGTGTTCAAAAGGCATAGGCAGGTAGATCTCTGTGGGTTTGAGTCCAATCTAGTCTACACTGTCAGTGTACAACAGCCAAGGCTGCACAGCAAGACTGTCAAAAATAAATAAAGCAAACAAACAACAAAATTAAAATTACGTAAATAGGGCACAGTAGCCCATATCCATAATTTAATCTCAACCCCTGTAAGGTTGCACAGGAATATCACTTAGGACCAGTTTGGGCTACACAGAAATATGATCTCAGAAAACAAACAAAGACAAATCAGAACACCACCAAAGACTCCAGAATGAAGTCTGGAGCAGACCGTGCTCTTAACCACTGAGCCAAATCTCCAGCCCCCTCTTAATACATTTTCAAACAAGTGATGTTAGAAAGACAGAGCTGGGCCTGGAGCTGCTAAAACAGAAAAAGTGATGTAGGCATGAGAGCTCTGTCCTCGAAGTATAGTGGACAGCTCTGAATGAGGACTGTGCCATACTTGGTGGGCAGTGACTGCACACAGAAGACTGCCAGCATCTCATAACAGGACTTGGGGAGATAGTACTTCTTAGTATAACAGATCACACTGATGACAAAAAGACTACCCCAAAATTTAAAACAGCAACATAGAATTGTTGGGGGATGGTCTAGTGTATTTTGATGCTAATTACTGCTTGCTGTCTCTGTGACCTACCTTTTAATTAATAAAAAACCATCCAACCTGGGCAGGAAAGAGGAGATAGAGGTGTGGCTAAGGGGCCCAAAAAGGAGAGAGAGGAATTCTGGGAAGAAAAGAGACCGTCATGAGGAAGGAGAAAGACCGGAGGAGGAGAGGAGAGGAAGGCCGCCATGGGTTAGATGGAGGGGAAGCACATGGCTGGTGTGGATGAGGAATTCGGCCCAGATGAAAAACATTAACAAGTATTTGGAATTATGGATGGGAGGTAGCTTGATAGAAACTGGTAGAAACAGATGGCGTAGGATTAGGGCAGGTATCACATACCTGCCCCACTATGGGAAGTAGTTTAGAGGATTAATGCCTGCCCAGGTTAACTAAGGCTATTTTAAAATATAACTAACAAGTGTCTGTGTCTTAAATGACTGCTAGCCGGGCATACTGATAATACTAATGATACAGATAACTTAAAAACAATATAGAGAGGAAACAAGAGACGCTGTAGCACACATCTGTAATCCCAGGAGGCTAAAGAAGGGCTGTGAGTTTGAGGCTAACCTGGGCTACATGGTAAGACACTGTCTCACAAAAACAGACAAAGGAAGGATATGCCAATTACACAGGCTTGGGTTCTTGTTTTGTTTATTGTCGTGTGCTAGACACTAGGGACATAGGAACCAATGACACATGATTACTGTCCTCAGGAAACACGGTGAGAAAGAGAGAAGTTGTAACTGTGGTGTTTCAAAGCAAGTACAGTAGCAGTGGTAAGCACTGAACAACAGAGGCTCGAGACACAAGCCCAGCTCAGCACCAGGGAAGCAGTTTTGGGCTTCACATAACCATCAGGGCGAACTGGGAGAAAGGGGGAGCTCCGTCAGGAGTGGGAGCAGCCTGGAGGACATGGGCAGCCACACACATCAACTGTAATTACCAGGACTCAAACAGTCGAGGAGACGAATCCCATGGCTTGGAGATGAACTAGTCCCAGACAACAGAGAACCAACTTTCAGTTTTGCATGAGAAAAGCTCCTTTCTCTCACCTTTCAGCTAGGTAACCACTTCTCAAGTAATAATACAGCTGTGCTCACAGAGGATTTAACTTGAGGGTGTGCTGTAACTGCAAATAACATCTAGAACATTCTCTAGAGTCTCTCCCTCAGTGTACAGCTCAAGATCAGCTGACCAGTCCCTCCGCTTTCCTGCCCTGGTTAACAGACAACAGGCCTAGGCATAAGCAGCCCCTCTGTGACTTGGGAAGTGTGACACCTCACAGCTTAGAGGCCACACATATACCAAGTGTGCCCGTTTCCGAGCACCGCTTACTCAGAGAGGGTGTCTTATACATTATCTGCACGACACCCCTGCTCTGCAGACCTCTCTCCTAAATGAATGGTGGTGTCAGTCAAGGCAAGGTCCTCCTGGTCGACGAGCTCCGGGGGAAGATGGCCTCCACGCTGACTGTACTGGTGGGGCTTCTCTTCCGAGTGCATCTTCTGGTGCTGAAGGAAGGTGGCCCTCTGGATGAAGCCTTTCCCACAGTAGCTGCACACATAGGGCTTCTCCCCAGTGTGAACAACCTGATGCAGCAGCAGCTTAGAGCTCTGAATGAAGGCTTTGCCACAGTCCTTGCACTCAAAGGGCCTGTCTCCAGTGTGGATCTTCTGATGCTCGGTGAGGTGGGCCTTCTGCAGGAAAGCCTTGCCACACTCTTTACACTCATACACCCGCTCCCCAGTGTGGATCTTCTGGTGCCGTATGAGGTAGGAGCTCAGGAAGAAGGCCTTCCCACACTCGTTACACTCGTAGAGTTTTTCCCCAGTGTGGATTCTCTGGTGCTGCGTGAAGTTGGACGTCTGGCTAAAGCGCTTCCCGCACTCGGTGCACACGTAAGGCCGCTCTCCGGTGTGAATCCTCTGATGCTGAACGAGCTTCGAGCTGCGGATGAAGGCCTTCCCACACTCGCGACACTCGAAGGGTCTCTCTCCAGTGTGGATTCTCTGGTGCTCGATGAGGTCCGAGCGGTGTCGAAAGGCTTTCCCACAGTCTCTGCACTCGTACTGTTTGACTTCTGTGTGGATCTGGTAATGCCGGATAAGGCTCGAGCTCCGAATGAAGGATTTCCCACACTCGTTACACTCATAGGGCCTTTCTCCCGTGTGAATTCTTTGATGGCGAATGAGTAAGGAGCTCTGACTAAAGCCTTTCCCACACTCTTTGCACTCAAAAGGCCTCTCACGGGTGTGAACTCTCTGGTGCCGAAGAAGATCTGAACTGTGACAAAATGCTTTCCCACACTGAGCACACTTGAACGGCTTTTCTCCCGTATGAACATGCTGGTGTTCGATCAGGTTCGCATAGTGAGTCAAGTCTTTCCCACACACGTTGCACACGGACAGCCTGTCCCCGCTGTGGACTCTCTGGTGTTCAGTGAGGAGAGAGCTCTGACTGAAGCCTTTCCCACAGTGATCACACTTGTATTGCTTCTCCCCTGGGTGAGAAATCTGACGTGGAACTACACTTGACCCAAACGGGAAGCTCCTGCCAGCAGCGCCACAAGGATGGGCCTCCCCTTCCGTGAGCTCTCTCTGAAGCATGAGGAGGCTTGAGCTGAGAATAGGGTCTCTTCCTGACTTACTACACATCTGGGCTGTTTCTCCTGTTTGGATTTTCCAGTGCGTCACTGTTAACTGTTTGCAGCCCCCATCCTGAGAGAGGGGACTCTCCAGGCTCTGCCCTTCTGGGTTCCCCAACAGCTGTGCTAATTTGTCTTCACGAAATTCCCTGGACGCAGAGGCAGAGGGCTCTAGCACTGTGAGTTTGTCTGACATCGTCTTACGTGAATTTTCATTCCCCAGAAATTCAAGATTCAGGACCAATCATCTTCTTGCCTTTAGCTCCTACAGTTGAGTCTGAAATGAGAGAAGAAGGTGGTCTTTTCCTTTTGTTATCAAGAAGCTGTTAAGTCAGGTGGTGGTGGCGCACACCTTTAATCCCAGCAACCGGGAGGCAGGGGCAGGCAGATTGCTGTGAGTTCGAGGCCAGCCTGGTCTACAGAGCAAGTCCAGGACAGTCAAGGCTACACAGAGAGACCCTGTCTCGGAAAAAAACAAGCAAACAAACAAACAAAAAAGAAGCTGTTGAACAGGCTGAAGGTATAAAGTTGAACTCCCATCCAATTGAGAGAGGAAGCATTTCCTCCGCCCACACCTCTGACCCGTCATTGTGACCAGCTTTCAGGAAGCCTTGCCCCAGAAAGGCTTCCTGGGGCTCCACCTCTGAGCTGTCCAACTGAAGGACAAATAGGTCTGTGCCACCCAGCACTCCTCTAACTTGTGTCCTGTGTGGGAGACACAGGAATAGGAGGATAGTCAGAACTCTACTTAAAAACCAAGACATGTGGGCTGGAGCGATGGCTCAATGGTTAAGAACACTGGCTGCTCTTCCAAAGTTCCTGGGTTGAATTCCCAGCAACCACACGGTGGCTCACAACCATCCATAATGAGAGCTGGTGTCCTCTTCTGGTGTGCAGGTGTACATGCAGGCAGAACATTGTATACATAATAACTAAACAAACTTTAAAAAAAAAAAAAAGACATGTAATTCCAAGGCCACGCAGATAAAATCTACCAATCCTGCTACCCCCACCCTCATTCGCGTTCCGTACCCTGCTCCTACCCAGTGCGCATCCGTGACCCACAGCACTGTACTCACTTGAGGGTATTTGCAGCACACAGGGCCTCAGTGCTGACAGCAGTGTACCAATTCTGACCTACAGTGATGAACCTTGAAGCCAAGAACGTGGTTAGGATCTCCATACTTCCAATCTCTTACCCTTTCAGTGGCCTTCTAATCTAGTTCCCTCAACGAAATCCCTTGGTGATTGGAATGACTCCAGCAGTTCCTGTCCTAGGCCTCACTGACACAAAATACTTTATATTCTTAGCCCTACAACTTGTTGGGTTCTGTATCCAAGAGTTAGCCCACGTCAAATAAAATATAAACAAAACAAAAACCCCCAAATCTGTACAAAACATGCATACACCCTTGTTGGGGGGTGGGGCATTATTCCTTGAAAACAACATACTTACCCAGCTGTCACAATATCTTAGGTATGGTAAGTAATAAAGATGATTTATAGGACAGAAAGCTGTGAGTAGATGGCATGCAAACATTACATGTTTTTGGTTTTGTTTTTTTAAGGCACTGGCTGGCCTAGATATATGGACCTATATGTACCAAGCTGGCCTCAAACTCACAGAGATCCACTTGCTTCTGCCTCCTCAATGTACGTCATCACTCTAGCACCTCATGACACTTTTAAAAAAAAGTTTTATTTACTTATTACTATGTATACAGTGCTCTGCCCGCATGTACATCTGTTGCCAGAAGAGGGCATCAGATCACACTATAGATGGTTATGAGCCACCATGTGGTTGCTGGGAATTGAACTCAGGACCTCTCTGGAAGAGTAGTCAGTGCTCTTAACCTCTGAGCCATCTCTCTAGTCCAACTCACGACACTTTTAAGGAAGACCTTCAACATCCTCTGACTTTAGTGTCTGCAGAGTGAGGGAGCTCACCCACCCTTTTCTTCTTGTCACCTTGTGTGAGACCAGCTCTGGCTAGACTCAACCTGTTTTGGATCGGCCTGAACTCTTGCTGACCAAGTGCTCGCTACATCCACAGCCCTGAAGCCCTAGAGGTATGCCGGCCATGTTCTACATCCGCCCAGGTCTCCTTGTGGAACCCAGCTCATCAGTGGAACTGTAGCGATGGCTCAGAGCACTTGCTGTTCTTGCAGAGGTCCCAGATTCAGTTCCTAGGACCCAGAACAGTGGCAGCGCACAGCTGCCTGTGACTTCAGTTCAAGGGAATCTGACGGCATTTTGTGACGTCCCTGGGAACCCGGATCACATGTGATACACACACATACATACATACATGAATACACACAGGTAAAACACTCATATACCTAAAACACATATTTAAACCATCTAACAGCCCTTGCTTCCGTGAGACGAGAATGTCTGCTCCCATGACTTACCTGTGTTTGCATCAGACTGCCCCCATCAGACTGCCCCCCATCAGACTACCCCCATCAGACTGCCCCCCATCAGACTACCCCCCATCAGACTGCCCCCATCAGACTGCCCCCCATCAGACTGCCCCCATCAGACTGCCCCCCATCAGACTACCCCCATCAGACTGCCCCATCAGACTGCCCCCATCAGACTACCCCCCATCAGACTGTCCCCCTCTTACTTCATGAGTCACGAGGGAAGGTCCTCACCTCCTCCTGCTGTTGACCCTCTCCTGTCCCATCTTGTCCAGCCACCATCCCCTAGCCGTTGAGACAGAAGCTTCTGTCCCTCTAGCCTGCCAATCCAAATCAGCATACAGCATACACATAATTAGGGGGAAATGCTGGACTTGACGTAGTAGCGAACAAGAGACCCTTGACATCTTTTAGGTAGAATATCAACATTTCATTTTAAAAAACCAAACGGCACACATGTCTAGTCTCAACTACTATAAGGGTTGAGGCAGGAGGATGGCCGACTCTGGGTAACATAGCAATATCCTGTCTCAAAGAACACAAATACCAACCTAACTTCCTGAGCTCTATTTCCTGTCCAGCTACGATCCCACCTCTCCTTCACAATGACACCCAATGGTCACTGAGTTTATTTTTACATCTCCTTTCCTTCCTTATGGGAAGGGCCTCACTGGAATCAGACTCTCCCAACAGTCCACACAGTATCACCAAACTTGCTCACTTATTCACCCCCACTTCCAGCAGCACCCCATGAAGCCACCTTGTCACCGTGCTCCTGGGACAGCCTCTGCTAGCTTTCTCCCTCAGTACCTACCTCTTTCCAGTGTCCAGGGATGACAATGCAGCCTTGCCTCCATCTCCACTGACCCATCTTAACAGATAGATGGCAGCTACGGCTGAAAATGTTTTTCCTCCTGCAACTGGGCCCTTCCCCAACTTCCACATTTGACTGGCTCTCAACCTGATGCCTTTTCTTGGACTTTCTTGGATTTTCAAACCTTAAGTGTCAACCTGGAATACTGTAGACCAGGCTGGCCTCGAACTCACAGAGAGCCACCTGTCTCTGCTTCCCCAGCGCTGGGATTAAGGTCGGGCACCACCACCGCCTGGCGATTTCCTTTACTTTCATTCATGCTCCACATCTGATCCACTAGCAGACCCATAAACCAGGCCATTATACTGTACCCCGATCCTGTCTCAACACCTCAATGCTGTCCTCCACACACAAGGGTGACAGTCTTCTAACCTGCCTCCAAACCTCCTTTCTCCATTGCTTTTCTACAAAGCCAGCAGGATGACCCTTTAAAGGCATAAATGAAATGGCGACTTTCTATTTAAAAACCTTCAAGGCTCTCCTATCGCCTACGACCAGCACTCTTCTCCAAGTAGGTAGCTGAAGTAGCAGAAACACTCTGGTTACTTCCTAGACATCTGAGCTCAACTTTCCCATCATCCCTTCTAAGAGCCAGCTGTTCCCAAGAGCCACTGCTCTCCTCTCCTCCATGCAAGCTTTAAGCTTCAGAACCGCCACGGTAAGGGCCGTGGGCCAGTGCCACCAGAGTCTAACTGGCACTCACTCAGCATAGGACGTGCAAGGCAACCCAGCCAGCCACAGTGCTTAGAAGGGACCTGCGTCAACTCACATGTGTCCCAGAGTGGACGGCTGCACTCTTTACAGAGGGAAAATAGGCTAGCAGAGACAGATCAACCAAGATCACTATAGGCCATTGGGCGTGGACCCAAGGTTCAAATTCAGCTCCGTCACACCCAGAGTCCTGGTTTGAGAGACTTTATCCTTCATAAATACATGTTGGTTTTACAGGTGTTTCACTTGAAGATAGACAGATTCAGCAGTATAAAGAAATCTGCACATTGAAACTTAATGTTTAGGGGCCGGGTGCTGTGGTGCATGCCGATAATGCCAGCACTTGGGAGGCAGAGGCAGGCAGATCTCTGTGAGTTCAAGGCCAGCCTGGCTTACAAAGTGAGTCCAGGACAGCAGAGAAACTTTGTCACGTAAAACCAAAACCAACCAACCAAACAAACAAAAAACATTTAGGGACAAAAGGGTAAAATAGATGTGTGGTTTATTTTAGAAATCAGTGAAACCTTCTGACTTTTATTATTTTATGTATGGCTCAGGATGGAATTACGCATACTAGGCAAGTGCTCTACCAGTAAGCTACACCTTGGTCCATTATACTTAAAATGGCTTTGGGACATAGAAACAAGCCTGCATCTGTTCATAAGACTAGCTTAAAACCATGTGTGCCTCGTTGTGACTTTCATAATTTCTTGTTTTAAGAGAAGTTTCTTAAATAAATCTGCTTGAAGAAACATCTCAAAATGAGCAATTTGGGAGCTAGAGAGATGGCTTAGCAGTTAAAAGCACTACCTGCTCTTCCAGAGCACCCACATGGCAGCTCACAACTCTGTAATTTCAGTTCTAGGGGATCCAATGCCCTCTTCTGGCTTCTGAGGGCATCAGACACACACTTACGTGCAGGCAAAACACCCCCACACATAAAATAAAAGAGGAGCAGGAAGGGTTGCATAGCTTCCACATTGGGAATAACCAGGCAAGGGGGCCTCAACTCCCACCTCCTTAGAGACCTGTGCATGTGCCCCTGCAGTTGTGGAGGTAGCTGAGTGGTTTGTGTGTGTGTGCGTGCGTGCAAAGCATGTTTGTTTCAAGTTCTCCTCACAACCATCCATATGTTTAGCAGAGGCAGCTTATTTGAGGTCCAATAGAGCCAGAGGCTGGCTGCCCTCTTAGGGCTCCTCTTCTGACCTCTACCCCTAGTACCAACACACAAGGTCTTCCACTGACACAAACAAGGTTCTTCTCCTAACAAACCCAGGGGCCTTTCAGCAGCCATTTTCCATAGGCCAAGAAAGCAGTCAGGAGGCGTTCTGATTGTACTTCAGACACCACTCTGCTCCGGCCCGCCTTCATCTCTTCCACCTCTAGCTCAAATCATGAGTCTTGTAGGGGTCTTTGCCAGGTCTGCCCTCTCTCTATATCATCCACCAAATTATTCCAAAAGCAGGAACCTACCCTTAAAGCTCCAGGACACTCCAGGAGTGTCCAGAGCTCTATGTACCGGCTCGTGAAGGTTCTTGGTACCTCTCATGAAAAGGAAGCTCCCATTACAGCAAGTATTAAAACAGATACAATCCGTGACAGGACAAAGATCTGCTTTCTGCTAATAGGTAGTGAGGCATTGGCTTAAAACTTGGTTGGGGGGGGAGGAGGTGTTCTGATTTCTTCACGAGCAGAAGACATTTATTTCTCTCCCGCATTGCGATGGGTCTCAAAGGAGGGATGTCTGTGAGTGCGCACTGTGAATATCAGCTCCACCAGGAAACTGCTTGAGTTTGAAACCGTACTTCTGCTAATACCCACGGGAAACCTGTAGCGTACTTCTCCAGCCCTAGGGACAACTGGACCACTATAGGGCAGGGGGCAAAGAGGATTAAATGTCCCTGGCATCATCCCAGATGTCACAGACGTTGACTCACACATTTTATGCATGGATCAGCTTGGCCAGGTTGGCTGACACCTGACCCCATCTGAGAATCCTCCATCAGGTCATATGGGGCTGATTCTGCCCCAACATGCACATTATCTGCAAACCCTGAAGCACTGGGATGCCTGCACTGCATCTCCTCCGGCAGAGGCCAAAAGGCCATAGGAAGGCAGGAGGGCAAGGTACAAGCCGAACAGCCAGCGAAGCCTGCACCTGCACTCCATCACCTGAGCAGCCACCCTTCAAACAGCCATACGGAGGCTTGATCTGCTGGCGCCGAGGCTGAGTGCAAGCCTTGAGGGCCTCGAAGTTCGCAGAGGACCGGTCCAAGCATCCACCACGCCCAGCTCGGAGAGAAGATGCCCGGCTCGGCCCAAACCCAGTTCGGAGCTACCGACACCGGCAAAAGCCAAGTGCAGCCGGGCCGAACACCAACCAACTCGCTGAGCCCCGCCGGCCACAAGCCTGCCCACCCGTGCGAGCCACAACGCCCCCACTCACCCGGAGCCCGGCGGCGAGAGGACGGCCCGGAACCAAGCCGATCCGCACCCAGCCCCGCAGCCCCGGGCAGCCACAAAGCCCGCACCGCCGCCGCACACCCAGGCCGGAAGCCGCCCGAGGCCCCGCCCGGAGGACATCCGTAGCCGCTCTAGGATAAGAATGGGGGCCGCCGCCGTCTCCGTGCCACGGACTTCCGGGCCAGACTATAGCAGACCACCAGAGGACTCAAAGCGCAGGAGCGCCGCTGAGAGTCTTGTTTCCGCACGTGGCTGTGGGATCTGCGACGAGGCTCGGCTAGAGGTGTCGCCAGACTTCCCCTGGACGATCTGGGGAAGGCAAGCCCTCTAGAGAGCTTTTACTAAGGTTTCTTGTTGGTTGTAGTCGAGTTTTAAGTTTTGGTTTGGGAGGTTCAAAACATCTTTATCAATATTGTATTGTTGAGTCTGAGAGACGCGCAAGTGAAGAAGAGAGAACCACCACATTACAAGTATACCAAAAAACAACTTTATTTACCGCGGGACGCGCATCTAGCCGACTAGGACTACAGTCAGGCTGGGGCCCTGACTGCAGCCCCGAGGAGAGGGAATACGTTTCTTTTAAAGTGAAACACTACAACCAGGTGTTCAGGGGAGGGTAAAGTAAGTGTTCAATCATTCTTTGAAGTGACAGACCCCTCCCGGAGTAAAGGGTCTGTTCCAGGAGATGATAGCGGGATGCTTACACAGACTCTGGGTGAAGCTGCAGGGCTATCTCTCCCTAGGGCCTGCTGAAGGCCATTTGGTCTTTCCTGTAATTAGAGGGACTTAGCAGGTGTCCCATTCCATGGAGCCACTAGGGGTGTGTTCAAGGGGAGGGTGCAAGGAGACAGGGGTCCTCAAACATCAAGAAGAGAAGGGGAAGGGAGCGCGAGCTGTCGCAAAGCTACCCGTCGGCAGGTGACCCAACCACGCCCCCTTCTCCCTTGAGTTTGTGTGTATGAGCATAGTGGAAGGACAACTTTCGAGCCACTGTACCTAAGAAGCAGCATCTTAACTTTGTAATAAGCCACTGCAGACTCAAAGTAGTGAAATTAAGGCTGTTTATTTTACGACCTTGCAAAGCCAGGTGAGAGAGCCTAGAATGCCAAGCGCACTCACCGATTGAGGCGTAGCGCTTAATTTTATTGCGTGCATTATTGTCTTGCCTGCATGTATGTCTGTGTACCATGTGTGTGCTTGGTGCTCCTGGAGGCCATGGTGAGGTCCCAACCCATGCTGCCACTAAAGGCCGTGTCTATGAGTCCATGGTTATGAGGTGGCAGGGTTTGGCGTCTGTGCCTTGTATTACCACTAGACAATATAGCGGGACTTTTTCAGACCCACCAGCAATATAAATAATAATGACACAAAGACTTTTAGATAGTTTAAAGCTTAGGCCTTAGCTGGGGCAGATCCCTAGCCACTGTCTAGATATGACTTGACTGTTCTTGCCTATCCCTCAACATGTGGCTGCCTCTAGGACAAAGGAGAGTGTCTACCATGAGCAGGAATTCACCAACTGAGCTGGTGCTGGGTGCAGAAAGGTAGCAATTGGGTAGGTAGGGGAGTCCCAAATCCAGTGAAAGGGGGGGGGGCAGGATCCCACCCTCCAAAATGGGCGATAGGTGGGAAACTTAGATTATTGATTGGCAGTGCTTCTCTGGGTTCCATTTGACTTGAGAAGTGCATTTCCTGTAGCTTACAAGAATCCTTTTAAGTTCATAAAGGGAGACAACTTTTAGACATGTTAGCATCATCACTGTTTGTAATCTACAGTGAAATACACATTATAGGAAAAGGCGGTAGACATACATTTGTGTTATAGTATAGCAGAGTTTTGAGAAAAACTTTCAGTCAAAAGCATGAATACTCTTTAAGGTGAACTTAGGAAAGGCAGAAGCCTTATGGATCTTTCTAACATTTGTGCACTGGTAATGTGACGAGGAGAGGGACCTCCTGTAGAGCAGAAGGGCAAAAGCTCATGTGATCTTAATTTTTAGCGTCAGTACACATCATGAAAGAAGGAGCTTGTTCCCTTTGTTTAGAAGACTGGATGTACATAAATTAAGTATAATGAGAAATATTTTGGGTCTATATTAAAAAGACAAACCTGTAGGCTCACTTTTTTAAACCAGTATATTTTATTACACACTTATTAACCAAGCATACGTCACATATAACCCGACTAACTGAACCAATATGAAAAGAGGATTAAGGAACACCATAACAAAACCATAAGGATATCAGTTCCGAGGAATGGTTCTCCCAGCGTACTCAGCAGGATTTCTTCTGCTGGAACCTGGAGTAACCAGAACCCGGAGCCTCGGCAGGAGCCTGGAGCCCTGAAGCCTTTCCTCGAGCAGTTCTCTCTAGGAGCATCTCGAAGTGGATGAACAGCCAAAACTATCCCAAGTCTCCAAAGGCCCTGCCTCCACTTTTGGGCTCCTTTATATATCTCCTCCCAGAGTCCGTTCAAGGGATCTTTTCAGCTGGCAACAATCAAGCTCCTGCACGAGGTGGTTGGTTTTCTATTGGATCAACCTCACCTGTTCTCTCACACTTGGGATCATTAAAAACAGGTTTCTCTCTCCTTCACAAACCAAAGGAGGTTCAAAATCTTGAACCTGGAAATAGGATAGGGGATCATGTAATGGAATGTTTTACAATAGTTAGATTAATAAATAAGAACTCCAGGTCGGGCGTGGTGGTACACGCCTTTAATCCCAGCACTCGGGAGGCAGAGGCAGGCGGATTGCTGTGAGGTCGAGGCCAGCCTGGTCTACAAAGTGAGTCTAGGAGAGCCAAGGCTACACAGAGAAACCCTGTCTTGAAAAAAAACAAAACAAAACAAAACAAAACAAAAAAACCCAAAAAATAAAAAACCCAAGACACAGGTGAAATTGCTGTGAGCAGTCACTGTCCTTTAGTTAAAAGAATGGTAAAGGGTTGTATCTGAGATCTGTCCTTTAAGTCTGTAACAAGGTAGAGCGTATCTAGACCTGACAGTAGCTCCAGGACTGAATGAAGCTTAAAGCCTGGTCTCTTGCTTATGAAGAGGACTGAGAAGATATCTGAAGCCTCCCCTGATAGAAGTTGGCTATGTGACAGTGTAACCTGACCATGAGGTTAAAATAGACCTGCAGCGTTACCCTGGGTTTGGTGAGGTGGCTGAATCTAGGAGCTGTCCATACTCAGCCAAGTCAAGGAACTTGAAGGCTGCAAGTGTCTAAAGCTCTTGTGCTGGTTGAACCTCCAGTGACTGGCACAGAGGACAAGCCTGCATGGGAGCATTTTGACTTCCAGAGGCCAGTCTGCCAGTAGGCAGGGTACGCCTTTCAGGCTGCTGTGGGACTAGTGTCCCCTTCTGGTTGCATCTGAAACAGGTCCCTGGCAGAGCTGACTCAGGCTGGACCCCTGCGGGAGGGGGTGTTGCAGACCTCTGTTTCCTTGCCTCAAGGCAGCCGCTAAGGCCTGGAGTATATATAGTTGTCTGCTGTAGCTGAGCCTGTTGGGAAGGTGCCTCTAGGGCTTTTGTAGACATTCGGTAACCTGTGTGTAGATAGATTCACGGTGTAATGTGTCATCTGTAATCTGAAAGTTAATAATCATAGCTAAGATTGAAATAAAATACCTTGTGTTTGCTTCATCTCAGTAGCAAGGAAATCTGGCCTGCTTGGCGTATTGCTCCCACGGAAACCACTGTTTTGAATGTATTACTGTCCAATAAATTCTGACATTATGGAAAACCACAAGTGTGCCAGTTCTCTGCTCCACCATTTATTTGGGCTCAGGGTTTATGTGTATGTGTTGAACTCAGGCCATCAGACTTGTAGGCGAATGTCCTGAGCCGTTTCCGTAGCCTGTCTGTTTTGTTTTGTTTCTTTGTGTAGCTGCCCTAAACTCACTTTGTATAGTAGGCTTGCCTCGAACTCAGAGAGTGCTGATGTCTGTATTTTTAGGTCAATACTACCAGCCCAGTTGATACACATATAATTAGCTAAATCTGCTGTCCTACTGATCTCCACATAACCAATATGTATTTATCTATTTGTTTTTTATTATTTATACACTGTTCTGCTTGCAGGTACACCTGCACACCAGAAGAGGGCACCAGATCTCATTATAGATGGTTGTGAGCCACCAGGTGGTTGCTGGGAAGTGAACTCGGGACCTTTGGAAGAGCAGACAGTGCCCTTAACCTCTGAGCCATCTCTCCAGCCCGTATTTTTAATTTTTACATTTATTTTTTGTTTGTATACGTGGGGTGCATCTGTGCAATACTGTGAACGTGAAGGAAAAAAAGAACAACTTGTGTAAGTCAGTTCTGGCTTTTCACCATAAGGGTCCAGTAGATCAAACTCAAATGGACAGCCCTAGGGCCAACTGCCTTTGAAAACACCGTGCCAACAGGGGCCCCTGGTGCTGGTATTTTAAGTTTTCTTTGTGAAACATACTTTGAAGATGTTGTCGAAGTAGAAGAGATTTTATTCAGTGCTTTAAAATACTCTATTCAGGTAAACCAGAATCCGAGTCTCCTGTGAACACGTCGCCTTATAGGATTGGTGCCAGGAGGAGGCGCGTGGCCACTCCAAGCTATGCAGCAGGGGAAAAGAATGGAGATTTCCGGTCAGCCCACTACTGTCTTGTGGGACCTGGGTCCGTTTATGACCACCAGAGTGTGTCTGGGAAGGCAGCTCGTCCTCTGCTTTGCAGTTCCAGCGGTCCGGGGGTGGGGGGGGGGGGGGGCGTGGGGGATGCCGCCCACTGCCCCGCCCCAGGACTCAGTTTCCCAGATGCCTGTGAGACTCAGAGGATATGTCCCAGAAGCGCCCGCTCCACACAGTCGCATGACTAAGACTCCATTTCCCAGAGTTCCCCGGGAGGGCCTTGCCCCCTCCACCTGGACAGCGAAGAGCTGGGGAAGTAGCCGGAAGTAGCTCTCAAACTGGTGGAACCTGACGCAGGTGAGACATTCAGGTGGACGCATCGCAGCAAACCACTGGCCCGGTAGGCTGGTCGGGGCCGTAAGAGTGCGTCTGGTATCAGGGGTCTGCGTGGGTTGGGGCTGGGTGGCCTGTGAGGTCGGGAATCACGGGGGGGAGGGGATCGGCCCTCATTCATTTGGGTGAGGGTTAATCCGCGCGGTTAGGCCAGAGCCGTCCTGCAAGTTTGCAGCGCCTGGAGGCCGTCGGCGGTGCACCCTGTCATAGAACTGTGCTTTCCTAAGCCGTAGGCTATGCGCTCAGCATTAGTGAGTACAGGGCCCCCTAGCAAGGGCACCGCCCCTTGTCTGTCTGTAGAAGGTGAGCGTTGGGGAGAAGCAACCACAATGATCTGTGCCGAGAATTGCCACATGTATGTTTCCTCTGCCTATTAGGGACATGGGTTGGGACCAAGCTGCTTTGGTTTGGATAGCAGCCAGCAGGATCCCGAGTCGCCCAAGGCAAAGGACTTCCTTGGGAACAGAGCTGGGCGTGTCTGGAGGCCTGTAGTCGCATTTGTGTGCCTGTTGCCCATTAGCCCAGGAGGATAGAGTGGGGAGTATGGCACATCCTCTATCCTCCTTAGCTTACACCATTTGGCCTTCCAGGTACAGCCACAATGGGTGAACCCCAAGGATCCATGAGGATCCTAGTGACAGGGGGCTCTGGACTGGTGGGCAGAGCCATCCAGAAGGTGGTTGCAGATGGGGCCGCCTTACCTGGAGAAGAATGGGTGTTTGTCTCCTCCAAAGATGCAGATCTGACGTGAGTTGGGGCCATATTCAGACCCAATCCCTCCTCCTGGTTCCCTCTCTAGGTTGAAGAGTGCCCTACTGGGTTTGGCCTGAGCTTAGCAGTAACCCTCCCTGAGTCTGGGTCCTCCCTGCCATGGGACTGCTCTGGCTGCTGTCTAAGTAAACATCCTCCCATAGGTCCGGGAACCCACAGCCAGCATCTGCTAAAGCCCTGAACTTGGCTGCTTGTCCCTTTGGCTGCCCTTCCAGCCATGGACCCATCCAGTTTCTACACCCAATGCCCAAGCTCCTTCCTCTTGGTTCCTGGGGCTTCCCTAGGCCCCCTGACATCTTGCTTCCCTCAGGGATGCAGCACAAACGCAAGCTCTGTTCCGGAAGGTACAGCCCACCCATGTCATCCATCTTGCCGCAATGGTAGGCGGCCTTTTCCGGAATATCAAATACAACTTGGATTTCTGGGTAAGTTGGGGTGCTGGAGGCAACAGGCATTCGGAGCCCGGAGCTTAGGGTCCTGAAACTTCCAGATTCACCCGCAAGAAGTCCCTGAGGACTAGTTTTTTTTTTTTTTTTTTTTTTCCTGAGGACTAGTTTTGCACAGCCTCAGAGACATTTCGTCAAGTGCTGAAGGAAGTTGGCAGACTAGACTGTGTAACTGGGCACAGCTTCCTGCTTGCTGAGCCTGCTCGGCTGCCAGGTTCTTGAACTCCCAGGCTTGGTTGGCTTAGCTTCCTGAATCTGTCAGCTATTCCGGGGTGTTGGGTGTGCCTTAGGAGGAAGGATAAAACAGAAGAACTCTGCTTCTGCTGACTGCGCTCCTAAGACTTGGCCCGCCAGATTTTGCCCAAGGACTCTGTCACCCAAAGCTCTACTTGCCCAACCCAGTCTTTTCAGCAAACTGCCTGCTCACTACCTTCTTCCTTCATGTTAGATCAGTATGCCTTGTATCAATTTAGGGAAGAGAGCTGGAGAGGGGCAGGCCACTGAGAAGAAGCAGAGCAGGGCATGGCTTCTCTGGGGCTGGGATGTGGGGGGAGGGGGCTTCTCCTTTGAAATGGAAACCCCACCTGAAGTTTTCCTCATCTCAACCACCTGCCCTGAGGATGCCCCTCTGGCCTCCACAGCTAGGCAGGCAGGCAGGCAGGGCAGGAGCTTCTTGTGGCCCTAGAGGATGGCAGCTTCTTTAAGGTCAGTGCCAGGAGGCTTTTAGCCTTGTCCCAAGAGCACGTCCAATCAGTAGGCACAGATGGCGCTCGTATCTGAGCCAAGGTATGCTCCCATGTCTATCTGTGGAGAAACAGGCAAGAGCCTGGGTCCTTCATAGGCAGCCTGACCCCCCTGTGCTACCCACCGCAGAGGAAGAACGTGCATATCAATGACAATGTCCTGCATGCAGCCTTCGAGGTGGGCACTCGCAAGGTGGTCTCCTGCCTGTCCACCTGTATCTTCCCCGACAAGACCACCTATCCTATTGATGAGACAATGGTGAGGGGCAGGGCTTCCTGGGGTGGGACGTGAGGGTGTGGGCAGAACCAGGACGTGGGGGTTCTCAGTGCATCTCCTACTCCTCCAGATCCACAATGGACCACCTCACAGCAGCAATTTCGGGTACTCGTACGCCAAAAGGATGATTGACGTGCAGAACAGGTGCTTCTTCTTGGTCTTGCCCAGGCCTCTCTGGAGAGGGGAGGGTGGGCCCCCTGGGTTAGTGAGGCCTTCCTGCTGCCTCATTTATAACACTTTCTAAAGACGCCAGCTTTGGAAGGAATTGGGGACAGTCAGGGTACATTCTGGGGATGGGGTCAGGAGACACCATGCCTCCACAGGGCCTACTTCCAGCAGCACGGCTGTACCTTCACTGCTGTCATCCCCACCAATGTCTTCGGGCCTTATGACAACTTCAACATTGAAGATGGCCACGTGCTGCCTGGCCTCATCCATAAGGTGCACCTGGCCAAGAGTGAGTGCAGCTGTCCAGCACACGCCTGGCCCAGGTTACCTGCCCGTGGGGGCCCTGAGCTCAGCTGTGGGGTGAGCAGGGAGCTGGCCCTGGTTGCAGAGCTCTGACACGTGCCCCATCTGTAGGTAGCGGTTCAGCCTTGACTGTGTGGGGTACAGGGAAGCCCCGGAGGCAGTTCATCTACTCGCTGGTATGTATGGAGGGAGCGTGGCCTTTCCAGGAAAGCTGTGCGGGAGGTGGTGGCTTATGAAACAGTCCTCGAACCTTCCCAAGTCCCCAGGGGTGCAGCTTTGGCCCAGAAGGAAAATGTGTGGCCTGAATGAGGGATCTCCATCCAGGGTGAACCCTGGCTGTTTCCCCCCAAGGGAGCAGAAACAGCAGTACAACCTCCCCAGGAGGGAGCGTTAGGTGCCCAGGTGTGGATTTGACCCGCCCTTCTGACCTCCAGGACCTAGCGCGGCTCTTCATCTGGGTCCTTCGGGAGTACAATGAGGTGGAGCCCATCATCCTTTCAGGTGGGCACTCCGCAGCTGCTGTTGCCTACAGCAGGACAGGACCTTGTCTACCCCAGTAGTGGGAGCAGACATGCCCTAGGGGCCTGCACAAGGAGGCCTAACTGACTGCTGGCCCCTGATTCCCCACAGTGGGCGAGGAAGATGAAGTGTCCATCCAGGAGGCAGCCGAGGCTGTGGTGGAGGCCATGGGCTTCTGTGGGGAAGTCACTGTATCCTCTGGCTCTGGTGATGGGATGATGGTGAGGCACTGTGGAGGGGCACTGCGGCTTCACCTGGTGGGATGCACAGTACCATTTTGTTTCTGGTGGTGTGTGCCCTCGCAACAGGAGGAGATCTGCTTTGCCCCAGGTCTGTCCCAGGTAAAGATAGGTTCCAGATAGGGCAGGTGGGTAGCGCTCTTTCAGCTATGGCCTTGACCAAGGTGTCCAGTTTGATTCGACAAAGTCAGATGGGCAATATAAGAAGACAGCCAGCAATGGCAAGCTTCGGGCCTACTTGCCTGACTTCCGTTTCACACCCTTCAAGCAGGGTAAGTTCCTGTCCCTCCCAAAACCCTTAACCGCCCTAACCTGTGCTAACAGGCTCTTTGCCAATTAGCCCTTGGCAGCAGCACCAGCTGTTTCTCCCTGTTCCCTGCTGTGGTCTCAGCATCCATACTGTGACCATGGGAGTTTGGTGTCCAGCATACTTGGTCAATAGACCCTTTTTTTTTTTAATGTGGTTATTTATTTATTTATTTTTATTATTATGTATACAGTGCTCTGCCTACATGTGTGCCTTCATGCCAGAAGAGGGCACCATATCTCACTATAGATGGTTATAAGCCACCATGTGGTTGCTGGGAATTGAACTCAGAACCTTTGGAAGAGCAGCCAGTGGTTTTAACCTCTGAGCCATCTCTCCAGCCCCTGGTCAATAGACCCTTATCAGAGTGTATACCCTCTGGGAAGCAGGACACTACAGTTTAGGGTGGGGAGTTCCACCCTCTCTACCTCCTGGGGTGAGGGCATCACTGGCTCTCACTTGTCTGCCTCTGCAGCTGTGAAGGAAACCTGTGCTTGGTTCACCGACAACTATGAGCAGGCCCGGAAGTGAAGCCCGGGACAAGCAGGTGCTCAGCTGGCAATGCCCAGTCAGCGGTCATCACCCTCAGACCTTGCCAAGAGCTGAGGATAATATCCAGCAACCTGAGCCACGTGCTGGCCTCTCTGCCAGGGGGCTCCATGCTGCTGTCCAGAAGGGCCCATGTCCATCCTTGGGGAAAGGCCAGACCAGCACCTTGTTTGTCCGCTTCTGCCCCAGCCTCATTGTGTCCATGCCGGTGCTGCTGGTCCATTGTCGAAACCAATAAAATGGATTTTCATAAGCCTGGACTCAGAAGCTATGTCCAGCCTTCCTAGCCTGTCCAACCCTGGGACCCTGTGTGCTACTTAGCTCCTAAGAGCTTCTAGGCCCAAGGCAAGAGTCCCCGTGTGAAGGACCAGAGGATGGAGATCTGGGCGTTGGGATGCAGGCAGTGCAGGTCAGATGTGAACTGTCCTGTGAGCTCAGGTATGGGCAGGGCACCTCCCCAGCAGCCTGACTTGGATCTTGGTCATGCTTAACCCTTCCACTTGTGGCCACACACAAGCCTTTCTGCCTCAGACTTGAGGACCTTGGTGGATGGACCCACAGGAAGCTTAGTGATGGGTGACCCAGACTTCTCCAAGACCCCAAGCCTGGCCTTAGTCAGCTCTAGCCACTGGAGTGGTGACGTCATGGGCCTTTCCATTCTAGTCATTCCTGGATGGTCAAATCTAGACCAGTCAGGGCAGCATAGAAGAATCTACTTAAGGGTGCTGCAGCTGGGGGCTGCCCGCTTTGGCATTGTCTTGTCTTTGTCTACTGCAGCTCTGGGTCACTCTCCAGCTCCCATCTTAGAATCTGTTCACAAAAACTGATGGCACCGGGCTAGAAGCTACAGACTCCTCTCAACCTTGAAACAGAGCTACCACTGTCCCTGAATATTTATAAGGGATACAGCTCCGGGCAGGCATAAGTGACAGTTGGCACTGGTGTCAGTTGGCACTGGTGTAATACATTAAGACGTTCCCAGGTGATGACTCATGACCACCAGCCACATAGCTAAAGCTGACAACAGGCCTCACACACTAGTGACTTTTTTTTTTTAAAGGAACAGAACTGTTACAGATAAAGGTGGTTTATTAGACTGGATGTGCTCTGGGTAGCCCAACAGTGGCTAACACTAGAGAAGCCAAGAATCCAGTAGTTAGCCGGGCGTGGTGGCGCACGCCTTTAATCCCAGCACTCGGGAGGCAGAGGCAGGCGGATCGCTGTGAGTTCGAGGCCAGCCTGGTCTACAAAGTGAGTCCAGGATGGCCAAGGCTACACAGAGAAATCCTGTCTCGAAAAAAAAAAAAAAAAAAGAATCCAGTAGTTATTCAGTCTGTGAGGCTGGGCGTCTCAGCAGGCCCAGCCTGGCCCTGCAGGCCTGGAGGACTCCTGGACAGCTGCTGGTCTTCAGTGTACTGTGCCCAGAAGCAACAAACAAGCAAAAAAGTTTCCTTCCATGTCCTGCAATCTGGGCTGCCACCAGGAGGCACTGCCTTGCTTCAGGTGCTTTCTTGCCACTCTTAAGAAAAGACTTAAGAAAATCAGTCTCAGGCTTGCCTAGCAGCTTGTGTTTTAGCTAATTCCAGATGCGGTCACCCCCCCCCCCACTTGTCCCCTCCCCTCAGAAACCACATCCATCTCGCCCTCTGCCTTCTTCCCAGGTGACCAGCCTGTCTGCTGCTGTCTCATCACTTGCTCAGTTTTCCTCACCCAACCCAACCTTCCTATGCATTCTGCCTCTCACTCCCAGAAGTACTAATAGCCAGTTCCAGCCTGCACCCGAGACCGGTCCATGACCTGCCTGGGCCTTCACCCGAGACCGTCCATGACCTGCCTGGGCCTTTACCCTCTGAAGCAGCTTCAGCAGGCCTCCCCTATGTTGTCCTCCTCAGTCTCCCTCTGGCTCAAGCCTTCCCAGCCCCCATTTCCAGATTTCCTTTAAGCCTAGCCCTTTGATGAGCATCCATGGAGGGGGCCAGAGCATTAAGGATGTAGTCCTCAGCCCCCAGAAAGAGCTGGTCTGAACTGATGAGACACATCCAGTTGTCTAGAGACCACCCATCAATGTGTTAAACGCATCATCATGTCAAGATGCACTGAGAAATCAGAGTGCCTTGGCCACCCTGACCAGACAGCTGCATGCATTTTCTGGCAGACTTGAGGCCAAGTCTCAAGCTTGAACATTTCCAGGTTGCAGACCAGAATACAGAAATACACTCATGTTTGTGTAAATGTTCCTTCTCAGCGGGGGACTGGGCGGGGGAGGGATGGGGGGGGCACATCCCAGCACTTGGGAGGCAGAGGCAGACAGGTTTGCTGAAAGTTTGAGGCCAGCCTAGTCTACAAAAAGTGAGGCCAGGACAGCCAGGACTGTTAACACAGAGAAACCCTGTCTTGGGGGGAAAAAAAAGTTCCTTCTCCACCTTCCCATAGCCGGCCCTGGGTAGATCTTGCTCCCTGTGTATAGTGAGGATTCTGCAAGTTCCCTGTGTCAATCTGCTTTCCTTTGGTACCTGAGACAGTAAACTCATAAGGGAAAGCTTTATTTAGCTTTAGTTTTTAGCTCCTGGTGTTACAGGTTTCCATCCGTTGACAGGCAGGCACATCACTCTTAGGTTTCTGGTGGGGTCTGGAGAAAGACTGGGGAATACAACTCTTTACCTCCCACAACAAAAAAGGAAAGGACTGCCTGTTGTGGAAGCTTCGCTTTATTTGTAAACATGTTTTCGTTTTAATTCCACGAGTGGGATATGGGGGTCTGCTCCAGTTTGTCCACAGCTGATAACTGCCTCCTGAGAGGGTAGGAGATGTTTGTCAGCTGTGAACTACCTCATGCAGGGGGCATGGTCTTTGTCAGTGGGGATAAAAGCCAGACCCAAGGAGAGATATGGGGGGCGGGGTGTGTGACAGAAGCTGGAGATGTCCTGAAATGAGGATTGGACTTAGCCCCAAAGAACCCAACGACCCTAAACAGCAGGAAGCAGCTAAGAACTACGCCCCCTCCCGACTAACCTTCTTTCCCTCCTACCTGGTGTTGGAAGGGATTGGGGTGGAGGAGGGAGAAAGATTTACAGAACTCCAAATAAAAATAGCTGAACAAAAGTACTCCAACAAACAAGGGCAGAAGACCGTGCTAGCGGGCAGAAGCAGGGAATCTTGTGATTGAGGCCAGCCTCGTCTACAAAGTTCCCGGACTGTCAGGGCTAAACAGAAAGACCTTGTCTCAAATGCCAAAACCCATGAAAGCAAACAAACAAACAAACAAACACAAAACAAAACAAAGGATCAGGGTCCCAGCCTTTGTCCCATCCATCCAAATTACCAATTCAAACAACCAAACTTAATTTTCATTCCCTAAAGTGACTTTGAATCAAAGGTACACACGGGCTTCCTACAAACTGGGTAAAGGCAGTTGTTTTGCTTTGAATGTGTATAGTTAAGCAAACTAGAACACAGCACTTAGAAGTAAGCAGCGCTTACAAGGGCAATGTTGTCCTTGGACTGTGTAGCTGGGCAGTTAAAAGCTGGTCCCGCTTACCACAGTTGGAACGTGATGGACAGTTGTAGGCTTCAAACGTTTTCAAACCTGGGGTTCTTTAATGGTTATACCTCCCTTCCAGCCCACTTCCATCCTAGATAGGAGAGAAAAGAGGTTAATGGGAACAGGAGAGGTAGACCTTCTTAGACTCAAGTTTCCGGGAGCGATTCCACTGGTGTAGTTGGCAGGATTCCAGCAGACCCGTTAAACAGCAAACCAGCAATTCAGCAAAGGGACTGCAACCGTAGTAGCCGGAACCCAGAGCAGCAGCTGGAATCCAGAATCTTGAAGGGTTCTCTGGAGCGGTTCTCTCTAGGAGCGATGGACAGCCAAACAACACACACACACACACACACACACACACACATCCTCTCAGAGTCCATACTAAGATGCTTTTCAGCTGGCAAAGCGCAATTCCTGACAAAAGGCTGTTCCTCTCCTAGTGCATAACCATCACCTGTTCTCTCACAAGTCTGTTCCCCATCCCACACTTGGAATCAAAACAAAAACATGTTTACATCCACTACACTTGTTCTGCTTGGGGCTTCTTGCTTACTTTTTATTTTCTTTGCGTCATTTCAGCTAAATGACTATAATCTGTAAGAAATGTATGTGGAATTAAATACAGATAGTTATTCTGGCGAAACACTAAAGCAAACAAAATATTTTTTTAAAAAAGAGAAAAATAAATGCTGTGTACCGGTGACTGATGGTCAGTGCTGCTTTTAATGCGGAGAACCACAACCGGTATTGAGGATCCAACCCAAGGCACGCAAGGTACGAAAGAGCTGTACCAGCTTGTAATGCTGTTGACCGTCAGCCCCATCCTGGGGTAGTCCAAGCTTTTCCTTCAAGTCTCTCTGCATGGCTCTGGGGAGACTCTACCTTCGGGTTTCTCAGGACGAATTCGATAACCTGCGCAGAACTAGCACTCGATCCTTTCTCTTTTCCCTAGGCAAAATCGCCCTCTGGTTCACCTACGCCTCTGGAAAATCCCGCCTCAAACAAAATGTGAGCGTTTCCGCCCCGCTCCGCCCCGCCCCGCCTCTTAGTCCTCCTCGAACCCGCCCAGTCGCGTCTGTTCATCAATGCAGTTCTAGTGGGTGGGGCTGTGCTGCCGGGAAGAGAGAAGGCTGTCCCTGAGCATCATGGCGGCTGCAGGGTCTGACCCTCTGCGTGTGGGCTTCGTGGGCGCAGGACGCATGGCGGAAGCCATCGCCCAAGGCCTCATCCGAGCAGGTGGGGAGGCGAGGCCTAGATGGGGGAGGCTTTTCAATGGGAGGTGCCCTTAAGCATCAGCGGGAGGAACGCACACGGTCCGCCCCAAGGTCCAGTGGGGTGAATTCGCTCGGTTCCTGGGTGAGAACCCTACAGCAGGCTTCCATCAAGGCCTTCAGGGCCCCTGGATGAGCCAGCAGCCCCTTTCCCAAGCGGGTGGGCCGGTGGGCCAGGCGTGGTGTGGAGAAAAATAACAGCTTATTTTATTTAACACTGATTGTATTATTGAATTATATTCCTTTAAATGTATTGAATTAAAGAAAATTACGATTAACTTCACGCGTGACTTCTTTGGGGTGGGGGTGAGGTTTCTCTGTATAGCATGGCTGGCCTGGAGCTTGGCGCAGTAGACCATTCTGGCCCCTGAACTCAGAGAGCCCGCCTGACTCTGCCACGCCTCTCGAGTGCTGCAACGTGTGAGCCACCACCACCAGGCTCACCTGTGACTTCTTACTTCCTTAACGTGGCTTTGAGTTTATAGTTCCATATGTGGCTCAAACCGTGTTTTATATTGAACGGACTTAATGCCAAGTTAGTGTCCAACTTCCTGGCTCCTCCTCCTGAGCCTCTGATTTGGTTTTCTATTCCTACATCAATCAGCGCCATTCTCAGAGGTGGAGGGTTTGGCAAACTCTTCTGGGCTGAGGACGGCTGGTGTGTAGTGGGGGCTGTTAATACTGGCCTAACGTTTCTGTATAGTGTAAAGAAAACTTTACAAACACATGGCAGGTAGAGAGAGTTGATGACCTTTGGCTCTCTGCTTTCAATTGTACGTCAAAGTCCAGCAGATCATAATTGTCAGAGAGCAGCTTCCTACACATGTAAAACCTGGCTGTTACTCCCTGGCATGATTAGCTCCATATGTGTTCAGGAGTGCACTTCCACCTGGCCCAGTCTTGTCTGCCTCTACATCTTCCAAAGACAGATGGTTTGCACTAAAGGGGTACTTAGTGCCCCCCCAGACATCCCAGCACACTTGCCGTGCCGCAAGGGACCGGATCCCTTTGTTAGGTCTTTATTGGATTGGCTTTGTTTTTTTCCTGAGACAAGGTTTCTCTGTGTAGCCCTGGCTGTCCTGGAACTCAAGCCTGCTGGGCTTCAACTCACTCGCCTGCCTCTGCCTCCCAAATGTTGGGATTAAAGGCGTGCACTACCATGGCTGGGTAATTTCTTTTTCTTTCTTTCTTTTTTCTTTTTCTTTTCTTTTTTGTTTGTTTGTTTGTTTGTTTGTTTGTTTTTGGACTCGCTTCGTAGACCAGGCTATCCTTGAACTCAGAGATACACCTGCCTCCCAAGTGCTGGGATTAAAGGCATGCGCCACCACACCTGGCTTTTTCTTTGTTTTGTTTTTTGAGACAGGGTTTCTCTGTGTAGCCTCGGCTGTCCTGGACTCGCTTTGTAGACCAGGCTGGCCTTGAACTCACAGCGATCCGCCTGCCTCCCGGAGTGCTGGGGTTAAAGGCGTACAGCACCATGCCCGGTTTTGGCTACGCTAATTTTGTTTTAAAGATTATATGTGTTTTATCTGCTTGTGCACTATGTGTGTGTGCACACACGTGCACACTTGCACACTTGGTGCTTTTGGGGGCCAGCAGAAACCACTGGCTCCATTGGAGGTAGAGTTGTGGATGGTTGTCAGCCATCCTAGGCCATCTGCAAGAGCAGCAAGTACTCACAGCTGCTGACTTCTCCCTCCCCGCTGTGTGCCCCAGGCCTGGTGTTCCTTCAGAAGTTCTGAATTTGGCCAACAGTCCTAAGCAGAGACCTGTGGGCTCTGTGTCTTGTTAGGATCAGGCAAGTCCCTGGCCCCAGTGTCCAACAGCGATGGCAGTGACATTCAAGTACAGTTGAATTGATTTTGCTTGTTCAGCCCCAAGGAGCCCTGCTGTGTCCCTGTGGAGCCTCAGGGTTAGCAGTGGACTAGGCATACTGTGTCCTATCTTTCCAGCCCTCACTAGCATTTGCCTTTCTATATAGGCAAAGTGCAAGCTAAGCAAGTGCTGGCCAGCGCACCAACAGACAAGAACCTCTGCCACCTCAGGGTGAGTGGGACGCCGGGCCTTGTGCTTCTGAAGCGTTGACTGGGCAGGCATAGCTGAAGGTTTGAGATGGTTTGGTCTGTCCTGGAGGAGGGGAGGTCAAAGGCCAGGAAGAAAGTCAAGCTTCTGGAAGACTCAGAGCAGATTCACTGTGTGCCTGTGTAGGGTGTATGTGGACACTAATTAGGAAGGAAGGTTCCAGAAGATAAAACTTAAGAGTCTGCTGGATGTGGTGGCGCACACCTGTGATCCCAGCACTCAGGAGGCAGAGGGAGGTGGATTGCTGTGAGTTCGAGGCCAGCCTGGTCTACAAAGGGAGTCCAAGACAGCAAAGGCAACACAGAGAAACCCTGTCTTTAAAAAAAAAAAAAAAAAGACTAAGAGTCTGAGGAGCAGGGCCTACTGAGTTTGCTTTCGGCATTTGAGAGTACGGCTGATACAGACATTTGTAACCACACAGGCCTGAGAGTACCCCTGGGATACAGAATGATTGGCACACGGGTGGGTTGTAGGATGCCCTCACGTTGTCTCATTTCCGGCTCTGCTGTCTGCTTAGGCTCTGGGTTGCCAGACCACTCACTGCAATCAGGAGGTGCTCCAGAACTGCTCACTTGTCATCTTTGCCACTAAGCCCCAAGTCCTGCCTGCTGTTCTGGCAGAGGTGGCCCCTGCAGTCACCACCGAGCACATCGTCGTGTCTGTGGCTGCTGGGATCTCTCTGAGCTCTCTGGAGGAGGTGAGTGGCCCATGGCCTGGATAAGGCCTTGACCCAGAAATACAGGCTCCCTGGGCCATACCTGGGAGGCTGATAGCATTCCGCTCAACCTCCAGAAATAACCGTTAGCCCACTGGGGGCTGGGTGCCTGGGGGGAGTGGGTTGGAGAAGCTGCCTGACACTGAGCTCTCTCCTGTCCAGCTGCTGCCCCCGAACACACGAGTGTTACGAGTGTCTCCCAATCTACCCTGCATAGTCCAGGAGGGGGCCATGGTGATGGCACGGGGCCACCACGCCAGGAGTGACGACGCTAAGCTCCTACAGGACTTGTTGGAGGCCTGTGGACAGTGCATAGAGGTTCCTGAGTCCTACGTAGATATCCACACTGGCCTCAGTGGCAGTGGTGTGGCCTTTGTGAGTATTGTCCTAACCCAGAGCCTGGAAGGCAAGCCATGGGGGCCCCAAGTGATCCGCAGGCCACCTGAGCTCGCTCTGCTGTCCCTAAAAACATCATGCTTTTTATTTATTTTTATTTTATGTATGTTGGTGTTTTGCCTGGATGTGCAAGGCAATCAGATCCCCTGGAATAGGAGTTAGGCAGCTGTGAGCTGTCACGTGGGTGCCGGGAATTGAACTTAGGTCCTCTGGAAGAGCAGCCAGTGTCCTTAACCACTGAGCCATCTCTCCAGCCTCAGAACATCATGTTTTATTAGACATTGAGGCTGGCCCCTTTACCAAACTCTGGCTTTAGGCCTTACAGCCTCAGGTATTTGTGACCCCATCTAGGGCCTTGTTTCTTGTGGTTCTGAGGCAGTGGTTCTCAACCTTCCTAATGCTGTGACCTTTTAATTTAGTTCCTCCTGTTGTGGTGACCTCCCCAACCACAAAATTATTTTCTTTGCTACTTCATAATGGTAATTTTGCTACTGTTACGAATTGTAATATAAATGTCTGTGTTTTCTGATGGTCTTAGGCAACCCCTGTGAAAAGGTCATTCAGCTTTCAAAGGGGTCACGACCCACAGGTTGAGAACTGCTGTTTTGTACACCGCAAAAAATGTCAGTTCTGGCATGCCTTCTCTTCCTATTTTCAATGCTATTGCCACAGGTGTGTACATTCTCGGAGGCCCTGGCTGAAGGTGCCATCAAGATGGGCATGCCGAGTGACCTGGCCCACCGCATTGCTGCCCAGACCCTGCTGGTGAGTGAAGGCTCCCTCAGGAGAACGTCGGGAAGGTTTGAGTGTGTCCTATCTCCAGCGGACAGGAAGTCCAGCAGGCTGGGGAGATGTGTAGCTGCCTCACTTCTCTCAGCTCTCTCCTTTAACTCTTCTCCCCCCAGGGGACAGCCAAGATGCTTCAGCGGGAAGGGAAGCACCCAGCCCAGCTCCGCACAGATGTGCTCACACCCGCTGGGACCACCATCCACGGGCTTCATGCCCTCGAGCAGGGTGGCCTTCGAGCAGCTACCATGAGCGCTGTGGAAGCGGCTACCTGCCGGGCTAAGGAGCTCAGCAAGAAGTAAAGCAGGCTTCAGATGAGACTACAGGCGCCTTGCGTGGCTGTGGCGATGTGCTGTCTCCCAAGTGCAATGGCCACCATCTTCATCGGAGACACTGTGACTCCTTATAAATTATCGTCAAGGGGCTGGAGAGATGGCTCAGAGGTTAAGAGCACTGGCTGCTCTTCCAGAGGTCCTGAGTTCAATTCCCAGCAACCACATGGTGGCTCAGAACCATCTACAATGGGATCTGATGCCCTCTTCTGGAGTGCAGGTGTACATGTAGGCTGAACACTGTATATGTAATAAAAATAAATCTTTAAAAAAATTACCATCAAGATCAGGTCTGTTAGCCGGGCGTGGTGGCGCACGCCTTTAATCCCAGCACTCGGGAGGCAGAGGCAGGCGGATCGCTGTGAGTTCGAGGCCAGCCTGGTCTACAAAGTGAGTCCAGGATGGCCAAGGCTACACAGAGAAACCCTGTCTCGAAAAAAAAAAAAGATCAGGTCTGTTGACTTCGACATTCATTCAAGGAAGGAAAGGAGGGGAGGGTCATTTGACCCTTATCTGATTGTCCACATCCTCCCTTCTGCACCCCTCAGCCAGTCATGGTTGTGTCCTAATTGTACAGGGCCTCATGGTCTCAGGAGGTAGTAGACTGTTATCTGTGAAAGAGTAACTGAGGCAAGAGAAGTTCCCATCATTGCAGACATAGGGACCTCATCTACCATGTTGGCATGAGTTGTTTTGATGGTATGGCTGCTTTGGGGTCACCCACATTCCTGTAAGCAACACCTCATCCATATTCTGTAAACCCAATAAACTCATTGGTTGGACTTTAGTAGAATTGTACTTTGGTTTGTCCTTGGTATCCTATACAGAAGAGATAAGTATATTTCCTCAGAGTTCATACAACAATGGGCACCAGCCTCTTTGCTTGCCTAGGTCACTTTTCATCTTCCACTTGTCCCACCTTTAAGGACCACAGTTTTCTATCCATCACACGTGTTTCCACTTCTATACCCAGAAAAAAATGTCCATCTCTGCGGGCCTCCTCACCCTCAGAGTGGCAATAACCCTACTTCTAAAGAGACATGATAGCTAGTGTTGGTTCTCAGGTGCCTGAAAGCAGGCCTTGGGGGAGGCAGGGATGATTTTGGAATCCATGGCAGAGCTGCTCGCAACAAGAGCTACTGAGCCTGGTCTGGAGTCTTGGCCCTTCTCCAAATTCCTATTGGACCATCCAAAAGCCAGTAGCCAGTAGAGGACAGGGGTGGGAATGGCAGGGAAGATGGCGGTTTCCCAGGAAGCTTCCTCCCCATGAAGCCAGAGTCTTGACCCAAAGGAGGAAAGAGTCCCACAGTGGAAGCTGGAACACTCAGCTCCCCTGAGCGGCCAGCAGGTGGCGTGCCCTTCCATAGTTGAGAAGCTACACCAACCTGCCCTGTGCTCAGGTTGCCCTACTCAAGTGGAAGAGCTGTTTGACAGTTCAAAGATGAGTCCTAGCTAGCTTTGAAAGACTAGACCCCTGCCTCCAGCCAGACATAGTTTCTTCCTTACTGGACCTAAGCTGGTTCTATGGCAGGTAGAAACTTGACCTCAAGAATTCTGGCTTGGGTCAAGAGTCCTTGAGTGCCCAAAAGCACTGGCTTTATAACCACGGGTACTACCCTGGCAGGATTTGACTCTTTTGCTACACCACCAGCAGGCCAGGAAAACCAGGCATTAGAGAAAAGCGAGGCAGTGGGATTGAGGGCCAGGGCTCTGAGGCTACCATATAGGGAGGACCTGATATGATTCTGGCCCTGCCCTAGATACCCTCTCTACCAAAACTCTCACTGCCATCCAGACCCCAAGGTGCTGACTCCCTCACATTTACCCAGCTGCCTCCTGAGACTGGGTTGGAAGCACCCGTTACTGTGGCTTGGAGCAGCTCTCATGTTAGCTGGGTGGCACTAGGCAAGCTAACCCTTAACTGCTAAGCAGGACTAATGGTATTTACAGACAGGAAGAGGCTGTCCTGTCCCCAGTCCCACTACTACTCCAATGCTGCAGGCCCTGCCTTCTCTCAACCCACCTTCCTTGGACAACCCACATCTCATCCCACTCCTGGTGGGTAGCTCCTCACAGCCAAAGGCTCTCTGTCATTCGTCAGAAAGGGCCAATCTGTGCCTTTATGTCCTCACTTCTAAGGATTAATAGAGAAACTGCTCAGCTGCTGTACTTAAAGGAAGTGCTGTGTGAGCTGGTAAGGCAGGTGATACAGACAGCAGAGGAATCCACCATCCCAGCTGCAGGGTCACTTGCCTGTGTTGTTCAGACAGTCAGTTTTTCTGCAACTTGGCTTCCAGGCTATGTCAAGTCAAGGCAGGATAGAGCCCCAGCGTCTGGTATAAGGTACCCCTTTATGGGAACTCCTTGGGCAGCCCACCTGTTAAGAGAATCACTGATGGTGATGAGTCAAGGGCTGTTTGTCCCCTGGGACCAGGGCTGGGAAGTGGAACACATCCCTTCATTGCCTCGTCAAGGTCTAGAGCTCCTTGTTATGGGGCCTTAGGTCCACTGGTGGCAGGCTGGGGAACATAGGCTGTTAACTACACAAAGCAGCAGCTTTGGGGGCCATACAACTGTGACACTATAATCCAGGCCTCTTCCTACTGTGTGCTACCTAGTCACTGCTTTCTGAGGTAAGAGCTCAATATGGTCCCACTTTTATGCCCTCCTCCTCCTCCATCCTATGGAGTGTTCCAGATCCAAGCATTAGATCCAGCCACAAAAATAAGACTAAAACAGGGTAGCTGATGAAGTTGACCTATTCCACCTTTATTACACAAGTGCCATTAGACCATTTGGCCGGTAAGCTCAGCTGTGAGCAAGCTTGAGTGCCCAAGAAAGGGCCCTACAATAGGACATGGAAGCCCCAAGCCCAAGATCCCTTTGAGGACAGCTGATAGGGTCAAGATGCCCTTGTGGGTACATTCAGAAGAGGATAAACTGCCAGGTCCCAGCTAAGCTTTCCAAGGGCAGTCCTGACTAGGTGGTGTGAAGGGCTCAGTCCCCAGAGAATTAACCTTCTAGCTTGAGGGTGCCCCCCCCCACACCATTTTGTTTCACCTATAGCTCAGTTGCTATCACTTTCCAAGAACATGGCCCTTGGGGACAAGACGGCCTATGACCACTGCAAGCTCCTAACCTCCCATAGCAGTGGTGGTGGCTCCAACAGAACCCACACTCACCTATCTGCGCTGCGTACTTTCTCCAGAGAATGTTTATGAATCCAAGGCAGGATCACCTAGCAGAAAACGTCCCATGCCAAAGGATCAACACACTTTGTGGGAGACAGGCAGGCCTCTGGGGCAAGTGAACTGGGATTCTTGCATGATGCCTGGTACATAGCAGGTAGCAATGGCTGCTGAAGGAACTGCAGCTTCACCGACCGTCTTTACTAGTTCATGCAACTCAGTGTCCATAGGAACGGCAGTGCACCTCAGATGGGTGCTCTCCTAAGGGGCCTAATCAGACACTGAGTGCAGAAAGGTGAGGTGACTGCACATCTCAGGCTGAGCTGTCACTGAGGCTGAGGCCTCTGTGCAATAGCGTGTGCAGCACTGTAAGGCCCAGAGTTATAAGATCCACTGCTGGGGCATACTTCAGGCACCTGGGCAAAGCAGAGTCCTCCATAAACAGGACTCAGCTACCAGATTACCAGACCCTCTGCCAATAGCATGTAAAGAACACCAGGGTACCCTATTCCACAAAAATTGATTTTTTTGTGTAGTACTGTAGTTTGAACCCAGAGCCTCAGACATCCTAGGAAACACCCTACCATTGCAATACATCCCTTTCCTGAGAAGACACCTTTGCGCCTCCTCATGGCATCTCCCTAGCCCAGTTAATGATATAGTACAGTGACACAAACCTGACAGGAACTCTCTGTGACTCAGTTGGCCTATGCTTGTTTATTGGGCAGCAGCAATATGGGGCCACAGCAACCTCTTGGGCCTTGTGTGCTCAGATGAAAGAAAAAGGCTTGGACGGTTAGAGAGGCTGGTGAGAGGTCTTACTCCTGAGTCCTGGTCTCTGCCAACTGATGTCTGTCTGGGCCCAGGCCAAAGGAGGAAACAACAGAAAGGAGGAAGATAGCTCTCCAACAAACAGCACAGGTGGCCTAGGCTGAAGAGCAGTTACTAGAGGCTCCTCAGGCTGAATGTACAGCCAAGGCCCAGGTCTGCCTCTCTCTGGACTTGGGAGGCAGGTCTGTCAAAGCTGGATGGTGCCTGGCTGCTGGTATAAATACAGACTTCCTAAACCCCACCCAGTGCTGGTGCTAGAGAGCCCCCTGCCAGCCACGTCTGCCCAAAGTTTTCTTGGTCTTCAGACTTGGGGAGGCCAAGTACCTAAGTGGTCAAATGGGCCCCAGAGTGCACAGAGGGAGTCTGCTACCCGAGCCTCAGTTCTCTTGTTGCATGCTTTCCCTCAGCTCTTAATATTTATACAGATTTTTGACTGGAATGTAGCGTGGTTCCGAAGAGCTGTATTCTTGGGCCTGCATGGAAGTCACTTTGGGATATCTCATCCAAGGCTCCACCCATTGCCACGCCCTTCCCCAACTCATGTTTTCAAGACTCTTGAAGTAAAGATGAGAGGACAATACCAGGACAAGGGCTCAGGACAGTATTTCTGCAAAGACACAGGCGCCTCAGCTCTGGGCCGAGGGCAGTATTCTGAACCCACAGTTGGACACAGCAGTGGAGTGATACATAGTTTGGACATTCCTTTGAGCCTTTTCTCCTTCAACCTGGGCCATCCAGCAAAAGCTCCTCAGCCACATCCTTGGCAATACCAGGTGGATGGGTCTAGGGAGAGGGCCGGTGCGGGAAGAGCCCATGGGAATAGGGGTTGACTCTAAGGCACTGCAGAGTTCAAAGGCTATCTATCATCTGCTTCCAGGTAGATCAGTTAGCCCTGGAGCTAGACAAAGTGGTTTGTGGTTTGCCCTGCTGTTAGTCAAGACGCCTGGGTCCAAACGCTAACACTTGCCAACATCATGAATAGAAGATCTTCCAGAACAGGACTGTTTAAAGAAGAACTAAGAATCTAAGTGGGAACAGAACTTACTATACTCACTGCATCCAAAACCTCACCAAGCACCGGGGCTTCCGTTTCGCTGCTTCCCATTCATTTGTGAGCATCCCCACCCCCCACCTCCCAGGCCAGGGACCGGAGCCTAGCCTGGGCTCTGACCCAGCACCACAAGGGCCTGTAGTTATCAGAACAAGGGCAAAGAGAGCCCAGAGCCCACCTCACTCTGCTAGCATTCAGGGTTCCCTGGGAAGGGCATCTTTTAAAACAGGTTTAATGTGTTTTTGTTTTTAAAACAAAACCAAGTGCTTCCCCACTGAGATGAGACCAGGTAGCACCAGGGAGGCAGGTGAAACTGATGCAGCAGCCTTAGCCAGTGCACATGGGGGTGTGGGTTGGGTGAGCCCCATAGGGGCCAGAATGGAGGTGCCGCCAACTGTTCTCCAAAAGGTGCTGTGCTTATGTGCCCATGTGTGCCTACACGTGCCGGGGAAGAGCGTTTGCTTCTTTTTAGCTATTTCCCCAGGACCAGGACCAGGACCAGGACCAGGACCAGGACCAGGACGAGAACTCCTCCAAGCTGGGCTGGGCGTGCACCGCTGCACCTCTATAGTGGATTCTACCAGAGAGAAAAGCTGGAAGATGGCAACTGTGTATGTCCCCTCTCTCCCAGTGTAACAGGAAAAAGGCCCCTGGGCCAAGGTAGTCACACACCATCCTCAGAAGCTGCCACTGAGGGGCCAATGCCCCCAAGCCTCCGTGCCATGGTGATGAGGGACCGTAGCTGCACTAGCCTCAGTGGCCCCACCTCTCTAGGATCCTGACTCTCCAGCCACCTCAGAGCTGTTTCTAGTCCCCAAACAGCTTCCCCAGCAGTGGGTACCAACATTGCTCCTTGCTCAGTGGCTTCTTCTTCTTCCTCCTCCTCTCCAGCCCCGATGCTAGAAAGCAAGCTAGCTGGGGATGGAGGAGCTGCGGGGGCCACCTCCTCTCTGCAGCCCTCGGGGAGACCGTCATCATCCAGATGCAGCCACTCGGCCACCTCTTCGGGTGCTAGGCGCTTGTAAGCCAGAGCTGCCAGATGGGTGAGGTCACTGAGCACCCTGCTGTGTTCTGCAGCCTCCTCTACAGGGTGGGTTGGTTGCTGCCCAGGCTCAAAGGCTGCCCGCAGACCCAGCAGCCAGCAGCGCTCTATACTGCCTGCCTGGACCAGGTCCCAAGAGAGGCCAGCCAGGTATAGCATGTCCTTGAGCATGAAGCTTCTCATGAAGTCCAGAGGGGAGCCACTGGCACAAGACACAGCAAGTCTCAGCAGCTCCCGTTTGTACAAGTGTTTGAAGGCTGCCACTACACCATGCTCCAAGGGTGCAGGGATGTGTGCTCGGCTGTTGCCCTTGGTCAAGAAGAGCACTCGAACTGCACCATCGGGTGTCTGCAGCTCCTCTGGGGACCCAAGGAGCTCAGGCTGGCACTGCCTGGGAGTCTCCTCGCTTTCCTCCAGAGCAGGCATCCTAGTGGACCAGCTTGGACAGGGTGGATGAGCCACCAGCAGCACAGCTTTCTGTTGCAGGCAGCTTCGGCGCAGGTAACGCTTGACGCCAGGGACGAATTCCTCAAAAAACCAGCCTTGAAGAAGAGGACGACTGAGCCAGGCATCCGGACTGTATCGGTAGGAAGCGGGGAACTTGTCCTGGTTGTGGTGTCGCAGGCTCGGTGGGTCAGGTAGCTGCCCGATGACTAGTGGCTTCAGCTTGTGGCTGCCCGTCAGGTTGGCGGCCAGGAGTACGGTCACTCGGTCGCTGTGCCAGCGCCGGCTGCACCCACCAGGCCCGCTGGAGTCCCCAGAGCCTGGAGTTGCGGCCTGCTCCGGAAGTAACCTCCAATAGAGACCAGTAACATTAGCGTTGTAGATCTGCTCGTCCCCATAGCCGCCTTCGGAGTGGGGTAAAGCAGCCGGCTCACCCTCGGACAGGAGATCTGCGCTCGGTGGCTGCGCCGGCTCCTCTTTGACAGGCGTGGGGCCTGCGACTGGGGTCTCGGCCTCACCATAGATGCGTTGGCTAGAGATGCCGTGGCGCTTCTGCCAGCGCCAGAACCAGCCGTGGCTAGCCTTGAAGGTACACTCGGGGCCGTAGATCTGGCGAGCAAAGGCCTCAGCCTGCGCTTGGATGACCGGTCCGGAGAGCGGCACGCCGTGCTGGCGCAGGGTGAGGAACCACGAGTAGACGGCTCGATCGATCTCCTCCTCGTTGGCCAGACGCATCTTCTTGCGCTGCGTGCCTACTTCTCCACCAAGCTGGTCCAGAAACCAGCGCAGTTTGGGCTCGTCCTTGAGCCATCCGCGCAGCGTGCCGCCTGGCACGCCGAAGTCTCGGCACACGCTGGCCTGCCGCTCACCGCCCTTGACGCGCTCGATTGCCTGCAGCTTGTCTTTGATGGAGTAGGCCTTGCGGAAAGTCATCTTCACGGCCACGCGGGGCCGCGGCCCGGGCGCCGGGGGTGGTGGGCGTGCGGTGGAACCCGGGCCAGGCGTTGGCGGTCGCGGCTGCTCAGCAAGGCGCCGGGGCTCAGCAAGACGAGCACGAGGAGGGACCGGGTGCAGCATCGGGCCTGCCGGAGGGCTGGCGGGGTACATGGCGCTGGAGCCAGAGACCACTAGGGATAAACGAGCCTGACACCCCTCTGGGGCCGCTTGGGGCGGGGCTCAAGGGCGGGGCTACCCGGGTCCCTCCTTTTTGTCTCGCCAGCCCTGCCTGCAAGTCCCGCCCCCCTCCACCCCGTGGCGCCTGCGCGCCGTCTGGCCTCAGGCACGTCACCGGCGCGTGCGCACACCAGCTTCCTTTCATCCCGCCCTGGTCCGACGGCTCCATTCTTCCGACTGTGTAGGGGTACGGCGTGTCGGGAGATCCAGCTCTCCGCTGCTAGCGACAATCCCTCGGGTGAAGCGCGACTCCTGAGGTAGCTACGTTCTGGCTTCTGCCATGGTGGTTTCTGCATGCATCATGATGCATGCTCTGAGGACGAGGCAGCGCGTGTCCAGGGTTATGTCCCCCATCATGCCTTTCGTGGTTTGTGCCGCGGCGTTTTCCGGGAGCTGCGCAGTCACCCTCCCTTTCCTTTGCAGTCCTGAGCTCGCAGTTCTAGGTTTTGGTTGCTGCGTCCTTGGCTGGAGTGTGAGTACCGCGGGCCCCGCCTCAAGGGACGCACGTGCGGCAGAGGCCTGGAGTGCCCGGGCCCCGCGCCGTTAGGGTTGACTCCTGTGGGTCATTGAGGGCTGCGGGAGGCCCTCTGGGCCTGGGGTGGGGACCGGCCAGTTGCCACATGGTTGGCAGCTTCCCGAGCGCTGCTGCAGGCTGGCCGCGCGGCGGCCCAGCCCGGTCCTGAGTGACATCCTTTTCTGCAGTCAACCCGGCCCCGGAGCTTTGGGGCCCAGCCTCTTGCCAAGGCCTTAGGTCCTTGCGGCTAAGCACCAGGGGCATACCGAGCTCTAGACATAGAAGTTGCTTCGGGGACAGCCCCGTGGAACTTAGAAGGCCCACGAACACAGGGGCGTGAAAAGGCATGTGATGCCGATTGGCTCAAAAGTAACAGGTCTGACACTCCTTACTGATTTGAATAGATGGCCTGGGCAGTTTTCTTGGGAAAGGGGCGTTGAAGGGTACGGTCGCTCCTTTTCTAAGTACATGAACGCTCTCTCCCGGCATCATGGTTTTTCTAAGAGTGAAAGTTACCTCGCAGCAAAAGAACTTGGTGAAGCTAATCTTGAGGTATTACCTCCAAGGGTGCTTGTGAATTGGCCCCGCCACTCAGGGATAACTGGGTCTTACCTTAGTCGGATTCTCATGGATGAAGCAAGCAAAGGAGACAAGGCCACTAAGCGCCCCTTAAGCCAATCGCACGGGGCAGCGGAGTCAAGAGGAAGAAGTCCTTAAAGGGCCCCAGGCTCTGGTGGCCAGTTCGACATAAGCCTCTTCTTGGATTGCTGGAGAACTCAGCAAACAGTTGGAGAGTTGGTGAAGGGGAGCCATTTTATACTTTTTTGCTTGGGATGTGCTCTGAATGGCTTTCTGTGCAGGAAGCTGGTGCAGGGCTAGTCCTCCAGGCTTAGCTTTTCCATAGGTGAGGCGCCAGGGCTTAGAAGAAATGAAGCAAACGTGCTAGAGGGGGGTTGATGGTCAGCAAAGGCCTTGGGGGATGAAGGCAGAAGATGCTGGCGTTGAGAATTTCTTCTGTGCCTGGGATCTGAGATGGTGTGTTCCTGCTGAGGGTTGGCGTCATTGAGACATTGGTGTAAATGACAGGTGCTGGGATGTGCCTTGGTCTCTAGCTCCATACATTGCTTGATTCAGCAGATTTGGATGAGTATACCAGTCAGCGTCTTAGTTTTTCTTCCTGTGTCTTAAGGTGATACTCAACCCCCCCCCCCCCCACTTAAGTGTTAGGTACAGATGTTATCGGGTATAGGGGAAGAGCTGTCTAGCAAAGCCCTGAGACCTGTGTGTCAGGTCAGGGTACCACAGGTTGGAACAGAAATAGAACCAACAAACAATCCAGCCAAGGAGATTGGGTGTGGCAACATTATTAGCCCTGGGTCTCAAGGTGACAGACAGTACAAGTCAGCGTTTCTGAGTAGGGCTGGGGTATCCCAGGTGCAGAGAAGCAGAGTAGGAACTTGGAGGTTAGAATTTCACCCATGGGGCCTGGCGGTGGTGGCACACGCCTTTAATCCCAGCACTTGGGAGGCAGAGGCAGGCGGATCTCTGTGAGCTCGAGGCCAGCCTGGTCTACAAAGCAAGTCCAGGATAGCCGAGGCTATACAGGGTTCTGTCTTGAACTGCCCCCACCCCCCACCCCCCCGCAAAAAGAGAATTTCACCCATGAAAGAAGGCCAAGGTACGGTTCCTGTCATGTGTCTATATAAACTGCACTGTGGCTAACCCACTGCTGTGGCTTTTTGTGACTAAAAAGCTAGCCTTTACTCCTGAGTCCTCTTCACCTTCCAACTGCTGCTGCTAGCTGCCCATTTGGACATCAGACAGAAAGTCCCAGTGAGAGGCATTAGTTCACAGACTCACGCCAGGTGAGCCCAGGGCGTGCTACATTTTGGGTTGACGGGAATGTAAGTGGAGCTTCCTGACAGACCCATTCCCTACCCACCTTGTTCATTTCTGCTCCTGTGGAGACTAGATGGTACTGCGAGCCTATCACTCTCAAGACTGAGGTTGCCATGCTACCTCAGGATGTCCAGAGCACAGAAGGTATGGGGCTTAGGGCAAAGCCAGCCCTTCTGTGGAAATTCTCATCTCCCTCAGGGTCCAGTGCCCAATCCAGGTTGATAGAAGCTTTGAGAGCCCCAAATACTGTGCTCTCCTTTGCAGAGCAGTTGTAACTTGGCCCAAGGAAGCTGTAGCTGGACTATACATGGCTGTGCCTGGCTGTGTTGTATCTCGGGACCTAGGACCTATCAGGCCTTGTGTGCCACATAAGCTGCCTTCACTCAGGGACCCCAGAGTTCAAACATGAGCTTTACAGTTGACCTGAGGTGGCCAGACTTGCACTCTGAAGTCCAGCCTACGTCTAAGACACCCCCCCCCCCAAGCAGCCCTGGGGCGGGGGCTTGCTCATTCCTGCTCTTTAGCTTGTTCCTGCTATTGCCTAGCTAAAGCCTCTGGAGGAAGAAAAGCCAACCCTGTGTAGGCATGTGGGTACTGACAAACTTGCCCGAGGGGGCAGGGGCAAGGGGTGGGGTAGCTGAGAAATTCACTGCTACTTGTTTCCAGGCTGGTTTTCCTAGAAAGCTGCGGGTTTGCATATGTATGTCCTCCGGGAAAGCGATGGAGTTCAGGTATGCCTGGTCTGGGTGCAAAATGGCTAAAGTTCCCAGCCTGTTGTACACCTGTGGGGAAAGCAGGTTGGGGAAGACCTTGTCCCTTGGGAGCCTTTGCTGCTCGTGCTGATGTCGTGGGTTGGCACCCCTACCTGTGTGGTCTCTATCTCCCCAACCCAGAGGCGGCACCATTTCAGCAAGGGGCCCAGTACTAGTGTGGACACTGGGCCCTGGTGGCAGCAAAGCCTACAGCTTGGAGCTATGTGGACCTGGACCACTTGGTCCCTTGGAGATAGGACAGTGAGGGATGTCCTTGTCTTCCAAAGCCCTGCCAGTGAAGGGGAGAGGCTGCATTTCTTCTACAACTAAGGGAGCATCTGTAGGTGCCAGCTCACCCTGATGCAGATTGTTGTGTGCTCAGAAGACGACAAGGGTGGGAGCAGGTAGATTCCATGGTGGTTTTGCTTACCTCCTAGATAGTAGGAGCCCTAAGAAGCACAGGTCAGCTGGGTGTGGTGGCGCATGCCTTTATTCCCAGCACTCTGGAGGCAGAGGCAGTGGAATCGCTGTGAGTCCGAGGTCAGCCTGGTCTACAAGGCGAGTCCAGGACAGCCAAGGCTACACAGAGAAACTCTGTCTCGAAAAAATTAAAAAAAAAAAAAAAGAAAAAGAAAAAGAAGAAGTAGTATAGATCAGGGGCTAATGGAAGAGTGCTGCCTCCCAAGTTTGAGGGCCAGGCAGCCACCTGGGATTCAGTGGTGTGCATCTCTCATTTTTATCCTCTGTGGCCATGCCCCCTTGACAAGCAGCTTCTGGAAGGCCACCCAGGCTGCCCGAGCTGCCATCTGGCATGGGCGCTCTTTCCCACTGCTCTAACCTTGCTGCTTTTCCTTCATGCTGTCCTAGGAGGCCAAAGCAAAAGTAAGTACACCCGCATAACTCGCTGTATCTCCCTTCACCTGAGCCAAGGAAGCTCCTCTCCCCTCTCCCCCCACCCAGCCGTCACCTAGCCCGAGAGGCATACCTATGCAGAGTTGAGCTTGCTGGAATGGGACAGCGATGTGGTTAGCTGGTGGCAAGTAGGTACCCATGTGGCCTTGGTACCAAGCAGGTCATCACACAGCCCTCTGCCATATGGAGAAGTGGTAGCCAAACATGAAGACGTGGCCTGACTAAGTATCTGGCTTCCGTAGCTCTGTCCTATCCCTTTTTCAAAGGGGGAGCATTGGAAGTAGCTACAAGGGTTCGAACCTAGTTTGATGGGGGGCCAGCTTAGTGGACATTGCCGAAGGGAGTGGGCGTCACCCTAGACCTGTGGCCCTCCATGACACCGGAGCAGCGTCAGAGACTGACAGCCAGGAGGTTGGAGCCTTGCTGTGATGGCATGTATTGCCTCCTTGGTGACAGTGGGTGATGTCACAATGCTCTGCCTCCTGGGATCCGCCTCAGTCCCTGCCCCTGCCCCTGCTACTTGGCCTTGGTAAGTGAGGGGGTGGTCTGGAGACCTCTCTACGCTGGGCTTCTGTAGCTCCTGGTCCTGGCTCCTCACAGTGGAGAGAGCTTGGGCGGACTGCACTAAATAACTTTTTCTCACTTAGAGGTAGACATCAGGGTATGACAAGTAGAGGTTTCTGAGGTCCTCAGCATGGGTGAGGTTTAGATAGCCTGACGCTCTCCCAGTTAAGGGTTTGGTTGGATGTACTACAAAAAGGTCCTAGACAGTGATGTGAAGGATTTCTGTCCAGCCACGAGTGTTCCTCCACTGTGTGAGAGCTCAACAGGTGGCCAGGGTGTTACCTCAGAGCCACAGAAGCGGCATGATAGCAGCATCTGTGCCCTGGTCCTCAAGGGTTGAGGTTGTTAGTTGAATCCAGTCTACAAGAATCTTGATAGGATTACCGTTCTTTGGCAAGGCAGCCCTAAGAGCAGTTACCTGTGACCTTCCGGGCTGGCTGGTAGAGCCTGGAGCCACACCTGGTTTCAGGAGTAGTGAAGGCAAGTCCTCCCCCCTGTGTGGCTGTTGCTGTGTGCTTCAGAGCCACACCCTGCTAAGGGAGCAGACAGCTAAAGTCATGCAGAGCTTGAGGTCACACCATGTCCAGTACAGAAGCTGAGACTCCTGAGGCAAGAGTCTTGTCCACTAATTAGTGAGTGAGGTATGGTGTCCTGAGCCTCTGAGGTCCCCATGATGACCCGTTGGTTCAGATAGATGCAGAGTTGTATTCTGGTGGCCTCTTGATGGGAAGGTGGTGTCAGCTTTAGACTAGGGATCCCTGTTGGTGGTCTACACTCGTTCTCTGCTCCTGACCCATCCCTGTGAGGTCAGTCAGGCTCACGGAGACAGTCCCTTTCCTAAGATGTCTTATCCCTGCACTGGAAAGGCACACTGTGTGGCCAACATAGGCGCACGTGACTTTCCACAATGGGCTCCTTGCTGGTGCTCCATCCACCTGGGTGGCGAAGGAGGTGCCAGGCTCAGCATACACAAAACACGGGCCGACCAAGTTTGATTTCACATAAGCCATGAGTAATTTCTTGCTATAAGTGAACATAGAACATCTCGTAGGATGCGTTTATACTACAAAAACAAAACAAAACAAAAAAAACCCCTCCACTGATTGTTTATTAAAGTCCATTGTCAATGAGCACAGATGTTTGTTTTATTTGGCACCCTATCTGGGGGTGTCTGGTGAGTTTAGAGGTGTTGTTTAGATCCCTTTCTGAAGCTGTGGGGCTTACTGGATTAGCAAAGGCAACATTTGGAGAAATAAGACATGGATGTATGTATGTATGTATGTGTATACTGTTTTTGACTCACAGAAGTTCTTGGTGTGGATTTGGCTTTTGTGTGCCCTTGCATGTCATCTGGTGAAGTCCCCTTTGGTGGCCTGCCCTTCTTTTACCCAGGCTTCCCGCCTACCCTTGCCTGCTAGACTGAGGAGGGCAAGGGAGGCGGGTGCCCCTGCTATGTTGCAACTGCCTTCTTGTGCTTGCTTTTTAATGCTGCGCCCGAAGATGAGGAGTGGGAAGGCCTCTTGTGCGCTGGAGACCGTCTGGGAGGACAAGCACAAGTATGAGGAAGCCGAGCGGCGCTTCCATGAGCATGAGGCCACGAGAGCCGCCGCCTCTGTCCGGCAACTCCTGGCCGAAGTGCCAGCTGTGAACGGGACCAGCCAGGAGGGCACTGACGACATCGACGAGGCAGAGACCCCCAACACCAGCAGCAGGGACGACCCCAGGAAGAGCCACGAGTGCAAGAAGCCCCTACAGAAAAAGAGGAAGCGCTCCCCCAAGGGTTGGCTTGGCCAGGCGGACCTGGCCCTTGTGGGCCTCTCAGCTGACCACGTATGGCTGGAGAAGCCACTCTTCGACCAGGCAGAAAGCTCCTACCGCCAGAGGCTGGCAGATGTGGCCGCCCAGGCAGCCCAATTGCCTGCTCTGGCCCCTCGGGGGCCCTGTACGCATGGAAGCCATGTGGCCTGCCACCATGTGACCTGGGGGAGCTGGGTCAACAAGTCTTGCTTTGATCAGGCTGAGCGGGCTTTCATGGAGTGGTCTCAGGCCTTGCTGCTGGCTGCAGAAGAGAACTGCAGGCAGGGGATGACTCCTGACACAGGCCAGCAGGCTGTCACTCTAGACCTGGCCTCGGCCTGCCAGCCTTGCCCACCAGCCAATGGCCAGCCTCCTCTGGGCAGCCTGCAGGCCCTGGTGCGGGAGGTGTGGCTGGAAAAGCCCCGATACGATGCAGCTGAAAGGGGCTTCTATGAGGCCCTGTTTGATGGCCACCCCCCAGGGAAAGTGCGCCTGCAGGAGCGAGCCAGTCAGGCAGAGGGTGCTCGGAGGGGCCGCAGAGACCGCCGGAGTCGCAATGGCGTAGGAAACAAACGAGCTGGGTCAAAACGGGCCGATGGGGAGGCCCCCTCTGCCCTGCCCTACTGGTACTTCCTACACAAGGATGCAGAGGCCCCCTGGCTCAGTAAGCCTACCTACGACAGCGCTGAGTGCCGCCACCATGCTGCTGAGGCCCTGCGCGTAGCCTGGCGCCTAGAAGCTGCCTCCCTGGCTCACCGACCCACGCCCCGTTCTGGCCCATCCATGTCCAGCCTGAGATCCAAGTAGGAAAAATATGGCTGCAAGTGTTGGGATTGACTTAGGCTACAAACACAGGGACAGCTGTCTCTAGGCTGGGAACCCTCACACTCTCAGTGGACCTGTAGGGGTAGGGTGGACTCCATAGTGCTCTGTCCTTGAGGGTTACAGAGTTGTTGTGAGTCGTTGGTGTTGGTGGAGGAAGGGGTCTGTCTGCACAAGGCAAAGCCCCCTATCAAATAACCCCAAAAGACAGATTGTCACAGGATGAATGGGACCCTTGTAGCTGGGTCTCTGGTGTGTGATCATGACACACGCACAGCCCAGGTTATAGTATATGCCCATTGGGGTCCGCCCTCTAAAGGGTGTTTGGCCTCCGTGTGGGGAAAGAAACCTGCTAGCCCAGGGCCTCCAGGGGATCTTGCTCCAACACAGGTGGAGTAATAAGATTGGCCGGGGGAGGGCGAGTGGGGGTGGCCTACGGCCATGGGAGGTGTTCTCCTAGCCAGATATGGGTAAAGGACAGAAGTGGTCGGGAAAGGATGTGGAGGGTCCCAGGTCTCCTGAGAAGTAAAACCAGTCTTGCGTGGTGAGGGAGGAATGGGAATGGAACCCAGGGGTCCGTGGGCATCTCTGCATCCTGTCTCCCACCTACCTGCCGTCTGCTCACAGTGCTCCAGCCCCTCGCCAAGGTGTCCTGGGTGTGGAAGGCAGCCTCAGGCCTCTGTTCTTGTAAGACGACACTTGGGGTGGGCTGGTGATGGCCTTCCACACAGAAAATTGGCAAAATGGGATAAGGTAGTGAATGGTGGGCTCTGTGGGCACTTGGCATACCCTAGCTCCCCTACTGTGCCAGGTGCAGGCGCTGCATGGTGGGGCATTACTTGTAGAAGCATAGTGAGCCAGCCCCTGGTCTAGGATAGCAGTTCTCAGACACTTGGTTCTGGCTAGCCGTAGAGCTCTCATTGTGCCCTTGACTTTTTCTTTTTTAACCATCTTAATCAAAACAGACAAGTACTTTCAGTACTTATATGTTGAAAGAGACCAGCAAGCTTGTCGCATGCTGAGAACATGTTTCTGTGAAGCATAACTTTGGGTAGAGTGTGCTGACGGGTGGGTAGTTGGCGGGCTGTTGGTCTTAGAGCTGCTCTGGTGCTCTAGCTGCTGGGATGGGTTGCAGCTGGATGTTATGGCTAGAAAAGTCAGGGCTTAGGTGCTTAGTGGCCTGGAGGGTTTGCCTAGGGGTGCCCCTCCCCCAGGCCCTGGTAGGGGAGCCCATTTGGGGGATGAGAGGACTGTTCTCTTCCTTTTGTACGTGGAAGGGGCTTGGTGGTGTTGAACACTGTTTTGTGGTCTGAGGCAGCATCAAGGCAGCTCATGAGCCAAGCAGGGCTGTGAGCTGGTCCAGCACGTGATAGCCTTCCAGGCACCCACTTTGTTACCTCTGGCCTGCTCCAGAGTACTCAGGCAGGGTAGGCCTGGAGCCTGTGGGGAAGGTGAAGCCAAGAGGTCAGCTGCAGGTTTTCTAGCCACACTGACCTAGCCACTCTCTCCCATCTCAGCAGAAAGATGGCTACCAACTTTCTAGTGCACGAGAAGATCTGGTTTGACAAGTTTAAATATGATGATGCAGAAAGGAGATTCTACGAGCAGATGAACGGGCCTGTGACTGCAGGCTCCCTCCAGGTGAGGACTGTGCTGGGGGCTAGTGGGACGAGGTGGGCTGGAGTCGTGGTAGGCCGACTGGCCCTAAGGAGCCTTTAGAGGGCCTTGGCTGGCTCCTGGGGTGCTTGTGCTCTAACCCTAACACATGGGACAGCCCACTCTTGCTGCTTCCAGGCAGCTGGGGCCAGCAAGCAGACAGGTATCTAGTGGTATGTGGCAGGCCAGGCCTCAGCAAAGCTACCTGCAGACTTTGTGGTCCTGGCCTTCATCACCTCTGCTTTTCGCTATTGGAAGCTTTTATTCTATGTAATGCATTCTTCTTCTTTGTAATGCATTCTTGCTTTTTGAGTGAGGGTCCTTTGGGCTTTTGGGGTGTGTGTGTGCGTGTGTGTGTGTGTGTGTGTGTGTGTGTTTGTTTAAAAAGATTTTTCGGGCTTTTGGGGTGTGTGTGTGTGTGTGTGTGTGTTTAAAAAGATTTTTCGGCTTTTGGTGTGTGTGTGTGTGTGTGTGTGTGTGTGTGTGTGTGTGTGTGTGTGTTTAAAAAGATTTTTTTTTAAACCGAAACAAGACTGGTTCTTTCTGCACTGTCTGCAGGAGAATGGTGCCAGCGTGATCCTCCGTGACATTGCAAGAGCCAGAGAGAACATCCAGAAATCCCTGGCCGGAGTGAGTACCCACGGCCCGTGTACCCATGGGCTCGTGCTCGGCCAAATAGCATGTCTTGATTTTTTTTTTTTTTTTTTTTTTTAAATCCTTTGGTACAGCTGACTGTTTTGGCCTTTGGAGCAAGTTAGGGCACAGTGTGTGATGCTGTGCTCTTGTAGGACGTGAGTGCTGAGGCCTCTATGCCCACACTGTCATGGCAAATGGCCTTGTTCTCTAGACTTTTCCATGTCTGTCTTTAATGTGTACTGGAGGTCACTCTAGCTATTTCTGCTGTGGGTGCCGTGGGCTGGTATGCTAAGCGGTGCCATTTTGCAGGGTGTGTACTTCCGGTGCATGCCTTGGAAGCCTGTCCTTTTTGCTTGCTCCCTTGCCGAAGCAGCACGCATCTCTCCTCTCATTTAGACTGCTCTATTCCTCCTAGTTGGGTGGAGCCCTACATGGAAAGAGGACAAGTATTTAGTGAGGTATGCTAGTCAGTATCATCTTGAACTAAGTCCTAGGGAGGGACCTTGTGGCCTGCAAGGCCGGATAGCCTCCATCTTCTGGACTAGCTGCAGAAGGTATCCCTTTAGATAGCAGGCTGACGTGCTCAGTCTTCCTCACTCTGTCTCTCTGGAATGGAGTATATGCCCTGGAACAGGATTTCAGATAGCTCTAATGGGTTAGCACAACCCTACTGCTTAAAACAAGCCTGCTTATCAGTAGGTGGTCCTGAGGGCCACACGTCAAAAGAGGGCCAAAGACCAGTAGAGGGTGTTGCTTCTGAGGCTCTGAGCATCTCCTTGTCCTCCTGTGTCCCACCATCACAGAGATTCTGATGACTGAACCATTCCTACTTATTTCCTTCAGGTTCTTGTTTTCTCTTCAAACCCTTTTTAGCTTAGTTGTTTTGTTTGTTTGTTTGTTTTTCAAGACAGGGTCTCTCTGTGTAGCCTTGGCTGTCCTGGGCTCACTTTGTAGACCAGGCTGGCCTCGAACTCACAGCGATCCGCCTGCCTCTGCCTCCCGAGTGCTGGGATTATAGGCATGCGCCACTACACCCAGCCCCCCATTTGGCTTTTTAAGAGACAGGGCTTCTTTGTGTAACAAGTCCTGGCTGTCCTGGACTTGCTTTGTAGGCCAGACCAGGCTGACCTCGAACTCACAGAGATCCATCCTCCTGCCTCTGCCTCCTTGAGTTCTGGGATTTCAGGCATGCGCACGGCACCCAGCTTGCAAGTGTACGTTGTACCATCGTAGGATGTTCCTCCAGGTATTTTTGGTCCCGTCACATTTCTTGGCTTCCATCGAGATGGCTCTGGGGATTCATAAGTCATCATATACCTGGTGTCTAACCTTTCAAGTCTGCACCTTCCGCTCTTCCCACAGCAGCTGTTGCCAGCCTTGACACTTTGCTCTCAGGACAGCAAGGTACTTCATGTTCTCCTGTGCACTCTAGAGAGACCCAGAATCTCCCCAGCCATCTGGTCCTGGTTTCTCTCTGCTTCGTTTTCCCCTCAGTTTCTCGGCTCTCATAAGTAGCAAGAAGAAAGCAGGCTACACCTTCCACGCTGGCTTAGAAACCTCAGCTTCCTGGTCAGCTATCCAATTGCAGCATCAGGAAAGCTGGGGCAAGGCGATTGCCATAAGCTCGAGGTCTGCAGTGTAGAGCACAAGCAGTTAAAGATGAAGTCCTTCTCACTCAGAAGTCCTGGGGACAGCGGGGCTAACTCCCTGCTGTGCCTCTTACCTTTTGGGTTGTTTTTCAAGACAGGGTTTCTTTGTGTAACCTTGGCTGTCCTGGACTCAACTTGTAGACCAGGCTGGCCTTGAACTCACAGAGATGCGCCTGCCTCTGCCTGTGCTGGGATTACAGGTGTGCACTACCATGCCGGGTAGCACCCCCATTTTTGTAGCCAAGACCTTTGTGGATTCCTAGTTACTGTATTGGATTACCATAGCTAGTAACTGAAAATGACACAGATCTACCCACCTTGCAGTTCTGGGGGTCAGATCTTTAGAGGCATCTTGTGGAGCAGAATCAAGGTCTCCGAAGTCTGGAGAAAATCCACTCCATCTTTTCCACCTGTCTGACCATCCCCTTCTTGCTGACAAGCATAGAGCATCAAGAGCAGTGGTTCTCAACCTACCTAACCCTTTAACACAGTTCCTTATGTGTATGAGCCCCCCAACCATAAGATTATTTTCATGGCTACTCCATAACTGTAATTTTGATGCTGTTAAAAATTAATAATGTAAATCTGTGTTCTAATCTTTCTTGTTTTGACCCCATAAAGAGATCGAGACCCACAGATTGAGAGCCACTGATCTCGGTCCTTAGTTACATCTATTAATGTATTAATGTACATCTGCTTAACTGTGTGAACCAATGTTACAAGCTTTGGAGAATCAAGTACAGCCATTCCTAGGGCTCTGTCCTTCCAGATGGTCAAGAGTGCGTAGCCTTTTCAAAAGGCTGCACACCCCTGACCCCTTGGTCCTGCCTGACGTTTGTTAGTTCTCATCTTGCCATTCTCAAATCCACACTCATGATCCCATGCTCAGGCCAGGTAGACATGGGGTTGGGATAACAGATTTGTGCACTTGGCCAAGCTCAGCAGCCATTTTCTGCCTTGGCTCCTTTGGGCTGTCCCTTTGTCCTAGGCCTGCTATTTAGAGAGGGAAAGTGCCCAGGTGTTTTGGAAACAGCCCCTACATTCCAGCCTAGCCTCCATTCACATGTGTTCTAGTCTTTGGCACTGCATGGCGTTGCTTGCAGATAGACCGACCGTACCTCCCTTCAATGCTCACTCTGCCAAATCCTACCGTAGGACTCTGCTGTCACACCAAGTATTTAAAAAAAAAAAAAAAAAAAAAAATATATATATATATATATATATATATATACACACACACACACACATACATATATATGTTTATTTTCAGCGCAAGTGCTGCTCTGCCAGGTCATTAGGTCTGAGGTTCACGAACCACTTGTTTGACAAAGGCCCACGTCTGCTCTGTCTGTTACCTCTTGCATGGAGCAGATTGTGCCTAGCTGAGAGTGCTTGGCCGTCCCCCAGAGGAAGTCCTAGCAGGGCCTGCTGAGAGTGGCTGGGCTGGGACTTGCATGTAATTATTGCTTCAGCTCCTGTAACCCTCCTACCTCTGGGTGGAACTAACGTCTGAGAGCATGAAGCTTGAAGGCTAGGTTTCCTGCATGGGGAGCCTGCCCTGTGCCCTCCTGAGCCTTCTGAGGGCCACCTCAGGAACAAGATCACAGGTGCTGGCACCACCTGCATATGCCTTCCTTCTAGCTCCTCAATTGCTTTCCCCTCCTGTTTCTAGCTCAAGGTGATGCTGCCCAACTCCCCTGAGGCCCTGGGCCAGGCCACCCCTGGGACTGTAAGTCCTGCTGCTTTCTCTGTTTGGCTCCCTTGGCTCCCTTGCTCCGCCTGGCTGTGAACACCACAGTGGGCTGTACAGCCATTCTCCCTGAAGACAATAGCTCTTCACTGCTCACCCTTAGCAGGAAGTTAGTCTTGTGGTCCCTTACCTATCTAGGCCTTCCTGTGTTGCTTCTCCAGCAGATCCTTGACCAAGAGTAGTAGGGGACCCATAAAGACTGACTGAGCCTGGCCTCTGCTTCTGAGTGGCTATAAGGGGATCCCAGAAACAGGCAAGAGCACTGAGACTGGCTTTCTCCTCCCTCACAGAGCTCAGGCCCTGGGGCCACCAGTGGACCTGGCGGAGATCACAGTGAGCTCATTGTACGGATTGCCAGTCTGGAAGTGGAAAACCAGAACCTTCGAGGCGGTGAGGGCTTGGGCCTGACAGATGGGGCTCCAGTTCCAGCCTCTGCTATCTGACTGGTGTCTGCTTGTGCCCACAGTGGTGCAAGACCTGCAGCAGGCCATTTCCAAGTTGGAGGCCCGGCTGAGCACACTGGAGAAGAATTCACCTACTCACCGAGTCACAGCTCCACAGACCCAAGTGAGTCTTCCTGCTTGGGAAGGGGCCTTAGACATGAGGTCCTGGCTTGCATCTCTACCTGCTGACTGACTCCAGGGCCAGCTGGTTTGGTCTTCCTGGGGAGCCAGGCTGAGATGTGAGAATGTCTCCCGAAGTCTGGCTTTTCTCCAGTTAGCTGGAGTGTAGAGGTCTGGATGAGTCTCTTAGCCTTCCTCCTCCCTCTGTGGCAGCACGTGTCTCCTATGCGTCAAGTGGAGCCCCCAGCCAAGAAGGCAGCCACACCAGCAGAGGATGATGAGGACAATGACATTGACCTGTTTGGCAGTGATGAGGAGGAAGAAGACAAGGAGGCTGCCCGATTACGAGAGGAGAGACTACGCCAGTATGCAGAGAAGAAGGCCAAGAAGCCCTCGCTGGTGGCAAAATCCTCCATCCTCTTGGATGTCAAACCTGTGAGTGGTAGCGTGACAGGCCTCTGGGAGACATAGCTGGAAATGGAGGGTGAGGCGTTGTATGGCCTGCCCACGGGCTTAGCCTCTGACACAACTTGGGTCGTGGTGGAAGTTTAAACATCTTGACATAAGAACAGAAATGTAGGGCCGGAGAGATGGCTCAGAGGTTAAGAACACTGCCTGTTTTTCCAAAGGTCCTGAGTTCAATCCCTAGCAACCACATGGTGGTTCACAACCATCTATAATGAGATCTGGTGCCAATAAATAAATAAATAAATCTTAATAAAAAAAAAAACCAAACAGAAACGTGGAGTGGGACACATGTAAATTTGGGCCTGTTTCTAAGGGCTCTATAAAGAAGCACATTTGTGTCCTGTAGTTCAAGGGAGCGTGCTGTAGGTATTTCCCCTGGTGTTCTAGAGAGTTCTAAGATGTCTCACTCAATGCCTCTTCTACCCTCCCCCCACCCCAATTCTCTCACAGTGGGATGATGAGACAGACATGGCCCAGCTAGAGACTTGTGTGCGTTCCATCCAATTGGATGGGCTGGTTTGGGGGGGCTCCAAGCTCGTGCCTGTCGGGTATGGTATCCGGAAGCTGCAGATCCAGTGTGTGGTGGAGGATGACAAAGTGGGCACCGACTTGCTGGAAGAGGAGATCACCAAGTTTGAGGAACATGTGAGTGGGCACCAGGGCAGGGAAGACAGGGTGGACCCTGGGCGTGTCCATAGGAACAGGTACCTCTCAAAACCCAGTCCAGAGCATGAGCTACAGGTCCCTTCAGACAATCTGCAACCGCACCCTTTGTCTCCATCCACAGGTGCAGAGTGTTGACATCGCAGCTTTCAACAAGATCTGAGAGGCCAGGAGTGTGGCTCATGTGTGTGAGGACCTGCTGAGATTAAAGACTGAAACTCCGCACTTTGGCTCTTGTGGTGTTACTTGGTGTTCACTGCTTGCTCTGGTCCATATTTGTCCCATCCCTGCCCACCGTGTTCAAGCTGTTTGAGCCAGAGATAGAATCTGTTGGGTCAACATCTGTCCACCCTGTGCCTCGTGTCCCTGCTGTTGTGACCATGTGGAGTACACCTAGGCCTGTCTTAACATTCCTCCTCATTCCTCTTACCCCTGGAGGAGCACTGCTGCTAACTGAAGACTTAAGTGGGGCACATCCTTTTATATTCTGGGATGGTTAAAATATGGGCAGTCCATTGTGCTGTGTGAAATTTGCCTGCCATTCCCCTAAAATCCTTTGTGGTCAGTGCTTGTGTAGTGTCTCTAGACTACAGTGCTGGTGAAATAGTTGAGAGGGAGGGGTACCAAGTGGGGCTGCTTCCTGTCTGTGATGTCCCTCATGATCCTTAGCCATCAGGAAACAATGTAGCCCCTCCCCCTCAATCGGTTTTTGTTGCTGCTCTTTTTGGTTTTTTCAAGACATGGTTTCTCTGTGTAGGCTTGGCTGTCCTGGACTCTCTTTGTAGTCCAGGCTGGCCTCAAACTCACAGCGATCCACCTGCCGCCCAGCACCCCTCATTAAAGAGACTTTGCTGTGGGGCTTGAGATGCAGAATCCAAGGAAAGCTGTCACCTGTCAAGGATGAATTAGCTTAGAGCACTGGCTGCTCTTCCAGAAGATGGAGGTTCAGGAACCACATGGGAATTCAAAACCAGTTGGCAGGGGATTTGATGCCCTCTGGGCATAAATCTCTATGTATAGAAACACCCATACGCTTTTGGGTAGGGGGCCGGCAAATTTTGCTACTGGCTGTCTGGAAGTCTAGGCCTCTGCCTTCCTAGTGGGATTGAAGACGTTCACCACACTCTTTAAAGTGTCCTAGGATACTGACTCCCTACAAGTCTGGCTGCTGGGTTGAACAAACATCCCCCCCTAAGCTGATGGCTTCAGTTCCCCTGTTACACCTAAAAGGCAGCTCTGTCCCCAGGGGCTCCTGGCTTTCCTCAGTTCTGTTTTGCCCTTCCCAGGCCTGGTGCAAGAGGCCAGAGTAAGACACAACCTGGCCAGGCAACTCCAGCCCTGTTGTGAGTTTTGCTTTTCGCACCGCTAGTTAGGGTCCACTACCCTGTAAGAACCATTCGCAGGGGCAGGAGGCTAGCTGGAAAAAGGCTGGGATGGGGGTGTGCCAGTTTCCTATCCTGTTGGTTTGGGTCCCTGCAACTCTAGCTGGGTAAGTGGCTTGCCCCGCCCATTGCTGCCGGGAAAAGCCCTACCTCCGGGTGAGTCGGTTCCTTGGAACAGTGCCCTAGAGGGCGGAGTAGAGCGCCATTAGCCTGGAGTGTAAGTACGGAATGGCGGTGGAGCCGGACAGCGAGGGGCGCATGGTGGTACGGCCGCTGCTCACCGACCTCTACCAGGCCACCATGGCGCTGGGCTACTGGCGCGCGGGCCGGGCATGCGAGGCAGCGGAGTTCGAGCTCTTCTTCCGCCACTGCCCTTTTGGAGGTTCCTTCGCCCTGGCCGCCGGCCTGCGGGACTGTATGCGCTTCCTTCGTGCCTTCCGTCTGCAGGATGCAGGTAGCTCTGCTACCCGCACCCGTACTTGTCTGTCTGGGAGGGAACTCTGCTCCCTCAGGACCGAGTCTCCGGTGCCCTCTCAATGTGCCCCTGAACCTCCGAGGGGGCCCTGTACTTCCCTGTCTGAGTCCTCCCGCAGACTACATGTATTCTCTATTAACCCAGATGTGCAGTTTCTGGCTTCAGTGCTACCTTCAAACACTGACCCTAAATTCTTCGAGCATCTTCGGGCCCTTGACTGCTCTGGGGTGACAGTGCGGGCCCTGCCAGAGGGTTCCCTCGCCTTCCCTGGGGTGAGTGGCCTGTAAGCTAGGTGGATAGGAAAAGGGTGGGCGACCCAGGAGGTCCCACTGCGGAGCTGATCACTCGCCCTGCCCTACAGGTGCCGCTGCTGCAGGTGTCTGGGCCCCTCCTCCTAGTACAGCTGCTGGAGACTCCGCTGCTGTGTTTGGTCAGCTACGCTAGGTGAGCCCAGTCCGAGTGGTGTAGACCATGCAGAAGCTCTGGGGCTAAGTCCTCCCCCTGGGGTGGCTTTGCACCCCTCACCTGGCCTCCCCTGGCCTGTCACTCCTTACAGCCTCGTAGCCACCAATGCTGCTCGGCTTCGCCTGATTGCAGGACCTGATAAGAGACTACTAGAGATGGGCTTGCGGCGAGCTCAGGGTCCAGATGGGGGTTTCACAGCGTCTATCTACAGCTACTTGGGTGGTGAGGCCTGGAAGAAACATAGTTGGGGAAGGGGAGGTACCTCCATCTCTGGAGTTCCCTAAACCTGCCTGCCTTCTCACCCCAGGGTTCGACAGCAGCAGCAACACTCTTGCTGGACAACTGAGAGGTGTGCCGGTGGCAGGGACCCTGGCCCACTCCTTTGTCACTTCATTTTTGGGTAGTGAGGTGCCCCCTGACCCGGTTAGTACTGTTTTGTTTTGTGTCAGGGTCCTATGTATCTGAGGCTGGCCTTGAAATCTCCATCCTCCTGCTTCTGTCTCAGTGTATACTTCCACGCTGGGCCCACTCAGTACCTTTCTCAAGCTAGCTTTACTCTAGAGGACAAGATTCCAAAACCAATTCTTACCCTAGCCAGGGTGGCCTGGGCCCTGCTGTATATGCTGGCGGATACTGCCCTGGGCACTTAGTCCAAGGCTGCGCTAGAAAGCTGGCATTACATGGCAGTCACCTTTGCCCTGAGGCCATAATTTCCTGGCCCCTCCCAGGCCTTGCACTGCGCTCTAGAACTGTCTTTTACCGATCTCTTTCTACAGATGTTGGCTCCAGCTTCTAGTGAGGGCCCCACAGTGGACCTGCCAGCTAGTGTAGATTTGTGGCTGAAGCGTGTATGCGTCTACCTGGGGCTAGAGGCTCAGCAGCCACATCCAGGAGAACGGGCAGCATTTGTGGCCTATGCTCTGGCCTTTCCCCGGGCTTTCCAGGGCCTGCTGGATTCCTACAGTGTACGCAGGTGAGCTGTGAGCATTCTATCAGGTTGGCCTTGGTAGAGCAACTGAGGCCCTGATCCCTTGTTTTCCATGCAGGAGTGGCCTTCCTAACTTCCTGGCCGTAGCCCTGGCATTGGCGGAGCTGGGCTACAGGGCAGTGGGTGTGAGGCTGGACAGTGGTGACCTGCTTCAGCAGGCTCAGGAGATCCGTGGGATTTTTCGAACTGTCGGTGCTCAGTGAGTTCTCCATGAGGGGTGTGGTATGCCTGTAGGAGGCCCAGGGAGATGGGACTTGGACAAAGAAGAACTGTCTCTCCTATAGCGAGACCATGGGCCTCTTTCAGTGGTAACTGAGAAAGCTGTGGAAGGGAGGACTAGGGTAGGACCACCAGGGGCTAACGGGGAGGGAGGGAGCAAGGAAGGATGCCAGGGTAAAACAGGAGCATCTTGGGGGGATGCTGCCTGTGAACCCATTACATGCAGGTTCCAGGTGCCCTGGCTAGAATCCGTTCCCATTGCAGTCAGCAACAACATTGATGAGAAGGAGCTAGCTCGACTGGCCCAGAAGGTAGAGTGGAAGAGGGACAGGTGGAGGGTAATCCAGAGGGCGCTGGCACGCTACAGGTGGCAGTTCGGCTCACGTGTCACCTCCTCTACCCCACAGGGCAGTGAGGTGAACATCATTGGCATTGGCACCAGTGTGGTCACCTGTCCCAAACAGCCTTCTATGGGCTGTGTCTATAAGGTAATGACACTGTTTGGTCCCAGGTAGGGCAAGTCCGGAAGATCATAGGTGGTAGGGGACGAGGGTCCAGCTACCCAAACCTGTCATTGCAGCTGGTATCTGTGGGAGGCCAACCTCGAATGAAGCTGACAGAGGACCCCGAGAAGCAAACACTACCGGGGAGCAAGGCTGCCTTCCGGTTCCTAGGCTCTGATGGTGATTTTCCTCTGCCTCTCCTCTGTCCTTTTTCCAAGTCTCTGTCCCCTGCCTGATGTTATTCTTGCCTCTTACACAGGGTCTTTGCTATTGGACCTACTGCAGTTGGCAGAAGAGCCCCCACCCAAGGCTGGGCAGGAACTGAGGGTGTGGCCTCAAGGGGCCCAGGAGCCCCGAACCGTGAAGCCAGCCCAGGTGGAGCCATTGCTGCGACTCTACCTGCAGCAGGGACAGGTAACTGCCCTCACCTGTACCTTCAGCTGAGCTCTGAGGCAGATACAGCATCTTGCCCTACCTTCCCTTTCCCTTTCCCTGCAGCTGTGTGGGTCACTTCCATCTCTGGATGAGTCCAGAACATTTGCCCAGGAGTCCCTGAGCCGCCTCAACCCTGCTCATAAACAGATGCAGAGCCCTGCGGTGTATCCGGTATGCCTGTGGGTGGCCTGCCCCCCTGTGTCATGTGTACCCCCTCCGACCTGCTCCCCAGTCCCAGCTGCCCATATCCCCCCTTCTTCTTTCTGCAGGTTGCGTTGTCAGAGAAGCTTCGGGCACTGGTAGACAGTTTGGGTGCTGGAGGTCCCTTGTGAAAATCACAGGGCTGGTGAACTGCCAGAAAAAACATTCATTGTACCCACAGTTCACAGGGCATGGTGGTGCACCCCTTTAATCCCAGCACTTGGGAGGCAGAGGCAGGCGGATCTCTGTGAGTTTGAGGCCAGCCTGGTCTACAAAGCGAGTCCAGGACAGCCAAGGCTACACAGAGAAACCCTGTCTCAAAAAAAAAAAAAAAAAAAAAAAACAAAAATAAAAAACTGTACCCACAGCTTGTCATGTGTCATTAGTCCACAAATTTCGGCCATTCACTTGGTTTCTAGGAATTTCCAGACCCAGGCTAGAGTCAGGAATATGAGGAGGCATGGCACAGGCTCAGTTAATGATTAAAAAAAAAAAAAAAAAGGAATAAAAAGGAAAGGAGAGGACATGGCTGCTCCTAGGTATGGTGAAGGAGTTGATTATAGATCAGTGGGAGAGAGAGCATAGCCAGAGGCAGACACATCTGGGAGAATCCAGAATGGTCCTGACCCTAAACCATGTGGGGAGTTGGGGTGGGGAACGGAGAGAGGGAAGCCAAGTACAGCAGCCAGGAGGCCTGTACAAAAAGAGAGCAGGTAACCAAAAACTCCGGATTGTATAGAGAAGAGCCTTTGTAGGAAGGGCAGCCCAGCCCCTGGGTTGGAGAGCTCAGGGTTGAGGGCAGGGTTATACCAGCCATATCCTGTAACAGGTAGGGACTGAGGGATGCTGGGAGAACCTGGAGGCATGCACCGATTTGGTATGTTAAATAGGCACTTCAGCTGCTTGGCCTGGGTTTGAGACTTAACACCCCACTTGTGGGAAGGTAGCCATGGGGCTGGGCTGTGGGAACCAGGTCTGAGTGGAGGGTTTGTCTTTACCTTTGTTTTGAGGATCTTATGCACGCTCTCACCTACTAGAGGCAGATAGGGGAGGTTCTACCGTTGAGATGGGGTGTCAGGGTGTAATCATAGCCTCGGGCTCCCATATCTGCTGAGGGAACCGTCCCCCATCAGTAGAGACGTCTCGGGCTTCCCAAGCCACCTGTGCAAGGTGAGCTATCATCTGTTACAGCCCAATCAGGCGCTGGCCTTGGGTGAGGTGGGAGGGGGGAAGGGTGTGTGTGTGTCTCAGTTTCTGACCCAGTAACCAAGGAAGAAAGAGATGAACACAGTGGAAGATCCAAGGAGTGGCCCAGTGAGGGCTAGAACTGTCTGGGCACAGCAAGCTATGCAATACTCAGGAGGAACTGCTCGGGAGGGAGTGTCTTAGTCACCATTCTATGGATGTGAGGAGGAGACACCAGGGCCATGGCAGCTCCTTTACAGTTAGTTACCTGGCTTACAGTCTTAGGTTAGTTCGTCGTCATCACAGTAGGGAGCATGGTAGCAAACACGCAGACATGGTGCTGGAGAAGTGGCTGAGGGAGTTCTACATACAGAAAGAGAGCCTGGGCCACCCCTCCTAATCCTAATCTTCAAATAGTGCCACTCCCTGGTGACTAAGCAGCCAAATGTATGAGCTTATGGGGGGGGGCATTCTTATTCAGACCACCACCGGATGTTCATGGCTTGGCAGGAGGCAGAGTTGGGGCTTAGGTAGCCTGAGGTACGGGAAGGCCCACTACTTGGAATACTTCCACCATCCACTTCCGCCCGCCCAAGTAGTCTGTTAGACCAGTTGATCCAGCTCCCCGGGCGGCAGTCCCTATAGTGTGGCTGGCTGGGTGGAGAGTGGGGATTTAGGGGCAGAGGTTGGACCAACTCTGGAGAACATGGACCTGGAAAGGAAGGGCCACAACTGGTCATACAGTACACATACACGCTGCCTAGGCAGCCATGGGGACAACAGTCTCAGCCAAGAGGTGGACGGGCATATAGGACATAAGACATACCACCTCAGAAATAGGTAAGGATGCAGAGGGGTCCACAGCCACAATAGTGGGCACTTGCAAACGTACTTCTGAAGACATCACCTGCCCTCACTTCGTTTGTTCCACACCCCAAGTATCTCAAGCTCAAGGATGACGACAGTATCCAACCACAGACACACCCATTCCCGGGGTGTCCGGCTGTGTGACAATACAGGAGCCTAGCTTAGCCAAGCCCCTAACCCTGCTGGGGACTCCACAGAATGATCTCAAACTGCCCTGGACCCCTCCCCCAGGCAAGAGGAGCAGTCCACTATCTCCGTGGGTACTGGTGGGCAGACCCAGACTGTGTAGACTGGTCATTCTACTTGGCTCTGGCAGCCTGGCCAGAATCCCTTCACAAGCCTGTGCTAGGATACCCTCTGTGATTTCCCCAGCCAACGACTGGCACATGCGCAAACACGCATGCCCGCTCAAACACGCATGCCCACGCCACCACGCCCGTCTGTAGGCCCGCCTGTGGGCCCGCCCGGGGCCCGATTCTAGGTCAGGTCTGGACACAGCTTCACTGGAGGAGTGGCGGCAGGTGCCGCCGGTGGGAACACCATGGCTGGGGGTGTGTGGGGTCGGGGCCGGGATGGCCCTGTGGGGTCCCTAACTCTGACAGCTCTAGCTGAAGGAATCCGGGCTAACCAGGGACAGCCTGTGGGACCTTCTTCTACAGGCCCTCAGGCTGAGCACTTGGAGCTTAGACCTGAGGCGGAGACCTACACTCAAACGCTCACTCCTGCCTTTGAGGCCCAGCCTGGAAATGAAGTGGTTGCCCCCACAGCTGGCAATGAGAGCTGTTCCCCAGACAGTGCCCAGGAGTCAGCCCCTGAGAGACTCTACCAGGTAAGTATTGAGGAATGGTGATGGATGATACAAGGTTTGCCTGTTTACTGAGAGGGTACAAGAGGATGAAAAAGATCACAGGGGAAGAGGGTTTGCAGCCATCTGAGGGATGGGGAGAGTGGGGGACTAGGGAAAATAGCCGAGATAGGTTTGGGGACTTAATAAACTTGTTCCACCTTCCCTGCATGGCCTCCCAGTATCCCTGGGAGGAAGGAACCCTTGCAGACCTTGCGTTGTATACAGCTGCCTGTCTGGAGGACGCAGGCTACGCCGGGACCCAAGCAACAGCGCTCACCCTGTCCTCAGCCCTGGAGGCACGGGGCCAGCGATTGGAGGACCAGGTTAGCATACACCCCCACCCCCACCCAGAGAATCCTGAAAGCCTCCCTTCAGGGCTGGACAGGAACACAACTTGGGCCACACTCCCCCTAAAGGCTGCTCTGGGTGTAAGGTGGGTGCAGTGCTGGCAAGAGTTTCTTTCCAGTTCCGGGGGGGGCTGACCAAAAGGACATTTGTTTCTTTTTACCCAGGTCCACGGCCTAGTGCGTGGGCTGCTGGCACAGGTACCTAGCCTGGCAGAGGGAAGACCCCGGCGGGCAGCCCTACGGGTGCTGAGCGCGCTGGCTCTGGAGCATGCGCAGGACGTGGTGTGTGCGCTGCTACCCAGTTCACTACCCCCTGACCGGTAACCTCCCCGCCCAGCCGCTGCCCCACGCGGCTTCCTTCCCTCTTCCCGCTTGATTGCTTGATCATAGAATCTAGTCCCTGCATCACAGAGCTGTAAGGGAGCGGGGCCTCCCCTCCCCTCGACCCTAGCTGCTGCCCTAGTGCGAACCTGGGTTTAGTTTGACACACCCACCCAAACCCGCCTGCCTTTTCACCTGCAGATGTGTGGGCGGGGTAAAAAAGCACGCTGGCTTGAGTGCCTGGAAGCCGCTGGCTCTTTGGGGGTTCATTTGCCACAGAAGTTATCTTTGGCTTATTCTGTACAATAATTTTAATAATGATGATGATGATAATGATGTGAGGTCTGTTTCCCTGTAGCTGACACAACAGTGTTCAGTGTTGTCCAGATGGCTGCTGATCTCTGGGACAGGCTCTGTTGTAGTCTGCATTTATTTTCCTCTGGGATATGGGATAGTGGAAGGGTAAAGGATGGTTTACATGCGGAGCCTTCTCCTAGAGTCGTAGGTCTTCCCTGAGGACCCCACGCAGTTCCTCCTCACTACGTGACCCTTTACCCCCAGGGCAGCCGCTGAGCTGTGGCGCAGCCTAAGCAGGAACCAGCGTGTAAACGGACAGGTGCTGGTGCGACTGCTGTGGGCACTGAAGGGCTCTGCGGGTCCTGAGCCTGAGGCGCTAGCTGTAAGTGGTTCCATCCAGCAAGTGCTGTCAGGGGGCGTGGCCTGGCCACGAGCAGCCAATGAGTAGCTTTGTGGTGGTGGTGGGGCGGGGGCTGCAGACTACCTCCTGAGTCACCACTTTCGCGCGATGTTCCTATACACATCCAAAAGTTGACAGACTTCCAAGGGTGGGCTCACTTGATCTGCAGGCCACACGTGCTCTTGGAGAGATGTTGGCAGTCTCTGGCTGCGTGGGAGCCACTCGAGGCTTTTACCCTCACCTGCTGTTGGCACTGGTCACACAACTGCATGAGCTGGCTCAAGGTGCTCACTCTCCGGACAGCCCTAAGGTTTGGGAGCCTTCTCAGCGAGGGCCACCCCACAGCCACGCCAGGTAAGAAGATATACTTGGATAAGTGAGGTGGGGCAGGCTCTCCTCACCCTCACGGCCCACTGCTCTACTGTTCCCGCCAACCAGCTGCACAGTGGAGGCCTTGAAGGCCCTGCTCACTGGGGACGGTGGCCGGATGGTGGTGACATGTATGGAGCAAGCAGGAGGTTGGAGGAGACTGGTAGGCGCCCACACACACCTGGAGGGTGTCCTGCTGCTGGCCAGGTGAGGAGGTACCCCAGGACAGCACAACAGGAGGAGTCTCCCTGCTGGCCAGGTGCGATGGGGGCATGGGGGAGGTGGTGGACACAAGCCCTTCCAAACAGAGGAAGAGCTGCCTTTTACCCTACTCCAGTGCCATGGTGGCGCATGCCGATCACCATCTGCGAGGCCTTTTTGCAGACTTGCTTCCTCAGCTCCGAAGCACCAACAACCAGCAACGGCTTACAGCTATGGCCTTCTTTACTGGGGTGAGCCAGCTTCCCAGAAGGGTAGTGAGAGGGTGACTGCCTGAGGAGACACAGAGATGCACTGACTCTGTGCCCCTTGCCTAGCTGTTGCAGAGCCAGCCCACTGCACGTCTTTTACGTGAGGAAGTCATTCTGGAACGGCTTCGAACTTGGCAGGTTGACCCAGAGCCCACCGTGCGCTGGCTAGGCCTACTGGGCCTTGGCAACCTTGCAATGAATCATGGGAAGGTGCCCGACCTGGTAGTGTTGGGCGAGGCGGGTTATAGGCCGGGTCTGGAAGGGTCCAGCTACAAGTCCTGTCTTTGTAGATCAGGCACGTGAACACGCTGCTGCCGGTACTCCTAAGAGCACTGGGAGATGGTGATGCGCGGCTCGTGGACGCTGCACTGGGCGCGCTGCGGAGACTACTGCTGCAGCAGGGAGCACCCCTGAGGCTCCTCAGCTCTGAGCTGCGACCACGCCTCCCACCGCTACTGGACGACGTGAGCAAAACCCTGCCCTGTGGTCCTATCCCATCCGGCTTGGAGTTGTCCACAGATTCTCAGCCCCACCCACAAACTCTCCCTTAGGGTCCCCACCCAGTTGCCTGTGGGCCTGCCACCAGATGAAGGCCAAACCTACAGCCCTGATCAGACTCGACCCTCCTCACTCTGTGCTGACCTCCGCCCCCCGCCCTCCCCCACTCTTGATTCCTTGAGCTCTGACCGTCTTTTCCCACGAAGGCTCGGGACTCTGTTCGCGCTTCAGCAGTGGGGCTCCTTGGAACGTTGGTGCGGCGGGGTCAGAGGGGTCTCCGGTTGGGGCTTCGGGGACCCCTGCGGAAATTGGTGCTACAGAGTCTGGTGCCGCTGTTGCTGCGCCTACACGACTCCAGTCAGGATGCTGCTGAGGTTAGTGTTTTTTCTGCCCCATATCTGTCCCATCCAGTACTTTCCACTCATACCTTGTGTCCTCTCTGGAGGTTTCTAAGCCAGGCACAAGGGCCTCCAGGACTTCCCTTGGGCTGCTATATTAAGCACCTCACCCTGGGCTTTGCCAACCTTTTCTGGCCACAATCCCTTTCTTTCCACCACTTGCTATCTCCTGGGCCCCTAACTTTGCTTGCTTCCTCCATTCCAGAGCTCAGAGTGGACACTGGCCCGCTGTGATCGGGCCCTTCGATGGGGCCTGCTGGAGGAGATGGTTACTGTGGCCCACTATGACAGCCCTGAGGCTCTAAGCCGCGTCTGTCACCGCCTGGTTAGTAGAAAACACACCTTGATGAGGAGAGGATATGGTCAGCTGCTCACTTGTCCTGAGATCCTGCAAGGCACTCCCCTCAAGACAGAGGCTCTACCTGAGCTAAACACGAGCACCGGGCTCCTTTGAGACTAGGCTAGTATAGCCTTCGTTCATGTTGCCTGCTCCAGTCCCTTCTCCATGAAGGATTGGAACTTCTGTCCTGTCATGCGCATTTGTATTCCCAGGTTCAGCGATATCCAAGCCATGTTCAACATTTCCTGAGTCAGACCCAGGGCTACCTGAGGAGCCCACAGGACACCTTGCGCCGGGCAGCCACTGTGCTAATAGGTGAGGCTGACTTATCCACCTAGGGCTCTGAGGGCTGGGCCAGCCTCTTTTAGGGCTGGGCCAGCCCTTACTGGTTTACTTTGGTACAGGCTTCCTGGTCTATCATGCTAGCCCCAATGGAGTCAGTCAGGACTTGTTGGACTCTCTGTTCCAGGGTGAGGACCCAGCTGTACCACGGGGTAGAGTGCTGGAGAGGTGGAGGGTGCTGGAGAGAGGTGGATAGGACAGAATGGGTAAGGGCCGGCCCCAGGTTCCTCTCCCACACAGACTGAGTTGTCCCTTTATACAGACCTAAGACAGCTGCAGAGCGACCCAGAGTCTGCGGTTTCCTCGGCAGCGCAAGTATCTGCCCAGCAGGTGGCGCTGCTTGCCCGGGCGCGGGTCCAAAGACGCAGCCCCCGCCTCTTCCGCTTCCTCCGCCACCACTCACACCCTACAAGGCCCCATCCACTCTATGAAGATAGTCCATTCCTACGCCGCAGCCTTGCTGGCCGATGGAGCTGCCCTGAACTTTGTTGAGCCAGGCCCGGTACCCAGATTCGTGGGCATACGCTTGCTGTCGCCAGTCCCCATTACAGCAGATCTGCAGAAGAGGATCTATCCAAGGGTCATCCTGGGCCTGGTGCTGGACACTGGTGCCCGTTGCCCTTTAACTAGTTTCTATGGCCCACCATGTGACAACTGTGTGTGGATGGCACATTCCACTTCAAGTCCCTCTTGTAGTCTTGGTCCATCTATTTATTCTTTAAAAGGCCAGGTCTGTCAACTACCCGCCTTTTGGTCCAGTTTCTATCGGGCACCTGCCCTGGATGGATAGCATCTGCCTCCCAAGCAAAAGTCTGATGGAGGTATTGAAGTTGGTAGCACCGTGGTTGTGCTCTCTTCCAGTGGTCCATCACTCCTGTCTCTTCCATCCCCTGTTCCTTACAGCCGTTCTGGCTCATGTCTCCTTTGTTGAGGAGGCATTGACCTGCTCTCCTGTCCAGACCTGCTGTCCCTATTCCTTTGGATAACCAACCCATCTCCTATCCCCACTTACGTGAGAACACACCTGTACAATGGTGTTTTCTGGAAGGTGTCTCTTAACATCCCTTTATGCGGGAGAGCCCAAGCCAGGATTGCACCCCTGGCTTGAAGCTTGTGAGCAAGCACTCCACACCCACTAGACTGTGAATGAGTATGTCATTACCCAATGGCCTGCATGGGGCTCCACTGGGATGGCATAGCTGGATAGACAGGAAGAGGCAGCCATAGTTGTGACCCCACCCCTACAGCAGGCACACATAGGCATAAGCAGCTTCCTCCACTTCGAATGCCTACCTTGGGGTGTCCTCAGGTTGCAGGGAGGCCTCCTCACAAACACAGGGTATGCACAGTGTGGTAATGAATGGGGGGCTGTTTCCCCACACTGAGGTCTCTTTGAGACAAACCTGGGATCCTATTTACCCTGGCTTCCCTGGCACTTACTTGGAAGGTGTTCAAAATAAACATGAGTTTATGGCAGAGGTTCAGTATCTGTCTGAGAAATCGGTTGTGATGAGCTGGGCTTTGCACAAGATCCAGCTTGGCTTGAGGTGAGCAAAGCAGTACGCCACAAGACTAACGTTGGGCTGGGGAGATGGCTCAGTGATTAAGAGCACCTGTTGCTCTTACGAAGGATAGGGATTCTACTCCAGGTAGTCACTGTAACTCATATTCTAGGGAGTCTGAGGCCCTCTTCTGGCCTCCAGAGGTACTGCATGCACACGGTGCATAGACATGCAGGCAAGATACCCACCCATTCACATAAAATAGAAATAAGCCTTTTCCCCAGCACTTGAGAGGCAGAGGCCGGTGGATCTCTGTGAGTTTGAGGGCCAGCCTGGTCTACAAAGGGAGTCCAGGACATCCAGGGCTACAAGGAGAAACCCTGTCTTAAAAAACCAATAAAATAAAATACCCCCCTTTTTTTTCTTTCTTTTTTAAAGGGCTAATGTCAGTCTGAAGGCAGGGCTCAAGTTGTAGTAGCCTGTAATCAGGAAACTGACACAGAAGGACCTAAGTTCAAGCCATCCTGGGCAACTTGGTGAGATAAAATAAAAGTGTGGGTCCTGTGAGGGGACTCAGCAGGTAAAGGTACATGTTGACAAAACTACTTGAGTTTGGTCCCTAGAACTCATGTGGTAGAAAGACAGAACAAACTCCCACACACTGTCCTCAACGCTAGCGTGCACGCACACACATGCACTCTCTCTCACACACACACACACACGGCATGCATATATACACGTGCATGTACGCACAGGCACACACATGCACAAGTGCATGTGCACACAGGCACACACATGCATGCACACAAATAAATGTGATTTTTTAAAAAAAAGTATGAAATAAAGTAGGGCTATAGTTCAGTGTTTATGTAGCTCAAGGCCCTGGGCTCAGTCTCCATTACTGAAAGAAAATATTATCCAAACTTTATCACTGGAATTAGTTGACCCTTAGGGTGGGTTAGCCTCCTGGATTAGGGAAAGGATGGTGCATTAATCCTGACCTGCAAGAACAGGTCCTAGAGATGAGATTCAACATACAAAAATTATACGAACGAAAATGGCAGCAGGCTGCCACACCTCAGTGAAGGTGCAGCAGGAAGACAAAGGCGGGGGAGGCATATGGGGGTGTCTGTTCTCATCCTCAGACTCCCACCCATCAGTACACACACACACACACACACACAGGGTTAGTGTCGGAACACAGGATCGCCTCATTACCATTTCCCCAAGGGCGAAACCGGCCTTACCTTTCCACTCTCCCTGAAGCCCAGAACCCTCAGTGAAGTGGGTATGACCACTCACTCTCCAGGCACAGCCTCTCCCCCAGCCCAGAGCTCCATCTACTGGTCCCCTGTGGTGAGTCTGCGGAAGGCCTAGATGCCATTCTTTCGTACCTTGCACTGGCCCTGGCCCACTTGATGACAGCCATGCTGGTCTCCCTGCCGAGGGTTTATATGTAAGGGGTGTGTGAACTGGGGGATGTGGTACTTCATCAAGATGCTCTAGGAGTCTCAGTCCAGGGAGAGTTCCAGTGGTGATGTGGCCCAGCCCCTCCGTGGGGTACTGGAGCTCCAGTCCCCCAGAGCAGGAAGCCCTCCCACTTGCAGCTAGGGGCTGGGAAGTCTGACATACGCCATCCTTTTCTCTCTACTTTCTATGTGGTTTTGGAGACAGGGTTTCTCTGTGTAGTCCTGGCTCTTATGGAACTTGTTTTATAGACCAGGCTGGTCTGAAACTCAGATATATCCACCTAGCTCTGCCTCCTGAGCACCTGGGTACCCTCCCTTTTTATGTAGGTCCTGTTGTAGGCTCAGCCGATCTCCAGTTTCAAATATCCCCATGTGGGCCCTTCGACTGAGATCTCACTGGCTTCCACACAGGCCTTGGGTGTGGCTGGCAAGACCTGCTTATGGCCTGCCCTCCAGGGCCTACGGGCCCCAGAACCAGTGCTGTGTGCAATGCTTTCTGGGTTCTGCGTGCTTCCATTCTCTTCACCCAGGCTCGTCTTCCAGTTATTCAAAGGAGTATTTCTTTTTTTTTTTCTTAAAAGATGTATTTATTATTATGTATACAGTGCTCTGCCTGAAGGTCAGAAGGTATCAGATCATGTTACAGATGGTTGTGAGCCACCACGTGGTTGCTGGGAATTGAACTCAGAATGTTTGGAGGAGTAGTCAGTGTCCTTAACCTTTGAGCCATCTCTCCAGCCCTCAAAGAAGTATTTCAAGGACTGGGTAAGATGGCTGTCTTGGCTAGTTTTATGTCAACTTGAGACAAGATAGAGTCATCAGAGAGGAGGGAACTTCAATTGAGAAAATGCCTCCATAAAATCCAGCTAAAGGGTATTTTCTTAATTAGTGATTGATGAGCAGGTCCCAGCCTATTGTGGGTGGTGCCGTCCCTGGGCTGATGGTCCTGGCTTCTGTAAGAAGACAGGGTGGGCAAGCCACGATGAGCAATGCTGGGGTCCAGCCCCAGTTGAGGTCAGGGCCTGAAGAAGGGTGAATGCTAAAGTGACGGAGGACAAATGAGTCGAGGAGTTTTACATCCTGACTGATGGGCAGTCAGGGTGCCTCTTTATTTATACAGAACTCAGTCAGCTGGGATAAAACACACCTCAAATCATTTTTGTACCCGGACATACGTTTTAACTTCTGTTCTGCTTGGCCATAAGTTTAGTCATCATTGATAAATCATAATGACAGAATTACCTTTTACAATCATTTTCCTTCATTAACCCCATAACTCAACTTTAAAAAGAAAAAAAATATTCATTCATTCATTCATTCATTTATTATGTATACCCTGCTCTGCCTGCATGTACGCCTGCAGGCCAGAAGAGGGCATCAGATCACATTATAGATGGCTGTGAGCCACCACGTGGTTGCTGGGAATTGAACTCAGGACCTCTGGAAGAGCAGTCAGTGCTCTTAACCTCTGAGCCATTTCTCTAGGCCCCTATAACCCAACTTTTGATAACATTGCAGTTTCAAGGGCATATTTTGCCAAAGTATGACAGACTGTTCTCAGGCTGGGGGCTCTTGCAGTTTCTTTCTTTCTTTCTTCTTCTTCTTTTTTTTTTTAATTTTTTGAGACAGGGTTTCTCTGTGTAGCCCTGGCTGTCCTGAACTGACTTTGTAGACCAGACTGGCCTCAAACTTACAGAGATCCACCTGTCTCTGCCACGCCCCCCCACACAACCCCCCACACCCCCGTGCTGGGATTAAACGCGTGGGCTACCACGCCCAGCTAGGCTCTTGCAGTTTCAAGAGCACTAGACAGAAAGAAAATCTCCAAGCCAGCCTGGGCAGATTGTCATGTCCCAAGTAAGTTTTAATAGTCAGGGTGATAACTGTCATTAGGTGTCCCCAAAAATTCTTCAGGCAACGGCTGCTGCAGCTTTTATTCAATTTCCATCCCAATACAATGTTTATATATTTTTTTATATTTGTAGAATGTATTTATATGTCTAATCTTGGTATGTTTTGTTTCTTGGTCATATGGACATTACAGTGGCACCATATGAGTTAACTTTTTCTAAGAAAGGGAGGTCCTAATATTTTATTCTTTTTATCATTTATCCACCCCCATTCTTTGTCCATCAGTATAAGAGAGAGGCTTTTATATTTGTTCTGCTGCCAACTTCTCTAGCCTACCGGACACTGTTTACCTTTTTAGATTTACTTTGTTTTGATTATCTTGTTCCTGAGTAAGGAGCATCCAGGGACAGATATGCCAGGAATCATAAGAAGGTCTCTGGCATAATTATTTGAGTCACAGCCTCCAGGGGGACAGCAAGACCTTCTAGTAGCGCCAGATAAGGATATCTCCCTAAAAGTGGGAGGGGCGGTACAGTCAGGACATTTCTGGGGAAGCTTAAAAGCAGTACTCCTGGGAGAGGATGTAATTGCTGCAAAGGAAAATTTCCATCACTCTAATATCCCCAACTTATATAAAGAATAAAAGCCCCCGAGCATGCGACACGTAGAGATCAAGGCCAAAAACTGGGGGACCATACATGCCACAGCGGTTGCATCACGGTGGCTCAGCTTTGCTGGAGCCATGTCAAGCAGCTGTGCTGGCTTTAGGACTTTCTCTGTTCCCATTAGATATGGCTGTGCCCCCATCCACAGCCTCTGCATCAACTCCTGCCTCCAGGTTCCTGCCCTGTGTGAGTTCCTGCCCTGACTTCCCTCAGTGACAGGCTGTTTCCTGGAAGTGTGAGCTGAAAATAAACCCTTTTCCTCCCCAAGTTGTTTTGGTCATAGTGTTTCTTTGCAGCAATAGAAACCCTGACTGAGACAATAACAGAATAAGTGACTGCCTTCCTAAAAAAAAAAAAAAAAAAAAGAATCAGAATATGGAGGGCAGTGGGTGGGGTGGGGGAGGGCAAGAGAGAGAGAGAGAGAGAGGGAGTCAGAAATATGGAACACCACAAAGGACATGGAAATAAAAGGGTGGTGGAGGAGCAGATCTGCTTGCAGTTTTTGGCAAGGGAACTGATTCCTCTGGTGGATGGCTCTGCAGCTGACTAAAATCTCACTTTGCTGTGCTTTGGACTCCAAGCAGCCATCAGCCATCTAGAGAATCTGCTGTTAAAAACAGAGCTACTGCAGGGGCCTAAGATAAGGAGCATCCAAGGTCTGGGAAGAGAGGCATAGGGATGGCAAAAAAACAAAACAAAAACAAAACCCTCTTACATTTGTCTTCTTATTCCCCTTTAATTTATCTAATTTTGCTTGGTTGGTTTTTTTGTTTTCTTTTTCGAGACAGGGTTTCTCGGTGTAGCCTTGCTGTCCTAGACTTGCACTGTAGACCAGGCTGGCCTCGAACTCACAGGGATCCACCTGCCTCTACCTCCTGAGTGCTGGGATTAAAGGCGTGCGCCACTACCGCCTGACTAATTTATCTAATTTTGTATCTGAACTTTTTCACTATCGGGAAGTCTTTTTTTTTTTTTTTTTTTTTTTTTTGAGAGAGAGAGAGTTTCACTATGTAGCCCTGCTATGTACAGCAGGCTGGCCTAGACCTCACAGGGATCTGCCTCCTGTGTTCTGGGATTAAACACACAGCTACATTATCTTTTGCCTGTAAGTATGTCTATGTGAGGATGTCAGGTCCCCCGGAACCTAAATTTCAGACAGTTGTGAGTGGCCATGTGGATGCTGGGAATTGAACTTGGGTCCTCTGGAAGAACAGCCAGTGTTCCTAACTGCTGAGCCATCTCTCCAGCCCCCTCAAACTACCTTTTCAAAGAGAAACCAGTATGTTCTAAGGCAAGCACAGGCTAAGGCAGTTATGTAGAGGAATGTTAATTCAGAACATGGCTGCTCTGGCAAAAGATCACATCCAAAGACCTTCTAGGTCTGTGTGATCCGGCTGGAATACAAACACACCTCTAATTCAGGAGACAGAGGCAAACAGATCTGAGTTCAAGGCCAGCCTGGTGTAGAGCAAGTATCAGGTAAAGAAAAGCCTAGGTCCAGTCATGATGGTACATACTTTTAATCTCAAGGTGAAGTTAGTTTGCGGAAGGAAGCACCCATGTTTGAAAGTGATGTCTAATTGGGTGGCATAAAAGGTGACAAATCAGAGAAGATTTGACAGAACAGGATCTGCCCAACTCTCACGAGAAGAGACAGGAAAGGGAAGTTACTTAAGAGGCAGTTTTACAGAGAGAGGAGGCAGGTTTTTGTTGTTGTTGTTTGTTTTAATCAAGGACAGTAATAGAGAGATGGGTTGCAGAGAACTTAGGTAAAGATGAAACGAGACAGAAAATGAGAAGCCAGAAGATTAGAGCAGATTGCTGAGTTAGTTTGAGGCTAAGCAGAGCAATTCTGGAAAGAGAAGACAGATTAAATAAGTCAGCTGGGAGAAGAGTTTGAGCCAGCACAGCTGAGTCAAGCCAGCTAGTCCAGAGCTCAGAAAGAACAAGGTAAGGGTGAACTCATTAAGCAGTTAAGTCTCAGAGGCTGGAAACATTCTAGGCCTAGGTTAGATTGTACAGAGGCTAGAAGCTTCCAGGTCTAGGTCAGCAGAAGGAGGTAGTAAGCCTCTGAGACAATTGAGCCAGGAGATTAGAAGTTACTTTTACACAGTTAATGATGACTCAGCCAGCAGTGCAGAGGACACTTGAAGGAACGCTATAGACAGAGAGGAAAGAGCAAACTTCAATCACAAGAGCACAGGAAAGAATACATTTCATGCCAGGCGTGGTGGCATGCACCTTTAACCCCAGCACCTGGGAGGCAGAAGCAGACAGATCGCTGTGAGTTCAAGGCCAGCCTGGTCTACAAAGCGAGTCTGGGACAGCCAACGCAACACAGAGAGACCCTGTATCAAAAACCAAAAACCAAAAACCAACCAAACAAAAAAGAATACATTTCATGAGAGGAATACTGAACAAAGTCTTCATCAAACCAATGAGCAAACCAGGATTGCCCTGACATTACTGGGAAGCAAAAACAATCCAGCCAATCACAAAACAGCAACAATAATTACAGGGATTGGGCTGGAGAGATGGCTCAGTGGTTAAGAGCACTGCCTGCTCTTCCAGAGGTCCTGAGTTCAATTGCGAGCAACCACATGGTGGCTCACAACTGTCTATAATGTTATCTGATACCCTCTTCTGCAGATAAAGCACTCATATACAATAAATAAATCTTTAAAAAAAATAATTACAGGGATTAGTACATATATCTCAAAAACAACCTTAAACATCCATGGATAAAACTTACCAATAAGAAAAAAGACTGGGGCCAGGCATGGTGGCACATGCTTTTAATCCCAGCACTCGGGAGGCAGATTGCTGTGAGTTCGAGGCCAGCCTGGTCTACAAAGCCAGTCCAGGACAGCCAAGGCTACACAGAGAAACTCTGTCTCGAAAAACAAAAACAAACAAACAAACAAACAAACAAAGGAAACATCCAACTAGAAGATGTAGAGATGTAGTTAGTAATTATAAATATGAAGGTATCCTCCGAAAATGTAACATTTTAGGAGGGTTTTTGTTGTTTGTTGCTGTTTTGTTCTTTTTGTTTTTTGCGATTTTGGTTTGTTGTTGTTTGTTTTTTTTTTTTTTTTTTTTTTTTTTTTTTTTTTGATTTTTCAAGACAGGGCTTCTCTGTATAGCCTTGGCTGTCCTGAAACTCACTCTGTAGACCAGATTGGCCTCCAACTCACAGATAGCTGCCTGCCTCTGCCTCCCAAGTGCTGGGATTCACCACTGCCCAGCAAGACTACAAGCTTTAAGCTACAAAGTATCAACTCATCTAATCAATTAATGAGCGCCTTGAGGCTGGAGAGCTGTAGAGAGGCTAACACCTCTTCCTGCTCTTCCAGAGGGCCGGAGTTCAGCTCCCAGCATCCACACCAGGAGGCTCACAACTGCCTATAACTGTAGTGAGATTTTTGTTTGTTTGTTTGTTTGTTTTTTTTTTTTCGAGACAGGGTTTCTCTATGTAGCCTTGGTTGTCCTGGAATCACTCTGTAGATCAAGCTCACCATGAACTCATGGAGATCTGCCCGCCTCTGTCTCCTGAGTACGGGGATTAAAGACGTGTAGTACCACGCCCAGCCTGAATTTTGGTTTCTTTAAAAAAAACAAAAACAAAAACTAGTTATGTTATGTAAGTATGTTTTTGTTTTAATCTCAGGTGTGGGATATGGGACTGTTTCAGACTGTCCACAGCAGCTGACTATAATGTGCCTTATGCTCTGTCAGGGGCATGGTTTGTACCAGCTACAGATAGTTAAATTCTCGGAGCTCTTGTGAGGGTATAAATGCCAGAGCCCAGCGAGGTATAAGGGGAGTTTCTTTCTTTTTTTTTTTTTTTTGGTTTTCGAGACAGGGTCTCTCTGTGTAGCCTTGGCCATCCTGGACTCACTTTGTAGACCAGGCTGGCCTCGAACTCACAGCGATCCGCCTGCCTCTGCCTCCCAAGTGCTGGGATTAAAGGCGTGCACCACCACGCCCGGCAAGGGGAGTTTCTAAGAAGAAGGCGGGTGGCTGCTGCTGTCCCTGTTGCCCACCCCTTTGCTGCTCCTGGTTTGTCTTGCTGCTCTGTTTGCTGATGTATTTGCTATGGCGGACTGCTGGACTGCTGGATATCCTGATGACAAAGATTGGACATGTCCCCAAGGAACCCAATAACCCTAGTCAGCAGGAAGTAGTCTAAAGAGACCTATGCCCCCTTTCCCTTCTAACCTTTTTCCCTTCTAACCTTTTATATATCTTTCCTACGCGGTACTGGGGGGTTGGAAGAGAGGTAGAGATATAAGGATGCAATAAAATGGATAAAACAAATACACCTACATATAACTCTAGCTCCAGAGGATGCAACAGCCCTGCACACATGGCATATGCATAAGTAAAAATTAACTAGTTAATGAAGTACTGAACCAAGCAATTCTTAAACAAAGAAATGCAAATGACTAATAAGTGCTTAAAGAAGTGTTCAGCGTTCTTAGCTAGCAGAGAAATGCAAATTAAAACTTCTTTGAGAGTCTTTCTTACTCCAGTCAAAAAGACTATCATTAAGAAAACAAATGATAGCCAGACTTGGTGGTGCATGCCTTTAATACCACTGCTTGGGAGGCAGATGCAGGTGGATCTCTGTGAGTTCAAGGCCAACCTGGTCTACAAAGCTAGTTTTAGGACAGCCAGGATTGTACACAGATAAAAAACAAGCAAACAAACAAAAAACCAGAACAAGACAACAACAAAAAAAACGGGGGGGGGGGAGGGAGAGAGAGAGTACAAATGATACACTGGTCTGGGGAGATGGCTCGGTGGTTAAGAGCACTGGCTGCCCCCCCAAAAAAAAGAAAGAAAGAAAGAAAAAGAAAAGAAAAGCTAAAGGCCAGGCACGGTGGCCCACACCTTTAATCCCAGCACTCAGGAGGCAGAGGCAGGTGGATCCCTGTGAGTTTGAGGCCAGACTGGCCTACAGAGTGAGTCCAGCACAGCCAAGGCTACACAGAAAAACCCTGTCTTGAAAAACCAAAAAAAAAAACCAAAACCAAAAACAAAAAAAACCCAAAAAAAATACAAAATACTGTTCTTCCAGAGAACATATGTTTGATTCTTAGCACCCACATGGCAGCTTACAACTGTCTGTAACTCTAGTTCCAGAGGGATCCAACACCGACACACATCCAGGCAAAACACATAAAATAAAATAAAACTAAATCTTTTTTTTTTTGTTTGTTTGTTTTTTCGTTTTTCAAGACAGGGTTTCTCTGTGTAACAGCTCTGGCTGTCCTGGAACTCACTCTGTAGGCCTCGAATTCATGGCGATCCACCTGCCTCTGCCTCACGAATGCTGGGATTAAAGGCATGTGCCACCACAACCGAGCCAAAACTAAATCTCAATAATAATAATTTTTTTAAAAGATGTTGAGCCGGGCATGGTGGCGCACTCGAGAGGCAGACGCAGGTGGATCGCTGTGAGTTCGAGGCCAGCATGGTCTGCAAAGTGAATTCAGGACAGCCAAGGCTACACAGAGAAGCCCTGTCTCGAAACAACAAGAACAACAACAACAAAAGGATGCTGAAAACAAAACTACCACACAGCTCCACTCAACCAACCACTCTTGGGTGTTTACTGAAATACTATTGTAAGTCACGTCTCAGAGATACTTGCACATCTATGTTTATCACTGCACTGTTCACGATGGCCAGAGAGTGGAACCTGCCTAGATGACCATCAACTGGTGAATAAAAAAAAATGTGGCGCATATATTCACTGGAATATTACTCAGCCGTATAGAACTATGAACTCATGGCACTTTCTGGGAAGATGCCTCTGGAAAGTATTATGTTACGTGAGATAAGTCAGACTCAGAAAGACAAATACATGTTTTCTCTTTTATGCAGAACAATGTTAGTTTTTTAAAAAAAGATTTATTTATTTATTTATTATGTACACAGTGCTCTGTCTGCATGTACACCTGCAGGCCAGAAGAGGGCATCAGATCACATTAGAGATGGTTGTGAGCTACCATGTGGTTGGTTGAATTGAACTCATGACCTCTGGAAGAGCAGTCAGTGCTCTTAACCACTGAGTCATCTCTCCAGCCCTCAACAATGTTATTTGTTTATTTATTGTGAGACAAAGTCTTGCTATGTAGCCCGTGCTGGCCTGGATCTCAATACAAAGCTGGCCTCAAACTCACAGAGATTTGCCTGCCTCTTCCTCCCAGAGTGCTGGGATTATATGTGTGCACCACCATCTGGCTGAATCACCGGGTGTAAATGTGTGCTGTTTTCATTTTTAGTTTACGTGTATGAGTGTTTTATCTGTATGTCTATGCACGAATGGTGCTGGTGGAGGTCAGAAGAGGGTGTCGGATTTCCTGCAGCTGGAGTTGCAGATGGCTGATTACAAGCTACCATATAAGTGCTGGGAACCAAACCCAGGTCCTCTATAAGAGGAGCAAGCTCCCAGGGGTGACCATAGCACCCTGGCCACCTCAATTAGGAACATCTCTCCCTAGACACAGAGCCCACAGGCTGCTGAGCCTTGTGAGGAGTGGACCCCCAGTGCCACTACACCTGTTGAAGTCCCAGAGTCTGCCTGTCTGTAGGTCACACTTGTAAGCCTGTGGCATAGCACTGTTGCAGGGTATGGGTCTGCTACCTTAGCTGTGTCCTGCATTTCCTGAAACAGAGGGTCATCCTGTCCCAAGTATAGACTCACCCCCTAAACTGCTCTGTGCATCTTTTCTGGGAAAGTATGTGTGGGTGTGCTGGGGTATGGCCATGTCCACACACAGCGGTTAGTTAGCAGACTCCATCCTTCAAGAGGGCTCCTTAAGACAGGAAGTAAGCCGACACTAGGTCCATCCCTTCTCAAGTGCATATGAACAATAAACACTGCGAAGTGCCACTCCCAGTCAAGCCTGGTTGACAAGCAGAAGCAGAGGCCAACAGAACTGCCCAGCAGAAACAGAGACCAGCTGAGCTGCCTAGAGGAGGGTTAGACCAGAGTCACTTGGAAAGGACACTGTCCAAGCTGTGGAGCTGCTGCAGGTTTTACAGGCTCCAGGTTTCCAGCTTTCATGAGCTGTCACCGGCCCTTTGGTGTTGCAACTATCTTTGGGTCATTTTGGTTCCTGTAAGCAACCCCTTACCCACATTCCTGTGAGTAATTCCAATAAAATTAGTTGGTTCATCTCTGGTCATATAAATGATTTGGTCTCTCCTTGGTTCCATAACTGGGGTGTAGTGCTTTGAATAAGAAGGATGCCCAGGGCCTGGAGAGATGGCTCAGAGGTTAAGAGCACTGACTGCTCTTCCAGAAGTTCTGAGTTCAATTCCCAGTAACTACATGGTGGCTCACAACCATCTATAATGTGATGTGATGCCCCTCTTCTGGCCTACAGGTGTGCATACAGGCAGAGCATTGTATACATAATAATAAATAAATCTTTTTTTTTTAATTTTTAGAGACAGGCTTTATCTGTGTAGCCTTGGTTGTTCTAGACTCAAAACTTTGTAGACCAGGCTGGCCTCAAAATCACAGCGATCTGCCTGCTTCAGCCTCCCAAGCGCTGGGATTAAAGGTGTGTGCTACCACCCCTGGCTAAATACATAAATCTTAAAAAAAGATGACCCCCATAGATACATGCGTTTGAATGCTTAGCCCATAAGGAGTTGCACTATGAGAGGGTGTGGCCTTGTTGGAGAAGGTGTGGCCTTGTTGGAGAAGGTGTGGCCTTGTTTGAGGAAGTATATCACTCTGTGTGCACACTTTAAGATCTGATATGCTCAAACTACACCCACCATGGTACCCAGTCTCCTTCTGCTGCCTGCTGATCAACACACAGAACTCTCAGCTCCCTCTCCAGCACCATGTCTGCCTGGATGCTGTCATGTTTCCCATCACAGTGATAATGGACTAAACCTCTGAACTGTAAGCCAAACTCAGTGAAATGTTTTCCCTTATAAGAGTTACTTTGGTCATGGTGTCTCTTCACAGCAGTAGAAATCCTAACTACTTAGGGCAAGTAGACATTTATTCGTGTCTCCCTGGGAAAAATCTGTCACACAACAGGGCAGGGTCACTTCGGCCTCACAGGGTTGGAAGAGTGAGAGGATGGCCTTCATACTCATCTTGATTCTTTTTTTTTTTTTTTAAGATGGGTATACAGTATTCTGCCTGCGTGTACACTTGCATGCCAGAAGAGGACACCAGATTTCATTGAGGATGGTTGTGAGCCACCATGTGGTTGCTGGGAATTGAACTCACGACCTCTGGAAGAGCGAACAGTCAGTGCTCTTAACCACTGAGCCATCTCTCCAGGGCCCCCATCTTGATTCTGTGTGGGCAGAACCCTACTACAGATCCAGGACCCTTCAAAAACTCAGTCACTTTTCTTTTCTTTGCACATTTATTGAGTTTTCCCAACTCGTGGGTCTCATTGCGTTCTGGCTGTGTGACTGAGTTGGGCTCTTGGCTTTCTTAGGGGCTGGGTTAGGCAAGTTTCTGCCTTTGTGGGAGGGTAGGGCATGAGGATGCTGGGCGAAGGAAGGCCAGCAGGCTAGCAAGGTTTCTGGCTTAGACCTGCCAATAGGTCTAGGGAGGCACAGAGTGCACACGTGGGACCCTGAGACTCTGGTTCCCAGTGCACCTGGGGAGGGTTCGCCTGCAGCCTGAGGCCACATTCTTCCAGCAAGACCCAGGTGGGATCCTCCTCATCCCAGCTGTCCCCAAGGAGCCTGGCGGGCAGGGGCACAGAACTCTGATTCTGCCACGGGGTGGTCTGTTCCAAGATATGCTTCACCTACCAGCAGAAGACGGGGAGGGGGTTGCAGATGTGGGCTGTATTCTGAGCCCCAGGGATGCAGGGCCAGTCTGTGTCAACCCTCACAGATGTACCCAGGGCCCCACTGCACCCCCAATGCCATGTCCTCTCACCAACTCTAGCTGTTTTGACAGCACTGTCGTCATCATCGTCGTCTCCAGAGCCTTAGCAAGCAGCTGCTGCTGGGTTTCACTCAGCGCTAGGGAGAGATCCAGACTGAGACAGGGTTTCAGAACGTGCACTATGCAACCTAGTCCTCCCTTCCTGCCCCATGGCAATCCCTGCACAGGCTGCTTACTACTCAATGCTTCCAGCAGGTAGAAGACAGGGGCAGCGAGTTTCATCTCCAGTTCTCCAGTCTCGAACACCAGACACTCGAGAATGCTGCCTGCTGGGCCCTCCAGAGGCTCCACCTTCCCGCCACTGCACAGGCCCTGCTCCAGCTAAGGTATGGGTGAGGTAAGTGAGGCCAGATAGGCTTGGGTAGGCCCCACCCACCTCCAACATGCTCACACTCACTGAGGTCTCCAAGGCTTCCATGCTGGGCTGGTCCTGTAAAATTTTCCCAATGGCCACCAGTAGCTGCTGTCTCAACTCCATGTCTAAGCATCCCAGTACTGTGGAGGAAGCTTTCACCTCTGCACACAGGCCTTGGAAGTCTTCACTGATCTCTTCTTCCTCATAGCTCCCATCTATAGTGGCAGATGGGAGCACCATCGGTGCCTATGAGGCTTTCGGGAACATTGGTGAGGAAGGGTCTATCCAGGGAGCAGAGGCAGAACCCATGGCGTCCCAGGGTGGTCATGTGGGTACTGACCTGCTTGGAACTTGAATTGCCTCACAGATGGCTCCTAGTATGCCACGCAGGCCAAAGGCATGACGCCCCTGGCTATCTTCTCTTCTGTTGCCTAAGCAGGGCATGAGGATGGTGGAAAGCGGAGGGGGAGAGGGAGGCCTTTTTTGTGCAGGGATCCAGGGACTATTGTCTCATGCCAAATAGGCCTGGGATTTTCCCTGCCCCACCTCCCACCTCCATCCCTCCCCTACTACCGGCAGCCCAGGGCAGCTAGAAAGCTAAGCAGGCCCAGCAGCAGCACCCGAGTTGAGCATCGCTCATTGTGTTTAAGTGTGTATGCATGTGTGGGTGTGTAAGTGTGTGTGTCGACCTCTGTAGGAGACTGAGAAACCTCGTGCCCTGAGCACAGAAACATCTGTCGGGCCAAGAGGGTCTGGGGCCTCACCTGAAGGGGACAGCTCAAAGGTCCTCTGTTTCTCATTGGGGAAGAGAAGAATATCTAGCAGCAAGAAGGAGCAAGGTGGTCATCAACTTCCCTTATCCCCAGGGGCTCCCGGCACCTCATGAGAACCGGGCCCCTCTCACCCACACATTAGCACCTGGTGCACTTGACCGTCCTGTCTGGGACCTCATGCAACCAGATGGCCACAGCATCCCCTGGCTAGCTTAAGCCGCTCAGATTTCCCTGCTTTCTGTGCCACACAGCCTGGGCTCTAGAGACAGCCCCTCGACACTCACCCCACTTAGGGTCGATGAGCAGCTGGGCCACTTTGAATGCAAGGACGCTGCCCGCAGGAATGGTCACGGTCCTCTTCCAACTCCGTTGGCCCTTACCTTCACCCTGAAGCAGAGGGATAGGATCAGGGACGTAGAGTGAATAGCTATCTACGGTGGGCGCTGGCAACAGGCTTGCCATTGGTAATTGCCAATCCAGCCTTTAGCAATTCCAGCACGAGTAGGGCCCATGGATTGTTTCAGGAAAGGGCCTCAGAAGAGAAGCGCTCAGACCACCACTGCCTGGGATGCTGCCTCCTGGCCTCTTAGATCCCTGTGCCCAAGTGGGGCCAGGCAGGGGCTAGGGCTAGTCACATACCTGAAAGCATATAACTCCAGGCACTGCAAACTGGCCGGAGCCCTCTTTGCTGTGGGTCCGGGTGAGCTGCACCTCCTCCAGGGTCTGCAGCACCTCTGTCACCACAAACAGGTTAACCCCACAACTCCGAAGCTGTTGCAGGGTTTTGTTTTCGGGCTGCCGCAGGTGCCTACAAAAGATTGTGCCCCATAGACAAGAGGTCTCCTCCGTCCCTCCCGTCCTGCTGATGGGTGGGATGAAAAGGCTAGGGAACCCAGGAGTCCTGTGGATACCAGGCTTGGGCAACCCTCCCAGAGAGTTTCCAACAGTGTGTAAGGTGACTGTAGGAGCAGGACAAGTTCAAAGAGGGAGAGGTGGACCCACGCGGCTGCCTCATGCCTTCAGTGGCTCACCTCTCAAGCTGCATGATATCCCAGGTATTCTGAGTCACACGCTGTATGCACACGTTCACCGAGGCACTGGAACTGTTAGACACTGCAGCCCCACCAGAAATTTCCCCTTGTCCTGTGCCTGACAGCGCCACGCTGCCCTGAACATTCCCGTCGACGGCATCGGAGAAGTGGTAGCAGCCATGACAAGCTGGTTCTGAAACAACACCAGCTCTAAGGCCCTAGTCCACTAGGCACAGCCTGGTCTTTCCTCTGTAGCTGGGCACTTCATGAAACCTCCTATTCTGAAAATAGGGCCCCAATCCGCAGAGCTGATAGAGCCCAGTGAGATGGCAGCCAACGCCTTTCTTGTATTCAATCTGGGGGTTCAGGGTGAGGAAGAGGGGAGCAGGGAAGGAGATACCTGGTTCTGGAGCATTGGGTTCCAGGATGTCCTTGATTGACAGGTTGACGCATGTATAACGGGGTCTCCAGAACAATGAGCTAGAGAGTTTCTTACTCAAGAGACAGTAGGGCCGGATGCTGGAAGAATTCCGAAGGCTGTCCACTGGGATGAGCTCTCCTCTGGGGTCCACCTCCTTGATCACACTCTTGACCACACCCTGAAAGGCTGATGACATGATCCTGAGGGCAGATGGATTGGTCCATACTTAGTTGCCTCCAGTATTCGGGAAGTCATGCCTTCAAAGCGGCTTGGCCTTGCTAGTCCTGGCACATTCTGGGTGACCACTACACCAACGCAGACACAGTGCTCACTTTCTGGCCCACTTCTCTCTCCCCGGTGCTGTGGCACTCAGGAGAGGAGGAGGTGGAAGAGGAGGTGGAGGAGGAGGAGGTGGAGGGGGAAGAGGACAAGGTGGAGGAGGAGGAGGAAGAGGACGAGATGGAAGAGGAAAAAGACAGAGAAGAAGAAGAAAAAGGAGGAGGAGAGGCAGCCTACAGCAGGCCCTGTATTATCCACACCATCAGTTCCTACGTATAGCCCTTGGCCACCTGCTAACATCTAGGACACCTGTTATCCTTCCTGGCTGAGTGCCGAAGCTGGGGAGGAAACACAGGCCCCCACTTATTAGGGACTTGGCACAGGAGCCCACAGCAAAACCAGGGTTCCAGGTTAGTGGTTTTTCTCCAGGGGTCTCATGCACAGTTCTAAGACTGTCCTGGTTGAACCTTCAGAGCTCAGAGTCCAAAACAGGTGTGGAACCGGCCAACAACCCACACAGTGTGGAAGAGCAGTATTACTCCTAGGAAACTGGGCCCCTGGACCTGCTGAAGATGGAGTGTGAGGCAGGAAGGTCTTTGGCAGTTAGGGAGGGATTTGTGGGCCAAGGGATCAGCATCCGACACAGAAGCCTAAAGTGTTTTTTGTCAGCATCAAGCCCAAACCAGGCTGGCCCCACTGTATGGGCTAGTGGATGGCCTTCATAGAGGCTAGACCCTAGCCGCTAGGGCCTCTTCAAGCTGTTTGGTATGGTGAGGTTTCTGGGAAGGGCTGAATCACCCAGCCACCAAGCATGCATCCGGGGCAGAGAGCGGACTAAGCCAGAGGAGGGGCTGCAGGTCTCTGGGATGGCTGAGTAACAGGGTGACTTACCAGGATCTTCACCTCTGGGGAGGTGTCTGGGTCTCCCAAGGGAAGCAAGGATGTGTGTCCCGGAGAGGTCTCTTATTTGCTCACCGCGGCAGGCAGCCACGGGGCCTGCGCCAGGACCAAGGGTGCTTCTCGGAGGAGGCGCCAGGACACAAAAGTGAAACTGTGAGCTGTGGTCCTGGACGTAGCTGCGCGTTCAAGGAGCCCTCCCCTCCCGGAACAGCTGTGCAGCTTGCCCCACCCTCATCCTGGCAGCCTGCCAGTAGCCCAGAGCTTAGGTTTCCTCTAGTCCTGGTACCTAAAATGTGCAGCGCCTTTTCTTTCTTTAGCACCTGGCCGGTAGTAAAAGCTCTGAATGAACTGCTCTAGAGATGCGCAACTGTGCCAATTGCCAGTAAGCAGGTCATTAGTTATCAGGAAAATGCAAATAAAAACTAGATAGCATCTATCTATCTAGGCTGGCTGTCGTCCTAAGTAAGTAGTAGTAAGAATGTAGAGAAACAAACCTCCCTCGGGGGCCCCTTCCAGGTGGAAAAACTGCAAAGAGTGGAGCTAGCTGCTTTAGAATATATCGGCAGTAGCCGGGCGTGGTGGCGCACGCCTTTAATCCCAGCACTCGGGAGGCAGAGGCAGGCGGATCGCTGTGAGTTCGAGGCCAGCCTGGTCTACAAAGTGAGTCCAGGATGGCCAAGGCTACACAGAGAGACCCTGTCTCAAAAAAAAAAAAAAAAAAAAAAAAAAAAAAAAAAAAAAAAAAAAAAAAGAATATATCGGCAGTGTTGAGTAACCAAATGACCTAGGAATTGGAGATTTAGGTGCATAGATCCAAGGCAAGAGGTCATCCTGTGCTTGTGGCTGTCAGTGGTGACATTTACCTAAAAAGCAAACAAGAGATCAAAGGAACAGTACATTAATGTTCGTGGTAGTATTTAATTTTTTTATTGTACGTGTGTGAGTATTTTGTTATTATGTATGCATGTGCATCATATATAGATGCTGGGACCTGACCCTGGTCCACTATAAGAGCAGCAAGTGCTCTTAATCGCTGGACCATCTCTCCAGTGATTTTAAAGAGTCAAACAGATAACCCTCAAATGACCTGAATGTCTATCAACTCATACATAGCTTAAAAAATAGCAAATCTGTTTTGTTTTTTGGGTTTTTTTTGTTTTTGTTTTTGTTTGTTTGTTTGTGGGGTTTTTTTTGGGAGGTGGGGTTTGAGACAGCCTTTCTCTATGTTATCTTGGCTGTCCTGGACTCACTTTGTAGACCAGGCTGGCCTCGAACTCACAGTGATCTGCCTGTCTCTGCCTCCTGGCTGCTGGATTAAAGGCATGCACCACTACCCCTGGCAAAAAATAGTACATCTGTATAGCATCTTGTCCAGATATTGCACCCCCCCACACACATACACTAGGCAAGTCAGTGCTCTAAGGCTAGGTTCCATCACCAGCCCACAATAGGGGCTGCACGGCAACTGGAAGGAATGAATACACTTCCGTGAGTCACTGCAGAACGGGAGGGAACCCTGAAAGCACTGTGACAAGCAGAAGAAGCCAGACCAAGACCAAAACAACCTTCCGGAGTTTATCATGGGGCTCAAACTCAGGTCCTCAGGCGTCGGGAATGGACGCCTCTATCCACTGAACCCCCTTGCTCCTCTCTTGTTCACTTTTTTTTAGAAGTCCAGTGTGTGGGGAGACAGAGCTATCTGAGGCATGGAGGCCGCATAGGTGCTGTGCACAGGGAGGGCAAAACAGGCTGTGGCACATTGTGCCTGCCATCCCGCAGACAGTGGTCTGAAGTAGGCACTGGCCTGGATGCGGGTACTGCTGGGTGCATTCCTTTTTCACATTTTAGCTCTTTAATCATACTCTAAACCCAAAGTGCTGGGCTTGTTAGCTCCCGGAAGCCGCTCTGAGACACAGAAGGAAGACATTTGCGTATGTTCAGGGCTGATCCCCATTCTCTCTCTGACCCCCATTCACAGGCCGAAGGCCCCTAGTTCCTCTTGAGTGTCAAAGAGTCTAGGACACATTGCTGCAACACCCAGACACCCTTTGGGCTAGGCTTCCTCCTTCTGATTAGGTTATGGAGTTTGGGAGGAGACGGGTGACCAAGGCTACCATGGGCCTTTTGAGTTCAGAGCCAGACAGATCTCTGTGGTTGAACTGTGTCCAGGGCCTGGGAGCCTTGGACCACGATTCTGGGGAGAGTGGGAGGTGGGTCATTTTAGGTGAGATGAATCCTTATATGGTTGGGCTAAAGAGGAAGCTTACAGCACAGCCGGGGCCTGCCAGAATCCGCACTGGGCCAAGAACAGTGGCACCCGGCCAAGAACGGCAACGAAACTGAGGGATCAACGACCTTGGCCACAGAGCAAGGACAGATTGTGGAACACAGGGAGGCCAATGACAAGAGGGACTCTGGACTAGATGAGAGGCCCGCCTTGGGGTCGGGGGTGGGGTCGGGGGAGCATGGGAAGGATGCTGCAACCCAGGACCTAGGAGTATGAGGGAGTTGGCAGCATTGCGTGACTAATGGGATAGGCCCTTTGGGTCCAGATAGGACGGGCGAGGGTGTTGCTTAAGAGGAGTTGGGAGAGGTTGCAGAAAGACCCAGGGTAATGAGGGAAGGAGTTCAGGGACAGTGGCCTAACGGCTGTCCTGTCCCTAAGAGACAGGCAGTAGAGGTTATGGGGCTGGAGGGGGTAAGGGGGGAGGGGTGGGGAGCAGGAAGGGTTCTTTGTTGCCTCATGAAACCTGGGCCCACCTTATTCTTCACACATTTTTCTAGGGGTGTCAGATCGCAGTACCAGCTGGATGGGTTGAAAAGTCATAGTGTCCTGTGTTTCCACACCTAGACTCTACAGCATTTCTCTGAGGTCTTTCCTAGGGTAGGGCTTGTTTTTCATCAACTGGTGATTCTTTTTTTTTTTTTTTTTGAGACAAGGTTTCTCTGTGTAGTCTTGACTGTCCTGGACTTGCTTTGTAGACCAGGCTGGCCTTGAACTCACAGTGATCCGCCTGCCTCTGCCTCCCAAGTGCTGGGATTAAAGGCATGCACCACCACTGCCCGGCTCAACTGGTGATTCTTGAGGCCTGTAATTTAGCAGGTCAAAGACTGTGTAAGACTGAGATCTCCAGAGAGATCTCTAGTCTATTCCCGAGTGCCCACTGAGAGACAGAGTCCATTGTCAATGCAAATGCATAGGAATTTATTGAGCTGATGCGACGGGGTCTGCCAATTCTTTTGAGCTGGAAACCCTGAGAAGCAGAGGCATGGGCTTTTTATAGGTTTTAAACAAAGAGATGAGGTTTACAGTATGTGACTGGCTGAAGCAGTCACAGGGGCGTTAGGAACTTCCTTAGTTGGGAGGGGTAAGTACATTCCTGGGAAAGTGGAAATTTTAAACACAAGCTGTAACACAAACTCGCTGTCCTTGAGTCAAACTGGACTCTGCCACATATGTAGTGATCTGACATCGCTGTCTGTCCTTGCTTGAAGCTGGACCCTACACAAGCTGGCTGTCCTTGGTTCAAGCTGGACTCTCCAAGCAGAGGAGATTTACAGACTTAAGCCTTAATGGAGGTCCTTAAGGGAGGACTGGGTAGGCCAGTTTTTACATTTCCCCAGACTTTGGCCTTAATGGGGGTCCTTAAGGAGGGGGGCCTGGTTCCTTCAACTGGAAGATGAGGTTGAGGCAGGATAGAAAAACAGAAAATTAAGGAGACAGGGGAAGGGAAATGACCCCCTCAATCACTTTGGAATCAGATTGCAACCTTTCGCCAGCTGAAAAGATTAACATTTGCAGCAAAGGCTGATAGAAAGGAGATAATCTCAAATATAGATATTTTATGTTAAGTTAGCACTGCCAGGCCTGAAGCCTGAATATTTATCACTTTGGCTAGGATCTCACTCCTTTCCATCTTAGTTGTCTTGGCATCCCTGCAGGTGTCAGACAAGAAAGCAAAACACTTGAAGAGACTGGGATGAAAACCCAGTGCAGACTGACTTGTCAACCTGGATCAGACATCGAGGACCCTAATGCCAGGCGGCTCTTCATTGTCAGCATATTTAAAACACAGTATAAGTTGGGAAAAGGTTTGCAGAACAGTCAGTCCAATCAGTGCAATTCTGGATGCACAATACAGCTTAAGGTGTGACTACATAGAGACTCCTTTACAAACTACAGGTGACCAGGAGGGCGGGCTTTCCAGCTCAAAGCCTAGTACCCAGTGTGGTCTTTGACTGACGTTAGCAGGCCATGAAGTGCGTGTGACATCTCCCCTAAAGATGGGTAATGGCCTAGGGATAATCATTCTAGGGAATTTGGGGAGGTCTGTCTCTATCGCAAAAGGTAAGCGAGGTCCACCTCCACAGACAGCAGAAAGGTCACCAGGTTGTTAACAAAATCCACTCCCAGCCTTCTGGGCGAGAAAACAGGTATTTTATCTCCTCCATTGAGAAGGGGCCTCTGTGTGTTTCATATTCCTGGTTTTCTGGTGATCTGTGGGCACAAGGACTTTTGTGCCCCCCACGAATTGTCCCCCAGAAACAGTCTAGTGGCCTCATTTAGATTTCTTAGCAACTTTTTGAAGAAAATTTCAAATCCTACCAAAATCCAATATATGATTATTGTAAAATAGCCAGCTAGCTCCTACTATCCTTTGAGAGGCCTGCTGCCATGGACAACCCCAGTCGAGTATGGGGGTCCCTGGGATGAGGGTCCTCGAAGGCTTGGTTGGCAAGGATTCAGCAGTGACAAACAGAGACAAACACAGAGGCAGTTTGAATCTGAGTATGTTTTACAGGCAAGCAGTCTAGACTTTTATACACATTTGGAGCAGGGAGTGCATTGTGGTTATATTTTACATGGAGTAGATTCAAGGGGTCAGTGAAGCAATCAGGCATATAGAATACACAGTACAAAGTCCATAGTAATAACATCATTGTTTCTAAGACATTAACCTGGCACAGGCAGATATTACATTCTCAGGGTGAGCCAAGGGTGGAGACAGTCCTCTGTAAACTTAACATGTTGCTGTTAGTCAGTGTCTGACACCTTTTTCCCATTGATGACTACCCATCCATCCCCTCCCTCACACACTCCTGTATAGAGGAGAGGTGGATGAGGTGCAGTAGCCAATCTATAGGGTCCTCTGCATCTAGGAGGACACCAGAGACCGCCCTTCAATACATATGCCACACTCTATGGAGTTTTGTATTGTAGAAATTAAAATTCCGCTTGTACTTTCACTCTTGTCTGAGTTACTTTTTCCTTGAATGGGCTCTGCCTTTGGTAAAGACCCTTCATTTAACTGGGGGGGGGGGTGTTATTTAACCACTTCCTTTTGCTGTAATTCAATGAAGAAGTTCCCCATTGTTTTATTATCCTTAAGAACGTTCAGGATGACTAATAATAAATTAGGCGCATTTGGAGGAGGCATCTCATTCTGCAGTTTCTAGGCTGGCGCTTTGTCCAATTTACCTCTTGGCACTGTGTCTCTGTCATCTTGTTGTTGCCTTGACTACGAGTGAGAAGAATAATAGAGCAAATAAGAAAGAATACCAGGAAGCAGGTTGCTTTCAACACTCCAAAGGAAAGAACACCATGGCCCTTTCCAGGAACAGCATTGTCACGCGGACTCTACTGGAGGTGGCATGGCAGCCTGTACCCACACTCGAGTATGCCTTACTTTGAGCAATTCTTCTTTAAGAACTTCATATGCACACTTTCCTTCTGAGTGCTTCTCTTTCTCTTGATTCTAGTGCTTAAGCCTATATTAAAATATATTTATTATACCCTAACTCTGCTTGATATTGATTAGTCCTGAAATTCTTTAATGCATCAAATGCACAAATCCTGATTTAGTCTGAGCCGAGGTTCCTAAAAGTCAAAGGAAGCTCTTTAGGTAGCTGAGGGTGACACTGGGGAGCTATGCCTCCTGACTCTGATCTTACAAAATACTGACAAGTTCACACCATTCATATATCCTCAAAAGCCTAGTTGAATGCTCCGTCCTAGGGTCAAGGATGCAAAAATCAACCTAAATCACACAAAGTCTCCAAAGAAGAAAGGTGTTTGTTTGGCAAGTTTTTTGTTGTTGCTGTTTGTTTGTGTTTGTTTTTCCAAATAGGGTTTCTCTGTGTAGCTCTGGCTGTCCTGCAACTCACTCTGTAGACCAGGCCTTGAACCCAGATCCACCTGCCTCTGCCTCCTGAGTGCTGGGATAAAGGTGTGTGCCACCACTGCCCGGCTTGGTAAGGGAGAAAAGGAGAAATGTGTATAGGCTGTTTAGACCCAAGTTGATTTGGTGTGGCTTGATAGCAGCAATTTGGTAGAGGTGGCTCTGCCGTACTGTCCAAGCCATCTTATTTGAATTGTTTCAATTATAGAAATCTATGTGTCTTGGGCTGGGCGGGCAAAAACACAGGTACATGCAGAGTGCAGGGTCTGTGGGAGGGCACCTGAGAGAGTTATTGCCCCAGACACACGGGGCTGAAGCCTTCCTGTGTCTACTTTTACCCAGTCTGACAAAAGAGAGCTCATCCTGAGATTATCCACTGTCACACTGAGAAAATAAACTTGTGGCAGGAGTAGCTCTGTGGGGGTGAGAAGCTTTTCCGTGGAGATTGGTGGGGTACTGGGTGAGGGGTCTCTCTGCATGTTGGGTGAGTCTCTTTCAGTCACTCCCCTCTCTGGGAGGTATTAGGACAGCTGCCAAGGACCTTTTCCACCTCAGTGTTCAAGGAATCTTGCTTCTCTGCTGGCCCCTCCTAGCTGATGCTTGTTGACCTCATCTTGGCCAGGACAAAGGCTGAAGGGCCACACCCTGAAAGGGGAGTGGAAAAATTCCCAAACTTTCGAAGTGTTCTCCACCCCTCCCTCCTTCCCTCTCTCTCTCTCTCTCTGTTTGTCTTGGGGTGGGTTGTAGATAACACGTACACAATGTGTCTAACATTCTGCCCATGCTCTCCAGATAAAAATACTTTTAAAGTGGTGACACTTTCCCCTTGGCCTAGCCCCAGGACACACTTCACTGAGGCAGTATCTGGGAGGTCTTGGGAGTTAAGGCTGAGAAGACAGGTATGGGCCAGGCCCAGGGCAAACTCAAGGTGGCTTGGGACCAAATCTGGGTGCAGTTGGGAAGATCAGAGGAAGCTCTTGCCTTATTAGAACTCGAAGGGCATGTAGGAGATGGTGAATTAAAGCAGAGGGGATGGAGAGGGACCCAAGAAAAATGCCCCTTTGTGAGGGAAAGGAAGGAGCCTACCACAGCATGGGCAATATGGATGTGTGACTCACACATCTGCTTGGTGAAAGGCTATCCGTTTTCCTCTGCAACACGCATTTGGACATCTCTGCAAGCAGGCATGCTTTATGGAGATAAAACATAGGCAGATCAGTGTGATGGGGGCACACACCTTTAATCTCAGCCCTTGGGAGGCAGAGGTAGGTGGATCTCTATGAGTTTGAGGCCAGCCTGGGAGAGAGAGAGAGAGAGAGAGAGAGAGAGGGAGAGAGAGAGAGAGAGAGAGAGAGAGAGAGAGAGAGAGAGAGAGAGAGAAGACAGAGAGAGAGAGAAGACAGACAGAGAGAGAGAGAGAGAGAGAGAGAGAGAGAGAGAGAGAGAAGACAGAGAGAGAGAGAAGACAGAGAGAGAGAGAGAGAGTTCTAGGATAGCCAGGGCTACATAGAGAAACTCTTGTCTTGAAAGACCAAAAAGAAAAACAAAAGGCAGAAAAATCAGAGGGAGAGCAGGCCAGGGGGAGATGGCTACAAAGTGCTGGCTCAGCGTGGGCCAGAGGGGAGAAGGCATAGCTGTTCTGAGAGTTGAGGGACAGGAAGTTGAGCCAGCACCACATTTGGTGGGTGGGTGCTGGAATGGACCTGCATTCTGACTGAAGTGCTGGCATTTGGCAGGGCTGGTGTGAAGACTGAACTTGCTATGCTCAGGGATGTGGCTGCTGAACACAAGGGCAGGACAATTTGTAAGTGTTTTCTAAGATTTTGACCTCTATTTTTATGTGTATGGGTGTTTTGCCATGCAGTGCTTCTGGAAGCTTGAAGAAGGTATCATGTCCCTTGAGACTGGAGTTACAGAGGATTGAGTGGCCATGCAGGTTCTGGGAATAAAACCTGGGTTCTCTAGAAGTGCATCCAGTGCCTTCAACCACTGAGCCTCTCCAGACCCATATCTGTGCTTTCTAAGCTTCATGATTCCAACCCAGTCATCCTCCTGTAGCTTCCCATCCATGTTGGGAGTTTTGTTGGAGCCTTAGCCATCATCACCCACATGTGCACACCATGTTCATCTTCTGTAAAGTGTTATAAAAATATGACATATTCTTGGATTTCATAAGCAATGTGGTGCTTGACATTTTTTATGTTAATCCTTGATGTGCTTCATTGTTTCCTAAGAATAAAATATCTAAAAGGTATCATTGGGCCAGAGGTATAGTTAACAGTTAAGAGCACATTGCTCTTGTAGAAGACCCAAGTTTGACTCCTAGCATTCACATCCAGCGACTGGAGACAAATTATAACTCCTACTTTAGGGTGACCCCATGCCTCTAGTCTCCATGAGCACACACCCCCATTCACATACATACATGCAAAGAAAGAGAAGAAAATAAACACTTTAAAATATTTATATTTATTATGTGTACCGTGTTTTATCTGCATGTACACTTGTAGGCCAGAAGAGGGCATCAGATCACATTACAGATGGCTGTGAACTACCATGTGGTTGTTGGGAATTGAACTCATGACTTTTGGAAGAGCAGGCAGTGCTCCTAACCACTGAGCCAACTCTTCAGCCCACCTGCCCCCCCCCTTTTAAAAAAAGATTTATTTATTATGTATACAATGTTCTGTCAGCACATACACCTACAGGCCAGAAGAGGGCAGAACTCATTATAGATGGTGCTCTTAACCAATGAACCAGCTTTCCAGGCCCCCCCTTGAAAAAAAAAAAAAAGGTTTATTTATTATGTATAGAATGTTCTGCCAGTACATATACCTACAGGCCAGAAGAGGGCACCAGATCACATTATAGATGGTTGTGAGCCATCATGTGGTTTCTGGGAATTGAACTCAGGACCTTTGGAAGCCCAGTCAGTGCTCTTAACCTTTGAGCCAACCCATATATATATATATATATATATATATATATATATATATATATATATATATTTTTTTTTTTTTTTTTTGGTTTTTCGAGACAGGGTTTCTCTGTGTAGCCTTGACTGTCCTGGACTCACTTTGTAGACCAGGCTGGCCTCGAACTCACAGCGATCCGCCTGCCTCTGCCTCCCGAGTGCTGGGATTAAAGGCGTGCGCCACCACGCCCGGCCTTAATTTTTTAAAAGGTATCTATGGAGCCAGGTGTGGTGGTGCGCACCTTTAATCCTAGCTCTCAGGAGGCAGAGGCAGGCGGATTGCTGTGAGTTCGAGGCTAGCCTGGCCTACAAAGCGAGTCCAGGACAGCCAGGGGAAAAAAAAGAAAGAAAGAAAGAAAAGAAAATCTATGGTCTTGACTTACACTGTAAAGTACCCTTCAGAAAAACTACATGGTTCTTAAAGTAAGCAGATCACACAATTCTATTCCTGTTGTTAGTAGTGGATATGATTTCTTTTCCAAGACAGGGTTTTTCTGTGTTGCCTTGGCTGTCCTGGACTCGCTTTGTGGACCCATGCTGGCCTTGAACTCACAACAATCCACCTGCCTCTGACTCCTGCGTGCTGGGATTACAAGCATGTGCGACCTCACCTGGCTTGAATGTGAACTTTTCAAAACCTTTATTTAGCATGGGTGGTGGTGGTGGTGGTGGGTGTGTGCGTGCGTGCATGCGTGCATGTGTGCTGTGTCAGAGTGCCTGTGAAGGTCAGAGGACAATGTGCAGGTGTTGGTTCTCTCTTCTATCACATGGGACCCAGAAAGTAAACTTAAGTTGTCAGCTTGGTGGCAAGCAAGTGCTTTTACCCACTGAGCCATCTTTCTGGTCCTGAAAGTGGATTGCTTTTTATCCTCAATTTGGCATGTGTAACTGCCAAGATCAGCGTCTGTAAAATAACTCTGACAGTGCCCATCTCATTGACAGTTTCCTATCCTTGGACAAATCCACAAACCCTGTCCTTTCAGCAAGTGCCCAGGGATCTGCTGCAATCTCAGTACTGGATCCCATGAGTAGAGAATCCAGCCAGCACAGGTGAGAACACACCTTATTGCTGGACCTGTTAGCCCATCAGGTTTTACAGCAAAGGAATAAAAACTAAGCTCAGGTCTTAAAAAAAAATCCAAACAGTTGCCCCTAATTCTGTGTTGGTAATTTGGGTAGGCCTTAGCAGAGCGGGGTTCACCTCTGTTTCCTGAGGCACTATTCTATGCTCAGAAGGCAAGCAGTAGCTTCACGTGTGTGGCAGACGGTTGTCTGCTAGTGGTTCAGTGCTGTTAAACAGATGTTGGTTGACTAAGGCTGCTCTAGGGACTCAGACTTAAGCATCTCACAGTCCATAGGCTAAGGTCAACGAAAGGTGCTGTATCCACTAGAGTTCTCTAAAGGGACAGAACTGACCATGGACACTTGGAGGATTCCTGGAGAGTTGTTGCTGGCCTTGTCTACTTTCGAGGTCCAAAGAAATTAGTTCTAACATCCGTGAAAGGTGCTTCAGCAACAGGATAGATGAACCTGCCAAGGAGAGTGAGGGGAGGCAAAACCCAGTCTCCTTCTTCCCACTTCCTCTCACCCAGGCTGCCAGCAGAGGGGCCGCCTAGGAGAATCTACCTGCTCAAATAATCTGATCTGCAACCCTGAGAGCAGTGCCCAGATGCTCGTGTTTTACTCAGTTCTAGATGCAGTTGAGCTGGCAGCCAAGCTTAGCCATCACGGGTGCTTCCATAGCTGGACTCCTTTTTTTTTTTTTTTTTTTTTGTTGTTGTTGTTGTTTTTTGAGACAGGGTTTCTCTGTGTAGCCTTGGCTGTCCTGGACTCCCTTTGTAGACCAGGCTGGCCTCGAACTCAGGTCGATCCACCTGCCTCTGCTTCCTGAGTGCTGGGATTAAAGGCGTGTGCCACCATGCCTGGCCACAGCTGGACTCTTGGTGGTTGATGAAGAGAGTCTTCTGGCTGTGTCTTCACTTGGTGGTGAATGCTCTCTGGCCTCTTCTCTTGGGATAACCATTTACAGCCAGAATTTTTTACCCTGATGATCTATATTCATCTACCAAAGGCCCTCCTCCTCTTCCTTCATCTTTTGGTTTTTTTGAGACAGGGTTTCTCTGTGTAGTCTTGGTTGTCCTGGTATTCTATTTGTAGACCAGGCTGGCCTCAAGTTCACAGGGATCTGTCTGCCTCTGCCTCCCCAGTGCTGGGATTGAAGGCATGGAGGACCACACCCGGCTAAGGCCCCTCTTCTTCTTCTTTTTTAATATTTTATTTAATTTTAATTTATGTGTGTTGGTGTGAGGGTGTCAGATCTTGGAGTTACAGACAGTTGTAAGCTGCCATGTGGGTGCTGGGAATTAAACCCTGGTCCTTTGGAAGAGCAGGCAGTGCTCTTAACCACTGAGCCATCTCTCCAGTCCACAAAGGACTAGGATTTCAGCATATGAATTTGGAGGAGGGAAAGAGACAGTCATTACTGAGTATGTGCTGTCTTCCAGTAGGCCAACCCTAATTTCTTTACAAGATGGCAGTTACAGGAGACTTATAAGAAGGAAAACTAGGCTAGGCCAATGCACTTCTTCTTCTTCTTCTTCTTCTTCTTCTTTTCTTCTTCTTCTTCTTCTTTTTCTTCTTCTTCTTCTTCTTCTTCTTCTTCTTCTTCTTCTTCTTCTTCTTCTTCTTCTTCTTCTTCTTCCCTTTTCTTCCTTCTCCTCCTCCTCTTCTTCTTCTTTAGTTTTTCGAGACATGGTTTCTCTGTGTATCCTTAGCTGTCCTGGACTCCCTTTGTAGACCAGGCTGGCCTTGAACTCAGAGATCCCCGTGGCTCTGTCTCCCAAGTGCTGGGATTAAAAGTGTGTGCCACCATGCCCTACAACACAAGTGCTTAAGACTTCAGGTAGCCGAGGCAGTGGTGACACCTGCCTTTGCTCCTAGCACTCAGGAGGCAGAGACAAGTGGATTTCTGAGATTCAGACTAGCCTGGTTTAGAGTGAGTTCCAGGACAACAAAGAGAAACCCTGTCTTGAAAAACCAAGGAGTGGGGAGCGGAGGGAGAAGAAAACAAATCTGCAGGTAGAAGTCTCAATAGCTCAAAGGTTAGGAGCATTTGTTGTCCCTGCAGAGGACCCACGTTTGATTCCTAGCAGCTCATAAGCACCTGTAACTAGAGGTCCAGGAGACCTGATGTTCTCTTCTGGCTTCCTTAGGCACTGTGCAGATGTGGCGCACAGACACATAATGCAGCCAAAACAGTCAAATACATTTTAAAAAAATCTTTTAAAAGAAGACCTCAAGTGGAGAATACATTTCACACATTTTGAGACATAGCCTCTCCCTTCTCTGAGTTTGCAAAGGTCTAAGTCTTTTAGTGTTGAGCTGTGTGCAGGGCCAGTCCTGGCACATGACTCTTGTGGGCTGGTCTACTGGCTACTCCCTTGGGCATATTTGGATAAAAATGACTGGCCAGAATCAGAAACATTCCAAAGTTTAGTGAGAGTGCAGCCAGAGAAGAGGTTTGGAGGAAGACAGGACTGGGTAAAGAAGGAAGCAGGAAGCAAAGATGCTTGACAGATTCAGCCTCTCTACAAAAATGTTCCATTGCGTGTGGCTTATCTTGCTTCATGAAGCCTCCATGTGGGCCACCCTCCTGCCTGGCCTCCCTAGCCTTCGTCTGTCCTGATCTGGAAAGCCAGGCCTTTTTAGTCTTGCATGCAGAACTCTACCTGTAGTCTTTTTAATTTTTTTTTTCCCAGTTTGTTTTTTCAAAATAGGGTTTCTCTAGTCCTGGGATTCACTCTATAGACAGGCTAGTCTGGAACTGCTCCTGCTTCTGCCTCCTGAGTGCTAGGGCCAAAGGCAAGTGTCTGAACTGTGTGGCTACCTGCAGTCTGTCATTGCTTATAGGTGCCATGGAAGCTCCTATGGGTGGGGCTTAGGCCATGGTCATGTACTTGCCTGTGTGAGCAGTTCATGTGAATCCTTGGCACTGTGGTCATTTCACGCATATAAATATTTATAGAAACATGTGTGGGGGGCTGGAGAGATGGCTTAGAGGTTAAGAGCACCGTCTGCTCTTCTGAAGGTCCCAAGTTCAATTCCCAGCAACCACATGGTGGCTTACAACCACCTGTAATGAGATCTGGTGCCTTCTTGTGGTGGCCAGGTACACGTGTGGGCAGAATACTGTGTAAATAATAAATAAATCTTTTGAGAAAAAAAAAAGAAACATGTGTATTTATTTGTATATGTGTGCACACCTATGCTATGGCATGTGCATGGAGATCAGAGGACATCTTTAAAGAATCTGTTTTCACCCTCCACCATGTGGATTCTAGGGGTAAAACTGAGCTCATTAGGTTTGATGGTAAGCACTTGTGCCCACTGAATTATCTTGCTGGTCTTTTATACAGTTAATTTTTTTTTCTGAAGATAATTGCTTTGAGAAAAAAGTTTACATTCAACTAGCACATATCCCACTCCCTGTACTTTTTATTGCTATAGAACTGAGTTCCCACAGTAAGTTTGAAGAAATTTCTTTTAATTTTACACATTGTGAAGGTCTGTGGTAAATGTGTAAGATATAAATTGTTATAGTTTACTTTCAGTATGAGGTAAGCTTCTATCTCGTCACAGAGTTATAAGTGAGCAGAAAGCAAGAGGTGTTCTTCTTCCCCAAGCTGGTGGCTGGTGTTTGCTTAGCTCTGAACTCTGAGAGTTGGAAAGTTGCAGGCAGTCTGCCATATGATGGAATCCATGATCAGAAAAAGGAGAAATCTCTAAGCCAGCCCAGTGCTTGGGAGGTGGGGGCAGGCAGACTACTTTGAGTATGAGGCCGGCCTGGGCTACAAAGAGTCCAGGACAGCCAGGACTACAAGAGAAACCTTGTCTTGAAACAAAACAAAACAAAACAAAACAAAACAAAACAAAACAAAAACAGGAAGAAAAGCAAAAGGAGAAATCTCAAGCTACAGAATATTCGTTAGAGAAGACTTTGCATCCTAAACCAACAGGATGGGTAATTGGGGAAGATGGCTATACTACAAGAATCTAAAGATTTTACCATCTGCAACATCGGCCTATGGGGAAGTAAGGGCAGGAGTTTCTTATAGGGGCTTTAATACCACTGTTTTGGGCAGCAAAGAAAACTCAGTGGGTAAGAGCACTGCTGCTTTCTCAGAGGACCAGGGTTCAATTTCTAGCACCCACACGGGCAGCCTCACAGTTACAGTCTGTAACTCCACTCCCAGAGGACCCAAAACTCTTCTGGCTTCTTGGGACACCAGACATGCACGTGCTGCGAAGACATAAATGAAGGGAAAACACTTATACACACAAGTAAAACTGAAAAACCAACAGACAAAACCCCCAACTGTTTTGCAACAAAGCAGCATTTTCTCTCTCTCTCTCTCTCTGATTGTTTTTTTTTTGGGGGGGGAGGTTTCGAGACAGGGTCTCTCTGTGTTAGCCATGGCTGTCCTGGACTCGCTTTGTAGACCAGGCTGGCCTCGAACTCACAGTGATCCAACTGCCTCTGCCTCCTGAGTGCTGGGATTAAAGGCGTGCGCCACCATGCCCGGCCGTGTGTGATTGTTGTTAAAGGGTCTTAATGTAGGTGGTGGTGGAGCATGCCTTTAACTCCAGTACTCCAGTGGCAGATGCAGGAGAATCTCTGTGAGTTTAATGCCAGTATGGTCTATGTACAGAGTTCCAGGTCAGCCTGGACTACACAGAGCAACTCTCTCCGGGGTGGGAGGGGTGGGTGTGGGTAAAAAGGGTCTTTATATGTTGTTCAAGAAGGGAGTGTTTCCTGTCTCAGCCTCCTGAGTAGCTAGGATTCAGGCATACAATTATACTCTGATACCCTACACACACACACACACACACACACACACACACACACACACACACCTACACTCTGTTGCTAAGACCCTCTTGGCTGTACTTTCTGAGTACTGAAATTCTAGACTTAAGCCACCATGCCCAGCGATCTGTCCATTTTGTGGTTAAAGTATATCAAACTGTATCTAATGCAAACCTTGTAGCTTTCGCTACTTCCTTAAGCATACAATTCAGTGAAATTAGTATCTGAGAATGTGTGCAACATCACTCTATCTCCAAAACATTTTTATCCTTCCGAACAGAAACTTCCTATCTTTTAAAGAAATACTTTCTTTTCTCCTAACCCCAGACCAATGGCCTGTGTCTCATCTTCCTTCGTTCCTTTTCTTTCTTTCTTTTCTTCTTTATTTTGGCCCAGAATGTACAGGGATCCACCTACCTCTTTCTCCAGGGTTCTGGGAGTAAAAGCAAGAGTTACTTGTTTTACTTTTCTTTTTTCTTTTTCTTTAGTTTTTCAAGACAGAGTTTCTCTGTGGATCCCTGGCTGTCCTGGAACTTGCTCTGTAAATCAGGCTGGACTCAAACTCAGAGAACTGCCTGGCTCTGCCTCCAGAGTGCTTTGTCTCTGTCTCTAGAGTGTTGGAATGAAAGGCTTGTGCCATCACCATCTGGCTATCTACTCCCAATTTTTTTTTTTTTTTTTTTTTTTTTTTTTTTAAGAGACAAGGTTTCTTTGTGTAGTCTTGGCTGTCTTGGCTTTGCTTTGTAGACCAGGCTGGCCTTGAACTCACAGAGATCAGCCTGCCTCTGCCTCCCCGAGTGCTGGGACTACAGGCGTATGCCACGGCACCCAGCTCTACCCCTACCTCATTTTTATTTTTTTCGAGACAGGGTCTTTGTGTAGCCTTGGCTGTCCTGAAGTTGCTTTGTAGATCAGGCTGGCCTCGAACTCACAGCGATCAGCCTGCCTCTGCCTCTCGAGTGCTGGGACTATAGCCGTGCCCAGCTACCCGTACTTCTTAATGCACGTCTTTTTTCAGGCTTAACAATAGACTGTGCAGGTGTAGTTCAGTGGTCAGACTCGACGCCTTAGTGCCACAAACAAAAATTACTGCACGCCCTAGCTTAGTGGCACAAACTTTTAGTCCCAGCACCTAGGAGAAAGAGGCGGGCAGATGTCTGAGTTCGAGGCAGTCTGAGCTACATAGTGAGACCCTGACTCGAATAAACACCAGATAATATCCCATTTACACGTTAACAGTCACTTGGGTTGCTTCCAGTTAGCTTTTATGAACGATATAAAAGTTTGCTCGGTGTTTTCTTATATACATCTAGACGTGGAATTGTTTGAACACGTGGTAACTATAGTGTTGAGTTTTCTTCACTGTTTTTTCGAGGCTGCGGCCTTTCTGACTAACCGTGCTCAAGAATTTTTTTGGTCTTAACATCTGTTGCCACCCGCAAAAACAGCCTCCGATTCTTTCCCGCTGTGCTCGTGCTGCCGCAGCAAAGGCGTTAAAAGAGCACGCTTTTAGTTCCAGGTCCGGAGGCAGAGCAAAGTGAACCTTTGTAGATTCGAGGCCAGCCTGGTCTACTTAGCGAGTTTTCCCAGCCAGGAATGCATAGTGAGACCATGTCTCAAAAAGTAAATAAAAGGGATACCTGGGCCTAGAGGGAACTGTTACCAACCCATCTCCTCCAAGCCTTCCATGGAATCCACAGCGGCGGACTAAGGCGCAAGAATTGGTGCCGAAGCCAGATTGCCGCCACTTCCGGGCGCTTCAGGATGACGATTCATTTCTTGTTCTGCGCATGCGCCGTCTCAGGGTTGCCGAGGAGACGGCTCATCCCAGCTCCATGTCCGTGCCTAGCCGAGCTCAGCGTCCTCAGGGCCCCGCCCGGGGGAAGCAGTCGCCCAGCGATGACGTCGCGGGGACCTGGCAAGGCGTCGCAGACTCCGGAGATGGAGGAAAAGGAGCAGCTGCGGCGGCAGATACGCCTCCTGCAGGGTGAGGGGGCCGCGGTCGGGGCGTGTGCTCACTTGTTTCTTGAGATCGCCGTAGACCCTCTCTGAAGCGGGCGCTGTCGGTCTCGGTCTCCTGGCGGTCGGCTTGGGTGGGCGTCGGAGCGGCCGAGTCGGGTGCGGCCCGCGGGTGACAGACCTGCTAGGATTCGGGGCTACTGAGCGGGCGGGCATCAGAGGGTTGGTGGGAGATAGCACGGTGGCCCACCCCTAGGTGGTCGCGCCAACCGGTCTCCAGGCCCTGCCAGCTGCGTAGCGTTTCTCTTCCGCTGCCGTTGAGAACCTTTAGCTTTCAGGCACAGCCCCCTTGTTACCGACTGGCTGATTACCCACCCAGGCATCAGCTTCCCCAGCTTAAAATTTTAGACCCAAGTTGGTCTTTATAAGGTTTTAGATTGTTTCAAGTTTTTCCCACAGAAATTACCTAGGGGACTGGAAAGACTGTGCTGGGGAGTCCAGATGGCCTGCCTCTTTGGGGCTACTTCTTGGGTTTTCCCAACACCCTGGGTTTTCCTAACACCCAACCCTAGGTGTCTGGGTGTGGCCTTTCTGTAAGGGTTGAGGCAGGCCGCGCGTGTGTGTGTGTGTGTGTGTGTGTGTGTGTGTGTGTGTTTGTGTCTAAGATGTTGGTTACTGGGGACCCAGTGAACCTGCCAGCATTCATCCAGGGCTCCATGAGTCACTTCATTGGAAAATCCTTGTGGTGGGTGGTATCAGTTGTTTTCTGTGGGAGATGCTGTTGCTAGCTGGTGGGTCATCAGTGGGTGTACTGTATTGTTTTCCTGATGTCTGTCAAGTACTGGGTTACCGGGAGAGTGCTAGGATGCAGTCCCGCATCTTTTCCATGCGTGGGCGAGCAGAGGGCCTCTGTGGAAGAATTGTCCTGTTCTTACCCAGGCGCCACAGGTTTCCGTGATGGTTTCTCATCCCTAACTGTTTGTTTGTTTGTTTTTCATTTTTTGTTTTTGTATATGGAGTGACACTTGCCCTCAGAACACTGTGGACCTAGGCGACCAGTGAATAGAAACAGTCATACCCCAAAAGCTGCCATTTTGGGGGATAAGCAGGTAAAATAGTAATGAAGAAGCATTGATAGGGATGCACTCATTGCATTGACATGCCTAGACATTTGGGCTAAACTTTCTGTGGTTTCCAGTCACTTAGGGATGCTTTCAAGTCAGCATGGAGGTTAGGAAGGAGAATGGGTCGGGGCATTAGGGTAGGGCTAGTAGTCCTGATTGTTGCTGTTTTTATTCACACCTCCTAGGTAACTGAGCCTGTGATTCTGCCTTCTCAGGTCTAATTGATGACTATAAAACCCTCCATGGCAATGGCCCTCCCCTGGGCACCTCGGCTACTCGGTGGCAGCCGCCCGCTTACCAGGGCGGCAGGACCTTTGGTGCCCGCTACTCTCGTCCAAGTCGGAGGGGTTTCTCCTCGCAGCATGGCCCTTCGTGGCGCAAGAAATACTCCCTTGTGAATCAGCCTCTGGAGTCTTCTGATCCAGCCAGCAGTCATACTTTGCAGGCATCCCTCAGGTCTGGGGATAGCCGGCCTTCTGACCCCCAGCGGTATGTACTGGAGAGGCAGGTCCAGCTCAGTCCAGATCAGAATATGGTTATTAAAATCAAGCCACCTACAAAGCTGAGCTCTGCCAGTGTTCCAGGGGTCCAGCAGGACTCCTTGGAAGACTATGGTGACCCCTCCTGGAGTGACCAAAGACCCCAGGGAAGTGAGGTTGAGCTCCCTGGTGGGCAGCTGCAGCCTTCAAGGCCAGGAAGAACCAAGGTGGGTTACAGTGTGGACGACCCCCTCCTGGTCTGCCAGAAGGAGCCTGGTAAACCTCGGGTGGTGAAGTCTGTGGGCAGGATTAGCGACAGCCCTTCTGAGCACCGGCGGACTGTCAGCGAGAGTGAAATTACCATCAAGGCACACTTCCCATCCCCTGTCCTGCCCCCACTCACGGGTGTGGCTCAGGGCCGGAAGGTAGGCCCTCATTCTGCTAGCTTTGCCACACAGCTCACTGGAGACCAAAGAGCAAATGCTGGCCATGCAGACCAGCCAGCTTCCGTGGGTTCCGTGGTGGCTCCCGTCAGACCAGCAACAGGAACAAGGCAGGTCAGGGAAGCCTCACTGCTAGTGTCTTGTCGGACCAGCAAGTTTCGGAAGAACAACTACAAATGGGTGGCTGCCTCAGAAAAGAGCCCCCGGGTCATTCGGAGAGCCCTCAGTCCCAGGACAACAATGGAGAGTGTGAGCAAGGCTCCTGTTGGTACAGCTGGAAAGACAGAGAAGCCACAGCCTAAAGTTGACCCAGAGACCAAACCTGAGAAACTAGCCACGCCATCCAAGCTCGGACCCCCGCCCAGCAAATACAAGTGGAAGGCTTCCAGTCCCTCTGCTTCCTCCTCTTCCTCTTTCCGTTGGCAGTCAGAGGCTGGCAGCAAGGACCGTACTTCTCAGCTCTCCCCAGTCCTATCTAGGCCCCCCTCAGGAGACAGACCAGCAGGGAGTCCCAGCAGCTCGAAGCCCCTCTTTGGAGAGACCCAGCTCTCGGCTTACAAAGTGAAGAGCCGCACCAAGATCATCCGGAGGCGGGGCAGTACCAGGTGTGCATCTCACCAGCTTGCAATGTCCTCTCTAGGTGGGTGGGTGGGGCTCATTCAGTGGTTTGGTTCCTGAATTAGGGAATTTTGACCTTAGCTTGTGCTCCCTTTCCTGGACTCCAGGTTGGGGAAAAAGAAGGCCTGTGAAGGTCTGTTCAGCACCATGGATGTGTGGCCTAAGCTGGGAGCTTCGTGTGTGATTTTGGGTCATGCTTCTGGTGGGAGTGAGGTTGGAAGTACTGTTGTCATGTAAAGAAGTGTCAGGTGAAGACAGAATGATTCAGGGGCTTGTGCAGGAGGTCCTTTCCCTTCTAGGTGGGCGGGGTTCAAAATCAAAATCATGTCAAGTCAGGTGCTTGGGGAGCAGCACCCTGGCTCTGTCCAATGTATAGCAGTACATGAAAGCTGCATGGCTGTTCTGGCCAGAGCAGTGGGTTATGTGTCTGAGCTGAGTGGTGGACTAGGGTGCTGGGCTCTGCCAGGTGTGCCCGGGCTTTCCTGCTCTGTTTTTACTTGACAGCCTTAGGTTCCAGGAAGTTAGACTCTGTGGGGGCACTATGCCCTGGCCCAGACAAAAGGATGCACCATTTGTGCTATGTTGGGTGACAGTAAAAGGGACTGGTACACTGCGTCCCCAGGCTTTCCCTGCTTTGTGCTCTTCTGCCACCTTCAAAGTGTGCTGAAGTATTGGGTGGCTGTCACTGCAGAGGAGGCAGAATGGTTTTACATCCCAGCTGGCCCTTTGGCCAAACTACTGTTTTATGAGTGCGTATCACGTCTGAGATTCCTATCCTTGCATGATTGTGGGAGACTGAAAGATGGCATCACAGCCCAGAGTCTGTGGTCAGGAGTCAGGAACTTCAGGTGAGCCACTGATGGCAAAGGTGTTGTTTGCTTACCTGGCAGAGGGCCTGCCTATGCCATCAGACAGCATTCTTCCAAAAGACACTTCCTCTCCTTGCCATGAACCCCCCCTAAGGAAGTTCTTCCTGCTGTCATCTTAATTTGGTCTTTGGCTCTCTGTACGCTCACTCCTGGCTCTGTGCTCCAGACAGGTGCTGTTGCTAGGTATCTGACCCTGAGACCCATCCTCACAGTGCCTGGAGGATAGATTTGTTCTTGTCATACTGGTACCATCCTTCATTGGGAGGAGCTTGGAGGGGGAGTTTGGTAGTACCCTTGAAGATGTGCTGGGGAGATGGCATGTAAACCAGGTGGCATCTCCTTTTCAGGAATGCTGTCCTTCCCCATCATCCTTTCCACCAGTCTTGTGCAGGGTCTCCTCTGGCTTGGAGAAGGCTGGGGCAGTGCCAGGGTCTGAACCACTCTGCTGTGTTTTACGGCTGAGCATGGCAACCTCTGTTGTCTCCAGGTGAGGAAGGTGCTTGGGCAGGTCTACCCAATGAGCCTCTTGGTAGTTTTTTTGTGTGTGTTTTCTCTTCATAGCCTTCCTGGGGACAAGAAGAGCAGTCCCTCAACTGCCACCACCAACAAAAACCATCTTACCCAGCGACGGAGACAGGCCCTCCGGGGGAAGAATAACCCGGTTCTAAGGAAGACTCCCCACAAGGGTCTGATGCAGGTCACTAGGCATCGGCTGTGCTGCCTGCCATCCACCCGGGCCCACCCCTCCACCAAGGAAGGTACGACAGGGAGGAAAGCTCTTGGTGTTGTCTGAGGGTGGGCTGCACTCTGCTAGGGTGGTGAGGAACCCTGTTAGGAGGCTGGGGCGTGGGACCTAAGTGAAAGGCTAGAGAGAGGGGTGGGCTGGACATGGCTGTGTTCCCCTTGGCCAGTTGAGATGGGTTGAAGAAGCTTACAGCTTTGGGTGGAGAAGATGTGAAGCCAGCTAGGTTGTTGCCTGGCAGGGTGTGAGGAAGGGCTGTGGGATCCTTACTAGAACCCTCTAGGTTAGCAGCACTTGCTTGTGTCTGTGGGGTAGAGTCTATGGGCATATAGCCTGGGGACAGCAAACATTGTCTCCTGCTGGTAGTGGCTGGCACAGTGTCCCCTAGCCCCACAGATGGCCAAGAAGAGTGAGCAGTGACGGGTCTTGAGTTCACTGGCTCCACCTGGGGTGCCTTGGAAGCGTTAGGGGACCATTGAAACTGTTGCTGCTGCCTCCACTAGGGGTGGGGGAACGGATGGCCTCATAATTACAGACAGATGTGATAGCTGCACAGTGTCCCTGATTTTCCTGTTGCAGGAAGGGCTCTGGGGAGTCTTTCTATCTATTGTTCACCTGCTCACCCATCAAGCATGTGATGGGTACCTTGAGGCCAAGAATCGTCATGCTGGTTTCTGGAGCTGCTGAGCCACATTCTACTGGAGATAAATGGCTGCATGAGCCCTTGTAAACAGGCTGGACAGTTGGCTTTGGGTGGTAAAGGTGTCCCAAGAACAAGAAAGCAGAAGAGTACAGTTATGGGCTACAGGGAGAGTAAGCACTAGGCAGGCATTAGGAGTACTTTAGTGAGGAGAGGAAACAGTGCTCAGCTATGCAGGTGGAGGCAGTGGTGGAGCACAGAGCAGAAGGGAGGCCATATAGCCAGTGTGCTGTACAGGACCAGAAAAGGGGATTGCCCCAGTGGAAAGGACACTAGGTAATAGGGAGGCTGTTTATGCCACAGTAAGGAGGGGAATAGTTCTGGCTAGGCTGTGATTTTTCAGGGAAGGCGGGAGACAGCTTGTGCTGCTGCTTTCAGGAACATCAGTGGCAGGGCTGGGCTAGCAGGCGAGTCAGGATGGCTAGTATGCAAGGCCTTGCATGTGAGCTCAAGGGAGGGTTATCATAAACAGGACACGCGAGCTGGGCGTGGCGACGCACGCCTTTAATCCCAGCCCTCGGGAGGCAGAGGCAGGCGGATTGCTGTGAGTTCGAGGCCAGCCTGGTCTACAAAGTGAGGCCTGGATGGCCAAGGCTACACAGAGAAACCCTGTCTCGAAAAACCAAAAAAAAAAAAAAAAAAAAAATAAATAAACATAAACAGGACATGCTGAGCCTGTGCTTGGTATGGCTGCTCCTGTAGTGGTTCCAGAGAAGACTGTTGCACAACTCCAGACAGGCAGAGACCTCGAGGATGGGCTGTCTAAAGGAGGTGGGCCTGGCCAGTGCTGCCCAAGGAGATGAGAATGACAAGCGTAATTTCTCTGGACTGCGCCTGGCTGGATTTGGTTTGCTCTAGGAACTGGCTTGTGGTTTCCTCAGCTCCCGCCTGCAAGGCTCACTGTCTGCCTTTTTCCTTGCTTGTCGTTAAACCTCAGCCTGAATGATGCTCAGGGCTCTGGCTGGTCTGTTTGATTCCAAGTGGGTGCAGCCCCCAAACTCATGTGGTTGATAGTCAGCTCTCCTAGTACATGGGTCAGTGGATAGGGACTTCCCCTTAAGTTAGTGCTTAGGGTCTTCTCTTTCTGCTTCCCTCAAAGAAAATCAAAGAAAATGCTTAGTCCTAGTTCCAAATTTTCTCTTGGTGCCAGTACTCTGCCTGATGTCTAGGGAGGGACCTGATTGTGCAGTAGACTTTGTGTGCCAAAGAACGGTGAACCTAGTTGCTCTGGCTGGCCCCTCCTCCCATTCCCTACTCAATCCTCCTTTGTGGCCTTGCTGCCAGCAGAGGGCGCACTTGCCCCTCTTATCCCTCCATCCACCTTTTTCTGGTAATTGATTGCCTAATTTCCTCTTTATGTGAAAGAAAGCAGATATCAAGTAATTTGCAGCAATAACCTGCTAATGCTGGGCCAGTATCGAAACTCCCCTGTTCATTTCAAGTGGCAGATAAAACACTAATACATAATTATCCTTGCAAATTGGATTGTTTTAAATAACCAAAAGGCTACGGCCAGAAGAAAGCGATCCCATCTCCCTCGAGTTACTCTTGCAGCGTAATTGCCGCGTTCAATCAATTTCCCTGGCATTAGAAATTCCATCACAATCAACATTAAGCTTTATTCATTGTGATGGCTAAGAGCCGGGCCATTTCTCCTCTTTTTCTTAACTGGCAAAATTAATCAGGGAAAAGATTTTAAACATTTACCCGTGCGAAAGAGGTCAGCGCTGCCACTATATTGCTCAGCAGATAAGGGGGCTAATAAAAAGAAAATTGAATTACTAATGATCACCAGGAACCGAGTATATAAAACCTGGCAATCGCCAGTTCAGGAGAAGGAGAATCAATTTTCTTGGGACAAGGTGCGCTCATTTTTTATTTTGGCGCGTATTATCAGCAATTTAATTTGAGAGCGCATAAACAGGAGGAAACAGTTAGGGAATAATGAGCCTGGAGGTGTAAAGTGCCGCAGGATATATGCTGTACACAATTTATTTGGCACAACAGATAATCGCTTTAATTGAATTCAAAACTGCATTGTTCAGCAGCCATGGGACTGCTCGTGCCTGGGGACCAAGAGTGTCAGGAAGGTTCCAATCTGATGTGGTGTCTCCCCTTCTGGTCAGCCTTTGGTTGTGAAGTGTGGTGAGAGCCCCCAGAGGGAGCCCTGAGGGGGCCAAAGAGACATGTGTGCTAGGTCTGCTGCTGAGACCTGCTCCGTCTACCTCCCATGGACAAATGCTAGAAAAGGCATCTGGGGAGAGGAGACAACCCCTTAGGATGATGCTCTGCCTCTGCTCAGTGTGAGGATATGGAACCTGGGAGGCTTGGCGTGAGCTCCTAGGCTTACTCACATAGGGCATGGCCTAGGCCTAGTACGTAACTTCCTCCCTGACTGTATGCACAGGGTGCTGTTTAATTTGATACACCAGCCACCTTTTCGCTTGCTGCCCTAGCTTAGGTAGCTGCTTAGTACCAGTAAGTCATGGGCTTCTAACCAACAGCCTCTTGGAAGCATTAGCTGTCCACTGCCGAGAGCGAGCCACTGTGGGTAGACAGACTGTGTGTCATCACCTCTCAGAGGTAGGATTGGATAGGAAGACTCTCTCTTTTATCTTCCCATAGTGGATATGTGGCCATTGCCTGTCCTTTTCTTCCTATGTGTGTTAAAATTTTGGTCCTGGGACTTAGTACTTAAGAACATTTACTGCTTTTGCAGAGGGCTCAAGTTTAATTCACAGTTGTTTATAACTTCATCTGCAGGGGATCTGTCGCCCCCTTCTGGACTGTGTGCATATTTGTATGCATGTGCATGTACCCACACATGGACACAGACATAGAGATCATTTAAAATAAAATGTACTTCAGTTTGATTCCTAGCACACATGTCAGGTGGCACATAACTGCCTATATAGAACTATTCTAGGGGATCTGACACCTTAAGCTTTCATGGACACCCCACCCCCCACTATTAAAAATAAAAATAAAATGAATTGGCTGAGTATAGGGGCACCCCCCTCCCCCACCCCAGACAGGCTGTCCTTGAACTCAGAGTGATCCACCTGTGTTTGCCTTCCAAGGGCTGGGATTAGAGATGTGCACCACCTCGTCAAAGGATCTGGTACATGCCTTTAATCCTAGCACTCAGGAGGCAGAGGCAGGTGGGTGGATTTCTGAGTTTGAAGCCAGCCTGGTCTACAGAGCAAGTTCTAGGACAGCCAGGGCCACACAGAGAAACCCTGTCTTGAAAAACCTAAAACAATAAAATAAATAAATAAAATATTTTAAACAAACAAACCTTGGCCTTGCCCTAGAAATAGAGCCTTTTTAGAGTTAGTCTGGTAGGTTCTGGGCTGGGACTTGCTAAGGGCTGGGTAATAAGGACTAGATGAATTTTCACTGTGACATCATGCAGATGGTGGGCTGACCCGAGACCTAGCAGCCTCCTATAGGCTTTCACATAAGCCCCCTGGGCATAGTCACCTGCCTGTAGGGCAGAGTTCTTGGCATGTGGCAGGAACCATCCTTCAGTCCTCTGTAGTGGCTCTGTGATATGAATGGACCACTGATAATGTTTATCCGTAAGAAGCAGAGTGACCACTCATTTTGGATCACTGGAACAAGGATAGGTAAGGGTCCTGGCCCCTTGACTGGCCAGGTATCACTCATTGAAGGTCCTATTGTCCTGCCTAGGGTGAGAGTCTGCTGGGATGGGTGTTCATTCCTAGATCCAAAGGTTAATTTTAAGGAAGCGCTCAGGGAGTCCTCCCAGTATAAGCTCTGTTAGCCTCTTCTTCTTTTTTTTGTTTTTGTTTTTTTTGGGGGGGTTGTTTGTTTGTTTTGTTTTGTTTTGTTTTGAGACGGGTTTCTCTGTGTAGCCTTGGCTGTCCTAGACTCGCTTTGTAGATCAGGCTGGGCTCGAACTCACAGTGATCTGCCTGCCTCTGCCTCTTAAGTGTTGGGATTAAAGGCGTGTGCCACCTACTGCTGTTAGCCTCTTCTTAGCCCAGTACCCACCCTGCCCAACACTCATCACCAACTGGGTAGCTCTTTTGCCATCCTCAGCCTAGGGCTGGCACCAGTCAGGATTGGAAACAGTTCAGATGTTCAGTGTTTTCTGGGAGCTTACCCTACCCTCCAGCTTCTAGTTATCCTGAGGGCAGCCTCCCCAGAGCTCTGGCCAGTCCTTCTTGGTGTCTGGGGTGAGGCTGCCTTCATACAATGGTAGGACAGATTCTCCATTGTCCCTCCTGACTGGATAAACAAATGTTCTCAAGGCTGCTGACCTGCTTGATCTCGTGTGCTTTTAGGCCCTGCCCATCAGCTGCCTTCTTTGACCCCTTAAAAGGCCTTGTGTTCCCTGCTCCTGGCAGAGTTCCCAAGCAGGCTTTTCTGGTATATATGGATCCTTTTAGAATCTTTTTTTTTTTTTTTTTTTTTTTTTTTTACCAATTGTGGGGAAGGGGCATCTTGCCAGGTAGTTTTGGGCATGGGAGGAGGCCCATCCATATTTCTCCTGTAGTTGTAGCTTAATACTTAGTTTGTCCACTGCTCTGTGATACTAGGGAGTGAGCTCTAGGCCTTGAACATAGCCAAGCACATGCTCTCCCATTGAGCTATATTGTCAGCTCTCTTGTTTCTCCTTTTGTTTGTTTGCCTTTTTAAAAAAAATAATTTATTCGGATTACATCTCAATTGTTTTCCCCTCACTTGTATCTTCTTGCTTCCCCCTCCCTTTCCTAGGCCTGTGACAGAAAGGGACCTCCTCCCCCACCTGGTATCATCTCGGTAGCTTGGTTACCTTTCCTCTGAGTGCCACCAGGCCTTCCCACCAAGGGGAAGTGGTCAGTTAGGGGGCACCATAGTTCATGTTAGAGTCAGTCCCAATGTTTTGGGGTTTTTTTTTTTTTTGGTTTTGTTTTTTGTTTTTTTCTTTTTTTGAGACAGGGTTTTTCAGTATAATAGCCCTGGCTGTCCCGGACTTACTTTGTAGACCAGGATGGCCTCTGCCTCCTCAAGTCATGTGCCACCACACCCGGACCTCTTTTTAGCTTTTTATTTTGAGGCAGAGTGTTACTAAGTCTTTCAGGTTGGCCTTGCACTCATGCTATAACTCAGAGAAGCCTTGAATTGTGATCTGCTTCAGCCTTCTGGGTAGCTGGGATTAGTTACCCTTCTCACCTCACACACTTATTTTTAAAGCCTAAGCTGTGTGTGTAGTTAGGGATGATCTTGAACCTGCTGCCTCTGCCTCCCAGTACTAAGATTACAGCACGAGCCACCATCCTGCCTTTCACTTCTCTGCCTTTGCCAAAATTCTTTGGCTTTGCCTCTGATTAAGCCTGCCTTCTCTCTAGCTAAGTTAGGTCCTGCCCCTTTTGGAAGCCCTGCCCCCTTTAGAAGGCCTTGCTCCTTCTTGGCTAGGACCTGTTCATTCCTGGGCCAGATCCCACACCTCCCTAGCCAAACCCCACTTATTCTGGCCAGACACTAGGCTTTGCCCCTTCAATAGGCCTCTGAAGGCCTTGCCCAGCTCTAGCCAGACCTCTCTGTGAGTAGGCCCCACCCACTCTGTCTAGCCAGACCCCAACCCTTTGCATCCGCCAACTTACTGCAGTGTGATCCTCTTCCCTGAGATGTCCAGGCCTCCTGCCTGGCAACTGCTAAGTGCCCATGGCTGCCTTCCAAGCTTATCTGCGTTAGGATCACGATGGCACCCACACTTCCTGCTTCCTTTTCTACAGCATGTGTGTTTCTGTGCTTATTGTCTAGATTGCCTTCCTAGAAAGGCCCTGTACGAGGACGTTGTCCTTCTCTTGTCACATAGGCCTGAGGCTCTTGGTCCAGAACAAGGGCAAGAGTTAGCTTATTCCATTGCAGAAGCACTGTTTGGGGTAGCATTCTCCTCTGCAGTCCTCTGGGTGAAGGTTGTTTTCTCTAATTCTGTCACAGACATTTGTCACATTCTGTCACAGATATATGTTTGAAGCCCATCCTGGTCTCAACCCAAGGCTCTGATTGGGTGGGCAAGCCCTGCTGGTCTGGGGATACCTGTTTCATCTTCCTTAGGCTGGGCAGGGCATGGTCAGTGTGCGAGGCAGGTGTGCATCAGGGCATGGTCAGTGTGCATGGCAGGTGTGAATCAAGATGTGTGTGATTGCCTGTTGAGAGCAGCATTGCCCATGTGGGAGACCTCAGGTCTTTCCTAGGTCCAGAACTGTTGGTGCATCATTATGTTCAGCAACTGAGGACAAGAGAATCTGAAAGGGACTGACCTGGCAGGAGAGACAACAGACCTACCCGTGCCCTGTGCCAAGTGTTTCTGGTAGGTGGGAGCCAGTAGTGGCATGCTGGGAGAGTCCATGGGCATCTTTTAGCACTGGCTGGATATGGGATGATACTGTCTCACCACCTGTGCCACGAGGACAATTAAGGAAATCTGGGAGCAGGAGGCTTGGTAGATGAAAGTGCTCACGGGCTGGTTATAAGCACTAATGTGAGCTGCTGTCTCTCAGGTGCCCAATCCTCTGCTTGGCCCTGAGCTGTATGGCCTGTGGGGAGCTGACTTCGAGCAGAGTTCAGCCAGAGAGCAGAGACTGGTGGCACAGAACTTTAGAAGTAGCAGCTTGGTTGTGACAGCATCTTTCCCTACCTCACTTGGGCTTGGGCAGCAGCTCTTGGTGGTCTTTGCTGGCTGCCTTCTCCATTGCAGCCCAAGGCATGGTTCTTATCTTGCAGGGGAGCAGAGAGCTGCAATCAGGACCCCAGGGTGACAGGAAGGACGCATGCTGCTTTCTCTCTAGTCATAACCACAGCTATGGCAGCAGATGTGATGGGGAGGGTTGTGCATTGGAGCCTCGGGTACTTGTCAGGGTGCTCAGAGAGGCTAGTCGTACCTGGCAGGGAAGGGCTTAGGGCCAGGGGTCTCGGTGAGAGGTCAGGCTTGATTGATGCCTTTAATGCTGGGTGCTGGGAGCAGCCATATCCAGTATTCAGGTTCTGGAAGTTCCCTGAGATACTGTGCACATAAAATAGCTCAGGCTATCTAGGCTGGTTGGTGTCATTGTCTTGCTGAGGGAGTTTGGACTATCTGTGTTCTTTGCACTACTGTCTGTTGTTTGTTTGTTTGTTTGTTTTTAATCTATATAATTAGAGTTGACTGGCCCCAGGGTCTCTGCAGATCAAGGAGCTGGAGCCTTTAGGTGTTTCAGACTAGTGTGGTATTCCTCTGTGTTGTGTGGTGGTGGCAGCAGTGGTGGTGGTGGCTGCTGCTGCTGCTGCTGTCTGGAAAGTCCTGGCCAATGCCTCAGGGGTCTGCGATCCATTGTTGCTCACTGCTATGCAGCTGGGCTGTTCAATTTTACTACGGCTATGGCAAACACTGTTAAAGGGCATGAGAACAGTTAAATCTGGAGTCCTGCTTTCATAAGGGAAAAAAGAAAATGCTGAATTAGGCTCTGGGAAAGGCATCCGCAGCGATCCTTGGATCTTGCATAAATTATCAGGCACGCTGGAGGCCTGCAATTTTACGTTTGTCGCAACCATGCTAATTAATTATTCCACAAGAATTGGCATGAAGACACGTGTGTGCTACTCCTGGTGAGCTGCCCCTTCTGACTCCTGGCTTGGAAAGGGTGGTGGTATCAGGGTCGCTGGAGCTTGCTGTGTCTTTTTTGTTTTTGTTTTTCGAGATGGAGTTTCTCTCTGTAGCCTTGGCTGTCCTAGACTCGCTTTGTAGACCAGGCTGGCCTCGAACTCACAGCCATCCACCTGCCTCTGCCTCCCGAGTGCTGAGATTAAAAGTATGCGCCACCACACCCAGCAGCTTGAGCTTGCTGTATCTTTAAGACAGCTAGCCCTCACCCTCTGGCTTAGGACTTCTGTAGACTGAAGTGAGAATAGTTCTCTTGTCATTTTACTCCTGGTTGAAGAGTTGCCTATCTTCTATGCGTCCTGACTGACTTTGAATCAAATACCACACCATGGCCACTGAGCATGAACTGGCTTTAGGGCCTCAAGAGCTTAGCTTCACACGGGGTGTTGGGCTGCAGAGTTAAGCTTTGTCCAGCTGCCTCTTGCAGCCCACAGAAGCTGCTGACTCCCTTGATACACTATTGAGCACCCAGGGTTTCCCCAGGGAATATGGGGTAAGAACTGTCCCCCATGGCCTGGTCTGTTTTCAAGCACAGTCAGCAGGGCCTAGAGGCAGATGTGGGTACAGTGTAGCAGTGCAGTGGGTGCCAGTGTAGGCAAACACCTCTAATACGAAGTTAGGACCAGTTTGTGGTGGGCTGCAGGCTTCAGGACATAGTGCCAGGGTTCTTGGTGGGCCAGGGAAGAGGCCCAAACCAAACCTGTGTTATGAGTGTGAGATAGATCCAGGGGCCAGGATGCTGCTGTGAGCCAGCCTTAGTGTATGGCTTTCCAGTGCTGGGCTGCCCCAGTAGTAGGCTTCCTAGGAGCCTCTTTTTGTTGACAAGTCCTCAGGCGGGTGATTGGTGGTCATAGGAATGTGATCAGTCTCACTGTAATGGGGCAGGTGGTGGAAGTCGGTGAGGCCAGAGCACATTCCTCAGGGTGGGAGAGGCACATGAGCTCCACCCAGCTTGTTCCCGTGAGTGCTGTTTTGTCTGTGGCACTGTGTCTGGAGTAGGTCCCCGCCTGGTATTGCTTCTTATGCCATTTGGGGCCGGAAGCTGGGTGTTCTGCATGGGTTTGGCAGACCATGCTGTAAGGACTGAGAACCCCCAAGTCAAGATGTTTCACATGGTGGAGAACAACGACGACACATCGTGCCAAACAACCTGGCGTGGGCCACTCGCTCATGACTCTGGCTGCTCAAGGGCTCTTCCTAGGTCTACTTTTCCATAGTTAGGGAAGAACTTTCCCTCTAGAGCCATGTGGAGCTAGAGGCAGCAGCCCTGTGATTGGTGCTCACGACCTGAGTCCCATGGAGTGATGCCGGAAGCTGCCTGGCTTAGAAGGGTGTGCTCATGATGAGCTTGAGAGCATTCCATGTGGTTTGTTTTTGGTTTTATTTTTTTTTCCTGTTTAAGACAGCTGGGCATGGAAAACAGCTGGGTAGTTGGGACACAGTGTTCTAGGATAGGCAGGGTTCCTCTTGGCTTCTTGCCAGGGATTCTTCCTAGGTTGCCTCCATGCTGTGAAAAGACCTGACCTGGTCTCCTCTGGTCAAGGACAATCAATAGAAAGGGTGTCATTCCCTGCAGAATTGCACTGGGAGCTCCAGGGCAGCCAGGGCTGGCGAGGAGGACAACTAGGCCTATGTGGGGGGAGGACAGGAGGTGCCTACTGAGGGTTTTGGGGATAGGTAGCTGAATGGAGAGTCATCTCACTCCATGGGCTGGCCTTGTGGAGAGGAGCAGGGTATGGCTTCATGGGGCTAGAGATCAGGCTGCCATTGCTACTTGAGGGGTGTAAAGAGACCTTGTTTGACACCTGTGCTGGAACCCAACAATAACATTCTGAAAGTTAGCCAGGGTGTGTCTGAGTTTGACATGAGCAGCCAGCTGGCTGAGCCTGTTCCTGCTCCTCTGCCTAGCCAGTAGGCCTGGGCTTGAGGACTGACAGCTGTGTCTAGGGTCTCTCAGGATATGTTTTGCTCAAAACGAGTCTCTAAAAGCATTCTTTGGCCATTTCCTTTATGCCTGGGCCTTCTTTTAAAGGGAAGCACATGGCTGGGTGGGGTTCATCTGGTTCTAGCTCAGGATGGCCTCCCATGGGCAGGGGTGCTGGGCATGGTTGGTGAGCATCTGACGGCAAGGGCTGTAAGTCACCCTGCCTCCCATGCCAGGGACCCTGGTCTGCTCTGAGAATGAGGGTTGATTGGGGTTACAGTGCTTGAAAGTCAGCAAGCAAAGAGACTGGATATGGAGGGACTCATGTTAGGACCCCACCTACCACAGAGGCCTGTCAGAGAAAGCACTGGGTGAGACAGGTACTTTATAGCTATCTAAATGTGCTACCTATAATTTTACTCTAGGTGTAGCTTTTCAGAATTATTACATTTTAAAAAATATTTATTTATTTATTTATTTATTTATTTATTTATTTAGTGTGTGTGTGTGTGTGTGTGTGTGTGTACACACATGTGCCACACTATGCGTGTGGAGGTTAGAGGATGCCTTCTACCATGTGGGCCCTGGGTGTTGAACTCAGGTTATCAACCTTGGTGACAAGAGCTTTCACCTGCTGAGCCATCTTGCTGGCCTTCTTAAGCTGTTTATCATAGGTTAATTTTATTTATTTATTTATTTATTTATTGTTTTTTGAGACAGGGTTTCTCTGTGTAACCTTGGCTGTCCTGGACTCACTTTGTAGACTAGGCTGGCCTCAAACTCACAACAACCCACCTGCCTCTGCTTCCCGAGTGCTGGGATTAAAGGTGTGTGCCACCACAGCCCGACCTACCTTATAGTTTTTATGTGACTTTTCCCCCTTTTCACCTGTGAGTTATAGAAGGTACTTTTTAATTTGCAAACATGTAGGGATTTTAAAGTTATTTTAACTAATGATTTCTTACTTGAGTTTGTGTGTGCACTTGAATTTTAGGCTATTTGATATTTCTGCAGATTTGTAGCTCAACTTGTGGTTTTGGTAAATTGCATTTGAAAAGAATGTTATTCTGACTGGCCTGAAACTCAGAGATCTACCTGGCTCTGCTTCCTGAGTACTGAGTTCTGGGATCAAACTACACCAGGCTTTCTACTAGTCATTTTTTCAAGTCCAAGTCTGGGAGAAAATATGCTAATCTTGTTTTAATCTCTTTGTGCTGCAGATTGAACCCAGGCCCTCACAGAGGTTTTGTGCACTCACCCGAACTGAGCTCTGCTTTCCGCCTGCTGCTGTACTTTTAGAGGCCGCCCATTACTAAGATAGCTGGCCGTCCCATTGTCTGTTGTGTATTGTTTCTTAGTTTTGAGTCAAATCTGACGTACGTGTTGGGTTATTTTATGTAGATTAGTAGACAATGTGGATGAGAAATGTGAAGAAACCTGAGAATGGATGATGTCTTCTTTTGGGTGTATGACAGGACCTCCCGCGCCAGTCTTCTAGGCCACTGGATGATTGTCCTGTCCAGGGAGGGGCTCTTTGCTGGGCAGGCCTGGCTGGACTGTAGCTCTGTAAGGCCCAGGTTGCCTGTGGAGGAGTTGGGGTATAAGTCCATTAAAGCCCAATGATGCCTTGTGAGCCTCTGGCTCTTCCTTGGCAGCACCTCTCTACCCGCAACAGTTCACTAGGTTTGATGGCCTGTTAGCTGAACAGTGTCTGTCTTGGTTAGGGTTTCTGTTGCTAGGATGAAACACCATGACCAAAAGCATCTTCAGGAGGAAAGGAAACTTCACTGAAGGAAATCAGCACAGGATTTCAAGGTAGCAACCTGGAGGAGGCCATGGAGGAGTGCCTTGTTCCTCACAGCTTGCTCAGCCTGCTTTCTTATAGCAGTCATGTCTGGCCCAGAGGTGCCACCACCCACAGTGAGCTGGGCCCTTCCATGCTAATTACCAGTCAAGAAAATGCCCTACAGCCTTGTCCCCGAGCATTTTTTTCAACTGAGGTTCCCTGCTTCTCAAATGACTCCAGCTTGTGTCAAGTTTACATCAAACTCGCAAGCGCAGAGTATTTGCAGAAGCGGGCCCAGAGTGAGCAATGGGAACCTGCTCAGTCCAGCTGTATGTAGCTTTACAAACCTTGGACTTACTCACTCATCAGCAGGCTGAGTGTCTGAGGTGCTTTACCAAACTGCCACTAACAGAAGGCAGTTGTGTCTTGGTAACCTGTGTGCAGCTCACTGACTGTAGCTTCTCAGAGTGTGTGGAGCAGAGTGGCAGGAGGACTGCTTGGTAGAAGGGCAGCTTCTGGGATCCTAGAGGTGCCTTCCTCCTGCAGCTTTCTCCTTTGTCTGCCTGTAGGCCCCTGGGAGAGGCTTGTGAGAAATCCTGCCTGGTTAGGATTCTGAACCTCCTGTGGCTGATTTGAAGTGTGGGGCTGCAGAATGTGGTCCAAGTGGAAAATACCCACAAGGCTGTACTTGGGTGAGAAATGCCTGTTTGCACCCAGCACATAAAGTGGGCTGCTGAGTGAGAGTGAATGCTGGCTGCAGGATAGTAATGGGTACTGACAGGCCCCGAGGAAACTGCAGGGAGAGTCAGTACTTTGGAGTAGCCCAGGGCATTGGGCTCTGATGTTGTTGAGGCCTGTTAGGTCTCCAGTACTAATTCATGTTTTGGCTAAGTGCTCACTGGCTCAGGGATATTGTAGAATACAGAAGGGAATGAGTAGGGATAGCCCATAGCAGGCAAGGACAGGCTAAGGTGGGTCTTGGGTTTCCTTATAGCTTATAACAATGCTCTTATAGCCCATTGTAAGCTAGTATTGTTGTTAAGAGGGCAGCCAGGGAAAGGAACTGGGGGCTGATGGTGCCACCCCTGGCCAGGAGACCCAGTGGGGCCTTCTGTGTGTACTTGCTCATTGAGGAATTGCTGCAATCAGAGTATAGGTCAGGCCAGAAGGCCATTTGTGGTGCTCTTGGTGGGAACTCCCAAGACTGAGCCCCTTGCTGGTCTTCCTCTTAACATCTGTAGCCTTCCTGGCCCACAGCCTCTTCCGGAGCATGTGACCCAAATGGAGCTCCACCCTCCCATGATAACCTTGCCCACTGGAGTCTGGAGGAGAGTGACATCCTTACCCCTGCTCCTGGGGTCCCTTTGGTGGTTCCTCCAATGGAAGATCTTCAGATACAGGCTCTACAATGTGGCCGCCTCAGGGCCAGGCTATGTGTGTCTCTTCTGCTGTCAGAGCATCTAGATAGCATAGGAATCCCAGTCCCTGGAGAGAAAACTACAGTCACTGTGGCCTTTAACTTTTTGTCATCCCCTCTCCTGTGGCCATGGCCATGGTGGTGGCTTGGTATTGCTAACAATAACTTGTTTGCTGTAAAGGGCCCTCATTCTCCACAGGTGGCTGGTACGTTACCACAGGGAAGAGGCATGGATTAGGCAGAGCCTGCTGGAGAGGAAGTCTTCAGGGCCAGGATTGGCCAGAAAGCACCACTGTCACATAGCTAGGGGTTTTTAGGGCTCATAGCCTTCCAAATGGAAGATTTAGTCTAAATGCATAGAAATTGATGGAATTTGTAAAGAAAATCTATAGCTGGGTACGATGACTGTAAATCCAGCAGCTTGTGATCATTAAGTGTCCGGTTATTTGTGGCTTTGTCTGAGTGTCTGTCTCTCAGTCCTGGCAGGAAGGAACCCTGGCCCTGGAGATAAGCCCCTGGGTCCCAATCTCTCTTTTGATACTTTTAATCCATGAGTCTTCTGGGGCTTCCTCGGGGGCCAGTAGCTCTTCATGGCCTGCATGCTCATTTCCACTATTGACTGGTCCCTGCAAAGTCAGGACAAAGCATCCAGTTCAGGTAGACTAACAGGTCCCTGCTATAGGGAAGTCTTCTGACTAGAAGCCGAACTCTATCTTCTCCTCTTCTCCATTCTCTCCCACAGTACTGGGTCCCAGGTGGGGTGATTCCCAGGTGGGGCCAGTCTTCTCTTTTGGGGCTAATGCATAGGCGGCCACAGGCACCTGTCACATAACCGGTCACAGGCTGCCTGGCCTTCTGCTGGTATGAAGTGGGTGGGGTAGGCTTGGGGGCCCAGCTGATTTGGGGCCTGCTCCTCTCAGTTGGATGTCCCAGCCAGGTGGCTCTGGCAGGTGTAGTTCAACATAGGGCCTGACTAGAAGCTTGCCTGTGTTCTTTCTTCTTCCCCCTTGTGGAGTATGAGATCTAACTGGGACACCAGAGTTCACGTAAGCAGCTTGGACACCAGAGGGTTGGTGTCACCTACAGAGGATAAATCCTGGGCCGTGACCATGACTACTTTCTGAGCCCTAGCAACCTGAGAAGAAAGTTTTGGGACAGTTGGGCAGTCTAGCAGCTGGCAGCAGACTCCTCATTGTCTCACAGGGTGCCCTGGGACTCTGAGTGCCTCACATGAGGACGGCTCCTGTAACTCTCTTGAAGTAATAGTCCCAGCCAAGAATCAAGAAGCTTCTTGGGGCTCAGCAGATGACAGGTTCTGGGGAGTTGCCTGTTACCTGCTACAGCTGTGCTAGGGGAGTAGATTTCAAAGCCCGCCTGGACCGGCTCCACGTCAGCCACCTTGCTCCAGGGCCCACTTGGGCCATGCTGAGGGAACCCAGAGCTACACATTCACAGGATAAAGTGCTGTGGCCAAACATGGTTCAGATACCCTTCCCAGCTTGTTGAAGTGTAGTTGGGGCTCTGTGAGACATGCTGCTGTTCTGGATACCTATCTTGAACAGTCGTCCAGAGTCCAGGCTCTTATAGCCAGGGCTGAGGGTACTCCAGCTGCAGAAGGTCCTGTGGTCCAGTCCTCCAGCCTCCTTCTTTCATTCTCTGCGGTCTTCTCACCTCAATTAGTCCTAAAGCTGTATGTTTCTCTACAGAGCACTCAAAGTTGCATGGGCTTGGAAGGGATCTGGCCACTTTTCTCTAATTGCCCTCTCATGCCTCAGCAGCCATGTAAGTGGTAGGGCACATGTCTGTGGGAGCCTTGCAGTGGGCTGGTGTCACCTGCGGGGGCTAAATCCTGGGTGGTGACATCGCCCATGTTCTGAGCCCTGGTCACCTGAGAAGGTTTTTGGAAGGGGTTGGGCAGTCTAGCAGCTGGCAGCCAAGTTGTCATGTGTGTCTCTCAGGATGCCCTGAGATTCTGGTGGCTCCTGTGAGGACACCAAGCCCTTCTGAGCTATGGCCGCACCACAAGTCTGGTTCTGTGTACAGTTGTCAGGTAGGCCTTGGGGGCAGGCTTGGGTTGTTGCTACTGATTTGGGATGGCTCAGGATTAGCTGCTACTTGGTGAAGCTCCTCTGTGGTGCCATTAGCCCAGAGGAGGCATCACCCTGGAGCTCTCAGTCCTTGGGCACTGTAGGTGAGTTAGAGGCTGCACCTGGGGGTGGGTCAGTAATGTTGGAAGATCTACCCGCCAGTCGGCCACTGCAGCTGTCTGCCTAATTCTAGTTGACTAGCACCTGGTGGTCTTTACCCCTCCGCCCTTCCACAGACCATAGCATGGATCCTTCCCCTCCGTCCTTCCCTCCCTGATCCTACCTCATTGGAGGGCTCATGTGTTGGGCTGTGTTGAGGACCCTTCCTCTCCAGGATACCCTTTGCCTGGCCGCGTATAGCAGGTTTATTGCCACTGGATAGGAGACTCCAGAGGAAAAGGATATATTTTTCCTATTTTGAGGGTGATGGTGCCTATCCTACCAGTGGGCTTTGTTAGAGGCCAGGGAGGGAGCCCTGTTGCCTGCTGGGATCTATACTGGGCTGAGGGTCAGGGGAGGTTGTTGCTGATTTCTCATGGCCCCAGTCTGCACTGTCAGCTCTGGGCAGGTCTTGCTTTGTCCTGTGTGGTGTGTGTGTGTGTGTGTGTGTGTGTGTGTGTGTGTGTGTGTGTGTGTGTGTGTGTGTGTACACACCTGTGATCACGAATGTGCAGAAGCACAGGGGAATACATTTTCTGAAAGCTAGGATACGAACTAGATCTTTCCAAAGAGTGTGGTTCACAGTGCAGGCTCGATGACACACTCCCAAAGGTCCTGGCGGCGAGGCCTAGCATACTGAGCATCTAGCTTCAAGGCTTTCCCTCTGCAGCTGGCTCGCTGAGCTATAGAAGGCCAGGATGGCCAGAAGGAAACTGAAGAGTGGCCAAGAAGGGCCTGATAACCTGGTGTTAACAAGAGGAATACAGCTTCCTCGTAGCTGTGCCTCTTTTTATAGAGTGTGGTTTCCAGGCTTCCTTTCAGAGCATCTTTTCCTGGCTCTAACTCAGGAAGTAAGAGGAAAGATGCCAAGAGAAGGCCAAGTTGTGGAGAGCAGGATGCTCGTGCCCTCTGGGGAAGCTGACAAGATGGAGTTAGGTCCTCAGGCCATCTGGCAGCCACTCAGTCTTGTGTTCTATCCTCTTGACTTCAGAGTTTAGCCAGGCTCCACTGGTGGGAAGGTTACATGCAGCTCACAACCAAGGGTAGGAGGGAGTGAGCCCAGTGACAAACAGTTCAAGCTATGCCTTTTTAGGGTAAGCAGAGGCTGCCTCCTCACCTGGCTGTCCAGTGGAATCATTTATTAATTTTAGCAGCTCAGCTTCTTGGGGCCTCAGAGATGCAGCCTGGCCTTTGTCCTCTCCTGCCACTTTGTCTTAAACACCATGCTGATGTTCACATAGCAGGGCCTGGAGTCCTGTGGATGTAGCTAGCTATGACCAATGGAAATGGAGGGGACCTGAATCTGCGTTAAGAGGTCACTATGCCTTGTCCCTTGAAATTTCCTGAGTGAGGGCCTGTGCCTGGGGGTGTGGTGCTGATACAGGCAGGCCCTGTTCCCTTGGTACTGTGCTTCTGCTCATGTATGTCAGGAAGTCTGACTAGCTTCCATGCGCAGGCATAGTCTCTAGAGGGCATGTGAACATAAGCATCCCAAGGGAGAGGGGAAGGGTCACAGAGTCCCTAGATCACCGGAATGGTGGAGCAAGGATGAACCCAGTTGGGTAAGTTGGTGCTATACATACCCTTAGGGATGGCAGCATCATGTTTAGGAGCAGGTTTCCGTCTTTGGTGTGTGCTATGTTATGGTTTTTGGGCTATAGGTGGTCCTGTGGCACAGAGGGAGTACTGTGCCTCTGCATACTTGGAGTTAGTATCCCAGCAAATCAACAAGGTGAAGCCATCATGATCGGTGATCCATGATTCAGGACTCACAGCACCAAGGAAGGCCCTTTTACACATGCTGCCCATATGCCTAGGGCCCTGTAGAATGTTGAAGTGGAACAGGCTACCCTCTAGTCAGCCTGGGAACTGAAGTTGACTGAGTGCAGCTGCAAGCCACTTAAGGGCTCCCTGGGAGGCTCCCGGAGGTGCATGGCAGGCCTACCTCCACTCTCATGGTGGCAGCTCCCTGTAGTGGGTGGCACTCTTTCCTTCTTCCCTCACTAGCCTTTAAGGTCGGGTAGAGTGATGGTTAGAAGGGGAGGGGAGATCCAGCCCCTATAATCTATAGCGAATGTCACACAGCAAACTACTCCCATTTCATACAGGCGGGTCAGGTGTCGTGCACGATCGATGGCTAGCGCACAATAATTACAGGAACTAGCAGCTTGTGTTGCTTGAGTGACTTTAGGAAGAGTAGGGTCTCAATCTTCCCTCTAATAGGGCTCTGACAGTCTGAGGCGGCAGCGGCTTTGGTGGCTGAGTGTTGGGCTGACAGTGTTGTCATTAAACACCAGGTAGTGTGGAACAACAGAGAACACGGATCTTGCACAGGGGGACAGGGTGGCTGACAGCAGTTATTTGTCATCACCGAGCTGCCCAGACTCCTCAGACTGCGGTGCGAATGGCTGCTTAGGGTGACTTATGGCCCTGTCGGGGGCTGCTGTTGTGATTTGATAATCTGTAAATGTTTGTCAAAGATGGATTCCTTATTTCTATGGTGCTGCAATGGAGGCTGAGGACAAGCCAGGTGTGGGCTAGGCGATGTGGACAGCCACTACACCAGGTACATCTGAAGAGGCAGATGGCTGAAGTTTCTGGGTCTCTGGTCCGGAACCCAAGATTGGCCTGGGATATGACACCAGAGAGCCTCTTTCTCTCACAGGGCTGGGTCTTCCTGCTATTTTTGTGTTGGGTGAGCATATGTGTATGTATGTGTACACATGTGTCCCTGTCTCTCATGCAGCTGGAAAATAAGAAGGCCTGTTCCTAGAGCCACCCAAATGACTGTCAGTCCTCCTCTGCTGGTAAGGACTTGAGGCATGTTTTTCTACCATTTTGGGATTCTGGCAGGGCCTTTCTAGAGGCTAACGAACTTCCACCTGCACGTTGCTTTGCTGCTGTTCCCAAGGGGCCTGCTGGACATACTGGCCTTGTCCTCAGGGTATAGAGCCCCATCATGCTGCCTGTGCCCACTGCAGACCCAAGGACCTGGCTGCTTGTGGCATGTCTTTTCCTTTTTGATTTGCTGGGAACTATCAAGCACGAGGAAAGTAGAGTGATTTATTAGACTCATAAAAATTCATACTTTGTGCTTCCAGTCATCCCACATCTGAAGCTTGTTAGAGCACGGTCCCTGGCAGCTCCTGCCGCGCCAGTGTGGCGGTGGGGAGGGTTCACAAGTCGTTCCTTGCCTTAGCTGCCATCCTGCTGTATTTAGAAAAACAGACAGGCAGGCTCTGGGAGCACATGAATGACTCTTTTGCAAAGGAGAGTGGTTGGGAGGGCAGGGATTTTCTTGTGATAATACAGCTGTACCTTCCGGGCTGTGTCCTTACGAGTGAGAGCAGGTGGTGGAGCTCCTTGCTCTAAAGACCTGGGATGAAACTGTTCAGGTATTAGAGCACTAAGTATGAGCAGTCTCGGGCTAGTTCAGGTTGGCGGTACACCTTGTATGCAGACAGACAGCAGTCTGTCTATACTCTGTGGGCGTAGGTGGAGACATGAGCATAGGTAGAGGTGTGGACAGGTATAGGAGGCCAAGTTCAAGTGGGCAGGCGTGATTCTAGCAGTTGTCATGGATGGAGGATGCAATGCCTCTGTGATTATTGCCAGGCTGGTAATAGTGGGAGTTGAGCCCTGTGTGTCTTTTGGATGCTTCTGCTAAGGCTGCTTGTCCTGGTCCCTGCATGGCCTGAGCTAGACCCATGTGCTGAGCCACTGTGCTAGGTGGTATAGGCAGGCTGTTCTCCGTTCTTGTAAGTCTTGCTGTCTTCTTCTCATCTGTATTGAAGGACTGACATGAACTCCTGTTCTGCCATAGTATTGGCATTGTTTTATGCGAGAGTATGAGAAGCAGAGAACTCTCCTTCTAATGGCAGGAATGTCTGTTGCCTCCCTAAATAGTTGAGGGTCTAGGCCACCTGGGAAGCCAAGGGCAGAGGCAGATCCTCAGCTTTTTCTGCTTCGATTTTGCTTCCTCTCATAGCCATTGGTCCCCACAGCCTGCCAGTGCCAACAGCAGGGAGGCAAGTGTCATGCATGAGCAGACTGGGATGCAGTACTCATCAGTACTGATTATTCCCTGCACCCCAAGGGGCCCTGCTGCTGACCAAGGCCTGGTAGCACATACTCCATTCGCAGTGTCTGGAAAAGAAAAGCAGTTAGAACTTCCTAGCTGGCTTTCAGGGACCAGAAGGCAGAGGGTAGACTTCTAGTGGGTCTAGGCAGGGTCAGGGCCCAATGGATACTCGTGGAACCCTGCCAAGGACTGGACCTTATGCTGTCTGGGTGTATAGTGGTATGAACTGATGAGTGGGACGCAGTGCTGGTTCCGTGTACCCATTTGTGCAGTGGAGGGAATTATTGTTGGGTGGCGTGAATGGGACCCGGTACTATGCCTCAGCTCTCCAGAAGCAGACACCACACACTTAAACAGCCAAGCCTGGCTGCAGACTTCCTTATGTGGATGCGAGGCGATGATGGAGATGGCCAGAGCTCAGAAAGATTGAGAGAAAGACACACAAAGACCCCTCTGTGCTTCTGGCCTGGGAGAGTGTGTGGTCAGCCTTTAACTTTACCTGTTGTCAGTAGATGCCATGCACAGATGTTCCTCTGCAGGTATACGCCTAAGCAGTGAGCTCAGGCCTTCAGGGATGGGCTCTGTGGGAGCTGTTATTTCCTTTGACTACCCTCAGAGTAGGCTGTCCCGGCTCTAGTATAGAGTCACATGTAACTTGGTCAGGCACAGCTGGAGCTTTGGTTTTGCCTTGTATAGGAGCCATGGGTATCATACTTGAGAAGCTAGCCACTGAGCTATGGAAAAAAGAAATTATATATATACATATGTATATGTATACACACACATATATATTACATACATATAATACACACACATATGTGTATGTGTTTTGCATTTTGTATGTCTATACTGGAGGCAGTCTGTGTGGCACAGCAATAGTCAGACACTGGGAGGAGAGGAGCTGAGGCAGAGCCTAAGGTAGAGGCATTTGACTCTGGCTTTTGGTTCTAGGCAAGCTTTGTTGTGGCAGAAATAGGAGAGAAATGGGCCTGAGGCAAAGAAGGTCCCACAGTCTTATAGGAAGGGTGGGATGGGTTTAGATGGCTTAGGAATCCCCAAGGAGAATAGTCTCTTTTGGATCCTTTTTCCTTAATCATGACACAGAAGTGCCAGAGCCTACCTTGTTTGACTTTCCTCTCAGCTACCTCAGGGACTAAAAATTGCACACTTATATGGTCCTGGTCTCAGGTTTCCCTAAGAGTGATGAGCTGTGGGCTGAGGTGATTCCCTGTGGTCAGGAAGTGACTGATTCTCCAGTCCTCACTTTGGTTAGTTCTATGGCCCCAGGCTCTGGTCACTCTGACTATGCCACCTGACCTCAGTGTAGACTACGATGTGCAGTATCTCAGGTCTCAGTCCAGGCTTTACAGGGTAGGTTATGACTGCTCAAGCCAGAAAGAGCCTTCTCACTCTAGAGCAGCTCTTGCCTGCCCTGCTTTCTGTGACTGACAGAAAGTCCTGCTGACACTGCCTCTGCTCCATCCTGCTACACTAGTGGACACTGTGCCTTCCAGGCGCGTGGGGTTTGCAGACAGCTCAGGTGTACGTCACGGTTTTAAATGTAGGAGCAGGCCTTTCAGAAATGTATGCTGCATGTTCTATTTAGAATTTTGTGGTCATTTTCCCCAAGAGTGCAGCTCAGCAGTTGTTGGGGAAGAGGCTGTCTTGACAGGGCCCTGTGCTGGCAGGGGGTACCATACTGGCTCTACAGAGGCAGACCTGAATGTTGGCCTCTTACGCCTGCCTATGTGTAACATGTTAGCCTTTCTGCAGGAGGTGTGGAGGGAGGATGGGTTGCTGGAGAGGACTAGTGTCCCCTAGGGCACCTGCTGACTGCAGCAGAAGAGGCAAGGGCCTCTGAGGAGGGGGAATTGGATGGAATAAGATGGTATTCCTCTCCCATTGTGCTGTCTCAGCTGCTGAGAGTCTGCCCAGAAGCCACTAAGCTCAAACGGCTTCTCACTGCCGCTGCTCTTTGGATCTTGCTCATCCTGGATAGGCAAGGGGTCCATTCCTGCCCCTTCCACTGCTGGACCCTCCCTTTCAGCCCTTTTCTAGCTCTTAGCAGGAGGGACAGGACACTGCCACATGAGCTGGACATCCAGGCTTGAGAAAGGGGCCTGACTTGTCAGGTACTTCCTGAGAACCTGGCCAGTTTGCCCTGACTTTTGTCAGTCTCTAGTTTATCTCTCCACTTATACCAGGGAGTAGGGTACCCCTGTCTGGGACTGCCCCTGCTCCTTGAAGCCCTGGCACTTCTGGAGTCCTGGCCTGTGACTGTAATCTGTGGCTACTTCTGCTCCTTCAGAGCCAGGTTCAAAAGATGCTCTGGAAGGTCTGGAAGGTTTCCTGTCTTGGCCACTGCGTGTATATATATGGCACCAGAACACCATCTGTTGTAACACAACTAATTAGGCAATTAGTTGTGAGAAGTCTGCTCTCATGGGAGAATGGCTCTGCCTTGTCCCCGGAATCCTTCTGTAATTGTGGGGACTCATGCACAGCACCTGAACTATAGGGTGGCAAGGACAATGCATAAGTTACAGGGAAGGTGGGTGGGCATGAAGATGTGTAGTAGTCTTAGGTCACATTCTTAGGGAGCACTTGCCAGGCCAAGGTGATAAACAGAGCCCCATTTCAGTCAGCGTGTCCCTGAAGGCTCCTGCAGCTCGCTGCCACCTGTCTGGATGGGTTCCTGCAGCCTGCTCACCTCTGCCTCATGCTCATGTTTCTTCTCCTAGGCCAGTTGCCCCAGGACGGATCCTGAGCTGGCCTAGAGCGTGCATCTCATCAGAAGCTATGATAAGATGGGAAAGGCCCTGTAGACTACTGTCACTGACCAAAGAGAGTCCGATGCCAGTGCCGCTGTGAGCTGGTTAGGGACTGCCCATGCTGATCCTGAGGTGGGGACCATGGAAGATGCTGCTATTTATGGACAGACAGGACAGCTAGCCTATGAACTGAATGGGAAGGGAGCATGGTTTATGGAGCAGAGTAGAGATCGATGTGGCTTCTGGAAAGGCTAATCCATGATGACTTCTTAGAGCTGTCATCAGCCAGGGAAGAGTATAGACAGTTGGAAGACATTGAAGAAGTGTCAGTGTGGCTGTTGATAAAAAGCAGCTTAGGCAATAGATGAAGAAAGTTGAATCATACAGAATTAGGGGCAGAGAGCCTGGCTGGGCAGGATATCTTTAGTGCTGCAGCCGTCTTTGTGGCTCTGTCCTTAACCATGAAGGGGCTTCAACCTGGGTAGTAGTACCACAGCTCTGGGAAGCCAGCCCCAGGAGACCTCCTGTCTCTGGCCTCTCCTCATGCATCCTGGAGTGTTGCAGTCTTCCTGTGGGTCTGACCCATGCCTGCCTGTTTCCCAGTGTCTGTGTTGTCAAGAACTTGGAGTAATTTTCAGAGTTCTGTCAGCAGGGTCATATTCTTCTTTATAGGTTTACTTCTCCTCTTCCACTGGCATGTCCGTCTCACGGCTAACCCTGGCACATTCTGTGCTTGGAGCCAGTCTCTGGCCTTCCTCCTAGCTGCCTCTGTCACCTACCTGGAATCGAAGGATGTTTTCTTAGGCCAGAGCTGAGCTCTGCTCTGCTGACGACTCCTACTGCCCTGTGTTAGCCACCTCAACAGCAGCTGCGGCTGTTTTACCTGCCTGTTTCTGGGGCCCCAGCTAAGGGCGTGGTGGACACCGCTCTCAGGCATGCTCAGAAGTCTCTTTGGCTCTCTCCTCCTGTGGGTGGGACAAGATTGCACTTAAATGTCCTCCCCTTTCCTAAGGGAGCATGTGTGGCTTTTGTGGCCAGGGCACTCATTTCAGCTCTTCAGCTGATTAGAGCAAGAGATGGAAACGTAGCCTTTTCCTGGGTTGCCTTGGACAGTTCTTTGAACAAAGTGCTAACTCTTATATCATACTGTTTATTAACTTCCTGTGAGATTAGCAACTTATTTTTTTTCCTATTCCCTTTGGAGTTTCATAAAAGTCTGAACTGCTTCTCAACTCCTGCCTTATGACACCTATTGGAAGAATCTGCCATCTGTGGTGGAGCCACCTAGAATGAGAGCAGTGTTTCTGGACAAGTAGGTCTTCTGGTCAGCCACTTAAGGGGCTGTCCAGACTTCCTGGGCCGAGTGCCTCCCTTCTTCCCTCCTGATAGTATACTCCAGGGTGAGGGTACCCTTGAGCTGCCCCTGACCACCCTCCAGCCTGGGAGCGCGGGTACTGAACCTCACAGCCAGAAGGTTCATCCTTGGACAGGAGCTGGAGCCCTGCTGATAGATGGGGCTCATATCCCATTCAAATATGATGCCAGCAGTTTTTTTGTAGTTTGTCTTCCATTGCGGTAGTAAAGTTTTTAATTAGGAAAGCTAATGAGTTCGATTAGTCATTAGAAGTGACCTCTGGACGGCGGGCGGAGAGGGCTGCATGTGTGGGCCTGATAACACAGCTAGGGCAGCGTAGGCAATAAAGGCGCAAGGGGCTTGATTTGAGTGAAGCGTGCCACAGGGGATACATCATGCGGAGAAAAAAAATTACAGCCCTGGGAGTCTGTAATGAAGGGAATTAAACCAACATCCTATCTAAATAACATGATTATCTACACAAAACCCTTCAGCCAGCAAGACGGGGTGGGTTGCCCCCACCTGTGTCCTCTGGGAGGAGGGCCGAGGCTGTTCCTGACAGTGAGTCTGGCTGCCCAGTAGCTCTAAGTCTTTATCCCCTGTCTACCAGGGAGGGGCCCATCCTCTTTTGAGCCTGTCTGGTCTCTGTGTGCTAAGCATAGTCTCAGAAACCCTTGCTCCTGCTGGCTACTGCATCCGGTGTTTTCCTTCCTGTAGCCCATCTGTCTAGCCATTTGTCCTGTGTCCCCAGGGTCATTGTTATGAATATTTCCAAGCTGTCCATCCAGAAAAAAGCTGGGGACTGTGAGTAGTTTTGGGGGGGGGGGCACGGCTGCCACCCAGCTAACTGTTGGGTGGCATGGGCTTCATAATCCTCTCTTTGTACCCCTCAAATCATTTCACTCTCATGGGAGGACTGTCCCTTGGGACCATGGTAGGGGTGAGGTTGTGTGAAAATGTCCCACCTTGCTTTACAGTGATAGGAGGTTTGGGGGCCCAGGTTGTTACCTTGTATTTTCTTGATGTGACAATTGGGCACTACTAAGTGAAATGCAGGAAGTTAGTGAAGACATTTGATCCTAGGTTTGCTAGCAGGAGGGGTGAGCAGCAGAGGCCTCAGCCTGGTGCTGCCACTCAAGTGCTGACTGTTCTGAGCTGCTGTGTAGGGGAGAGCCTTTCTAGAATTCAGTGCTATGGGCCGTAGGGATGTCTGGCTTTCTAGAGGAGGTGATATCTTCTACCTAAGGGAAGGTTATTTTAACTAGAATGTGGCCAGGGAACAGGAGCAGAGCCGGGTTTGACATGATGCAGTCTCTCAGAGGGAACATGGGTTCCAGAGCAGCCCAGTCCAAGTTTCTGCTATGGAGTACGCTGGGCTGTAGAACTAAGCTTTGTGACTCTAAGCTGGGGGAAAGTGTTAGGATTTGTATTCAGTAGCCATGTGTAGACTCAGGAGACCCATGAGCAGAGTGTGAACAGAAGAGGTTGCTGGCTAGTGTTTGGGACCCTTCTGTCTGGAGAACCTTAGCTGGGGGGAGGGGCAGGTTGAGCCTGAGCGTTGCTCTGCTTGACATGCCCCTGTCCACTGGGAACACTGGTATCAGGTAGCCCACTGTCCCGTGTAAGGAACGAATGGGTCTAGTAGGCACATTCTCAGCTCAGGAAGAAGCAGGGAGCCTGGGGCTGGGCTTGCTGGCAGTGAAGTCATCTTGGGTTATTGACAGTGAGGATGCCTGTATTCTTGAGCTCTTAGTTGAAACAAGCTTGTATTGATTGTTGGACTCTCCTTGCTTCTAAGACCTTGAAAATTCAATTCAACAAACATTTATTTATTGATACCCACTGTATCCCAGGCTCTTCCCTGCGTACTAAACATGTTGGGTTATAGGGGCAGCCCTCAGGGTTACAGAGTCACTTTGGTAACTCAGAGAGGATCATAGAACTCCAGGTCTTGCGCTTGCTTGCGCTCTGGCTCTCTCTCTTTCTCTTTCTTTCTCTCTCTCTCTCTCTCTTTCCCTCCCTCCCTCCTCCCTCCCTCCCTTTCTCTGTCTCTGCCTCTCTCTGTGTGTCTCTATCTCTGTCTCCCTCTCTCCCTCCTTCCCTCTGTCTCTGCCTCTCTCTTTGTCTCTGTCTGTTTGTCTGTCTCTCTGTCTGTCTCTCTCGTTTTTTGAGACAGGGTTTCTCTTTGTAGTCTTGGCTGTCCTGTCCTGGACTCCCTTTGTAGATCAGGCAGGCTTCGAATTTATAGAGATCCACCTGCCTCTGCTTGGGATTAACGGTGTGTGCCACCATGCCCAACTGCGACTTCTCTTGGATGTATTATTTATTTAGTTTTTTTGAGACATGGCCTCACATATATAGCTCTGGCTGGTCTAGAACTCACTATGTAGACCAGTGTAGCCTTGGACTCAGAGATCTGCTTACCTCTGCTTCAGGAAAGGGCATCAGATTCTCTAGAGCTGAGTTATAGGTGGTTGTGAGCTGCCTGATTTGGGTGCTGGGACCAAACTTAGGTCTTCTACAAGAACAGTACATGCTGTTAACTGCTGAGTCATCTTACCACCTCAAATGCAGCTTCTTGCTTTGGTTCTTGAACTCTTGTTTTCTCCTTGGTCAGACCTGCTGTTCTTACAGACCTGGGGAGAGACAGACAGGAAAGTGGGGTAATAGAGCAGACATGGAGGAGAGAGAGATATCAAGACAAAGATGGGATCAGAGAGAACCAGAAGGTGAGGAAAGAATAAATCAGAAAGGCTGATTAGAGATGGCTCAGTGGCAGAGAGAGGCACTTGCTGTCAAGCATGAGGACCTGAATTTGGTTCCTTTGGTCCACATGTTGTAAGGCGTCTCTCAAAGTTGTTTTCTGTCCTCCATATGTGTGATGTGGCACATGTGCACATTCACCTACATAAGTAAGTGAATAAATGTAGTGCGTTCTTAACTGATTTTTTTAATAGAAAGGAGAAGAGAACCCGTTGAATAGGTATGGGGGAGGTGGAAGGAGTGGTTGGGATGAGTCATCTAGAGGCTGCTATGGCAGTTTTGACTGGCATCTGTCTCTATTCCCTGGGGCTAGATAGCTCTTGAACTATTACTTTGAGGGTTGCTCAACCCCATCACTACCCAGAGGGCCTTGTCCAAGTGACCCTGAGACATTCAGTGTGTGTGCTGACTGAAGTGTAGCTCTGATGCAAGTGGGGGCAATCTGCCCGAGAGGAGGGCTTTTGCTGACATCTGAATGAGGAAGGACACTTGTGTGTGGGCATTATGGGCAAGTGAGCTCATCTTCTCTTTGGCCTCTCCAGAGGTCATGTGGCTGAAGTGCTACCTCAGGAAGCTGAAATGTGGGAGCTCTGCTGGTCTCCAGTACATTACTCTCAGGAACTGTCACAGCTGCTGGGTCACTCAGAGCTACTCACAGCCTGAGTACAGAGCAGGGACAAACACATGTCTTTGAGGGTTCTTGGGGCAGGAGGAAGCTAGGCACAGACTGAAGGGACTCAGACCACCTGCGTTTCTCTGGCTTGGCTCTGTTTAGGGCCCTGTGTCTCATGGCAGAGGGGAGCAGCCATGAGAGGCAGCCGTGTTAGCTTTAATTATCTGGGCAGTTAGAGCTGTACATTATGAAAGTCGGGCAATTAGGCGCATTCCTTGAAGCTATGGAGAAATTGCTGGCTATCAAGTGGAAGGGAACTCGGGCAAAACAGATCCCTGCTAATTGCAAGAAACATTCAGCAAGAAAAGCCGTCGTGGACATCACTCCACAGAATGTTATGAAAACAGTGATTAAGTACATAAATCTGTTTGGGCATGGTATTGGGAGGTGCTAGAGAGAAAGTGAGTTTTGTGGTGCCCCCTCCTGTACTCAGGGGCAGGACTTTGTCTGCCTCATCCTCTGGGACCAACCCTGGAGTTTGGAGTCTAGAGGTTTCTGGTACGGACTCTCTCTCAAGAGGCCTCCCTGTTGCCCCGGTCTCACCTGCTGGGCTTCTGCTTGCACTAGGAGCAGCTGTGCAGTGTTCCCATCTTGTTGTGATGGCTGTGAGGGTTTTCTAGGCTCCCCTGCAGGCCACACCAGCCACCTCCTAAAGCTTTAGCTGCCAGGCTCTTTGGGGCATCTGTGTGTGTACGAGGAGTGAGGCTGGGGGCAGGGGGTGATGGAGATTCCTCTCACTCAGAGGATATAGCCTTGGGCCCCTAGGGCTTTCAATCCTGCTGTCTCCTGCTGATCTATGCTAATGCCTGGGTTTTCCTTGCAGCTTCCAGTGTGCACCTGCGGACTCCACCCTCCAATAAGGTGATCAAGACCCGCTACCGCATTGTCAAGAAGACCCCAGCCTTTCCCCTTGGTGTTCCATCCTTCCCCTCGTCTCTACCTACCTGGCGGGCCCGACGAATCTCATCGAGGTAGGAGAACCTTACCTAGGCTTCTGCAAACCTGGGTTCTGGACTCACTCTAGGTATTGAGGGCTGAAGATTGAGGCCTAAGGGCTGTGGCATCTCAGCTTCCCTCAAGGAGATGCATGGTGTGCAACGTCTTGGCTAGCAAACAGCCTATGTATTATTTTTTTCATTTGTTTAGCAATTTATATACCATATACATGGCCAGCTTGCTATATTGCATGTTCACAAAGATACATGTGTGTACACATCCAGTGCTGATGTCAGCAAGTCTACTAATTGGTGGGACCTCATACAGCGTGGATCCAGCTTCCTCCAAAATATTTGGGTCCTCTACTGTGAGCTGCTCATGGATGTCCTTGCTAAGAAATTTCTAGCCAGAGAAGCCAGACCCTTGAGCAGCCTGTCGGAAAACTACCAGCATGTTAGCTGTCCAGAATGGTGACTCAGGGCTCTTCGTTACCCTGCCTAGGCCATCTCATCCAGTCTTCTCTGAGAATGCCTGGCCTTGCTGTAGCTACCGTGTTAGAGAGCGGCAGTGTGGGAACAACCATTTACAGGAGCAAGCTGTATGTGGCATTCTTGGGGCTCCCTCTGGGTCCTAGGAGGAGGCTGAGCCTTTTAGGACATTGCTCTTTTTTTGTTGTTGGAGGTGTCCTACTTCAGACACCATAAGGAGTGGCATCCCAGTGGGGAGGTGCGGAGCAAGGAGTGGCAGAGCCTAGAGATGTGGGTGTGGAGACTATGGGCAGGCCTACTTGGAGAACAGTGCATTCCAGGACCTGCCACCCCCTATTTGTCATTGTTCCTGCTGCTACCCAGAGGATTCCAGGGTTGTGGCCAGCAGCAGAGGTGCCTCATGCCATGTGCACAGCCCTGCCTGGCTCTGGGGCCTGTGGTGGGTAGGCCTACTTAGCTCGTGTGTCCAAGGCCCACCACCCTCCTACCTTACCACTGGCCACACCAGCCTTGGCCCTGTTGCTGACTTTTCTGGAGGCAATAGCTCGAAGTATATTTTAAATTAATTTTACTGCACTTTTTGTAATATTTTTGTTTTAAATAGATTTATATGTATCTTGGGGGCTATTTCTACAAATTTATGAAGATAATTTTTACTCTCTCGATAAGGTTAAATTTACACCTGCTATTTCCATATTAATTCACATTGCTAAGTGGATCTAATTTTCTTCCGTTCCTCTATCTGGTGAGCATGGCCTTTCCTAATGCAATTTCCCCCTCACTAAATCACTGTGATCGGGAGTCATGATCGAGCTAAATTAACTTAAATTAATTTACTTAATAAGAGCCCCAGATCATCGTGAATGAGGTTCAGATTTATTGATTCTCAGCTAGTGAGAACCTCCCCCTCCTGCAGCCAGTAGTAGGCCTGCATCCCTCCTCTTAGTGGGCATGGATAGGGGCCCAAGGTAATGCTCCTTGGGGACACAGCCATCTTTTCCCAACCTTGGAGAGCCAAGCAGGCTCCAGGTTTCAGTTCATAACGCCCTTCTAGGAGGGCCCTAAAGGAGTTACTATGTAGAAACTTGCCTAGACCACAGTGGGATGAGTCTGGAAAAGGGAGGTATTGGTTGCAGGCCTAGGGGTGTCCACTCAGCAGGCATGTCATGCAGTCTGTGTTAACTAGGCAGTAAAGAGCAGCCAAGTCAACTGGGCTCTCAATCTCAGCTTCCTGTTCTCAAAGGTAGTACCTGGTGTACTTTAGCTGTATGAGAGGCCAGGAGGTGGAGTGGATACTGCCTTTTGATGGCTCAGGTCCCACAGCCATCGGTGCTGCAGTTGAACTTACGTGCTTGCTGTGCCAGCTAGCACTGTGGACTCCAAGCCTCAGTGCTGTCCTTGTACTCAGAGGTACGGTTCAGCTTATCAAGATGGACACAGTTGTTGAGGGTGTGTAGAGGGCCCCTTCCACTCTTTTCTGACCACTCACCTTGGTTGTTTTTAAACCCTTGACAGATATTTGAAACTCTTGGGGCCCATGATTTCTGTCCTCAGGGCTGGGGAAGGAACTAAGCTTAGAAGTACAATTCTCAGGGGACCCTGGAAAGATGACTGCTACCAGGTTGGACCTCCTTTACCCAAGGTCACCCATGCCCTGGCGTAGCTGCCTGCTCAGCAGAGTGGCTGCCCGTCAGCTGCCTGACTTGCTATTGTTGGCTGCATACACTTGGGCTGGGCTTATTGAAGCAGCAGAAAGAGCCTGTCTCCAGGGCCAGTGGTAGAGTTGGTACCTGCCTCCCTGCTGGCTGGGCCCTGTCAGAGCCAGGGGCCACCGTGATTATTTGGCAGGCTTGCTTCCATGCAGCTCACCCTAAAGGCTTCTCGGGTTTCCTTGTGCAATAGGAGGGGTTGAGACAGTGTTGGATTCAGGCCACTGCAGACTAAGGACTGCTGCAGTGAAGAGAAAGCAGTGCTATTTACTGGGACTCACCTTGGGCCCATAGCTGTCGCTTCCCTGGGGGAGGAGGGTATTCTTGTAGCTCTAGTAGCCCTGGAAGTTTTGATGGACAGAGTGGAGACTGGTAAACACATGTGGTGGGATGACCTCTTCTCATTCCTTGCAGATACTATGGCTGGGGATTTGGCCCCTCCAGGGAGCTTGCTAAGTGATCTTGGTTGGGTAGGCCACTTCCTGCTTGAAGCATCAGCTTCTAATCTGCCCTGGAATTGGCATTATTTATTCTGCAGTATTAGAAATGGAATAGCAGGCAGTGGGTATAGAAGATGTGGATAATGAGTGCAGAGAGGCTCTAGGGTCCAGGCTCTGGGTCCTTAGAGGCTCAGAGAGCAGCCTGTTGGTCTCACCCTAAGCAGGGCTTTTTAGTGACTGGGTTCAGCACAACGCCACCTGACAGCCGGGTTGTGTGGTTGCCATCTCTGCCCTTCTTGGGCCACCAGGGTGAGGGAGTGGGTAAGGTGGCAATGCTATGATCTGTGTGAGGCCGCTCAACCACAGCCTGGGGCCTCCTGTCTGTGCTTGTCCCTCCCTGCTTTCTTTCTTTTTTTGTTTTTTTTTAAAAAAGATTTATTTATTATTTATACAGTTGTCTGCCTACACACCAGAAGAGGGATCCAGATCTCATTATAGATGGCTGTGAGCCACCATGTGGTTGCTGGGAATTGAACTCAGGACCTTTGAAGGAACAGACAGTTCTCTTAACCTCTGAACCATCTCTCCAGCCTCCCCACCCCCTTCTTTCTTGGGAAGGCAGGAAGTCTCTGGTACCCTGGGCTGTTCTGGGGAAAGGACAGTGGTGACCATCTTGTTCCCTTCTGGGAAGTTCTATATATTCCTTCTGTGGAGCCTAAGGTGGCACTGTAGGGGAACTCCTAGCACCTATTGTCTCTGAACACACTTTATGCTATGAGATTATCTTTCTTTAAGGCTATGAGAAACTGGCAGGCATATGTTCACAGAGTATTCCCAGGAGGGGAAATGGGTCTTCCTTCCACTGCTGGCATTCTCTGGGCTGGACATGCTGGAAGTCAACTTATGACCTCAGATCCCTTTGGTTGTGCTTGTCTCTGTCCAAACAGAAGGCTGGGAGGCTACTGAGCAAAGCCCTTAGCACTTTGAGGTATTTTCATTCAGGCTCTCTGTGAGGATGGGCGTTCCCATTGAGGCTGTGGTTGGCAAGCTCACCTGTTGCCCTGGCCAGGTGAATTCATAGAGGTCTGTGACAGAAGGTGCAAGGACCGCAGTCCATTGTGATACAGGATTCTGACTCTGAGGATAGTATCTGTGGGGCTGATCTCTGGCTTTTGCTTAGCTCTAAAGCTGTTCTGTTGAATGTGTTGTTCAGCTTATGCCCAGGGGAGCCAGCAGGATGGCTGCTCAGTTAGCTCAGTCCAGGGCCCTGGGAGCCCCGCCGCACAGGCTGCCTTGGCTCCACCTCAGCCTCCCAGAGCAATCCTCAAGCCTTGTACAGCACTGCTGTCTTGCCACAGGGCTTGTCTCCAGGGGTTTCAGGCCCAGAGCCAGTCCAAGTGGCCCAAAGGATGCTGCTTAGACCTAAGATGCAGGGGCAGAGATTGAATGGGGCCTGAGAGAGGAGCCACCCCAGAATGGAGGTGCACATCTGTATGGCGGGTGAGTTTTCCCCCTAAGATTTGTGGATTTGCCTGTGTCCTTGTGGCTTTCAGCAAGTTCATTAATCTGAACTGAAACTGATGTGACTTATATCCCTAAACTGCCTGTCACTTTTTTTCTTTTTCCAAATTCATTTGACATGAAAGTGCGAAATAAACAGAAGCCACTGTGCTTAAGCAGATGAATCGAGAGGCTTTTCCAGCCCAACTACAAATGGTCCTGTCACAGAGCTGCTGCTTGCTGGGTTGCCTTATTCTATTTTATTTTGTGCGTGTGCGGTAAATCTTAAGTAATCTCTGTGCAGTTTGACGAGGTTTAGACCAAGATTTTGAAAGGCTCTGAAATGCTTCTCCAAAGTGACGTCTCATTAAAAAGGATTCAGCCAAGGATGGGAGGCATCTCCACTGCACGGCTGGTTCCTGTGCTCTGTCTACATGTGTTTCCTTAATGAGCAGGTGCACTCACTAGCCTGGCTACCAGCAACTGCCCTGCTCTGCCTCCTGCCTGCTGTCTATGCAGGGGACTGTCTTGTGACTGCCAAGGCTGCCACAACAAAGTGTCACCATGTATGTGGCTCAGATCTGGGTATTTGCCTCTCACTTGTGAGGTTAAAGTCTGAGATCAGGGTGAAGACAGATTGTGGGGCTGATTAGGGCTTGCTTTTGGCTTACTGGGGACATCTTTATATAAGGGGAGAAGAGAGTTCATGAACATTTCATCTTTTCACTTACAGGACCATCATCCCATCCCGAGGACTTAATCTGACTCTTAATAGCCTCCCAAAAGCCCTACTTCCAAATGACACTTCTTAGAGCTTGGGCTGCAGCATAGAAGTTTGAAGGGCACAACCACTTTATCCATGGCAGGGTGTGGTCCACTCTCAGCTAGAGTTGGAGTTCTTCTCACAGCATCCTGACATTCTCAGGGAGTGCAGGAGGCAGAGATACTTAGGGTGACTCCTTCTCTCCAGGGTGGCTTTCATCCTGGTCCTCTCTCTGGTCTCATACAGCACTCTGGCAGTTTACAAAGGCCCTAGTTCAGCTTAGTATGGGGTCCTGTTCACACTGGTGGTCTTAGATGCCAAGGGGCTGAGGGCATATTAGGTTAGGGGCCTGTGGGACCCAAGTCCTAGTGGGGATGACAGTCAGGAAGCACATGGATAAATGAGGCAGGTAAGTAGCCACTGGTAGAATGCACTGAGGCCCTGGGATCTGCTCCAAATGGCTGGTCGGGGGTTGGTCTGTGGGCAGACCCGTCTGCAAGCAAGGCTTCCAGGAATTAGGGTGAGAGCAGCACAGGGTGTACCAGCAGGGCCTTTCTGTGGCTTAGAGAAGAGTTTGGACTATGTGCTAACAGGAAAGAGGCTGGTATGCAAAGCAGGACCCACGGGCCAATCCAGTATTGTGTACCATGGGGTATCAGAATAGGCATTATTCCCTCCACAAGAAAGGAACAACTTGCTACTGAGGCAGCATTGTTGCAAGCCCTCCTTGGGAGTTGCCTTCCTGGCTCTGCAGGTGAACAGTGTCCCTAATTCTGGCTGTGATGGAGAAAAAGGCAGGGTCACTCAAGATAGTCCACCTCCTGCCAGGGACAGAGCTCTGCTGGGTTCCTCAGCAATTTGCAGTTTGTGCTTCAGAGTAAACCTGACTGTTAGGACCTCATCCAGGTGGCTTACATTTGAGCCACAGCTCTGAGCCTCATTCTGCCTGATGCTCTTGCTTGAGTGCACAGTTCCTAGAGCATGGGGATTAAGAGGGGTGGTAACGAAAGAAGACAGGGTTGTGCTGCAAGGAGGGGTACAGTGGTCAGAAGCATTGCTGTCCATCCTGGGAGCCACTACAGCTTCCTCTGACTCCCTTTCCTCACCTTAGTGGCAGTATTATAGGAATGTGAGACGTTGAATTACATGTCCGCAAGTATTGTTATCTCAGGTCGGGAGATCCTGGATACAAGTAACCCTAAGCACAGGGGTTTCCTACCCAGTAACAGGACAGCAGGAGAGGAGTGTCCAGTACTTTGGTTCTGGGGGAACTGGGTCTCTGGATAGCATAGAGTGGCGATCATGTGGGTTGGGATTATTCACCTGATCAGCACCCATATTTTACTTGTTGACTGTGTGGGTGTTGTAACTCAGGTCAGACTTTTCTTCCAAGTTCCCTTAAGTGGGTCTTGTAGGCAAGCAACAGGTGGGTGAGGCTTCCCTTCCTGCTTAGGGACTAGATCTTAAGACCTGCCAGCCTGACTCACAGCCTAGGTGGTGTCTGCCTTGCTCTTTTTACCATTGTTGTGTGTCCCCTCACTCAGTAATCACTGAAGGCCCCTGCCTACCTGGAAGCTACAGCCCAGCATAAGCCAGCCAGCCTGAACAGGTCATTGTTCTAGGCTGAGAGGAACAGCTGGGCCCAGGGATAGCTCGCAGGACTTCTCTGAAGCTGTGGTGCCTGTTGGTAAAGGTCATAGGCATAGCAGAGGCTATGGTAGGGGAAATGGCACAGCCTAGATTGGGAGATCCTGGGGAGCCCATATAGGAGGCCAGCGAAGTGCCAAGGCAGATGCTCGGCTGGGTCTGTAGTAGAGGGGTCTGGCTTTAGAGGATGAATATGGGGCCGTGGGGTTGCCAAGCAGGCCTGGACATGTCAAAGCCCAATAACAGCTCTTGCTTCAGAGGCACAGTGGTGGATATAATAGCTATGTGTGGCCTTAATGTAGCCACCATCCCATGCAGGGCTCTGCTAACATCTATGCACTGCCCCTTGGGGCTTGGTGAGGTGGACTGTAGATGGCTGCCAACAGGTTCAAAACCCACAGCTGCTGGGCTGGGCTAGAGGTGGCTCTGGTCTAGGGCTGACATTTTTCTGAATCTGCTCCTTTGCTCTGGTCCCAGTGGACACAGGCTGCTGCCTGTATGTTCTGTGTCAGAAGTGCCCAGGAAAGGAAGGGAGGAGTTACCTTTGGTTCGGGGTTTGCATGTTCCCTTCCTAACTAGTTTCTTACTTGTAATTTCTTTAAATAACTTTTTAAAATTTTTGATGTTTTATACGTAGAAAAAAGGCATAGGAATAATATAGAACTCTAATATTCTTTTTCGAAGCCTACCAATAACTTTCATTTTGGCCATTTACTACTCTTTTGCCTTTGTGCCTTTTGAACTGATTCTTAAGGACCTCTTTTTGTGGTCTTGCACATGTCTCTAGGCAGGGAGGACATCTGAGGCCTAACTTGGTCTCTGTGGTTATGTACTTGGAGAGTAAAGGCCCCAGGTGTTGTGGGCAATGTCCCTTTACTGGGATTTTTTGATGTCTCTTGGGAATTAGGTAGATTTGCTGTTGGGCAGGAATGTTATATAGGTTCTGCTGTGTTCTTAGCTTGCTTGGTAGAGGAGCCACGTGGTCCAGGAGCTCCTGGCCAGCCTGTGTTGTGCAGGTTACTCTGATCCATTGGTTGGAAATGGTGAAGACTTGGCAGACTCATGTTCGCTGTTGAGTTGTCACCCAGTCATCCAGACCTATTAGTGATGTTTCCAAGCCCTTCTTCCTTCCGGTGGGTTGGTGGAACTCTGCCTGTAAGTAGTGTATTTGTTTACTTATAATGGCGTGGTCCGGAACTTACACTGTCAGGTAGGCTGTAGGCTGTTTGTATCGTTCATTATTTATTTTGGTCCTTGGTCACCAGGCCTCCTCATTCCCTGGACACTGACTTGGTGGGACCAGGTGCTCCGGGTTTGCCCTGGACTTTCCCTTCCATGGTCCTGAATCAGTCACTTCTTGCTCCTTGTGGTATGTCAACATTCGGCTGGTCTTTGCAATGTGTAGAAAGCCTCCTGTGGCCAAGTATTAATAATGTTGAAACCTAGTCCTAAGTGAACACACCCTGCCATGTTGCTTCTGCATCTCAGTATCTGCTTGTGCTTGGATATATGTGCATACCATTACTATCATCTGCACGACCACCACCTCCACCATCACCACAACATGATCACCAGCTCCACCATCACCACGACACGACCACCACCTCCACCATCACCACAACATGATCACCAGCTCCACCATCACCACGACACGACCACCACCTCCACCATCACCACAACATGATCACCAGCTCCACCATCACCACGACACGACCACCACCTCCACCATCACCATCACCACCATACGACCACTACCTCCACTATCATCTCTACCAGCACCATCACCTCCACCACCACCATCACCTCCACCACCACCATCACCTCCACCACCACCATCACCTCCACCACCACCATCACCCCCACCACCACCATCACCTCCACCACCACCATCACCTCCACCACCACCATCACCCCCACCACCACCATCACCCCCACCACCACCATCACCCCCACCACCACCATCACCTCCACCACACCATCACCTCCTCCACCTCCACCTCCTCCTATCTGTGCCTCTTCTTCAACCCAGAGAGTCCTCATTCCATTAGTGCCAGTCTGTGTTCATTTGTTCAAGCCTGGAATGCAAGTTTCATTTCCCTCAACACAGTGATCTACCTGCCTCTGCCTCCCGGGGAGTGCTGGGATTAAAGGCGTGCACCACCACACCTGGCTTAGGGACCTCATTCTTATGCTTGCCTTCCTACGTGTCCCATCTGCCCCCTCTGTCACCTGTCCATGTACACACACACAGTATACTATGCACACACTCCCCTCTCAGGCAGGCTGTCTGCTAACACCATTGTGCTCTATGCCCTGGTTCCACGCTTATACCTCAGGGAACGCTTACTGGGTCCCAGTCCCTGCCAGCTCACTTGTGTCCCCCCTCCTAGGCTGGGAGAGATGCTTGCCTGAGTGCGTCTGTTTGGGTCCCTGTCTGTATCCCCTGTCAGGCTGCTCACTCATATTCCATCTGATGTTCTGAAATCTGAGAAATAGATAAAGAAACTAAAGCAGGATATTCCTACGGGGAACAGGAGTTGCATTCAATGTAGCTCTTCTGTCCTCCGTGCAGAAGGAGCTACGCCAGCACCAGGTTGTGTCAGCCTGCAGCAGGAGATCGTGGGACTCTCTCTGGCCCAGGGGAGGGCTCTTGAGGATGAGTCCTGGAGCCTTCATTCCCTCCTGCTCTGGCCCCACAAGCTTCCCCACGTGGTGTTGAAGGAGGCCTCTTCCGGCAGGTTTTTTAGACTTTTATTTTATGAGAACAGGCGTTACAGCTCCCCAAGTGCTGTAAAAGTTAATGTGATGGCCTCCCTGCGCCTGTGCTCATTTTTATAATTTTTTATTTTATGAAACAGGACAGGGAGCTTAGTGACTTATTACTATTCATTTCGTTTCAATGCAGTAAATATTGATTCAGTTGGGGGTTTTCAATTTAAACCACTCGGCGATTATATAAAATATTACTGGCTTCTGAAATTATGCTTACCGATCCCTTCGGCTGCTCATTAAGGAAGGAGTGCAATTTTTAGATCCCTTTGCCTTCATCATTCTAATAAATGGGCTGAGATACGTTTTTGCACGGAAGGTGCCACAGAAGTTGCTAGCAGGGGCTTGACAGCACGGATGCAACTCTTAATTTGGAAGTCATTTCAAAGCACGCCTTGGTTATTTATTTCAGTTTGAGGCAGGCAGGCCCTTTGAGCTTGTGTCCTCCATAGTGCTGGCTGTAAGGCTGAGTGGCATCCTCCTGAGCTGGACACCTGCTGCTTCCATGAAAGCTGAGGCCCACGCCCTCTCAAAGCCTTTCAGAGAGGGACAGTCAGGGGAGCCATCTTGTCAGGGCAGCAGCTAGCCCCCTGACCAACACTGAGCCTGGGATATAGCTGAAGGATACAGGATTCTCAGGAAGGGAGGGCACTCTCTCAGAGAGCTTTTTGTCTATTGTCACTTTATTTTATTTATGTGTAAGGTTCTTTGCCTGCATGTGTATCTGTGTATCGGTTGCATGTTTGGTGCCTGCAGAGACCAGAAGAGGGCATCAGATCTCCTGGAACTGGAGTTACAGACCAGGGCAACTAGTTCTCTTAATCTCTGAACCATCTCTCTAACCCCTTCTCAGATTTTAAAACCCAGCCCTTTCTAACTGTGGGACAGAGACAAGACTGAGACTTGCTTGAGTCCCTGAGGAGGATGCTCTTGGTGCCAGGGCCTAGCTGGTACTGATGACTGAGTTGGTGCCTACTGATCTTCTGACTGAACTGCACTGCTCTTCTGACAAGCAGTGCATGAGCACCGTGCTTTGCCTATTCTGGCCCCAGAGCAGGAAGCCAGATAGAGCTTCTGCACCCAGGTCTTCCTTTGCTTGGGCATTCCACATCTGAACAGATAGCTTCTGAGTGAGCTCCGGAATGGCCCTATGACCAGGACGTGTGTAGTGGACTGAGAGTTCCGTGGGAGTCTTCAGTGCCCCTATGTTCCCAGGTAGGAGCAGAGCCTAAGTTGTTCTTCAACTTCAGCTGCCTCTCAGATTTTGGAAGAGTAGGACAGGGCTAAGGTCCACAGGATCTTCTTCCCACAGAGTTCCAAATCCCTATGACAATGTCTTCCAACAGCCACTGCTGTTTTATCAGTCTTTCAGGGCTGCTGGCACAAAGTTAGGAAATGATGACTAGTGTTTGTGATGAGACCATCTGAGGGGAGACATGCAAGAGGTACAGGCTAGGACCAACAGGACATAGAAGCCCAGGGTCCTGGACTGGAATGGCCCCATTTTGAGGCCCAGTGGGGGCAGAAGGAAGGCAGAGCAGGCAGCAGTGATATGCTCCCTTGCCTTACGTAGTCACCCATTGTCTCTGTCCCCTAGTACAGCACTGACGGTAGACAGGCCAGCATGAGGACATTGGGAGGGGTAGGACAGTGAGCCATGCAAAAGCAGTACCTGCACATCCTCCTTGCTCAGGGTTGTGCATGGACACCCCTCATGGGCTGTGTCTCCTGCTGGCCTTTATGATGTCTGTGTCTCTTGACTCAATCTTAGTCCAGGATGCTCTGTGACTGCCTGCCGGCTTCGTGTGTTGTCTTTGCTTCCTCTTTGCTCTTGTCTGTGACATGCTCTCTCTACCTTCACCTTTGCCTCTTTGTCTATGTCAAATTGCCTGACCCCAAGGCTCCATGTACACGTGGGAGATGCTCTCCAAAATATGCTGCCAGGCACAAGGAAGCTGAGGCCTTCCCAGCAGAGGAGTGATTGCTGTGCATGGATTCTGTAGCCCCGGATGATGTTCCCTTGAGTATAGGCCTGAGGGATAGCTCAAGTGGGCATACCCTGATCCTCCTTCAGTCAGGCCTGGACCCAAGCCTTTGGAGGAAGCTTGTAATGCCATACTCTCCCCTCCAATGGATGAGTCTACCACAGCTCTATTACACATGGACAGTCTTCTTGGGTTAGGATGGTGGCAGAAGGCTAGGACACTGAGGGTAATGGGATCTTTGGACCCACTGAGAAATCTGTGGACCCCAGATCAGGGCTGGCTTCCAAGGCACTGGGTATTGCTCCTGTTTCAGAGCCCCATGTTGCAGAATCTGATCTACAGGATGTAAAGGTGACTGGCCTCTTTAGCCTTCTTGTTGGCTTGTGTGATAAAGTGCTGTCTGTTTTGATAGGCCTGTTGTAGAGAACATCACCATCAGACAGGTATGACCTTACCCCATTCTGGTTTGTGGATGGCTGCCCCTTTCCTACTGTGGTTAATCCTGAGGGCCAAAAGAGGGCCTCAGTGAGATTCTGCCACAGCATTACCACAGACCACACCATGAAGTGTTTAACAACACAGCTGGAAGGCACAAACTTGCAGTTTGTCTGAAGATGGTTGGTAAGGAGCGTTCAGAAGGCCTGTAGGCCTTTCCTTCAGCTTAGGGGGCACATGCACTAGCCGTATGCAGCTGCAGTTGCTTTCTGAGCACCAAGGGTGAGGGGAAGGCATGGACCGCCTTGGACATAGATACAACAGAGAAACTGGAGATGCTACTGACAGGGAGAAACAAAGTACCTTTGTCACTCAGTGCCACCTGGGTGCCTTACATCATTAAATGCTATTTTAAATACTCCTTTTAGCCTGGTTTTAGAGGTAGTAGTAAAGTGTCATTCAGATAATCAATAGCATATCTGATTTCCCATATATCAATCTTGCAGCTGATCTTACCTCAAAACATGCTTCATCTCTCAAGGCTGGGTCTGGTGTTGTGCTGGTGGGTAGTAGCCTCACCTTAGAGCATGAGGAACGTGGCATTTCTAGGAATAGGCTCCTGTGATAGCTGCTGTCTGAAAGAATCATACTATTTCTTGTGCTCCCAGCAAGGTGCTCACCTAGGATCCAGGTGGATTCACTGCAGGACCCCACTATGTCATGCTAGGAAGGAGGGTGGCCAGCAGCGGCATCTCTGTCATTAACGGTACTTCCAGGAGGAAATGATGCTTCCATGGTGTATAAGAGTGTCCCCAGGGGACGTGGACCCAGGTCAGAGTGAGGTCCCTTTTAGTCCTGTCTCTTTCACCTGCTTTCCCACTTCTCGTCTACACTTACCTCCTTATAATGCTCTGTTCTCAGATGTGGAACTTGGGTAATACTCTGTCTCTGCCCAGAGCCTAAGACAGATCTTCTGTGGAAGCTCCTCTTCCTAGGTCCTTCAGTTTCTGTCCTCCACACCACCCTAACCTGCCTGCCGTTTGCTATGTCTGTTGGAGGTCTCAGTGCTTCATGCGCTACCTGGGCAGCTGAGGCTTATGGGATCCTGAGGTGTGTTTTGCTGGTGACACTGACTTGGTGTATGGATTGGAGGTGAAGTTGGAGAGACGTCTTTGTATCGGAGCAGGCCCAGGTACTATGGTCAGCCTGCAGGTGGGTGGACAGGTTGGGACCCCAGCTCTTGCCAAGCCACTGCCAACGCCAGGCCAGGCTCTTAAAGGCTTTCCTCAAGTCAGCAGGGTGCCTGTGACTGCCTGCCCCTCCCCAGAGCTGCAGTCCCTTGTGTAATTTGCAGTGGGATGCCTGTTAAGATTGCGTCCACTTCCCAAGTCAGCACTTAATTGGCAAGGTGCTTGATTTAACAGCGTGGGAGCCTCCACCGGAAAAATGGCTTGAATAAATCTCTGCCTGACGCCAGAAAATAGATATAATCTCAGCATTAACTACATTAATAGTAGCAGGAGCTGAATTAAGAAAGCCATAAAGCATAGGCGGGAGCATAAATTACGGTCCCTCCTCCCCTCCATGTTTGGGTCAGGGAGGTCGGGCCTGGGCAGGGCAAGGGCTTAACTGCAGAGCCTGAGCAGGTGCCTGAGCAGAAGCTGGAGGGACAACTCCGTTGTGCCCTGTGGGTCTCAAGGGTCTCAGCTACAAGGAGGTTGGCTTTGTGACCTAGCTCTTCCCTCTCGTTTGTCCCAGGTCTGCGTAGTCCTAGCAGAGTGGCCCAGCAGTGCCATGAAGTGCTAGAATAGCCCTTGTATGTCATCATTAGGAGTGACAGAGCAAGACTGAGTTCTGCTAGAGCAAATGACTCTAGACTCCGTGCTGTCCTCTGGTATTTGTATCTAAGGAACCTTCTTAGAGGAGGCACCACCCCATTGCTGGCTGGGCAGCTGGGCTCCCCCTCAGGCCTGCTTTAAGGTCACCATTCTTCATTATTGTTGCTATAGTCTTCTTCCCCTAAGGACTCTCTGATAATAACGGCTCTGATAGGGCAAGTGTCATTGGCTGGGCTGTTGTATGGGTGTGGTGCAGGGCTATTGTAGTGCGGAGAGACCAGAGGTGGACATCTCCTACCAATGAAATTACCTGCTGCTCTGCCCTATCTTTGTTGGCCACTGCCTCTAGAGATGTGGATTCCTGAGTTTTGGTTTTGTTCTTTAATTCAGCATTGTTTATTATTCATTTCTCTCTCTAGCTTGCCTGTTTCTCATGGACTCATAGGACCCTTTTAGTGTTCAGTGTGTCACCTTTGTCATTTACCTCAGTTTCAGTTTTGCTTTTCTGTTTAAGTTAATCTGCTAGAAGGTCCTATTTGTCTATTCTGTGAAGTCTTCTAATGATTCCATGCTTTAGTTTCTGTGTTGAGCTCCAGAGACACCCCTACCCACTACCAACAACACTCTGATCTCCAAAGCTCTGTTCTGGGCTTTTCCTGGTAATAGAAACACACAGCAGGCATAGAGAGTTACTTCTGTTTGCCTCTTGCTGTGGATTGGATTGTGTCCCACTGGAAGTCATAAGGAAAAGCCTTATTGGCAGACGAAGTCTCAGGGTGAGAACAAAGTTAACCTGGGTCATACATGTTCCACTCTAAGCCAGCCTGACTGGGCCACAAAAGAAAAGGAAGAGGCACAGGTACCCACCTGGAGACAAGTCAGCAGAGAACAGTGGGATAGCACCTTCTGGAGCCAGGAAGGGAGCCTCCCCCGAGGCCGGTGGGTGGCATCTGGGTCTGGGACCCAACCTTAGTGTGTGTGTACACGCGCGCACGCGCGCGCGTGCGCGCACCCGCATGCATAAATGGAGGTCAAATGACAACTTGTGGTATTCTGTTTTCTCCTTTTACTGTGTGGGTCCCAGGGATTGAACTCAGGTTGTTAGGCTTGGCAGCAAGAGCCTTAACCTGCTAAGCCATCCTGCCAACCCTGTCACTGAAGGCTTCATTTATATATCTTGACAAGTAAATGATGCTGAGTGTCTTCCACACTTAGTATTCTGTGGTTGTATTTTTTTCATGGAGTTCTTGAAGTCTTTTGCCTGTTTTTGTTGTGTTTGCCTTTTTATTGATTTGCTGAAGTACTGTACATATTATGGGCACCTTCTTCTCCTAGCTATCTGCTTGCATTCTAGGGCTTACTGTTTATATTGTTGGGGATAAAACCAGGGTCTTGTACATGCTGGGCAAATGCTCTCTTGCTGAGCTGCACCAGCAATATGAAGAGTGATTTTTTTTTTCCCAAGACACGGTTTCTCTGTGTACCCTTGGCTGTTCTGGACTCACTTTCTAGACCAGGCTGACCTCGAACTCACAGAGATCCTCCTTCCTCTGCCTCCCTGAGTGTGAGGGCGCTCTGATTTAGCATTCTTTTCTTTTATGAATGATATTCTTTGTATCTTGTTTAAGAAAGATTTGCCTATCCAAAGTCATATTTTCTTCCAGAAACTTGGAAGTCACATCTCTTGAGCTGAGTTTTATTTTATGGGGTAGGTCTACAGTTTTGTCTCCCAAAGAAAATAAAAAAGGAGCTCCCTTAACTCTTCCAAGGATATGGGCATCAGTTTTCATTCAGGCCCTTAAGCACTAGGGCTGTTTCTGACCCCACCATTTTTGCCAGTTGGTGGGTTGTTCATTGCAACTTAGCACTTGTTCTTCAAGATGAACATTGGAATACTGGTTCCTGTTTGTGGCCTTCCCCAATAGCCATCCTCCTAAGCAACAAGATCTCACTTTCTTTTTAGTATTCTGCTTCTTGCACAGTCTGGAAGGCCCTGCCTTGCTGTGTGTGTTTCCTGTTCTCAGTGCCACGGGGGTGCTATTGTAACTCCACATGTGGGCCAGATACACCTGCTGTGAACTTCTTCTGAGTTCTTCCTACTTTTTCTTCCATGTGTGTTCCACCTGGCTTTTGCTGACATCTTGGAAGGATATTAATTTCCATGTGCATTTACCTGTTCAACCCTCTAACTCTAATGAGTGTTATTTTTGAGCCTCATGGTCTTTCCCTGGTGTTTAAAGGCCACTTCTTAGTCAGGCTCCCCTCATACAGGTAGCCGAGTGGAGTCCCTGTACAGGCTTGGAGGGCTTTCCCCCTGGTATAATGGAAGAGCATTGTTGTGGCTCTAATGAAATAGTATAACCTATGAATACCTGAGGGCCTAGCCATGCCCCTCAGCAGCTGGCACATCGGTATCGAGTGGGTCCTGGGCTGACGATGTGAGATGCTTAGTTGAGGAGGACAGGGGGCACTGCCTGTAGTATATACCAGCCATAACCACCAGCGGTAATTGTGTTGACCACTGGGCCCCAGCCTCTTTACCCATGTTGCTGAACTCTGCACTCTGAGTAGGGCCATTAAGGCCTAGCAATACCTGTTTTTTGCAGCTAACATACAAAACACCAATAGCTTCAGCTGAAATGGATTTTTAAAAGTGTCATTTTATGGAGAATTTTACTTTCCATCTTGTTGTTTATTAGGCTCTTAAAGGGAAAGCTTGTAATGTATCCATTGATCGAAATACCAATTGAATAGACGTGAGCACATAAAGTACATAAAATCTCCCAGCCCCTCGTAATAGGGCAGCGGCATTTGTAATGGACGTAGTGCAATTAACTTCACCTACCACCACTGGGCTGGGCTGGCAAGGGGTGCCCCTGAACCACTGTTGCTCATTCCTGTGGGGGGGGGGGGAGGGAGAGGGAGAGAGGGAGGGAGAGAGAGAGAGGAGAGAGACGAGAGAGACAGGGCAGGGAGAGGGTGGAGCAGGATTCCCTCAAGAAGTGATACCCTGAAAAGTCTGTGGGTGACATAGCAGGGCTCTTCTTGGGGCCCTGTTCATGGGTCAACCTTGGGTCCTAGTTAGCCAACTCTGTCCCACCTCCTTCACCAACAGCTATCCACTTGCATCTCTGCCTGTCAGGTGTCTCACCTGCCCCAGGCTAACCTCGTTCCTTCAGTACAGTGCGCACAGTCAGCCTTCTCTATGCATAGCCTTACCCTCGCTGTGCCCCCCCCACCCCCCCACAGCCCACCCCGCAAGATTGCCCTTTTTTTTTTTTTTTTTTTTTTTGCGCATGGTTCCTGCATCCCAGGGATAGTGAGTCTTCTTAGGCCTCTGCTCTACTCGTCCCTCATGGCCCTGGTAGTCTTCTCCCCAGGACTGTCTCCGTCTTGGCAACCTGAGGTGCTGGCTTGTCCAGGTCATTGACATAAGTCTATTGAGTGAGGCTTCTGTCTTCCAGAGCATTTCCTGTGCCGCCCTGCCCAAGATGTGCAGGTAGCAGTAGCACCAGGGGAAAGGAGTGTTTATACTGCTTGGTACACACACACACACACACACACACACGCTCGTGTACTTGCACACACACAGGCACACATACTAGCTCACTCTCCTGAGCTGAATGGCTGGGGTGGGGCGGTCGGTTTCTGGTGGAAAGCTCTGCTAAGCAGTTTAGTGCCTGTCACGGCGGCTCCGCCTGACCTACTTGGGGATTCGCCGTGCAAGCTGCCTCTTCTGCTGACTGCGCACTCTCGGTCGCTCAGCTCCAAGCTTCAAAAACCGTGCTCCATTTCCTGAAAAATGCTTCCCTGGTTGTTTTCTCTGCTCCCCCAGCCAGCCTGCCCAACTCCTGCTCCATCACCTCCAGCTTGGGCATGCTGCCTTCTCTGGCTAGCAGTGTTGGGGTCACCACTCTGCCCTCATGTGACCTCTGACCCTCCATTGCTTCCTTGGTGCTCAGCCTTTGATGCACAGATGGGCACCTTGTTTGCCAGATTTCCCTGCCCTGTCCAGAAAGTCCTCCTTGTTCTGTCTCCTGCCATCCCTGCCTGTAACTGACCAGAGTTTTCAGATACACTCCGTCCCTGTCCTTCCTGAGAGATCCTAGGAGTCCCATACCCCACACCTCTGCTCCCACCTGGCATGTGTCCAATAGCACAGGTTTCTAGAGCTTCCCACAATCCATACAGCACAGCCCTGTCCCCTGGGAGTCCTGGATGATAGACAACTGACCGTGTAGAACCCATATCTTTCCTAGGCTGTGAGTGTCTCACCCTCACTGGGTATTGAGGAAGGCTCCCCCAAGGACATAATGCCTGAGCTTGGACCCAGATCCAATCATGTCTTCAGGCCGAGGGACATTGCAAAGGCCCAGTACTAGGGGACACACTACTTTGTATGTTCTGCAACTTTCTAGAGTAACTGGAAATTTAGACTAGAGAGAGGAAGCGTTTGAACATGACTAGCAAGGACTCAAGAGCCCTGTGGACCTCGTGTGATATATAGAGAATGAAGAAATGGAGGAGCTTTATCAGTTGTGTAGTTTCAGACAGATGGTCAGGGAAGAGTGGGTGAAGGGGACCCTTAACCGGAACCAGTAAAAGCCAGGTTAGGTTCTAGGGCATCAGCAGAGGACAAATAGGAGAGGCCTGGGGCTGCAGGGAAGGTGGCCAGGCCTTTATTTCCTAGAGATTTGGGAAGCAGAAGGTACCGGGGATGGAGGCGGACAGATTAGAGGGCAGAAGGTAAGTGCAGAAGTAAATATTAAAAAGTATTGCTTGGACCTTGGCAATGATGTCTTTTGTTTATTTCTTGTTGGGGAGAAGTATGTTCATGGGATTGTGGATACATGTATATGTGCAAATAAGTGTGTGTGTGTGTGTGTGTGTGCGCGCGCGCGCGCGCGCTCGCGCTCGCATCCATGCATGTGCACAAACACGTACATATACATGGAGGCCAGAGGCCAACCTTAGATAATGTTCTTCAGGAGCCACCCACCTTGATTTTTTTTTTTTTTTTTTTTTTGAGACAGGGTTTCTCTGTGTAGCCTTGGCTGTCCTAGACTTGCTTTGTAGACCAGGCTGGCCTCAGACTCACAGCAATCCACCTGCCTCTGCCTCCCCGAATGCTGACACCTGGCTCCCACCTTGCTTTTTGAGACAAGGTCTGTCACTGGCCTAGAGCTCGCCAAGTCAGCCAAGCAGGCTGGCCAGTGAGCCCCTGGGACCTGCCTCCCTAGTAGGGGGATTATAAGCATACACCCCGGTGCTTGCCATTTTACCTGTGTGCCAGAGATTGAACTCTGGTCTTCATATTTGCATGTCAAGTGCTTTGCCTAGCCACCTGTTTCATTTGCACAGGCAAGACTGGAGTGTAGTGTACAGCAGCAGCAGGAGCCATAGCAGAGCGGGGAGGGAGGAGGGTTTAGGTGGGACTCCCACTGTCTTCACCTCAGTTTACTTTTAAGGATCAGATCTTTTCTCTCTATCTGTGCTGTCTGGTACGCTGAAAGAAAATGAACTTCAGGTCCCATCCCCATCCCTCTGGGCCTCCTCTCTGTAATGGCCATACCTCCTTGCCCCAGCTACTGGAGTAACTCTCTTCCCTCATCACCAGTCTTTGTAGGGACCCCGCTTTGATCTCAGTGTCTGTTGCTCAAAGATGCCATTGGACCTGGCATGTGTGGGTTTCCAAGTTTAGAATCACTTGGCTGTGGCCTGAGCCTCTCCATACCACCTGACTGTGCCCTGTGCAGGTCTCCTCCAGGGTCCTCAGTGTCCTTCCACCTGGGCTGCATCTGTACTGGTCACACTAGTCTCTAAGACAGTAGTGTGTTGCCTGTCAAGATCCCATGCATGAGGACATAACAGAGCCCAGAGCATGGCGCCCGGAGCCTGTGTTGCAGAGGCCAGACAGCCTGAAGGATTATGCCCAAGAGGGTCAGGTGGGCAGTTGGTTAGAGAGAGCTGTCTGCTACATGTCTGTCCACTGAGCTGCAGGCTGCTGCTGGTCATCCAAGTGTTGGAGCATTCTGTTGTGTCCAGACCCTATAAAGCTAGGGAAGGACCAGGCTTAGTCACCCAGGTACCCTCAACTGCATCACTGCCCCCTGCCAGCCCAGACAGCATCAGGCTTGGAAGTTTCCACTGCTCATAAGGAACTGGACACACCGCACTAATGTTTTGTGTGGTTTTTTTTCTTTTTCTTAAAAAAAAAAAAAGAACAGGGGAAAAAAAAAACCACTCCTACTTTTGAGGTGTGTGTCTTTCTCCCCATTATCACTGCTTTTCATTTAAAATGTTATCTCCCCCTACCCCATCCTTTGTGTGTCCCCCCTCCCCGCCAAGGGTAAGAGGGGAGGCCCAGCCTCACCCTGGTGTAGTCAAGGTTATGGTGATAAATCCTGGGGCATTGTCACTTCTATTCGGAGTAAATTGGCTGGCCGCTTTCGGGCTGAAGGAAAGATAATTTGCTGTAGTATTTCAAATGGATTAGAAATGGATTTGAAGGGAAAGTTCATGCCTCCCATTACAAAGGCGAGAAAGAAGACTATCTTAAGGCACTGTTCCCTCCCTGGCCTTCATTATCCACGCTTAATACCTTTCCTATTTTCCAGCGTTAATGAAATTTCCTGGCGGCATGGGCCTGCCGGACGGATGGGAGAAGCCTTTAGATCTGCGGCTCCCGTTGCAGAAAAGGAATTACAGAGCCATGCCGTGAGGCCAGGCGTTTGCAGGGTCCTTGGCCCTGCTATTATCTCATTAATTTTATCCCCTCTTCTCTGTACAGTTCGTTTCCAAAGGCTGTCCTCTCCATTAGGGTAACAATTTACTGGAGTGCTGTGACACCTATGGCAGTAAAAAGCTACAAGGCCCCACCTGGTGCACTCTGCTGTGGCTTCCAAAGCCAGTGAGCTGGCAGGAGCGTGGGTGGATGGGTGAGAGAAAGGCTTTTGCCTTGACCTGGTTAAGCCCTAGGGTCTAGCCAGATCTTGAGTTTTCATTCATATCAATATCCCAAGTGTAGCTTTTCCACACAAGGCTTCCAGGCTCTCAGTTGAGCAGAACAGCAGGTAGCACTTGTCCCTGCAGGTCCTGGCTCCCCAGGCCGCTGCACATACAGTCTGGGATAAGAAGAGAGGGGCTGCTGTTCTATATCTTGCCCAAGTGGATCCACACGTGGCCACAGATGTTATTACCATCTCCTGAGCAGGTGTGCTGCTGCTGCTGCTGCTGCTGCTGCTGCTGCTGCTGCTGCTGCTGCTGCTGCTGCTGTTGTTTTAAGGAAGAAAGAGAAAGGGACAAATGGATATTTCCTGATATCCATAAGAATTTAAACATGTTAAGCCAGGTGTGATGGTGAACACCTGTAATCCCAGCACTCAAGAGGCCGAGAGGCAGGAATGTCTCTTGTTTGAAGTCATTTTGGCCTACATAGTGAGGCCTTGTCTCAAAAAAGCAAGGCAAACTAAAACAAAATAAACACATGGAATAACTAAGACTGTCTTGGGAAGAATTGTAACTGCAGATGAGCCTTTCAGCTCTGAAGACCAATCATGGAAAACCGGCTTGTTCATCTGAGAGCGAAGGCTGTGGGAAGCAGGCCTGGGCTGAGGCATCCTAGTCTAGCCAGAGCCCCATGCTGGCTCCTGACTCCTGATTTCTTGGTACAGGCCCTTGACAGTCCCCAACTCAAGACTCTCTGATGCATGAGGGAGGATCTGCTGGATTCCTTCTTGGGGAGGTGTATGAAGAAGTAAAGGAACGCTATAGTTCTGTCTGTGGTTGCCTTAATACTGTTTTAACCTATGGCTCCTTTTCTGTAGCTACACCTAGGGAGGAATAGATAGGAATCACATTCAGAGCCCTCTAAGATGCCTCTAGAGGGAGAGCAGCAGGTGTGTTCTCACAGGGCTAGGCCCCAGATTGTAGTTGAGCATAAGTATGCTTGTCTTCTGAGCCTCGTCTTTCTTTCTCTCTTTCTTTCTTTCTTTCTTTCTTTCTGTTTTGTTTTTCAAGACAGGGTTTCTCTGTGTAGCTTTGGCTGTTCTGGACTCACTTTGTAAACCAGGCCAGCCCTGAACTCACAGCTATCTGCCTGCCTCTGCCTCCTGAGTGCTAGGATTAAAGGCATGCACTACCATGCCTGGCCCCTGAGCCTCATATTTCTAATGGCTGTGTATTTGTTCATATTGTATAGTCAGCTATACAATGGATAGAGGTGGGAGAAGTGCTTGGGAGTATTATTAAAAGAGAGCCTTCATGTACCCCAGTCAGGGGTTCATCAGATCTTCTGGTAAGGACCCGAGCTGGCTTCTAACTTCAGTTGTAAAGTGGCCAGAAGCTAGGGAGAGGTCACTGCTACAGAATGGTACTCTCCAGTTCCCAGTCTTCTCTTCCTCTGAAAGCTACTCTAGCCCCAGGCTGGTGGTTGCAGGGATATCTTCCTTATGGATAGTGAGGAGCCAGCCAGCCTTGGCTTGAACAAACTCCAGCAGCCACTGCTCTAGTACCAGTTTATTTTAGCCGAGGACTTGGGACTAATCTGAACATCCCTTTGTGAAGAGGCACAGCTCTGATAGAGAGGTCAGGACATACCATCAAGTCTCCAGGACTGACAGGTAGGATTGACAAGTAAGGGGCTGGTACAGTAGAAGATCTCTCTTGGTTGGGCCTTTCCTCATAGCCAGTTAAAGCCAAGGGTACAAAGTTTGTAGACTAGAGCCTGGAGGTCCCAGTCTCACAGGATGCCCCTCTCTAACCCAGATGGTACCCAGTAGAGGGCTGATGAAGTGTGTGATGGGGTGGGGGCAGTGAGAGGCCAGGCTGACTGATCACTGCAGCCTGGCTTCTTGGCAGGACTCTTTCCCTCCAAGATTGGTGTTTGTGAACTTGAATTTTAATTAAGAGAAACTGGGTTAAGTGCCTTCTGTGGCCTCCCCACCACTGTGTTTGTACTTACACCGCAGCTTTGGTCCCCTGATGTCTGGCTCGCTTTGCTCACATTATCTCACTAATGAGCCCTCTGAGGCCACTGGCTGGCAAGAGTTATCCCAACTTGCAAGTGGAAAGACCAAAGCTCAAAAGGGTTATGGCGCTGAATGTTAGAATGGTAGCTGAGCCCGAGTACATGGCTGCCCCTCTCCCAGTGATTTTCTTTCTGAGTGGCTCCCCCTGGGTGGGCAGGGCCAACCATGGTGGGCAGTGCAGCAGGTGTCTTGGCAAGGCAAGCAAGCAAAACTCCTCTGGCTGTTACTCTACAGCTCAGCTCTGGAGATACCTGCTTGGCTGGAGAAGGATCTTACAGCCGTGGGATCCTGAGAGACTTCAAACCTTGCTTCCCTTAGGAGATAGGCCTGGATAGACCACAAGGTCATGGGAGCCAGTTGGGGTACCCTGTGAAATCTAGAAGAGGGTCACAGCCCTGTACTGGGCTGGATATGCTGCCCTTACCTCCCACCCTAGCTGTTCTCTGCGGGGGGTGGGGACTGCTTTTATGAAGGCCTCTGTGTGCTCAGCTGCTGTTCGTTGCTCACACTTGCCACTAGAGGGCAGTGCATGGAGGCTGTGATCATGTGATAAGCAGTGTCTGATTTACATAAAAAAGACACCCATGAAAATGTAGCTTGAAGATTGGCTGCATGCTGAGCCCCCTGGGCTCACCTGGTTGCTGGGACACCAAGTTCCCTCCCTGGAGACAGCCTGCTAACTTCACAGTTAGGCAGGGGCTATCACATTCATGGAGGACTGAGTGATCGCAACATCAAGGCTCTTCCTCAGCTTGTTTAGTGCTTGAGTCCCAGGGAGCCCTCAGGTGTCTGGTAGGCCTGAAATCTTGGAAGGAGCAATGAACTGGCCTCTGAGGTCCAAGACTGACCTAGCTCAGGTCTGTTCTTCTCAAAGCCCCCAATCCTACAGCTGCCTCTTGAACAGCGATTTCTTTTTCTGTCCCCCACCCCCGGCCCTCTCTTGCTTTCTCTATCCTTTTCATTTTTTTGAGCGAAGGGCTTCTCTGTGTAGCCCTGGTTGTCCTGGAACTCGCTCTAGACCAGGCTGGCCTTGAACTCAGAGATCCACCTGCCTCTGCCTCCCAAGTGCTGGGATTAAAGGTGTGTGCCACCAGTGCCTAGATTGAATAGCAATTACCCAGTGGGCCTGGTGAGGTGGTGAGACTGGCCGCATACCCTCTCAGCACAGAGTAAGAGAAGGCATAAGCAACAGTCACTGTTGATTCCATGACATCTCTTGTCCTGGGGCAGTCAATGTCTGCACTGACCTCGTCACGAACCAAAGTGGATGTCATATACTGGTGCCAAGGCGCCAGGGCCCTGCACTATTTTGCAAAATGCAGGTGCCTAGACGGCCCCAGGGAACATCGCCAGCATAGGGATACTCAGCAGTGGCCAGGCTAGGAGTCAGCCTCCATGGACAGGTGTGTGTTAGAAGAGGCCATTCCTCTCTGAGGCCCTTTGGGACCTCATGATTTTCTAGACAGCTTGTATAATACTGTGCCTTGGGATTCCTTGTCAGAAGTCCTTGGCTACTGCTACAGAAGTGTCTCCATGAGAGGGAAGTGGGCAGAGGTCTCTTGGCAGCAGCTGGACCAGAGATCCCCAGCTACCCCAACTACAATACATTGCATACAGCACAGGTTTCAGGCTGGGTTTAACACTGACCACCAAATCTATAGCTTATTTTGGGCCGTGTTGGATAAACAGTTTGTTGTCTCTATAGGTCCCTGGTGCTGAACCGCCCTCGTCCAGCCATCACTGGGGGTGGAAAAGCCCCACTTGGTTCCCCTCGGTGGCGTAACAAAGGATATCGCTGCATTGGAGGGGTTCTCTACAAGGTGTCTGCTAACAAGCTCTCCAAGACCTCTAGCCGGCCCAGTGATGGCAGCAGGACCCTCCTCCGCACAGGTGAGGTGGGATGCTGGGGGCATAGGGAGAGCACTGAATACTAGTGTGCGCTCAGCTGTGGGCATAGCCATGTAAGGGGGCCAAGGCCAGGGTCCTGGAACTTAGCTGAAAAGCAGATGCACCCAGAGTCCTGGGTGGGCACAAGGATTTAGGAGGAATTATCCCTTATGAAACTAAAGGAGAAGCTGGAGTCGGGGTGGTGTTGGGAGACTCTGAAACCCTGGTGTCTCCTGGGAGTCTGAGTGGCGCTTGCCTCTTGCTTGGCTGAGCAGCCCCAGATTTTCTGAGGGAGACCATGCAGGAGCGCCTGTGTTTTGCTTTTGGACAAAAGATGAACCAGGTATGGTAAACATGCCCGGGTGAGCGAACACCTGGGGCCACAGCACCCCTAATCACATTGGTGATGCCTCACCAACTGTATGTGGAGGCAGGCACCACCACTGCTGCAAGCCCCCTGCAGCTTGGGGACAGGCTGAGGAGAAGGAAATGCTTTGGATGTGCTTATTGTACAAATTAACTAGAAAAGTATTTTGGTTTCAATCCAATTTTACCCTCTTCTTTGCCCATCAAAAACAAGGCAAGATTATGGGCTGCTGTGGGATTGCAGAGGCTCAGCTGTGCCCAGCAGCCCTACTCACTCACCAGAGGGGCTGAAAGGAGAAGAGATCAACCTGGGAGAAGGCAGAGCCCAGGGCAGCCGACACAGGGACCATCCCATTTGGGACAGCCAGCTTCTGTGGCCCTGCCAGGCTGTTCTCCAGAGCTGCTCTTCAGGCATGGAGTTTGAGGTGCTCTTCTTTAGGCAAGATGCACAGGGAACATGGCTTCTGAGATTTACTCCTTTTGGTGTGGGAGAGCCCGAAATACTCTTTCTTTCTTTCTTTCTTTCTTTCTTTCTTTCTTTCTTTCTTTCTCTCTTTCTTTCTTTAAGATTTGTTTATTTATTATGTGTAGTGCTCTACCTGCACGTACACCTGCAGGCCAGAAGAGGGCAGCATTAGAGGGAATAGATGGTTGTGAGCCACCATCTGGTTGCTGGGAATTGAACTCCAGACCTCTGGAAGAGCAGACAGTGCTCTTAACCTCTGAGCCATCTCTCCAGCCTCCAGTTTTGTCTTTTCTTTTTCTTTCTTCCTTTCTTCCTTCCTTCCTTCCTTTCTTTCTTTCTTTCTTTCTTTCTTTCTTTCTTTCTTTCTTTCTTTCTTTCTTTCTTCCCCAGTTATTCAAGATAGGGTTTCTCTGTATAGCCTTGGCTGTCCTGGACTCACTTCGTAGACCAGGGTAGCCTTGAACTCACAGAGATCCGCCTGCCTCTGCCTCCCGAATAAACTCTTGAGAACTGAGGTAGTAGCCCAGGATTCTGCCCTGACTCTTATATGCCTTAGGTCTCCACTTCCCCGTCAGTACTCAGTGTGCTCTCCCTGTGCCTGTGGTTTTGCTCTGTCTCATACTCCAAATACCGTTTCATACTCTAGACTTTCTAAGCACCAAGGTTTGGGATTAGGCCTGAATCTTGGGCTGGGAAACAAGCCCTCTCATCTCTCCATAGTGACCACCATCACTATATAGTGAATGCCACATGGTCCTGTCCTCAGATACTGGGACTAGCCATCTTGTGCTATGCCCTGATTTGCACTGTACAGGTTGGATGGGCCTAGGGCATGGGGCTACATCAGGTACCTGAGCTTCTTATCATGCATGTCTGGGGGAGGTTGAGATAAGAGGTGTAAATTCTAGAGGGCAGATGGCAGTGTTAGACTTGGCCTCTCATAGTCAAATGCCCTTCACTGGGATTTGGTGGGTTCTAAGCTACAGAGAGGGCTGGGCTGCTTCCCTGTCACTTCTCCCTGGGAAGCTACGTCTGCTCCTGTGACCAGGGGCCAAGGGCTAAGTTCTGTACACTCTGCCTTTCTGTTTCCCATGCTCACAGCTTCCTTCCACATCATTGTGCTGTGAACGGTTCCTCAGGGCCTGGCCTTTTTACCCCTTTCTTTGTTTTAGATCCAATTAAGAAGGAATCTCTGTTCCCAAAGCCCTTGAAGCCTTGTTCCCCGGTGCCCTAATAGACACCCGGTTATCTAAGGGAATGTGCCATGAGAGCAAGGTGGGAGTCTCAGGGGCCTCTCTGCCACTGCCTCTACTCCGGTCCCTGCTCTTGGCCAAGGTTCAACCCAGTCAGGACCGTCATTGTACCTGACCTATCTACCTATGCTTTGGCAGCCACTCTGGGACCCTTCTAGGACTTAGTTAGCCTTTCCCTCTTTGGGATGGGATGTGGTGTATGTTGCGAGACACAGCCTGGCAAAATCATACCCTTCCTTCTGAGCCAGGGGAGATGATCTGTGAGCTAGATAGCACCTGCTGCCCGCCCCCCGCCATGGCCCCCACCCCACAGTGAAGAAGGTATATTGCTCCCAACTGTGCACTACCGCTGACTGGCCCACTTACAGTAGTCATAATTAAAGAAATAAATTTCCTTCCCTAGTGTCAGCAAACCTTTGACTTCAACAAGAAAGTACAACCCTTCACAGGAGGGATGGGGCACTAACTCCTCTCCTGGCCACCCCTCCAGGCCCTTAAGGACAGAGTCAGCACTAGCCATGGCTAAAGCTTTCTTGGCTTTCTGAAGTTTAGCCTACCGTCCCAGGTCTACCTGCTATTTAGATAGCTCAGTTCCTGCACCCTTGCCTTGTAATTTGGCCTGGGGCCTGTGTCCTTGCTTGGCTGGACTTGCTAAGGGCACAAAGAGCCTGATAGTTCCTTCAGTGAGGAAGAGAAGTCTAGTCTCAGACTACATGGCTAACCCTGGCTTCTTGAGGGACTTCAGTGTCCCCAGGCCAAAGAGAGGCAGGTGTGATCTCTATTTTCTGCTGCTGACTAGCTAGCTACCTACATGTTCCTAGTCAAGCGAGGTCTCTGCAACTTTTTCTTTTGTTTGGTTTTTAAAGACAGGGCACTTCTATTATGTAGATCTGGGGGTCTTGGAACTCACTATGTAGCCCAGGCTGGTCTCAGACTCACAGAGATCTACCTGCCTCTGGCTCTTGAGTGCTGGGATTAAAGGTGTGCCTTACCATACCTAGCCCTCTGTAGCTAATTATTTGTGCCCGGCTTTCCCCTCCCTGGGTGCCAGGAGGTCACATAGAGGGGAATGCAAGGAAGCCTTGTCAGCTGCACCTCAAGGCTGCCAAGCTTCCAGCACATGGAGACCCTACTCACTGCTATTCCTCACTGGGACTTCCTCTACCATTTTGGTTTTCTTTCCAGGACTGCAGCTTTAGGTGCCTATATGTCCCCTGCCTAGAACCTGGCTGGCTCTCAACTAAGTGGGTCTGGGCTTCTGGGCTTCCTCTAACCTCCTGGGAACAGCCAGTCAGCTCTGCAATGGAACTGGGGACAAATACCTATGCTTGGCCCCTTGTTTGCCTGGTGGGCTCTGCCAGAGTGATAGCTGAGTGCTGAGGAGGCTTTGACCTCTCAGAAAGATGAGCTCTCTTTGAGGACCAGGCCATAGACAGGGCACCGAGCATGGGGGGAGCTGGAGGGAGCCAGTACTTACTTTGGGAAGCTCCAGAAAGTAAAAGTGCTCCAGAGTGCACAGCAGAAGCAGCACCCTGCGCTCCCGGGTCAGGGCTGTGCGTTGAGCTTTTTGCACCTCTGGCTGTTTCTTTTCAAGCCAGCTACTTTATGTGCATTTTTAACACTGCAAAGCATTTGGAAAGGTGCCTCCCATCCTTGTCAAAACTCCCACCGTGAGCCCCACACTGATGTGTTTTTAAAAGCAGAAAGTGGAAAGATGAGAAAGCTGCTCCCTACCAGGTCCTGACAGGTAGCACGTGATGCCCGTGTGTCCCTGGCTGGGAGCAGATGGTGCCAGTGTCACCAGCAGGCTGGGCGACAGCCTGAGAACCAGTGCTCATTGACAGACTATCACATTGCACGTCACTGGTTACGAAGACTGGCAGGTGTGAGTGTGTCTGTGCCACCTGGACAGTACTCCACCACCACCCTAAGGACAGGTGTCCTCCACTGGAACCAGCGGCCACCCTAAATTCCTCTTTGCTTCTCCACACCCTGAAAGCCTTGCCACCCTTCCTTTCCTCTTGTTGCTTCTTCCTCAGACCCTGCGGTCTTTCCTGTGCCCTCAGTGCCTTGTCCCCACTGTGAGGCCCTCGTCCACGCCCTAGCTGCCTGAGCCTGCACAGTTATGCAACAGAGCCTGCTTTCCACTAGGACACCATGGATGCCCTTTTTAAACTTAAGGGCACTGAGGTTAAGTGTGGGACATCCTCTTGCCACAGAGTCCCACAGAGCTCTGGGCGGGTGCCGTCTAACCTTACAGCTAGCTCACTTAGCAGATAGATACCTCAGGTACTTCCTAGCAGCAGGCAGGATTTCCTAAGGTACAGCATACCACCCACCCTTGCCTAGGGAGGATGTTAAAGAGAGTAGCTTACTGGGTGCCCGGAGAGACTGCATTTCCAACCAGTGAGGCATGAAGGGTAGAGGAGGGGTGCTGCTCTGAGGAGATCACAAGTGCTCTGATGGGGGAGCAGGGCCTGATTATGTGGGTTCAGGCACTTTAGGACATCCCCTTTTAAAACCTAGATGGCTTTGTCATCATCTCAGGTCCTCAGAATTTCTGAGTGATGTCATTTGTGCCTCTTAGTGCTGTATTCATTTCAGCAGCTGCTCTGTAGGAAATTGGATCTGGTCTGGGAAGGGTCATGTGCGTATTTGAGGAACCAGGGGAAGCCATCCTGAGCAGATCCTGCCTGCCCTGTGATCCTGGCTTGGTCCGTGTCTTTAAAAGGCAGGTGAAGCTGTGTGGGGAGCCGGGGCATTGCCCCCACATAAGTACCTTGAAGTTCTCAGGGATCCCCATTCCCATCCTGTTGTCTTCTTCGTGCCCCATGGTCACCTCAGAAAGGCTGGTTGGGTCTTAGTGTTTGGGAGTTTGAGAGCTATGGAAAGGAGCCTTCCAACTTTTAAGTAACAAGCTCCAATTGGGCCCAGATACATTGTGTGCAGAGCTGCAGGTCGAATTTCCAGCAGTACCAGCATCTTCCTCCTCACTTTCTTCCCTTTTCCTTCTTCTCCCCTCTTCCCCTTGCTCTCCCGCTTCTTCCCTTCCCCCCTTTCTTCCCCTTTCCCTCCCCCTCCTTCCACCCTTCTCCCTTTATCCTATCCCCCCTCCTTCCTTCCTTCCCCCCTCATCCCCTTTCTTCCCCTCCTCCCTTCCCTCTCTTCCCCTTCTTCCCCTCCTCTTCCTTGTCTGCCCCCTTTTCTCTTCTCCTCCCCTCATCCTCTCTTTTCCCTTTTCTTTTCCCTCTGCTCCTTCCCTCCTCCCCCTCCCCTTCTCCTTCCTCGCCTACCCTTCCCATCCTCTCTTTTTCTCCCTTTCCTTTTTCTTTCCTCCTCTTCCTCCTTCTCCTCCTCCTCTTCCTTTTATCAATTCTTTAAGTTTGAAACCATTTTTCCTCCTATGCAGCCAGGCCCATATCTTCCATACTCATTTAAACAGCCCTTCTGTTTTCTTCACAGGCTCTACAAAGTGAGGTACCATCACCCTTTGCCATTTTTACAGTGGCCTCCTTGGTAGCTAGGCCAAGAATAGAGCCTAGAAACATGTCCATGGGCCAGTCACTGTCTCATCCAAAGGCCCTGCCCATGAGCCACCTGGGCACTGAGGGGGAGCAGAAAGCTGGGAAGCCAATAGGCACCAAGTTGATCTTAGGGAGCCTAGCTGTTTGGAGACATCAGGGGTTGGCAAGCTGTTCTAGTCCTTGTCTCTGGGATGCTGGATGCAAGGCTGCCCACCCTCGACATAACCTGTGCACAGGGCCCCAGCAGTGCCCCATTCTTGGTGCTGTGTCCCCAGAGGGAAGCACTCCTGGAAGAAGCATCTATGCTCTGGCTGAGTGCTGAGGGAAGGTTGAGAGAGCGTTGCCAAGATGGGTTGGCGGGAAGAAGATATAAACCAGATAGGCAAGGGTAGATAAGGGTTACAGTTGGGCTGTGACCTCATGTGACCTGTTCCTCCCCTGTAGGACGACTGGATCCTGCCACCAGCTGCAGTCGTTCCTTGGCCAGGTGTGTCTCTTGAGGTGGGGAAGGTAGGGGCTTCCCTGTTCATTCATGAGCTCACAAACTTCTCCCTGTGAATAGCCGGGCCGTCCAGCGAAGCCTGGCCATCATCCGGCAGGCGAAGCAGAAGAAAGAGAAGAAGAGAGAATATTGCATGTATTACAACCGCTTTGGCAGGTGTAACCGTGGCGAACGCTGCCCTTACATCCATGACCCTGAGAAGGTGGCCGTGTGCACCAGGTGCCCTGCCCAGCCTTACTGACAACTTGGGGGGTTTGTGGCAGAACATGGTACCAGCCCTCCCCAAATCTTCCTATCCCATGCTGCAGATTTGTCCGAGGCACATGCAAGAAGACAGATGGGTCCTGTCCTTTCTCTCACCATGTGTCCAAGGAAAAGGTGAGTGTTGTGTGGTCAGCAGACATTTCTGGGTGCCACCCAGCCTTTGGGCAGATTGTACTGTGCAGTTTTCCTTGGTCTTGAGTTAGCAGCTCCTGCCACCAGTGTTGACAAGCTCATGTACTCCACCAGCTCTCCCTTTCACTCCCATGTCCTGGCTGTGTTGTGCTGCCCCTTCCTCCAGCTTGAAGTGGCACCAAGCCTGGGGTCCCAACATACCATATACAAGAGTCTCCTTTCTCCCGTTACCATCCCCTCAGGTCCTACAGTGATGCCAGTCTACTTCCTGCCTTCACTACAGGCACAGGAGAGGCAAACCTGATAGATGCTCCTAGCATGGAGCCATGGTCTCAACTGCCTCCTGCCTCAATTCTGCCATGGATGGAGTAGTGGTCAGAAAAGCCACAGATTGCAATGCCCAGATGTGTCCTAGCCTGGACGACATGAGAGCACTGCAGTCAGGGCCCAGTGTTAGCCACAGACCATTTGACCTTACTTATAGCCACTGACCTCTGAAAAGATGGCTGAGTGTGAGGAAGGGCCTGGGGCCAGGGCCGCAGTGCAGAGGAGGCGGCTGGGTGAGGTCTGCTGCTGCTCCGACAGCTTTTCCCCTTGAGAAGCTTGGAGAGAATCAGCATTTTTCTCCCTAATCGAGCTTCGAAACTCTGTCGTGAGCAATTTGGAAATTCACGTCGAGTTTCAGGTTCATTAAGCGCCAGCTCCAAAGCCCGTGCGCACTCCAAGCTGTCTAATGTGTGGGCCGCACCAGCGCCCTGAATTAATGTTATTGTTATTTGTGTGGACGTGGCGGGGTGCAAACAAGGTTAATTGAAATGAGAACGCAGTTTCCTCTTGGTAACGGCCCCGCTCTGACAGCCAGGAGGAGCTCTGTTTGGTGCAAGAGTTGGCTTTATTATCCCTTTTTATTAGAGCTAATTTGGGCTCTATATCAAAAACCACATTAAGGGAATTGTCTACAGCTTCTCCACCGCCAGCCCAAACGGGCCCCCCAGCCCCTCTCCCCTCTGTGGCTGCAGTTAAAAGACAATTAAAAATAAACTCTTGCTCAGTAAATCACCCTTTGTTTCTTCGATTTCCCCTCCTCTCTACTGTAGGGCTGCTGCCCCGGCCTCTTCCTCCTTGGCCTCAGATAGGTTCCTGCCTCCCCCAGTCCTACCTTGCTCCAGAAAAGTGACTTTTTTAAACCCGTGGGCTCCATAGGGCAGTAAAGTACTCCTCAGACCCACTGCTAGTCCAAGTGTGGAACATCTGTCAACAGGCTGAGATAGGAGTGACCGCCTGGGGCTGAGGAGGATGTGCCGGGCCAGGCCAGTGACAATTCAGGTTCTCCAAAAAGTCCAGGAAGGACTGGTGGCTGGCCCACAGGAAGGGAAGGAGCAGAGTTGCCTGGAAAATTCAGAGGTAGCCTCTTCCCTGGGTGCTCTCGATCCTGGGCTGTGCTGTCTGCATAGGTTTTGCCCATCTTGGAGTTGCCCTTCTTCCCCCACCTCTAGGCCCACATGGTAGTAACAAGTAGCAACTGTAGCAACAGTCACTAGGGCTGCTGGGGCTCTCTGCTGAGAAAGGAGCAGGGTATATCTAGCTTCTGGGCTGAGTTGCTTGCCCAGGCCTGTCTACCCACAGCTGCCAGGATGCGTCCAGACTGCCTGCTCTGGGACCTGGCCTACTGATGGGCAAGGCCTCGGTGTTACCATGTGGCTTGTGCCTAGCCTTGTATGCTGGCTATACAGCTGCAAGTCTGCCCTACATAGATAGTAGGCCTATGTCCCAGGGCACCCAGGAAATAGCAGGCCATGGGTTGGTACCTAGGAGCCCTGTTTACTGTCTTCACATGTAGAGAGTAGTACACCTAGGGACAGGCCACTGCTCCAGACTGCTCAGCTCCATGTCTGCATCTGGGCAGAGTTAGAGCAGATAAAGGAAGCAAGGGTCTGACGTGGGAAGGTGGCTGCCAGGCCGCCGCCTGCTGCTGCCTGGTATATGTGTTCATTTCTCGTGGAGTCTTGCCCCCCCCCCACCCCCCCACCCCCCGGAATATCACTAGAAAGCCTTGACTAGCCTGGAGCTTATTATGTAGACCAGGTGGCCTGGAACTCACAGAAAGCCACCTGCCTCTGCCTCTCAAGTGTTGGGAATAAAGGTGTGCGCCATTACACCCAGCTCTGTGTTCGTTTCTCCCTCAGGAGGGCCATGGTCATGGTCTCCAGCCATGGCACCATCTCAGGGCCTGCAGGTCCTGGTATTTTTACTTGTAAAGTGGGTGTGGTGCAAGGTTATAGGTCTAAGGGTCCTCACCTCTCTCCTCTCCCCACAGATGCCTGTGTGCTCCTACTTTCTGAAGGGGATCTGCAGCAACAGCAACTGCCCCTACAGCCACGTGTATGTGTCCCGCAAGGCTGAAGTCTGCAGTGACTTCCTCAAAGGCTATTGCCCACTGGGTGCAAAGGTGAGGGGGGCTACAGATGGGCATGGGGCATATTGTTAAGCAGGCTTCAGTACTTTCTGCATTGGTTTCTGTAGTCTTGTACAGCTTTGAGATGTAATTTCATCCAGCTTATAAATGACTCAGAGGTACAGCAACTTGCCTAGGGTCCCACAGTGGCAGTGGCAACAAGGGGTTATGGGAGGGATATGGTGGCTGAGACAGCAAAACCTAAGGAGATTGCTGTGGGTTAAGGCCAGCAGTAACTGAGAGATGTCAGAGATAGGAAGCTTTACGAGACTGAAGTGGCTGTGTGTTGCCTGCTTTCCCGGGATGCGCCACCCCCCCCCCCCCCCCCCCCCCCGTGGTATGATGTGTATATGTATATGCCATCTCACCTATGGTAGAGGGCAGCTGGTAAGGGTAAGCTAGGGCTGGATCCCATTGCCCCTTGGAGGTACCCAATGCTGAGGCAAGGGTTGGAAAATAAATGCTCAGGAGGGCTGCCACCATATCCCTGAGTAACCGGCACGCTGTCTCCTCCTAGATGTCCAGGATTACTTACTTGACTGCCCAGGCAGCTCAGTCCTACCCTTTGGCTCTTATGGGAAACTCCCCATAGCTGAGCAGCCTGTTCTTACCAACGGCACAGCAACAGCAGAGCTCTTCTCTAAGCTCCCCGTACCTGAGCTCCTCATACTGGGCCTCTGTGCCTGAGGTGGGCCTGAGCATGACTAGGAGACCCTTGGAGAAGGCCTTTAGTCCCTGGTATCCTAAAACAGAGCCCTGACACACAGCTCAGGGACCTATGAAAAACCCCTTGGATGTCTTTCCTGTCTGTGGGTCCCTACTCTTCACTCCCAACCTTGCCAGTGAAGTGAAATCAAAGCCAACAGGCAGTGTGGGCTACATCAGCACAAGACCAGCCCCTATCCCATGAGCCCTTATGGCCCATGTGGCAGGCTAGCCCTCTCTTAGGAGCTTTACATCACAGGGGGCACCGGAAGCACAGTGTGTGCGCCCCATCTTACCTGGGTATAGCCCTCTAAAGTTGCTTGAGCTCTTTGGTGCTTTCTGTCTTTTATCCTGTCCACTCACCAAAGTGGCTCGGGGCTTCCTTCCAGGGAGGACACCAGCAGTGACTTCCCTGAGCCCAGTGATGCTTCTGTATTGCTACTGACAACATGAGCTTGACAGGAGCCGGCAGGTCACCTTGAAGGGCACGGATCCCTGGCAGGGAAGCCCTTCCGGGAGGTGGGGACTGGCAGGCCCTGGCAGGGGCACTGCTAGGTACTGGCCCAGGTAAGAGGCAGGACCCATGGAGGCTGCAGCTGATTATTGTAAAATCTTCCAATTTAAATGAAGATATCAGAGCGATATTTAAGTCCTGCTTCTATTAGTGGAAGTGCTTACTGCGTCCCTTTCTGCGTGTCAGCGCTGCGTCCCTGCTGCATGATGGATAGCAGCTTGTAATTATATATGGGGGAAAGCGCTGAGCAGGCCAGATCCAGCGGGAGGGGAGGCAGCAGTCTGGGCCTGTGAGGGTTAATTTTATTCTCTAAATAATATAAAAAGTGCTGAGTCGTCACCTTGCGCCTGAAGTAGAAGTCCTCAAATGGGCCCTAGAGAGTTTATAATATTCCACTGAATCAAGTGAAACTGTTAACCTTGCTTCATAAAGCCAGGGCTTGTTAAAGAGGCGCGTTCCCTTTCCTTTTGAATAATTTAGGATGGGAGTGAGTCTCTGCTCCTTCCCTTTCTGGGGGCCCAGGGCTGTTCCAGGTCTTACCACTCAGAGGGTGGCCTCTGCCAGCTGGCAGGCAAACTCTCCTGCACTTGAGGACATATTGGTAACTGCAGGCTGGTGACTGTCTCGTAGTATGCCTCTCACTGTCATGGTCAGGCTCTCACTATAGTAGAAAGCAGCAAGCGTGGCACTGTGTCACTTCCTCACGGCCCTGCTTGTGACCTAGGGCACACTGTGATTACTCGATGGATGTGATTCCAGCTTTGTATCTCCTTGGATCATGAGTATTCTGTGTGCCTGTGCTCCAGGGTACAGAGCCGGCACGTCTGTTCTCTCTCTATATGTACTGTCCATGTGCATGCGTGCATGCGTGTGCGTGTGTGTGCGTGTGCGTGTGTATCCCTGCTTTTTCCACCTCCCTGATAAACCAGTGTCCAGTCAGTGCCTCCTGCTCTGTTATCCCCTGCATCTGCTCAGGCCCATCCAGGACTCCTGACAGAGAATTAGGTTTTGGCTTTCAGTACTAATCCATCCCCTAACCATCTTGGCTTCTGAAGCATTGAATTCTCCTATAGCATATTTGGTTTTCCTGCCCATTGCCACATATTATCTGTGCTTTGGGAAGGGGTTTCCTTCAGTCATTTTAAGCCCTTATTTTTATGTGCAGCCCTTCCATTTTCCCCATAATTTGCATGTTGAGTCTGTTGAAGGGCCTGTTTTCATCCATGATGTTTGGTGCTGCCGACTCCACTGAGGTGAGGTGGTTGTGGAAGGGTCAGACCCCAGTCTAGCTTGCTCTGCCAGTTGCAGCTGTGATCCTGCATAGGTCATGACCACTAGAGATGCTTCCTTTTCTAGAGATGAGGGCTCTGCCTCCCACATGGGGCTGTGATGGGTAAAAAGAGCCATATGATAACTGACAGTCTCGTGCAGGCTGCCAGGTACTCTCTGCTCTAGCTGTTGTTGATTTGCATATCATGTGAGTCCTTTACTTGGTGTGCCTTTATGTGGTGAGCCTATTTCTCAAATGACATTCTAACCTCTCTTCCTGTCCTCACAGTGTAGAGGCCTTAAAGGAAGTAACAGCTTCATTGAGACCTAGCTCACAAAGCCCGCAGTTCACCTATTGTAGTCTCATGGCTTTTGGGCTTTCATTCTCATTCGTTTTTTGTTTCTTTTCAGTGCTTGGGATTAAGCCTGGGCTTTGTGCACACTAGACAAGCACCCATCATAGGAATAAGCCCTCATGTTGCATGGCTTGTTTTGTTTTTTAATTATGGCATGAAATGAAAAAGAAAAATTGTGATACGGAGCTGGGATGTAACTCCAGGTAAAACACCTGCCTAGCATTAGCAAGGCCCTGAGTGTGAGTCCCAGAACCCAACACATCTGCAGGATAACACATATAGCAAAGCTCATCATTTTATTTATTCTTAAGGCAAAAACTCTGTCATTAATTAATTAAATTTAGAATATTGAGCCAGGACACACTCCTATAATTCCAGTGCTTGGGATGCAGAGGTGGGAAGATCAATACACGTTTATCCCCAGTCCAGTCTACGTACTGAGTTCTAGCCAGCCAGAGTCACACAGCAAGACCCCACCTCAAAAGTAGAAACATATTCACAGTATTCTGCATTCACCACCACTGTGAAATATTTTCAAAATTTTCTCAGCACCCCAAACTGAGATACTGTAAATACAGTAAGCAAGAACTGTCCTTCTTCCCTCTCGCCAACTCCAGGTAGCCTTGCCCAGGCACTTCACAGGATACCATCACAGGATACCATCTGGCAGCTCCGTTCTTCTTCTCAGCATAGTGTTCTCAGGGTTCATAATGTAACATATATAAGAGCTTCGTTCCTTTTTATGGCCAAGTAATATTCCATCACCTGCGTGCAGGCCTTCTGTTCATCCCTGCATGTCTGTAAATAGACGTGGGTTAGTGCCACCCTTTGCTGCTATGAGTGGCGCTATAACAAATGCTGGCATACAAGTATCTGCTTTTACTTCCTCGCTGGGTCATATGTCAATCCTATATTTGTCCTTTTGTAGACCTGCCAAACCACTCCATGGTGACTGGACGACTTCACATTTCCATAAACAGCGTGGCTTCCTCACTGCGTGCTGGGAATTCATTTGTTAGTGCTAATAATTTTTGTGGGTTCCTTACGATTTTTGAAACATAAAATTTGCTGTTTGAAGACAGACAAAATGTTACTGTTTCCATTTCAACCTATAGGTTTTTTGTTTCTTTTCCTCCCCACGTTTTGGCTGGAAAGTCAATACTGTGTTGAGTGAAAGTGGACGCCCTCTTGTTTTCTGTCACTGAGCAGCCCGCTACGCTGCGAGCCTTGGGCTCTGATGAGGTGTGATATTGTGATTTCAAGGCAATGGCAGCCTTGTGGGAGAAGTTTAGAAATGTGTCCTCCTTTCCAGTTATGAAAGTTTGAGAAAAATTAGTGCCAATTCTTTGTTAAGTGCTGTAGTAGAGCTTACCAGCGGAGCCTAACATCTGAAGTCCTAGGCTTTTTCTGAGGTTTTTTTACTCAGTGCTCTGTGAGAGTCAGTGTCAGTAGAAAGTGTTTCTAGAAATTGACCGGTTTCATCTAGGTTGTCAACTGTGTGTGTAACTGAAGTATTTTCTAATTATATTTTTGGTGTTCAGGCTCTAATGAACACCTTATTTCTGATACTTAGAGTGTTTTCTTTCTCACTTGTTTGGCTACAAGTTTGCTGATTTCATTGGCCTTTTCACAGAATAGTTCTTTGTTTGATTGATTTTCTCTATTGGTGCTTTTTTCCCTCTTCAATTTCATTGCTTTTTGTTCTTTTTATTATTTATTTCTGCTTGCTTGGCACTTATTTTGCCCTTTTTCTCCTCTAGGTTCTAGAATACTGTGAGTTTTCCCCTTTTCTAATGTATGTGGTTAGCTGTGTGCCCAGCACGGTGGTGTGTGCTCTCAGGGCTGCTTCTGTCTCCATGGCCGCTGCTTCCCCGTCCGTGGTTATTTAGAAGTGTGCCGTTCATTTTCCGAGATCCTAGAAATGTTTTGTTGTCTTTCTGGCCTTGATTTGATCCTCTCATAGTAAAGAACATACCCTGCTTAACTTTAGTATTTCTTTCTACACCCATCCCTATCCAGCTTATACTCAGACCCATGTGAGGTAAACACTCTACATTACATCCCAGCTATTTCAGTTTCTTTGGGATGGTTTGTTTGGTTTAGTATCTTTGTTTGTTTGTTTTGTTTCAGGTTTTGTTGTTTTGTTTTGTTTTTTCAAGACATGGTTTCCCTGTGTGGCCCTGGCTGTCTTAGAACTCAACAACCATGCAAACATCACCATGTAAGGAAAAGGGAGGTGCTATGGTACCCTGGGGAAAAGTGGCCTTCTTTCGTTAGGCAAAACACTCGGAGATTGAATAATAGGTTGTGCTGTTGAAAGAGTTTTTGAAATTTTGTTATCATTGTCTGTGTATCTGTGAGTATATGTTCTATGTGCATGTGTTACCTAGGGGCCAGGCTGGGCCGTGAAGCTCCTTTAGGACCAGCAAGACAGTTGAGTGGGTAAAGATGCTTTGGAGTTCTGTATTGTATCCTTTGAATTTTTGTCTAGCTTTCTCTTTCCTTTCTTCTTTGAAACAGGGTTTCAGGTAGCCCAACCTGACTTCTAACTTAGTATGTAGCTAAGGAGCATCTTGAACATTTGATCTTCCTGCTTTTATGTCCAAAGGGTGGGGAATACATGTGGGTGTCCCCTTACCTGGGTTATATGACATGGGGGACCAAAACCTTGGGCTTCATGCACGGTAGGCAAGCATTCTACCAATTGTGTTATATCCTTAGCCCCTAGGTATTAAGTTTTCATGAGTCTGTTTATTTCTCCTTCATAACAGTCGTGTGTGTGTGTGTGTGTGTGTGTGTGTGTGTGTGTGTGTGTGTGAAGTCCAGAGATTGACATAAGCTGTCTTCTTTACTTGCTCTTCACTTTAATTTTTGAAACAGGATGTCTCAGTTAGGGTTTCTATTGCTGTGAAGAGATATCATGACAACAGCAATTCTTATAAAGGAAACATTTAACTGGATCTGGCTTACAGTTTTAGAGGTTTAGTCCATTATCATCATGGCGGGAAGCACGGTGGCATGCAGGCAGACATGGTGCTGGAGAAGGAGCTGAGAGTTCTACATCTGGATCCACAGGCAGCAGAAGTGAAGGCCACACTGGGCCTGGCTTGAGCATCTGAGACCTCAAAGCCCGCCCCCAGTGACACACCTACTCTTAGCAAGGCCACACCTCCTTAATAGTGCCACTCCCTATGAGCTTGTGGTGCCCATTTTCTTTCAAGCCACCACCCAGGGCCTTTCACTGGAGCTCACCATTTGGCCACATGGGTAAGTCTTGGCAATCACCTCTTCTGCCTTCCTGTCGCTGAGATTACAGCCGTGGTGTTGTAACCGCCTTTTCCGTAAGCTCTGGGGGCCAAACTGGGGCTCTTCGTGCTTGTACAGCCAGCACTTACTAGGCGGGCCACCTCCACAGCTCCACATAGCTCCTCTCTGGGGCTGGAGACGGCTCAGCAGTTAAGAGGATCTGCTGCTCCTTCAGAGGACCTGGGTTTGATTCCCAGCACCCACATGTTGGCTCAGGATCATTTGTAACTCCAGTTCTAGTGGATCTGATGCTGTCTTTTGACTGCTACAGGTACTAGGCATACACACTGTACACGTGCATACATGCAGGCAAAACACTAATACACATAAAATAAATAATGTTTTAAAGAAAAGGCTCTTTTGTTTGGTTCATGTGCATTTTAGGTTGTACTTTATTAGCTTGGGCTTGTTGAGTCTCCATCTTGTGGCAGTTCTGCTTCCCAGTGCGGGGACTACAGGCAAGTGCAAGCATGCCAAGGTGGGAAGTGTTTGTTTAGAGTTGCCTCGTCCTCTTACAGTCACCTATCATTGTATAAGGCCTTGTGGCTCTGCAGCCTCCTGTTCAGATTGGGCTGTAGCCGTTCACTCCATTCTTCACCAGGTCAACCCTGTATGATTTAATGTTTTTCTATGTGTGTGTTTGCATGCATACTGAATTTTTTAAAAGATTATTTGTTTATTTATTTTTATGTATGACTGCTCTTTTTACATGTACACCCACATGCTAGAAGGCGGCACTAGATCTCATTACCGATGGTTGTGAGCCACCATGTGGTTGCCGGGAATTGAACTCAGGACCTCTGGAAGAGCAGGCAGTGCTCTTAACCGCTGAGCCATCTCTCCAGCTCCTGCTTACTGAATTTTTATTTGTTATGCTTTGTTTTTCTGTTTTGTTTTTTTTTCAAGACAGGGTTTCTTTATATAGCTGTGGCTGTCCTGGTATCAGCTCCATAGACCAGGCTGGCCTCAAACTCACAGAGATCTGCCTGCTTCTACCTCCTGAGTGCTGGAATTAAAGGTGTGGGCCACCACCTGGCATTAATTTAATTTAATTTAATTTAATTTAATTTTTCTTTTGTTTGTGCCTTGAGTATTTTGCCTGTATGTATTTCTGTGTATCACTTGCATGCATGCAGTGTCTTGGAGGCCAGAATCCTTTGGAACTGTAGTTACAGAAAGTTGTAAGCTGCCATATGGGTGCCATGCTCTTAACCTCTGAGCCATCTCTCCAGCACACATGTTATTTTTTAAATTATCACTTTATTTTTAATCATGTGTGCTTGTGTGCATGGGGGAGGCGGGGTTGTATACATGAGCGTAGATGTCCATAGAGGCCAGAGATAATCAGATCTGTCTGAAGCTACAGTGACAGGTAGTTATGAACTGCCTAATATGGACACCAAGAACAGAACGCTGGTCCTCTGGAAGAGCAGCGGGTACTCCAAATCAGTAAGCCATCTCTCCAGTTCTTTCATATATATATATATATATATATATATGTATGTATGTATGTATGTATGTATGTATGTATGTATGTACGTACGTACGTACACACACACACATACACACACACAGAGAGAGAGAGAGAGGAGAGAGAGAGAGAGAGAGAGAGAGAGAGAGGGAGAGATTTATTATATAATCCTGGCTGACTTGGAGCAGAAGTCCACTTGTTTCTGCTAGGATTAAAGGTGTGCACCACTACACCCAGCTTCCATATTTTTATTTTCAACTTACATCTTGAATTTGAGTTGTTTTTCTTCTGTGTCTTCTACTACAGGACAGTGGTCTTGGCTTACACCCTCCAGGTCCCCTGGTCTGACTTTATCTCTGTGGTTCATTTCCACTCCAGTTAGGCCCCTCTGTCCTCTGCTGAGTTTATTTCGGTCATTGTACTTTTCAGCTCTAACATTTCCATGGGCTCCACTGCACCCTTTTGGGTTTTTTGACACTCTCAGTCTCATTAGTTTAAAGCATGTTTATGATGCTGCTTTAAACCCTTGTCAGTAGTTCTAACACCTGTCACCTCCTGATTGCCACATATTGATGTCTCATCATTTATTTTAATTGGGGTTCTATTGCTGTGATAAAACACCATGACCAGAAGCAAGCCTGGGGAGGAAAGGGTTTATTTCAGCTTACAGCTTGTAGTCCATCATCCGGGAAGTTAGGGCAGGGAAGCTAGAGGTAGGACCTGAAGCAGAGGCCATAAAGGAATGCTGCTTGCTGATTTGCTCAGCCTGCTTTCCTGACAGAACCTAGAACCACCTGCCTGGGCTGGCACCGCCCACAGTTGGCGGGACCCTCCCCCATCAATCACTAATCAAGAAAATGTGTGGAGTTTTCTCATTTGAGAGTCCCTCTCCCTAAATGACTCTAGCTTGTGTCAAATCGACATAAAACCAGCCAGGATAATTAGCCCCTTGTCAACTTGACATATCAACACAGCACTATTAAAACAATAATATTTCTTTTTCTTCACCCCTGAGCTCTCCTACTAATATAACAATATAAACATGGTATACGTTAAAATTTCCTTAGTCTTTTAATTTTCAATGCTCCAAAAGTTTAGCCTCTCTAAAATATCCAAAATCTCTTTCAAAGTCCAGAGTCTCTCTAAAATACCCAGTTCTCTCTCTCAAATTATCCAGAGTCTCTCTGTTATATAACTGTGGGTCCTGTAAAATCAAAAAAACCAGTCAAATACTTTCACTCCAAGAAGGAAGAACAGGGCATTGTCATAATATGAACAAAGTAAAACAAAATTTCAACAGTGTGCGTAACTTAGCCTCCAGTGTCTGATGTCCCTCACCAGCTATCTCCTGGGCTCTTCCGAAGGGCTTGGATCACTTATGGGGCTCAACTCTGCAGCACACGCAGCTTGTGACCTACGCTCAAGCTGGCTCTGTTCCAAGCGGCTGCTGTCCTTGACAGTCAACCCACGGTTCTGACACCTCAATAACCTCTTCATATCTTCAAAGCCAGTACTGTCTAGATGACTAGATACTACCAAGTCTGACTACCAGCATGAGGTACAACTTTGGCTACTTCTGGAACACAGCTTCTGTGTACTGACTTCGAGGAAACACTTCCCAGAAGATTTTAATTAACCCAACAAAACACAGGTTTTACGTTAGTGGTTCTGGTTTCTTCTAATTCTTCACCTGACCAAAACCACAGATTCCTAAGTCCAGATATCCTGTACATAGCTCTGATAGAGTCTTAGCTTCTGTATGAAAGTTCACAGCGTACCTCCGTTGTCTGTGCTGCTCTCAGCACTCTTGGACATCTTGCCTGAGAGTGGTGGGGAAGTGCCGCCTCATGATCACCACGTGGGGTAACATCTGCTGCCTGCCCCATCTCCCTTGTCCAGTGTCCTCCTCAGTGAAGACAGAAGCTGCTGGGGACGGTGCCTCTGTTGGTAGAGTGCTTGTCTTGCATGCCGGAAGATAAGCCGTACATGGAAGTACATGTCTACAGTCTCAGCACTTGAAAGATAGAGGCAGGAGGATCGGAAGTTAAAGATCATTCTTAGCTATACAGCAAGAGCAAGTAGCAGGCCAGCTTGGGCTACATGAGACCCTGCCTCAAAAATAAAACAAAATGTCCCTGCTCACTGTTCCTCACCCCCAGGCCATACCTAGCACAGTCTCTCCTTTCATCCTGGCCTCCCATCTAACTTTTTGGCTTTGTCATTCCTGTGACCTCCCTCTGGCAGAGGCCTAGGCCCTTATTGTCTTCACTTCCTCTAACCCCCTTGTTCTCCCCAGCACAGGCACAGCTGCCTCTGCCTGCTTCCTCAGACCCGCTGACCCAACAGAGCCAGCTCACTCGAAACTAGCTCCTCCCTCTCAGCCAAAGGCCTCAGCTCTGTGTTCTAGAACATCAGAGCGCTTACTTTAGTCTCCTCGAGACAGCCCAGACAGTCTGGAAGTACAGTTCTAGAGACACTCTCCTCAGCTGTCCATGTGTAATGGACATGAACCTGGAAGTCCCTAAGAAGCAGTGTCCCCTCTGCCTCATGCACTGTTCTTGATGTGGAGGCCAGATCCTGCCCTGTGGGGTTTTGGTGCTCTGGTGGCCCCGTCTCAAGGCTGTACTTCCGGTTCTAGCACTTTTCCCACACTGCTGCTATGGTTTCTTGCTCTCCCAAGCCCAGTGCCTATAGCCATTTATTTTACCTAGTAAACTTTTTCTTCGTGATCACTGTAGGTGTGCAGGGTGATCCTATGGCCACTTCTGGTTTCCTGGCTGCTGATACCCTCTGTAGCTATAAGTAGACAGCAACTGGCAAGAATTTGTAAAACAAACAAAAAGCACATTAGAGACCTGCTGCTCCACTGATGTGGACCTGCTGCTGCCAGCCCCAGCAACCTTCTGTCCAACTTCCCACGTGTCTTCCATTGCATTTACTCACCAATTTCAGGATGAGTGATGGTTGGTGAGATGGGCTGTGATTAGTACAGGACAGCAAGAATAGGCAAAGGGCACTCAGAGGGCCATCTGAGCTTCAAGGTGTGCGCGCAGCCCTACTTTTAGATGGTGGGAATGCAGTTAGAGAGTGCACTGAGGAGAGGGGTCATGAGCAGGCTGTCAGGTGGAGACAGTGCTGGCTGTGACTGAGGGCTCAAATACTCTGATTTCTTCTGGCATGCTTATCACTTGTACATACACCATGTGCACACACCACTCACACTCACATAGGTATGTGTAAGTGTGTGTGTGTGTGTGTGTATGCCTCACACAGGTGTATATATACATTCACACATAAATAAATGAAATAAAAAAACACTAAAACAATAAAAAAATAAAATCAACAAGGAAACAAAACAACCTAAGTAGCTTTCTAACTTGACAAAGTGACTCTCAACTGTACTTCTAGGATCAGTAGTATCATACTTGCCTAGAATATGCAAAATGAATGAATGAAGTAAAATATACTTTTGGAAGAATGAGGGTAAATATAGTGAAAACTAGCTGAGTGTGGTGGCACACAACTTTAATCCCAGCACTTGGGAGGCAGAGGCAGGTGGATCGCTGTGAGTTGGAGGCCAGCCTGATCTACAAAGCGAGTCCAGGACAGCCAAGGCTACAGAGAGAAACCCTGTCTCAAAAAACAAAAACGAAACAAAACAAAAAACCCAAATAGGATATACTGGGCTGGGGATATGACCCAATGTTAGAGTTCATGCTTAGCATACAGTTGAATTCCAGGTCCACCCAAAAAAAAAAAAAAAAAAAAGTATCTTAAAATTTTATTTTGTGACTATTCATGCATGTATAGAAAAACAACCTTGTGATGGTGATTGTAACAATCTGTAAACAGTGAGGTTTGGGGTTTATTTTTAGTCCAAGCAACACGCCCCTTTCCTTTCCTTTTCTTACATAGTATGTTTAGTTCACTTTCTTCTGAAAGTAATGCCTTTCCTCTTGACCAACCTTTCCAGAAGTTTGTTTCTTGTTTTCTTGGTTAAAGATTTATTTATAGCTGGGCAGTAGTGGTGCACACCTTTAATCCCCCACACTTAGGAGGCAGAGGCAGGTAGATCTCTGAGTTTTGAGGCCAGCATGCTCTACAGAGTGAGTTCCAGAACAGCCAGGTCTTTACAGAGAAACTCTGTCTCCAAAAACAAAAAGAAGGTTTATTTATTTTTACTTCATAAGTGTTGTATTTGCATGCATTTTGTACACCACACTTGTGCCTGGTGGTTGCTGAGGCCAGAAGAGGGTACTGGAGTTTTTGAACTGGAGTTAGATGATTGTGATCTTCCAAGTACGTGTTGTGGACCAAACCCAGGTCCTCTGCAAGAGCAGCTAGTGCCTTTAAGAGAGGGCGGAGATGAGTGGGAACAGCCCCTGTACCAGGCATCGGTAGGCCACAGTGATGAACCAGAGCACAGTGAGCACTGCGGGTAGAGAGAAGCCTGTGGTGGCCATTCTCAGGAACAATGTGTTTGTTCTTGATGTTTTAGCCTAAATTTTTTTTCTGTTTTTATTAGTGCATCTGTATATGAACATACACATGCGCTTGCATGCTTATTTGCCACAGCATGCAAATGGAGGTAAGGGGACAACTTGTTGGAGTTGGTTCTCTTCCCTTCCACCTTGTAGGTCCCTTGGAGATTGAACTAGAACCATCGGTGTTGGTAACTGCTTTTTTTTTTTTTTTTAAAGACAGGTTTTCATGATGTAGTCCTGCTACCCTGGACTCAATTATATAGACCAGACTAGCCTCAAACTCACAGAGATCCATTTGCCTCTGCCTCCCACATCCTGGGATTAAAGGCGTGTGCCACCATGCCAGGTCTGGAAGGTTCTTTATACTAATTTCTGCTTATTAATCATTTTATTTTTTAATTTGTATTTACTCTTTATTTGTGGATGTGTGGATGAATGTACCATGTGCATGCAGGGCCCAGAAGAGGGCATTAGATACCCTAGAACATGGCTGTGACTTGATTGACATGAGCTCTGGGAAGCCAAATCTGGGTCCTCTCTAAGAGCAGTACTCATTGTTAACCGGCAAGCCGGCTCTCTGGCTATGGTTTTGGGGATTTTTGTTTTCTGTTATGTTTTCTTAAGCCCTGGCAAGCTTGGAATTCACTGTATCCACAGTGCAGACCAAACTGGCAATGAACTTACAGAGATACACTTGCTTCTGCCTCCAGAATGCTGGGATTACAGGCTTAAGCCACCATGCTTGGTGATCGTTTTAAATTTTTATTTGGTATTGGTATTGGAGCAGGAGGATGCACTTGTCAAAGTATGTATGTGAAAGTCAGATGAGAACTATGGATTTATTTAGCTCTCTCATTTAGCCTTTATGTGGGTTCCAGAAGTTGAACTCAATTCATCAGGCTTTCAGGGGAAGAACTTTTACCCACAGCACCATCTTGCCAGCCCCTACTCCTTCTTTGATGTACTTTTCACCTTTTGTTTGGTTGTTTTTATTTGTTGATTCCCTCATGGTCCTGATAGCTTAGGCCTCTTCATGAATACAGCTTCTTTTTTGCTCATATTGGCCCAGATGTTCTTCTCATGACAAGCTTTTTTTTCCCCCCCCGCCCCCAAGACTGTCCCGGCCACATAGACAGTTGTTCTCTGTTTTACCCTTTTGTGAATTTGTTTTTGTTTATTAAGTAGAATTGTGTCTTGTAAATTCTTGGAAAACTATAATGAAAGCCCTTTGAATTGGAATTTTCTTAAATATTGATTGAAATTCCTTTATGGAAGTAAGAAAATCTAAGTTGCCAGACACTGTGGCACACACCTGTAATCCCAGCACTCTGAGAGGCAGAGGCAGGTAGATCTCTGTGAGTTCGAAGCCAGCTTGGTCTACAAAGAGAATCCAGGACAGCCAAGGCTATACAGGAAAACCCTGTCTTGAAAAAAATAAAATAACTGTAAGTTTTGTTATTCCTTGTCAGTTTCACTGTATATTCAGATTGATTCCCATAAAGCTTGTTCATGATGTGATAGTGTTCTTTTTCTTTTCTTCTTTTATCTCTTGTTAGTTCTTTGTAAATTTCATATCATGTACCCCAATCTCACTCATCTCCCCCCTCCCCTCATACCTACACTCCACCTTTGCAACCTCTTCCCCAACAGAGAAAAAAAAAATCTCATTGTATAAGCTGGATTGTGCCCCACAGTATGCCCTTTGCCCACACTTCTTTGCTTATAAATGTTAATCGCAATGACTTGTTGGTCTGGTACAAGGCCGCTGGCTTCTGCTACTGGACCAGTACTGGACCCTCACTAGGGCTGTTCTCAGCTATCCAGTTCTTGCCTTGCACCGTAGAGAGCCTGTAGTTTTGGATCTGTAGAACAAGCCTACATGTACTCCAGCAGTTCATCGGTGGGGTATTCACAGCCCTGGGTCTGGGCCCGAGAGGTTTCTGCGCTGGTCAGCCCAGGGGCTCTCCCACTCTCAGGCCCTCAGGGTCAGCTCACCAACAGCCTCCGCAAACAGAGCCAGCTCTATCATGCTACCCAGATGAGGTACGGGCCTTTCTTTCCTGAGTGTTGTAGCTGGTGAGAGACATGGCCAGTTCTCCCACTCATGACCCTGAGGCCAGCTCTCTCACTGCCACAGATGACAGGGGATAAGAGAGTTGAGGAGGGCATTTCTTCCTTATCTGGATCACTGCCCAGAAGACAAGAGGCAGGGCTGGCTCTCCCTCTCCTGTGCTCACACCCTTGGTGTAAGAAAAGAGCCTTTTATTGGACATAAAGAGGGAAGTGTTGAGAGAATATCTTGCGTCTATATGGAAACTTCACCTGTCAGTAATAAATCTGATAACCTATAGCTGAGGCAGGAAATAGAAGGTGGGACATCCAGCAGGCAGAAAGTATTCTGAGATAGACCAGGCATGAGGGATTCAGCTGGCAAGATGTGAGGAAAAAGGATTCATGGTACCTGAACACAGTTAACCAGACACACGGCAGAATGTAGATTAGAATTAATGGGTTGTTTTAAGTTATGAGCTAGAGAAGCGACTAGCTATATAGCCTAGAAACTTGGAAATCATGAGTCATTATTCCAGAGCTTAGACATGGGAGGGAAAATCTCCCACAACATGTTGGGGTGGCTCTTCTGCAACCTCCACAACCAGGGCCAACTCTACTGTGCTGCCCAGGTGAGGTACAGGGCCTGCTCTCCTGAGTGCTACAGCAGGTGAGGGACAGGGACAGCTCTCCTGCTCTGATGACCTCAGGACCAGCTTTCCTGCCTGCCATAGGTGGCAAAGGGCAAGGGGGGCATCTCTTCCTTGCCTATTCTGCTGCACAACAGACAAGAAGCAGAGCCAGCTCTCCCACACTCAAGCCCTATGGCTAGCTTGCCTATGCCCCACTACCAGGGTCAGCACTACTGTGTTCCCTAGGTGAGGGGCAGGGCCTGCTCCCCAGAGTGCTGCAGCTGGCTAGGGGCAGGGTCAGCTCTCCTGCTTACATTCCCCCAGGGCCAGCTCTCGAAGGATGCCCAAGTGAGAGGTGGGGCCAGTATAGCCCTTAGACATCAACATGGCCCCAGTTAGCGGCCCAGACTGGGGACATCCACTTGGTCTTTGGTAGTAACAACTCCTGCTGCTACAGGTCACGGACCCAAATGTGTCACCTGGTGGCATCACAGACCAGGACCTCATCATGATCCTAAATAGCATCGCCAGCTACTCATACCAGGCTGTTCCTTACTACCCCTGACTCTCCAGTTCTGCACCTCTTCCAGAAGAGATTGTGCCCACATCCTTCTGTTTCTTTCTCTTTCACTTCTCCAACATTTGCTTCCTCCTCTTAGTGGTACTTGGGTCTCTGAGTGCCTAGGGTCATCTCAGGAGTGGGCTCAGGAGTGCTATGACCCACATTATGGCACTGGGCAGGAGTCATCTCTGGCATGGTATTCCCCCCTCCCCAGGCCTATGCAGCACTGGACTGGTGGTCATCTCAGGCTAGCTCCCTGTCAGGGCCCCCTGGCACCAGTATGGTGATCATCTCAGGCTCACTGTTCACCTGGCCCACCTGAGTGACCCCTAGCAAGAGTTGTCTGTCTTGGTCTCACTCCCACCTGGGGCCTGGGAGTGGGGTTCTAGCCCGCTCCCTGTCCTGGGATCCTGTCTGAGCCCCCTGGTGCTGAACTGATGGTCAGTTCATGCTTGCTTTTTTTCAGGGAATGTTAGGCTACTAAGCATTCAGATGTTCACAGGTCAGAATGCTGAGCATAGACAAAGCCTCTCTCCTCTCTGCCACCTACTGACACACATGTGACACAGCAGTCATACCTATGACATGTCTAGGGGCAAGTGGTCTTTTTTTTAAGTGCAGATGAAGCCAAGGCTTCACACCATGGCTTATGCTGTTCTGCTGAGCTGTGCCCTGCCTCTGGTCTTTGTCATCCTCAGTGTCTGGTTTTACTAATGTACTAGTTTTGCTTCTGTGTTCATATCTTGCTTCCTGATTATTAATTATGAGAAGGGGCACTTTTCGGGTTTCTTGGCTTTAATTCCTGCCATGTTTTACCGCTTTCCTTCATATTTCTTCGGTTCATTTTTCTGCTTTCTCTCATCTACAAAAACATTTAATGTTCTAGGATACTAGGGACTGTACTACCCTCCACAGACAGTGGCACACTACCATAGTGCCACATGGCTTCTTACCTGTAGTCCAGCTGACAGTGAGAGCCTAATTCCAGGTTCTTGTTTATATTGCTCATCAGGCCTTTGCCTCAGTGCGTGGCCTGTGTGCAGGCCTAGGAGTAAGGTAGTCCTTGTCTTTCATGATGTGCTTTCTCATCATAGCTCTTGGATGCTCTAAGGACGTCTTTACCTTTCTTCCTAGAGTTTTTGATGTTTTTCAGAAGTATTACACCAGCTTAACACTTTCTGGGAAGAACGCACATGTGTAAAAAAAAAAGTGTGAGAAACAAGTGAAAGTTATTTTTTTATTCAATATATTAAAAATGTAATATGTAACTCATGGAAAATAGATTTCCATATTCTATATTCTTTTTTTCTGCCAACTTTAAAGTCCACCATGTTTGGCCTCTGTAGTGTATCTCTGTTTACATCCATCCCATTTTAGGTGCTTGTATGCCACAGTATAGAGCAGTAGGGTCCAGGCTGCCTCTGAGCCAAGCTCTACTGGTCTGTTATATCTTTAATAAAAACGTGCCTGTCTGCTCTGATGTGACTGTTGACACTGCATACACCTGCCCTGGCTCACATGGCTACATGCTCACATACATGTTGCCAGTGAGTAGTTTGTTCTCTGGCCATTCTAGCTTTCACTTCCTCTACCTGTCCAGCTGCCCTGAGTTTTAAGCCCTGGGTCACTGGCTGGGCGCAGTGCACAGGCGCTCACACTCTCTGTAGTAGTAAATAAGTGAGTCTAGGAGGGGGAACCTTTCCTCACCTGCTTACAGAACAGGTGGGGCGCCCCCACCACAGAGCAAATCTGTTCACCTCTTCTCTCTGCAGCTGGATACCTACTGAGAAGTGTATGTAGCACTCTATATGAGGCACTCTGCCAGGCTTTGTCCTAGTTGTGGGAAGCAGGGTAGGGACACCCCTCTCTCACAGGGTATATTCCAATAGGAAGGTCATAAGGCCTGTGAGCATGTCACTCTGAGACTTATTTCCTGCTGGCCTGTCATTTGTAGCCATGACATGGTGTGGGCTACTCTGGTTTTTTTGTTTTTTTTTGTTTTTTTTTTTGAATTTTTAACTCTTGGCAAATCCTGTGAGTTCAGTGGGGTGGGTATCTCAGTTGGACTTGGGGTTTCTTTTCCTAGTCCAACAGGAGATATAGTTTGGGTGCCCAAGGCTAGCTAGATTCTGGCTCTCTCTGCCAAGTTGTGGCTATTTGTACTATGGGAGAGAGGCAGCCCCTCCTTTGCAAAAGCTTTTAATTTGCAGCAGCGGCTGCACAAACTAGAGCTTATGAGCCCTGAGCTCCAGTCAACATCCTTGGGTCTCCCCCTGGCTGGGCCTCACCACTGTACACTGGGCAGAGGCTTCTGGAGTCCCTGATATGGACTGGTGGACAGAACTGAGTCTAAGACTTGGCCTGGAACACCTGCTGCCTGGCATGCCCTCCCCCTACCTTCTACACTGGTATAATTAGCCCCATGACAGGTGCCATGGATTGAGTGCCTGGCCCAGCCCTAACTCAGTGATGCCCGGCCTCAGCCGACCTGCCTTGCCTGCTAGCCTGGGCTCCTGGCCCAAACCCTGTCCCATGAGGTCCCCTGAGGCCTCAAGCCCCACCCACCGTCCTCTGCTCCAAACACACCCACTGGAATAGAGACAGGCTGACAGAGCAGACAGGCAGAGCCCCAGCAGTGGCCTGGCCTCAGGCTCTGGGAATCCCCAGGCAGGCTCTGGCCATGGCTCTGCCCTCAATGCATGCCCAGATGGAGCAACTCTGGCCTGGTTGCTTCATCATTCCAGTGAGCAGCCTTTGCCTCTGAGACCTGGTGGGCAGCTTATAGGGTCAGTGGGCTCTCACTAGGCTGTACTTGGCCCTCCTCACTGTGTGTAGCCATACCATCCGCTAAACCCTATCAACTATTATTATAGGGTCAGTGGGCTCTCACTAGGCTTGTACTTGGCCCTCCTCACTGTGTGTAGCCATACCATCCGCTAACCCCTATCAACTGTTATTCTTCCCCCAGTGCAAGAAGAAGCACACACTGCTGTGTCCTGACTTTGCCCGCAGGGGTATTTGTCCCCGTGGTTCCCAGTGCCAGCTGCTCCATCGTAACCAGAAGCGACATGGCCGGCGGACAGCTGTACCTCCTACTCCAGGGCCTAGTGATGGAGCCCCCAGAAGCAAGACTTCATCTGGCCATGTAATCAGGTGACAAATCAGTGGGTGCTGCATATGTGAGCTAGAGGTGGCCTATCCCTGCTCTAAGGACATTTAGGACCCTCTGGGGTAAAGTCTCACCCTAACACTGTGGGCTTAAGTTCTAAAAGGGAATCTCAGTGGGAGGCAGGAGCTCCTAAGGTGCCTACATTCTGGATCTCTAAGTGGGGACAGAGCCCAACACTCCCATGCATGGAGGCTTTCAGAAACCCACTTCTGTAGCAGAAGGGGAGTGAGCCCCTGGAGGATGAGAATACCAGAACTGTGCCCATGTCCTGTGGGTTATAGGGATTCCATACAGATGAGCCCTAGGCCCCAGAAGGTGAGGAGTGGAGCTGGAATCTCACAGGCTTCAACCCCATCTGCCTCAGGTGAAAGGCTCTGTCTGGAAGTAGCCTGTCCTTGGTCTGTAGGCCAGCCTTAGATCTGTATAGACATGCCCAGTGGCCTCTAGGGTTGGGTATGGGGGTGAGAGACTAGGAGCCCTTTTATAGGATAGGTCCCATGCAAATAGTTGGCAAGCATTCTCTCTCTCTCTCCAACATCTGTGGGAACAGTTACCCACCCTCACTTTTTTCTCTCTTTCTTGCAGGAAGCCTTCTACTGCTCAGCGCCCTGCTAGACAGATATCTAGTAGTCTGGCCTCCAGAACAGAGGCCCCAGCCTCCCCTCCCCCCCTTGCCAAGGGTAGTAGCCACCACCTCTACCCTGTCTTCAAAGGCCACCACTGCCTCCTCCCCATCTTCTCCCCCCTCTGCTAGCTCCTCTGCTCCCTCCTTGGACCAGGAAGAAGCTGCCTCTGGGACAGGTGGGACAAGCTCAGTATCAGGCTCTAGCAGCCTCTGCAAGCTACCATCCTTCATCTCCCTGCAGTCTTCCCCAAGCCCAGGAGGCCAGAGTGGGCCCCAGACCCCCAGGAGCCCCCGCACCAAGGACTCAGGTGAGCAGTCTGGTCCCTTCTGGGGCTTTTTAAATGTGTACTTTGGAATGGCATCTCTGGGTGGGGCCTGGGAGTTAGTGTACCAGGTGCCCAGGGCAGGCCAGTGAGGAGCAAGCACAGCAGTGGCCGACTTCAAGACCACCCCAGCGAGGGCTGATTTAATTAGAAAGCACCCATTTCTGTTAATTTGTTCTGGAAGATCACCGCACACTCCTGGAGAGAACAGATGTTCCCTCTCCCCAATGAGCGTTTGGGGCTTGGTAAATGGCTCCACTCAGCCTTGTTTAGGAGAGAAAAGAGGATTTTATGGCTGCAAACGACCCTTTCTGTAAACATTTTACAGCTCTCTGCGCGTTTGAGTGACGATAAACCCCACGCAGCTCGGCGGGCTGCAAATTTGCGACCATACGGCTATCATTTTATTGTCATATTTCACGGCCGTAACGTTAATGGAAGATGCTTGCTGCAGGCTCCTCTAACAGCCCCACTGAGCACACTGAAGCGCCTGCTGAAGGGGCTGCCTCCTGCTTACATCGTCTTTCTTGGGTGCAGAGTAGATGGTATCAGGCCCTTGCCCAACTGGAACCTAGATGGGACATTTCCTTCCATGTAGGTGGCCACTGGCAGGGGAGCAGCTGGGGACCCTGAGGCAGCATGTGTTTTTTAAAGATTAGGAACGCAGAAGTTAATTCCAGGACCAAAGGAGGCACAGGGTGTGAGTAGCCTACATGTAGGTTGAGCAGGCTAGGAAAGCTCATGAGGCTTGCTCAGCCAGGAAGGGAGCTGGAGGGGCAGGTGCAGCTGAGGCTGGGACAGTCTCTGGCAGGAAGCCCTGCCTGTGCCTGTTGAAGCAGCCCAGAGGACAAATGGGGGCTAACCTGGCCCAGGCTGTTGAATCTGCAGGCCTGGGCCCAGCTGCTGGGCCTCACTCCTGTCTTTGGCTGGCTGGACAGTGAATGGAATTAACAGCCCTCAAGAAAGGAACTCCGCCATGAGAGAGGTCTTACAGGGGCACGTGGGCCATGCCACATAGCCAATTGAAATAGCTATGGCCAACGGGATACTGGCACCTGGGAGAGTGACATGGGACATTTATGAAAAGAAAACGTACCAGACAGGAACCCTCTGCACCCTTCAGGGACCCTCTTCTTCCTGCCCCTCCTGCTTCCAGACCCTGCCAGATTCTACTGGTCTTACCCACCCCACCCCTTTGGGGGCCACCTGCTCACACACACCTCAGTTTTCCATGTGGAAAGCATGCTTGCCTTGTCTGTGTCTGGCAGCCTTGCTCCCAGGTGTGAGTGTGGCATGTGCCTGCGTGTCTGCACGCACCCAGTATTTATAGCTCAGCCTACAGAGTGTTGTGGCTCCCACCTGTAGGCCCACCCACTGTAAGGGGCTGCCTGGCCCCCTAAGCTGCCTCAGGAAGACCTTGAACTGTCAGAGTCCCCGTCGCTTCCCTCTCTACTCCTTAGAGCCTGGTTGGTGGCAGGGAGTGAAGAGTAGTTGAGAGCTGGAGGACAGCAGCTGGCTCCTGGCAGACTCTGCCTGGCAGGCCTGGGCTGGTAGCTTTCCCTGTCCTAAGCCTCAGCCAGAAGCTTGGAGCGGGGAAGTTCCTGCTGGGCTGGAGTGGCTTGATGCTTGATCTTTGCTTTCTATATAGGGAAGCCGCTACACATCAAACCACGCCTGTGAGGCTCCCTGGGAACCAGCCCACACCTACCTCAGACCCTCACCCCTGGAGAGGATGGAGGCTCTACCCACCACTGCTCCTGAGGAGAAGCAGCCTGCCACGGAGCCCAGCTGGGGCTACAAGCAGGGATACATAGCTCCTCCTATTTGGCTCACAGCCTTTGAAGGTCTCTGTGTGCCCAGGCCTTGTTCTCCCTCGAGCCAAGGCCCTGTCCATTCCCTGTTCTTCTCCCTCCCTTCCTCCCCTCCTCCCCTCCTCCCCTCCAAGGCACTAGAACTTGTCCCTGGCTCCCTACCCATCAGGGTGCCATGTGAGGTTCACCCAGCCTGTCTCCTGTGGTAGGAGTGGCAGTAGCTGTAAGACTGGTGCCCCCAGCCCTCCCCACCCAGGACTCCTGGTGGACATTTTATGTTGAGCAATAAAGGTTTTATCCTGTGTCTAGCCAGCCTGTCGTGACTACTACACAACCACAGGACCCTGGACATGTAGGGGAGGAGGTCTAGCTGGAAACAGCCCTCTACCACCTTTGTGGGAGCGAGGGCTACTTGCACCAGCTCTGCTGTGGCTTAGAGGCCCAGGCGCAACCTCTCCCCTGGTCCAAGTCAATGCAAATGGGCTTTGAGGGGGTTTCAGGGAACAGTCTGACAAAGCGGAGGAAGAGAAGGCCTGTCTACCCTTGGGGGGGGGGTGGGCTTAAACAGGCCTCCTCTCTGCAAGTGTCTGCAGAAGACTGGGTTGAGACCTTGCTTTCTTCCATGGAGATGTTGGATAGGGAAGACTGACGACACAGGGTCATTCAAGTGCCCCTTCCAAGGATGAGGTATAGACCGTCAAAGGACTTGCTTATAGGCCCCCAGTGATGCAGGCCAGCAGCAGCCTGGTGTCTCTGTACTGATGTGTTTGTATTCACAGCTAATGTTCTGTGCTGTAGTGTCCTGTGTGACACCACTACCATGTGTGAGCCCATACTCCTGCCGTGACTCATTCTCCAAGCCCCTCAGCCTTTGCTGCACCAAGTCTGTCCTTCAGGATCCTAGTGCCCAACCCACACAGATGGCAATGACCTCTGCCCTCAAGGCTATAGGAGGTATAGGTGTACTGTTTGACACTCCACCATAGCCCCTGCCCAGGTGAGTTTCCTCACCCATGCTTAAATAAGAAAACTGAGGCTGATGCACAGAATCACCCAACATAGGCAGGTCTAGCCATGTAGCCCGCCACCCCTCACCATCACCCCATCACTGTTACCAAGGCCCTGCCTGCTGTGTAGAGTTCAGCAAAAAGGTGGGTTCTCAACCTGGCCCAGTCCAGAAGGGAAGCCTGAGACTTACCCTTCAGTGAACGGATCAGAATTCCCTGACACTGGACCCCTGGGGCTTGGTGGACAGGACCTGTAGCAGGGCCGGGATGGGCTGTGTCCTGTTGGCAGGTCCAAGCCAGCTAGGTATCCTTGCCTGGCATGCACTGAGGCTCCTAGATGCCTTATTGGGGGTTTTCCTGTGTTACCAACCTTGGCTTTGAGTGCACAGGCTACTGTTTAACTGCCCTTCAGCCTGCCCTTCTTCATTAGATAGCCAAGGTCCCCACATGAGCACCAGCAGATGGAATGGGGGTGGGGTACAGGGACCACACACTGCTGGCAGTGCCCTGGAAGTGGTGTGTAGGTCAGAGGTAGAGAGCTTGCCTAGAATGTGAGGTGCTCGGTCCACTGAAATGAAGTACCATCCGTACCACAGCCATGCTTGCACCCTCCTCCCTGTGCTTCTGGGGTACCTACCTATGACACTATGAAGAGAAAGTCTCTGGCAAGCAGATCTGGTCTTCCTCTTCTCCCTGGGTAGGTGGGAATAGAAATAGACCTAGCTTCAAGGATACCAGGCTGTGGCCCTCACCTGTACCCTGCTCCCACCTCTTGCCCTGTGGCTGATGTTTCTACAGGTTAGCAAGGGAACATGGCTGGCTCCTCCAGCTGGGATCCTTGAGCACTCTGACTTCATAGGTAGGTTCTAGGCGAGCATGCTCTCATGCTCTGTGCTCACTTCCCCAGTGAGCATCACTGCAGACAGAGCTCCTGACTAGTCCAGTGGGCACCTATACTCACCTAGTGCTGGCATGGCCTGAGATGGCCATGGCAGATGCTGTTCTTCTGGCCCTAACTCAGCTTCTTCGTGGTGTCTGGGAGTTTGCAAGCACCTGACAGAGTTACATACAGCCACAGGCCATGACGGATGGTGTGGAGGGCCCCCACCTCACAGCAAAGTGATCATCATGTACCTCATCTTCACATGATCCAAATCCCAAGGAACTGAGACACGGGCATGTATGAGCAGTCGCCAGTGGTAGGGCCTACTGGACAGAGCCACGCAGCAGGAATTTATGAGCTTCGAAGCTGGTCCCCTGAGGCTAGCAGGATAACCTATCTAACCCTGCAGCTGAGGAACCTTCGAGCTACATTGATCAGAGGGCCCAGATTTTGCGTCCTCTAAGTGGGGGACCCAAGAGTAGAGAATTGCCTGGAGGTGTGTTGTATAGTTCTGCTTCTGTGTGCCAAGAAACAGCCATGGGGACCAGGGATGGGGACTTGGGGGTGGGTGGGACATGTCATTGACCTGACCTACCCGGGGGCCGGCAGTGGGCCTCTTGGTTGGACCTATTGCTCCCCAACTGTTCTCCCTTTATTGCTTATGAAGTGTACACCCACTAACAGTGCCTGGATCTTCAAAACCAGCCCTCGTGTGTGTGTGTGTGTGTGTGTGTGTGTGTGTGTGTGTGTGTGTGTGTGTGTAACATCTGTCCTCAGGTGCCTTCCACCTTTTGCTTGAGACAGGATCTGTCCTTGGCCTATACCCATGTAGTTCCGGCCTGTTGGCCTGCGAGCTCCCTGGGGTCTACGTCTCTCCACTTCCCTTCTGACCATCACTGGGGTTACAGATACGTCACCACACATAGCTTTTTACATGGGTTCCCAGGGCCAAACACAGGTCCTCGTGCTTTTAAGACAAGTATTTCACTGACTGAGCCATGTCCACAGCCCAGTCTATCTTTTTAAATATAGATGAACCTGGGTTCCCTATAAGCCTCCCTCTTCATCTTAGCCGCCATGGGACCGTGCTGCCTCCACCTGGAAAGTACTGAACATGTCTGTAGAACAGAATATTTTTGTTGTTTTGTGACAAGGTCTGGTTTATGGTCTGGTCTTGAGCCCAATTATGTAGATGAGGATGGCCTTGAACTTCTGATCCTCCTGCCTCCACATCCTGAGAGCTGGAATTACAGGCCTATGCCAGCATGCCCAGCTTATAAGGTGCCGGAGACCAAACCCAAGACTTTATGGATGACAGACAAGCAGCCAAGCCGGAGCTCTAAGCTGAGACAGAGGTTTTGAACTTTCTGGCCTCTAACCCCAATACTCACCAGGTAGAGGCCATGTTATGCTCCAGAGGGAGACCCTTCCTAAAGGGCGGGGTGTGGGGGGGGGAAGATGGGGGGGAGGAGGCACCAAGTATAGTTTCAACTCTGTAATCTGTGTAATGTGGCACTCACTGCCACACCCAAGACCATGGCTATGTTCCCATGAATTAAATGCAGCAAATGACAGGTCACATTTGCACACAGTAGGGTGCTTTCTGATGGGTGATATTTAGAAAGTCCTCCTACCATGGAAGTTAGGCCTGTGACTCAGGCCCTGTGCTGTGACCCATACCCAGCACGTGCCATCCAGTGGTTGTTGGAGCTGCTGAGCAGCTATTGTCCTGAGCCCAAAGCAAGCCAATGGTAAACAGTGGCCGTGGGTAGTCTCAAGAGGTACGTAGTTCTGATTGTTGGGGTGGCATGGTGAGCACCCCAGTGTGTCCATCACTTCTCACAGTCCCTTCTACCCAGAGCCCCTGAGGCTGGCCTCGAATTCACAGAGATCCTCCTGCCTCTGCCTCCAGGGTGCTAGGTCTAAAGGCGTGCACCTCCACCGCCTCGCTTAAGTTTTATTTTTAATTGTCAAAGGCGTATAAGAGCGATATGGATAACAGAGGAGAAAATCCCCGCTCTGGGCCATGCCCAGCTGTTGCTATTGCCTGCAGTCCCTTTCCATCTTCTGTTGGGATCAGGAATTCGGCACGGAGGGGAGGGGTGTCACAGAACTGTATCTCCTTGTCACCCACCCTCCTAGTTCCCTTTGTGGCTTTCTCTTGCGCTGAGTCGGCCTCCCAGTAGGTATGTAGAGACATTCAGCTGGTGTGAGGGTGGCAATCTGCTTTCCACCTGTCACCTTGCACCCACCCAGCAAGGCGCCTCCAAACCACAGCGGTGGGCAGCTGAGTCTGACATTCCTTGTGGGCTCTGCTTGGTAACCTTTCTGCAGCCGTCCAGACCCGTCAGCCCCACGCACTCAATGGGCCCTCGGGTAGGCTCTGAGACCTGCTCACTTAGTTAGCCCCATGGTGGCCCACAGGCCTCTGTCCCTCTCCACCTACCACACCACTCAGAGGCCTGCGGTTCCACCGTGCATCCCGCCGCCCGAGGTGCCAGCAACTTTGTTGACTGAATTCCTGAACCTGTCCCAACCGCAGGATAAAAATAGCCAGCCGGGCGCTCCCGGGGCAGCTCGGAGTCACCAGTGTCCGGATAGTTAGAGGTCCCCGTTCCTGAGACTCCAGGCCGGTTGGGCCGGGTGCAATACATAGCCTGCTAGGCCACCTAGCGGAACCGAGATACTGGAGGAGTCCCCTGGCAGAGGACCTTCTCAGCTCCCCCTCCCTTCCCCCGCACTCTGTGCGATCCTGGAACTTCAAGATCTGCCACCGAGTCTCGCGCTCTCCGCTGTGCAGTCCTACACGGCTGCCACCAGGGGGCCCTGCCCACTCCTCTTGCCGGCGGCCCTTCTCCACCCGTTCCCACAGCTGTTTCCCGCCGGAGATTGACAGCTGGGCTCCGGGTTGCCATGGGGATAGGCAAATGAAGACGGCAGGGCTGGGGCTCCGATTGGCCCGGGGGCGTCGGCCCCCACCTGGGGAGGCGGGCCTAGAAGCGCGTCTCTATAAAGGCTAGTGCGGCTCTGCGCTGGGCCGAGGGAGGCGGGGCCGGCCGGCAGCGCGGGTGGGGCGCGGGGCGGGGCGGGAGGGCCCCGAGCGAGGCTGAGCCCGTGGCGCGGCCTCTGCACCCGCTTGGACGGGACAGCGGAGGAACAGGAGGAGGAGCGCAGGATCGGGGCCCTACGGCCGCCAGCAACGGGCCAGGGGGCTGCCCGAGAGGCCTGGCCAGCGGCATCCCCTGAGCGCAGCCCGGAGTTGACTGCACGAAACTTTTCCTGCGCCCTTCGGCGGCGCGGGCAGAGCCTGCGCCAACCGCGGCCGGGGGTGGCGGGGGGGGACATAGGGGGAGAGAGGCCCGCGGCTTCCCCCCCCCCACTCCCCCGCCGCCCGTGGGGCGCGGCTGGGCGCGGCGGCGGCGGGGCTGGGGCCCCGGGCGATGGCCGCGGAGCTGGCGATGGGCGCAGAGCTGCCCAGCAGCCCACTGGCCATCGAGTACGTCAACGATTTCGACCTGATGAAGTTCGAGGTGAAGAAGGAGCCGCCCGAGGCCGAGCGCTTCTGCCACCGCCTGCCGCCTGGCTCGCTGTCCTCGACGCCCCTCAGCACGCCCTGCTCCTCGGTGCCCTCTTCGCCCAGCTTCTGCGCACCTAGCCCGGGCACCGGCGCCGGCGCGGGCGGCGGGGGCAGCGCGCCTCAGGCCGGGGGCGCCCCGGGGCCGCCGAGTGGAGGCCCCGGCACTGTCGGGGGCGCCTCAGGAAAAGCGGTGCTGGAGGATCTGTACTGGATGAGCGGGTACCAGCACCACCTGAACCCCGAGGCGCTCAACCTGACGCCCGAGGACGCCGTGGAGGCGCTCATCGGCAGCGGCCACCACGGCGCGCACCACGGTGCGCATCACCCGGCGGCCGCTGCGGCCTATGAGGCCTTCCGAGGCCAGGGCTTCGCGGGCGGCGGCGGCGCGGACGACATGGGTGCCGGCCACCACCACGGCGCTCATCACACTGCCCACCATCACCATTCTGCCCACCACCACCATCACCACCACCACCACCACCACGGCGGTGCAGGCCACCACGGTGGAGGCGCGGGTCACGGCGGAGGCGGCGCGAGCCACCACGTGCGTTTGGAGGAGCGCTTCTCCGACGACCAGCTGGTGTCCATGTCTGTGCGGGAGCTGAACCGGCAGCTCCGCGGCTTCAGCAAAGAGGAGGTCATCCGACTGAAACAGAAGCGGCGCACGCTCAAGAACCGCGGCTACGCGCAGTCGTGCCGCTTCAAGCGGGTGCAGCAACGGCACATTCTGGAGAGCGAGAAGTGCCAGCTCCAGAGCCAGGTGGAGCAGCTGAAGCTGGAGGTGGGGCGTCTGGCCAAGGAGCGGGACCTGTACAAGGAGAAATACGAGAAGTTGGCGGGCCGGGGCGGCCCCGGGGGTGCGGGCGGGGCCGGCTTCCCTCGGGAGCCTTCGCCTGCGCAGGCGGGCCCCGGTGCGGCCAAAGGCGCGCCCGACTTCTTTCTGTGAGCGCCGGACCCTGGACCTCGCCGCCGCCGGGGACAAGTTTGCGCAGGCCGCCCCGGCTTCGGTTCGGACTCTGAGGCCCGTGACGCTCGCGCTGCCAGTGCAACCGCAACTGCGACGGTCCTCCCGTCCGCCCTGCGCGCCCCGCCGCGAAGCCCCAGCTCCAGGTACCTACCGCGGTGCGCCTTCTTCGCCCGGCCCAGCTCTGAGCGTCTTAGCGGTCGCTGTCTAGACGTTGCCAGGGTCTCTCGGCGCCCAGGGAACGGTGAATACTAGGGAAGCCCGAGCCAGGTCTGACTTACTCGGCCGAGTCTACTTGTACAGACGTGGAGCGCAGTTCTGCGTCCAGACCTCTTCCCACCCGCTCGCGGTAGCCACCGCCGGACCCGCGCTCTTCCGTCGTCTTTCTTTCTGCCTCTCATTCCTTACCCTGTTTTTACTCCTCCTTCTCCTTTTTAAAACAGTCTTATTTTCTCAACATTAATATTTATTTTGCTTGGTAATTGAAAAACCCGGAGGAATCCCCTGGCCCCCATGAGCCCTCGGAGGTCGGCGAGTGCCCGCATGTGCCCTTGCTCTTTCGCTCCGAGGGGGCCGGCCCTGCCTGCCTTCCAGCCCGCTTGTCCCCTCCCTATCCGCTGCTCCCTGCAGAGGAAGCGGAGGAACTTACCTGCGTGTCGGTCCCAATGCCCTGCTATACTCGACTGGGGGAGGGGGGTGGGGGGTGGCCATGCTCAGCCGGGTTGGGGGGCTGGCCCGGACTCCCGCGCTGCTATTTCTCTATGCACCAGATCGTATTTATGACTCCTGGGAAAATATATCTTATTTTAACCTTCCAGAGAAGCGAAAGAATTTTAAAAGTAATGCACAATTCTAGAAGAAAAAAAATTTTTAAAGGAGGCTTAGGTCTGAACCTCCTGGCATGGGCGGATGGAAAGGTGTTTTTATTTAATTTAAACTGTGTTTCGTTTGTGGAATCTTTTTAAAAGCTTGGTCGCCTTTTGGACTAGCCGGGAGAGAGGCCCGGCGGAGGGTATTCTAAGCCGGGTGCGTCAGCACCGGCTGAGATCTGGTTTTCTGAGGCATGGTGCCGGTGCGCTGAGGCTCCTCCCGTCCTTGGCTGCTCCCAGGTGGCTCCAGTTGAGCCTTCTGAACAGGACGCTAGACAAATCGTTGAAAAAACAATTTTGTGTTGTTGGTTTTTGTTGTGTTCTTTTCTTTTTTATTTGTTACGAAACCGAGGAAAGGAAAATTAAAAAAAAAAAAGTAATAAATCTGTTTAGATCCAAAAGTCACTGGAACCTGGTTCTTGTGTCTGTGGCTTTCATTTTTTTTTTTTTTTTACGTGTTTCTGTTTCTCCTGGAATAGAAAAATATGAAAGTCCCTAGACTGCGTTTTACCTGAGCTGGCATGCCCAGATAGGCAAGAAAAGAGAGATATTGACTAACCCTGTCTATGTAACCAAGACAGCATTCTACGGCTGGCCTTCTAGGAGCCTGGGTTCCCATGGAGGCAAGGCAGGGCAGAGTCTCCAGGTGTCCTTGGTGGCATATCCTGGTGGCCCTCAGCCAGGGGTGGCCCAGTGTCTGTTCTCCAAAGGGTGAAAGCCCAACCTGGGTAGTAAGAGAGTTCTCTGAAAAATCTCAACCTTTGAGGCTCTCTGGGCAGCTGCTGGCTTAGATAGCAGTTCCCCTCTTTGTCAGAGTACAGTGTAAGGATCTGAATTTGGCAATTTTTGAGCCTCCCAGGCTCCTTCCTGCCTAGACTTCTGCTCTCTGTGGGAAGCTGGAAACTCTCCTGAGAGAATCACCTGAGTCTGAGTCTCAATCAAAGGCCACCTTTGTCCCCTGGCTCCTTTTGTCTTAGAATAAACCCCAGGTTGGGGGGCCCTGAAGGACCTCAGGTTGGAAGCAGCTGAGCCAGCCTTTTTGTGAGAAAATGCTGTTGAAAAAGGAAAGAAAAGGAGATTGAGTTAAAAGAACTAATTTGGTGTGAAAAAGAGACCTGCAGGTTCCAGCCAGCCTCATTGGGGACGTTCACCAAAAAAAAAAAAAAATTGTCTCCCCCAAGAAAGGGATCTAAGTTGAAGGAAACTTGGCTTCTGGGGGCCCAGTGGTAGGTAGGGCTAAGTCTTAGTCAAGAACAGAAGACTCGGGGCATCTCTGTGTTCCCACTCCATTGCCCAGAAGCCATCACAGAACCATTTTCTGTCAGAGGATGTTTAGAGATGGGTCCTGAGTGTCTCAACTGCATTTCTTTTGGGGAGGGATGGCAACAGCTGTGTCCTCCCTCCGTGCTCAGCACGTTGGCCTCTTGGCCTCTCAGCGTCCAGGACTCCTCTTTGAACATCCGGGACTCTGCTATAGTGCCCACTGGGTGTGGTACCCAGGAGCCACAGCGTGCTGTTGTGGGCTTAGGGTCGCCCCATTTGTGAGGAACTAGATCTGAGTTCGCTCCTTCTCTCTCCCTTCCCTTCTGTCTTTAGTCTGGTTTTCCCCTCTAGGATTAGTGAGGCATGCAAATGAACAAGGAGCTCTCAGGTAACCCTGGCCACTCTTGGAGCTCCAAGATCGTGAAACCCAGAGGGGGAATAGCATGTGTGCCAAGTTCCTTTAGCTTTCCCCTCGGCCTGTGCAGGGAGGGAAGGCCTGGCCTGTGCACAAGGGCATGGGTACTCTAACACAAAGCCCCTCTCTCCCTTTTTTTTTTTTTTCTTTTTGGTTTTCTGAAACAGGGTTTCTCTGTGTAGCTCTAGCTGTCCTGGAACTCAAGAGATCCACCTGCCTCTGCCTCCCAAGTGCTGGGATTAGAGGCATGCTCCACACCCGGCTCTCATTTTTTTAAGGCGGTCTCATTGTGTCCTTGAAGACCTTGCTGGGGATGAGGTAGTGAGGACAGAAGGGCTTCAGACTTCCTGGGTGTTTTTTTGTTTGTTTGGTTTGGTTTGGTTTGTTTGTTTTTTTTGGTTCTGGGGTTGGGATGGACTGTCAGGGACTTTAAGGAGCCTTAGAGCTCCACATAAGATGGACTTGAGAGCTCTGTGGGTGCCCAGTGTACATATGTATAGGTGTGTGCAGGTGTGCATGTGCATGCGTGTCCATTCTGAGTTGGTGTGTCAGGGCAATAGCAGGACCAGGTATCAGCCAGGACCTATCTGGACCACCAGGGCTAGAGGACAGTGTGTTTGAGGCCTGAGGCAAGGATCACTGTAGTCCAGACAGTGGGATTAGCAGTTCCTTGGTCACTGTTCATCCAGAGCCTTGCCTGTTTCCCAGAGGTTCTAGGAGGCAGCCACGAGCCTGAGCCTGGTGTCTTCTGAGCCACAGCATGTGCACCAGAGCAGATGAGGCCTCCAGTCCTCTCCCACCAGCCATTCTGATCTGAGTTGGGGGGGGAGGTACCTTGCTGACAAGCCTGCCTGGGGACTACAAGATCTGCTCAACCTACACCCCACACCCTGCACCCAAGCAACAAACACCCTGCACATCCTTCCACTTGCCTCCTGGGCACCAACAAGGGCTTGAAATGATTGACAGCATAGCAAGAGAGTGCAACTGTGGCCTGAAGGAAGGCTCGAGGCTGCCTGGACAGACGGCTCCTGTGGTCTGCAAAGATCTCCAAACTCAGCACAGACTCAAGCAGACTAAGAACATCACAGAAAAGTCTGCAAACCTGGATCCAGGCCTCTTAATTGTGCTTCAGGTAACCTGATCCTGGCCCTGGATCCTGACCTTGCTGCTAGTTCTGGGCAGCCCACTTACAAGCTCCAGAGCTGCCCTATATAAAACACCCTCACCTCTGCTACATCTGGGCACTCCTCTGCCCTCCTCCACTCCCTCCTGTGCACACTGAAGCCCTGAAGCCTCCTCTTATTTATAGCTACCTCTAAGGTTAGGGCACGTGGGACCCAAGTGTCCTCGCACCCGGCAAGGAGGGCACACCACAATATTCTGTACACACATGGACATCAACCCAGCCAGCGCACCTGGATATGTGCGTGCAGAGAACCACACATGTGGGTGAAGAATATGTACGTACAGACATTTCCCATCCTCGCACATGCACAAGGCCACAGGTCCTGTAGTTCACACCGGGCAGATGAAGGTCGATGGGCCTCACACAGATGCCAAGAGGGAGGGGCAGGGATTTCACCTGTGACAGTCTCCTGGTGCCAGGCCCCGTGCCTGTAGCCATGCCTCAAGCTAGGGGTTTCCTCACCAGCCACATGCTCTGGAAAGAGTAACTGTGGGAACTTTGAAAGGCACAGAGAAGCGACACCAATCCCACAGGATCTACACTTCTCTTCCTCATCACCCATCGGCCCTGTCCTCAGAACCCAGCTGCCGGCGCCCTCCCCATTCAGCAGTTCCTGAGGCCATAGAGTCAGGTAGAAGCCAGTGAGGCCTTGTTGGGTGCAGGGACTGGGTCTCTGCCTCCTGCTCTTCCAGAACAAGCCCAGCCCAGGCCGAGGTGGGTGGGGGTGGGGCACACCATGCCCCATCACCACGATCCTTCCTCCCCTGCCAGGAGACATGTCCTGGAAAACACTGAGAGGTCTGGAGAGGCGACTCATGTGGTTGAGCATTTATTGAGCATCTTTTAGGAGGTGACAGAGCCAACCCAGAGGTGATAGGTCAGGCTCTCCTTCCAGAGAGGCAGATGTGCAGGATGAAGTGATTGGAGGGTGAGGGGCAGGGGCATGCTGAAAGTGACAGCCAGGATGGAGTAGCCCAGGAAGAAATTCCCATGTGGAGGGAACTGGGGAACAGCATTAAAAAAAAAGGGGGGGGGGAGGGGATGGATAGATTATGGACAGTCTCAGGGGAATCGGTGGAAGTGGACCCCACTTTCATATAGTATGACCCCTCCAGTGGCAGGAATGCTGCTGGTCCAGGAGCCAGAGGAGGAACAAGGGACACAGTGTCACTGGCAGTGGGAAAGGAGCACTGGCTTCCCAGAGGAGCTGCTCTGTGAGCAGAAGTGGGTGTGACTATACCCCTACCCTCAGGGTGTCCTGTGTTGGAACCTCAAGTATCCTCGAGGGCCCACTGAGAGATGTGTGAACCCAGAGAGTCAGCCACAAGCCTGAGATAGGGGTCCCAGGAGGGGGAAAAAATGGAAAGATGGCAAGTGTCAAGAAGAGGAGAAGGGAGGGTGACTAGTGCCCTGTGCACTCCCACTCTGCCCAGGTGTAGGCACACCGCAGCAGCACACTAAGTGAGGCTCACACCCCGCTCAGCAGCAGGCGCCAGCACAGCAGAGGCAGAGCAATTTGCGGCTGGCGGGCTCAGCGCCTGCCTAATTCACAGCGACACTGCTCAGCTGCTGAGGGCTTGAGCTGTCACAGCCAATTAGCCTGGAGCTGGGGAGGAGCGTGCTGGGGGCAGCGGGACCTGCTACCATAGCCAAGCCTGGAGTCCGTTCCTTGCTCTGAGTATTAAGTCACTAACTTCAGTGCCCCCTCAGCTTGGCTCCTCCTGTGTGGCCACCTTGGTGTTGGCTGCTGTGACTCCAGTGCTCTTGTTCACTGACACCAAGGTCTAGGCGGTGTGTGTGTGTGTGTGTGTGTGTGTGTGTGTGTGTGTGTGTGTGATTTCATCACACCCCCCATCATTCCGACTGAGCTGAGGGACTCAACTCTGCCACCCCTCTCTGTCCTACCTCCCTCAATGCTGTCTGGTGGTCAGGTGCAAGTCACCAGAGACCTGCCCTACCTCCCCAGCACCTTCCAATCACAGCGTTGTCCTGGCTCACAAGGGCAGCCTGCTCCTTCACTTCTCTGAAACCTGCTCTCAGAGATGAACTGGACACTGGAGGACTCTGAGTGTGCCAGACAGTGCATGACCTGCTTGGACTCCTTGGAGTAGTCTTGGGGGTCATAGACACTGACTATACTGATGAGGTTGCTGAGGCAAGGAGGGATCCCAATGCCACCTAGCTAGTGTGCTGCCCAGGCAGCTTTGAGGCACCCCTTAGGGACCACTTTTGGTGATACAGCTGTGCCAGGCTTGGCCCCAGATTCTCCTGATCCTCTTTAACCCAAAATAGTCTCTCAAAGCAAGGCCATCACTGCTGCAGTCTGGGCAGTGGGGAGCAGCAGTTGGGGGAGGGGTTATGCTTTGCCAAGGTGGGGTGTGACTTTGGCAGCTATGTGGAAAGCACATGCACATCGTGTGTGTGTCTGTGTGTGTGTGTCTGTGTGTGTGTGTGTGTGTGTGTGTGTGTGTGTGTGTGTTTTGCTGTGTGAGACACTGATTGGGTTGCCCCTGGACCCGGAGCAGAGCAATGTCGCTGGGACCTGTCATATCCCAGAGCAGGTAAGTGCTGCACCCAACACGGAACAGTGAGGAGGGAGTGTGGCTCAGCTCAGAGGACAGAATCAAAGATGCAGAGGTGGGGCCCCAAGAGTGAGCAGGAGTGTGGAGGGTGGCAGAGAAAGAGAGGGGCTGGGAGAGAGGGGAGGGGTGGAAGAAAAAGAAAGGAGACTCGCTTGGGGCACTTGGGATAGGGGTGGGGTGGAGAGAAAGGAGGAGGATGGGTAGAAGGAGAAAGGGAAGGGATAGGGGTGGGGTGGAGAGAAAGGAGGAGGATGGGTAGAAGGAGAAAGGGAAGAGGCAGACAGAGGGGGAGTAAAAGAAAAAAGGAAGGAAAAGGAGGGACAAGGGAGGGCCTAGGAAACAGAAAGGACGGGATAAGAGGGATAAAAGGCTGAGAGGGAGAAGACAGGAGAAAGGTGGCTAGGAGGGAGGAGAAAGGAGGAGGGGAAGGGCTGGGGAAGGACTGAGCCAGAGGAAAGAAAGGGTAGCCTGACGTGGACGGAGAATGCAGCTCAGATGACCCGCTGGGCATCAGCAGGGCACCTGTTTCTGAGGCAGTCAGGCTTAGGAAGGCAGCCGGAGCTGTGAGGAAGAGGGCTGCAGGCTCAGTACTCATAGCAGCGGCCAGCCATCTGGTGAGTAGCTGCAATAATTAATTCTAAGCCCTGTATGATGGGAGCCACTATGGCGGCATCCGCGTCCCTCTGCGTCCTAGGGGACTAAGTGGGCCAAGGGGATGATGGTCTCAGCCGGCTGAGGAGGATACACAACTTTCACCTACTGGACAGTCAGGTGAAACCCACTCGCAGCTCTGCCACATCTCATCAACAATAAAGTGACATTGAGCTGCCCCCACCCACCCCTTCACAGAGGAGCGTGGTAAGAATGTGCCAAGGGTCTCTCTCTGCAATCCTTAGTTAGTCTAAAAAGCTCTGACAAGGGAGGACATGAAACCAGTGTGCCAAGATGGGCCCCAATTCATGGCCAGAGACATCTTGGCCATGTTTGTGGGGGTACTTGGAGAGCTAGGGGCATAGCTATCTCTTTAAGGTAGTAACTTGGCTTCAGGTGCTGGGACCCAGAGGTGCTTATTATCTGTTGGCAGGGGTGGGGTGGGGGGGGATGAAGCTTAGCTGAGCTCCGTCCATACCCACCTTCCTTCACTCTGCAGCAGGGGCTTCTATGTACAGTATGAGCCTGTCCCCCATGGGTCCTATCCAGGAGGCAAAGCCCAATCCTGACCAGCCCTGGGGGTGGTGCTCTGGGGACAATCTACCCTAACTCCTCAGGTTTTTTTTCTTATTATGTTTGGGTAGCTGAGTTGAAGACACTTTAGGAGCCCTGAACTTGGGGAGGGGGGGGTCACATGAAAATCAGATTCCAGAAAGGCGTGATGTCTAGAACCTAGAATTCCTGCAGGAATTCACAGGAAAGGCCCAGGGATATTCCCAGACCCGGCTATCTGGCATATTTTAAAGATCAAACCTGCACCCTCACATTAAATAACATTGAAAATGCATTGTGTGGTGGCAGACAAACAGACATGGCTTCTTTTTACCTAGGAAGGCATCTGGGGAAAATGCTACTGTCAGACTCATCTGCAGTCCACAGGCCACTAGAGTCCCAGGGAGAGAGCCATGCAGGAAGGCTCCAGCACCCCTTCTGCCTAGAGCTCCACTTTCTTGAAGACAATGAGAAAGGGTGAGAAATCAGCACGGGGCACACTCTCATCCATTTTCAGTGACTGCTGACACACCCTCATTCATCTTCTGGCTTGAATTATCGACAGCTCTTCCATACCTTTCACTACAAAAAGCAACAACGCACAGTGGGCAGTATGAACTCACATCATAGCTGAATGAACAATGCTTCAAATGAAGCAGACACATTAAAAAAAAAGATTTATGTATTTATTATGTACATAGTGCTCTGCCTGCATGTACACCTGCAGGCCAGAAGAGGGCATCGGATCACATTATAGCCTGTTGTGAGCCACCGTGTGGTTCCTGGGAATTGAACTCAGGACCATCTGGAGGAGCAGTCAGTGCTCTTAACCTCTGAGCCATCTCTCCAGCCCCCAGACACAGTTTTTGTTTTTGTTTTTAAAGAGAGGGTCTCATGTGTCCCTGTCTTAAACTCTAAATAACTTTAGACTAAATAAATAAATAAATTTAGAGTCTTGAACTCTAAATAACTAAAGATAACCTTGAGTTTCTGATCCTCCTGCCTCTACCCGTACCCCCAGAACTGGTGTATGCAACCAAGCCAGGTTTATTTAGAGCTGAGGAGTAAACCCAGGTCTTTGTTCATTCTTGGCAAGTATTCTATTAGTTGAACTTCATCCTTAACATTGCAAGTTGAGTTTTTATCTTATGCAAATCCAGAGGCTGATGGTCCATGACTTCTTCGTGAAACACTCTGGGATTCAGACCCCTACCTGGGCCTATATAACTCCAAGTTTTGTGTCCAAACCAGCTGCTTCAGCTCCAGGTATCACATCTGTATTCTAGGAAGGAGAAAGAAACCGTCACCTCTTGTTTGCTTAGTTGGTTGTTGTTGGGTGTTTGGTTTTTTTTTTTTTTTTTTTTGTTTTTTGAGGCAGGGCCTTATATAGCCTGGACTGACCTTGAATTGACATTTTAGCCAAGGACTTCCTGCTAATCTTGGGAGGCTTGGGAAGCTGTCGTGTGTCTAGGAAGACCTATCCACTTATGTCTTATGGCCAGAAGTCAGCCACATGGCCTTACCTGGCGGCAAGGAAGTTCAGAAACCACAAGTATTAACTGTTGAGTCCCTATGGAAAGGACTTAAGAAGGAGAATGAGTGACCCCACAATTCCATCCAGGAACTGGAACTAAGGCTTAGGGGACAGGAACGGTAGACATAGGGATAAACCTAGGTGAGAGGATGGGAGAATGGCTTGACTCTCACTGTGTAAGATGTTCCCTGAGTAAGGACGACAGGCTGATACAGCCCCAGACAAGCTACCCAGATGTGCTCCAAGATGCTCCTAACCACAATCAAGCTCACTGTGAGAGAGTAGAGTCTGAGGATCAGAGACGAGGGGTGGATGGCGACGGATGACTCAGGATGGGTATGTGGATGGACATATGTTTGTATATATGTATGTCTGCATGTATGTATGTGTGTGTGGATGAATGGGTGGATGAGTGTATTGATGGGTAGAATGGTGGATTGTTGGCTAGGTAAATAGATGGATGGGTGGATGGATGGATATGTGGGTGGATGGATGGGTAGATGGGTGGACAAGTGGATGGATGGGCAGATGGGTGGACAAGTGGATGGATGGGCAGATGGGTGGACAAGTGGATGGATGGGCAGATGGGTGGACAAGTGGATGGATGGGCAGATGGGTGGACAAGTGGATGGATGGGCAGATGGGTAGACAAGTGGATGGATGGGCAGATGGGTGGACAAGTGGATGGATGGGCAGATGGGTGGACAAGTGGATGGATGGGCAGATGGGTGGACAAGTGGATGGATGGGCAGATGGGTGGACAAGTGGATGGATGGGCAGATGGGTGGACAAGTGGATGGATGGGCAGATGGGTGGACAAGTGGATGGATGGGCAGATGGGTGGACAAGTGGATGGATGGGCAGATGGGTGGACAAGTGGATGGATGGGCAGATGGGTGGACAAGTGGATGGATGGGCAGGTGGGTGGACAAGTGGATGGATGGGCAGATGGGTGGACAAGTGGATGGATGGGTAAATGGATGGGTAGATGGGTAGATGTGTGGATAAACTGGTGGGTGGACATGTGGATGTATGCATGGTAGACATGGATAGGTGAGTGGAACCAGTTGAGAGGCGTAGATGAGTGGGAAGGTAGATCTAGACAGCCACGTGCAGCTCCAGATTCACATGACAGCTCTCCTTCCTGCTCTTTCCACTTCTCTCTTCATTGTCCTCTTCAAATCTTACCCACTCGTGTCCAGAACGCATATGGCTGCAGGGCGCTCTAGGGCCCTTGTCTATTTCTCTCTCTGCTCTCTTGCCATCTGGTTCACCCGCTGACCTCCAGCCCCTGCCCTGACTGTCACACTATTAGCAAAGGAGGACAGCGCTGTTTCCACTGTTGGCTCCTGAGCCTCTCAGAGAGCCTTGGCATGAGGGACACACAATAAGTATTTGTTGAAAGAAGAATGAAAAGAGAAAGATGGGACGATGCACAGAACAGCAAAGCTCCTCCAAGTTCCACATAACCACCTCCTTCCCTTCCTCAGTGGTCAGAACACTGTTCCCACAGTGGTTGAGCTGTTCCCCACAATCTCTCTGCTCCATCCAGGTAGGCCTGGGTGCCATGGCTAGCCTTGAGCCCCCTCCCCCAATGACTTGTCCCCTAGTGGGCTTTTCCTGTCCCTTTAGGTGAAATGGCATTGGCTGCTCCCTGACACAGTTTCCCTCTGCACCTCTCCCACCGATAGGGTCTTGATTTCACCTGTTAGTACCAGATTTGCAGCATTTGGGACTCTCCCGTGGTCACGTTGGACGTGGGTGAGCCTTTCTGTCTGGAGGCTCATGTCTTGCAGTTCCCGGAGGCCCCAAGGCCATTGTCCCTGTTTTACCCCCCTGATCATTGATTGACTCCTGCAAAGCCAGGAGGCCCTGGCACCATCCATGACTAGGGTCTCTCTGAGGACCCTGACACACGTTTTTACTGTAGATCCAGGAAGTTGGGCCTCCTGGATCATCTCTACGTTTTAATGATGCCCCCACTTTCTGTCTCTCTGTTGTGTTGGGTATCTCCTAATCTTGCTGGTGAGTATCATTAAACTATCTCCGGCTCTGTGATTGTGTCTCTCCTTTCCCCTGTTGCCAACTTGGCCACTCCTAGATTCTTTGACTTTGGGGAGATCTATGTGGCCTTATTCAGTCTCAAGTCTTTTGTATAATGTTGCTGACCTCTGGGGTTTCAATAGTGAGGACAGACCCCCCTTGCATCTCTCCAAGTATTCTCAAGGCTTGGGTATCCTGGGTCTCAGTCCCCATATCCTGTTGTCACATCCTGGTTCCTCAGGCTCCATTTCTCTGACTATGTGGTCTGCTCCACACAGTGAGCTTTTGTTTTTGTTTTTGTTGTTGTTGTTGTTGTTGTTGTTTTTCGAGACAGGCTCTCTCTGTGTTAGCCTCGGCTGCCCTGGACTCGCTTTGTAGACCAGGCTGGCCTCGAACTCACAGCGTTCTACCTGCCTCTGCCTCCCGAGTGCTGGGATTAAAGGTGTGCGCCACCACGCCCGGCTGAGCATTTTTGAAAAAAAACTTATTTATCTTTAAATTATGTATGTGCATGTATGTCTGGGAGTGGGCACATGAATGCAGGCGTCCTGCAGATCCTCTTAAGCTGGAGTCCCCCATAGTTGTGAGCCACCTGACAGCCCCTAACATGGGTTCTGGAAACTAGACTCGGGTCCTCTGAAGGGTCCTTATGTGCATGTTTCTAACTGTGGAGCCATTTTCCAGACCCACTTTCGGATGTTTTATCACCTGCCTGTTACCTGCTGATGGTTAGCTGTTCTGAGTTAGTGTATAAGTGGGACACAGCAGTGTAGCTCCTCGGAGGGGGTCAGGTTTTGTTGGGGTGTGGCCTCCCCAACACGGTACCAGCCCATGGTCTGGCAGCTTCATGGAGATCACTGTTGCCAGTGGCCAGTCCTTTCCCCACGGCTGTGGGACTCCCTCTTGGAGGAGGCGAGGCCACCTCTTCCCAGGTGACAGACTTCCTTGATGAGAGGAAAAGGGGCTGAGTCTGCAATGTCACTAAACCCCTTGTGTTTGGTGAGGGCCAGTAAACCTGGTCCCAGGAGTCCCCAGAGGGAGGGTGGCTCAAGCCACAGAGATCCACCAAAAAGCTTGGCATTTCTGTCCAGGAGCCTCAGTTAGCTGTCACTCCCTCCACTCTCGAGACTCTCTGTCACCTTCAGCTTGCCTTATGAACCACAGACTATACCTTTCTCCAGATTCTACCTTTTTTGGTGGCATTTGGGACACTTCGGGACCTGAGCTCAGGCCACCGTGTCTAGAGGATATCTAAGGCCTTGGGATTTGTAGGACCTCCGGATGTTGCTCCAGGGGCCTGGCCCAGGGTTTTCTGGGGGCTCTAGGGGTTCAGGATGTGGGGCTGAGGGATGGGATGTAGCAGCTGCCTGTAATGGGCCTGAAGCAAGCCACCCCCCTCCATGCCACCCTGGGGCAGCCCAGTGGGCTGTGGTGTTAAGGTTGCTGCCTACTGGCCATCCCCTGTCCCCCATTAAGAGACAATAGGGAATAAGCACTTTTCTTTCTTCATTTCCCCTGCTGTCTGCTAATATCATCTTGATGATAATTTCTTTTAATGGGCTATTTGTGGTAATTATGATACACGAAGTGAGTAATTGTATGTGACTCCGAGCACCCACCATGCACAAAGGAGGTCCAGAGGCCTCCACACTTCTGGCCTGGAGAGCTCTGCCCTCGGCCTGCCACCACCTCCGCAGCCCTGGCCCCTGGCTTTGCTCAAGTTCCAGGCTATCAGTTCCCCCCATGCCCCTGTCCTGAGCTAGAGTGGGGCTATCCGCCTGGAAACAGCAGTGAGTTTCCTGCTGAGGACTTCTCCTGGGGGTGGGGGATGACAAAGGGACCCTAGTAGGTGGTACCAGGGGCCTTCTGACTTTTTAAGGTGTATCCCTGCTAGGCTGTTTGCAGGACCGAGTCCCTGCCCTAGTCTGACTGCAAGAAGCACTGACACTTGCCCACTGCCTCTGCCTGCCTTTGGGGAGGAAGGTCACCTAGGGGGGAGTTTCAGGCACAATGGAAGTCACGCAAAGTAGACACCTGGAGGCCTTTTCCTCCAGACCTCCTGTGAGGACACTGCCTCTGTCCCATGGCCCTCTCGGGGCTTGGAGGCTGGTTTCTGCCTTCCTCTGAAGGTCCTGCCTCTTGCCTGAATACTGCCACTCTCTTTGCAAGCCTATGTTCGTCTCTCCAGGTCTCATCACTGACAGGCCACCAGGGATTGGGGCCTCCCAAGTGCCAATGTGCCAGCTCAGGTAGGCCTCCAAGGTCAGTCAGGGTCCTGCCATGAGGTTTTCTAGCCTCGGCGTGGAGTTCAGGAAGGTCTGGGGACACACAAGAACCCCAGAACCCATCTAGCCTCTGACCAGGACCTCTGACTCCCAAACATCCTCCAAGAACATTGGGGTCCTGCCTTCTCTCTGGACAAGGAGGACACACACACACACACAGACAGACAGACACACCAGTGCATGCACACACACACACACACACACACACACACACACACACACACACACTCATGAGATGGACTACTAGAATCCCTAAGGGTGTCACTAGGCAGAGCCCTGTTGGTCAGGGTGGGATTCAAAGACATCATTCTCAGAGTCAGCTGCACAGTCCCCAAAGTCCCTCACCTCTACCACTGCACCCCCACCCCCACACCAACCACCACCACACCACCACGACCACCACCACCACACTAACCATCACCATCACCACCACCACCATCACCGCCGCCACCACCATCATCACCACTACCACCACCACCACTGTTTCCACTACCCCATCATCACAGCATGGGGGCCTTGGGTTCAGTCATCAACCAATCCCCTCTCTCAAACACACACAAAGAAGAGGGCCACTCGCCCTGAGGTGGTACCCACATCCACTCCTTCCATGGTGCCCTATGCATGGTGTGGTGAAGCAAGGCAAGGAGCATGGGGCTCGGATTACCGTGACGTAGCAACCCCAACCACAGAGGCAGCCCCCCACTTGCTATCCTGTGGGCAAAAAGAGTTGACATCTAGTTTTCCTCAGAAAAATCTGATTGTGACGGTGAAGGTGACAGGTTGCTGTTGCCCACAAGGGCTCATGTACTAGAAACTTGATCCTCAACAAAACTTCGTGAAAGATGATGGGACCTTTAAGAGGTGGAGTCTAGTGGGTAGTCCTGAGATTTTGGAGGGCTTCCCTAGGCAGAAGAGGCTGGTGGGTTAGGTAGGGAGGAGCTGGACAGACACACACACACACACACACACACACACACACACACACACACACTTTGGGTTGAGGGGCTGCTTCCTGCTGCCTGCCCTCCTCTGCGGCCCTGCCACCCCCATGGGCTGTGGTGACAGCTCTAGCCCCAGGGGCTGTGGTGACAGCTTTAGCCCCATAGGCTGTGGTGACAGCTCTCCTTACGTGCCTGTTCTGGTCAATAACCCTCAGTTCCTGGAGGAGGTTGATGACACTGCCCCCTCTGTCATAATTAAGCTCATGACGCCTAATTAATTGAGTGGTTAGGATACTAATTATCGTCTTTATTGAGACTGGAGGAGGGTGAAGGGCAACCTTGGCGTTGAGCACCCCCTGTCTGGTGGCTTTGCTCTTGAAGCCCCCAGAGAAGCCCCAGCCTCAGCTTCTTCCATCGCTTGGGGACCCACCCCCACCTGCACCCACACTCCCACCCGGTAGTCCCACCCCCATCCCAGCCCTGGTATTTTTTGCTCCTTCATGGTTTTAGTCAGCAGGGTCCACTTGTTCCTCTCTGGGCTCCCACAGGTAGCCACAGATCCAGGAGTGACCCTGACACAGTGGCCTGCGGGTGACAGCGGCCTTACAACTTGGAGGTTCTTTAAGTAACTCCTCCTTGACGGGCTCCAGGAACGCCTCCTGGAGGGGCTGAAGGGCAGGGTGGCTGATGCTTGGGGAGCAGCCAGGGGTTAGGGCTGCTGTAGAGCCTTTCCTCCATTTTCATCCAACCCACAAACAATGGGTCTAGCTCTGCTCACTAGGGTCCTGGCCCTGAGCGACACACCTCTTCTTTTTTTGGGGCCCTGCTTAGATTGGCGGTGCTTCCTCTGATACGGTAATGACAAGTCTGTTGGGACTGGCCCAGAGAAGCTCTGTGTGATTCTATCAAGAGCCCTGTAAGGTGGTGGCAGCTGGCAAAGAGGGGCACGGGTGGAATGGGGGAGTCCTGGGAGAATTGGGAGGAATGAGCCTGGAGAATGCCCTCAGCTGGCCTCTAGGAGGGGCAGTTTGGGCTCCAGGATGCCGCTGAGGAGCAGCTAAGCAGCGCGGATTAGGGAGTTCTCACACCCCGCAGGGGTCAGCTAGGTTGGGGCAAACTGGTGCTTGGGTGGGATTTTAGAATAGGGCAAACGCCCAATGCCCGGAGACTGAGGCGGCGGGGGAGGGGGGGGCACACGTCTCGTGTCGGAAGCTGAGCCCTTACCCTCCCTAATCCCTGCGGTTGGCACGTCCTTCGCTCAGAGTCAGCCCCCTCGAGGAAGAAGGGACCCACGTCGCTGGGCTCGGGGACTTGGGGCTCTAGGGACAGGGTGGGAGTGTCGACCTGGCCCAGCTCGTGGCCTGGCGCGGTTCCATCGCCGACAGATGGCAGCAATAGAGGGGGTCCGGGCGCCGCAGAGAGGGGCGTCAGATGGCGCCGCCCGAGGAAGCACAGGGGCCCTGGGCTCTGCGCATCTGGAAGGGCTGCGTGCCCGCTGCGCTGCGCGGGTGGCAGGGGAGGTGACACGATGAACTGCCACCGCCGGTGCCTGGGGCTGTCCCAACCCGGGCAAGTGGGATGAGGTGGGAACCGCGGATCGCACAGCTGTCTGCACGCAGCTGTGCGCCTTTGGAAGGCAGCCCTTACGCACGCGCTCAGGTCTGTATACGGGCTGAAGTACAGGCAGAGGAATAGGACAGGTCGTTCGTTCACGTGGATGTGCATCCTCATGTTCACAGATCCCCTTACCACGCGCGGGCGCGGGGGGGGGGAAGCTCCCCTACCCCACTTCTTACAGCCCACCTACCTGCTTGCAGCTGACCTTGTGACTTATGCCTGGAACACTAGTACAGTAGGGGTGGAGTAGAGATTGGGTCCCAGAAAAATGAAGAAAGAAAGAAAGAAAGAAAGAAAGAAAGAAAGAAAGAAAGAAAGAAAGAAAGAAAGAAAGAGAAAGGCAGGCAATGTAAGTAGCAGGAGCATAGACATAAGGTTTTCGTCCCTCAGGAGCCCGCTCTGATCTGAGCGTTGAGTGCCTAACGCAGCTGCCATGACTTTGCCTCTTGTTAGAAAGTGAGAAACAGGCCCTTCTCTGATGAGTCTGGTGCCAGAGTCCCTCACTGGGCAAAGTGCTTTGGCCTACAGCAAGCTGAGGGCACTGCCTAGCTGGCACAATGTAGGGTGGGTTCTATATAATACAGGCAGAAGCTTCCTGAAGCTGGCTTTGGCCCAGCAGAGAGTCCCTCGGCAGGAGATCCCTGAGGAATGTCAGTCCGTGGGACAGCTGGAGAGTCTCAGAGAGCCCCTCCCCCCCACACTCAGGGTAGGGCACAGTACTGAGACTTGACAGAATGTTCAGGAAGTGGTGGCCATTTCTCCTTAAAATCCTGGGTGCTGGACTTTCCCAACAGAGAATAGTAGGGACCCTGGTGGGGATAGGACAGGGGCACAAAGCCCAGCACATAGCCCAGGGAGTCATTATGTGGCTGTGAAAGGGAAAAAAAGATGGGAGTTGCCCTTGAGTTGGTAGCTCTAGGGCTCAAGGGTGCTAGGCTGTCATTATTGGAGCTAGCTGAACAATTGTCTGCATTCCTTGAGGTCCCAAGGAGGGAGGGTGATGGGCCCCAGGAAAGAGGCACTAGAGCAGAGGGTCTGAGGTCCAGGGCTCAGAATCAGGGCAATGGCACACAGCAGGGAGCAACACACAACAGCTGGAGCCTCTTCCTCCTGCCCATCCCCCTCCACAGAGAGGGCAGGGGCTTCTGGGTAAAAGTCTAGGAGGTCTAACCATAAAGGGCTCCCGGTGGAGCTCAGGGGATTATACGGAGTCCTCCCTATCTAGCCCAAGCAGCTGGGAAGCATCCCAGTTGGACGTTGGACTGACAGAGGCATGCATCCCACCAAGCCCTGGTGGGGGTGCTAGTGGCATCAGTGTCAGTGAGCCTGACGATATTATGGGGACTAAGGTCACCTAAGGTCACTGCAACCCCTGTAGCGGGAGGGCAAAGTCGTTGGGTCAGGTTGCAGAAGAACCTGGAGGCTTAGGCATGGCTCTGCTGCTGGCCAGACAGCACGCTGCTCTGGGCTGCCACAGGACGCCTCATACTTGCTGCTTATAAGAACTGAGGAGCCCTGAGGGTGGAGTAAAGAGCCCAGCTGGGTACTGTGGGGGCAGGAGCACCGTGGCAGGAGGCAGAGCTGGGCTCTTGACTACAGAATGCTACAGGTAGAGCAATGGCCTGAGGTGCCTTTGGGGCCATATACTTTATGTAGCCCTGGCTCTCACGGAATTTGCCATGTAGACCAGGCTGGCCTTTGAACTCACAAAAAATCTGCCTCCTCCTGAGTCCTGGGATTAAAAGTGCTGTTACTCCTGGTCCCGCTATACCTGGCCCCATATGCTTTATTAAACAGAAAGATTATCTCTGTCTGGCTCTCAATGTATTTCCTCACAGTGAGGAAACAAGCTAGAGGGTAGAGACATTAAACCCACAGGGCGTTTTATAGAGGAAGGAGAAGCCTCGGGGTCTCAGGAAAGAGAAGGCGAAGGAGGTAGTTGTTTGTTTGTTTGTTTGTTTGTTTCTACCTAGATATTCCAGTCCCTCCAGGAGGGTCCTGGAACATATCTTGTGGCAGACTTCATCAAAGGTACTTACAAACAGGCCCCAAGCACAGGAACTCCCCTGGGTACCTTTGTTGTTCCACCCTGGGAATCTATCAGCCCACGGGAAGTCTGATACTGCATTTTGACAAATACTCTTGCTGCCCCCTGCTCCACAAGGCCTCAGCAGCATCAGTCAGGTGTGCAGGGACCAAGGAGCAGGATGGGATAAAGAGTGGAGATCTTGCTGCAGGGAGCAGAGTGAGCATCTGTACAGGATGAGGAACCCTAGTTCCCAGGTGACAGCAGGGGGCCTGAGATAGGACTGTCCAGACTTTGCCCACCAGACTTGGGGATGAATAATGCTCAGGGACTCAGCTGATACACAGCTGGCAGAGTGCGAGGACTTCCTGGGGAAAGTGGCACCAGCTGTGGACCTTGGAGAACCTATGCCAGGCAGAGGCCAGAGCTAGGGTGAGCAGATCCTGGCTGGGTGGCCATTGTACCGTGTGGTTCCTTCCTGTGACTGTTTACCTGTATCCTTACCATGTCTTCTTCACTGACACCATATAGGAGTTCTGGGGGGCTTAGGAGACACCCCAAACCAGTCTAGCCTCTTTAGTGGATGAAAAGGAACCTGAGCTACTGGGTTGGGTTCCAGGTCACTCTACCAAAGTATGAACAAAACAGATAATCAAACTTAGCTCCAGAAGTTTTTTGTTTTTGTTTTTGTTTTAATTTATGTTCATGGATGTTTTGCCTGCATGTAGGTCTGTGTGAGGGTGTCGGAAGCCCTGGAACCGAAGTTACAGACAGATATAAGTTGCCACTAGGAATCGAACCTGGGTCCTCTAGAATCACAACCAGAGCTCTTAACCACTGAGCCATCTCTCTGCGCCCCTCAAAGGCTGTTCTTAGACCTCCCAAATGCTTCCCAGAGCAATTACAATCTGCCTCTGGTTACTTTGTTGAGTTCTCCATAGGCCATGTGTGGAAGAAGGGCAGGGTAATTGTGCCCTGGGCCTGGGTGAGGACTTCAGCTTGAGGCTGAGGACCGTGCAGAGGGCTGTTCTTCTGTAGGAGAGGAGGTAGGAGTTTCCTTAGGTGAGACCCACAGATTGTCACCCAGAGCATCAAGGAATGGACAGGACAGAGCAGACAGTGCTAAAGATGAGAAGAAGCGCCCCTCCCCCTTCTGTAGCTCTAGCTTTGCTACCTGGTAGAAAGAGACCCAGACAATCATGAAATGTCACAGTGCTGAGGACAGAGAGGATACCAGAAGGTTCCAGGAGGGTAGAGGAGAGACACATACAAAGTAGGTATCGGGAAGGTAGGGTGCCTCATCTGGAGTGCTCCCCCTTGCATAGAGTTACCAGATCCATTGAAGACTAGAGAGGCCTCTGAGGTGTTCTGAATCTCCAAAGTCCACACACTGGAGGTCAGGATACCCAGAAATGAGAGGGGGGTGGGGACTAAGAAAGAGGCAGTCACAAGCTCAGAAAGGCCAGTGAAGCAGCCGCAGGAGAGGAAAACTCCACCTCCCAGGTGAGAGGCACACCAGAGAGAAAGCCCAGAAAGGGCACCATGACACCAAGTGTGTGGGGTCAGACCACATGCAGGCAGGACACAAGGCTGGAAGTACGAGGGTGGCAGAGAGGGGAGGACAGGACACAGGCATAAAGAGGGAGGGGATGGGGGGTGTCTACTCTGACTTCCTGGGGAGCATTTATGTACTCAGTGTGACCAAGCAGGACTGGTAACTAGAGCCAGAGGTGACAAGGGGCCCATGGAGGTAAGGGGACGGAGCTTTGTGCTCTGCGATGGTGTGTACCCCCATCCCCGGGTGGTACAGAGCCTGTTAGGCAGCAGGACACGGTGCCCTTGCAGCCCGGAGCCTCTATGAAAGGGCAGGTGGCTTTCTGCAGAGTACAGGGCTCAGCAGTGATACAGCCTGGCTCTTGCCAGCTTGTGAAAAACTACGTCCCCACCAAACCCACGCAGTTTTTGTCTGTGATGCCCCGCACTGAAGCAGCCAGGGTGCCCTTCAGCAAGTGACACATGAGTGAACTGCAGCCCATCCAGACAACAGGCTATATGACCCAGCACTGAAAAGAAGCACCCTGCAAAGCCAGGAAAAACATGCCAAGACTCCTTATGCAAAAGACAACAGACAGCAGGAGTCCAGCCGTGCTTAGCAAACCAACCGAGCTGGTGGGAGGGTTGGATGTTGCAATGCAACCTGGTCCTGGCAGAGTCACAGGGACCAAGTCTAAAGTGAGTGTGGCTCTGTGACTGTGACCAGCCACTACCTACGGGGCTGCAAGTTGTAACCACTCAATCAAGGCAACCCAAACTGTGGCTGACTAGGGAGACCAAGGGGACACAGAAATCCTCCAATCACTCTTCTACAATCTAAAACAGCTCAAGGAAATAAAGCGATTAATTATGTGTATAAAAGGAAACTGCAAAGAGGCATCTGGGTCTTGCCTGGCTCCCACCTCTGTGGGAGGCAACACAGGCTTGGGGATCTAACTGTCTTTAGGGTCACAGGCAGAGAAACGGGTCAAGAGAAGACCTGAGGAGGGGGGAGGAGCTGAGTTTATGCCTGCCTCCTCCCTTCTGTCCTGCTTTGCCCCGCCCCCTTTCTCCTCCTCCCTGTTCCCCTTTCTCTCCTTCTCCCCTCCCTTCTCCATCTCCAGGGCCAGCTCCCCTGATGAGCGGATCAATGCTCATCACTATTCGTGGAGATTCTAACTCAAGTGTGGCATCTCAATCAACATCGCTGCCGTCCCAAGCCATCGATGAGCCGCTTGTGGACAAATGAGCCCTTTGCATCGCCGCTGGCTTCCGTAGAGCTGTTACCTACCTGGGCTCCGTGCGCCTTCTGGTGGCCATGGGGTGAAACACAGCCTCGAAAGCTATGGGCCTGAGAGGAAGGTAGGGTGAGAGAGGATGGGGGTGTTGGTGGAAAACCTGTAGGAGGCACAGCAGAAGTCCACCCTGTGTGGACTCTGGTCCCTGACTCTTTCCTGTCACGCCTTACACAATCCTCCTCCATAAGACACCAGTGTTACACACTTTAAGCCCAATTTTTGGATCTTTGTGAGTTCAAAGCCAGCCTGATCTCTACAGCTAGTTTTAGGCCACACAGGCCTACAAGGTAAGATTCTGTCTCAACAAACAAACAAACAAACAAACAAACAAACAAACAAACAAGAAGCACCAAGAACATACCGTTCTTAGCCTGTGCAGAACAACCTCTGCCCCCCAACACACCACACACGCACACACACACACAACCACATATACACCACATCTCTCTCTCCCTCCCTCCCTCCCTCCCTCCCTCCCTCCCTCCCTCCCTTCCTTCCTCCCAACCCCGTGTGGTGTGTGTGTGTGTGTGTGTGTGTGTGTGTGTGTGTGTGTGTGTGTGTGTGTGTGTGTGTGTGTGTGTGTGTGTGTGTGTGTGGTAAGCTCCACAAAGTCCCACAGCCCCCTGGCTGGCCCTGTGCCTACCTCGCTTGTGCTCCAGATCACCCTGTTACCCACAGCATCTGCCTCATGACTTTTACATGTGCAGGCCCCCTAAGCTGACCCTCTTCACCATGTCTGTAAGCTCCTCTGCTGGTCATTAAACCCATCCCCACCCAGCCTGCACCCCAGCCTGGGCCTGTTGCAGAAGGCAAACCCCTATACTAGCCAAAGGCTATTCCTCATAGCCTGGTTCACAGCATGTACTCAGGAAGTGTCTGTTGTCACTGAGGGAATGAGTGAAATAACCAGGCAGTGAGAGGAGGGCAGGGGAGCCTGGTGGTCACAGATCTGAGCTTGGGGTGAGGCTTGGAGGTTGCAGCTACTCCACAGGCTCTCAGCACAGCCTGGCTGCTCACCTGAGCAAATGTCCTGAGCCATCTGTTGAGGCCGGAGCTCAGGGCTGGGTCCTTCCCAGAGGGTGCTGTGGAGGCAGCATAGTGGGATTTTGGCAGACAGTGCAGGCACAGGGCCCACTTGGACCCTACAAACACAGGCAAGCCCTGGGGCTAGGAGAGGGTTAGCTCCACCTTGCTACCTCTTAGGGCTCTAATATGGCAGAACTGTGTGGCTAGTCAGGAGGGCCAGAAATCAGAGGCCTCATTCGTTCCCTCAGCTCCTCATCCTCCTGGGAAAGGCTGGCACAGCTAGAAGGTGAGGAGACTCCCTGGCTTCCTCATCCCTCCCTCAGATGCCCCTGGACTCTGGGCCAACACTTCAGGAGTCCTTGATACTACCTCTAGTGCAGTAGTTATCCACGCTGACTTCTGGACCATCTGGTTATCCAGTGATGTGCCCCACGCCCATCATATTGGCATCCTGGGCTAGGCATGGCAGGTACCTTATGAGTATGTGGACACTGACTCTCTGACCCAACTTCTCTATCTTTCTGTCTGCCTGGGTCAGTGACACTTAGCTATGAGGGTTTCACGGTGTATGTGTGTGTGTGTGTGTGTGTGTGTGTGTGTGTGAGAGAGAGAGAGAGAGAGAGAGAGAGAGAGAGAGAGAGAGAGAGAGAGAGATCCTGCTAGTTCCCTTCTCTCTTTCCCTAGTTCCCAGCAGAGACTAGTAGGCCCAAGGTCAATGGTCCTCATATTGACAGTGTCTCTCCACCCTGGGCTGTTGCAGGGGGGAGGGAGGAGGCTGTTTGGCTCGATACGGCCCATCTTGTGAGACAATAAATTTGGCCATTGACCCAGCAAGCAGACGTCGATAAATGAACGGTTAATATAAACATTGTCCTTCCCAAATTAATCCAGGCTGTGGGGGGTGGGGCTGGGAAAGTGGGAAGCTGAACTGTGGAAAGAGGCCTGAGGACATCAGCATCTCTAGGAGTCACTCAGCCTCCTAACCCATCCCTGGGAGAAGGCGGACCATGCCTTTCTCCCTCAGTAAGTGTGCTCTGAGGCAGGCGTCTGCTCCCCTGATGCAGCTCTCAGACGCACAAAGGAGAACAGTAGAACCACCCCAGTCTAGGTGTGTCTCCCTTACTTCACTCACCACCCCCATGTTACTTGAGATATGTTTAGCTAGCACCTGCAATCCAGCACTTGGGAGGCAGAGACAGGCAGATCTCTGTCAGTTTGAGGCCAACCTGGTCTACAAAGTGAGTCCAGGATAGCCAAGGCTACACAGAGAAACCCTGGCTCAAAAAACCAATAAGAAAATAGTTTTGTTGTTGTATGCCCAATTTTCTTAACCAATATATTTTATTAACAACTTAGTGACCAAGCATACAATAGGAAATGAGGATTAATGGACACAATAACAAAACCGTAAGGATATCAGTTCCGAGGAATGATTCTCCTGGCACAATCTGCAGGATTTCTTCTGCTGGAACCTAGAGTAACCAGAACCCAGAACCTCAGCAGAAGCCAGAGCGTTTCTCTCTAGGAGCGTCTCGAAGTGCAGCGCTGAACAGCCAAAACTATCCCAAGTCTCCAAAAAGCCCCGCCTCCAGTTCTAGGCTCATTTATATATCTCCTCCCAGAGTCTGTTCATGGGATCTTTTCAGCTGGCAGCAATCAAGCTCCCTCATAAGGTGGTCAGTCTTCTAGTGAATTAACCTCACCTGTTCTCTCACAAGACCGGTCCAATCCTGCACTTGGGATCCTGAAAAACAGGTTTATCTCTCCTTCATGTTGTTGTTGTTTTAAACCCACATGTCTTGGAGTGCTGGTATGTTTTCTGGAGACCCTAGTGTGAAGGGTGGGCATAGCCAGCCTGTGCTGTTCACCCCCACTTTCTGAAGTAGGACCCACAGATCCACAAAGAGTGCTGGCATGCTCAATAAATGTGGTTGTCACCCCCCTCAGGTAACTCAATGGCCCCTGTGTCCTCCAGGGAGAAGGTTTGTGGTGGTTGAATGAGAAAGGCCCCCATAGGCTCATACAGTTGAATACTTGGTCCCCAGTTAGTGGGATTGTTTGGGAAGGATTAGGAGGTGTGGACTTGTTGGAGGAGGTGTGTCACTGAGGGTAGGCTTTGCGGTTTCAAAAGAGTCACACTATTCCCACTGTGGATCAAGATGTGTTCTGCTTCTAACCCTCTGAAGCCATACATCTCAAATTTTATATATATATATATATATATATATATATGTGTGTGTGTGTGTGTGTGTGTATGTGTGTGTGTGTGTGTGTATATGTATGTATATACACACACATATATATACAGACACACACACACACACACACACACACAGGGTTTCTCTGTGTAGCCTTGGCTGCCCTAAAACTTACTTTGTTGACCAGGCTGGCCTTGACCTCACAGAGATTCACCTGCCTCTGCCTTCCAAGCGCTGAGATTAAAGGTGTACACCACCACCCCCCAGCACATTAACTGTTTTTTGACGTTGCCTTGGTGGTGATGTTTTGTCACAGCAAGAGAAAAGTAGCTAACACAAGGCTAAGGAGCTGCTTACTTGGGGTGCTACTGGCCATAGCCCAGGGGCACTGCTCTGCCCTTGGCAGCGTGGCCTCTGGTATCTCTGGGACCTCCATTGAGGTGGCACGTTCCCAAAAATCTAGAATTATAAAGTGCATCTATAAACAACCGTGGCCTGTGTGCAGGCCTGGACCTCGGGCAGCTGCTGAGCCAGGCCAGGCAACCCAGTGATGGCATCTCACTGATGGCTGGGTGTTGCATTCAAAACTTCCCCATACCACCCGGAAGAGCGAAGGGCCCACTTCGCTCAGAGAAAGTTCTTGGAAGCCCCCAGAATCTGGGTAGTGAGTCAGGGGTTCAGAGGACACACCAAGGGAGACTAGAAGAGCCGCTGGCCTCTTGCTTTGTCTTCTGGCACCCATGACCAGTGGCACTCAGCTGGCCTCCCATGTCCTATGTCTAGGCCCAGAGCTCCCTAGACAGGCTATGCAGCATAGGAGCCCCGCTTATTAGACAGGCCACTGATGACGCAGACAGGCGCCCATAGGTCTTTGTCTTCCTTCCGGTAAGGATGGAGGTGGGGGCCGGAAACTCGCAAGCTACAGTCCCTGCTTCAATATGAGGACCCAACTTCCTCCAGGTGCTCCTCATCCTGGCTTCGTCTATGGGGCAGCTGCCCTCACAAGCCCTAGCACAGAGCAAGGTGGAGGACCCATGATGGATGGTCCTGGGCGAGGGTTGGGGGGAGGGCGGGCGGGGGAGCTTGGCCTGCCCTGACTGGGCAGATGGGAAGTAGTTGTCAGCACCTAATGGGCCTGTGGCAAATGGGGTGGGGTTTGGGGGAAGCTTCCTCTCCTGCCTGCCCCCAGAAAGGCTCCAGGGGTGGTGGGGTATTTCCAGCCTAGCACATAGAAGGCATCATGTGAATCTGGGGGGGCCCAGGACAAGGCTGTATCCGTTTCCCCAAGTTCCTGGGGGCAGGTCCAGGATCCTCAGCATGGAGGGAGGCAATTGGGTGGGGGCTGGTGCCTGAGGTGGGCTCCCAGTGGCCCACGCCCTACCGACTGGCCAAAGCAGCTGCTGAGCTCAGCGCTGGCTGACCCAGGGCTTTAGGGACCATTAAAAACATTCTGGGCTGCCGGCCGCCAGAGACATCAATCTGTGCTGGACACAACTCTGCTGCCCTCCCCTCCCCCGTGCTTCCTCCAGAGCCTCTGGCTTCAGCATCACTCGGCCTCTCCCGTGGCTCCTAGAAGAGGCCCTTCTGCCCTGCCATGCTGAGTGATGTCTAAGCTCAGAGCCTCAGAGGGACAAGCTGCTGAGGGCCACTCTGGGGGAACACTCTGGGGGTGCCCCTGACAGAAGGCTCTAGAGGAGATACAGGAGGAGGGGGCGCCCAACTAGAGGGGTGCTATCAGTGGGTCAGAGAACCAGCAGGGGAAGATGGGAAGTTGGAAGTGACAGTGGGGATGGCCCTAGCAGCATTATGCTTAATGTCACTAACCTTTGCTGAAAATGGGTCCAGAGGGAACTTTGAGGTGTTTTCTTATAGGCTATGGAGGCCCAGTTCGGGCAGGATATAGAGTAGTTGTCCGGCTGTATTTCCTGCTCTTGGGTGGGGCCAGGCTGCCCAGCTGGGGGCTCTGGAAGTTGGGGAGGCACTGGTGAAGGCTGCTGGGTTCAGGCATCAAGTATGGCCCCTGGGTCATATTCACTGCTCCTAGGAGGGTTTACAGAGAAGTAACAAGCCAGGGATTGCCTAGGAGGCTGCTTCAAAAGCTGGGTGCAGTCTCATTGAGGGCAACCATGCCAGGCCTGACTTGGGAGTCTTGTGGACAAAGCAGGGGTAGGGGGAACATGTCACTGTTGTCCAAAGAGCCACATACAAGGGAATAAAGCAGTGCTTGGTACTGGGGACAAACGCCCTGTGGGAAGGACACTTGATGCCAGCAGCGTGGTGTTCAGTCTCTGCTGCCAGTGCTTGTCCTCAGCCTGTAAGATAACCTGGAAACACTGTCAGGTGAGTGGGAACAGGCCAGGCCAGCAGGATCACTGGGACACTGGGAGGTGCGGTTGAAGACAGGGTGCTGATGAGGCAGGGATCTGGGCTGAGTTAAAGAAGCCATTTTGTCCTCCTTGCCTTGAGCTCCTGCAACCCCAGGACCCCTGTGCACTGGGCCAAGGTTGCTGACCTGGGCAGGGGCAGAGGGCAGGCTGCCACTGAGGCTGAGACCGGCGCCGCCAGCCCAGAGGATTTAAAGGGCTGCTTATTCACCATTGATCGGCCAGGAGGCTCTTTTGAGGTGTAGGATGCTGCTTGTCCTAGGCAGGAAAACGGCCTTGCTCTGGGGGTAATTGATTGATCCTCCCGTTTAAGAATATTCATAAAACTCAGTTCCAAGAACAGGCAAGTCCCAGGCCCTAGTCAAGCCAGTCATGAGGTGGGGAACACAGGAGGCAACCTACAGCATCCACGAGGCAGGAGGCTCCTGCCAGGGACAGCTGCAGGACAGGGGATAGATGCTGGTGGCAGAAAGGTAGCCTGCCCTCAGGCAGATACAGCCAACTGCCCTGAACATTTCCAGGAGGTAAAAGGATCAAACCTGGCCGGAGTCCGTATGCCATGTGATCCTTGCAGGTCTCTGAGCCTCTCAGGGTGCTGAAACAGGAACCCATGTCTAGCCCAGGGCCTGTGAAGTGGATAAGAGTCCCAGGCATCTCCTCTCTGTCCCTCTAACCACTTCCTCACAGCAGCCAGGTGACTTTTTTTGTCCATAGATCCTCTTCTGCACCAGATGAACTGCCTGCCCTACCTCCTCCCCATCCCACCTACCTACATAGTGCTACTTAAAGCCTCTTCAGCTAGCCTGGGGAATTCCTAAGCATTCTTCAAAACCCTCTTATTTCCCACTTTGAGTTACTGTGTTCTGGTGCCTGAGCACCTGCTTGGAGGTGTTGTCCATGGCGGCCCCTGTGACTCACTGGCCCATCAGGATGGAGTGTTCACCAGGGGGATCCACCGGGCTCAGCGCCTCCATGACGAGTTGACTGTTCACGTGGGTCAAGTGAACCAGAAGATCAAGTGTTAATAAAACACAGAGGATGCACTTCAAATCCATGCGCTTTGAGCATGTGTCTGTTCTGCCCCTACCGCCGCCGGTAAGGAAATAGAGGCCAGATGCTGGTGAAGCAGGAGGTGGGCATCATTGCTGGAACAGACTCTCAGGCAGCTACTTTCCTGGCACAGGATCCAGACCTGCAACCTGGGAAGTCATCCTGGCCATGACACTTGACAGGCGAAGTCTCCTAGGTTCTGTGTGATGGTTCTGGGAGTAGAGCCTGGTGCAAGTCCACCCTGATGGACCTGGGACCCCGGAGGAGACAGCACCATTGCGAGGCCTAGATGCCACCAACTGATTGTCTGGCCTCTGGGTCAGGATGGCGCCTTGGTATGGCTATGGGGCCAGGTCAGCATTGCCTCTCCCTCAAGGGGCTGAGCCTAGCAAGGGTCCGGATGATCCACTATTGATGAGGAGTGCAGGAGGGAGCAGGCCTGGCCTGGGTCAGCAGATCCGCTATGCGCAGGATGTGCCTGGCTATTGATCGAATAGACACGGGCTGGATTGGGCTCTTGGGGGTTATAGTCCATTCAGACACAGGCATGGGAGCAGGACCGCATCTCCGTCAGGAGTGTGTGATGTTTCCAAGTACTTGAGATACAGCTCTCCAACTGGTGTCTACACAGAGGCTACCTGCCCTCTGCTCCACCTCTGGAAACCAGGCTGTGGCATTCTAACTGATTGGTTAGCCTTGGGCACCCCAGGACACAGACAGACACTCCTGTAGAGACCATGCTGCTAGTGACAGAGGCAACATGAGAGCCATAGGCCAGAAAGGGAAGCAGTCACAGGCATACAGAGTTGGGGATAGGGGCCTCCAAATGTCCTCTCGAACCCTGAAGACAGACATAGGAGGGAGTTGCAAGAGGAGAGACCCTCCCTGACAGGCAGGACAGCGGATGTGGCAGAAGTGAGGAACGTAGCCGATGGTGACCTAGATTCTGTTACTCACCCTGGGAAACCTTCAGAGTGGGCCCATGCTCAGGTCACACAGGTAGGGCTACTCCAGGCCTCTGTCTGCATGACTTGCAGCTGGTGTACGTGGCCACAGAGCAATAGTGGGAAGCTGTTTTTTGTGGGTGGGGTCTGACAGCCTTCGGGACCACTCTAGGCTGCAGACAGGACTTAAGGCTGCCCACATTTCCCAGCTTCGACCACTAATGAATTGAGCTTTAATCTAAAAGACCTTGGCAGGCAGGCTGGCTCCAGAGACATGGTGAGGAGTGAGCAAGTGGCTGGGTTCTCCTGTTAGGCTATTATTACCAACCCACAAGCTTTTTGTGAACAGGAGCCAGCCACCCTGGGCAGTTGACACCACATGGCACATCCCTCCACACTTGGGATTCTCCGATGAACTGATAGAGTGAGAAAAGAAACCAGGCTATTCATCTGACAACTTTGGGAGCTGAGTTTTCTGGAATGTGAGTCTATTTACACAATGTGGTCCGAGCAAGGCAGGTGGACTGGGTGGAGCAGCGGGTGGGGGCGGGGGAGGAGAGGGCACATGATCTTGGCCAGAGCAGAGTTAGGCAAGGGTACCCTGAGGAGCAGGACTTGTTAGGGACACTGGATGCCAGTTAATCTTTGTCACATGGGCTTTCCCCAGAAATGCTGCCTTGCCCAAACCCATGTCCAAGGGGGGACCACCGAGGAAACCAATATAGGTGCCTACTTTGCCTTCCTCCTAGGGTCCCAGGGCTGCTGTCAGGATAGCAGCGAGTGTCTCAAGACAGTACTCCATAGAGAGGGAAAGGTGGGTTTTGTCAATTGAGTGAGAAAACCCTATCCAGTCTCTTAGCCATGTACCTGCCTGATAAAGGACATAGAGCAATCTCAGATACTGTTTTCAGCCTGGCCCAGCAGATAGTTCCAAATGTAGATTAGGGGGTGGTAGGAAGAGGCCCCCTACCAAAACCTGACTGTGGGCCTCCTTAGACCTCCTGTTGAACAGGTTCTTTTGGCCTCTTTGACCTCCACAGGCTGCAGCTTGTCCTATGCACCCCTGGCTTCCCACCCTTCAAGGGCCTTCTCAGCCTCCCTACTGCCCCTAACATCCCTGGACTTCCCTGGCTTTTTTCGGCTGTCTTAGCCTTCATGTTGCTGGCCTCCCTGGACTGTCCATCCACCATCTGGCCTAGGTATAAGGACCAGCCACCCTATGGTCACCTTTATGCCTGCATGACCTTCTCCCATTGACAGTCTACAGTGTGGTTATGACAGCTACCAGCTAGTGACCACCAGCCTTGCCCCTATCACCCACCCCATCTTCGCACAGCAACAACACCCTGGCAGGTACCACGGAGACCTGGCAATGCTCCCATGACTACTTTCATAGTCACCTCATCTCGTGGTCACTTCATCCTTACCATCGTCACCTATCTCAGTGGTCACTCACTCTCATGGCTACTCTGCTTTATGGTCATCTTGCTCAGTGGTCACTTAACCTCCATGGTGACCTCATCCCATGTTCACCTCATCCTCACGTTCACTTTCTCCTCACAGACATCACCATCTACCACCAGCAGCACATCTCAATCTGCCTACACCACCCTTTGCTGAGGTCTGCACTTTAACCCCGTGGCCTCCCACGCTGGTCCTGCTCATCTGGGTGTGTGTCAGGGAGCCAATGGCTCACTTCCCGGATGAGGGTCCGGGCCTGGGGCCTCCTGGGGGCCATGGAGCCAAGAGCTCTGAGCTGACAACAGGGGCAGGTGTCACTCTCAGAAGTAAACACTGCCCGCCTATAATGAATGGCGGGCCGCGGGGGAGCCACTGCGGTATTTAACAGCCGATATTGGACTGTGCGGCTCAGCCTGGAACAGGCGCATTATGAGGGCTAATGGATTTTTGAGGCCAGATTGATTTTTCATTAATTTGGTAAAAATCTTTTTCCTCTCCCCTATAATTCTGTCTTAAAACGCTCCCCCTGACAGCTCGATAAGTCACTCCCGCCTTAATGCACGTCTGGCTCAATGGCTGGGGCTGCGGGGGAGGGGAAGTCAGAGTGGCTGCCAATCACCCCCCAGGTAAATACTGCATTATGCATGGGCGTGGAGCCTGGGCCACCCCAAGGTGGACACACAGAGCAGCAGCCAGGCCAGGCTGCTGTGGGGCTCTTCAATGGGGTAGGCCTAACCACAGGCTTCCTAGGGCTCCCAGGATGACAGATAAGTTCTGAGACTCCATTGTGAGGGGAGCTGAGGTAGAGACCCCCCTCCATGAAGAATGGGACCTCAGACTTGTGAGACCTCTTGCTCAGCTGCCCTACAGCCCCAGCCTAAAGCCCATAACCCAGTCTGGGCTCCCACAACAGGGGGCTGCCCTCTCAATCCTAGCCATCAACAGCTGGCCTGTCTGGGCCAGGCCGAACTAACTCTCCATTTTCCACCTTGACTTCCTCCTGTAAATTCTCCATTCTGGGGTCCCCATGCTGTCCTTCCCTCTCCTCTGGCCTGTTACTTTACTCTGGGCTTCAGGTGACACTGGCCTTTTTTTTTTTTTTTTTCTAGTCAGAGAATATACCCAGCATCTGCTTCATTCCCTTGGTGTCCACTCCCATGCTAGTACCAGTAGGCTGCACTAAAGCGTCCACCGCACCTAACCCTACCCCATTCTTGGAGTCACAGCCCCATTGTTGCCTAGGACCAGATGAGATACTTAAGTACCAGAGATGATGATGATGGCGACAGGCAAGGGTGTTGATGTCAGTGATAGTGAGGGTAAAGTCAGGCTGACAGGTGCCAGGGCTTGATTTCCATCAGCTTTCTTTTTTTTTTTTTTTTTTTTTTCTTCTTTTCTCCTTTTTTGAGACAGGGTTTCTCTGTGTAGCCTTGGCTATCCTGGACTCTCGTTGTAGACCAGGCTGGCCTTGAATTCACAGAGATCTGTCTGCCTCTGCCTCCCGAGGGTTGGGATTAAAGGAGTGTGCCACCATGCTGGGATTCAGTTTACTTTCTTTTTTCCTTTCTTTCTTTTTTTTGTTGTTGTTTTTTGTTTTTGTTTGTTTGTTTGTTTGTTTTTGAGACAGGGTTTCTCTGTGTAGCCCTGGCTGTCCTGGACTCTCTGTAGACCATGCTGGCCTCGAACTCACAGCAATCCGCCTGCCTCTGCCTCCCGAATGCTGGGACTAAAGGCATACACCACCATGCCTGGCTGCCTTTTGATTTTTTTTTTTTTTATTATATATACAGTGCTCTGCCTGCATGTACACCCAAAGGTTGGAAGAGGGCATCAGATCACATTATAGATGGTTGCGAGCCACCATGTGGTTTCTGGGAATTGAACTCAGGACCTCTGGAGGAGCAGTCAGCGCTTTTAACCTCTGAGCCATCCCACCAGCCCCCTTTTTGACTTTTTTTTTTTTTTTTTTTGAGACAGGGTTTCTCTGTGTAACAGAGCCCTGGCTATCCTGGACTTGCTTTAAAGACCAGGCTGGCCTTGAACTCACAGGGATCTGCCTGCCTCTGCCTCCCAAGGGCTGGGATTAGAGGCATGTGCCACCACTGCCTGGCTGGTTTACTTTTTTATACTACCCGGGACCACCTGCCCAGGGGTGGCACCACCCACGGTGGGCTGGGTCTCCCACACTAGCAATCACATCAAGAAAATGTTCGTACAAACTTTCCCACAGGCTAGTCTGATGGAGGCAATTCCTTCCTGGGGCGCCTTCTCCCCAGGTGACTATAATTTGTGTCAAGTTGACAAAAGTTAATCAGCACAGTGGCACCGCTGACTTCGGTGATGGCGGTGGTAAGGTGATTTTGACATAGGCAAAGGCTGGACGGTGGTGACGTTGACCTGTGACAGTGGGGATAGGGATAGGGCAAAAAAGCTGGTGGGGAAAGAGAAAGGGGGGAAAGGAGGTGACATTAAAGGTGTAGGGAAAAGGATGAAAGAGAGGAGGAGAGAAGGAGAGTTGGAGGGGGGAGAAGGGGACTGTGAGGGTGATGAAGTTGGGGACACAGAGGAGGGGAGTGGGGGAATGCTGGGGCCTCAAGGGGCTGGAGGACTACTATAGCAGAGGACAGGCAGGTAGGGTGGAGAATGGGACACAGGGGCAGGGTTGGGGCCCCTCTGTTTACTCGTCACAGGAGAGCAGCAAGCAGAGGACACTGCCTCTGGATGAGGTGCGGGGCTTTGACCCAGCTCCCTCACCTCAGAGCTGAGGGAGGGAGCTGGTGACTTCTGAGTCTGAGTGACCTATAGTGGTACAGTGGCTCAGAAGACCTTTTCCTGGGCCAGAGCAGAGCCCTTGGTGGGCCGGCCAGTGTCTCCTGCTCTCTGAATGGGGCCAAGGACCTCTCTACCCATGAGGGAGCCAGGCTCTGAGGCCCAGCCCAGCATCTCCACCTATCACGCCCATCGATATTTTATTGTTCATTGTAACCAGTGTCCTGGGATCTGTGAGTTTAGCTGCAGGCATTGGGATCTTGTTGCCCTACCCACCAGAGATGCCGGTCTGTGTTCTTGGTGGAAAGCCTTGGCGGGCCACTGTATGATGGCTGCACTCTGATCATGCCTTCCCAGAGGCCTTAACACCGGCTTCCTAGCGAGGCCAGTGTGATCTGGAGTGCTCTGGCTCCTCCAAGCCTAGCGGCAGCTTTTCACTCTCTTGTCCTTATTCTGAGAAACTGAGGCACACACAACTAAACCTCTCTAACTTTGTCTCTTGTACTAGCTTGCCGCCTACTCTGGGCTCCTGACTCAGGTGCCCCGTCAGGCAGGCCATGTGTCTGGCTTGCATCTCCACTCCTCTTCCTTGGGCACTCCAACTGTGTAGTATTAAAGTTTACTCGGGGATGATAGAAGTCCAGGGACTCACCTCCCTGGCCTGGGGGCTTGATGCACTCATTCCTCCTGTCCCTGGGTCCCATGCCTGCAATCAAACTCACAAATCCCTGGCCACTCAGAACAATGAACAGAATAAAATATCGATGGACATGGTAGGCGGAGGTGCTGGGCTGGACCTCAGACCCAAAACACACATGCCACAGGAGGGGCCTAGGAGGCAGTAGCCCTCCCTGAAGGTCCTGAGGCTGAGGGTCCTTCCACCTGACCATCTTTATTTGACTATCCATCAGCAAACCCTCATTCCACACGCACCCCGCCCTCGCTCCATCTCCACCCCCACTCTCTCCTCTGCGCCTCCCTCTCCCACATTAATCTCCAGGCCTCTCACTGCTGATTCAAGCAAAACCAGAGTTTGCCTTTTCCCCTCTCGGCAGTTTTTTGTTGGCAAAGCAGAAAGGAATCACAGCATATACATGCCTCGGCCTCCTGCCCAGGGAGCCGCTCTGGAAATGAAGTCCACCGCCTCCCTCCACCTGCATGATGGGAGGTGCCTTAGGTGGAGTGCATGCTATGTGCACACAGACACCCCACTTTTTATCAGCTGTATGTTCTGCTTGCTGGCCATGGACCCTGGGTCTGTGTAGGCTGTGTGGAGCCAGGCAGATCCCCCCTTCTTCCCTCTCAGGCAGCACATGTGTGTGACATATGTCATGTGTCTTCCTCAGGTATTCAGAGCCCTCACTGGCCAGCTGTCCTGGTCCTTGTTCATGACCCGAGGGTCCATCTGTGATTCACAACAGTAAGCGTTATGTGGCTGGACCAGAAGGGGCTGCAGTCCAGAGCAGGGGTGGGGCCAAGAAAAAGCTGAGCCTGAAGGCTGAGAAGATGCCAGCTAGGTAGGAAGATTTGGGGAACTGTGGGGCAGGGTAGGATGGGAAGAGACGTGCCAGGGTAGATGGGCCAGAACCAGGATTGTTCACATTCCTGGTGGGGGTGCCCATCAGCTGACCCGGTAGGGTAGTTGCCAGGCATTGTCAATATCAGGGCTAGCACCCTCCAGCATGCAGGGCCTCTTTGGCTGGCTTGTGTGTTACATACACCTTTTTTCCTGTCTAAAAGAAACTCACACTGAGGGCTGGGTAGGGCTTCCATTGCCACCCTGTCCTAGCCCAGACAGAGCTCTAGACCCAGGGAACCCTGCTCCCAGGCCAGGAGCCTTCCTACTTTGACAACTGGGACTCAGCCAGGGCAGGAGCTCTGGCCTGCCCAGGGACAGTGTGTTTCAAGTACTCACTTCGCCCTGTGGGAGTGCAGGGATGACCCACTCTCATCCCTGGAACACACGGCAGGGGGCTTATGATTAAGGTAGAAAGCTTAGTTACCAGGGGCCCAGGAGCAAAGGTTCAGACATGATGAGGTCAGCAGACAGTGTGTAGACAGGCCGTGATAGCCTAGAGCCACTGTGCAGGAGGCAAGGGGTGGCTCCTATCCTCTTCATCCTGACAGAAGGTGAGGAGGGGGGGAAGGGGGATCCCACATTCACTATCCTCCACCGGGGCTGCCAACCCTGTCATCCCCAATTATCACGTAATGGCCTCCTTGACACACAGCTTTATTAATAAAATTAACAAGTGCTGAGGCGGCTGAGTGACCTTGGCTGTTCTGCTGTGGTGGAGATTGTCCCAGGAGGGCAGGTGAAAGATGAGGGATACACCTGGATCCCCTGGGAGCCTCTCCTACTTCAGAGGAGAGCTGTGCTTGGATATTTCAGTCTCACATGCTCACACCCTACGTTCAGCCACTAGACTGCGATCCTGATGTCTGCACGGGGGCGATGTGTGGAAGAGCTCTGCACTACGCCCGGCACAAGCAGATGTGGAACACAGGCTCAGGTGCTCTCACCTGGGAGGCCCTCAGCAGAGGCCGGAGGCTTAAGGGAGCCAGACTCCGGTGCTGGCTGCCTCTCTTTTCTGGGCCTTTCTCAGATTCATGCCGGTTGGAAGAGCTGCAGCCTTCGAGGGCTGCGTGAGTGGGTGACACCTGCCCCCTGGTGGTCATAGGGAGCAAGTTCCCCCTCCAATTTTGTTTGTTTTGTTTTTCTAGCTCTGGGGATTGAACCCAGGCTTCATGCATGCTGGTCAATGCTCTACCATGGAGATACACACAGCCTTTCTGTTTACACCCTGAGCCTTCCAGGGCCTTTGAGGGAGAGCATCTTTGTGACTTCAGCCACGCATAGTTCAGGACTGCTTCCCATGCGGCACCCCCATCCAGTCCCTTTGGAGCCCAGGTCCTAAGCCCACCCTTCTGAGGGACATGCCAGTGGGAGCAGGTGAAATGGGAAGTATGGGGCAGGGATGCCGATAAAACGCCTTTGCTGGGACCTTACACACAGAGAGACTGACTGACCAGCAAGGGAGGCAGGTGACCAGAAGGCCTACTATTCAGGGTACCTGCCCACAGGATAGAGCCTGGCAGTAGCAGAGTACATGAGACACAGAAGGAGCCAGGGGCCCTGCTGCAGGAGGATAGCACCACCCCTGCTGCCCTTTGCAGAGAGGCAACTGTATGAATGCTGTGTCTCCAGTGAACTGAGACATACTCCTGGTGGGGTAAAAGGGGCCATGGCCCTGGCCCTGGGCTCAGATTCGCCTTGTCTGATCAGCATTTTTAATAGACATCTCTAGTTCTAAGCAAGGTCAGGGCAGCCTGATGGTCCCCCAGCGTAGAGGACAGAATGCACTAGGCACACCTGGCTAGTTGGAGCTGATTACAGGAAGATGCCCCCTCCCCAGCCACCCCAATCACACAGGGGTACAGGATGTCCGGCTCAGGCACAGGTGATACAGTTCCTGTTGCTGCAGGGGTCGGACTGGCTCCCAGACTTGTTTTGTTTGGTCTTGCGGCTCCAGCCAAGGATGGGCCAGGGGCGGCCACGTGTAGGCATCGGGGTCTCAAAACCACACTCTCTCTGGCCCCACAGCAGTGCTGGCCGTCGGGGTCCCTACAGCCAAGACAGAGATGGATGTGGTCAGCGGTCACTGCCTGCCCTGTCTGTGGTGACCCTCGGAAGAGGTTAGGGCCCTCTAGGAGCAATGTGTGTGTTAGGGACATGTTAGGGGTATTTGAAGTGTTCGTGTGACCCTGCTTGTTACCCAACCTAGAGTCACCATGTTGGATGGATGTGACCTCTGGAATTGACTGGTTTAGAAGTTTCTGGTCTGGGGACAAATTCCCACTGAGGTGGTCTGGGGTCTTCATTTGGAGCAGGACAGTAGCCACAGTACGGAGGCACCATCACAGGTGGCTATTGTCCAGAAAGCCACCCCCAGTGAAGGCCACCTGCCCACCTTCTCTCTGAGGCCTCCTGAGTAACCAGGGGGGTGGGCACCAGGGGTGGGTTGGGCAATCTTCTCCCAGGCCAAGGGTTCACCGTGCTACGTGGTTCCGGGCTGGGCAGCAGGGACACGACCTGCAGGCTCACGCTTTCGTCGCCCACGCCCCTGAGCTGTGCCACCACTTCCATGTGCTTCCACCACTTGCAAGGCTGCCCATTCACAGACACGATGTAGTCACCTTCCTTCAGGCCGGCAGACTATGGAGAATGTGGATCCGTGAGGGGGGCGGCAGTACACGACGACAGTCCAGGGTCTCAGTATCGGGGTGGGCTAGAGGGCCTTTACCTCAGCCTGGCCCCCAGGAACAACAGCAGCGATGAGGACGGGCGAGTCTCCCCGCAGTGTGAGACCGAAGCCACCCTCTCCTCGAGTCATGTGCACCGGCCCTATCGTCTGCCACCGATTCTTGGTAGAGAACACAGACAGGGGTCCCTGGGAGGAGGGAAGTGGCAGAAGCATGGCTGAGTCCAGTCAAGGAGCCCTGACCTGTCTGACCCCATCTTAGCCCACACACCCTGGAGTAGAAACAGGTGCAGGGGTGGGGGGTGGGGGACAAAAGGAAGAGGGACAGGGAAGGGGACCTGGCTTGCTCACCAGCCGATGGAAGAAGTCAGCCACCTTCACCTGGGACAGGCTGGGCATTCTCACCTCTGGGACCTGGTGTGTCTTGGCTGACCGGGAAGGAGCAAAAGACCCGAAGCTCAACCCCAGGCCCTTGGCCCTCCCAGAACCGGAGTTCCACCCATGCCTGGGACTTGGCTCAACTCAGATTTCAGAGGCCTGAAACTGCATGTGGGATTTTTCTGGGTCCTCAAAGCCTAGCTGTCCCCACTGAGAGCCAGGGCCATACCAGTTCCCTGAATACATGTAGAGGCTTCCAGGGATCCACCAGGGAGCCCCAGTCTTTGTCCCCTCTTGCCTTGCAAGAGGCAAGTGGGGAAGGAGGTGGCAGGGGATATTGGAGATGCAGGGGATCTCCTCCCAGCCTCCACCCCTCAGCCCAGCCTGTCTCCCCACCATCCAAACCCTGCTGCCCATCAACTGTGTCCTCCTGACTCAGCCTCCTTATTGCTGGCTGAGATCACAGGCATGTGCTACCACACCCTGCTTGCTGACTGCCTCAGGGGCTCAGCTTAGCTCTCTGACTGACAGACTCATCCCAAAGGGCCCTGGCTGCTCACGTTGGATGTCGGGGGCCTCCGCAGCCTCAAAGAAGTCATCCTCGCGCTCAAGTTCTGAGTACTTGGCCAGCGAGCGCCGCAGTGCCTGAGTCACCACAACCTGTAGCAGGTCCACCTGGCGCAAGACTCTGCACAGAGTGTGAAGCCGCAGAGCCTCCTCCTGGGCCAGGATGGCACGCTTCAGGTGTGCCTTGGCTGTGCACAGGAATAGCACTATCTCACACACACATACACATGCACGCAGGCACACGCGTACACATACACACACCACCCATGCATGAATGGGTGCTTCTCCACCTGGCTCTTTCAGGGTGGGTTCCAGACCCCCTGTGTCAGGATGCATCAGGAAGTGAGATGGGACACAGGGAGAGACAGATTAGGAAAGTTCTGTCATGCCAAATAGTAGAGCAAGGGAAGAGCTGTCCTCAGCTCTGTCCCCACCTGCCCAGCACTCGCAAGAACTGCTTTCAGCAGGGATGCCAGTTGCTGGGTGACTATGGGGGCACCCTGCCACATTTGGCCCAGGACCCTGTCTGTAATGCCTCACCAAGTTTCCTGCGCTCTTCCGGGTGCTGCGGCAGTGTGGGACCTTGGGGCTCGCAGGCAGTTGAGGGCTGTAAGGTGTGCTCCCGCCTTGACAGGTCTCCCTTGGCTGCTGCAAGGGGTCAGAGAGGCCAGTGAGCCTTAGCAGGGAGCCTCTGTGGGAACACACAGGTGTGCATGCGGGACGATACACTCACGGGAGCTTTCGCAGAGCGCCATGGCTGCGTGATAGTGGGCCAGGGCGCAGAAGTGCTCAGCCTTGACACGTGCCAGGTTAGTCCAGGAGGCAGGTAGGTAGTCTCGGACAGGTGGCTGGGCCATGGCCCGGTGCACAAGCTCATACTCAGCTGCCACCTGCCAACAGGCATGCAGGTGCAAACGGAGCCTCAGCCTTACCTCATGGCGTGGAGGTCAAATAGACAGCTTAAGCCCCCTGCCTATGCACCCTAGGCTCAGTCTCCACCTATTTCTGCCCCACATCCCAGGAGCCCCTCCCCAGACTCCAAGCTGAGCTAGACCTGGGCATCTTAGGGTCTCAGCTCCATGTTCTCAGGACCTTGAGAACCAGCACAAGCCCTGGCTTTAGGGAGTGACACAGAGAACTAGGTGTGGCTGCCTCATCTGTGGCTACCCATCCTTCCCCGACCTGGCTCCAACCCATTTCAGCCTGGGTCCCATTGAGCTCTGCTCTTTACTCTGGGTGGCCATAGCTTGGCCACCTTGTTGGAGATCCTGGGCAGGGCTCCTTGGCCTCACCTGGGAAGCTTCCTGAGCCAACTGCAGCTGAGCTGGACTGTTGTCAGGTGTGGCAGAGGCTGACAGCAAAAGGCCCTTGAAGATGCACTCCTGTGCCTGGGCAACCATGAGCTGCTCCAACATGGAGAGAGAGGCGGCACTCATGTCTGGGCTCGGCGCGTGGGAGAAGTTCTCTCTCAGGAGTCTGAAGGCCCCTGAGGATGGATGGAGTGTTCACATGGGCAGCAAGGCTCCGTGCCCATCAGGACTACTTTCTGAACTTCCCACTGAAGGGCTTTTATGTGCTAAGCATCTCCCACAGTGAGGCCATGTCCACCAACCCTGTTTCCTACCACAGAGATGGGCACCATACCCCTCTTATTGTGGTCTACTGCCCTCACCAGCAGCCCTTTGGAAGGCCTCAGCGGCATGGCTGGTGCCCTCGGCGCAGGAGCAGTCCTGCCGCGCTCCGATCTGCGTGTGGAGTGCCCCAATGTTAAACAGTACACTGCCCTTCTCGAAGGCCAGAGCCCGCTGCTGTGCCGGGACCCCCGTGAGCGAGTCGTACCTGTGGCATGGTGTCAGGATGGGTACGGTTCCTATAACAACCTGGCTTCTCCCATCCCAGGGCCTCCACCACCTCTGTTGCTAGCCCCTACCAGTGGAAGAGCAGCCCTGGGCTCCGGGCAGGACTGAAGAAGCGTGCGTCCAGGAAACACAGCTGGCTGTAGTAGGCTGCAAGCAGATCTAGGCCCTCCTCATCCCTGCTGGGAGTCCTCGTGGCCTACAAGGGAGAGTCCAGCTGGGCCCAGTTCCAAGACCCACCATCATGGTGTTACCCTTGAACTCCTGGGCATCGTGCCCAAGGAGCCCTTGGCATCTTGGGAACTTTGAGGGCAGCCTGGCACAAGAGGCCAAGCAGGGCCCTGAAGAGGGGACAGGCATCGCCACTTCCTAGAGCAACAGAGCATGGCCATTATTACGGAGTCACCTCTTAGTCCATGAACATTAACAATGCCTGTCTCCCAGATCTCCTCCCAGCATGTGAGGACCCCATGTGAACCCCCACATTGGGATCCAACCTTCTCTTCTGTCTTCCTCTTCTCTGGAGCAACAGGAGTGGGAGGGGCCCACCTACCTGCCGCAGGTCCTCTAGTTCCTGGATCTCTGTCTCATAGGAGGTACCATCCTCTCCAAAGTGCTCAGAGATCAGCTCCTGATGGAAGAACAGGCATTGCTCTTGGTGGGGTGCTCCATGCCTGGCAGCCTGCTCTGGGGGATGGGAGGGGGCAGGAGAGAGCAGGTTGACTGTGTACTTGGGGCCAAGGAGAAGGGCTGAAGACCCCGGGGCGGGGGGCTGGGACATTGGTGGATGCTGGCGTCTGGTCCCCAAGCCCTGGGTTCCTAAGACAGAACCGGGCCAGGATTCTTGTGGTACCACTTTCACACATAGCCACTCGCCTGCCACCTTAGAGATGTAGTCTCTAAATCACAGGGTCATGCCACTTTCCCATGCGGACCTGCAGCCCTGGAAGGAGGGATGTGGCCTGTTCTGGGGCCTTAACTCTCTCAGGGTCACTCAGGAGCCAGCTGTTCTCAAAGAATAGGTACCAGATGGGTGGCATCCCTGAGCCAGGGGACCCTGGTGATCATGGGGGCCTTCTGGAATGATGAGGCCCCTTCGTGGCCATTCTGGGGCAGGGCCCCAATGCAAACCTTCATATCACCCTTAGCCCCGGTTGTGGGGACCAGAAGAACCAGGCAGCAGGAGGACAGTGCCAGTTCCCCTGTATGGCAGCCCTTTCTTCCCCTGTGCCTCAGTTTCCTCATTTGTTCAATGAGATGACTGGATTAGGAAGCATCTAACCCCCCTCATCCCACTTCAGGGCCATGCCCCTCAGAGTTCACGGGGGCCAGCCCTTACCTTCAGGGGTGTGGCCCAGTCCAACTCCTTGGTTTCCTTCAGGCCCAGGGGGATCATGGGAATGGTAACCCTTTCACTAGAACCAGAAGGATGGGCTCAAGACACACCACCCATAGTGGCCCCCCTCAGAGTCCTACCCTGAGGCTCCCACCACCCAGGTGCGCCCTCCACGCTTGTGGGCATGCGCCCCGCCTGGTGTCTCACACCCTTCTGGCTGGTCTACATCTATGCTGCTGCTCAGCTCTGCCAGCTCCTCTTTCAGCAGCTGTAGGTTGGAGTTGACGTAGCTGAGCTCCAAGGCGACTGTCTCGCGGACCCAGGTGTTCCGGGTGGCTCTAGGAAAGGCCAGGGAAGGGGAGAAGACACGTGCCTGAGGTAGATCCGGTGACCCAGACCCACAGCAGCCCTCCTGCCCGACCCAAGCTTCAGAGCCAATCCCAAAAGGGTGAGCACTACTGGGCCGGCCCCAATTGCTGCAGTAAGTGTGACCATAGAGCTAAGTAGGCCTGACTCAGAGGGGCCTCCCTCTTACCGCTGGTTCTCCAATGCCATTGCAATTCCAACACAAGTACCCCAGACGGTGGGCACAGCCAGTCCTCCCTGTGTCTATACTGGGCACTAACACAGGGACCAGGGGGGTCTCTGATGACAGGGAAGAGGAGGATGTTGAGGGGTATGGGCATGGGGCTCCTGTAGAGCATGGGTTGCAAAGGCCGTGGGGAGATCAGAATACATCGAGCGTTCCTGTGCTTAGAGGAAGCAGCCTGGGTCAGAAGATCAATGTTAAGGTCTCCGACATTGGAGTGCCCCAGCCGCCTCTCATACACAGCCTCTTCTGAGCAGCCTCTGAAGTTCACCAGATACTGTTGGGCCTCCTAAAGAGGCTTTGGGTCCTTTGGCCAAGCAGACAGGAGGAGGCCCAGAGGTGGGAATGGGCCTGGTTTGTCTGTGAGGGTCTAGGTTGGGTGCTGAAGTATATAACATGGCTACCAGGACCTGAGTGGCAGCCATGCGGTGGCCATCTTTCCCATATGTCCCTCTTTCTGACTGATGGCAGGATTGCTACCTGGTCCAGGGCCGGGTGGCAGCCGGTGCTCACCTGTAGAGGTTTTCGGCACCAGTTCGCATCCGCAGCTCCTTGCTGATCTGCTGGTGGAGCCGAGCCCTGTGGCTCTGCAGCTGGCCAGGAGGATTCTGCACCAAGGAGCCATGGCCCTGCGGGGAGGACGTAGGCACGTATGTCTACAGAGCTCTCATCAGCATAGCCTCTGGCAAGCTCAGAGGACCTTGGCCTGTCCTTGGAGGAAAGAAGTGGTCACTGTGGGCTGGAACCTCAGCTAGTGTGACAGGGAGGGGCTAGGCAAGCCTCGATGGGGCCATGGGTGAGATGCTTCTTCACAATGTTTCACAGATGCCAAAAGCTAAGCCTCATCCCAGCCAACTAATTGGCCCACACATCAAGAGGCCTCCCATAGGACCCACTCTCCTAACACTGAGTACTCCATGGCCCCAGTGGGTAAGAGCCCATACTGGTCTTGCAGGAACCCAAGTTCGGTTCCCAGAACCCATGGCAGGCGGCTCACTCTGTAATTCTATGTCCAGTGGGGATCCGACACCTCTGGCCTCTAGGGACACCTGACCTCATATGCAAATAACCATACACGGACATGCACACATAACTAAAAATAAAATGTTTTTAAAATTTAAAATAAGGGGGCTGGAGAGATGGCTCAGCAGTTAAGATCACGAGCTGCTCTTGCAGAGGACCCAGGTTCGATTCCCAGCACACACATGGCAGCTCAAAACTGTCTGAAACTCCAGTTCCAGGAGCTCCGACACCCTTACGTGGACATACACGCAGGCAAAACACCAATGCACATGAGATAAAAATAAAATATATTATGTTGTAAATCTCCATTAGGAAGCCCTTTCTTTTTTTTTTTTTTTTTTTTTTTTTCTGTTTCTTAGCAATTAAACTTTATTATGCAACCCAACTAGCTTATACAAGAAGGAAAAAGGTTAAAGGGACAAAAGAGTGAACCTTCTGGTAGCCGTTCCACGGGACGGATCCTTAGGTGTCTCTCTGGCCTGCGTGCTGATCCAGCTTGTCCGCTGCCCCTGCACGCTCTCTCTCAGGAAGCCCTTTCTAATTGTCCTTGCTAGAACCAACGTCATATGCTCTGGGGACTCATCAGATCAGCTATGCAGTGGTACAGTTTGCCCAGGAGGGTCTGGCCACCTCTCCAGAGAGCTACTACCAAAGCCTAGGATGAGCCCCCTTTAAAAGGACCTGGCCTATGCAGCATTAGTGACATGTCTCCAGGGCTCTGGCTCACAGGGCTTTTGAAGCAATGTAGCCACAGACACTGAGACCCACGGTCACCAGACAGTTATGGGCTTTGGGCCTGTGCTGCCTGTGGGGACCTGATCTGTGATACAGACAACCAGGCATCGGGTTCCAGTGTCCCTCTGCCAGCTCCTGTGGGATGAAAGCTCCTGCTGTGTAATGTGAGAGAGGTGGCCCGGGTTATCTGTGGCATCCCCTCTCTCCAACCACTGGCTCAGCCATGGCCTACCGGCTTCCTCCCAGAGCTGCCAAGGAGTGGGGATCAGTGGAGTAGCACATAGCCTGAAGTCCTCCAAGCCACACTGGGTGGCTTGGCTGGGTTAGCTAGCTCACCAGCCTAAGACTTGGTGGTAAAGATTTTGCAAAAGGCTCTTTCCCCGGGAAGCATCCTCACTAGTGGTCACTGGCCACCTAACAGATGGAGGTGGGGGTGGGGGTGGGGACGAGATCATAGAGATTCTAATCTAAATGACACTGTGTGTGTGTGTGTGTGTGTGTGTGTGTGTGTGTGTGTGTGTGTGTGTGTGTAAATCCTGGCAGTGTTGATACTGGCCATGCATTCAAAACACGGCTTACTGTCATACAAACAACAGCCCTCTCAGTCCACAACACACAGTACCTTGCACAGGTTAAGCAAGGCTTATACCTTGGCCATGGATGGAGTTCCTGGAGGCAATTACTTTGACTGCGGCCCAGCCCCTTACCATAGAGTCAGTTTTCCAAGAAAGGCTCATGTCATCAAAGAGTGCCTACAGAAGTAGCACCTGGGCATCATCACCCCAGAAGAAGGAGGCCATTAGGTCATCCTTGGGTGACCACCGATAGGTGACTCAGTCTCTGGATAGCTGGCACGAGACAGCATAGAGGCAGAGCAGATAGAAGTGCTGGACTCACACTGTACTGCCTGCTTCTCCGGGGCCCATCCCTAACTGTGCAGGAGGAAAACTGAGGCCACGACAGTCTCCTCTCTTCAAAGCTGCTTCAAAATAAACAAACCAACATACAAACAAACCAGAAAACAACAACAAAACTACAAACATCTTCTTCCCAAGATCCTACTACAAGGCCCTAGCCTCCTACGTTCCGGCGAGCAGCTATGGCTAGACATGTGTGCTGGGCAGTAGGTAGGCCTCAGCTCAGAGATGGGTTGATGGCCCTAGCTGTCTCCCTCACCTGCAGCAGCCAGGCACTCTGGGCTTTCTAGACACCAAACCCCCAGCCCTAAGCCTGTTCTTGCCCTTCTTAACCTTGGTTCACTCAAGGAGGTCAAGCCAGCCTCCTACCCCATGTTGTCAGAAAGGCAAGATAAACAAGCCAGAAACAGATCTATAAGGCTGGATTGATTCTGGTGGCCCACACCCAGTTTTCCACACTGGGCTGAGGGCCATCAGCAGGGAGGGGGAACCGCCTCTCTCCCAGTGCAATCTCCCACCCTTTGGAAACAAAGGCCATCTAAGCACTGGTGACCTCCATGGTGTCGATTCCTGCCTAACACTGGGAGAGCTTGCCACCTGGGACAGCCCAACAGCAATGACCCAGAACATGGGCCTGGCCATGTCCAGAGAGGAAAGGGGTGGGGCCAGAGAAACAAAACCTCCCACCCAGAGACCCAGTGGCCTAAACTGGGCTGTCCCCTAGGATTACTTATCCCCATACGGGGCCTGAGAATAGAAAGAAGGGTTAGCCCTACACCTTGCCAGGGTTCCTCTACTGAGTTTTTTTTAGGGGGAGTCCCACACTCATGCCAGGGAGGCTCTCCAATGCAACATGCACTTCTTCCAAAGGGCTCCTGCAAAGGATAGCCATCCCAGGAGTCCCGTGTCGCAGGCTGTCTGTTTCCCTCCCTCCTTCCCTTCCTTTCTCTTCCTCATCCTCCTTCTCTCTCTAGTGCCAGCTAGTCACTGTGGCATCAGGCATGCCCAGGTAGGAGGGAGCCCTTGAGGGATCTGTCCAAGCCCCACTGCCACCCTCCTCTCTCACTCCCATAGGAGACCTGAGCCGCACACACAAAAGCTGGATAGAATCAGCCAGCAACAATGCGTAGCCTGACACCAGGAAGGAAGGAGGGCAAAGTGCCATGGCAGACACCTGGGAGTTGTGACAGGAGCCTCTGCTTAGCAGCCCCTAGGAGGAGTGGACAGGAGTGCCCCCAGAGCCTGCACAAACGGTAAGAAACTCAAAGGCTCACTGATCCCTAGAAAATACTCCAGAGTGAAATCAACATAACACGCCTGGGGCAAAGAATGAACAAACCTCCATTCTACTCCTATTTACCCCCGTGTTCCAGGAAGACCGGGCACCTTCACCCGCCCCCCAGAATCAGGGACTACGAAAGGGGTGTGTGTACTGGAAAGTGGCAAAAAGGACAGGCTGCCCCGTGAAGCCCAGAAGGTTTCTGTCGTCGTCGTCTGCTGCTGCAATCTTACATCTGATGGACACCGGCTTCCACAGCCGTGTATGAGAGGGAATTGTCAGGTGTCAGAATAAAACACCTGATTGTTGGTGGAGGTGAGAGAGTAGGGGCTATCGCCTACCAGTACCAAGAAGTTCCCTTCAGGGAAACCATCCAGACTTTGGTTGCGCCACTGGGATACCCACCTAGCTGAAACATTTGCTCTGAGCCTCTCCTTGGGGCCTCAGTTTCCCCAACTGGCTTTCAGGGGAGCGGGTCCCAGGAAAGAAAGGCCGCCAAGGCCCGTGCTGCTCAGCATGGGGCAAAAGGCTGGAGACACACACCCCTCCTCAGCCCCCACCTGGCGGATGCTGCCTTCGTCTTGCTGCCCGGCCTTGTCCTCGTCAGCGCCTTGGTCATCTGGCCTCTCCTCGAGAATCATCTCTGCCCGCCTGGACGCTGACCCCGAGAGGCCGCGAGCAGCAGATCCCTCGGGCTCCAGAGAGGATCAGCCACGCAGCACGGACTGTCCGCTCCTGGAGAGTCTAACTGACCGGTGCCCCAGGGAGTGGGCCCCGCCTGCAAAACGTGGTACTGTCCAATCAGAGGTGAGAACTGCTCCGACGGATAGCAACTGCTACCAACCAGAGTGAGAGAAAGGCGGGCTCCCGGTAAGGGGGTCTGGTAACCCCTAGCAACCAGGGCCGCTCGCCGAACACCGTACGCATGCGCCACGCTGGCTGCAGTGCTTGCCGGAAAGTTGGGAAAAGACTAACTGGGTTGGGGGCGGTGACCGGGCGCGGTCGCGGCCCCTGCAGGGACTTCGGGGCTTTATCTCGTCACCCCGGCAACGAGACCCTCCTGGACTGCTCCAAAAATGTTTACAATGGGGTTTTTAAACGGTTTGATAGAGACAAGTGCTTGTGCTGATTCTTAAAACAATGCCTGCTTTCTTCCCGGCACTGCCGAGCAGAGCGCCGCTGCGGTCCCCTTGTTTCCAGAACCGCCCCCAGAGCCCTCGCCTCCGAGACCTGGTTATGCATTTGTTTCGAGAGCCTGCATCCTCTTTAACCCGTTTGTACTTCGAGAACTTGCTTGCCTCCTGGAGCTCCTGTTTTGAGAATTGGACTTTTTCCAGAACCCGAGCTCCTTACAGGGAGGGAGCATTTCTCAGATTCCACGTATGCTGGCTCACACTGGACGAGCTGAGAACACATCCCAGAAGTGAGTGGCAAGCCCTTTGTCAAGCTGCTCCAAAGGTCAGCCTCCTCTGTGCTGCCCTCCACCTGGGTCACTGCTTGCCCTTACTGAGTCAGCGGCTCAATCTCCAGGCCCCACCCCCTCCCCTCCCGCGCGCACACACCTGGCTCTGTCATCCCCAGATCTAAAACCTCTCAGCTAAGCTCTTGGACATCCCTGGCCATCTCTAACTCTCATGGGCTCCACCAGCCCACTCCAAACTTCCTGCCCTTTCCCAATGGCCTTTTTGAGCGCAGGGCATTCTTCGCCCCACCCCACACCCCAGCCCGCAAACCCCCCTCCCACGCATCTTCCTGGTGAACACTGCCTGTCTTCACTTCACCCTCCACAGAGATCTTCACGATCAGCTCCTCCATCACTGGGGCTCTGATCATGCTGCCTGAGTGTGGCCAACACCTCAGAAACTTCACAGTGAGCTAGCGCAAGCACTGTCGTCTCCTAGCACATTTGCCACCTTCCTGTATAGGCAACCAGGAGTTCTGTGTGCACAGATCTACAGCACTCTCCCAGCAAAGCGTGTATGACTAAAGTACTGTTTGGTTTTGTTTTTTGTTTTTTCTAGACAAGGTTTCTCTGTGTAGCCTTCTTTGTAGACCAGGCTGCCCTCAAACTCATAGCGATCCACCTGCCTCTGCCTCTCGAGTGCTGGGATTAAAGGTGTGTGCCACCACACCTGGCCCTATTTTTTAAAAATATTTATTTTATTTTAATGTGTGTGTGTGTATGTGTGTGTGTGTGTGTGTGTGTGTGTGTATGTGTGTGTGTTTCTGATATGAGTGCAATGCCTGTCGAGTCCAGAAGAACTAGAGTTACAGGCAGTTGTGAGCTGTTGGATGAAGGGGCTGGAAACCGGACTTAGGTCCAGCATAAGAGCCATACACACTCTTAACCACTGACCCGCATCTCTCCACTCCTCCCAGACTGGCTCTTAACTATTCCTTTCTCTCTCGGCAGGATTATTCTTTTCACAAACCTTAGGAAAATTCACCCCTCCCCAGCTCACTAAAGACAGCTGCAGGGATCCACAGAGATTTCAGAAACACTTTCTCCCTGGGTTCCCACTCAGGGCTCTTAGGGATGTCCTGATGCAGTCCCCGGGTCCACTCCCAGGGGTCCTGCAGGACATCTTAGTTCAGCAGGTAAGGCTATTAGGAGACAAGGGTGGCTCTTGATTGCTGAGGGTCCTACGAACTCCAGGGTTTTCAGATGAGAACCCTAAAGTTGGCCAAGAATCAGGTTGGAGGGGGCAGAGAAATATAGCTCAGTTGGTAGAATGAATACTTGCCTGGCATGTAGGAAGGAAGTCCTAGGCTCAATCCACTGCACTGCACACAACACCATTAATGCCAGTATATATGATCTAAAAGCAGGAGGCCCAGACGCTCAAGGTTTGCTCTACTCACATAGTAAGTGTGAGACTAGCCTGGAATCTACAAGTTTTAGCAAACAAAACAAAACAAACAAACAAACAAACAAATCCAGGTTGGAGAATAGGATAAAGCATTTTCAGACAGGGAATGTAGCCTCAACATGTTCCCCACTCCCCCAGGTCTAAGGCAATAGAAGATGAAGGTCAACATCTGGGCTGTCGAGCCAGTAAAGTTGCTGAGGCATTTGACAGCTGGTCCTTGGTGGGGATATTCTGTTCTCAGCATTTGTGGTTTGCCTTCAATGCTTACTCCCACTGGGAAGGGATGGTTCTGAGGGCCGTGCCAACACTCAGCCAGATGAAACCTGAGGTGGAGAAGACCCTGAACAGGGGCTCTACCTAGGGGTGTTCCTGGGAGTAGGGGGCAAGCAGGCCATGACTACAAAGCAGGAAGAATGGCATTGCCCAAGAAGCAGAAATCGGTGGGATACTTGTTGTATCTCAGTTGGCAGAGAGCTTGGGGTTGAACTCACAGAAGGTATATGAAAGGACATGGTATATGAATTCTGGGGGAAAATAAAAAAGGTAGGAGGAAGTGGTGGCACACACCTGTGGTCCCAGCACTCGGGAGGCAGAGGCAGGCGGATCTTTGTGAGTTCGAGACCAGCCTGGTCTACAAAGTGAGTCCAGGACAGCCAAGGCCACACAGAGAAACCCTGTCTTGAAAAAAAAAAAAAAAAAAAAAAAACCAAACAGCTAGGAGGAGATAGTCGCATCCAGTGGTACTAAGGAGGCTTCATGTGAGGTTCTAGGTTGGATCCCAGCATTAGGCTGTGAGGGGAAGTGACATATGACAGGAGAGGCAGAGCCCACGGAGCCTCAGCCTCCTCAGGAAGAACCAGGGAGTGATTATAGAATTAGAGGACAATTTCCGAGGGCAAGGGTGGGGGGTGCCATGGCATGAAATAGGCGTGCTAGGCCAGGAAGTGCTCAGGCAGGGCCTCGGGGTACAGTTCAGTGGTAGAACATTTGCCACGCAGAGCACAGCAGGAGGCCCAAGGTTCAGTCTCCGGCACCACGAGTACAACATTGCAAGTGGAGGTAGACGCAGTGTGAAAAGCACTGTGCAGTTAAAGACTCCATCAGCAGCTTAGAGAGTTTCAGGGTAGCATCTAAGAGGGTGCTAGCCATGGTGAGGGCTTGGTTTGGCTAAGCTAGCTTGCAGAACTACTTGGTTTATCAAGCTGTGTGTTTTTATTCCAGCACTTACTGGCCTGGTCCATTACTATTATTATTATTATTATTATTATTATTATTATTATTATTATTATTATTATTATTATTATTATTATTTTGGAGTGGATGACTAGAGGAGGAGGAGGAGGGGGAAGAAAAAGGACCCCAAATAAAATGTAACCATTGGAAATGAATAGCTATACCTTAATAAGACTAGACTTAAAAGGAACTCAGAAGAAATAGCATGCTAGCTAGAAAGCAACTGCCATACATAACATTTGGGGTATATAACTGAAGAAACTCTGCAACCTAAATAAGCTAACTGAGTCAAAAGAAGATAGGGCACACATATGTGAGTGGCAGTGCACATCTGTCACGTAGTGAGAAGCTGACGGTCAGGGGACAACAGAAGGTGGGAGGCCAGATGAGAGGGAAGGCTGTGCTGGTGAGCACTGCCAGGGCGGCTGAGGCCAGAGGGGTGTTCTATGTCCAGCCTCATCCTGCACATCTTGATCACAGCCATGATTGACGAATCCCTCAATTGCCATTTCTTTCTTAAGCAATTGAACTTCATATAGTGAGTCTACCCAGCCTGCCGTAAGAACTAACCGGAAGCTTATGCAATGGGAACCCATTTCCTAGGAGGCTCTCAGGAATTCTGAGAGAGGCCTCTCTGGCTGAGAGGATCCTGTAGAGGGTGACCATGTTTTCTGCCCTGGACACTACCATGGCCCGGCCCACCCCCAAGAGCTGTGCAGTGTCCTGGGGCAGCCTGAGAGTGGTAGGGAGGATGGGCCTCCAGGAAGTCCATGGTGGGTCTGGTCCTCCTCCAGTCTCCTCGCAGGGCAGGAAACAAGCTTTCCCCCAAGTCACCTTGAACGAGATAAGTCTGCCTACCTCGATCCAGATGGCATATGGAGCACAGGCCCATACTTGGGCATCTTCACAGTAGGGCTCGAGGATGGAGGACCAAGCACTTTGCAGCTCCTAGCCAAGGTACTGATGCTGGAAGCAAATTATATTTATTACAAGGTCACTGGGCTGCTCAATCTGAAAATTCTAAGAAGTTAAAGCAAAATAAATAAATAAATAAAACCAATTATAACTAATCAGAGAGTTGGGTAAGGCAGCCAGTTTTAAGCTAATCAGATTACAGATTGAATATTTGTGTGCAGCCCAGGTGAACATGTTGACGCCTACGTCCCCTCCGCAAGGGGATGCCATGATGATGGGGCCTTCTGGGTTAATGAGGGCTGGCCGATCTGAAGCTGGGCCAGTGCCTCCTCAGCGAACTGACAGCTCTCTATACCCTCAGGGAAGGCCGCACCCCAAAGTTTGAATCTGCAAATGGGAAGGGTCCCTCACCAGGTGCTGAATCTGAGGTGGGGAAGGAGGTTCCTGTGGTCTAGGCCTCCCCATGAGAGGCACTTGTTACTGCAGCCTGACCAGACTAATGTGACACAAAGCACAATTGTTAAAAAAAAAAAAGAAGAAGAAAGAAAGAAAAGACATGGAAATAGAATAATACTCATTCAGAAAGATGACAAAACTGTAGGTGTCTAGGATATTTCCGGGTAAGAAATGCATCTTTAAAAAAAATTTTATTTACTATTATGTATACAGTGCTCTGCCTGCATGTCCATCTGCAGGCCAGAAGAGGGCATCAGATCACATTTAGATGGTAGTGAGCCACCATGTGGTTGCTAGGATTTGAACTCCGGACCTCTGAAAGAGCAATCAGTGAGCTTAACGTCTGAGCCATCTCTCCAGCTCCAAGAAATACATCTTTAGCCAAGCATATGGTCGCGCACGCCTTACATTCCAGCACTCGGGAGGCAGAGGCAGGCAGATCTCTGAGTTCAAGGCCAGCCTGGTCTACAGAGCAAGCTCCATGACAATCAGGGTTACACAGAAAAACCCTGTCTCAGAAAAAGCAAGCAAGCAAACAAACAAACAACAACAAGATCCCTCTGAAGTAGACATGTAGAGTTAAGAGTAGTCACACCGCCCCCAAACCACACACGTATGGACCCAATGCCTGTGTTCTTAACACACCAAAAGAGGTTGAAGCTTTGACTTTCATTTTGTTTTAAGACAGTACCTCACAATACAACCCTGGCTGGCCTGGAACTCTCTCTGTGAGATCAGAGATGCACCTGCCTCTGCCTTCAGGGTGCTGGGATTAAGGGAGCATACCAACCATGGTCCAGTTTATCTTTTTATAACTATCAGAATGGTTTGCCAGCCAGGTCATGCTTTAGGATACAGCATATAACACAGTCGCTATTAATAAGAGCTGGGTTTGGCATGGCGACCTGCGTTTGATCTCCAGAACCTACATAAAGGTAAGAAGGGAAAACAAACGCCTGGTGGTTACTCTTTGACCTCTACCTGTGGGGTGCGAGCACACAAAATTAGTTGCAGGCAGTGAGCTAGGAGGAAGTACAGGTCGTAGAGTCAAGCGAGTAAGGCAAACCTGGAAGGAGCACCTGTGGAGAGAGACCTGCGTTGACATTTATAACAAGGAAAGTCGAGGGAACTTTACCATCCCTGCTGGGGCCTCAGGGCCTCAGGGCAGGCAGAAGGGCACCGACTTTAAATGCTTATCTATCACTGGGCTGGTCACAGCAAGAATGGCTTGTTTTTTTAAAGAAAAGTGAGAAGAGGAAGAGAAGTGAGCAGGTAGATAAGTTCACGGTGAAAGGCAGAGTGTAGGGCAGTAGCTGAAAAAGGTTTTATGCAGGAGCTTTTGGCAGTCAGGAGATAGGAAGTGGGATCGTGTGTGTGTGTGTGTGTGTGTGTGTGTGTCTGTGTGTGTGCATGTGTGCATGTGTATGTGTGTATGTGTGTATATGTGTGTGCATATGTGTGTGTGCGGTATGTGTGCGTGTGTGCGCGTGTGTGCGTGTGTATGTGAGTGTGTGTGTGCGTGTATGTGTGTGTGTGCATGTGTGTATGTGTATGTGTGTGTGTATGTGTGTATATGTGTGTGCATATGTGTGTGTGCAGTATGTGTGCGTGTGTGCACGTGTGTGCGTGTATGTGTGTGTGTGTGTGTGTGTGGTGCTGGGGATGAAACCGATAGCCATGTGCATGTCAGGGGAAACATGCTACTATTCAGCTGCACCCCCAGTCTTGGTAGGCTTTCATGTCACTGATAACTTTTGATTTTTGAGTTGGGCAGAAAGTGGCTCTTTTCTGACTACCACGTGAGGACCTGGAGGTCTAGAATTCACTGACTTACCTATCACTCACCAACCCTGTGCTATGAGATTGGAGACTCCTAGCTGTGCCTGGCTTCTCCCACACATGGCAGCCTGTGTCCCTGGGATGGTCAACCTTGGGGATGCCACCACAGAACCAAACTTCCAACCCAAAGGAGATGGGCTAGAAAGACCAGCTGATACTAAAATATCATCACTTGGCCTGGATTGGGCTGCCTTGGTGACTGCGTCTTCCTTGGTGAGTATTGAGGGGTTTGGTTCTGGGGTCCCTCAGATCAATCCTGCTGTAGTTTGGATAAGCAGTGTTTGCCAAGGTCCAAGTGTGAAGACTTGGGGGGATGTGGAAACTTTTGGGGTGGAGCCTAGTTGGGGAAGGTTACTGGGAGTGTACCCTCAGGATGAGACCCTGTCTCACTTCGCTTCCTGGTGAGGTGAACACTTTGAGCCATGATGCCCTGCCCCCTGCAGATCCCCAGAGCAGTAGGCTAGCCGAGGGAAACCTCTGGAACCACTTGCCAACATCAGCCTTTGCTCCTTCCAGGTCCTCCAGGTCGCAGGCATGGAGGGCCCAAACAGACCCAAAACACCGAGCGGCTTTTTTCAGTGGTGACACTTACGTCAAGATTCCTGGCCCAATTGTGTGTCCTGCTGACACTTTATTTACGTTTGCATTTTTTTCTCCAGAAGGAGGAGTGGAGGAGGTAGTCTTTGAGGCCCCAAGATTGGATAAAGCCAAAGGATTTAATTAGTGGTTTGTTTGTCCACTGCTGTGGACATCAAGATGTCAGAGCGGTGGCATGTCCCTTATTCATTGAACACACACAGAACAATACAGCTGATGAACAGATACAGTCAAGTACTGGGACTGTAGTGGGGCGGGCGGGGGGCACTAGGCACGGCCTGTGTGGGCGCCTGTCTGTGATGAATGGAGGGACGGGTATTGCAGAAGGACGGGACGCCTTAATCAATGTTGGTAATAGCCACCCATGCATCATGTGGAGGGGCCCCAAGCGTGAGGGGCAGGACCAGCAGCACCTGAAAAATGAACTGTTTGTAAATACAATCAACAGTTCCGTGTTTGTGAGAAAGCCATTTGTCATTCGGAAGCCACCTTTAGTAAAAGATGTACCTAGCTTCCCGGTGAGGCAGGGCATCAATCACCGTCACATCAAGCCCCAGTGCAGGGCTGTCAGAAGCCCCAGCAAACACGGGAAACACACGAATGTTCATTCCTACCTGAAGGTAAGTGGAGTCACTTTAGAAAACAAAAGGGCTGGGTGTGGTGGCACACACCTTTAATCCCAGTGCTTGGGAGGCAGAGGCAGCCGGATCACTGTGAGTTCGAGGCCAGCCTGGTCTACAAAGCAAGTCCAGGACAGCCAAGGCTACACAGAGAAACCCTGTCTTGAAAAACAAAAACAACAACAACAAACAAAGAAAAGAAAGAAAAAGAAAACAAAAGGATTCGCTTCCCCCACCCCCACCCCAGAGCACTGACTTGCATCAGGCACCATGGGTCAATCTCCAAAAGTCTGTCCCTAGAGGCACTGTAGGGAGCCTCAGAGAGGGCAGGCCCCAGCACACAGCCACTCCTACGGGTTTGCATGCTCTCAGAAGGAAAGAAGAGAGGGTGAAGTTCTGTTTAGAGCAAGAAGGTGGATTGCTTGAGGTCTTGTGGGGGACAGAACAGGAAAAGAATCACAGGGCAGGAGGACATACACATGATTGCCCTTCCACACTGGCAGAGGGACTTGCATGGGTACTTTTCACCTTTAGGATGGTGACTTGGTAAGGCCTGGGGCACTGGTATTGTGTTGGGCATTGGCATTTATTGGACACTGGGCATAGCAGTTAGCTTGCATCACACTTAAGCTGAAGCTGCCCACAGCCTTCTGCCTCCCCAATAGCACACAAAGACCCCATGAGTGTGCCTATGCAGCCAAGCTGGACCCATGTAGAGGCTTGCTGACAACCTGACATGGCTGCAGGGATGGGCTGTGAAGGCTGAGCCATGGATTTAATGGCGTGGCCACCAGGAGGAGAGCCCAGGTTAGGGTACTTAGTGGATGGCTCCATGGATATGGCCAATAACTGTTGAGCCTGGAGCTCAGAGACCAGTGGAAACAAAGGTCTGTATTTTCTTGTTCTTGTCATATTGTGCCTGGACCAGAGTACATGGCAGGTCACGACAATGTTCAGAAAAGGAGGGAGAATCCGGAGTGACAGAAGCAGGAAGCGGGAGAAGCTACAGAAGAGGCTGTGGTGCTCTCCTGTACTGTCTCAAGTCATGCAGAGGAGACTAGCTAGCTCCTGTCAGTGGAGGGTGAGAACCTGGCTGCTTTGACTGCGATTACACGAGCCAGGAGCGTGGGAGCTAGCTAATACAAGGAATTCAGAGAGTTAGTACAATTCCTGGTTATGAGTTTGAGGAAGGCTTAGGGCCTGGTGATCTGCAGGAAGAGGAGGAGAATTAGGGCATATGCAGGGCACTTCTGGTGTCGGGTGCATCTGGGTGCCCCTGTGGGACTGTCTGTCCTTTCTGAGAGTGGCTGAGTAAGGGGTGTAAGGGGCTGGGACAATGGCTCAGTGGGTAAGAGCACACATTGCTCTTGCAAAGGACTGAGCTGTAACTCCAGCTCCACAGGCTCAAATGCTCTCTTCTGGCATCCATGGGCACTTGTACTTGCATACACACAGGAGCACACGCACATGTGTGCACACACATGTAAAAATTAAAATTAAAAAAATTAAAATAAAAATCTTCTTAAAAAGAAGAGGAGGGGGAAAAAAAACCCCAGGAATATAGGCTGGGCCAAGCCAGACTGCTCAGAGGCAGCAGGAAGATAATCAAGGGCCAGTTATCTACCTTGATACACACACACACACACACACACACACAAAACAAAAAACCCACCCACCCTCCCATCTCTACATACCACACACACACACACACACACACACAGAGAGAGAGAGAGAAAGAGAGAGAGAGAGAGAGAGAGCGGAGCGAGAGGAGGAGAGGAGAGAAGAGAGAGAGAGAAGAGAGGAGAGAGAGAGAGAGAGAGAGAGAGAGAGAGAGAGAGAGAGAGAGAGAGAGAGCTGTGTTTTCAGAGTCAGTGACACCTGGAGGAATATTGCTGGGGCCAAGGATGTAGCTCAGTGGGAGAACATTTGTCTTCTGCAGTTGAGGCCTCAAATTCAGTCCCCCAAATTTTAATTCCAAGGGCACTTACTCATTTGTGGCCTACTCTGGATTCAACCTGGACAGAGGGGACTCTGATGTCATTATCGTGTGTTGTCAGGCATATTTTGGACACAATTTGTGACATATTTTTGACACTAGTCTAGCCAGTCAGCTGACAATGAGACCACCTAGACATAGCTGTCCTGGGAAACATTTGTCACCCGGAAATACATATCATTTATTTACTATGCCAAAGAGGGTGCATTATTCAGCGCAACCATCCCTCCTTCTTATGAAGCCCTGTTTCTATTTTCCACGTCTGACTAATTTTTAATCTCGGTGACTGAGTGGTGATACTGTCGTCACTTGCTGGCAATGGTGTTTAAGAAGTGTGTGATGTATATGCTGCCTTCACAGGCTCCTTTTCGGCGATCGCTCCCATGGCATCATCGTGAATGGAGTGAGTTCAGCCTCTCTGTGATTTCAGAGAATCCAGGCACAAATGCATATTAGATGCTATTGTTATGCAAAGGCTCCGCAGAGCACTGCAGCAAGCCATCTCCGTGGTGACGCCTGGTCCTCATCATTCACCAACACAGGAAGACAGCCATTTGCCTAACACCTATTTGTAAAGAAGACAGGAAGATAGCATCGTTAATAACCCTGAACATGGGCTGCGATTTATAAAGCAGCCGCACTGTAGAGGCAGGGAATGTGTTTGCAGTAGCCACTTTCCCCCAGTGTTCATTTGTCCTAAAGCCATGTAAACTGCTGTCCTAATGTTCGACTCTCCGATCTCTTGCCAGGCCTGTGGTTCAGACCCCTTCTGTCTGAGACCCAGCCGTGGAAGGGCATCCTGCCTGAGGCCCTAGCTGATGGCAATCCTCCCCATGAAAGACAGACAAGAGCATGCCAGGGGCTGGTCCTGAGCTTCCCTAACCCCAGTGCACTTACACAGTGCTCTCAGGACCTCATCAGCTCATCTCTCAAGAAAGCCCCTAAGGATCCTCTCAAGGACCAAAGATGCTCAGGGCCCATAGCTTACCAGAACTGCCAAGGCTGATGGCCCATAGACTGCTCCATCCGTTTGTGGATGGAGGACCAGAAGGACTCACCGTAGGGACTGCCAGAGGTTTCAAGTCAGGGGAAGTGGTCCTGAGCCAGTTAACTGGTCCTGAGCATGTTCTTGGATCTGACGTGTTGTCTTCATGTCATATTACTCAACTATTTAGAAGGCCAACATAAAGTTTACTAAAAATGCCCAGCTCACGAGGCTTGCCTGAATGCTAAGGCTTTCAGATCAAAGGGGGAAAACTGTAACTAGATGGAATACAAGGTGATGGAAGAGTGAAGAAGAGATAAGCCTGTTCTTTAGGATCCCAAGTGTGGAATCAGAACGGTCTCGTGAGAGAACAGGTGAGGTTAATCCACTAGAAGAGCAACCACCTTGTGCAGGAGCTTGATTGTTGCCAGCTGAAAAGATCCTGCAAACAGACTCTGGGAGGAGATATATAAAGGAGCCCAGAACTGGAGGTGGGGCCTTTGGAGACTTGGGATAGTTTTGGCTGTTCATCGCTGCACTTTGAGACACTCCTAGAGAGAACCGCTTGAGGGAAGGCTTCGGGGCTCCGGCTCCTGCTGAGGTTCCAGGTTCTGGTCACTCCAGGATCCAGCAGTAGAAATCCTGCTCACTCCTTGGAACTGATATCCTTACGGGTTTTGTGTGTGTGTGTGTGTGTGTGTGTGTGTGTGTGTGTGTGTGTGTGTGTGTGTGTGTTCCTTAATCCTCTTTTCCTATTGGTTTGGTTAGTTGGGTTATAAGTGACATACGCTTGATAAGTTGTAATAAAATATATTGGTTAAGAAAATTGAGCCTACAGAAGAGGAGTGGTCAGGTCTGAGTGTGGAGAAATGAAGAGAGAACAGGAAAGACAAAAACAAAGACAAAGTGGGGGAGCCTCGGTCCAAAGGGGAGTGTGTGGGGTCCAGACAGGAAAGCCCTTCCGTACAGGAGGAAGATCCAAGGGACAAACACATCCAAAGAGCTTCCCAAGCTTTGACCAGAGCCAGATTCCCACAAGTCTTGTGTCCAGGCCTTGTTTGATAGGGGAAGCCACAGAAAGGTAACTGGTCCGGGGCTGGGCCTGAGTTCCTGCATGGAAACTTGTTCAGAAATCTATACCAGAAGAGGAGGACATACTGGGAAGACACCAAAGAGAGGGGACACAGAGGGCAGGGGGAACCCAAGGAGAGGGTCATCACCCAGGGAAAGAGTTATCACCGAGGAAGGGATGCTAACCCTTGTGCCTTGCCTTCAGCGCACTTTCTGGGTCCTATCTCCTCTATTTCAATCCCAGAGCCTTTGTGGCAAGGCAGGGCACAGCCATAGGGCTATCCTTCCTGTCAGGGTCCAAGCTCTGATCCCTCAGAGCTCTCCTGTGCCTGGCCCCGAGGACCCCTTCACCATCTCCTTAGCCCACCTACTTTCTCAGGTAGGGATATGGGTGATGAGGACCAGCTAGGACCTAGTGTGATGGACGAGCCTGCTTCTGCCAGGGCCTGCACTTTGACCTTTGACTTTTGACTTGTGACTTTTGATCATGCAGGTTCCGTGCTTTTGAATCACCCATGTCCTGCCTCGATCTCATCCCTAAATAGTGGAGACAGCTAAGAGAGAGAGAGAGCTAAGAGAGCTCCGAGGCAGGCAGTGGGGAGGGTGGGGGTGGGTGGGGCTGAGCTGGGCTGGAAGTTGAGGAGGGCAGAGGAGGGAGGAGGTGGCAGTACAACGCCTGGTGACTTGTGTCTCTTCCCACAGAGGCATCATGGTGACACCAGCTTTGGGGGTTTTCCCCCTCTGGAGTCACGCTGACATATTTTTGTTTGTTTGTTTCAAGGAAGAAGAGAATCCTGAGCAGATGAAACTGGGATCCAAAAGGAAACAGAAAAGGCAGGAGGGGCCAAACAGGGAACATTCAGGACAGCCTGGAGCTCAGGTCCTCTCAGAACTGGGTAAATCTTTTATTTGGGTTTGAATCTTTTATTTGCTTTCAGTGTCTTAGTCCAAACTCACAAGATTCAGTATGTTCATAATTTTTAGTCACAGACTTTAAATTTTTATTTATTTATTTATTTATTTATTTATCTATTTCATGTATGTGAGTGCTTTATCTGCACATACACTTACAGGCCAGAAGAAGGCATCAGATCCCATTATAGATGGTTGTGAGCCACTACCTGGTTGCTGGGAATTGAACTCAGCACCTCTGAAAGAACAGGTGGTGCTATTAACCACTGAGCCATCTCTCCAGCCCCTTGTTCACAAACTTTTAAGTCTGTATTTTGAATGTGAAAAGAATTTTGTAGAAAATCTTTTGGTTTCAGCCATCAGTTGAAAAAAAAAAAAAGACTTATTTATTTATGTATTTATGTCTGCATGCCAAAAGATAGCATCAGATCCCATTTTAGATGGCTGTGAGTCACCCTGTGGTTGCTGGGACTTGAATTCAGGACCTTTGGAAGAGCAGCCAGAGCTCTTTACTGCTAAACCATCTCTCCAGTCCATAAAAAAGTCATTTTGGTCACATGTTGATGTACTGGGAAATGCAGGGGGGAAGGCACCTGGAGTAGGCTGAATCTTACAAGTTGTCCTCAGATCTCCACACGTGTGCTGTAGCCTGTGCGTGAGGGTGTGCGAGCAGAGTAAATAAATGTAAATTTAAAAATGCATCCTCTGTGTTTAGGCAAAGTGCGTTTGTTTCACAGTTCTGGGGGACGGCCACTGCTGTGCTTTGTGGGAATGTGTATAACTTCTATGTGTAGGAGCTGGTACTGGACGCTGGGTGGGCAGCCCGTCCTGTTCAAGGGAGGCTTTGGCAGGACTCTCAGCGCGAAGGTCACACTGGCCTTCTGTGGCCACACTGTGGTGGTCTTTCTTGTGTTGTCGAGGACATTCTCACTTTGGGTCATGACGTATACATGCCCTTGGTATGAATCCTTTGTCTTGTGATCCAAAGATGAGAAACTCCAGGCCAGGGTGACCCTGTCACTAAGTGAGATTTGTCTTCTTGTCTCTTTCCTGCATGGCTGGTAAGGATGCTGGGGCAGGGTGGGTAGGAAAGAGCTCACTTTTGTTCTCAGAGCCTGGCCATGCTGAAAAATTCAGGCCTTTGTTTTGGTTGCATAGGAATCCAGAGATGGCGGAACAGGTTGGTTGATGGGAGTTTGGTGCAGATGGGTGAGGAAATCCAGTCCTTGAATATTCCTGACAGCCCTCACGGTCTCTCTCTCTCTCTCTCTCTCTCTCTCTCTCTCTCTCTCTCTCTTTCTCTCTTTCATATGTGCTGTGGGCCTTTTGTGTGTTTGGTTTTGTTGTACATAGATGACCCTGTGGCAAATAGCTGTACCCTCCGTGACGGTGCCTGTAGCCCTAGGCTCCTCTGAGAGTGGCCGCAGTGGGAAAGGCGAGGCATGCCACAGAGTTTCTTCCTTTGCTGGCTGTTTTGTTGTTTTTTCAGCTGCCTTCTTGTGGCCCGAGGAAAGCAGCGCAGTGCAGGCGCAGGTCTGGAAAAGCATGGGATTTTGTTTTTGAACAGTTGGGTGCCATAGTGAAACTTAGGGCCTGTTGGCCGCACTGCCATCTCCGCTCAGAGTGGCCAGAGTTGGATTTAAATACATTAAGAGTTGGCATTTTTAGGATTCCCACTTGAGAGCCACGCTCCTGGCCTTGGGACTCAGAAGCAGTTTAAGTCTGTGTCTGATTTCCAATAGTCAAACTGTGCTCCTCCTGTGGAGGAGGTGGGCTGCCCTTTTACATTGGCCACTGCTGCAGTCTGGGAAGTATGTCATCTGGGGGCGGAGTTTAGAATTTAAAAGCTTTGCAGCTTCATGATGATGGTTGAGATGTGAGCTCTCAGCTTCCTGTTCCTCCTGTCATGCCCATCACTCGCCGCTATGCCTCCCCGCCACAACAAACATATACCCTCCCCCCCCCTGAAACCGGAAGCCCTCAACACACCCTTTCTGTAAGTTGTTTTTGGCCCTGGTGTTTTATCACAATGGAAAAGTAACTAACACAGTAATCAGGCAGGAAGCAAAGTGACCCCTTGAACTTTCTTTTATCTGGGCTGACACTGAAAGATGCTGCACATGCTTAGGGTGGGGCTTCCCATTTCAATGAATATATCCAAGAAAATCCCTCACACGCATGTCCAGGGCTGAGGGCTTTGTGTACTCCAGATCCAGTCACAGTGACAAACAAGATCAGCCATCACACTGAAGGAGAGCCTTGCCATTTTATACTCCCACCAGCACTGTGTCTGGGCCACTGTGTCCCCACACCCTCGACAGAGCACTTGTTAGTTTTCATTATTTCCTTGGTGGTTGTCCTAGTACATGTATAGTGGTAATTTATTATAGTTAAAAAAAAAAATTTTATACAGGGGGACGTAATCCCCCTCAGGAACAGTCATAGGGGAGGGGAATAATGGGAAAAAGGGGGGGAGGAGGAATGGGAGGATACAAGGGATGGGATAAACATTGAGATGTAACAAGAATAAATTAATAATAAAAAAAATATTAAACCCCCCCCCAAAAAAATTTTTTTTAAACATTGGGTGTATGTGAGAGAGCCATGCTGTACTTGTGGAGGAGTCCAAATACATTGGAGTTCTGATTCTGATTTACACCAAGGTTCAGAGGCAGTGAGTCCAACAGTTGCCTAGCATGTTTAAGATCTTGGGTTCAGCGCTCAGCCCTGTAAAAAACCAAAACCAGAGAACCCAGGGGCAGCTGAGGCACTCTGAGATCTCTCTGGGAATTTGATACCATTAAGGGAGTTATCTGTTTTTAGAGTGTGATTATGGCATCGTGGCTGTTGTTTAACAGATCGGCCCTGACATGTGAGGTGATGCTGAGGTGTCTGTGGGTGAGGTCGTGTGCTGGGGCCAAGTTACCTCACAGAACTCCTGTGGCTAGTGGGGAAGGGGATCTGAGCAAGCACGCTGTTGAGACCGTCTTTATATTAGAGTCATGGACTCAAAAGAGTTGAGTCAGGGGAATCCATCGCACTGGTGCCTCTGCTTTGTCAGATGTGTTCCCTAGTCCAAAGGGTGGGGGCTCAGCTCTGTCCCTCCAGCCACTGAAAGGCATGGCAGGCTGGACTGTATTGCCAGCCTCATAGCTGTGATGACACTTTGAGGGGGGGGGCAGCACATGTGTGCACTCGCGCGTGCGTGCGTGGTGTGTGTGTGTTGCCTACTCTGAGCCCTTGGGTTAGTCCCTGAAGGAAAGTGCTTTTTAAGGGCTTCTGTGAGAGGCCTTCTTTGTCAGCCCTGGTATTACTGACAGCTAATCAGGGTGAAGGGTCCTGTCAGCTCAGAACCTTCTGGCCACATCTTGCAGTGCCCAGAATCCAGTGATGGCAAACCCCAGAGCCGGGTGTGAAGAAGCTCTGGGAAATGGGTCTTCCCAGTGAGAAGGGCCACAAAAGGGCCACAAAGGCTACAAGGGACCCCTGAACTAAGCCTGTGGTAGAGGACAACAAGGCAGGGCTAGAAGTTCTGTGTGACCTCGAGGGTTTTGTTCTCTTGTCGTCCTCTGTCTACTCTCACAGCACATTTTCTGGTCTCTGTGCCGGCGACAGGAACTCAGAGGTGGCAAGCTTGTGTGGAGTGGCTGGTGGCTGGGCCTTCCCTGAGGAGAGGGCTGATGGGGCCTCTGGGACAGGGAGAAGGGCTTTCCCACCCCAGGAGCCCACCTCAACACAGGAGGCTCCTGCCCATCAGACAGCAGGGGTGGCCTCAGCCTCCTGACATCTGGGATTTGAGTTAGATGCTCTGTTGGTACACTCAGGTCCTGAGTGCCCAGCCTGGTCAGTGGTGGCCCCTCACAGCCTTGACTGGGCTAGGGCCGGGGGAGGTTCTGCTTTGAAAACTACCTGGACGACTCACCCCTGACATCCCAGGGGTCAGGAGATGGAAACAGGAAGATCAGTTGTTCAGTGTCATCCCCAGCTACATAGTGAGTGTGAGGCCCAGGAGACTCTGTTCGGAATTCTCTCCCCAGGAAGAAAGCCTCCTGGAACGTGACCTCACTTCACCCTGGAGCCCTTTCAGTTCTTCTCTGCTCCAGCCTAGGAGCCTAGGGGCTAGAGAGATGGCTCAGAGGTTAGGAGCATTGGCTGTTCCTCCAAAGGTCCTGAGTTCAATTCCCAGCATCCACATGGTGGCGCATAACCATCTATAATGAGATCTGGCGCCCTCTTCTGGCTTGCAGGCACACATGCAGGTAAAATACTGTATAAATATACAAATCACATACGCATTTCATGTTCTCCTGGGCTCTTGGAAAGCAGATCTGAAGGCAAGGCCTGAGTTAAAACCCTGGTTCCTAGTGTCCTTTGGTGCATTTCTCACTCTCTGCTCTGAAGATGACTTATCAAGGGGCTTCTGGCTTCAGATTTCTTGCATGGAATTCCAGTAGCTCCGAAGGTTGCGTCAGCTCAGAACCCTTCGGCCACACCTTGCAGTGCCCAGACTCCAGCGGTGGCAAACCCTACAGCTGAGCCTAAAGGAGGGACAGGGAGAAGGGCTTTCCCACCCCAGGAGCCCACCTCAACACAGGAAGCTCCTGCTCATCAGACAGCATTGTTTTCCTCAGTCTCCTTACGTGCCTTCCTTTCACTCTCCTCCCCGGCCTTCAAGTTGGCTGCTGGACTCTGAGCTGAAGGGACCCTCAGCATCACCCCAGCCACACAGGAGTTGAGAAATGAGCTTCACATAAGTGTTCATGCACGGTGACAATGTCCCTCTGCAAACCTGCCTCAAAGCAAGGCCCGACCCCTGTGTCTCCAGCCAGGATAGTGTGACAGGATGGGTCAGTGTGTCCGAGAAGTAAAAGCAGACCTCTCCTAGAGTGGCCTCGGCCTTGAGGGCAAGGATTTACGTGTACAGCTGCTGCTGAGAAGTCAGGTGGATCTAAAGAGATTCAGATCTTTCTAGAAGCAGTGCCAGCCATTGGACTTAATGTGGGAAAGAGGCGTATGAGCGGAACCTTGCTATCTTTCTGGTGAAGGATTTTTATCAGATTCTTCATGTGTGAACTCCCTTGCCCCTTCTTGTGTTCTGAAACTGTGTAATGTGCTCCTGTATATTTTATGAAAGCCCCGAGTGGTGCTAAACTTTACTACTCAAATTAATGCAAGACGTGTCTGTGTTTTAATTTAAAACAGAGAAAAACTCTCTGCTGAAGTGCCAGCCAGTGGTGTGGGAGTATAGCCTGGAGCTCCAAGAGGTTCTGCTGTACGTAGGTGTGAGTGACACCTCGCAGTGACAACGTGTGCGTGCGTGTGTGTGTGTGTGTGTGTGTGTATGTATATGTGTGTGCGTGTGTGTGTTTGTGTGCATGTGCACTTGGTCACGTGTGTTTGGAAGGATCTGGCAGGCCAGCCAGTTCTCCATGGTTTGGGCTTGCTACTGCTGCAGAGATCAGCAGATTCAGGCTGCTGTCCTTTGATTCTGGCCTCCAGCCTCCATACAGATCATCTTCCTAAATTTTTGCCTCACAAAGGTCCTGTCCAGACTATCCCAACTATTCTTCTTCTTCTTAGCTTGTAGTTCTGCATGTAAAGGTGGGTCTCAAGGATGCCCAGACTAGTGACTAGAGTGTGGCCATGTGTGTGCTGTGCACAGTAGCTGGCGCTTGCCTGCAGACCTCCACAGACCCCATCTACCCTGGGCCTTCCACTGTCCCGGGCTATGACAGAGTTGCATCCACAAAGGGGCAGGATAAAGAATCCATTTCTCTGTAGCACTTTGTTCCAGAACCACCTGGCTCAGTCTGTGAAATGGGAGTGACTGACATGTAAGAAAGAGCCAGGTCTATTGCTACACAGGGAGGCAGATCACTGGGGACTCAGTGGCAGAAGTATGGTCCCAAGTGTCAGTAAGACTAGTGGATTCTTGGGCTGGAGAGATGGCTCAGTGGTTAAGAGCACTGTCTGCTCTTCCAAAGGTCCTGAGTTCAATTCCCACCAACCACATGGTGGCTCACAACCATCTATAATGTAATCTGATTCCCTCATCTGGCCTGCAGGTGTACATGCAGGCAGAACACTGTATACATAATAATAAATAAATAAATCTTAAAAAAAAAAAAGACTAGTGGATCCTCAAGTTATAGCCATTCCTTAAAATCTTATTCACAAACACTGTGTGAAGAGTAGATGGGTTCTATATGAAATATCCAGTCCTAGATATTTAGAAGTGACTGATGTATTGATTGTCTAAAGTCAAGTATAAAAGTACTTGATTTATTTTGCAGTAGAAATAGTAGAATAACATTGCATAAATAGCTTTTTAAAGTTACTTGTGTGCACTGTGTCATGGCATACTTATGGAGGTCAGAGGACAGCTTTGTGGAACCGATTCTCTTCAGCCTTTTCATGGCCTCTGGGATAAAGCACATGTCATCAGTTCAGGCTTTACCCACTGAGCCATCTTGTCAGCTCCTGTGTAAATGGCTTTTAGAAATGTGGAAAAGTGCTTGCTTTGGCACTTGGGCAATGGACTTGTCCAACTGCCTCTGAGAATTGTGTGCTGGCTGTACTTGGTCAAGTCTTGAGGGAGGGAGGGAGGGAGGGAGGGAGGGAGGAGCCAGGAGCCTGCCATGGATGCTCATTAGCAAATACCAGAAAACTTCTGCTGGCTTTGACCCTGTGTGCCATGTACACTTCACTCAATTTTAACTCGATGTCTTGTACATATTACACCCACACACCCCCACACACACCCCCACACACACCCACACACACCCACACACCCACCCACACCCACCCACACACCCACACACACCCACACACACCCACACACACCCACACACACACCCACACACCCACACACACCCACACACACCCACCCACACCCACCCACACACCCACACACACCCACACCCACACACACCCACACACACACACACCCACACACACCCACACACACCCACACACACCCACACACACTGGGAAAATGTGTTCTAATTTTATAATATCTAACCTTTAGACACTAAATCAGTTGTCAGTGTAAACAAACAACAAAACACCCAGGGCATGGTGAAGCTGCCTTCCCTCTGATTGTTTCAGTCAGGTGCAGCCTAAGGGTGTGTCCCACTCACAGTATATTTTCTATTATGAGAGTTCCCAGGCCCCCCAGGAGATCCCACAGACAAGAACGAAGGTGGTCTTCAATGGACATGAGAGGGGTCTCTGTTAGGCTGTACCTCAAGACCCAACAGCAGATCCTAAAAGAGACAACAGCTGTGTGTGTGCACGCGTGCGCGCGCACACATACACACATACATACCACACACATATACATCACACACCCATACACCACACACTCACACACCACATATACACACCACACACACCATACACACACCACATACACACACACCACACACACACCACACACACATACACCATATACCCACACACTACACACAGATACACACCACACACAGACACACACTACACACATACACACCACACACCACACATACACCACGCACGCACGCACACACACACACACACACACACACACACACACACACACACGCAAGGCTGTGTGAAAATCTAAAAGGACAGGAAGAAAAATAAAGAGAAGAAATCTGAAGAGGAAACGGAGAAGGGACTTCAGAAGATACCATGACAGGAGACAGCCAACAGCCATCTTCATAGACAGAAGTGCTCATGGAAGGTTTGGCCAGACCCAGGAGGAGTTCAGGAGGATGGGCAGGAGAGGAGAAGGAACCACTGGGCAGGAGGTGCTGCCTTTGTGAGCAGACGGACCAAGAGGGAAGAAAAGGGTCGGTGAGGTGGCAACACAGGCTTGGGAGATGAGTCAGTGTTTTGTAAGTTTAAACTGGAGACTTTGGCTCCCAGGAGAGAGAAGAAAGGGGAGGCAGGGGAGACCACAGGAGGGGGAACTGGAAGAGCAGGGCACACAGCCCACCCTGAGGCATGTGTGCTGCGGAGTTGAAGCATGCAGAACCGGGGAGAATATGCAGGGAAGAGGCTCAAAGAGATTGGGGGACAACAAGCTAAGTGATGCTGGGACGCCTGGAGAGGAAACTGAGAAAACCAACAAAGGACCAACAAAGGGAGGAGGGCTGGCTGAGGAGGAGGCAGCAAGACCATGGTGGGCGCAGTTTTCTGCGTTGTGGGTGGTTGGGGAAATGTGAGCTGCCATTCAGAGCAGGCTAGCTTGAAGTGGAGTTATGCAAGTGTGTTCACGTGCACACAAAGGTGTGTGTGTGTGTGTGTGTGTGTGTGTGTGTGTGTGCAAATGAAGACCGGAAGACAACCTTGGGTGTCAGTCAACTTACTGGAACTCACTCATTGGCTACAAGCCCCAGGGCTCTACCTGTCTCTGCCTCCCCTGTTAGTAATTAGGCAGCCCAAAGGCCCTGAGGGACCATGGGAAAACAGGAAACCCCAGGGCCACCCTAAAATACCTTGCTGTCATCAGAAGCTCGGCATCGCCAGCCGCCAGGATTCCGGTCCTTCTAAGTTGCCCCCTGTGCACTTTCTGCGCATGTGCCAGGTCACTTTATAAAAGAGAGCTCTCACCCCATCCTCGCTCTCTCTTCTACGAGTCTCCCCAAAGACCACCTCTGTATACCCTTCCATAAAGCCTCCTACGTGGGTCTGCCGTGTGGTGTGATTTGTATATCTATTACATAGTTACGCCTCGAGAGCTCTAACATCCCAGCACTGGAATTACAAGTGTGTGCTACCACACTTCCCTTTTCAGCATGGGTTCTGGGGCTCAAACTCAGATGGTGCAGTGACTACTTACTTACTTATTGAGCCGGCGGAGTTTGGAGCTGTGGCTCCTCCACAGTGTAGGAACCTCCCTCCCCCAATCTCTCTACTGGGGGTTACTGTCTGTGAGTGGACACTGCTGTCACAGAACAGCCTTAGGGTGGACTTTGGGGTCAGGACGTCTGACTGTGAGCTCCAGTACTCATCACTGTCCACCTGAAATGCTTTCTCAAGCCTGGTCTCATGTGCAAAGCATCTGAATTCTGTGAGGCCATGCTACCCAGCTTGGACAACCCCAGCTACTCTTCAAGGAGACAAAGTTCCAGGGAGGGCAGCTATGGACCTGGAACGCCCAGGGCACTTCCCAGCGCCTCTTGGTCTGTTGATCATACCTAGCAAACGTTTTGTAGTACTAGCTGTGTCCAGCAGAGGGCTCACTAGCCTCGCCTCGCCTCTGCTCCTGCCTCAGACCGCTAGATGTCAGTAGGAATCCAGTAAGTTGGTGGCTGTGGGCGGGACCCACAGGGCCAGCTCGCTCTTCACTGCGGGTCTCCGCCTCATTCTCACCTCGGGTTAGTTCACCAGCAGAAGCAGGCCTTTATGTCGGCAGCGTTAGTGGAACTACCAAGGCTGCCTGCTGCTTTTGGTGCTTAGTACAAATGCCTTGAGATCTGAGTGTGGGCCTCTGGCTCACGTCCCGGGTCTCTTGGCGACGGGGCTTGGGCAACAGCGATCTTTGCAGGACTTCCAGTGATGTTGGTCAGTCTCCTAAGGGAAGTTGCTTTGGGATGGACAGCTGCTGCCTGCAACTGCTTCCTCCTGGAGGTGCAAGGCCTTTGGTGTTTTGCCTCTTAGGTGGTTAAATTGGGGCCTCGGACCATGTGGGTCTATCTGTGACTCCTTCAGGTTGCCACGGCAGGTAGAGGCGTGGGCAGAGAGCAGAGGCCCCAGGCTGGGGAAGCCGTCCCAAGGTGGGTGGGGCTGGGCGGGGCTCTGGAAAGAGTGGGGGCGGTGCTTTGCCCGAAGGGCGTGGTCTCAGCTGGCTGAGCCCACGCACGCACACGCATGCGGCTGTTATGGCTCAGGGCCCTGCGCCGGCGTTTCCAGCATGGCCCCCGCCGCGTCCCCAGCCGCCAGGCGTCCCGGGGCGCGAAGGCTAGCAGAGCTGGGTAAGGCGTCTGGGACGGAGCTAAGGCGAGACAGGACGCAGCGTTTGCTAGTGACTTGCTGAATCCTGCGCCTGTGTCGGGTCACACCAGACACATCGGGAAATTCGATCACCCATGTGGTTGGGTCTGTGCCTCTGACTGCGGCGTTTGGTTTGGAGGAGGCCCCCTTGGAGCGTGGTTCCCAGGTTCTCTGGTTGCTCTTAGGCCCATGGTTCCTACACTCTTTGTCACGTGGGCCTTAGCTTTCAGTTCCTACCCCAGGCCACCAGCCTGCCCCCCTGGATTTCCTAGGGAATCGGTAAGATTCGGGCTTTCAACCTAGCCCACCTGCACTGAGCTTCCTGGAGGCACCCAGCCTGAGCTCTCTGTTGAGGGATTGTTGCTAATTTAGTGCTTGGGAACTGGTGTCCTGGTGTGATCAGAAGTTGGGGGCGGGGTTGCTGGGGTGGGTTCACAGCGAAGACAGCCCTTCCAGAGTCGGCTCCAGGGAGTCCACGGAAAGGCAGGTGTCCTGCCTGTCCCGATGGGGCCTCTCAGAGAAGCTGCTGGGTTGCAGATACCCAGCAGGACATCAGATGCCCCCAGTGTCAGTGGCCTTGTCTGTGAACTGGGGATGGTGGTAGAGTCCCCACTTTCTTCTACTCAGCTGAGCCCGCTGCCCCCCCCCCCGCCCCGGGTTTGTACCCTGGCAGGTACACACTGGAATATGGCAGCCTGTCCGCTTTCGCCCTCCTTTCAGGCATTGTCTGCCTTATAGGTGAAGCATAGGCCAAGGGAGAAATCCACAAGGCAGAAGACTTGAAGGCCTGTGGCCTGGTGTGGCGAGAGCAGCACTCCACTTAGGTGCTCTTCTTCCTTTTCAGGTGGGAAGAAAAGAGCAGTAGCGCTGTGAAGTGGAGGCAGCTGGAACACAAGGGCCCGTACTTCAGCCCGGCCTATGAGCCCCTTCCCGATGGCGTACACTTCTTCTATGACGGTGAGGGCCGCCAGCTGCTTTGGTCTCCCAATCTCTCCTGTTGAGAGGCGGTGGTGGAGAGACACAGGATGTGCCATGACTGTTCTTGTGTGGTGTGGCACACTGAACCTGCTCCAGTTTGCTGGGTTAGTTTTGGTCTCACTGTGTAACCCTGGCTGGCCTGAAACTCGGTGTAGACCACACTGACTTTGAATTCATAGATATGGATCTGCCTCTGTCTCCTGAGTGCTGGGGACAGGGTCTTTTTACATAGCCCTGGCTGTCCTGTCCTAGAACTCACTACATAGACCAGGCTGGCCTCGAACTCACAGAGATTTACTTGCCTTTGCCTTATTATTGTGTACTCACAGGCTGGGCCCGTAGTCACCTATGATGAGGCCTCTGGCACATGTGCCATGTGCACTGTGGAGGCCGAAGAACAACTCTGTGGAGTCCAGTCTCTTCTTCCATTGTTGTGTCCATGGGTTTCAAGACCGAACCCAGGTGTTTTTGTTTGAGCGACTTCCATCAGGAGTAGCCTTGGCACCTGGTGTTCTCTTTAGCCCCCCCCCCCCCCCACGTGCTTTTCTGTCACACTGACCTTTATGTGAAGTATAGAAAGTCACTGAGCATGGAGGGGTTAACTTACAGTGGCCCACATGTTCCCATGGTGACACATTAACTTTTATTTAGTTCCTGTAATTTCCTTTGTGAACATCTGTGTTTTAGAATTGCACAGGTGAGGGCCAAGGGTATGGCTCTGGTGGAGTGCTTTCCTGGCCTGCCTGAGGTCCTGGGTTTGTCCTCAGAACTGCAGTAAGATGAACTTTTTTTTTTTTTAAATGTGGGTTTTTTGTTTTGTTTTGTTTTTGATCATCAAGATGGCTCCATGAGTAAAGGTATTTATCACCTAAGCCTGGTGAGCTGAGTTTGATTCCTAGGACCCACAGAAAGATGGAAGGAGAGAACCAACTCCACAGAGCTGGCTTCCACAGGCACTCCATGGCATGTGGAATGTACCTACCCCAGGGTGCAGCGAGTGTGCGCACACAGTAATAATGAAATACATGTGTTACTTTTTCACGTAAGACGAACTTAGCAGAAGGTGCAGCATAATAAAGAAAGACATGAATAGCTTGGCAAACCCCACAGTGGAGCTCTGTGCTTCTCCAGGGTCCTGTGCCCATGACATTGCTAGTTGCGATGGCGCACACCTGTAATCCCAGCACTTGGGGAGGCGGAGGCAAACGGATCTCTGTGAATTCAAAGCCAGCCTGGTCTGCAAAGTGAGTCCAGGACAGCCAAGGCTACACAGAGAAACAAACCAAAAATAACAATAATAAAAAAAACAAAACAAACCCAACCCACTTAGGGTGTGCACAGAGCGTAGGGGGTTGAGTCACCCGGATGGGGTCCGTGGCAGTCCCTCAGTCAGCCCGTGTGCTTTCTGCAGGAAAGCCCGTGAAGTTGAGCTTGGCAGCGGAGGAGGTCGCTACTTTCTATGGGAAAATGCTGCATCTTGAATGTACGACCAAGGAAGTCTTCCAGAGGAACTTCCTCAATGACTGGCGGAAGGTGTGTGTCTCAGCGGCCGCAGCAGCAGCCCTGGACCTGGTTGGTGGGTGGCACACTGGGTGGGTGACCAGCCAGCTCCATCTCTGTCTCTGGCTCGATCCAAAGGTGACCTTGGTGACCTTGCTCCAGGAGCTCCAATGATAGCATGGAGCTCTCAGAGTGGGAGGCTGGAGTGTCCAGAGGGTGTTTTCTACCCCATGAAAATAAGCATGCAGTGTGGAGAGGGAGTGTCGTGCGAGGTTCCTCTCTGGTCTTGTTTTCTAAAACATGCTACATGTGAGCCTGGCCTGACCACAAGCCCATTCATACCCTCAGCATTTCCCTAGTGACTGACAGCACTGGGCATCTTCTGCTATCCTGTTTATGTCTTTTTTGCTTTTGTTTTTTTTAAGGCAAGGTTTCTCTGTGTAGCCCTGGCTGTCCTGGAACTCCCTTTGGAGACCAGGCTGGCCTCAAACTCAAGAGATCTGTCTGCCTCTGCCTCCAGAGTGCTGGGATTACCACCACTGCCAGGCTTCTTTTAATGTAAATGATTGCATTTGTATAGTTTGACCAAGAGTAAGCCCAAATTTGAATTCTCCATTTCTCTCCCTGTGTCTCTGTGTCTTCTGTCTGTCTGTAGTTTGTGATGCGCGCCCTGTCTGTTGCGCCTGTGTCTGTCCCCAACAAAGTGCTTTATTCAGTATTTATTGAACAGTTACAGAAAACACACATTATTGTAGGCCAGGGGCATAGGAGAGTTCATAATTTAAGATTAAAACTATGCATTAGCTTGGGTTGTCAAAGCCTACCACAAGGAAAATTCCAAGTTGTAGCTGATTGGTTACTGTGTGTTCGTTCTCTCTTCTCTCTCTCTCTCTCTCTCTCTCTCTCTCTCTCTCTCTCTGGATTTATTTATTTAGGTATACAATGTTTTGCCTACATGCACACTTGCTCTCCAGAAGTAGGCAGCAGAACTCTTTTTACAGATGGTTGTGAGCCACCATGTGGTTTTGGGAATTGAACTCAGGACCTTTGGAAGAGCAGCCAATGCTCTTAACCTCTGAGCCATCTCTCCAGCCCTACATTGTGTCATTCCCCCCCCCCCCCCGCCCCAACGTGCATGCGGCACATACACACGGTTTTTTGAGACAGGATTTCTCTGAGTCTGGCTATTCTGGACTTGTTTTGTAGACCAGGCTGGCCTTGAACTCACATTGATCCACCTGCCTCTGCCTCTGCCTCTGCCTCCCGAGTGCTGGGATTATAGGCGTGCGCCACCATGTCTGGCTCTTCCACATTCTTCTCATAAGGCAGATTAAACAAACAGAGTACATGGTAAGACAGCAGGTCAAGTACATAGTCTTTTTCTCCCACAAGGTGTATGGCTATTTTGCCTGTGCACAGGTATGTGCACCACTTGCATGTCTGATGCCATTGGTCCCCTGGAAGCGGCGTTGCAGACAGTTCTGAGCTGCCATGTGGGTGCTGGGAATCGAACCTGGGTCCTCTAGAGGAGCAGCCCGTGGTCTTAACCGCTGAGCCATCTCTCCAGCCTCAAGGACATAGTCTTAAATAATCTCAAGGATGCTATTAAATTGGTTGCACAGTCTGGCAAACATTCAAACCTTTGAAGGCAAGAAGGATTTTCAGGAAAAGACATTATCACATATGATTGCTTACCTGCATGTGTGTATGTGTCCCTTGTGTGTGTCTGGTGCCTGAGGAGGCCAGACGAGGGCTTCAGTGATCCTGCAGCTGGAGGTGCAGGCATCCGTGAGCCACCTGTCATGGGTGCTGGGAACTTAGGTCCTTGCAGGAGCAGAACCAGCTCTTGAAACAGCTCTTTATTCCTGTTTATTGAGACAAGGCTGGTCTCTGACTTGTTACATAGCTGAGACTGACCCCGAGTGCCACCCTCCTGGCACCGCATCCCTAGTGCTAAGACTATAGGCATGTGCCATCACACTTTTGTCCCTATTAAAATGTTAATCAGAAATACAATTTGCCAAAACTTTTGGCTTCTATTTTTTATTTATTAATTTTTAGTGTGTGTGTGTGGTGTGTGGTGTGTGGTGTGTGTGTGTGTGTGTGTGTGTGTGTGTGTGTGTGTGGTGTGTGTGTGTGTGTGTGTGTGGTGTGTGTGTGGTGTGTGTGTGTGTGTGTGTGGTGTGTGTGTGTGTGTGGTGTGTGTGTGTGTGTGTGTGTGGTGTGTGGTGTGTGTGTGTGTGTGTGTGTGGTGTGTGGTGTGTGTGTGTGTGTGTGTGTGTGTGTGTGGTGTGTGTGTGTGTGTGTGTGTGTGTGTGTGTGTGTGTGTGTGTGTGTGTGTGTGTGTGTGTGTGTGCGCGCGCGTGCCATATATATGAGGATGCCCCTGGAACTGGAGTTGCAGATGGTTTGTGAGCTGCCATATAGGTGCTGGGAATTGAACCTGGGTCCTCTGCAAGAACAGCCAGTGCTCTTAATTGCTGAGCTATCTCTCCAGCCTTTATTTTCATTTTCTTAAGTGTCTTTGGAGAAGTTTTTATTCTGATATTAGAGCTGGCGATGTGCACCCTTTGTAATGGAGTATGCTGTTGATATTGTACCTGAGAAATCCTTGCCTCACCAAAGGTCACAGAGATGTGTTTCCTATGTGCTTTCTAGAATAGTCACCATTGTTGGTTTTATGTTTAGCATGTGTGCACTTAGGTGTAGTATCAGAGGTGACTTATAGCTTGTGGTTTTAGCTGAATGCATGTTGTCATGCATGGCTGTCTAGCAACAGTGGTGGGGACAGTGTGGTCTGTCCCCTGTGCAGGGCTCTGTCCCTGGTCCTCTTTCCCACTGTGATTCTCACCAACGTCTGGCTGTGCACCCTTGAGAGCATCCCGGGACACAGGCGGAGTGCCACCCAGTGTGTGTTCCCTTTCCGTTTGTTACTCCCGCAGTAATTAATACAGAGGGGAAAGGTGGGCCTCCAAGCAGTCATGGGAGGCGCCCAAGCCAGGTGGCCAGAGGATGGCTGATAGGCCTGCAGTTGTGACTGTGCAGGCTGGGTCTCTGGATGGTCCCCTCTCAGCTCGCTTTGCAGGGAAAGAGGTGGGTTGCAGATGACTGTGAGCCGGACCCCCAGCACAGGGAGGGCTGTGACTTCTGTGGTGAGGAAATGGGGGGACACCAGCTTCCACCCCTTCCGTGTCTGCGTCTGTGTCTCTTCACACTTTGATTTTGCACAATCACGGTCAGTATGAAAACGATGTTTCTCCCTTTTAGTATTTTAGAGTATTATCTTCCCACATTGCTACGGAGTCTTCACACTATGTTCTGCTGTGATTTCTGCATTCTCTCCAAAACTCTCTCCTGGGATGAAATGACTGCATCAGGATTCAGAGGTGGTACCAGGGGCTGGAGAGATGGCTCAGTGTATAGCTTTACCTGAATTCCGTTCCTGCCATCCACATCAGGTGGCTTACAACCTCCCGTAACTCCAGCTCCCGAAGGTCTGAAGTTTCTGGATTCGGCAGGCACATGCATTTACATGCACATACCCACAAATACCTCCTTCCCCCATTAAAAATAAAAATAAATCTTAATAAAACAGGTGAGGCCTCCTAGAGGTACTCAGGTCCTGGGGGGTTCCCCTTCAGCTGGGCTCCTGCCTTGTGAGAAGTGGGAGGGATTAGCCAGGCCTTCTTACCTCTCCCTCTGTGGAAGCAGAGGTAGGATCCTCTGCAGAGATGAAACGAGATGCTGCCCCCAGCTTCCAGGCGTGTGAAAATGACTCAGCCTTAGGTGTTTTGTTGGAGATGTATAGACTTTTAAATTATTTTTTAATATTACATTGAGTGAATTTTCTGTATGTAGTTTATCCAGTGCCTTATAGCTTTCTTTTTCTTTTTAAGATTGACTTACTATGTATATAGCGTTCTGCCTGCGTGTACACCTGCACGCCAGAAGAGGGCACCAGATCTCATTATAGATGGTTGTGAGCCACCAGGTGGTTGGTGGGAATTGAACTCAGGACCTCTGGAAGACCAGCCAGTGCTCTTAACCATCTCTCCAGCCCCTAGCTTCTTTCTTCTTTAATTGTCCTTAAAGTGCAATTGCCACCATATCAACATGGATGCTTTACATAGGATGGGATCTCCAACGTGGAGCTACTTGGTCAGGGATTTTACCGCTTTCGTTACTGAAATGTTAAATTACATTTGGAAAGGGCTATCCTTGGCTATCTCACACTGGTTCATACTGGTAGAGTCCATTACTCAGGTTAGGGTTAGTTGGCTGGTGTTGTATCCAAGCTGTGTTACTGATGGCTGGAGTCTGGGGTGCTGGGGTTCTGTCACTGGGAGCCTGTCTGGTGTAGCCGCTTTGTCAGCAGACTCTTTGGCCCATGATGGTGTCCCTGGGGCATGGGAGGCCTTGCCTTGGGGGAGAATGTGGATTTAGAGATTCACTTGGAGAGTTCATTTGGTTGTTTTCTGAAGAAGCAATGCTCAGGATGTGAGTCCGTGCCACAGGTCTGGAGAAGCCGACACTGCACACCCTGCCCTCTGAGCTGTCCCTGTTCGTCCTGCTTTACCTTGTCACATATTCATCATGCTTTACCATGCAGCCAGGAGGGAGCTGTTTCCAGCTGAGGCCACATGACTTACACTCAGGGCTCCACTGTACACCTGGGTCCCTTGTACTGTAGTTGCTGGAGGTGGGGGGTCTCGTGGAATGGCCTTAGCACTGTGCAGCTCCGTGTTTGTGGAATGTCCCAGTGATCCTGTGCAGTGGCCCCACGTGTGGACTCTTTGTACCACAGGTAGGCCTGTATTAGAGCGCTGAGCCCATGTTGCTGGTTTTGGTACAGGAAATGACAGCGGAGGAGAGGAACCTCATCACACAGCTTGACAAATGCGACTTCACGGAGATCCATAGACACTTCCTGGAAAGAGCCGAGGCCCGCAAGGCCCTGCCCAGGGAGCAGAAACAGGTTGGCAGTGGGTTCTGGGACTTGGAAGTAGCTGGAGGGCGCAAGTGGCAGGGAACCCCAGAGGCCATGGGAAGTGGACCAGGTTCTGGGTGCTGTCGTGGCAGGTGCTGAGTAATTTCAAGTAACATCCCTTTTTTAAAAAGTGTGTTTGGGATATAATTGTATTTTTCTGGGGCACATTTGGAAGTACACTCCTATTTGAAATGTCAGGAGTGGCGTAGGGCCCAAGGGCAGGAATGTGGGGTGAGCTGGCTCCTTTGTGGCTCTTTCCACGTCTCCCTTCTATTATTTATTTGTTTGTTTGTTTATCTTTTTTTTGAGACGGTGTTTCTCTGTGTAGCCTTGGCTGTCCTGGACTTGCTTTGTAGACCAGGCTGGCCTTGAACTCACATCGATCCACCTGCCTCTGCCTCCCAAGTGCTGGGATTACAGGTGTGCACCACCATACCTGGCTTCCCCTCTGTCTAACGGGAGCCTGCCACATAGTTCTTCTTGGCTAGCTATTGCAGGGAATTTGGGGTGAGTCTAGAACCTGCCTCATTTCCTCCTACCCTGTAGGCTACCCTGCTCCTGCTGAGCTGCAGCTTGAGAACCCTTGTGCCTCGTGTTCCCCACACCTGCTGGAAAACCACGGGGTTGAGGCCAGCAGCAGCAGCAGGAGGAAGAGGAGGAAGAGGAGGGAATCTCGGTCAACACAGGAACTGCGTTCATTTCACCTGCTTCTCTCCTAATGCCCGTATATTGTTTTAACTCAGAAGCTAAAAGAAGAGGCCCAGCAGCTTCAGCAGGAGTTTGGCTACTGTATTTTAGATGGCCACAGAGAAAAAATAGGCAATTTCAAGACGGAGCCACCTGGCTTGTTCCGTGGCCGAGGTGACCATCCCAAGATGGGCATGTTGAAGAGGAGGGTCATGCCAGAGGATGTGATCATTAATTGCAGCAGGTGTGTAGGACCTTGGCTGGGTCTAGCCCAGGCTGCCTGGTGAGGTAACTTTTGTCCTTAGGTCTTTTGGGGTGAGACTTCTCACTGGCTGTGTGACAGAAGACACCAGGAACTGTTCTCGTGTATCCTGGGTCTTACCAGGGCTCTGGGGCAGCTGGAATGGTGTCTCTCTGCCCCCAGTAGAACCCCTCATCTTGGTCAGCTGGGCTGAGGTTTCCCTTCAAGGAGGTCCTGTGTATTCTCAGGGTTTGGCTTTCCAGGTGCCTAATATGTTGGGTGTAGACGTGCTGCATTCTGTGGGTTTTGTGCTGTTGTTAATACTCTTGGTCCCGTGTAAGCTCTCAGTCTCCAGTGACCCTGGGTGACAGCTGGTGTGCAGCATCCACCTGCTGTGTGAGTTGGGGCTTCAGAGCTCTCTGCACAGACTGTGTTGAGTGACCACTCTGTTCTGGTCTGATACTGGTCTGTTTGTCTGTGTGTGTGTGTGTGTGTGTGGTGCGTGCGTGTGTGTGCATATGTGTGTGTGTTTGTATGTTGCCTGTGTATATGCCATTGTGCGTGCATCAGTGTTGTAAGTATGCATCCTGGCAGCTGTTTTGGTCTAGGGAGCTTGGAGCGAGCTCTGAAGTCATACCTGCCCAGGAGTGTGGCTGCAGGACACATGTAGGGAAGTAACCCAGTGTTGCTTGTATTTGAGGACCAAGGACTTGACATTTATGACTTCTACTGTTTCACTGCAGGGATTCCAAGTTCCCCGAGCCCCCAACCGGCCACCAGTGGAAAGAGGTGCGCTCAGATAACACGGTCATGTGGCTGGCGTCATGGACGGAGAACATCCAGAACTCTTTCAAGTACATCATCCTGAACCCCAGCTCCAAGCTGAAGGTGAGAGCATGGCCTTCCAGGGAAGCCCTGTGCCCCAGGCTTCCCCGCTGCTCTTCCAGGGTGGCAGTCTGGGAGACCCTTCAGTCCATCATTTAGAGATGATCCTGGACCAGCCAGCCAGTGTCGAGAGTGGCTGCGCCCAGTGGCTGCAGTCCAACAGGGATCCGAGTGAGGATCATAGTCACTGCACATTTTTCTGAGGCCAGGCTCGGCTGTCCTAGCCCTCCTCATCCAGTCAAACCCATCTGAGGATGCCTGCGGTAGGAAAGTGTCCAGTCACCCACTCCGCTACTTCATAGGGACGTGAAGTGACATTTGTCATCTTTACTCAGGGGGAGATGGATTGGCAGAAGTACGAGGTAGCACGACGCTTGAAGGGGGTTGTTGACAAGATCCGTGCTCAATATCGGGCTGAGTGGAAGTCACCAAAAATGAAGACAAGACAGCTGGCTGTGGCCCTGTATTTTATCGATAAGGTATAGCATGGTGTGGGGACATGGAGAGCTGGGCAGCAAGGAGAGTGGTGGCTTCTCCATGGAGCTAGAGCCTCCATCAAATAGGTATGTGTATGCTGGTGTGATTGTCTGTGTGTGTGTGGGGGGGGGGGAGGCAGGGCGGGGGCGGGGCAGGAGTTCATTCCTGTAAATATGCTGTGTATCCATGAGTGCTGTGTGAGTGTGCTCCTGTGCCACAGACCAGAGCCCTGACCCGTGTCTACCCTGACACCATCATCTAGCTGGCCCTGCGGACAGGAAATGAGAAGGAAGAGGGTGAGACGGCTGACACCGTGGGCTGCTGCTCGCTCCGCGTGGAGCATGTCCGACTGCATGCACAGGCAGACGGCCAAGAGCCGGTTGTGGAGTTGGACTTCTTGGGAAAGGATTCCATTCGCTATAATAACCATGTGACAGTGGAGAAGCTTGTGAGTGCCCTCTGTAATCATGCTCCCAGTGGGCCCACAGGCAGAGCTGGTCAGAGCCACAGGCATGTGCAGTGGCCTGCTGCACCTCCTAAGTGTTTCCTGTGGCTGTGTGATGAGGCATCACAGCCAGGGCTTCATATGCGCACGCGCGCGCGCGCGCGCGCGCGCACGCACGCACGCACACACGCGCGCGCACACACACACACACACCTTACCACCTATTATAAATGTTTTGGTCTAGGAGGCCTAAAGTCCAGGATCTGGGTGTTGGCTCCTGGGAGCATAGGAAGAATGCCATTTCTTGCTCCTCTCTGCTGCCTTTGCTGCAGGCATGCCTTGGCTTTGGTCATGCTGCCTTTGCTGCAGGCATGCCTTGGCTTTGGTCACGCTGCCTTTGCTGCAGGCATGCCTTGGCTTTGGTCACGCTGCCTTTGGTGCAGGCATGCCTTGGCTTTGCCTCACCCTTCTGAGACCTTTCCTGCTGGCCTGGCTTCTGTCCCATGAGACTTGAGGCAGCTGCTGGCTACACTTCGCCTCTGTTGAGCGCAGCTGCTTCCTCTCCATTGTCTCCTCTCACACAATGTCATCCTGATGGGTCACTGTGCCCTATGTGACCTCATCTTGACAGCTACACCTGTGGCCACCCTGTTTCTACAGAAGGCCATGTTACAAGGTTATGAAGAGGATTTAGTGCCACCCTGGGGCCCTTGGCAGGATGGGCAAGCTAAAACCAAGGGGAGGCCAGTGCGGCCTGGGCAATCTCAGGAAGTTGGCCTGGCCAGGAGGATTGTTAACGTCATCTCCTGAAAGCAGGCAGAGGAGACAGACCAGTCTCTCTGAGGCTGTGGGATATTAAATGGTGTCTGGTTTGGTCACAAGGTCCCTGGGTCATCCAGGTGGACGTCAGTGTGGCTGGCTGAAGAGAGAGGCAAGAAGAGACAGCTGTCTGCTAAAGTCACTGAGTGGGTCTATAGAGGCACAAAAGACCAGCTCCAGCTGGGGTTTTAGTGGTGATGGATGAGTTAGCAGTGAGTGACCATGTGCAGGCTTGGGTGGGAGGCATAAAGACATGGCTCCATGGCAAGGCCTGGCACTCTACTGGTACCAACTCTTTCCAGGACCTGGCATATGTTGGTGTGCATGGTGTGATCTGTCCTCAGGGGACCTCCTTCCTGCTCAGCTGGCTTCTGCCCCAGGAGTCTCAGCGTGGCTCTAAGTTATGCTCCATTTCAGGTGTTCCAGAACCTTCAGCACTTCATGGAGAACAAGGACCCTAGAGATGACCTCTTTGACGCACTGACCGTAAGCATGCATGTATTTTCAAAGTGGTGACGGTGTTTTAGTCAGTGTTCTGCTGCTATGAAGAGACACCGTGATGCCAACTCTTTATAAAGGAAAACATTTTATTGGAACTGGCTTACAGTTCAGAGGTTTAGTCCATTATCATCACGGCGGGAAGCATGGCAGCGTGCAGGCAGACATGGTGCTGGAGAGAGAGCTGAGAGTTCTACAGTTGGCTCCGCAGGCAGCAGGAAGCACCGGCCTGGTTTGAGCAGCTGAGACCTCAAAGCCCAGCCCCTAGTGACACACCTCCTCCAACAAAGCCACACCTACCCCAACAAGGTCACACCTCCTAATGGTGCCACTCCCTATGGGCCTGTGGGGACCATTTTTATCAAACCACCACAGATGGGCACAAGGGGTCCAGGAAAGGAGTAGGGGTTCAGGTCTAGCTCGTCCTGGCCCCCAGTGTGGTCTCTGTTCTCATCCAGCAGCTAAGGCAGCCCGCTTTCCCTCTCCTGGAGGCTGAGAACAGCCCATGGAACTCACATCTCCTGACTCCTTTCTCTTCTCTGTACCCAGACTTCCAGCCTGAACAAACACCTGCAGGACTTGATGGAGGGGCTGACAGCCAAGGTGTTCCGGACCTACAATGCCTCTGTCACTCTGCAGGAGCAGCTGCGGGTACTGACCAGAGGTGAGTAGGTCCTTGACCCCGAAACCTGGACTGTCCCCTGGGCTGCCCTAGGCGTGAGTTGAGGTAGGGCTGGGCACAGCTGGCTAATGGAGGAAGAATGTTTAAGGGTCAGTACTAGAGTGGAGTGTCCTCCCTGGCCCCAACAGGGAGGTAACATGCTGCCCCCTGGATTGCAGTCTGTCCTCACCTTCCCCTCTAGGCAGGGGCCTTGCCTCGCTTCCTCGGTCACCTTGGAGGTTCCTAACACCCCTCTGTACCCCACCACTCCTGACCTCTTCTGTACCCCCAAACCTTCCCAGCTTTACATCTCATTCCTCCGATGTCATTGGAGGACTTGTCTCCCTGCACTGTCTTCAGATGCTCCAGTGGGGACAAAACCTACCCAACATCTGCTGTTTTGCTTCTCCCAGCCCAGAAAGACATGGAGGACAATGCCCAGCACCCATGCCCACAACACTGCCTTAGTCAGGCTTCCCTCAAGGAGACATTGAGACTCTTGGGCTTAGGAACTCTGCTCAGGACAAAGTGAACCCTCAGTGCCATTAGATGTTGAATCCAGGCTCTTCCCCCAGTGCGGCTGACCTGGGGCCAGTGAGCTGTGTGTCCCTGAAGACATGTCTCTTGCATCAGGGCAGGCATATAGGCAGGAAGCCCTTGCAGAGGCCATAGAGCATCCTTCAGGCTCAGCTTGAAGAGAAGAACGCAGGGTCCTGTTTCCAGGTAGGGTTTTGGAAACTGTGAGAATGGCCCACCTGGCTTAGAATGCTCAGGCGGGAGGCACTGTAAGAGCAGGTGGCCATGCAGATGGGTGACTCGGGAGGGACTTAACATCCTGAAGCCCAGTTTCTCAGTGATGTAGCTGGTGAGAGGTGCTCAGTAAAGCTGATGTGTGCTGTGCCTGGAGCCTGCAGTGTGGTAAGGATCCCAGACTGCATCATCTCAGTTAATACTGCCTCACCTGTCCTCGGGCCCCAGGGCTACCAGGAGGAAATGGCTGGGCCTGGGATGGTATTGGAGCTCCTGCCTCTGCCCCATAGGACATAGTCGAGCCCCACAAGAAGGTGATGACTCTCAGTGCCACCATTCCTGGAGCTAAACCCACTTGGCCCTTGCTTGTAGGACATCTTAGGTCACTGACTTCCTCCTTGGGACTTTGTGTCACAACATGTCCAGAAAGAGCCCTTTAGGGCCAAAGATGATGTCAGCATATGACACTTGCCTATTGTGGCATGGCCCTGGCCTCCACTACCAGTACCACCAAAGAACCAGAGGGAAAAAGGGAGGCTCAGAGCAGGTCACAGCAGAGTGATGGCTATCATTGTCTTTGCTCAGCTGATGATAGCCTGGCCTGCAAAGTCTCAGCTTATAACCGGGCGAACCGGGCTGTGGCTGTCCTCTGTAACCACCAGAGAGCAATTCCCAAGACCTTCGAGAAGTCAATGGAGACGCTCCAGAGAAAGGTGAGAAGGTGCCTGCAGTGTGGCTGCCCCTACAGCATCTGTTTCACTTTTCTGTCTTTCCTGGGGCCAGGCAAATCGTGGAGGGCGAGAGTGTGGAGTGGGTATCGCTGTTCCAGGAGGCTGGGACCCGGAGCTTGGGACTGCTCAGGGCCATGTCCTGGGCAGCCGTGGGAGCAGCTAGCTTGGCAGCCTCTCATCTCCCCGCTAGGGCACAGCCAGTGTTCTAGTTTAGGAAAGAGTTCAAGGCAGCAGGGATGTTGGACCAGTATGTGACTGGTGCAGGTGCAGGTGGCACTGTTGGGTCCTACAAGCCTCTTGTCCTCACTGCTTCTGGCCACAGAACAGGACAGAGTCAACCCCATATGGCTTCGTAGGGCCTTTCCCCAGGCTGCTTTGTCATCTGAGTTGTTTCAGGGCTGTAAGGCTAGGGCAGGCATGGCATGTGGGTTAGTTTACCTAACATTTGTGAGGCTCTGGGTCCTATCTGCTATAACCTCCCAAAAGAATGTTGGGCCAACAGCTGTGGACAGTAGTCCTCAGGACAAGTCTGGGTGAGGACAGGAGCAGCCATGCAAGCACTTATCTCCTCACAGATTGAAGCAAAGAAGGCACAGGTGGCTGAGGCACAAGCAGAGCTGAAGAAGGCAGAGGCTGACGTTAGAATGAGAGGAGACAGCAAGTCCAGAAGGTATGTGTCGGGGTGCTGCCTTGACAGCCATGACCCTGGGGCTCAGCCTGGACCAGTCTGGGTGTGGTCAACCTTGGCCTTAAGATTTTCTTTAGCGTCAGAACTCAGGATTGTTCTCAATTAGATAGCAAGCTCAGGGCCATCCTGGGCTATGTGGGATCCTATGTTTAATATATATGACTTAAACCAACTCTTCCTTATTCTCTCTCAGCAAATATTTGTAGTTTTTCCAGGAAAAGCCAAGTATTGTGTTTTTATGCAGCTGTAAATGAGCTTTTTAGCTTATGTTTGGATTGTTCAGTTTTGTTAGGGGTTCCCCCGGCTACCTCGGGTCCAGTAATAACAGGTCATAGGCTCGGTACACAGTGTCCATGGCTGAGATCAGCCACAGCGGAGTGTGCAGAGCATCTGGGCTGAGTAGGCTTCTCTGCAAACCTCTCTCTTTGCCTGCGTTGTCACTGTGGTTTCATAACCTCAGTACTGCCTCTTCTTCATTTGCATTTCACAGTTGTTGTCCACCCCCACCCCCCTTGATACACAATCCACATTCAGTAAGTACAGCCCTGTGGAGGCCACATCTGGACAAGAGTGCTTGCACAGATGTGACTAAAACGCAGAATGTGTCCTGGGTGAAGCCAGGTATGCTCCCAAATTTCCCAGGTGTAAAGGGGCTCATGTGCCCTGCCCAGGCATTGCTTCTGATCACTTATGCAGTGGCCAGTCCCATTTGGAGCAAGCTGTGTCTGGCAGCCACTCTGCCTCCCCAGGGAAAGGCAGGATGTAATCCGGCTCTTTGTCAGAGTCTGCAAACTACTCATGCAGGGGGCTGACATCAGCATCGAGTCCTCACGGGCCGAGTCCCATCTGGTGTGCCTTGTGCTGCAGCGGCAGTTACAGGAGCCACGTGTTAGGAATGGTCACAGGCTGCCACTCCTGATTTCCCATGGTGGCCAGTGCTAGGCTTCCAGCCAGCAGGCAGCATAAGTTCCCAGCTTAGGACCCAGGAGAAGTGCCCAACAGGAAGATCTGTGAATTGAGGACCCCAGAGAGGTGGCCTGGAGCTGAGTCCAGTCCTGAGCCTCTGCACCTCAACATGTTAGAATCAGAATTGGCCTGCTCAGAAAAGGCATATGAGCCAGGAGTCCTCAGCCTTTGGTTGCCAGGTGGCACCCCCCCCCCCCCCCCCGCAGCTCACTAGCACCCAGCTTTACTTCAGAGCTCAGGGTGGCTCCTCCCCTGGTCTGTCTCCTCCCAACACTTCCAGGAGGCACAACCATGGTCAGGCCTCTTAGGGAAGCTTTTCAGACCTTAAACCATGCAAGGTTTCAAGTTCTAACCCTCCCACCAGCTACAGAAGCAGCTGTGGCCTTTAACACCCCCTTCCCGACACCTTTCATGGTGCTGAGCTCCTATTATGACTGAGGAGATGCAGAAGCCATTTAACCCTCTTTTTGTTTGTGTTGTTTTGTTTTTGGGGGGAGGGCAGGGTGTTGAGACCAGGTCTCCCTACATTGTCCTGACTGGCTTGGAACTTGCTATCCAGTAGTCCAGGCTGGCTTTGAACTCACAGAGGTCTGAGTGCCTCCGCCTCCTGAGTGCTGGGGATGAAAGGTGTGTACCACCACACATGGTCTTCCCAGGTGATCTTGACATCTTGTCCTACCATTAATTATGTATTTATTTTTATGTGTTTGGAAGTTTTGCTTGCATGTGTGTCTGTGCACAGGATACCCAAAGAGACCAGAACGGGCACCGGAGCCTCTGGGATTGGGTTGGAGATGTTGTGAGCTGCTTTGTGGGTTCTGGGGATCAAGCTTGAACGTTGGGAGGAACAGCCAGTGCTCTCCATCTCTCCCGCCCCCTTACAATTGCTTTAAGGCATTGAGGCTCCAGCTGCACGGAGGAGTGCTGACTCTGTACGTCCTTTCTCCTGCTACAGCACTTCACCATGTCTCAGGGAATCTAGAGTCTAGTAAATCTACCTTTGATGGCCACTGTTGTCCTGTCCTCAGGGGCACATCTGGGTTGGTGCCCAAGGGTGCAGCAAATATGCTGGGAGCTGGGCATGCAGCAGAGGAGGCAGGATCAGCAAAGGGGAAAGTTCACGCGAAGTGCTCCTGGCACCACAAATGGGATGACACGTGAGGGGCCGTATATGTGAGACACTATCTGGGAAGTTTCTGAGACTTGTCCCAACCCTCTGCCACAAGCCAAGACCCAGACTTGAGGAAGGAAAGCCAAGCTCAGCATGAACTCCTTGTCTGTCTGTGAAACATACTGAGCCTGGTGAGCCTCCTGATGAGCGAGACTAGCAGGGACTCTCCTGAGATAATGATCACAGGCACAACCCAGGGGCCAGTCTGTCCTGTGGGTGGCTAGCCAAGCCCCGCTGTGGTGACTTTTGCCCTACCCTGACTTAGAGAAACGCAGCTGCTGGTGGTCTGCTTGCCTCCTCCCTGCTCTTGTAAATGGTTGCTGACATCTGAGTGTGTACAGATGGATGGCCACCGCCGTGCATGTGGAGTGGCTGACTAGTCCTTTCTGGTGCGGAGGCTTTCTGTTCCCTTTTCTTGGCTTGGCTTTCCTTCCAGAACGATGTTAATAGTCACTGCGGGTCACCGTGTCTTGTGTCCGACCTGAGAGGCAAATCTTACAGTTATCAGTATGGTGTTAACTGTGCTTTCATAGCGGCTTCTCATGGGCTTTGCAGGGCTGTGAGTACACACGTGTGATCTTGATGGGCCCTGGGAAGTACCAGATTCCTTCTGCTGAAATGACTGTGGGCTTTGTCCTTGTAGAGCCATGCAGTGCACTACACTGATTTGTCTTCAGATGTAAAGCCCTCATGCATTCCATGCCTGTGACCTGTGTCCTCTGCTCTCGTGGAATCTGGCTTCTGTTTCCTTGGAGCTTTTTTCTGCATCCAGAGGGGTGCCTCTCTGTCTGGTATGATCAGAGTAATGCTGGCTTCAGAAAATGAGTTTGGACATGTTCCCTCCCTTCCTCTCCTTGAGAGCTGCTGGTGGGTCTTTGGACATTTGGTGGGGATACTCTGGGGGTGCCCTTGCAGGGGCTTTGCTTTGGGAGAGGCTTTTAGTGAGCAGCCTAGTTTGTTAGACAGAGTCAGTGAGTTCTGTTGTTCTAGTTGGTGATCAGACTTTTTGTGTCCAGCTATTCATGGCATCCCGCTGTCCTTTGTGTGTCTGTGATGTCCTTGAGCATTCCCGATCAGTCTAAAGTCTTCTACTTGTGACAAGCTTCCCGAGGTGCAGAGCTGTGTCTTTTTACAGTGGCATGCCGCAGATGTCAGTTAGACCAGAGGGCATTCAGTGAGGCGTGCAGCTGTCACACAACAGCTGCTATGAAATGTCCCATGTGTCACCAGAAGTGCTCTGCAGGGCATGAGGTTCCCTGCATACGGTGGCCCACAGGTCACACTTGGCCTTCTGGCCTTTCTGCTTGTGCTCTTGACAGTGGCTTTGTCATTGCTGGAGTGTGGCTGTCACTGAGCAGGTGGCTGCGGCAGAGGCTCCTGCTGCAAGTGCAGAGTGTTCCAGCCCTTCGCAGCGCATTTCCACGTGCCCATCTTCCCACTGTGTTTGCAGCACTGACTCCTGGGGTTGGGATCAGAGTAGCACACGGTGTCATGACTATTAGCAGGTTGCCATGGGCGGGCAAGGGGAGGAAGGGTCAAAGGAGCATCTCTTTGAAAAAGCTATTTTCCTTAACACATCTTCTTTTAGATTTATGTATTCTTTTATGTCTATGAGTGTTTTACCTGCTTGTATGTCTGTGCACCATGTTTGGTTTTGTTTGTTTGTTTGTTTGTTTGTTTTTTGGTTTTTCGAGACAGGGTTTCTCTGTGTAGCCTTGGCCGTCCTGGACTCACTTTGTAGACCAGGCTGGCCTCAAACTCACAGCGATCCGCCTGCCTCTGCCTCCCAAGTGCTGGGATTAAAGGCGTGCGCTGCCACGCCCAGCTACACCACCCCCGGCTGCACCATGTTTGTTTGGTGCTTGTGGACTTCAAAGGAGTATTGGTTCCCCTGGGACTGGAGTTCCAGGTAGTTCTGAATTGCCATGTGTCGGGTACTGGGAACTGAACCCAGGTTCTCTGCAAGAGCAGCCAGTGCTCTTAACTACTGAGCCAACTCTCCAGCCCCATTTCTTTTCTTTAAAAAGGCAGAGGGATGATATCTTCTCTAGTCACAAAGGCGTCTGCTCACATTGCCTGTTCTTAGCCGTGCCTGCTTCGCTTGTTGGCATGACACAGCTCCTCCATCAGCAGGGCAAGCCGCCTCCCGAGGTGTAGTGAGAGCTGGCCTTGGCCTTTGGCCCTCCTCCGGACTTCTCCCTTTGTGCCTGCAGAAGGCTAACAAGGCCATTTGGAGGCGGGAAGTCAATGTGTGGTCTGCTCTCAGCAACAGGCATTGGCACCCCCTCTTCCAACAGTTACCTACAAAAGCAGCGGCGGTTGCAGAAGCTGGAAGAACAGCTGGCCCGGTTGTGCACGAAGGCCACAGACAAGGAGGAGAATAAACAGGTGGCCCTGGGCACCGCCAAGCTCAACTACCTGGACCCCAGGATCAGCATCGCCTGGTGTGTAGTGCCTGTGTGTAACCCGGGGGGCGGTTCTAGGAGGCCCCAGTACAGTCCTATAGGTGCCCCAGCCTGTTCCTGGCCCTGTGCTGGGCACAACTTCCTGTGGCAGAGACCACCTAACTGGATGTCCTGATACTGAGTCCTTTTGCCTTTAGGCCTTTTTTCCTTTAAGATTTGAGATGACTGGGGCTGGCAGTACCCTGTGGGCACTAAGTCACGTGGGTGTTGGCCTGCTCACTGGGAATAGGGGGCAGGCCAGGCTTGCTCAGTGGCTACCTGGGGAGGGGATGCCGTTGGCTGTGGTGCCCAGGACGGCAGGTCTGGATGGCACAGGATATATATTGGTCACTGTGTTATACAGAGGCCACCACCTCTTTCCAGACCTTAATCTCCTGGGCAGAACCTTCCCCCTAATCCAACCACAACTCTCAGCCTCTGCTGGCTTTTTATATCCTCCCATGTTCCCAGAAGTCCAAGGGGCAACTGACACTGATGGGCATAGGGTCCTTTAAAAGGCAAGGCACACAAAAGAAATCATACTGCAGGACTCAGATCTGATGTTCTCTTCAGGTGTAAGAGATTTGGAGTGCCTGTGGAGAAGATCTTCAACAGGACCCAGAGAGAGAGGTTCGCCTGGGCCTTCAGCCAGGCAGGTGAAGACTTTGAATTCTAAGCAGTCCCTTTGCCACTGAAACTTACTTTCTCACCGTGGAGCAGTATTGTAGTTTTCCATAATAAAATGTTGGGAGAAGGTGTTTGTCCTGACAGAGCAAGGGCCCCAACTACACTAACCTCGGAAGCACCCTAAACACGTCCTGACTCCCCCTCCAGCTGCTTCCAGACCCTAGGGTAAGTCACCTGAGGGCAAGATGAGAGGAGCTGGTATTGAGATACACACCTGTGGTTCCAACACTCAAGAGGCTGAGATCAGAGGACCTCAAGTTCAAGGTCAGCCTGGGCTACAAAGTGAGACTGTCACAAAGCACTAAGACCTGAAGTGGTGAAACACATGCATAATCCTAGATTAGGGTTGTTAAAAGCCAGTCTTGGCTGTTGAGCAAGTTCCAGGCCAGCCTAGGATACTTGAGACCCTACCTCAACAATAGCAAAACAGACTAATAATAATCAGCAAGGGGCAGTAAAGTTGGGAATGCTTTCCACCAAGCATGGGGGCATGGCTTGATCCCTAGTACCTACATGAATGCTGGGCATGGGGTGAGGCCAGGTGACTGGCGCTTGGGGCAGGAGCAGGACACAGAAATCTGGGAGCCTCCTGCAGTAGCCAGAGGGTGAGTGAGTACCTCGAAAGTGGAGGACAGCTGGGCATATTCCTTAATCTCAGCACAGGCAGATCTGAGTTCAAGGCCGATCTGCTTTGCGTAGTGAGTTCCAGGACAGCCAGGGCTATGAAACCTATTTTAAAAAGAAGAAAAACACAGTGGAGCAACACCCCTGACCTGTACAAGCACAACACACAACTTGAGTGGCACCAGCTAGGACTTCAAACTGGCCGCCCCCAGACCTACCATGTGAAACCAAATCTGAGGGTGGGTCAGGCAGGAGGCCCACCTCCTGCTCTGCAGCTGAAGCACCCACCCCAACTCCCCAGGCTGTTCTTGCATGCCAGGAGCACTGCAGCCCCACCCAGCACTCCCTGGCTGAACTCCGCCCCCTGTCCTCAGTGGCTGTAGTGACGTTAGTAGCCATTCCTGCTGTCAAGGGGTATTTATACTGCTGAGCCCACCACTGCACGCAGGTGCTGCCCAGGGCCCCTCTGCTCCAGTCAGAAGGCTTCATTCATCTCTGGGCATCGCTGGCCACTCAGCTAGGGGAAAAGTCACACCTGTGTGGAAATTATACATGGCTGCGTGATGGCTAGAACTGTGAAGTCTGGAGCGTGGCAAATCCAGAACCGGATTATACTGCAGCCTCTTTGTAGGAGAGAGAAACATGCTTTTGTGTTGGTCCCAAGTGTGGGATGGGGAACAGACTAGTGAGAGAGCAGGATGTTTTATTTATTCCCTTAGAAGTTGAACCGCTTTGTTGGGGAGCTTGGATGTTGCCAGCTAAAAAACATCCTAGCAGAGACTCAGAGGAGACTGAACTGGTTCCCCTTCCACTGTTAGAGTTACACTGGGTTTGGGAAGAGGCTCCAAGCCCCACCTCCCCTAGTCACTGTCTTCACCCAGCCCAAAGACCCCTGTTTCTGAGGCCCATTTTTCCCACCTAGGGGCGTGTCAGTTCAGCCCCTTTTTATTTGGGCATTCTAGAGCCCAGTGGCCTTTTTCTTTACAATAGGCACATTTATTGGTCCTTTCCCAACAGGGTCCTCTCTCTCTTGTTCAGCCATCTTTCTTCTCTGGTTTCCCTGACCACCGTGGCCAGGATGCAGTGTAAGCTCTTCTCTCGTCTCCTTTCTTGCCTTAATTCTTTTTCATCCCTTTTTCTTTTCTTTCCTCTTTCTTCCTCAGTGTCCCTGTTATTATATACCTCCTGCGACTTGCGCAGTTTCTCTCAATGTCTTATCCTGGAGACCCTCTGATTTCTGGAGCTTTCTATGAGTATCCTTGCTAGCCTGTTCTATACAAGTCATGGTTACAGTGGCCTTACGTTCTTCGTTGCTCGGGTCATATGGAGTGTACTGCCTCAGGCCTCCATGAGTCGTTCCAGAAACACAGCCAGCAACTCATCTGTGGGCCGCCAGGTGGCGCCTTTGAGACCTGCCAACAGAGCCTGCGATAGACCATGAGGTGCTCCTTACCTTCAGCTGAATTATAATACCAGTCCATCTCTTAAGGGGGAAATTCATCATCTGTAATGGCCAGATTTTGGGTGGGATTCCCATCGTCCCCTGGAACATTTTTCTGAGCCTCGGTGGTGAAAAGGATCTGTAGACATTGCTGGCAATCATCCCAGGTGGGCTGGGCTGATGAGTGAACAGGAAGATTCTAATGAGGTAAGTGCGGCCCTGGGGGTTAGTGGAGAAGGGAGGGTGTTGGGCCTTCCAATTGTAAAGGTCTGCAGAGGAGAAGGGCCACTGTTGCATGGTTTGGTTGCCATGTTCATCTATTGGTCCAAAGGCCCGAAGGGAAAGAGTCACTTTTAGCTCTGGGGAGGTGGCTTGCTTGCTACGGGTTTCCATTGTCAGGCCTGGCTTCTCTGAAAATTTAGGGAGGGGGGAGAGAGATTGGGGGAAGGAGAGGGAGGAGGAGGAGAGGGAGGAGGAGAGGGAGAAAGAGGACAGGGAAGAAGAGATGGAGAAAGAGGAGAGGGGAGCCTTGTGGGCCCTCCTGATGCTCCCCTTGTTAATCTCGGATCGGGGCTGAGGGAGAGGCTGGGGGATATGGTGGTAGTGGATCCAGAAGGAGGAGGTCTGCTGTCCCCGTATCTTGGAGAAACCCTTCCTCTGAACTTCCTTCTGGTTTTCGCTCCTGGACCGCCAAAATCTGGGATAGAGGGGAGGGGAGAAAGAGCCTAATCCAGGAGGGGGGTGTCAGTTGTAGATTCCTTCCAGATGACAACATAGGGAAGCTAGTCCAGGTGTCCAGATGACACCATAGGGAAGCTAGTCCAGGTGTCCAGATGACAACATAGGGAAGCTAGTCCAGGTGTCCAGCAGACCCAATTCTAAGCACAGCCTTCTTAGCAGCCATGGTAGTATTCAAGTCAAACATCCTTGCGGCTGGCCAGCCGGCTCTGAATGAGGGCCATTCGGAGGAACAAAAAGTAATCATCTTGCCCTGTTTAACAACTAAAGACATTTGTGGGCTCCAGTCCTAACTTCAGTCCGATGGCCAAGAACTGTAGTCAAGGGGGTAGATTCTGACTGTCCCAGGCCACAGGCAAAAACACAGCTAGTCAAAGACGCCATTGCTTCATAGTTTGTGACTAACCTGGATTATTCCAAACCTTTAACCTTTATAATATTTAATACCCAATTCTCTCCCACGGCTGTCTTCTGGCAAACTGCACTGATATTGTGGGTTCATCTTCTCTCCTCCTCAAAATGTGTTTTATATCCATATTTTGTTGCAGTAGCTGATTTAATTATACTGGAAAGAGATAATTCTAAAAAAATATTTTTGGCAAAGAACCAGATCTCATAATTCAGCCCTATTCTAAGGTCCAGGTAGATTGGTTATTTCAGACTACTGATTGCTGCCCTATAGCTTATGCCTCATTCTCTGGACAGTTAGACAATCATTACCCACCAGATAAAATAATCCAATTATGCAATTTACATGAATTTATCTTTCCCCTGTGTATTTCAAAATTCCCCTTATCAGAAGCATTTACAGTATTTACTGATGTATCGTCCAACGGACAGGGTGGCTATGTGTTTAATAATCAAACAATTAGGTTTTCTACCTCTTCTAAATCTGCACAGATTGTAGAATTACAAGCAATAATTGCAGTTTTTTTGGACTTTCGCAATGTAGCTTTAAATATATATACTAATAGATCATATTTAGCTAATTCTATCTCACCTTTGGAGACAGCCGCAGAAATAAAGCATGTGTCTGAGGCTGCTTCCTTTTTTCTTCAATGCCAAAACTTTATTAGAAAAAGGTTGTGTCCATTCTTTATTGGACATCTTAGGGCCCATACAGGACTCCCAGGACCTTTATCAGAAGGAAATTAATAAAGCTGATGTGGCAACCAGACTCCTCGGTTCTGTCACCATAACCAATGATGATCTTGTCAACAAAGCCATCCATGCCCATAAATTACATCATTTAAATTCACAAACTTTACAGCTAATGTTCAAAATAATCAGAGAACAAGCATGCCAAATTGTAAAATGGTGCTCCTCTTGTGTCTCCTTACCCCCTACCCCTCATCTGGGTATTAATCCCAGAGGTCTAGTCCCAAATGTAGTCTGGCTGGCAAATGGATGTTACTCACTTAAATGAATTTGGGAATCTCAAATACATACATGTTTGTGTTGATACCTTTAGCAGTTTCATATTTGCCACCCTACAAACTGGGGAAACAGGAAGCATGTCATAGGTTACTTGTTGACAGCCTTTACAGTCCTAGGTTTCCCAGAGATCATTAAAACTGATAACGGTCCTGGCTGTACAGGAAATACTTTCAATCACTTTTGTAAATGCTTAGATATAAAACATATTACAGGACATCCTTATAATCCACAAGGCCAAGGCATTGTTGAACAGGCCAAACTTTCCATCAAAAACACACTTGAAAAAATAAAAAAGGGAGAATGGTACCCCTTTAAAGCATCCCCAAGGAATTTATTATCCTACTCCTTCTTTTAAAATTTTAAACTTTAACCAAGAAGAGACTTGATACCCTATGAGCATATACAGGGGGAGGAAGTCCCCCTCAGTCACAGTCATAGGGGAGGGGAGTAAGGGGAAAATGGGAGGGAGGGAGGAATGGGAGGATACAAGGGATGGGATAACCATTGAGATATAATATGAATAAATTAATAAAAAATTTAAAAAAAGAAATTTCAACTTAGGCAAAAAATAAAATAAAATGAAGGTTAGTTCTTTAAAAAAAAAAAAAAAAAAGATTACCTAAAGAGGAAGAGAGCATTAATGTAAAGGAAGATAAGGTGCATAAGATATGTTGGAGGGGAGTAAAGAATGGGTAAAAAGTATTTAAGCACAGTATCCTGAGTGAAATTATAAATATATATATATTAAAATAAATGAATTAAATTGTGTTTTAAAAAATAAAATAAAAATTTAAACTTAAGATAAAGATGGTCGCTCAGCAGCAGAGTGCTTTTGGCATTCAGAATCTCAAAACACCTACACCACAGTACTATGGAAAGATCCATTAACAAATAGATGGAATGGGCCTCACCCAGTCCTAATATGGGGTCAAGAATCAGTCTGCATCTACTCAAGACAGAGGGATGCAGCTAGGTGGTTGCCTGAAAAGCTGGTTAAGCAAGTGGACAACAATGACTTATCCAGGGAGGAAGCTTCCCCCCAAGAATGGCTCTCCTTCTTCTTTTGGACCAGAATTGTTGTTTTTCTAATGTTTACCCAACTCCCTCTCCTATCTTGGCCTAGGATTGCTTGAGAATACCCTGCAGCTGGCTAAACATCCTGGTTTTGCGGTTTTACCCAGAACTCTGCTTCCTCCCTATATAAGCTGCCCCGGTATGCGCAATAAACGAGACTTGATCGGACTGCCGTGTTGTCTTCATTTCTCGTCTCTTGTCCCTCTCCAGTCCCACTCCCTCTTCCAGGGTCTTCATTGACAGGCCTGCGGTTGGGACAGAATTGTGGGTTTGCTGAGGTCCTTGCTCACTATGCCAGGAGAATCGTTACTCAGAACTGATATCCTTATGGTTTCATTATTCTGCTCTTTAATCTCCTTTTCTATTGTTTGGGTTAGTCGGGTTGTAAGTGAGGTACGCTCTGTTAGTGAGTTCATAATAAAGTATAATTGTTAAGAAAACTGAGCCAGGGGCTGGAGAGATGGCTCAGAGGTTAGGAGCACTGACTGCTCTTCCAAAGGTCATGAGTTCAAATCCCAGCAACCATATGTTGGCTCACAACCATCTATAATGAGATCTGTATACATAATAAATAAATCTTTAAAAAAAAAGAAAAGAAAAGAAAACTGAACCAACACCTCTTCATTGGGGGTGTAAGGAGGTGAAAAGGCAAAGACATGAGGGCTGATCAGAGAACACGCTGTGGTTAGCACCAGAACCAGTTATGTGAGGGAACACCACAACAGGTCCCACACCAGGGCGGAAGACAGCCCACCTGGCCTTCAAGCATAGCCTGGAGAATGTGGGCACCTCTGGGCAAGCTGACCCTGTCCTCATTTGCTCTTAAGCACTTACCCAGCCTCCGGGGGTCTCCATTCTATGGTATTCTAGCTTGGGCAGACCTGGCCACTTCCTAGTTTTAGGGACACTCAGACCAGGAACTTGTGTTATGGAGGTCAAGACTCCTAGGAATAGACTTTAACTTAACTTATAGTTAAATTTATTGAAACTGCTATCAGGATAACCATGTCTGAGATGAACTAGAGACTGCCCTTTGAATTGGGTGAGGGAAGACTTTTTAAAGGGAAACCCACTAGACCTTGAGTATCTGAAAAACAAGCCAAGAGCTGTGCTGCTTTGCAAGGCTAGGTGGTCAAGGCAACCTCAAAATGGTCCTTGAATGTCTGCACAAGCAGGTTACAGAAGCTAAAAAGCAGTTAGTCATAGCATAACAAGCAGATGTCATGGCTGCACATTCCTAGGTGGGTGGGTGGGGTCAATGAGTCCAGGTTATTGGGAATTCCTCTTTCCAGGACTCGAGTTAGAGACAAATGGCTCTGGGTACCAAGTTAGAGTCCTCACATTAAATGGAGGTTCTTAGCCATCACATCCCCCAGTGGCACTATTAGAATGAGTTGTTGGTTTTGTTTTTTGAGACAGGATTTCTCTGTGTAACCCTGGCAGTCTTAAAACTCACTCTGTAGACCAGGCTGGCCTTGAACCTCCCTCCCAAGTGCTGGGATTAAAGGCATGCACCACCACTGCCCACACAGCGGAGTAACCCTTTTTATAACTCTGATCTTCACAAGTATTTGTAAAACTGAAGGCTCCTGGACGCCAGCATGAGCTTTGGTATGTTAACAGGCATCATAAATAGCTATTTGTCCCTTTTGCCAGAAAGGAAGTGACTCCTTTTGGCAGAGGGGAACTAGTTTCCTTTGGACCGAACATTCCAGCCTTTTGTTAGTGATAAGGGACCATGTACTTACTCTGTCTTCTATAACTGCATTTTAGCAAAAATTGAAACTTTGTTGTCATGCCACAGGAAGGCCAGGAAGCTGCTCCAAGGCTGGGGTGGGGCAGGGCACAGCTGGCTTGCTGCCCAGTTCTGCTGGACGGTGTGGAGCAGGTCTGCAATGCTGGCCCAAAGCAGGGCTCAAGCCGGTAGGAAACTTTGTTAGAAACATTTGGCTTACCTCAGATTTCAGCAAGTACAGGGACTGCAGTCATTCTGGATCAGTTTGCCGTCTGTAGTTGATTGGGAATCTGCTGGGACTTTAGTTGGGGAAGCTTAAGCTGTTGATTGACAGGACTTATCTGGAGTCTGGTTGACAGGAGCGTTTGAGTTGAGACTCTGAAGCTCACATGAATATTTAAAGTCTACAAAAAGAGATGAAAGTTTTTAGAGATGTCACCATCACCACTGTGTGCAGTCTGCATTGAAATCCTCATTGTAGAAAAAGCGGCTTACCAGAGTCTCTAAAACTGCTGGGGTAGACTCATGCTTTCAAGCCATTCCAAAAACTTGGGGACCCAAACAGGGAGCCTGGGTTAAAGGCATGACCACTCTTTCCTCTGCCTGGGGAGCTGGGTGTATAGATTGGTCAGCAGAGTTTTCAGCACAATTACTTTTTTAGACCATTACAACTTGCATTTATATCCCTTAGATCAACCCCCTCAGACCCTCACAACTTGCTTAAATTCTCCTATTCTCAGACCTTTACAGCTTGCATTTATATACCCTAAATCATTTCTCTAGACCCTCATAACTTTTTTTTCTTTTGAAACAGGTTTTTCTTTTGTAGCCTTGGCTGTCTTGGGCTTGTTTTGAAGACTAAGCTGGCCTGGAACTGGCAGTGATTTGCCTGCCTCTGCCTCCCTAGTGCTGGGATTAAAGGCATGCACCATCTTGCCCAGCTGAGCCTCACAACTTTTATAAACTCCAAGTATTTTTTAATCTAGTTATTTACCATGAAACACAGGTGGCTGTTTCCTGAGAGCAGTTGTTGAAAATCAAGTTTTGCTGGGCAGTATTTGCACACACCTGCAGAGGCAGGTAGATCTCTGAGTTCTGAGTTCAAGGCCAGGCTGGCCTATAGAGTGATTTCCAGGACAGCCAGGACCACACAGAGAACCCTGTCTTAAAACCCCCCCATGTCCCCCAAAAGAGCAAGTTTATAAAATAAAGGAATAGTAAAAGTTCCACTGAAACTTATTTTGTGAGTTTATTTCTTTTAGTGTGAAGTTTGCCCTTTTTTAGCAGGAGGCTTAGAAGCTCTAGAAAAAAAAAAAGGACTGATTTTTACATATTAGATGGACTGGGCAGTTGTAGCTGTGTATGGGGGTAGGGATGGGGATCTGGGTGCATGCTGTTGCCAACTGATTAAGCTACTGTTAGCTATCAACAGCATCAGAGATCTGATAAGGCTAAATTTGAGCAGGAAGTATAATCCAAATGGCCTCTCTACCAATTAAAATGGCAGACTTACATGGTGATCTCAATGGCTTTATTGGGGCAGAGGTCAGGGTGGTGTCAGTCTCTGGCCATCACACAGGACAACTCTGGCTGCCACACCCGGCAGCATCATCAGCCTTCAGCCTGGCCCCGAAGGTTGAGAGACATTCTTGTGGATGAAGAACTTGAGAGATTGGCCTACCTTGGCAAGGCAGAGAGGGCCATCAATTCTCCACTGTCCTGGTTGTTCACAGGCTGGGCAGGGTCCCGGAAGTGGGCAAAGCACGGAGCAGTTCTACGCCTTGTGGTTAGCATCTCCATAACCCAAGTGGAGTCCTCTATTGCCTGTCACAGTCTTTGGAGACCTCAAGGGCTGGTTCTAGGACCTGGCATTTTTTCTTATTAAACATTTTAAATGTCACACTTAGCAGATCTCAGGAGTTTGAGGCCCGTTTTCTATGTAGTCTATTCAGTACACACAATCTTTACTTATTTTTAAGTTATTTACTTCAGGCTTAATCTTGAAAACATATATAGAAGGTTAAATGAAACTTGTCTTCATAAATGAATTATATTTGTATTTAGCATAACTACAAGTATAATTTTGAGCACATTAAAGAATTTGATCATTTATGAGGTGACTATTAACTTGCATGTCTTAATTTAATAGTTTACAACAATTTAGAAGCTTTTATAAGATTAGGATTTTATGGTTTTATCCTTGTTAAGTTTTAGCTTTAAAATTTTGAATTGAAGAATTAAAAATTCTTTAGAAATCAAAATAAAACTTTAAACCATAAATATAGTCCACAAAGAGATTGGGAGCCTTCTTTTTTTTTTCTTTTTTTAAATCTTTTTATATCACAGTTTTTTTTTTTTCATGACTCAGTTTATCCAAATAGCTAAAGCTTAACAAAGTTAGCAAAAACAAGGCTAGGCATAAATCTCCAAGTTTCTGTTAACCTGAGTAGACACTTGAAAATCTTAGTCATTAAGCAGTTTTTTGTTCGAATTTTACATGTGTCGTCACCCCGCACCACCCTGCAAAGGTCTGACAGATCCTGAAAGTAAGTTTACACTTTATCAAGAGCTCTGAATATCCATGACCTTGAGTTTAGAAAAATTTTTTTTTGCTAATGAGAACCAAAAAAGGGGAAAGAAGTCAGAGCTAGACATCTAATGACATTTAGCCATCCTAATATTTATATAAATCCTTTTTATTAAAAATGTAAATAACATGAGATATAACGGTAACAAATAAATATACCGCTTGTTGTAAGAAAATTTTCCTAAAGGGGTGTTAGACAATGTCTAAAGCCGCTAACCAGTATATAGAACAGCTTTCCTGCTGCTGCAGAGATGGACTTCCTCTTCACTCTGAGTTTTCAGCCTGTATACCTTAGTTTCCCCCAGCAAACCTTGAGGCCTTGTGCAGCTTAGGGCCTAACTGCCTACAATTAACTACAAGAAGTGACTGGAAACTCAGGTCCAACACTCTTATCTGCCTCTTCCTTTTTGAAGGAATATTAACTTTTAACAAGGCCAGCTCTGATTATGTCTGGATTTATTAGTGAGAGATTTTAAACTAAGGGTTTTATTTACTTTTTAACTACTTTGTGTGTGTCTGCAGATGGAGGTAGACAACCTGAAAAGCTTTGTAAGTTTTTTTTTTTTTTCCTTATAAAGTCTTCAAGTTGCAGAATAATATAAGTGTCTGTAACCAATCAATCCCTCTGGTCATTAATCAGAAAAGTACAAAAACAAGACATCTGCAGTAACTCAGGAAATGTTGGCATCAGGTTGCTTTTGTTTTACAGAGTTTTAACCATACCCAATTAGCTTACAAATCTTAAGGCACAGAACGTTTATGTAATAGTCTTACACATCTTGAGATAAGTTTGTATTTTAGCAAAAGTTTGAGTAAAACCAAGGCAAGGGGCATGAGATGAGCAGTGGTGGCCCTTGGTGGAGCCGTTGGCATTCAGCTGCTTTAAAGCACCTGCTGCCTTTTTCTGGGCTGTTTTGTTTTTCCTTTTCCTTCCAGAGGCAGAAGACCTGTCTGACCACAGAGATTTTGGAGAAAACTTTTAAACAAGCATGCTTGGGTCATGAGAGGAGGGCCACAAACCCAACGGCAGAGGCAGCTTTTAATAAAGTAAAACGGCATAAAGCAATACTTACCCAAATTATCCAAATTAAAGAGATACCCGGATCCCCGCAAAGCTGAATCAGGGTTTCAGAGGGCGGGACCAGAGCAAGCAGAGAATAAAAAGGCTGAGAGATAAGCCATTCTGGGTGTGAGCCACTGGCACAGCGAGCAGAGGTGGTGGGCTGGGGGTGCTTATGGTGCCTGTAGGGGCGGGGCTGTGCACAGGGCAGGAGATGGCAGTGGCCAGAGCTCCATGGTCAGAGACAGGAGCCAGCTAAGAGAGAAAACAAGCAGGGAAAGAGACAGTCTTCAGAAGCAGAGTTGGGGAAAAGGATCACAAACAGGAGGGCACAGAGAAGAGCCCGCTGTGCCTGTGGGGCTTAAACAGCAGCCTCCAGCAAACCAATGAGGCGGGACAGAGGCAGAGCAGGCAGCTCCTAGGGTGAGATGAGGAGAGACAAGTGGTTAGCCATGGCTTTAAGTTGAGTAATCTGCAGGAGAAAGCTAGCAAGAGAGACAGGGCAAGCTCCACGAGTGAGCTGAGAACCTGTCAGGAGAGGGCATCTGTGAGGTTTGCTTTCTCATGTCTACAACAGAACGCTTAAGTGCACCAGGAAACACAGACGTACTAAACAAAATGTCTACAGTCAGTGGAGACTAGAAAACACAGACGTGGTGGCCACCTCCACTCATAGGCCAGAATCAGGGGACAGGAGGGCACCTTCCACAGTCCCTGGAACTGGGTCTGTCTGTGATCATGGCTGATCCCCCTGTGTCTACCCTTATCTCTAGATTTCCTGAAGAAAACAACTAACCAATCACTCTGGGTTTCAAATGCGTGTTGGCCGGCAGTTTTTACTTGTTTTGTTTACAGATATGCAGTGGTCAGTCTGGGGTTGCCCTGAGCCTCCAAGTCCACAATGTACTTGCCATCTAAGGCCTGTATACCCCTGGGCCTCTGGGCTGTGGCACTTGTCCCAGACCATGACTCTTTAATTTGTGCAGCCTCCATCCCAGTCTCTCCCAGGCCTCGCCCCTCTGAGGAGCTATGCCTGAACCCCCAGCCCTGAGTCTGGGGTCTCCCAGAGATCTTGGATGAGCCTCTAACTGTTATGGAGTTCAAGACCCCCAGGAAAAGACCACAGACCCAATGGGGATTATATTTAGTTACATTTATTGAAACTGCTGTCAGGACAGCAATGTCTGAGCCAAACTAGAGACTGCCCTGCGAAGTGGGTGAGGGAGGGATTTTTAAAGGGAAGCCCACAAGAAGACTTCATGAGTATCTGCAAAAATAAGCCAGGGGCTGTGCTGCTCTGCCAAGACCTCAAAACAGTCCTTGAATGTCTGCTCTGCACAAGCGGGTTACAGAAGCCAAAAAGCAGTTAGGCATAGCATACAAAGCAGATTTCTGGGTGGGTGGGTGGGGCCACTGAGTCAGGTTTATTGGAACTTATCTTCTTCCAGGGACTGGGGTTAGAGACAAGTGGCTAGTGGGTACCAAAATGGATACCTAGCATAAAATGGAGTTCCTTTTCAGCCATCACATGTCGTGCCGTGCACCTTTAAAGCATCCCCATTTCACTCAACAGGAGCAAGGTTACCCACAAACTTTACTGGGGTGTGCGCTATTCATGGTAGTGCACCCTCTGGTGCTGGATCAGCTGAGAGCTCTGGCCAAAAGCTTTGCCACAGGTGTCACAGGTAAAGGGCTTCTCGCCCGTGTGAGTCCGCAGGTGCCGGAAGAAGTGGGAGCGGCCTCGGAAGGCCTTGCCGCAGTCTTCGCACTCGTAGGGCTTCTCGCCCGTGTGGATACGCTGGTGCTCGATGAGCACAGAGCTCCAGATGAAGGCCTTGCCGCACTGGCTGCAGACGTAGGGCTTCTCCCCGGTGTGCAGCCGCTGGTGTCGCACCAGGTTGGAGCTCTGGCTGAAGGCGTGCCCACACTCCCCGCACTTGTAGGGCTTCTCGCCATTGTGGATGCGCAGGTGCTGTGTGAAGTGGGAGCTATGGCTGAAGGCCTGGCCGCACTGGGCGCACTCGTAGGGCTTCTCACCCGTGTGGATGCGGTGGTGCTGCATGAAGCCCCACCAGCTCCCAAAGCGCTTGCTGCACTCCTGACAAGCGTAAGGCTTCTCCCCCGTGTGGATGCGCTGGTGCTTCAGCAGCAGAGAGTTGTACTTGAAGCTCTTACCGCAGGCCTCACAACGGTGGGGCTTGCTGCCTCTCGGGCTGGCCTGCCGGCGGTCTCGACCCAAACTACTGCCCAGTTCAGCAGTCTTCTTCTTGGCGCTGCTGCCCTCAGTCCCTGGGGCTCCCTGGGGCAAGAGTACCATGTGCCAAGTGTCCCTTTTCTGAGAGCTGGGCATGGTTCCTGGAGGCAGGCCTGCTGGCTGCTCCAAGGTACATTCCTGGCCAAAGCTGTCCCCACCCGTAGACATGCTGGGACTCTTCAAGAGGCCCCTCAGTGCCCTTCCATCCGAGGCCAGCCCCTCTCCAGGACTGCGGGGGTTGAGAGAGGCTGGAGTCTTCTCAGGCTCCCACACTGAGTCTGCAAGAAGAAATGGCAGCTAGCTCCCAACCTCACCCCTGCTGCTGGCATTCTAGGAGCTGAGCCCAGGGAAAGCCTGAATGAGGACAAATTCAGAGGAGGATGAGGCTGGCTCTGGGAGAGTGTATGTGTATGTAAGTACCAGAGACTTATAAAGATGTCGTCAGGAGCAGCCAGGCCCCCCATGTGTCGGGGGCCCTGAGCCTGTGGTTAATTAGTCCTGAGATAACCTCTCTTAGCTGTGAGAAGAAAGTACGGGTAGCTATTAAGAGCTGGCAAGGACCTGGACCGTTGAGAGCTCTCAACAGTGGTCCTTCATGCCGGGCCAGCCAGGAAGAGACTCCTTTCACCCTACAAAGTCAGGTGACAGGAGTGCCTGAGGGATGGGATCCGGAGGGGCGCAGGCCTGATCCACAGTTCCATAGGGGCTGGCTATGGCCCCTTTCAGTCACAGTCACAGCCCCCACCCAGCTAGCCTCTATGGGTAGACAAAACTAGGAGTTAGGCTCAAGCAGAGTCCCAGGCAGCATGGCCCTGGCCCTTAGCAGATCCAGGGATATGCTGAGCGTTCCATCCAGCTGAGGGCTCTCAAGGCTGCCTAGGGCAGGACGGAGGCTGCTCACTCACCAAGCCAGGTGTGACTTCTATATTCTCTGTGTCTTGGAGGCCTGGGTCTGCTGTCTGGGAAGGCACCTCAGGGCTGGAACAGGGAGAGCCTGGAGGCAGGGACTATGGCTCATGCCCTACCCTCCAGAGGGCAGCATCTCTGCCCCTTCCCTCCTTCCTGAACGTAAGAGTAGGTCTCCAAGGCTCTGGGGCCAAGGTGCTGGCATGCAGCACACTCCCTCACCTACCCAGCATCTCCTTATACCCACAAGAAGTTCAGCTGGATGTGGTACCACTGTACTGGCTTTCCCATCAAGGGACTTTTCCTGAGGCCCTGGCTTTGGGACCACATTCTCCCTCAGTTCTGGAGGCAGGCACAAGCCCAGGTGCCCAGACAGCTCCTGTGCTTGCCCCATGCTTGCTGATGTCCTGGCTGACTCTAGTCTGGCTTCCTTCCTGTCCATCCCTGCTCACTGCACTCAGCAGCTGCCCCAAGATCTCATCTTCTTAGTTTTCAGCATCACAAGCCAGCCATGACTCCTCATCTGTACCTGCAAGGTCAGAGAGGTCATAGAACTGCTTTATCCCTTAGAGCCCAGCCAGCCTCCTGCTCTGAGGTGGTTAGTAACCAGGGCGGACTGGGCTGTGGCTTGGAGCCTGAAGTGACTGTGCAAAGGTCATTTTGCAGGTTGTTGGGACCTAGATGTCCTGGATGGGCCTCTTTGGGAACCCAAGGTTCCAAGAAGTCCTGGCAGAACTTCTGGCAGGTTTCAGAACATTGGGGACTTTTCTGGTAAGGAATCTGTGGAATGAATCCGAGTGGGGTACCACATGGTAATCCCAGGGATTCGGTAGGCTAAGGCGGGAAGACCTCAAGTTTAAGGTTAGCCTGGGCAACACCGTAAGATCCTGTCTCAACAAGAACAAAAGACAAACAAAAATGGAATCCATGGGCCTTCGACAGTAGGAGAACAATCTGGGCTCTGAGAGGCAGCCTTGCCCTTGCTGGTAGCTAGGAAGCAGATGCAGGGAACCACCCATCTCCTGTGTGTCTGTGTAAGGGGGGATGGCAATTCTCTCACCTACATCCAGATGCTCGCGGCTTTCCCACACTCTACTGTGACTTGGTAAAATCTCTTCCACTAACAACTACACTTCAGTCCAGAACTCACTTTGCCGCTTCGTTCACACACTCACCGGGAACAGCATGATGCTGGAAGACCCTAAGAATTGTTCTAGGGACAGGCAGCCAACAGGACAGGGCTTGGGGTTTCTACCTGGTCTTGGGTTGACCCCTGTGCTTCCTTAGAGAAGTGCGCGCGATCTCTCTGCCCTCATCTGTGAGCATTCATCTATAAGCTGCGGCTGGGCTTCAGCATCACTTAAGAGAGCCCGGCAGAGCACAGGGGCCGTCCGTAAACCCCAGCTGCACCGTATCAGCCACTAGAATTCTAGGCCCACATGGGGATCTTTTCCTCACTGGTATCTCCTGTACGGTGAGGCTCCCTGTGTGACTCAGGGATGAAGCCTCTGGGCTACGTGGCTTCTGGGACGTGCTCAGTGCTATGACAGGGTCAGGACCTCTAATACTTAGACTTTACCAGCTGACTGATGAGGCCACCGCAAGGCTGGCAGCTCTGTCCTTGTAAGTCAGCAGGCAAGCATACCCAGATTAGGCAGGCAAGGCCACTGCCTCACTTCTTAGCCTAGGACATGGTGCCAGAGGGGGATCTTCTCCTAACACTGGGCCCATTCTGAGGCTGTCTTTCCTTTTATACTGAGGAAGAAACATACCCAGGGAGCTGTTCCCTAGGGAGTCTGCATGACCTCAGCTATTGCTGCCTTCCATCACTCCCTCAGGGCTTTTCCCAGAGGCCCCGGTGCTGAACGAAGCTACCTAAGTTGTCCCCACTCTTCCTACCCCCTCGCAGGCCAAGACACAGGTCAGACCAGTCTCATGGGGTAGAGGTAGGGTAGAGGGGGATAGCAGTCTGAGGCAAATACCGTGAGGGTGCCCATGGAGTGCCACGTGGTGCTGGTCTCCAGGAGTCCCTGGTGATGAGACACTGTTGGGTGACAAGGCAGGAGTGGACTCTTCAATGTCCTCTAATGCTGCCATCTTTCTGAGACCTGCTCAAGGAGTGTGCACCTGGGACCTGAGGAAAAGGAAAACCAAGGTAGATGACAGGAAGAGAGAATGCTGCTCACCAGCACCATGTCGGTGTGGAACCCTCATCCGTCCTGGCAGCATCACTAGCAAGGCAGCGGCTCCAAAGCTCTCCTCAGTACAGTACCCTAAGTGTCCTTCCCAACAGAGCCTGCGGAGGAGAGAATGCTTATTCTTCCAGGGAATACTCCTGTGCCACAGCTGAGGTTCTGCCTCCCCGGAGTGTGAGGCTTGAGGATTCTAAATCTAATAAAGAGGTTACTTCATGAAAATCAGAAGGGATATATTTCCAGAGGGAAAAACGTTTCCTCAGATTTGTGTGTGTCTCGGTTGATTGAATGCTTGCTTAGCATGCCTTAAGCCCTGGCCCAATCACCAGCACCACAAAAACTGGGTGCAGTGGAGCATGATTTTAATCCCAGCACTTGGGAGATAAAGGCAGTAGAATAGTAACTTCAAGGGCACCCTTGGTTTCATAGCAAGTTCGAGGCCAGCCTGAACTACACGAGACTCGAGAAAATTTTTAAAAGAGGGAGGGCAGTTTTCCTTAACTTGGTTTGCTATAAATGGACGGAGGCCAAAGTGAGAGGCTGGTTTTCTTGCATAAAGTGACACGGGGAGAAAGGATGACTGGGAGCACACAGGGGGCGGGCGAGGTGCTGCAGCACCCGCTGGGTGCAGGCTCGGGGCGGGCACTGTGGCGCCGCCCTCCTGGGCTCCGTAGGTTGAAACCACTCAGAGACCACAGGCGGAGCTAACTGAAGCCACCGCAGGGGAAGCAGGCAGGAACCCACATAGTTGAACCGAAGGGTCCAAGTTAGATGCACTGGGAGGGGCGACCACTCACCTTGCGAGAAGGAGGAGGCCGCCCGCGCACCGGCCGGAAGTGCTCCGCCTCTGGAAGGTCCCGCCCCTCAGATTCCGGGACGCTCTGGACCCCGGAGGACCAAGCGTCTGTGGCCCCTTGGCACTCAAATCCTTTACTCAGTGTGGCTTCCCCGCCGAGGGTCCCTGCCCCACGACCCAACACAGTCTGAGGGATTTGTTTTCAAGTTAGCAGAAAAGCCCGGCAGAGGCCCTCGTCTCCGCGCGAGGCAGAGGCGTCAGAACCTGGGTGTTGGGCCCCGGAGGATGTCACAGCGGCATCCTTGAAATTGGCCCCAACCAGGACCAAACATGATGCCACAGGCTGCAGCTGACCTTACTTGGTCTTGCCTAGTTTGTCAGGGATACGACCTTGCATGTGTTGTAAGAATTCTCGCTGCAAACAGATTTTCATAAGCAGGGCCTGGAAGCTACTGTTCATTGTGACTAAGCCACTGCCAAGTTGTAATGGAGTTCAAGACAGTGGGAAAAGACCCCTAGACTTAATTTATTTTATAATTAAGCACATTTTTAAGGCTGCTAGCAGGGCCACAGTCTCTACCCAAATCAGAGACGTACTGTCCAGAAGCGGGTGCAGGAAGATGGGCATTTAAGGGGGAAAACCACAAGATCTGTTTTGTTTTGTCAAGATTAGTTGATGAAGGTGACCTCAAATAGTCCCTGAATGTCCGCATAAGCAAGTTATAGGAGCAAAGCACCAGTTAGTCACATCATCACAAGCCAGATGGCCATGGCTGCACATTTCTTGAGGGAGGGGGTGTCAAGGAGTCAGGGCTGGGGAGACCTATCTTCCAGGAACTTGAGTCTGAGACAAACAGCTATTAGGTACCAGACTGGATTTCTATATGGAATTTCGTTAGCCACCATACAAGGCACTTGTGGTCCCTATGGTTCGAGTGTGAAGGGATGGGGACGGACGGACGGACGGACGGACGGACGGACGGATGAACACACACACACGGAGATTCTGGGGAAAGATGCCTTCCCTGCTTATGTCTGTGAGGCCTGGGGACCCCTGGCCTTCACACACAGATGCTAACGCAGACCCTTCAGCTTGGTTCTTGGATTTACACTCTTAAATGCAAAGTAGTAGACAAGGCCTCAGCTGGGTTTGTAAGGTTAGAAAATTAGGACACACTCAGTTTGTTCACTCAGCCGGCTACCCAGCCTGATTGATTACAGCTGGCCCTCTGGGGAATGCAGAGTAGGTTCCATCTCACCCAGTCAACACATGAACCTCTTAATCGGCTCCAGGCAGGAGGGCTAGTCAACCCCAGAATCACTCATACAAGGTTCTAAGAGCCCTCCACACACATACACACGACTGGGCAGTGTGTAACACTAAGGTCCCAGACCTTAGAACAACTGACTCCATGGTGGAAGTACCGCTCAGGCCATAAAACTCAGCACATAGACATCACCCACCTGCCAAAATAAAAACAAAGACCTAATTCATCCGAGTCCGTACTTCTGGGAACTCTCTAAATGTTTTATCTTTGCTTTTTGGCTTCTATAGTTCTGCTTCTGGTTAACTGTTCTTGTTAATTTAAATATGTCAGTCCAGGATATGGTTTTTGTGCTTAAAAACTCACCCTGAAAAAGGCTTGTTGCTACACTGGGCTCCCAAACACCCAGTATAGTCACTGGCTGGCTAATAAAGATTTTCTGATGGTTTAAACCCAAGTCCAAGCAGTCTTCTCTGGTGAATACCCCACATTATTTCTGGAGGTCCCACAGAGATCCGACCCTGAGACACCACGGGTGTCTCAGATGCTTTCAGAGCAAGCAATGGTCAGAAAGCTCCTAGGGGATACACAACCTCAGATGTTCTAGGTCCCCAGGACTTCCTTTGATCTAACACTTCAGAGGGGTCTGACACTTCCACCCCCAAAAGGAAACAAACTAGAAAGGTGCCTGGTCTGTCACTTCTGGTTAAGGTGCTTTCTGTTGCGACATATGGGAAAGGCTGAATGTGGCTGTACCCAGGATCCCTGTGAGATATCACTGGATTCCTCCTGTCTGTTCAAGTGTATTGAATGTGTGGCGGCCACCCCCAATTGCTTTATTGTATGTCTCTTTGTGTGTATGTGTTTCTGTCCGCTCTGTTTCCCCGTATAGACCAATGGCTGTGAGACACTCCCTACCCCCTCCCAGCTTAAGAGCTGGGCCTTTTGTTGGGGACCCACATTCTTTTGGCTCTGCCAGGTTGCCCAGAGAAACCAAAAAGCCCCTTGCCTGTCCTTGACTCCTGGTCCCTGTGTGGAGGTGGGGAGGGGCCAGGGCTCTCATCCAGGACCCTCTCCACCCCCACCCTCCCACCCCCACCCCCATCTGAGCAGAGTGCACACAGGGAGGGGGAAATTGTTCCCTCGGTGCATTCCCTCTGCTCCCCAGCCTGCTCTAAGCAGAACAAGGGAAGGAGGCAAGAAAAGGCTCCACTCTTTCCTCTGTCATGAATTACATCTCCTTTTCAACGAAAGCTCACCCTTCTTTGAAAAAAAAAAAAAAAAGAGTGGGAAAACCGCTCCCAGGCTGGGGGGTGGGGGAGGGGGGCCACAGCTGGGCAATGCAGCCTGGATAGAATAGATTTTACCCCCTTCTGTCCAACACTGATCAAGGAGACTGAATAAAAATGGCCCCCATAGGCCCACAGGGAGTGGCACCATTGGGGTAGGTGTGTCACTTAGGGGTGGGTTTTGAGGTCTCAGATGCTTAAGTCAGATCACTTCCTGCTGCCTGTGGATCAAGATGTAGACTCTCAGCTCCTTCTCCAGCACCATGTCTGCCTGCACGCCACAGCTATGTTTCCCACCATCATTTTTTACAATGGACTAAACCTGTGAAACGTTAAGCCAGCCCCAACTAAATGTTTTCCTTTGTAAGAGTTGCTATGGCCATGGACTCTCTTCACAGCAATAGAAGCTCTGAGATAGAGATTTTGTTTGTTTGTTTGTTTGTTTGTTTGAGACTGGGTCTCTCTGTGTAGCCTTGGCTGTCCTGGACTCACTTTGTAGACCAGGCTGGCCTTGAACTCACAACGATCTGCCAGCCTCTACCTCCTGCGTGAAGAGGTTTCAAACAATTTTTTTGTTAGGTCTTTTTTGAAAGGAGTAAAGATAACTGCTAAAAAGATTCCTTTGTAAGCTGGGCATGGTGGCTTTTAATCCCAACACTTGGGAGGCAGAGGCAGATGGATCGCTGTGAGTTTGAGTCTACAAAGTAAGTTCAGGACAGCCAGGACTATACAGAGAAGCCCTGTCTCAAAAAACAAAAACAAAAACAAAATTAGCTAATATTTAACAGTAGAAATAGATTCCAGTAGCTGGAGGTAGCGCAAAAGCTATTTAAGAACAAAGAACTGATTGGGAGCCGAGACCTTTTACATAAACCACTGTCACCTTCTCTGTTGATGAGACACGTTTAGACTTACACAACTCAGCAAAGTTTGGTGTCCTGCCCTCTGTCAGAAAAATATCTTCTTGTTGAATGCCCTGCCCCCAATCAGAGGATACAGGTGGGCTACCTGTCAGATGGACAACAAGGATTCCCAGGGCTAGAGGCAGAGACCAACCCACCAGGACTGGCCCAAGACCAAGTTCCTATAATTGTTCAACCAGGTTCAGCCACCCCCATGCAGAGGAAACAATACCCAATGACCCTGGAAACACACAGTCCATACTGTCTGGCGTAGAGAGAGAGACATCCTGGTGCCCTGCCAGTCACGCTGCCATACACCTCTCCTGCCTGGGAAGAAACCTGGGACCTCCAGTTCTCATGGGTCTGATTCTTCCGAAGAAACAGGTGTCCACTGTCTTGGATCTGAAAGATGCTTCGGGCTCCCATGGGCAGAGCTTTTACACGGCCAGAGCGAGAGGGAGGTTACAGCGGACAACTTACCTTGACCAGGTTGCCCCAAGGATTGAAAAATTCTCCAATCCTGTTTGATGAGACACTAACTGCTGACCTCCTGCTCTTCCATCAGATGTTTCCTGGGACCATACTCTACAATACATGCTCTTATATACCCTTGTCATACTTCTGCCTCACCTCTAAAACTAAATAAATTATAAGGGCCACTGAGAGACTGCTGAGTTACAAACCGTGGGCTACAGAATGTCAGCTAAGGTTGTTCAAGAGTTCCTAGATGCAGCTAGGTATTGCTGCCTCTGGATCCAGAGTCTGTGGAAATAGCAAAGCCTCTGTATACCAGCACTGGGAGAGTGGGTGGGGGGACAGGACACTGAGCCCATAATCTGGACTGAGATGAAACAAAAGTATTTGAGGCTTTAAAAGCAGCTCTGGTTTTGGCTCCAGCCCTAGCATTTCCAGATGCCTCAAAACCTTTTCATCTGTTTCTTAGGGTTTTAATGCTGTGAAGAGACACCATTGTTTGTTCAATTTGCTTAACCAATATATTTTATTAACAACTTAGTGACCGAGCATACGTCACTTATAACCTGACTAACCAAAACAACAGGAAATGAGGATTAATGGACACAATAACAAACCTTAAGGATATCAGTTCCGAGGAACGATTCTCCTGGCACAATCAACAGGATTTCTTCTGCTGGAACCTAGAGTAACCAGAACCCAGAACCTCAGCAGGAGCTGGAGCCCCGAAGCCTTCCCTTGAGCGTTTCTCTCTAGGAGTGTCTCCAAGTGCAGCAGTAAACAGCCAAACTATCCTAAGTCTCCAAAAAGCCCCACCTCCAGTTCTGGGCTCATTTATATATCTCCTCCCAGAGTCTGTTCACAGGATCTTTTTCAGCTGGCAACAATTAAGCTCCTGCATGAGGTGGTCGCTCTTCTAGTGGATTAACATCACCTGTTCTCTCACGGAACCATTCCAACCCGCACTTGGGATCCTAAAAAACAGATTTCTCTCTCCTTCACACCATGACCAAGAGAACTCTTATAAAGGAAAATACTTAGCTCGGGCTGGCTTACAGTTTCAGAGGTTCAAGTCCGTTATCATCACGGTGGGAAGTGTGGCAACTTTCAGGCAGACATGGTGCTGGAGGAGCCGAGAGGTCTACATCTTGATCCACAGGCAGCTGTGTGTCACACTGAGAGTAGCTTGAGCATATATGACCTCAAAGCCCGCCTCCAGTGACACACTTCCTCCAACAAGACCACACCTACTCCTAATAGTGCAGTCCCCTAAGGCCAAACATTTAAGCACAGGAGTCTATCGGGGTCATTCCTATTCAAACCACCATACTCTGTTTGTCCGTGAAACAAAGACATTTACAAAGGGATTTTTTTTTTTTTTTTTTTTTTTGAGACAGGGTTTCTATAAGTCCTGGCTGTCCTGGACTTGCTTTGTATATGAGGCTAGCCTTGAAATCACAGAGAGCTGCCTGCCTCTGTCTCCCAAGTGCTGGGATTAAAGGCATGCCACCACACCCGGCTCTACAAAGGGATTTTTAAACCCAAAATCTGGGGCCATGGAAGCTTCCTGTGACATAGCTGTCCAAAGGATTGGATTGTGTAGCCCTATAGTATGGCCCACCTGTCTAAGCTGTGGCAGCTACTGCTAGTCCAATGAGACAAGTTAATTCCAAGTCAGGATCTCATAGCACTCCACACCAGAGGCCACCTGAGGAACACCAGAACACTGGCTGTCTGATGCCTGTGTGACCCAGTACCAGGCCCTGCTCCTGAACCACCAACTCTAGTTTGAGAGACCCACTGCCATCAATCCTGCTACCCTCTTCCCTGATAACGGCCCACAGGTGCCATCCATAATTGTTACAGAAAGATGAAAGATGAAAGCAGGTACGTGGGAACAGCTGTGGTTACTTTAACTGCAATAATTTTGGCCCAAGCCAGGCACCTCAGCCCAGAGAGCAGAACTGGCCAATCAGATCCAGGCTCTCAGATGGGGAAAGGAAAGCCCACCACCACATACACAGACAGTTGCTATGCTTTTACTACCACATATGTCCATGGTATGAGCTATAGAGAAAGGGCTTCTCACCACTTGGGGAAAGGACATTAAAAACAAAAAAAGAAGGGCCGGAGAGATGGCTCAGAGGTTACGAGCACTGACTGCTTTTCCAGGGGTCCTGAGTTCAATTCCCAGGAACCACATGGTGGCTCACAACCATCTATAGTGAGATCTGGTGCCCTCTTCTGGCTTGCAGGTGTACATGCAGGCAGAGCACTATATACAAAACAAACAAATAAATAAACAAATCTTAAAAAAAAAAAAAAGGAGATAAGATCTTGGCCCTCCTAGTGGTCCTCCACTACCTAGGACATCAAAAGGTTGTTTCAGAAACAACTGGCAGGAAGCAGGTAACTGACCGTCGCCAGGATATTCATCTGGATCCACAAAACTTGCTGAGTTGCTCAGACCAAGGTATGCTGTACCTAGACTGGACAGCCTGGCACAGGATGCCTCGGCCAGAAGCCAGGTTTATACTCAAGTAAATCTGAAACAGAGGGTCCTTAACCAGGAAGGGGTCCAAATGAGAGGCCAACACCCTAGTGAACTCTGGGAAACCGACTTCACTGAGATCAGGCCTGCCAGGGGAGGACACAAGTACTTGCCAGTGTTTGTAGATACCTCTTCTGGGTGGGTAGAAGTGTTCCTGTATCCAGACTGAAATTGCTCAAACAGTGGCTTAAAAGCTCCTCCAGGAAATGCTCCTCTGATTTGCCCAGCCTGCAGCAATGGGGTCCAACATCAGCCCAACTTTCATAGCCAGTACCTCTTAATTAATAGCTAAAGCTTTAGACATAGATTAAAAGCTCCATTGTATGTACAAACTTTAGAGTTCTGGGCAAGCAAAACAAAACAAAACCTGGGACATTAAAACAAAATGAAACAAACAAAATCCCCCAAAACTTCCTCCTTTGCTTCACTTTGGGCCTATTGCGCCCCATATAGGGAAGGATTCACCCCTATGTGATTATATTTGGAAGACTGCCCCACTGTGTCTCAGCTCAGAGACCAGGAGTTGAGAGAACGCTCTAACCACTACTTGTTTTGGGCTTAACCTTGATGGCATATGCAGAAGGCTAAAACTTGCCATTTTGTAAATGAATGTACTTACCATGACTAGAAGCATAGTTCTGAGCACATTAATGAATTTGATCATTTATAAGGTGACTGACCATTAATTTGTATGTCTTAATCATCTTTAACAGTTTACAACAATTTAGCAGCTTTTACAAGATTAGAATTTTACAGTTTTATCTCTGTTAAGTTTTACCCTTAAAAATTTGAAGATTTAATTGAAAATCCTCTAGCAGTAAAATAAAACTTTAAACCACAAAGGGACTGGGGACCTTACAAAACCATACAGTCCACAGAGCGATTAGGAACCTTACTTGCTCTTCTTTTTTAAAAATCTTTTTATACAAAGATTTTTGAAAGACTCAATTTGTCCAAATAGCTTAACAAAGTTAGCAAAGACAAAGAGGCTAGGCCTTTATTTTATTTTTTTGAGACAGGGTTTCCTCTGTGTCCTGGACTCCCTTTGTAGACCAGCCTGGCCTCGAACTCACAGGGATCCACCCACCTCTCCCGAGTACTGGGATTAAAGGTGTGCACCACCACACCCAGCCTTAGGCCTTTATCTTTAAGTCAGTTTCTGCTAGCCCGAGTAGGCCTGAGGAGTTTATAAACCTTATTTGTCAAATATATCTTACTTATCAAACATGGTTTTTTTTTTTTTTAATCTAAAATGTTTTAGAAGCCTGGTATTGAACCCAGTTAGGAAAGACACGTAGTTAGGCACGCATCTCTAAGTCAGTTTCTGTTAACCTGAGTAGAAATTAATAACCTTAGGAATTTGTAAATCTTAATTATTAAACAATTCTTTGCTTGGAATTTTACAGCATCCTGGTGCCCCCCCCCTCCTGCCCTATCTGCCCTATGTCACCCTGTCCCCACAATGATCCTCACATTTTTTTTGAAGAGCTATGAATATTCACGACCTTGAATGGGGGAACTTTTTTTTGCTAACAAAAACAAAAAAGGGGGGGGGGGGAGAAGTAAACACTAATTATATTTAACCATTTTAATTTTATATAAACCTTTTACTAAAAACTTAAAAAATTTAAGTGAGACACAACAGTAACAAATGAAAATAACCATTTGTTCTAAGAAATGTTTCCTAAGGGCGTGTTAGGTACTATCTAGAGCTTTTACCCAGTATCCAGTTTTTAGCCTGCATATCCTAATTATCCCAGAAAACCTTGAGTCCTCATGCAGTGAGGGCCTCACTGCAGACACCTATCTGTAAGGAGTGGCTGCAGCCAGGTGAAGGTCCAATGGCCTTGCCTGCCTCCTCCTTTTTTGAAAGAATACTAACTTTTAACAAGCCCAGCTCTGATTATTTTAAGCAGGCATATTTACAGTTATTAGTGAGAGGTTTCATTTTGATTAAAGATTTATTTATTTTATGGATGAGTGCTCTCTTTTCAGGCACACCAGTAGAGGGTATCAAATCATATTACAGATGGCTGTGAGCCACCATGTGGTTGCTGAGAATTGAACTCAGGTCCTCTGGAAGAGCAGCCAGTGTTCTAAACTACTGAGCCATCTCTCCAGCCCCTTTATTTTTTTAATTTTTGTTTTTCAAGACAGGGTTTCTCTGTGTAGCCCTGGCTATCTTGGAACTCACTTCACAGACCAGGCTGGCCTTGAACTCAGAGATCCGCCTACCTCTGGCTCACCAGTGCTGGGATTAAAGGTGTGCACCACCACCATCCAGCTCGTGGGAGATTTTAAACTAAGGGTTTTATTTACTTTTTAACTACTTTGTGTGTGTCTGCAGATGGAGGTAGACCACCTGAAAAGCTTCATAAAATTTTTTTTCCTTATAAAGTCTTCAAGTTGCAGAATAATATAAGTGTCTGTAACCAATCAATCCCTCTGGTCATTAAACAGAAAAGTACAAAAACAAGACATCTGCAGTAACTCAGGAAATGTTGGCATCAGGTTGCTTTTGTTTTACAGAGTTTTAACCATATTCAATTAGCTTACAAATCTTAAGGCACAGAACGTTTATGTAATAGTCTTACACATCTTGAGATAAGTTTGTATTTTAGCAAAAGTTTGAGTAAAACCAAGGCAAGGGGCATGAGATGAGCAGCGGTGGCCCCTGGTGGAGCCGTTGGCATTCAGCTGCTTTAAAGCACCTGCTGCCTTTTTCTGGGCTGTTTTGTTTTTCCTTTTCCTTCCAGAGGCAGAAGACCTGTCTGACCCAAGACAGAGATTTTAGAAAAAAATGGCAGCTTTTAATAAAGTAGAACAGCACAAAGCTGCTAGTGGTGGTGGTGGTGGTCGTGGTGGTGGTGGTCTGGCTCCCATGTCCGAAACAAAACTTATATACGCACATTAGAAAACAAATTGATCAGACAAAAGCAAATGACTTAAAAAGACAGAATGTCCACACAGTGAGCCAAGATCAGACAAACACATATGTGTGGTGACCACCTTCACCCATACACAGAACCAGGGGGACAGGAGGGCGTCTCACTCTCTGTCTCTGCAGACAGTCTACATCACATCAGTTCTACTCCATGTCACCCCAGATATCAAGACTTCAAGAACAAACAAGTCACCAACTGGCCTGAGTTTCAAATGTGCATTTTTTTTTTTAACATTCCCCCCCCGCCCTCCTTCAAGACAGGGTTCTTCTGTGTAGCCATGACTGTCCTGGAACTTGAACTCCCTCTGTAGGCCAGGCTGGCCTGGAATTTGCAGATCTACTTGCCTCTGCCTCACAAGTGCTGGAAATGTATCAACATGGTGGTCACAGTTTGGGGTTCCCCTGGGTCTCCAAGTCCACCTTGGACTTGTCCTCCACCTAGGACTACCCCGACATTCTGACCCTGAGCCTGGGATCTTCCAGGAACCCTGAATGAGCCTCAAAATGCCCCTGGGAAGAGACCAGACTCAATCTGGAATATAATTAGTTAAACGTATTGAAACTGCTGATGGGGCAAGCACCTCTGGTCCAACTAGACCGCTGTGTGGAGGGGACGAGGAAGGATTTCAAAGGGGGAACCCACGTGCACAAGCAAGCCAGGAGCTGTGCTGCTCTGCTAGGGCTAGGTGGTCAAGGCAACCTCAAAATGGTCCTTGAATGTCTGCACAAGCAGGTTACAGAAGCCAAAAAGCAATTAGTCATAGCATAAGAAGCAGATGTCATGGCTGGGGGGGGGGGGCGGTGTCACTGATCAGGGTTATTGGGAACTTATCTTCCAAGGGATGGGGTTAGAGACAAATGGCTATGGGTACCCAGCACAACATGGGGTTTCTTTAGTGACTGCACTATTAGCACTGCCTGGACCTTCTCATTCTGATTGTATTAATATGGCCACTTATGTTAGTAAAATTAATGGTCCTTAGCACTATCTACACCTCTTTAGAGTCAGATGAGTCCATGATTTGACTTATTCACTAAGATCAGAGGGGAATGTAACAGGGCCCCAGACCTTAACACAGCTGACTCCATGATGGAAGTACTGTTCAGGGCAGAAAACTCAGCACGTAGACACCACTACTTGACAAGACAAAAACAAAGACCTAATCCATCAAAGTCCATAGTTCTGTGAAAGTCTCTAAACGTACTCATCTTGCTATTTGGCTTCTGTAGTTCTGCTCCTGGCTAACTGTTCTTGCTGAGGTCTGTCAACCCAGGATATGGCTTCTCTGCTTAAAAGCTCACCCGGAGAAAGGCTCGGGGCTACACTGGGATCTCAAACAGTGTAGTTGCCGGCCGGCTAATAAAGACTTCTGGTTGGCTTAAACTCATGTCCCAATAGTCTTTTCTGGTGGATACTGCCACAAGTGGTGGCCTGGAGAGAGGAGGCTTGATGTCCAAGATAACCCAAGGAGCTACTATTAACAGAGGGAGAGAAGGTGATGATAAGGTGAGGTAAGACTATTCAAAAGAAATAGTGTGTGCAAAGGTCTTGAGGTGTGGGAAGTGTTATCACCAGTAGTTTGGACCTGAGAGAGCAGGCAGGCTGGAATGTGGTAAGAGGAGAATAGAACAAGATGAGCAAAGGTCAGACAGCCAACCCTGAAGCCATGATGCAGAACTTGATTTTATGCTAAGTACGTTGGGAGGCACTGAACCTACCGAAGGGGAAGGATGTAATTTTTATTTTTAACATGTGTCTATGGCTGCTTTGCTTGTTTATATGTCTGTCTACCACTTGCATGCCTGGGCCTGTGGAGAGCAGGAAAGGGAGACAGATCCCCTGCAACTGGAGTTACAGATGTTTGTGAGCTGCCACGTAGGTGCTGAGGATCACACGAGTCCTCTGGAAGAGCAACCAGCACTCTTGGTCATTGAGCCATCTGTCCAGCCTCCCTTCCTCTTTGAAAATGCTGGGGATGGGGCCTGGACCCAGGGTCTCAAGTACTCAAGTGCGAGTTTCATCCCTGGGCTACGCCCCTGGCTCTACCCTTCCCACCCCATTTGAGAAGAGGTCTCACTCTTTTTATCCCAGCTATTCTCTTGCAAGCTCATTTCATTTTAACGTTAGTCTTGGGAGGATGGATCAGAAACAAGAAGGGCTCCCCTGGCATTTCTGCGGCCTGTGAGCCCAGTTCAGTCCCTGGCTTCCTGAGTAACAAGGCACCAGCACTCCCTGTTGCTGTGGTGGGGTTGACCTGGGAACTATTAAGGTTGGTTAAATCCTTGCTGCTACCCACCAGATCTTCCAACAAAACCGTCCCCAGGCACTGTTAAGTGCCCCTTGCAGAATCACTCCTTGTTGCAAACTATCCTAAATGGAGAATGAACACTTCTCAGCCTTTCCTCAGGGTCCTCACTATAGGAACTGAACAACTAACCAGACCTTAACCTGGCACCCTAATATCTGGGTCAGAGAGGCAGGAGGATGTTTCGCTGCTGTAGGGGCCCCTACTCTCACTCCCATCATACACTCTAATTCTCATTGATGAACTACTTTCTTGAATTACATATTATACTTTCATGAGCTTGTCACTGGAAGCATCCTAGACACTTCCAAGAAGCAGTCACCAGCTGGGACCCTGGTCTTGTGGCTCACTGTCCCCAGTGGAGAAAGCAGGTGGCCTCCTTGAGGGCATCCCTCAACTCTCAAGGGAACCCAACAGAGCACAGTAAGCAGGTTGGAAACACATTGACTTTTATGAGAAAATAGGCATCCAGCAGCAGCAGCATCTGCTCACAAGGCCATGGCAGCAACTGGAAGGCAATGTGGAGATCAGTGCAGCTGTCCATGGAGCTGAGGAGGACACTTACGAAGGAAGCCACCAAGTGCACAGCAAAACAGAATGTCTAGTCCAATGTGCACAACACTGACACAGCACCAAGGATATTACACAAAAGTAAGCATTAACGACTTTGACACAGAAACACCAGACTGGGACAGCATCGGCAGGCCATGGCTGTGGCTGTTAAAGAGGAATTCGCCACTTGCTGCCATTTAGCACAGGGAACGTATAGGGTTTTAGCACACACAGGTGTCTCTGCACCAGCCAGATACAAAAAAGATGAGGTCCCACCAGGTCACTGATGTGGCTGAGGTAAGGTGTGGACAGGCCAGCTGGCTGCTACCAGTTCAGAGGTGCCAGGAACCCTCTGCAGGTCCAGAGCCAAATGACTGCAGGGCAACAGCCTCACCTAGGTGCTGGCTGGGAGCTGCCACACGAAAACATCAGTGCCAGGGGACCTGAGACAGGAGAGAACAGTCTACTTGTCTTGAGAAAGCAAGCACCCAATTTCACAGGCACAAGGTTCTGGAAGGGGAGGCTGATGGTGGGCGTTACTTCTTGACCTAAGGGTAAATGTGGCACATGGGCCAATCTCCTTGTCTGCACTGTACCTGGGGTCCACAGCAGAGGGGACCCCATTCTCCTGAATCTCCCTTAGAAGCCATGGAGCATCTGTCCCTTGAGTCAGGGTACACAGTCTTTCTTCCTAGGCACAGTCCTGCCATCTTGGTGTCCCAACTCACTGGCACAGTAAGTGATTGTGTCTTGATGTCAAACGGGGATGGATCCAGGGTCAGGAGGAAGGGAGCCCTGGAGCTGCAGACTTCCAGAAATGAAGGGAGCTGGCTAGTCAAGGCTAACCCACTGGTCTCCCCAAACAGAAGAGTCCTGGGCCAGCTCAGGTTACCTGACCCTCCCTAGAGGTAGCTCCTGCCTTCTCTCTTGGCTGGGAGGAGGCTGCAGGCATGGATGCTAGTGCAGCTCAAGCTCCCGTTCACTTGCTCCTTGTCAGGCAGTGAGTGCTCTCTGCTCTAAGTGAGGCTCCTCAGCAGCTGTGCTGGTCAGAACTCTTCCTGCAGGACAAGGCCCACCGACTGTGGCAGCTGAGGTGCTGACAAATGGAGTTGCCTTGTACTTCTCAGAGTCTTCTGGCTGCAGTTGAGTGTGTTTCTGTCGTCAGAATCCCAGCGCCTTGCTGCAGTGCTCTTAGTTGCCCCAGGACATGTCTCAAGACATCTAGTTTGTTCCCAGGTGGCTGCTGTGTGTCTCACTGAAGAGCTGCTGCTGGGCACTCTTCAGGAGGCTGACAATGAGCCAGAACTAACAGCAGCTCGTGAATGATGTGATGTGGCCATTGCAACATCACGGTGGCAACAAGTCAAAGTGCCCTGTAGTCCAGAAGACCTCCCTGAGCTCACCCACCTACAGAGCTCCTGTTGCCAGTGGACTCTGTGATGACAGCCTCCCTCTCTGGCGCAGGCCCCAGCGGCCTCTGCTGTGCCTGTGGTAGAGGTAGGCACTGACTCTCTTGAGTTCTCTGAGCTTCTTGCTGGGGAGATCTCATCTAGCAGCCTGGAAAAGACAAAAAGACAAACAATAGTTTGGGTAAATGAGAAGAGGCCAGATCCTCACTCACTAGGAGATGGCGAACTGAGGGAAATGGCGCGGGGTGGGGTGGGGGTGGGGGGCGGCTTACTGCAAGTTGGTTCTGCTGGCTCCCCAAAGAAAAGTGAAGGGTGCAGAGGGATGTGGGGCCCCAGCTGGGGACGGAGACATGGTAGCACATGTGTGTGCTTAGAGGACAACACAAGCATCAGTCTGGACATCCTCCCTTTTCTTCTGGGGCTGTATCATGACCTCCTCCAGCTGGTTTGGTACTTTCCCCATAATCGTGAATTGTGTTTGGAAAAAAAACACAAAATTATTAACAACAACAAAAAAACTTCCTTTCACTGTTTTCCCTGCTGACTTTGCTGAATTTAGCTCCCCCCGCGCCCTTGAATGGGATGCATCCAGGGCTAGCCTGCAGGCTAGCCTTCCATGTGTGTGAATGAATATCTGGTCTTATTAAGAATGCTAAGAAGGGACTGGAGAGATGGCTCAGTGGTAAAGAGCATTGTCTGTCCTGGAGGTCCTGAGTTCAATTCCCAGCAACTACATGGATAGCTCACAGCTATCCATAATGGGATCTGATGCCCTCTTCTGGACTGCAGGTGTATGTGCAGATAGAGCAGCCATGTACATTAAATAAATAAATCTGAGAGAGAGAGGTGGTGGTGGTGGGGGGAATATGAGAGTCTGATAACAAGGGCTAGAACCCTGGCTGCTCTTTCAGAGGACCAGGATTTGGTTCCCAGCACCTACAAGGTAACTAACAACTAACTGTAACTAACTCCAGTTCCAGAGGATCCAATACCCTCTTCTGGCCCCTGAGAGCACTGCTTGCTGGTAAACAGACACACAGAAAATCATGAAACAGTGTAAAAGCATGCCAACATGCAGGAAGAGCTTGCATGCATTAAAACCACAGGCACAGCCTGTGCCATACTGGACTTTCTTTTTGAGACAGGGCCTCACTATGTTGCCCTGGAACTGGCTATATAGACCAGGCTGGTCTTGGACTCAGAGATCTGTTTGCCTTTGCCTACAGAGTGCTGAGATTAAGAGACGTGCACCACCATAGCCGGCCACAGCTCAATGTTCACACGTTAAGTCACTGAATTCTAGCTGACTCTTTAGAGTCAGCACAGGGTCCAGCAATACACGCAGCACTGCCAGATCAGGCAAGGAGACCTCAGCTGAAGGACTCGACTCTCACCACCACCTTCCTCCTCAGGGATCAAGACACTGGCTTTAAACGTGGCTCTTTGGCTATGTGTGGTGCGTAAGCCTTTCCTCCCAGTGCCTAGGGAGCAGAGGCAGGTGGGTCTCTGTGAGTGGAGGCCAGTCTAGTCTACTCAAAAACAAAAGAAAATGAAAAGCAAAGAAACAACTTGATTCTTCTTTTCAAAGAGCCCTGGGCTGGGGTATAGCTAAGTGGCAGAGCATTGGCTCAATACTCACAGGACCCTGGGTTCTGTCCCCAGGACCCCAAGAGCAAGAAAGACAATGGCCATGAACCCACCTGTCTGCTGGAGGGATGACCCGGGTCTGCCACCCAGCACTGCTGCAAGTGTCTCTTAGGGCCAACATGGGGCGAGTATTTGACTGAACAGCATTCTGTGTCTGGGCCTTTCCTACACATCCTAAAATGTGGAAAAGACATCAGGAATAAATTATTTGTAATCTAATCCAGAAACAGTCCATGTGGCCAGGTTAAGGGAGTGGCTGAGCCGGAGTCAGCTCTATTTCCCTAAGTCAACAGCTCCTTCTGCATCCACTTGTCATGCCAATGACGTGTGACTTGTCAGGTACTGCACAAATCAGAAAAGACAATGCAGGCACCCTTGGGTTGTGTGTGACTGATCTGGGCTGTTGTAGAGTCTATGTCCACACTGTCACTCTCCTGAAACATCAAACTGCAGAATGCACACTGTGTAGCTCCCTGCCATGTGTGGCCAGGCCAGTTCCTGCACCCAGAGACCAAGGTCTTTCTGGTCAACATATACTCCAGCTCCGAAAGACTACGCCTACTAGCCTGCAAGTGCTCTATGGCTTAAACTCTCTCATATCCCTCACGAATAGGCCCAGAAACCAGGAGTAGCGATCCATGCCTATAAATCCCAGCACTCTGGAAGCAGAATCATGGTGAGTTCAAGGCCAGCGTGGGCCAAGTATCAGTTCTCAGCAGCCACAGCTACATATCAAGACCCTGCCTTAAACAAACAAGCAAACAGGGAAGCACCTCTGCATCTGTTTTAACCAGGTTTGGTGCTTCATGCCTTTGAGTCCAGCATTCCAGAGGCTTAGGCACGACTGTGAGTATAAGGCCAATTCAGGCCACGTGGTGAGTACCAAGACAGCTTGGACTAAAGTGAGACCTTGCCTCAACAAAACAAAATAAACAAACAAATAAGTTGGCAAACAAACTATGGCAGCACCTCTTTCTGTCAAGTTTGACGACACCCATTCATGCTATGCCATTTGTAAGGGTTGTGACAATATGTGCACAGGTGAGTGGCTGCAAAGACAAGAGCAAAATTCATGAGGAATGACACTGGGGCACTCTGCCTCGTGGCCTCTGGGTGTGTATGAACACACACACCCTGTCTTTGTGGCCCTCTGGGTGTATCTGAACACACTCTGCCTTTGTGACCCTTTTGGTGTGTACGATCTTTGGTTTCTTAAGGAAATTGTGACTCTGTACCCTGAAACCTTAGCACACATCCTTAAGGACAGGGCTATGGGCTGAGTCCAGGATGCTGTCTTGCTACCTGGTAACACTCCAGGTTTCTAATGTCCCAGCAGTGTGTGGGCAGCTCCTCTAATCCAGGATCATCCTGCCTGAGTATGCTTTGTACACATCTACACCAGCAGATGCTCATTTTCTCACGATTTCACCTTACTAGATGTTCATATTAGATTAAGCCTTCCTTTCCCATGGGATCAAGTCTGGTAAAATACTCCTGGGCTGCTGGCATAAGGAGAGTGCAGTGTGGGAAGACCCCCCCAGGGAGGAGCAGCACTGGTCCTGCTGGCGCCTCAGCTTGCACTTCCTGACAGTGCGTCAGCAAACCTGGCCAGGCAATGCCACAGGAGGCACTAGAAAAACACACTGCTTGTTTCAGCTTTTAGTAAGAGGATGGCTAACTTGCTATACTTGTTATTTTTCTCACTGTTGTGGCGACTGTCTGAAAAAAAAAAAAAAAAAAATCAGCCAAGGGTTTCCTTGGCTCCCAGCTTGAAGGGATACAGACCACCATGGTGGGGAGTGTGACATGGTTGGTCACATTGCCTGTAATTGGGGAGCAGACAGACGAACGTTCAAGTTTCTTTTTAAAAAAAATCTCTTGTGTCTCTAGTGCTGCTATTAGCATTGTGGGGATCAGATGACAATTCTGAAGAGTTAGTTCTCTGTTGCCAGTTTTTGCATGGCTTCCAGGATTAAACTCAAATTGCCAGGCTTCTGCGGCAAGTGTCTTTACCTGCTAAGCTGGCTCCATGGCCCAGCTTTTTCCTATTTATTTATCTATTGGTTTTTGGAGACAGGGTTTCTTTGTGTAACCCTGGCTGACCTGGACTCGTTATAGACCGGGCTGGCCTCAAAGTTGCAGAGATCCACCTGCCTCTGCCTCCTAAGTACTGGGATTAAAGGCGTGCACCACAATGCCCAGTTTATTTATTTATTACAGTATTCTGCCTGCACACCAGAAGAGGGCACCAGCTCTCATTATAGATGGCTATGAGCCACCATGTAGTTGACGGGAACTGAACCCAGGACCTCTGGAAGAGCAGACAGTGTTCTTACCCTCTGAGCCATCTCTCCAGCCCCAGAGCATACTTTTAAATCTATTTTACAAACCTTGGGTTCTTACACCTTTAGTCCCTTCTCCATGCCAATCCCTTGCAACTTTTATCTGTCCTAGTACCTTTCAACCCCCAAACACTAGCTAGGAGAGAAAGGTTAGCCAGAAGAAGGGGCGTAGGTCTCTTAGCTACTTTCTGCTGTTTAGGAACATTATTACTTGGGGCAATTCCAACCGTTGTTGTCATTATATTCAGCAGTCTAGCTACCAGCAAACCAGCCCACAAGCAGCAGCAGCAGCAGCAGCAGCAGCAGCAGCAGCAGCTGCTGCCGCCTTCTCCCTCCGTGGACTCCTCTTCCTCTCAGTGCTCTGGCATTTAACCTCTCTCAGAGCCTTCAGAATTAAACTATCTGCAGCTGGCAAAGATCATGCCTCCCTCCAAGCCTGCATGAGGCAATCATAGCTAACAGCTGTGGACAAACTAAAAGCAGCCTCATATCCCACACTTGGGATTAAAACAAAAACATATTTACGTAACATAACTGAGTTTTTAAAGAAATCAGAACTTTCACTACAATTATTAGTTATTTTATGTCCAAATCTCTGCCAACATTCCCCCAACTTACCCTCATGGTCAGCAGTCAGTCTGCTGTCCTTAGAACACAGACCTCACAGAGCACTTGGGACAGAGAGCAGAGAGAGCCATATGGTCTTGCCCTGGTAACTGGCAGGAAGTAGAACTGCCCTGAATAGCAGGCTGCCATGGGGCAGGGCCACAGATGTTTTTGAAGGTACAGTGGACAGAAGCTGCTGATGGCACCCTGGAGCTATAAGACCTAGTCTAAAGAATCTGCCACTATGGCAGGCTACAAGGGTCTGCTAAGACCATTTTTGGTGGGTCCAGGCTACTTGTCTAAGATGTGGCTGGGACAAAGGAACACAGTCCAGTCCAGTTCCAGGCCCAGGGGCTGAGCCCAGAGACTGTTTCAGTTCTCAAAAGAGAAACTTCAGGATCACAGAAGTCAGCTGCACAGACACGAGCAGGACCTGGTGCTTTCCAAGGGAACTGGGTCCTTAGAGCTGGTCCGAGTGTTGCCTGCCATCCACTTCAGGGTTCCTCAGCCCTAGCAGACTGCATGGGTCTGGCCATGCAGAGCCAGAAGCCTTTAAAAGAACTGAGGAAAGCCCAGTAATATGGTGCAGGCAGAGGCAGCAAGAGGAAGGCAGCGACCCTTGCCAACAGGAGTGTCTCTTTAGCTGTAAGATCTTGGTGACCCAAAGCTGTTCTAAAGATGGCCCTGAGTAGCATGTAGTAGTCTGGAAAGTGGCTGGAGCTGCAGGAAGCCCCGGGAGCACCGTGTCACCATTAAGTGTAGACTCACAGGGCAGAAAGCCTCTGCGGGCTCTCACGTTTGATGGGTGGATTTTCCTTTTGTGGCCAGATGAGCCATCAACAGCACACTGCATAGAAAACCTGGAGCATCGTCAGACAACTGACAAGGATCCACAGTTGTAGGCTGCCCGGCTCAGTGTTTCTTCCTAGGATGACGCTTCCGATGCCGGATGAGGCAGGAGCTGTAGGCAAAGGTTTTTCCACATTCCTCACAGCCATACGGCTTCTCTCCAGTGTGTGTTTTCTGGTGCTTCAGAAGGTTGGAGCCACAGTTGAAGGCCTTTCCACACTCCCCACATTTAAAGGGCTTCTCACCGGTGTGGATTCTTTGATGTTTGGTGACATCTGAGCTGTGCCTGAAGGTCTTCCCACACTGGTTACACTTAAAGGGCTTCTCTCCAGTGTGAACTCTCTGGTGGCGGATGTGATCAGTCTTGTGTTTAAAGATTCGCCCGCATTCACTGCACTCATAGGGCTTCTTCCTCTGAAAAGGAACAAAGACAGGAACACCCTCAAAGTCATCTTTAAATGAGGCGTCAAAGGCGTCAAAGAGATGCGCCTCGTCTTCGGGACTCAGGACAGGCTCTTTGCGGGGCTTTCGTTTTGCCCTTTTGGTAGGCTTTTTCCCCCGTGGCGTTTTCTCTGCTTTGAGAGTGGCCTTTTGCACACCTGCTTCCTCCTTTGGAGCCTGGGTCTTCTTTTTTCTGGTTGCAGGCTTTTCCATTGCTGCTCCTGGGAAGTAAGAAATACCCTGGAAGCCAGGGAAGGCTGAAGGGCTTCCAGCTAGTGGCTGCCTGGCTCCTCCTCTGTGACTCCACTGTCAGGGAGAGCTTACCACATCCTGCTTATGAAGCTGCATTTTGACACCAAGCTGACAGAACCACTGTCTTCTTGCTTCTGGGGGCAAAAGCATTAACAACACGTCAAAGGCAGCTCTTAGGGCTGCAGGCCCTCCCTCCACTGGCTTCCCAGCTGCTCATTTGATGGGCTTCTCAGTCTAAAGTGGACTCTGCAGAGCTCTAGGCCGGCCACTTCACTGGTCCATAGCATGCTCATCTCTTTGAATGGCACCCCCACTCACTCAGCCACTGACCGGAAGGCACTCACTGGCCTGGGTGCAAGGTTTTCATGCATCCCAGAGAACTCCATAACCATCACGGACCAATGGCCATTTTCCACCTCCCCCAATGGAACCTTCCCTGTTCTTTCTTTCCTTATCCTTTTTCTACCTGTCCATACTGGACCTGTGCATATACCCCGGAGCAGGAAATAACTCCATCACAGACAGCCTGGTCTCGAACCTGGAAAACTCAGGGTTGTCCTTACAATCCGCAGCAGCCAGCAAAACCCACTGCACCCCACAAAGGCTGCCCCTTGTAACCGTGAGCCTCTCTCTCTCTCTACGTGACCCCTCTTTATCTCCAAACCTGCACTATCCCTTTTCCCTCTGGAGGCCTGAAGAGGTGGGCTATGCTGGCAGTCCCATCTACAGCTCCCACACCTTTCCAAAAACAAAATTGTCATTTTGGGAGCACGTTGTTTTTTTTTTTTTTTTTTTCCTAAGCATTAGACAGATGCGCACATATCTAACCCAGCAGATAAAGTTCTTATCTGGATTCTGAGCCCATGTTCCAGGTAACTATTTGCTAGGTGTCCCCTTGCACTGTCTATGTCAGCGAAGTGTTTGTCTCTTGTGAGACAGCTCAGGAGGAAACACCTGAGAGTCCCTCCCTGTCTGACAACATCGTATAAGCTCAGTACCAATTCGAACACCACCACTCTGATGAAAGGAATGACAAACGGGACCCAGGTGTCTGTGTTGGCTCACCGCGGCTCATCCTCATTGAAAACTGAAATAATCATTAAAGCCAGAGTAGACCCCAGCGACTGTCTTATTTGCTCCTTCCCTTCCCAGGCTTGTGCACAGGAGTAGGTGCCGGTGATTCATTCAGGCAACTTAGTTCAATTCAGGTAGCATAACGACTCGGGTCCATTAAAGTGTCGCTGGCGAGACAAGGAGCTCAAAGCGCCCAGCAACAAGGGTTCTTCGCTAGGAAGCCCGCCCCACCTTCCCCGCCTCCAGGACCTCCACAACACCGCCCAGTGGTTGGCGGCCCACGGAGAAACGACCCAGAAGCCGGCCTTCGCTCGGTCGGGGACACCGAGCGCACACGCAGAAGATACCTGGTGGGTGCCGAGCGCAGATGCCGGCGGAACTTGGCGGTGGGCAGACAGGCGGACAGGCGAGCGACCGTTACTATCCCCACTTCGCCCGCTACTCCCGCCTCTCCAGAGCCCGAAGGCGCCCGCCCCTCTGGTGCCGCTCTACCTTCCCCGGCCTCTCGGTGGTGCTGCCGCACGCTTCCGTAGCCCCGCCCACCGCTGTAAGCATTCTCTGGTGCCGCTCTAGGGCCCTAGCCCTGGTCTCGGTGGTACCACTGTTTGCTCCGTAGCCCCGCCCGCTCATTCATGCCCTTCTGGCGCCGCTCTAGGAGCGGTCACCAGGCCTCTCTGTGATGCTGCGTCCGCCTCTCCCCGCCCCTTTGGGTCCGCTCTAGGAGACACTGCCCGACGTCTCTGTGGTGCTGCGGATGCATCCTTGCGCAGAGCTTGCGGGGGAATGCCAAGAAGAGGTTATGCAGACTTCTGAGCTGCTGGCGGCGCCTTTCTCCCGGCGTTCACGGGAGCATAGGCGCCTCTTCTAAGGGCTCTAGGCCGTCTATAGTCCTCGTGTCAGTTTTTTAGTCGTTGGGCTTGTCACCTGTGTTGCCCGTCAGCTCCGGGACGGTGGACCCAGTTGTGCACGGCCTGTGGCCGCCCTGGATCCGTCTGATATCCGCCCCTTCAGCCCTTGCCTCAGGCCTCCTCTGCTCTTGTCCCCAACCCCGGGCTCCTAGCCTTTATCTCCAGATACTTAAATCTAGTCGCTTCTTCTGTTACTCCGACTTTTTGAATATATTCTCCATCACTGTATTTTGTCCAGGCTGGCTCAGAACTGGCCGCCTCAGCTAGATTATAGGTTTGCCCCGCGGCGCCTGGAAGATCGTTGCAATTCCAATGCAGTTACGAGAAAGTGATGGAGGGGCTGCTGTATGCTTGGCCGAGTCTCTCTGGGGAGCCATTTTGTATGACTAGTACACAATGTTAGGGCCTCTAGTGCTGGAGAAGCCGGTATCTCAGACCAATAGCAAACCACTGATCTGTCGTCTCACCCCCTCGCCCTTGTAGACTCAATACCAATATGCTAGACAAATGCAATTGTTCAGTATGCAACTCGGGGGTCGCTGCCCAGATTCACAAGAGCAGTTCATTCAGCTTCCTGATGGGAGCTGCCTCCGCGCTTTGTGCACCACAGCTTTGGATCCTTTGTCTACTGAAATACTTGTCACAAGGTTGTTGTGAAGCCCCCTCCCCCGCCTCCTGATGTTTCCTTTCCCTGGGACCATGCTCAGGGATGCCGTTGCTAGGTCCCAAACTGCATGTTTCCTTTTGCAAGAATCAGCCAGGCCGCTTTCCAGACAGCCTGTGCCATTTCTCCTTCATTCTGCCCCACTAACATTTGCTATAGGGGTATAGGCATCTCCTTATTTGCATTTCCCAGAGGGCTAGTAGTCTGTGTGTTTTTTGCCATCTGCATATAATCCCCCGTCTATTATCTATTCTCTATTCTCTATGAGATGGGTTGAGCTGCATGTGGGTGGATTGTAGGTACCACCTTTATTGGTCTGGCTCTCAGGCTTGTTCCACCCCCCCCCCCCGGCCCCCACCCCCTACTGGTTCATTTGTGGAATGAGTTTTGATTTGGAGTGGCTACTCCATGGAGAATTATACTCTTCTCTTAGTGGGACTCAATTGCTAGGACCATGGCCTGGGCTTGCTCATGTGGTCCAAGATTTTCTCGAAGAAGACAATAAGGTATCTGTTGCTGAGAAGCCCTGGTGTCTGGACGCTGCCTTGAGCCATCTGGGCACATGTCCCCTTTGTCTGGAGGGCTGGAGTACTGGTGTACGCAGTGTAGGGTCAGCTTGAGCAAGTGCTCTCTTCAATGATAGAGAACTGAGGCGTGTCTGTGTTCTGGAGAATTCCTGATAATGGCCGTTTACATGGGAACCTGGATACAGAGAGCTGGGTAGCATAGAATCCCATTGGCAATGGATTGTCCCTGTGTCACTAGCTTCTCCAAACCACAGGGTCCTTAGAAGCGCAGTGGCAATGGGTCTCCTTCCTTGGGATCTCCTGACTTTGGGGATGACACTTGCTCCCCACCCTCCTTCCCCAGGGTTTTACAGCCCAGCAAGGAACAGTAAGACCACCTAAAATAGATGCTTTCTGTCCTGGGAGGCAGGAAGGCTCCGGAGAGCTCAGAGGAATCAAATTCCTGTCAGTGAAGCTGGAACTCTTGTCCAGTAGCAGGCCAGAACAGGAGCAAGTGACCCTACACTGGGTATTTGTTGCAAGTACACAATGTCAGAAACAGAGATGAACACATCCGTGTCTTTTCACAATTTCAGAATTTATTGAATAACAAATTCACTAGCTACATTGGTTCCTTCGACTGTTATTTGTCAAGTGGTCCTGATTTGCCATGATAGCAACTGAGGCAAGCACAGCTTCCTTTATTCATATTGCAACTACTAATGTTAACTTTCTGTTTATTACCTCAAATGGCACACAGTAGGTATTTCCACAGCTGTAGCCATACCATTTTCCCTCTACCAATCTATTGTCTATCCATAAGTAGGTTGCAGAATGGCTGCAGCAGGGTTAGACAGGTTGCTGCAGAATTCAAAGAGGCCTTAGTGGAGGTAGAGGCAGGAAACTGACAGATTCAGAGTCCCTGGTGGGTGAGATAGCAGGTCCTGGTGGGGAGCTGCTGTTAGAGACACTGGCAGAGCCGGGTCCCAGAACTAGAGTTCAGCGGGGCTGCGGTGTGTAATGGAGCTCAGGAAGTGAGACCTACGACTGTGGAGGCAGTAGAGTCAAAGGACAGAACCGTGTCCAGATGGGCAAATAGATGGGTAGATGGAGTTGACTAACTCGGCAGTGAGGACCAAGCTGAGCTGAAGCCCTCAGTGTTAGCATATGGCCCCCAGTCTGCCTAGCAACCTGTGACATCATTACCTACCTGCCACTAGGTGGGCCAGCTGCCCAGGATATAAAATGGGCAAACCCACCTTGTCTCTCTCTCTTCCTCTTACCTCTCCTCTCTCTCTCTCTCTCTCTCTCTCTCTCTCTCTCTCTCTCTCTCTCTCTCTCTCTCGGGTGCACCTCCTCTCTCCTGCTCTCCTATACTCCTATAATAAGCTTTTCCATATCATATCTGTTGCCTGGCATCTCATTTTTAATCATTACACTCCGGGCAGTTGGGTGTACTTTGCTTGTTGGTTCCCCAACTTGAGGACAAATGACAGGTTTGTGAGAGGCTGTTCCCATTATACTATTGGGTATCTTCTATTTTTCTTTTTTTAAAGATTTATTTATTATTATGTATACAGTGCTCTGCCTGCATGTGAGCCAGCAGGCCAGAAGAGGGCACCAGATCTCATTATAGATGGTTTAGAGCCACCATATCGTTTCTGGGAATTGAACTCAGGACCTTTGGAAGAGCAGCCAGTGCCCTTAACCTCTGAGCCATCTCTCCAACGCCCCCTCCTTTTAAGATTATTTATTTGTTTATAATATATACAGTGCTTTGCCTGCATGTACACCTGCAGGTCAGAAGAGGGCAACAGATTACATAGATGGTTATGAGCCACCATGTGGTTTCTGGGAATTGAGCTCAGGACCTCTGGAAGTGCCATCAGTGCTCTTAACCTCTGAGCCATCTCTCTAGCGGGTATCCTCTAAAAATCTTTTTTCTTTCTTCTCTTTATGTATGTGTGAGTATGGGCACATGTGTGCCATGACATACATGTGGAGGTCAAAGGACCACTTTGATTGTCAATCCTCCCCTTTTATCTTGTTTGAGACAGGAAGATTTCTTTGCGGTTTGTTGCCACATGTGAGAGGCTACCTGGCCGCTAAGCATTTGGGGATTGTCCCTTTGCCTCCTCCCATCTTGCCATAGGAGAACAAGGACTATAGATTGTGCTACCACATTGGGCTTTCCCCATGTATTATAAGGGTCACAGCTCAGGTTCTTATGCTTGTACAATAAAAGCTTTACCCACCAAACCATCTCTCCAGCCCCATTCTTATTCTTTAAGTTAAAAAAAAGTTGTGTGTGTGTGTGTGTTATGAGCATGTTTGTATACAACGGTGTGCGTGTGTGTGTGTGTGTGTGTGTGTGTGTGTGTGTGTGTGTGTGCCCTGTGCACATGTGCAGGCCAGAAGAAGACAACATCAGGCATTCTGTTCTGGCATGCTCTCTCTACCTTATTTCTTTGAGACAGGGTCTGTCACTGAGCCTGGAGTGAGGCTGTCAGGAAGCCCTAACGATCCCTTTGTCCTCATCCCCCCCCCCCCCCCAGCTCTGGGCGTCTGTGAACCATGTCCAGCTTCCTCCTTGTGTTCTGGGGACTTGAGCTCAGGTCCTCAGGTTTGCATAGCAAGTGCTTTAACCCCTGGGCTATCACCTCAGCCCCAAAAGTGGCTATTTTTATAGAATTATTTACATATTTTTTATTGTAATTCTTTTATACCTGTGTTGTTAATATGGTTTTGGGTCAAAATCACAGAGGATCTGAGTCATTTCTTCTGCCTTGGGAGAAGATGTGACATTCTACAGGACTCCAAAGATCATAACATTGCTATCTGGCAAGGGCCTTGTGGTAAAAGCCGTTGTCACCTCCCTTCAGAGTTAACCCAAATGGTTCTGTCACTCAGGAAAACACTCTCAAGAAAGCCAACTATTCCAGAAATGTTAAGAAAACCGTCTAGGCCCAGCAATGACTCAGCAAGTAAAGGTGCTTGCCATGAAACCTGGTGACCTGAGTGCAGTCCTAGGATACCCTCGGCGATGGCAGATTCCACAGCAGTGCAGGCTTTATTAGAAACAGACCCGTGGAGGGCAGATCTCTACTGCAGGAAAGCAGAGAGCCCAGCATTTGCTTCCAAGCTGCGTTGATTATAAGGCAGAAAGGGAAGGGGGGAAAGAAGAGTAAAAATTGTTCCTTTTAAGGCCTGCTGTTGGCTGTTGCTAGGGGTAGCTAAGGAAATCAGGCCCGTGGTGGGTAAAAGAACTGCCCCCACCTCATGCCACTGTTACCTGGACTGGAAGGCTAGGGAATGCCAAGAAGCAAGAAAAACAAGTCAAATTAGTTTCAGGAATTGTCGTTGTTTAAGCAAAGTGAAGGAGCTTTACCCAGTGACGTGGCTGACAGGTCCCACCTCCAGACTATCTGCGATGGAAAGAGAGCTCAGGGGTAGGTACCAGGCTAGGGCTCTCAGAGGGCGACCAAGAGTTCCTACAAGTGAGGAAGGGTGACTCCAGGGTGACTGGAGGTTCTATCACTGAGTCCTCGGTTTATTGGTCTCCTAATGCATAAACATTTGAGCTTTGAAGGATGCTAGCCCTGAACGTGCTATCATTCGTGGGAACCTTCCCAAACCTTGGGAGACAATGGCAGGAGCAGTTAGATATGGAGGAAGGACAGTGCTCAAGAGAAACACTAAGCTTGTCCTAAGGTTAGGCAATTAACCCTTCAGGAATCTGTTTTTATATTCCTCCTTAGCAAGAAAATATGCTAGGAGTGGGCATGCTCCTGGAGTACACCCTGCACCTCCCCTGTTTGCTGTGTGGAGCTATCTCCTCTGAATTGGAACACCCCCCCCCACACACACACACACAAACAAAGGGGAAGGTTCTAAGACTCAGCTAGTAAACAAAGTGTGTAAGATTTACAAGGCTCCCCCTCAAGGTTACAAAAGCAGTAAATAATTGCCCGGGAAAGGAGACTTCCCCACTAGGCCAAGGTACCTGCAAGCTATGCAGAAAGCCCCAGGGATGCAGAATTTGTGAGCTGTCTCCTGTGTTGGAGGTGAGATTTTTTTTTTGGCCATGCCTCCATAAGTAACCCCAAATAATGCACTGGTTCACTGAGTTAGATGCAGACGGCTTCTGTCTTCTTCCCTCTATCATTGGTGTCCTGTCTGGAGTGAGTAGATGTGTATTCACACCACCCCAGGAAGAGTCACACAACACAATGGGGGGGGGTGGCGTTTCCTCCTCATAGTGTGAACTGTAAAGGCAAAGTGGAAGCCTGACTCACAGCTACCATCAAGGAATTAGGAAGGGTTATTATTTGTTTAGTCCAAAGTCCTTTCAATAGTGACAAAGCCAGACAGGGCCTTTTAGAGATAGATGCCTCAATGGTTAAGAAGCCTTGGCTGTTCTCTCAGAGGACTTGTGTTCCATTTCCAGTACCCACACAACAGTTCACAATCGGCTGTAAGTCTGGGTTCAGAGGATCTGACACTTTCCTCTGGCCTCCACAGGCACTAAGCATGTATATAGTGCATACACAGGCAGATAATTCATACAGGTAAAATAAAACTAAGTAGGTAAAAAGAAACCAGAGAGTTGATGGAGAAGACTGTGGATTACAGAGATCCAGATAAGACAGTGACTCCCACATCCGTACCATTGTCCACAACACTGCTCTTTGGCAGAAGAGACAGGATCTTTTTGTTGTTGTTGTAGTACACCTTGCTAACACTTTTACAACTACCTTTATAGGGTCTGGAGGTGTCTCTGAGAGAGTGTTCTGCTCTCGTAGAGGATCTCAGTTTGATTCCTAGCGCCCATGTTGGGTGGTTCACAACCTCCTGTAAGTCCAGCTCTGGAGGATCTGATGTTCTCTCCTGGTGACCATGGGCAACAGCTACATAAGTGGCACACACACACACATACACACACACACACACACACAATCCATGCATATAAAATTAAGTATAGACATTTTTAAAAAACCCTTTAAAAGAAGGTTTCACTGTGTAGATGATAGGATGCCAGTCTGAGTGTCTTCCAGATTTAGAAAAGTACCTGGAAGTCATAAGCACATTCAAATTTAGGACCAAGGATTAGGAACCTGATCCACGGCAGGTGCGAGGACTAGGCACAGCTGTGAGATTTAGGGATGTCTTATGGTAGGGTAAGATATGGATGATACTTAACAGTTATTCAGAACCGTCTGGAACTGCCTGTACCCACAGGTATAAAATGGCTTCAGGTGTTCCTGGGCTTCTGGAACACTGGGGTACTTCCGTGCATCACCTCGACAGAAAGGTGGATGTGGGATGGAGCAGAAAGGCTCAGTAAGGCTTTATAATTTCTGTAGGACAAACTAAACAGTTGTATGCCTCAGTCCTTCAGGGTCCCTTCATGGTAAAAGTCACCAGAAGCTCAGAGGGCTACAGTTAGGGGCTACATAAGAAACGGCTTGAGCAAAATGTTCCTAATAGGGTTTTAGTCTCAGTCATAGAAAAAGAAAGGAGTTTTGTCTACAGTGCTAGGACAGCAATTGGTAGCTATGTATAAAGCGCTGTGACAGATGGGCTCCATAGCTGGTTCCATCTCCGTGACAATGAAAGCAGCCTATCTGATGAAAGCCTGGGATGAAGGGAAGCCTTCTGAAGGGCCAAACCTCTCTCTGGGGTGGCAGCTCACACTGACAGTGCTTGCAAGCCCTCTCACCAATGCCATTTAGGTTGCACCGGGTTCAGTGTCTTTTCAAGCCACTGAATCCTTCTCAGTGACTGAACCAACAGCCCTACCAGGCAAAGTGCTCATAACAGTTCTTGCCACAGAGATGGTAGAAACAAGGTCACCAGACAGGAATGGGTGTTTGCAGCCATATGAAGAAATGCTTTCGCCGTGTGGCCAGAGAGAAGAGAGGGGAGGGATAGCCCACAGATGAGTTAAGAGCAACTTGAATGGTGCCAACTCTGAGACTTGACCTGTGGCATCATCTGCTGACGCTTGGACGGTATTCAGCGGGGGAAGAGAGAACTGGCAGGCTCTGGGTTGGCCACTGTGAGGACAGCAGATGTGAAAGGGATGTATAGCCAAGCTCAGCAGAAACCAGAGTCTCTAGTGGTTCCTCACATGGCAGCACGCAGCCAACTGAGCCTTCCTGGATCCTAGAGATCAGATGTCTTTACCAAAATACGAAATGCAGGCTGCCTGCCTTGGGTACCACAAGAAGCAGTTCGATGGGTTCGTATAAAGTCTGATCCAAATAGAGAGCCAGCATGGGGTAGAGAGGAGCCAACATCTCCATGACAACCTTGTATATTCTGCACACTGTTTTGACACCTGAGGTCTGCTTCCAACTAGGACCTTGGCAAATACATGCTATGATGGGACAAGTCCACCATCTACCTGTCCCCTATGTGACTGGCAAGTAGACATCACAGGGCTTATGCCTGTTGGAGGGGCAAGCAAATATCCTCTCATCTGCACACTACCATGGGCCTCTTACAAGCATCCCTATGTAAACAGACAGTGGTGATGCCACCCATGAAGGGTCTCCCCCAACTCAGTGTTACATGTGGACATCCCAGAAAACCAGCAGTCACAAATGCCGACGTACACAAGTAGGCTGAGAAAGTCCAATAGTACATCTACCTGCCTATAACACTACAGAGGCTGAGTATTTGAAATAATGGATTACTATAACTGCAGTTAAAGACTTTAACACAGAATGTACCCTAAAGATCTAGAGAGAGGTATTCCCATAATCAAGAACGTTATTGGATACAAACCCCAGTGGCAGAGTTGATTACCTCATTGTGAGTTGTTGGCCTGGGAGGCTCTTGGGGTCTCCTATAGCGTATGGGATGTTGCTACTGTGCCTGGTTGTATACTAGAATTAGACAGCAAGCTGCTGTTGCTGGAGGCACCACATGCTCTGGCCGCAGGACCTAGGGGAGTTAACCTATGATTAAGCTGGAAGCTTCCTTCTTGTGGGCTTGCCTTCCTAGAATCCGAAAGCGCTATGCAGACTGCAGGAGAGCTGTCCTCAATTTTTCTGCATGGTTCCAGGCCCAACCTGCTACTATATGTGTATGCCAGGCAAATGTGCTCCCTGGTACAAACTGGCAGGATTGTTAGAGGTGCAAACAACTGATTTCAGATTGAATTCAAGGCCCACTCCATGGTATGTTTGGTACTGTAAGCCAGGACAAAAACCTGTGGCTAGAGAAGCCATAGACCCCAGCATGAAGGCTCTTGACATTGTTGGTTAGAGGGATGTGGTGTACCTGTCAAGTTACCTTTCAAACATTTGTGCGTACACCTGTAGGCTTCTGCGGCTATCAGACTGTCCAGTAGAAATTCTTTTTATGGCTGTGGAGGCTACTGCAGAAGTTTGCAAGTGGCCAGACTGCTGGATTTGTGGACATGGGTCTTCTGTAAGAGTAACAAGTATTCTTAACTACTGAGCCATCTCATAAGCCCCCCTCCACCTTACTTTTTATTTTATTTTATCTGAGACGGGCTTTCTGTGTGTAGTCCTGGCTACCATGGAACTCACTCTGTAGACCAGGCTGGCCTGGAAGTCAGAGATCTGTCTGCCTCTGCCTTCTGAGTGCTGAGGTTAAAGTTGTGCGCCACCGTGCCCACCTCCATCTTATCTCTTGAGGTATGGTCTCTCATTGAGCATGAAGCTTACAGTTTAGCAAGACTTGTTGCCAAACAAGCTTCACAGAGCCTCCTGTGTCAGCTTCCTCAGAGCTGGGATTACAATCGTGCTGCCATGCCCCGCTTTCTTTCTATGTAGTGCTAGGGACTGGTTTCATGAATACACGGAAAGCTGAGCCATCTCCTTAGTCCTCTTTTTTGATTTTTAATTTTGAGACAGGGTCTCATTAGTTCAAGGCTGCCCTTGAACTTACCTTCCTGCTTCACCCTTCAGATTTAGTGGGGATTATAGACCTGAGCCCCTGTGATGTTAGTGTCCCTTGTCAACTTGACAGACCCTGGAATCACCTGGGTGGCACGCCCATGGGGAGACTACTTTGACTGTGGGTGGCACTGTTCTGTGGGCAGGGCTTTGTGGACTGTAAAGAGTGGAGAAGGTGAGCTGAGAGCTTGCAGTCTTTCATCTCTCTCTCTCTCTCTCTCTCTCTCTCTCTCTCTCTCTCTCTCTCTCTTCTTGCCTTTGACATCCCTGCCATGATGGTCTTTGAGCCAAAAGAACCCCTTTCTCCCTTAAGCTGCTTTTGTCAGAGTATTTCATCACAGCAACAGGAACAGAAAGCAAGACAGCCCCATGCCTAGTTTGTCTGTGAGACTTTGCTCCCCAGCTTGGATTTCTCCATCATCATTCTAGGCATGAGGGTCTGTTGCCGTTGTCTACAGTAGTGCTGTGGCATGCAATGCCCATCCCCGAGGAGGAGAGAGAGACGCTGTAAGAGTTGAGGGAAGGATAGAGCACAGCTGTCTCATCTGAGCTTGCTATGGCTATTACCATCACAGAAGCAGAAGAGCTGTGGTGACCTCCAGGGGATCTTGGGCCGATATCTTAGGTGCTGGTTAGGTTTTTATCAACCTTACACAAACCAGAGTCAACAAGAGAGAAGCTTGGTTGAGAAGATGCCTCCATCAAATTGGCTTGAAGAGGAGTCTATGGGGGAGCGTTTTCATGATTACTGATGGATGTGGTAGGGCCCAGCTTACTGTGGGCAGTGCCACCCTTGGGCAGATGATCCTGAGTTCTATTTTTTTTTTAAAGCAGGCTGAGAAAGCTATGGGGAGCAAGCATTCCTCATAGCCTCAATTCCTGGCTTCTGGCTCCTGTCTTGAGATCATGTCATGACTTCCCTTCATGATGGACTGTGATGGGGTCATGTAAGCCAAATAAACCCTTTCCTAAGCAGGCTGGCTCTGGTTATGTTTTGTTTTATCATAACAAGAGAAAGCAAACTAGGACAAAGAAGTAAGCTGACCTGTACAACAGGCAGTGAGGTCTACAACACTGGGCTCTTGAGGGAAGGGCACAAAATCTGCCCAGAGATTCCAACTGCCATCCCTCTTGCCCAAGATGCCTGCCATTTTAGAAATGCTAAAGTGTATAGAGGTTTGAAAAAATTAGTGTCTGGGATTTTTCAGTGGTGCAGCTGCCTGTGAGTCACTCGCGTCCCTGTGTGTAACCCCATCAGACTCATTTATAAATTTTTCCAAGCTAAACCTGGTGGGATCTTACTTTAGTCTGTTGGCTCCCTATTTAGAGTGAACAGTTGTTTCTTTTATGTGAAGTATCACAAGACAGGGCACAGACACCCAGAACACAATCTAGGGGGACACCCTCAGGGTCTATATGGAGGGGAGACCCTCTGAGTCAGGTAGTGGACCCCAAGGGGGTTCTGTAATACTGGGCAGATCTAGGCCTGGATCTAGAACAAGACCATCCTCCACATTACTCCAACTGGCAGGTCACCATGGGCCCACACAAGTAAGGAACTAAGGGTCTTGAGCCCCAGTATGTTCCTAAGACCACCCAGAGGCCATTCTGTGGCCTTGAGCGTGTGTCACTGGGTACCACTGGCCAGGGAACTAATGCCTTCCTTTTTGTTCTACCAAAGCCAAGCCACATACATCTCTCTGCTCAGGTACCCAGAGATGAAATTGGGAGTATCATGAGAAAATGGAGCCAGATCAAGATAGCTCACAGCAACCCCACCTAGCCTCTTAGGCTAACAGTGTATCTTTTTTCCAGGCTGAACTTATGCCTCCAGACCAGGCCATTAAGGTGCAAGACTCCCTCCAAGACCACCAGCCACCCTTATGGTCCCCCCATCTGGAGGTGTGTACATGTGTGTGATGGCTGAGTGTGACTCGTGGCCTTAGTACCCATGAGTTCCCAGAAGCCAGTCCCTCTACCTGACAGTCCTTCTGTCTCCCTGGTCTCCCTGCTGCTGACAGACCAGGAGTTCGGTCATCTTCTGAACAGCAGCTTGAAAGTCACACTAAATTCCTACCTGGCCCCTTCCCATCCTACAGTATGGCTGTGTTCAGAGAAAGGCAGTTAAGGCAAGACCTGGTCACTAGAGTTTGCCCTGATCCAATTCGACTGAACAAGAAGAGATCACGATACAGGCATGGCCAGAGTGATAACCCCACTCTGAGGTTGTTAGGCTACAGTGTCAAATAGCAAGCACCCAGAATGCTTCTTTGGAAGCATGACAAACCTTCCATTTTGTTTATTTATTTATTGTTTGGTTGTTTGTTTGAGATGAAGTCACACTCTGTTACCTATCCCACCCTCTCACGTTGGGCGAGTAGATGAAAGCCACTGCAAAACCAATGGGCAAAAGCATCCATTTAAAAAAATTGCAGTTGGTTCCATTTTCTATTCCTGGCATCTGAAAGCAAATCAATGTTCTGGGCTCAAGCTAAGTGATCTGAGCCTTGAGCTCAGTAGAGCAGGGCACCTTTGCTGAGTGCTCCAAGCCTTCCCAGGAGCCCAACACCCAGGAAGGAAGGGCCCACAAAGGACTCAGAGTATGATGGGGGTCTGGCAGATGCTCTGCTTCTCAGGCAGATCAGGAGCCAGCTGCCATCAACTCTCCTCACCTGCGCTACAATTCTCATCACCCTAAAGCTATGGCTGTCAGCCAGGCGGAGAAACTTAGAAGCTGGGAGAGAAGAGAGCCCCGAGGGAGGGCTGCAGGAGTGGGAGCTCCTGGCTTAGTGCTACAAAGAGCTGAGCAGGGGGGCCTCAGGGGCCAAGGCCTAGCAGATATTGCTCTGAGGGAGCTGCCTGCCTTTATTTCAGGGTCCTCTGGAGATGCGTCTGGGCCCTGGCCTCCCGGGCCCAGGGGTCTATAGGAGCAGAGATAAAGATAGTTTGACAACTTGATGGCTGCCTGCTAATTTGCTCACACAGGCAAAGATATCACTGGGAAATCTGAAACTTGCTAGAAACGAGTCTGCAGTAGCAAGAAAATGACCACACAATCTCAGGTTTGCTGTCAGCAAGGCAAAACATTTTCCTTCTGGGGCTTGGAAAGACAGCTCAGCCATCAAGAGCACTGGCCGCTCTTCCAGAGGACATAAGTTTGATTCCCAGCACCCACACAGTGCCTCTCAACCTCCTGTAATTCCAGGCCTGTAACTTCTGGCCTCTTGGGGCACCAGACACTCACGTGATGCACAAACATATATGCAGACAAGACACCCATAGACATCTAATAGTAAAATTAAAGTGTTTTACTGCAGAAGGCTATGTGTCCATGTTAAATCAAACAGGGAAGCACACTGACCAGAGGTCCCTCTTAGATTTTCTTTCTAATGCAAAATTGTCCTGTGCTTCACTCTGAGGGGTCAGAGATTGGCCTTGCATTCTTATGCTGTTGGCTGACTTAGAACAGGGCAGCGGATAAACGAAGTGCATTTCCCTCCCAAAAAGAGAGCAAAATTTGATTCAAGAAGTGATGCCCCTGGGGGAATTTGAATTTCTGCCGAGTGAGTGGCTTTTTTGTAATTTTTGAAAAATGGGAGCTTCTTCTTATTTAACCCTTTGGCAGAAAAGAGTGTACATTTTCTTTACTTTCTAAGAGACAAACTGGGTTCTGGAGGCGGATACCTTTAACCCCAGCACTCGGGAGGCAGAGGCAGGTGGATTTTTCTGAGTTCGAGGCCAGCGTGGTCTACAGATAGAGTTTCCAGGACAATGAAAGCTACACAAAGAAACCCTATTTTGTGAGAGAGAGAGAGAGAGAGAGAGAGAGAGAGAGAGAGAGAGGTGTGGGTGTTGGGGGTGGGGTGGGAGTTGGGCACAGCCAGGCACAGTGGTGCCTGGTAATTTAATCCAGCACCCAGGAGGCAGAGGCAGACTGATCTCTGTGGGTTTTGAGGCCAGCCTGGTCTACAGAGTAAGTTCCAGAACAGCCAGGGATATGTAGAGAGAATCTGTCTTAAAAAAAAAAAAAAAGAAAAAAAGAAAAGAAAAGGAAAGAAAAAGAAAAAGCTGGGCACACTGAGGAAGAAACCTTTTAACCCCAGGGCAACCTTGGCCCGATCTCACCTCTCAGATTGAGTATGGTGCCTCCCTCAGTGGGAGGAGACATCTCTAAGTGGCTTCTGGTTTGAGTTTGCTTATTGTTTGTGTCTTTGGTAACTTTTCCAGTCTCCCTGAACTCAAGTCCTCCCTCCAGTCTTGGGCTCTTTACCTCTTGTCCCTGTGGCTGTAGGCACAGGCTGACACTATATATGTGGTCAGGATTGTGAATTGTGCCTCCAGAAGGATTGGCGGAGGACTAGAGAGATTAGAGCATGTTCAATTCCCAGAACTCTCACATTTGAGACTTAAAATCTCATCCTGAGAACGGAAGGCGGGGAACAAAGCTCCCTCTTTGTTTCCCTGTGCCGGCCTCAGGAGTGCGTGACAAAGCCCCCAAGGTTACAGATGGTCACTCAAGGTTACAGGCGATCAGTCACAAGAGCTTGTCTCCTGTCATCTTTTCTCCATGCAAATACTGCATCGCCAGCATCCTAGTCCCAGCCAAAGACATGCAGTCATCCTCAAAACCCCTCTCACTGCCCAAGGTTTATAAGTCCCTGTCTCACATGAAATAAAGGGGCCAGCACCACCTACTTCATCAAAGGTAGTCTGAGACTTGTCATTTATTCTGGGGAAAGAAGGCTTCCCTCTTTTTCAAGAGATTCATCACTGGACATCCTCTGACTCCTCACACCACTCTGTCCTTTCCCCAACTGAAGCCGCCACCGACTCGGTCCTCATTGCCCCTGGCTTGGACATTCGGAGCTGCCACCTGGCCTGGTACTGGCAACCCAGCAAAAAGAGCTGTAACATTTACTGTGGAGAGAAATCTTGTCTCCCACACCTCTGGCTGAACCAGGAATCTTCTGGCATGGATTTCAGTTGTGTGTTCTGCCCTTCTCCGTGGCATTCCTGGGAGTGGCAAAACTTTTGACCCCATGCTTCACCCTTTCCCACCCGGAAGCCAAAGATGCTCAGAACTTCCTGCAGGAGAAGCACCCACTTCCTGCTGGATGGTGTCTGGGCCTCCTGGGAGACAGGGAACCATGGCATAGGTATTAGATGTCCATTGCCCATGTTGTATTCTGTGTGTGTATCATGGCTGATGGGCCAGGGAACAGAATTAAAAAGCAGAATCGCCCCATAGGCTCTTATGTTCAAATACTTGGTCTCCAGTTGGAGGAACTGTTTAGGGAGGATTAGAAGGGGTGGCCGGGTTGGAAGAGGTGTATCACTTGGGGCTGTCTCTGAGGTTTCAAAAGCCCACATCATTCCCAGTATTCCAGACCTTTTTTCTGTGTCATGCTCGTGGATTAGAGATAAGCTCTTAGCTGCTGCTTCAGTGGCAGGCTTCCCTGCCTGTTGCCATGCTCCTTGCCAAGGATTCATCTTTGAGCAGTGGGCTCCAAGAAACTTTTTTTTTTTTTTTTTTTGGTAAGTTCTTTGGTCGTGGTGTCTCTTCATAGCTATTGAAAACACACACACACACACACACACACACACACACACACACACACACACACACACACCCCTTTTAAAAGTTCTACGTCTTCTTGTAGTGGCACATACTTGTGCCCAAGACTTCAACCCCAGCCTCTGGAGGACATTTAAGATGCAAGCCACACTTTTGAGACCAGCATGCGGGAACACTTGAGGTTGAAGCTCACCTGGGCCACATCCTCCTTCAGTTCTGCAGCATAAGCTTGGACTTGTGGGGAAGTCTGTGAGCTTGGGAAACTGGTTCAGATGGGAATCTCATCAGAACCCAGCACCACCTCCCCCTGCCTGGCTGGAGGATTGGGCATGGCCCCTCCCTCTCATCCTGTTGTTCGTTCTTGGGATGACATCCTGCACTGGGCTCTGAGATAAGGTCCAGGATGTCTTGACTGTGACTGGCACCTCTGACCTGCTTAGGAACTATGGGAACCCAGTGGATGTCTGATTGGTTGGTTGGTTTTGGTTTTTCGAGATAGAGTTTCTCTATGGTTCTTTGGCAGTCTTGGACTGGCTTTGTAGACCAGGTTGGCCTGGGACACACAGAGATCTGCTTGCCTCAGCCTCCCCTAGTGCTGGGATTACAGGTGTGTGCCACTGTACCCAACTGTGACATTCTTTAGATGGCAAAAATCCCAGGGAATGGGTCTTGGTTCTGTAGCCACCATCATGTGACCTTGAGCCAGATTCTCATATCTGAGTTTCCTGTATCCTTTGTCGGAGTGGCGGGGGCTGACCACACCCATCTTCACCAGCACACTCCTCTGCCTTAGAGCTCCAGTGGCTCCGTGACAATTCACTCTCTCTCGGGGCACAGTGGGGCAGGAGGGCTGACAATGGTAGGAATGCGTACTGACGGATGAGCTTTCTATTCCCAAGTTAGTCCTTGCTCCCCTCTGAAGCCCCTGGATGCACTCAGTGCCACCGGCACTCCCCAGCCTGACCTCAGCTGCTTCCCTAGAAGTGAGCAATAAGACCCTGGAAGAAGAGAGAGAGGCAGGAGCCCAAGGCAGGGGAGGCCCTACCGCAGTGACTTCAGACTGAAATAGTGTGTCTAGTGTTTCTGAATTGGGTGTGGCTAATGAGAGTTCTTTTAGTCCGAAGAGACTGGAGCTAGCACCCATGGGGCATTTGTAATAAACACACACCCCAGTGGGTCGGCTGAAGCATCAGTCCTATGTGAGCTATGGATCGTCAGGCTTGGGGCACCTCAGTGAGTTCGCTCCAATGACACAGAGGCGATGAGGTGCATGTGGGTCCCAGAGGTCACGGAGTTGGTTGGGTGGATCGAGGATTTTAGCTCAGGAAGTCCGACTCCTCAGTTTTGAACCATTCAGGGCTGTGGCTCTGTGTGTAATGAAGCGTGTGCACAAACCTGTGTGTGTGTGTGAACACGTCCAAAAATGTGAGCAACAGAAAATCAAGGCAGTTAGCTTCAACAAGGGAGTTTATTTCCCTTGAGAGGGTATCTTGACCTAGGCAGTGCAAAGCCGGTGTAACGCCTTCTGTTTATTGATGTTCCAGAACCTTCTTCCATATTGCCCTCATGGTGCTTCCTCATGGAAGAAAGGGCTGCTGAGATCCAGTCCGCAGGAAGGAGGAAGGGGAAAGAGGAGGCGATGCCTTCTCCACCCAAGGGCTCTGTCCTTGCACAGCCCAGCTAAGCACTGACACGTTATTGATAAGGGAAAGAAGAGATACTGGATAGAAGGGATTTCTTATTGCATGCCAATGAACAAACGTGGCTTTTAGGGAAGGACTCTAGGCCTCAAGTTCTCGCAACACTGAGCTACAGAGGACCTAGGAGTTCCTTAAGCCTTGCTACTTGTTGCAAGTGTTAGGGACACTGAGGCCCATCTAAGTCAGCAGTGGAGCAGTGGCCCAGGCTTAGCCTTTTTTCTCCCATGCCAGAGATCTGCCCTGGCACCACTAACTGCTGGTAGAAGTCCAGCATGGTGCAGCCAATGGAGCCAAGAGCTCAGCCAATAGGGGTCATACCCAGTCAAGGATTTGCCCACCTGCCAAGCGGCCAGATTCCTTGCCTACTCAAGGAGATGCTCACCTGCCCAACAGCTAGGGGCCTCTCCTCACCAGATAAGGTACCCATCCATCCAGGCAGGGATGGGCGTGCCATCTATATCTCTGCCTTAGAAGCCCATGGGGCTTTTTGACTGTTCCCAGACCTGCTGCCCGTATTGGGCTCCTCCTGGAGGCACAGGCTAGGAGAGAGGTTCTGGAATGCAGAAGAGGATGAATTTCTGGGCCAGGTTGCACCTGGGAAGTTGCCAACTCAGCAGCTGGGCCTCCCTCCCCTTTTCTGCCTCCTCCTTCACCCCCATTCCTTAGCTGTAGTCGGTGCACCTCACCCTTGCAACTTTCCTGGTCTCCCTCCAACACCTCCTCCCTCCAGGCCGCTGTAGGCTCACCCTGTACCTCACGCCCATGAAAGGGTTGATTTTATCTAGATGGCTCTGGGGAAAACTTGCAGGCTGACAAATTCATGACGCAGCTTGTCATTTTCTCTGTGCAGCTGGGCAGATGGGGTCCCTGAAGGCTAAACGTCCCCAGAACACTGGCAACAGACAACTGGATCTGAGGCAGACATGTTAACCTATGCTGCTGCCCATGGGCAGTGGAAAGACGACAAGGAGGCCTGAGGGTGAAACTGAGGACAGACAATGGCCAGAGGACTGCAACTGGCTAGATTGCAAAAGACATTCAAGTTTATTCTCTGAAGCTGGTTGTGGGGGAAGGGAGGCCTGGGGGGTCCTGGTAGGAGGAGGACCAGTCTTCAGGCCCCCGATGCCCATAGACTAGTGAGGAAGCTGAGCAGGAGGGCTGTATTACCAAATTTGGTCCAGCCTGAAGGGCATCCTGCCCCACTACCCTGGGGCCAATTAGCCTTGCCACCCTTGGGTAAGCTAGCCCCATCACTCCGAGGACGAGGACGGGCAGCCTTGACAACCTGGGGCTGGTCAACTCTGCCACCTTGAGGATGTCTGGCCCCACCATCCAGAGGGCTGCCTGCACTGCCACCTTGAGGATGTCTGGCCCCACCATCCAGGGGTCTGTTTGCCCGGCCACCCAGAGGGTTCTGGATTTGGGGGCTCTGCCAAGGTAGAATATTGCACAGTGTGGACTGGCAACAGGTCTGGGTCACCTGGGTGCCTTCCACTGTCTTGATGATGGGTCGGCAGGTGTCAGCACACCACATGGAGTGGGTAACCAGGAGACCTTTGTCTGGGGGGGGGGGGGAGGAGCAGCGGGGAGAACAGATGGTGAGGAGGGTGGAGCATGGGCATTGTTGTGGGCTTTTTCTCTGACCCCCTTCCCTGGGTGTGCCTCCCCAGATGCTCACCAGTGTTGCTATGGGAGATGAGTGTGGTGCAGAAAGCCTCGCTGTGGGAGCAGTTCTGTATCTGGTTGCAGTTCTCCCCAGTGTGAAGCACCTGGCAGAAGTAGCACTGTAGGGGCACTGTGGGTAGTAGAGCAGCTCAGGTGGACAGTGGGCCTCCAAGGGCCATGCCCAAGTCCCCACCCCCACCACCAGTCACCGGTTAGCTCTCCTGAAGGAGCCTGTGCCTGGAGCTTTTAAGAAGAAGAAGAAGAATAGAGCATGGAGCTCAGGTAACGTGAGGCCCAGGGCTCAGGTTTGGATGGGGCTGAGAGGGGCAGACCTGGGTGTCGGCTCCATGTGGAGAAAGCTGCAGCCCAAGGGGAGAGCCAGTGTGTGGGCATGCTGGGGTTCCAGGCTTGAATGCCAGCAACTTGCTCTGCTTTGCCCTCAGGGATGGGAGGTAGGTGTTAGAGGGATGCTCTGTGTGGAGCAGAAGAGCTGGGCCCTCAGCAGGAATGGGGTACCTCTGTCCCTGCTTCCAGGGATCATGTTGGTCTCCTCTTCTTCCTCTTCCTCGTCATCGTCGTCATTATCATCATCGTCGTCGTCGTCACCGAAGATGTCTCTCTCTGGCCCCAAGTTCACAGCGCCACCTTCTTCTCGTGCCCACCTGCTCCCTGGTGGTGCAGGGACATCAGTGAGCCTTGGGTACTCAGATGCAGCGGTCACACTCGGGGTTGAGCACTAAGTCCTGATGTTAGCATACCCTCTTTTCCATACCCTTTCCATTTTATACAAGGAGATAGAATTCCTCCCCTCCTCCCCAGCCCCCGCAGAGCTGAAGCAGCCAAGCCAGCAGCTGGCAGAAGCAGAAGAGCCCCCAGGTCTCCTATTTTCTTCTCCAAGCCCTTGTCCCTAGGATAAGGGCTTCCTGGAGGGTGAGGACTGGGCCACCCCCTTCTCGAAGTGACCCTCACCTGGCTGTCCAATTAGTAGCAATATCAGGAGGACAGCGCTGAGAGGTTTCATCCTGGTGCAGGGATGTTCTGTCCACTGGCGCAGTTCTCACTCAGGGTTCTGAGGCTGCAGTAAGTGGGGCGCAGGGCATTACTGGGGGCTTCCCGTGGCCCCCACCAGCTCTAACCTCAAACAATGGGTTTCACATTGGTCTCTAGCTGCAGGCACCGGGCCAGAAACATCACTTCCGTCCAGGAACCTCTGGGGATAGAGAGGAAAGGCAAGTTATTATATTGGCCTTGGGTGTCCCAGTCCATCTGAGCTGTTCCCATTGCCTGGTAGGGACTACGAAAGGTGAGTGCTGGTCTCAGGAATCACCTGGTCCTGTCCTGGCTCCTTGTTCTCTAGGCCTGAGCATTGTCACGCTTGCTGTGAGCCTTGTCCTAGGTTGCATCAGTACCTGTTACAAGCCTCTAGGGACCCTGGCTACACAGCCATAAGGGCTCAAGACTCTATAAGAGGGCCACAGGCCAGGTGTCTTCCACCTGAGCAGAGTCATGCAGCAGGGTATTCAGATAAGAGCACGGCCTGTCCAGCTGCAGCTCCAAGAACCACATCTCCTCTCACCTCTTGCCTGTGATGTTGCTGGTCCAGGCTCCTGCTGCTAAGGCCTCCTCTTCTTTAAGCAGGTGGTTCCCTTAGTAACCATTTTCACCCTTCAATCCCTTTGTAAGTTACTACCCCACTGCTCACACTTTCTGGATGTCTGCTCCCTGATAGTGCAGCCTGTAACCCCTCAGGGATACCACTACCACTCATAAGGCTACAAAAGGTAGGTCCCCTTGTCACTGGGCCTCTGCACCTAGGTAGGTGTTGACTTGGAAGCAGAGAACCTTCTGGGACTAGCTACCGTCTACCTGGCCTAGGTTCTGCCTGGCAAAGCTCCAGGCACTGTCTCCCCCAGTGTACTCGGTGTGAGCCCTTGGACTCCTCTGCTCTCTCCCAGGGTGCAGCATGGAGGGGGCCACCGGGCACTGGACAGGGGTCTGTCGATGTCAAGCTCTGAGGAGTCTGCTTACTTTGTGGCTTGGTCCAGCTCCTTAACATGCCTAAACCTCACTTTCCTGGATCGTCAATAGGGAGTGGAGAAAACATTTGTGTCCCAGTTCCTTGTCCCTCAAACTGTCTAACCTCGTCTTTCTCCTGGGGTGATGTGACCATTCAAGGACCAGGACTGATAAATGCAAAGGACAGGCCACAGCATGGGTGGTCCTTTCTGGGTGAACTGGAAGACACTTCTGTGGGAAGGAGTAAGCTTTGCCACAGGTGGGAGCAGTCTTGGCGGGCTTTACCCTTGGGGCACCCCATGAATACCTTGTGACAGACTGAGTGGAGCCATCCTGGGTCTGGAATTCAGGAAGCAGACCTGGGAAGCCCACCTGGACTATTGTCTTTCTAATGGACCCTCACCCGGAGAAGGAGCTGGTCCTTCCCACGTGACTGAGGGAGTTGGGGAAGAGAGAATAACAAAGTCGGCTGCAGGGAGAGCGTGCGGGGGCAGCGGACAAGCTGGATCAGGACGCCGGCCAGAGAGATACCTAAGGATCCGTCCCGTGGAACGGCTACTGGAAGGTTCACTCTTTTGTCCCTTTAACCTTTTTCCTTCTTGTATAAGCTAGTTGGGTTGCATAATAAAGTTTAATTGCTAAGAAACAGAGTCAACACACTTCTCTGCTGCCTCAGCCATGAGCATGCTGGGCCTCTGTGCCTGCTCTTGAACTCTCTTCTTCCCCAGCATTTGGGAACTTTCCCAGCCTCCTGTTGACTGCACCTCCTAAGTCCTTACAGCCATGTTTTGTTTTGTTTTTCTCCAAGTCAGGGTCATGTGCTTTCATCTTTCTTCTGGCTCCATCCTCTGTAAGGCAAGTGTTTACCTCTAGGTGCCAGCTGCTTCCTCCAGGGGCCCTCTGACCTGGTGAAGGCCTAGGCCTTCCAGGGCCCTGTAAGGAGAAGTAGGCTTGCTACCACACCTTCCTCCCGTGGGTTTAGGCTCTGTCAGTTTCCTTGAGAGCCTAGCTCCTCTTCTGCCAGAGTCACAAACACCCGGGCCTGAGCTGGTGAGAATTTCAGAAGAGTGAGAGCAACATTTGGGAAACGTAAAGGGTGGTGGTGTGACGACCCTGGCTTCGGTGGGAGGTACACATTGTCCCCAGCACCACACACATCCCTCCCAGATCCAGAACATACTGTTCCCAGGCCTACAGGAAAGGCCACTGGTGTCTGGTCCAGCTAAGGCAAGGTTGATGGCCCTTCGGTGGAAAAGAGGTTGCCTGCCTGATGCCTTGGCCACAGATAACCTCCTGGGAATCACTTTGTTCAGTATGCATGGATCCCCATCCCCATGCCTTCCCTGTACCCCCATACTACATGGCCTCTTGAGCAGACCCAAGGGAGTCTATACCTCCTCCACAGTCATGACACGTCCCCTGAAAGCCCAAGAGTCCTGGGTTCTGGCCTGCAGGCCTTTCTGCCTGGCCTTGCCTTTCCTGCACGACTCTTTGGGCTCTGAGGATGCTACTGGGACTCTGGGCCCCTCCTCACTTTGCTCTTTTTGGCAGCAGCCGTCTTGGCCTCAGACCTTGGTGCTGGCTGTGGACTGGGAATTCGTGGCTACTTATAATCTCTCTAGTAAGGCAGCTGATGAGGTGACTGGTGAGGCTGGGCAGGCAAAGGTACTACTGAGGGCTATGGTATATTGTCCTTGTGTGTGTGAGGGTGTACATGGTCCCATCTTGGCTTCTGGGGACACCCATGGCATCAGATTGAGAACTGTGCCATCTGCAAGGACACTCTTGGGAGATGCAACAGTTTAAAGAGGCAGCATTTTTGGATTACATCTGGTGTCTGGATTGAGATTAGGCCTTTGGGGCAACACGAGCTGTAGATATGCCAGCCTTTATGCTCACTGTCCTACTAGGTTTCCTCCGTTCCCTGCAGCTGATCTTCTTCCTGTTCTGCCTGGGGCTTCTTTCTTGAAGCAGAGCCCAGATCCTCTTCCCTGACTCCCTCAGAGATGGTGTGTAGGTTCTCCTGGGCCAGACAGGCCACTAGTCTCTTCTTGAGGTAGCCATGACTCATGAGTTAGGGCTCACTCACCTCTTCTTTCCTCTGAGCCCATAAGGGACACTCTCACCACAACTTCAGAAGGCCTTTCGTTGATCCCCTCCTTTCAGTGGCCCCACAGTCCAAGACCATGCTGTGTCCCTTCTCTGATCCCTAGAGCCCCTCAGCCACGGACATCAACCTGGAGAGTCCCCTTTCCTTGGGCCCTGTTGAGGACAGCAGAGCTCGCTGAGGCCTCACCGTGTGTCCTTGGTCTTCTGAGCTTCACGTGGCCCCTTAAGGCTGGAATCTTTGCAATTGCTCTCCCAGCAGAGAGTTCAGCCCCTTGCTTCTCTGAGGAGGCCAGTCAAGGCCCAGCTCTGATGTCCCTCACCACTGTGTGGACTATTGGCACCTCCCTTTGGAAAATATACAAGCAAAGGCCATTGTGTGTCATTTATGACATCTGGTCAGGCATCTATCTCCCTCCCCGCTGTGTGGTCAGAGTCTAAAAATAATTACGCTGGGTACGCTACAATGGAAAGGAAGGATAAAGACACTCTTCATGTCCCGAACTGGAAAAGGAGGAAGTGGATAATGAAGCTGCTTCCTGCTTAAAAGAAAGACCTGAGTTCTGGTGTGTGACCTCACAGAGGACACCACATTCCTGGGCCGTCCGTTGTGTTTCCTCACTGTCCCAGGTCTGCATGCATTTCCTTCCAGACCTGTACCACATACCTGTCCCCCCAAGGCGGGGACAGTGGAAGCCTGCAAAGGAGTGGCCTGGTCCACAGGCCCGGGAAAGCAAGCTTTTGGTGGAGGGGGACAGGACGCTGACCTGGGACAGGGATCTCTGGTGGGGGTACCTCATGTCCAGGAGGCTGTGGGCTGTGGGGGCTGGGACAACAGCTATTGGAGAAGCTGAAGTAGTCAGCTCCAGGCACACAGGGCCTCTCAGCAGTAGGCAGGAAACAGAGCTGTAGGGCGCCTCACGTGGACCCTGCCAGACGAGATTACAAAATCCCAGGTTAGATGCCTTGTGCTGCAGTCCCACTAGAAGGAGTTAAGGGGTCTTATTGGAGTCTAGCATCTCCTAATCAAGCCCCCTACTGTTGACAACTCTGACCACCCTGGGGAGGGCAGCTCTGCTGAGCCAGGGAGAGCCTCCCCTTGGTGGCTTATCCTTGTCCCTCCTTTAGGATCCTCAGTGAGAAGTGAGAGAGAAGGGAAGACCTGCTCGGGCCTCCTGCTGGAGACCCGGACAAAGCTGGCTGATCCCCCAGATCAGGAAGGCCACTTCACAGAATTCAGAGTGCTATAGTGGCAGGGGTTGTACTGCCTGGAGTGACCCTTGCCTTGCAGCCTTGGGCTTCCAAGGGACCTCAGTGGGTTGTGAGGACAGTATGTGGGACCCCCAGACTAGGGCCCAGAATGTGGCAGAGGTGTACAGCTTGACCCCTGATGTCCCAGCTGGGACAGACACCTCTGTGATCCTGCACACACCACCCCGCCTGCCATCTGCCTTAGCTTCAGCTGGGACTCTAAGGACCTGGAGGTCTACCTTTCAGACCCTGGCTGCTGTATACTGAGCCTCAAAATCCATAAAGTACATTTTAGGAAGAGAAACAAGGAGACGGGCTGTCTGAAGATGGCTGTGGGGTGTGGGCTAGAAATCAGAACCCAGATCCTGCCCTCCCCAAACCACCCCCCGCCCCAGGGCAGCAGTGGGCACTGGTAGCTTAAGTTCTTGGAATCCAACTAGACCATGCTGGATTCTTTTCTGCACAACAACACTTTATCTTGGCCAGGGCCCATCCCTGTCTGGAAGCAGCCTTGGCTCTTGGCCTGGGGGGGGGGGGGGGCTCTGCCTGCTTTTGCAAGCCATGCCCTTTTAAATGAATCATTCTGTGAGGACAGTTGTCCCTTAGAACAGGACGTACCAACCTCTAAAAGAAAAGCAGCTCCAGGCACAAATAATGATTCAAAACTGGGTGGTCCTCACAATGGGAGTGGGCCCTGGTGAGGCCTGGGGTGCTGTCCCTGGTGTGATGCCTTAAAAGCCCAGCCGCCTGTTTGGGAAAGCCTGCTCTTGAGTTGGGCTTCAGTTGGGCTCTGAGTAATGACATGAGTGTTAGGGATATTCTAAAGCCACATTCAGTTTGGATCAACCTCACGGCTGGGGAGCCGGTCCAGTGAGATGCCCAGTTCAGGGCTGCTCTTCAGGGATAACTGCACAGTGAGGACTGCCTCCAGCAAGGGCTGTGCTTCCTGACCCAACTCTCTTGCCCACGGGACAATCTCAAGAGGTAGTGTTTGAGGGTATTCCAGGCAAGGCTAAACTATGGAAAGGTTGGGCCCTGTCTTGGGGTTTCTGTGGCTGTGAAGAAACCATGTGCAGGAAAGCAAGTTGGGGTAGAAAACAGTATTTGCCTTACACTTCCACATTGCTGTTCATCACTGAAAGAAGTTAGGACAGGAACCTGGAGGCAGGAGCTGATGGGGCCGTGGAGGGGTGCTGCTCATTGGCTTGCTTCCCTTGCCTTGCCTTGCTCAGCCTGCTTCCTTATAGAACCCAGGACCACCTAAGGGACGGAAATGCCCACAATGGCTGGGCCCTCCCCTGTCAGTCACTCTAATTAAGACAATGCCTTCCAGGGTTGCCTACAATCTGATCTTATAGAGGTGTTTTCTCAATTGAGGTTCCTTTCTTTCAGATAACTCCAGTTTGTGTGTCAAGCTGATGTAAGACTCGGCGGCACAGGCCCATAGCAATCAGGCATGATGAGAAGGAGGGCTGGACACCGGAGAAGTTACAAATGGGAGCATTGGGGGGGGGGTGGCTCCTAGATCCTTGGGCAGGGGGTTCCATTCTACCTGGGAAACTGGGCCTTGTGTTTGGGCATCTGCAGCATTTTCAGAACCTTCAAGTGGGTCAGCCGAGCAGGGCCATGGGAAACTGCCAAGGACCTTCAGTCTGAAGTGGGATGCAGAGCTGGAAGGAAAACGCTGGCATAAGAGATGCCCAGGCTGATGTGATGGCTACTTCCTGCTACAGAGAACTTGGTTTCCAGATGCCTACTGCATGTCTCAGGAGCAACTCTGCAGCCAGAGCAGGGAGCTCGAATTGAAATCACCACGGCCATGTGACAGTCACCCTGTGCCTTCCTTCCTTCCTTCCTTATTTCCTTTCCCTTCCTTTTTTTTTTTTTTTTTTTTTTTTTTTTTGATACAGGGTCTCTCTACATAGGCCTGACTCTCTTGGAACTCACTATGTAGACTAGGCTAGCCTCGAACCCACAGAGACCTACCTGCCTCTGCCTCTGCCTCCACCTCCTGAGTGCTGGGATTAAGTTAAATGTATGCACCATCATGCCCACTCACCTTGGACTTCTCAATTTCCAGTTGGTGTGGTGAGTTAGAGGGAGGGGGGTAGCCCCAAGTGCTTCTGCTTCTGGCCATGATGCTGACTGCTGAGACCTTGGGGGTGCAAGCTGGTTGGGGTCATTTCCTGCTGGCCCTTACCTTGAGGACCAGGGTTCTTGTGAGAGGTCCTGGAAATTGTGGGTGTATTCATTCACCCTAAGAATAGGGCACATGGCTAAAGGAGCTAGAGAGCAGAATTAGGTCACGACTCTGGCCACCTCCCCCTCATCCATTTCACCCACACATGGATGCTGTGGGAAATCAGAAAGCATAAAACAGAGCCATGATAGCCCAGAGCCTGTCCCAAACTCCCCAAGGGATGTAGGCACCTTTTGTCCACATTGCTCGGTTTCTCGGACAGATGGCAATAGGCTTCAAGCAAGGCTTCTAACAGCAAGCACAGCCAGGTTTGTTATGTGATTTTCCCCCCTCCTGGAACAATAGGAAGAAATGTCCATTCACCCCAGTTAGGGCAGTGATAGCAGACCATAGAAACCATCCCACCCAAATCTAGCTGAGTGAACCAGTGAGCTTGTTGGGGTTACTTATAGGAGCGCGAGTGACTCACAGGCAGCCATGTCACCGCAAGACCCACTCCGACATGGGCGTCTTGGATACCACTCATGGAAGTGGTATCTTTTGAGCTCCCAGCCTGACCAGCACCCAGCTCAGCTGGTCAGAGAGCCTCCTCTCCCCCAGCAACTGCTTCTATTTTGTAAATTAGGGGAGGGAAATCAGAGAGTATAAAGCAATACAGGAATGGCCTGGAGCCTGTCCCTCGTGACTTCCAAAAGGATTCTGAGTCTTGCAAGTTTTGTTTATTTCCTGTCCTTCCAGCCAAGACTATGAACTGATCTGCTGGGAGTAGTGGTGGTGGCTACAGGGCTTGGTAAAATGTTCCCTATTTTAGGGGTCCCTTATCAGATGGACATTGTGGGGCTCCTGGCTGCTTGTGGCCACTGTCAATTTTAGGTTCCCATTGGTATCAGTGGGGGCAGATCTTTACTGTCTAGCCAGCTGCTGGAGTTGTCCTTTTGAACAAAGAACCTCCACCAGAGGCTCCAAAGCAGCAAGCACCTACAGTTCAACCTCAAATGGAGTCCTTCCTATTCTCACCCGGAGTTTGGCTAATGTAAACTCACATCCTGTGAATATTTTCCTGCATAACTTCACTTCCAGCTTGGATATACCATGATCTGGCTGGAGTCCGAAGTTAGTGGAGGCATCTAGTGCTAGAGGAAGGTTACGGGTACTCCTGGATGCTTCTGGCCATTACTGTCTGGGAGGATGGTCTACCAGGGAGCATCCTGGGTGGGGAGGAGGACTGCGTGATCAGAAAACTGCCCTGCCACCTGCTGGCCTGCTACAGACCTACACCCCTGCAGGTGTACTCAGCCAGGATGTGGTGCCTGGGAACAGCCATATAAAAAACACAAGATCTTTTAGGTAGGTGGAGGAGAGTCCTGGGCCATTCTCTCAGAGTCTCTCTCTCTCTCTCTCTCTCTCTCTCTCTCTCTCTCTGTTTTTCAAGACAGGGGTTCTCTGTATAGCTCTGGTTGTCTAGGAACTCGCTCTATAGACCAGGCTGGCCTTGAACTCATGGAGACCCACTTGCCTCTATCTCCCAAGTACCAGGATTTAAGGCGTGCACCACCCCCACCCAGTTTTTTCTGTTTTTTGGTGCTTTGCTCTAACCCCCAAGACTGTGCCTTCCAGGGCACTTTAAGCCAAATGACTCAAGAGACCTTTTGTTCTGTTCTTTTTAGTACCATGTCAAATGTGGCTGTCACAGGCTCTTCTGTCTCTGCTTGTCTGCTGCCAGCTCAGCCAGCCCAAATCACCAGCCTGGCATCCCTCCATTCCCATCATGGTGCCAAGATAAAGGTTTTTGCCAGGTTGTTTTCTTTCTCCTTGTGTGTAGATGCCATCTTTTTCCTGTGTCTTGGACACATCCCTGTGTGTGTCTGTCTGTCTGTGTGTCTGTCCACTCATTCTGACCTCTTCTTATTGACATAAGACCTAAACCTCCCCTTTAAACGATCTGTTTCCAAACACAGCTGCACACTGAGGCTTCAAGATATGAAGTTGAGAACACAATCCTGTGACTGCCTCAGTCCTTCCGGGTTCCTGCAGCAATCACAGTAAAAGCAGCGGTTAGAAACGTTAGGGTTAAAATGGCGACGCTGGCAACAGAGCAGCTTTTAGCTGAGGGTGGGATAGAGAACTAAGCTGAGCAGATAACAGGAACCACAGGGCTCTGGCCAGTGTTGTTGGCCCTACAGGAGCTCCCTCCCTTGAGGAGTGTTTGAGAGGCGCCTCTGGATTTGTAGCGCAACTGATTGTAACAAACTAAATTGTAAGGTCACCTTCTAAAATGCTGCCACCTATTTCAGGAAAGAGGCACCCTAAAGACAAGGGCCTCGGTATGGGGCAATCAAGAACAATGGTAGCTATATTTTGGTAGCTGTGCTGGGGGTCAGCTCCATGGTAAAGCTACATTCTGGTCATGTAAACATGGGGGGGGGGGTACAAAGCTTAGTTCAATAACATTAGCATACCCTGATGAAGACCAACCAGCAATAAATAAATGCCTGCAAGGCTGGGGGGTAAGGGGAGGGGGAGTTAGCAATGTCAGCCCAGGCTAATGGCATCAGACAGACAAGGTCCCTGGTTAACAAGGCAAGTTAAAAATTAACAGGACTCTTCACAATGTGGCTACTCTCCTGAATGTCTTTTACCTGGTTGGGCCAGGAGGACAGACATGGAGCAGGTGGGCTTTCTGTTGTTGAGAGAATTATCCAGTCTTAATATAAATTCTCTCAGCCTTTGTCTAGTGTCTGCCACAGGCCTATACAAAGCCCCAGACAAGCAGCTCTGTGGCTTCCCTCCTCTCTTGCGCTCCTTTGGAGCTGTCTTGTTTTTCACAGCATATTCGGAAAGAAGGCTAAATTCATTCGGCTTAGGGAATTAGAGAAAGAACGATGCCACCCAAAGGAGGAGAAACAACGGAGAACAGCTGCAGAATGTAAGAAAATGGAGGGCAGTTGTGTGTGTGTGTGTGTGTGTGTGTGTGTGTGTGTGTGTGTATGTGTGTGTGTGTGTGTGTAGAGCTGGAGCCTAGTTCACTGGACAAGGCCTTAGAGCTCAGGGCTTGGGAGAGACGGGCCTGCTGATCAGCAGGGCACCAGAGACCTGGCATCTTCCCATTTCTCTGCTTTCCCGTCGGCTCACAGTGGCTCCATCTGGAATAGAGTGTTTGTAGGCTGCCAAGGATACATATGCTTCTTTGTGTGTGCTTTGGGGGGGGGGGTGGGCATCTATTGTCCAAAGAATCCAGAGGGTCCTATATGAGAGCTCCTCTTACTCAGTGGGCCAATAGAGTCAGGAACCCATAGACTCCCCAGATTAGGCCAGAGAGGTGCCTTGGCGATGATGATTCCAGACAGAACTCTCCCTTTGTTAGTGCTGGGGCTCCATAGGTAAGGGTCACCAAGAGGGTCACACAAGCTTGCTGCTCACTAGATATTGTTATCGCTCAATAATTAAGCCTAGATTTCAATCAGCTCTCTTTTTTCTGCGTGGCAAACTTAACCTCAGGAAATCCCTAGGGTTCTTGTTCCTCTCTGGGAAGGCTCAGGTGGCATGAGGCCTCAGGAGGCTCTTCGGTCTCTGAGGAGGCACTGACACATTAGCCCATGCCTCAGAGAGGTCAAGTGATTCTGCCTCTGGGTCATGGCTCCTGTGATCCCAGCCTCCAGACCCCCTGCCTGGGGAAAGGCTGCAAGACTGGATGTCGTGATGGTGGAGCTGGCTAGAGAGAAGGAACCTGCAGCAGCTAGGAAACGGACAGAGCTGGCACATCCAGACAGCCAACTGTAGCTCCTTTGCGTGCCACTCCCCAGTAAAGCTCTGGGACCCAGCACCCTCTGATTTCCTGGAGCTTAGGGACAGGGGCCCTGCCCTGAGTCTGTGACTCCAAGATAGGGACAGGGCCCTTTAGCCTTGGGGGTTCACTTCCTCAGGCTGTGCTGGAGAGCTGAGGCCTGGGCAGCGTCTCCCTCCCCTGGTGCAGGTCACTGGGCTTGCTCTGGCAGAGAAATAACTGCTCTTCTGCAGACACAAGGAGGTAAAGTGGGCAAGCTCCAGGCTGGGGCTTGGGGTGGAAGGATGTTCTCTTCCAGAATGTTGATCTTGTCCCATTGTTTGTGGGGGACACTGTTGGGAGCTCCCTTAGGCCAGAAGGTGACCTCAGCTCCACTCTCTGAGTCCAGATCCTCTAGGGACAACCCACCCCGTGCTGTTCAGAAGTACTTTAGGCCTGTGTGCCAGCTAAGTAGGAGCACTTCCTGTTCTCTGGGGAGTCTCTGATACCCTCCTCTGTTGACCAGCTTGTGCCAAGCCCCAGCACAAGGAGCCGCAGAGTCTCAGAGTGCCTGGCTAGTGAGGGACAGGGTCCTGCCAACCTCTGGTGTAGCACAAAAGCTTCCATGGAGACACTGGACCTTTCGGCACCTGCTAGGGTTCTCCTAGAGCTTCCCTGTCTGTCTCCCATTCCCCGCTCTCTTGTTGAAGGCATCCTGATCCCAGGATGGCATCTCAGCTATTGGTATTATGTCTAGGTGGTTTCTTGGGGACACTGAGTGTGGAGTTGAGGCCGAGCCTTGTCCTGAGCTACTCCATATTGTATCAACGGTGGTTTTTATGAGGCTGTGCCTTTCCCTGGGAGGTCAACTCTGACCCTAAAGCATGACTTCAGGGCCTCCAACATGGGTTGTTATCTAATTTCTGCAGGGCTTCCCTTTGTATCTGGACTCTACCTACTTTGTGCTCACCTCGGCTAGCCTCCTGTGGAGCCTCTTTAGGGCCCACTGAACTAGGCTGCACCCTCATTAATCCTTTATGACCATTTTGTAACTGACACTCATATGTGTATGCAGGTATATTTACCATATGATGTGTAACATATGGTCTGAGAGTTATTCTTAATAATTAAGACTGGACCAAAAGAATCCAAGTGAGTCTCAGCCAGCTACCAAGGGAAATGAAGCTACTTGATAAATCAAAGCCAACAAAACATAACTCAGCGTAAGACCTGGGCTTGGTTCCCAGCCCCCACATCAGGCAGCTCACAATTGCGTGCAACTCCAGTTCCAGGGGACCCGATGCCCCCTTCTGGCCTATGTGGGCTCTGCACCTACGTAGTGCACATAAACTCACGCAGACGCATGAGTGCGGGATATGCACATAAGCATGCGTGCTCGAAAGCACACTCACACTAAATAAATAGATGATTGAAACACTGACTTAGCTTGTGAATTTGTTGTTATTCAGTGTATTCTGACACAGACACTGCCAGATAAGGTTAGTAGACAGGAAGTGAAGATGAAATCACACTTCAGAGGGCTTTAATGAGAAGCATCGCAGCCTGAAGGAGGAGAATGAGTCCACAGGTTCAAGATGGAAAGACAGCAGGGGCACAGCAGCTGTCTTAAAGGGAAAGAGCCTCAGTTCCCTTCAGTCCCCAGCATACCAGGAGAGTTAGCATCAAACACTAGGCAGCATGACAGGCCCTAAAGGACCGGACAAACCCTCGAGTTTCTTCAGCTCCCTTCAGATCCAGGAAGCAAAAAAAGTGGGGGGAGGGGGCAGGGTTCTAACTTATATAGCTTTTCACAGGAAGGGTGCTCCATACCACCTTGATGTGGCCCCTCCTATGTGCTGGAAGCAGGGAAGGCATTGATAGAAGTCTGGCTATAACTCAAGGCTGTCTTGGGCCTGAGGAGTGGGGAGGAGGAGTACGCTGAGAGCTGCAAGGTCACTCACACAGCACCAGACTGGCTTATCCACTCTGCAGAGGGAGCGACGGCAGTGGAGCGGTAGCTAAAAGGCCTGTGAGCTAACATGTCTATCTCTGATTTTGATAGTGTTTTCCTGACACTGAGCCCCCAGATCTTTCTAGGCAGTACCAGGCACTCACATGTGTGGGGCTGGCTGGAAAGGCTGGAGGGGCCCAAGGATGTAAATACAAAGCCCCAAGGGCGAGGCAGGAGAGATGGGACAGAGATCCAGGCAACCTGGAAAGAAATTGTAGGTTCAGTCTTAGGCCAAGGCCACGCAGGTTTCCAGCTCCCAGACTCCCAAGGATCTGGGGAACAATGGGCAGGAGGAGGGGTGGGAACTTGTGAGCCCTAGTGTGGCCTCCGGCTGAGTGTCTTTTGCAGGTCAGCAAAAGCACTAGGTCACCACCAAGGGGGAGGAGCCTTTCTGACAGTACCTCCCACCCCATTGCAGAAAACTGGGCCTTGCAGAAAAAGGGGCCCTTTGCCTTGGGGTGTGGGAGGGCAAATAGGGAAGCTATTACTAAGAACAATAGGGAAGTGGCAGCCAGAGAGAAAGAGGTGAGAAGGAAGACAGAGAAAGCATGATAAAGGGACAAAATAATGTGTAACTTACATGGCTAATTAAGGCTATTATTAAGGTTAATTTCCCTGGATACCAAGAAGCTCCTGGTTATCTAGCTGGGGAAGATAAAAAAACAAAAATAAAAAATAAATCATGAGTAGACAGTTCCAAGGAGCACAATGGATGTGTCTCCTAACTCCATGAGACTAGGTACCTTGCACCATGAGGGCGTCGCCACCTGGCAGCTGGGGGTGATCAGCTGGTACACTTGGAGGACTTACAGCCCGTGGGGAGAGACTCCTGTCAGTGTCATAAAAACCTGCAGGTAGAACTCCTTTCTGTCCACTTGAGGAACCCATTTTACTACACACACATGTAGTGGAACACACTGAGTTCTCACTGCAGTGATATTTGTACCAGCTAAGGTAGGGAACCTCCCAAGGGCCGCTGCTACAAGGCTGTCTGGATGCACTGGTGCATGACCCCTCCCCCAGGGTCACAGGGCCCAAGAAAAGAGCTGACAGGTTCTTCTTCAGGCTGTGCTCACACATGAAAATGCCAGTGGGCTGCTGGTGGCCACACTTCGTTTAAGGAGAGGAATGCCAGCCCCAGCAACTGTGGGCAAAAAGGAAACAAGACACATATGCCAGGTGAAGGGGAACCCCGGAAGAGGGGCCAAGGATGGAGTAATAGGGGTGGAGCCTCAGGATTATATGTCTGCTGATGCACCTTGGTCCTAGACTTCTGGCTTTGTAATAATATGAACATTTTTACACACATACTAAACACGGTGGGTTAGAGCTGAGCAGAGCGGTGCACAGCACAATCTCAGTTCTTGGGAGGCGATAAGAAGGGAAATCAGGAGTTTCAAGTTAGCCTGAGCTACATGAGACCTTGTCTACACATGCACGCACGCACGCACGCACGCACACACACACACCTCAAAACCCTCAGAAATGGGAAGTTAACCCCCCTAGTTGTGTGTCAAGTTGGCAGAATGTCACAGAAAGGGTGACTACAAGGAGGCAACAGCCTCAGAATGTTTTTCTCTGAAGGTTTAACTTGTCTCCACACCATCAGGACAAGATGACCTGCAAAGAGACGAGAGAGCTAAGTCTCAGCATTCTGGTTTGTACTAACCGTGGTGCAATTTCGAAGCATCATAAAGCAAGCAAACACTTGCATGTTGAGAATGATGCCTTCCCCCGCTCCCCCACCCCCCAGCATTTTAAGGAAAGAGACACAGGTTACAAAGATGATGATTAAAAACGCTGAAGCCTTGAATTTGAAGCGATGAGTGAGTGGATGTTTCTGGGGGATGGTTTGTTCATGTTTTGTGACCGTTTCTCCTTTTAGGGCAGGGTCCCCGTTTCGTGACCTTCCCTGTGCTATAGTCTTAGTGTGGTTTGTCCTCCTGAAGTTCATATGCTCGGAGTTTTGTCCATCTTTGGAAGTTTGAGGGGTGGAACCTTTAAGGGGTGGAGCCTCACGAAAGGTCTTGGTGCTCACTCTCAGGGGAATGGATTGGTGCTGTCTAGGGAGTGAGTGGATTCTCCTGGGATAGGATTAGTTCACCCCAGTGGGGTGTCAATGCCTTGCTTCCTCTTGCCATGCAACCTCCATGTGGGCACAGTTCACTGAACACAGTGTTTTGTTTTTACCTCTCTGGTGTGTGTGTGTGTAGGCACACATGTGCCACAATATGTATGTGGAGGTCAAGAATCTCTCCTTGCCTTCCTCCTTGTTTGAAGTAGGGTCTCTCGTTCACCACCACACATGCCGGGACTGTGTGTGGTCAGGGATTTCCCCGTTTCCTCCTCCCAGTTTCTGTAGGAGCCCTGGCATTACAGCACTACTGTGCCAGCCATACGTGGGTGCTGGGGGGTCCAACTCAGGTCCTCCTTCTTGTCTGACAAACACTTTATCCACTGAGCCATCTCCTCAGCCTTGTCTTTTCTTTGTACGTGACCCAGTGTCAGGGAATGTGGCACTGAGCACCCCCAGTGTTGGTTTCAGGCGCTCTTGTAAGAATAAGAACTACAGGAATATATAAGACTCCAGGGCAGGAAGCAGAGGGAACTATGAGGGAGATCCCAGAGCTGATCAATATCACAGAAAGTGCCTGTGTCTGCACTGCACACACCCATGTGGTTGCAGTATAGAGGCACACACACACACACACACACACACACACACACACACACACACCACACCACACCCAGCTATTGCCTGGAGAGTGTGGGAAGTCCACGTCTGTGCCTACGTCCTGCACCTGACAGACAAGCCTACTCTTGGATATTCATCTGAGTGAGTGTTCCTCAGCAAGGCAAAGGACAAACTGCTAGCCTGTAGTGACACATGACAAGAAATGACACAAAAGAACACACCATGTGTGTTGGTTAAGTTTTTTTTTTTTTTTTTTTGTTTCTATTCTTTTCTCATTAACTAAACAAACACAAGCTAAGGCCATCTGGGAAGAAAGAATCTCAACTGAAAAAAAAAAAATGCCTCCATCAAGTTTTCCTGTAGGCATGTCTGGTGGGACGTTTTCTTGATTAGTACTTGACGTGGGAGGGTGCAGCCCACTGGAGATGGGGGGCCATCCTCGAGGCAGATTGCCTTGGCTTATGTAAGGAAGCAGGCTGAGCAAGTCATGGGGGCAAGCCAACAAGCATCATGCCTCCCTGGCCTCTGCTTCAGTTCCTGCCTCAAGTTCCTGCCTTAAGTTCCTGCCTCAACTTCCTGCCCTGGCTTTCCTCCATTTTCGAATGTGACCCAGAAGTTGTAAGCTGAACCAAACCCTTTCCTTCCAAAGTTGGTTTTGGTCAGTGCTTTACCACAGCAAAAGAAAGAAAACTAAGACACCATGGGTTTCCTCTTTGGCTAGGGCCAGGGGAAACAGTATGTAGATAAAGCCTTTCTAGATTTCCTAATGGTTGCCTTGAGAAAAGAAAAGAACTGTGAATGTTCAGGAGGGAATTTTGTGTGTGTGTGTGTGTGTGTGTGTGTGTGTGTGTGTGTGTGTGTGTGTATGTGTGTGTGTTTTGTATATGTATGTGTGTATGATGTATGTGGTGTGTATGCCTGTGTTGTGTGTGTATACATGATTTGTGCGTATGTATGTATGTATATGTGATATGTGTGGTGTGTGTGCATGTGGTATGTGTGTGTGTGCATGTGGTATGTGTGTGTGTGCATGTGGTGTGTGTGTGTTGTGTGTATGTATGTGTGTGTAAGTGTTGTGTGTGTATGTGTATGTGGTGTGTGTGCATGCGTGGTGTATGGTGTATGTGTGCGTGTGTGATGTGTAGTGTGTGTGTGTTATGTATTGTGTGAGGTGTGTGTGCATGTGGTATGTGTGTGTACATGTTTATGTGTGTGTGTGATGGCAATGTCTGATTTGGAGAGGGCTTTGAGTATCATGAGGTTGATAGAACTTGCTGTGGAAAGCTTCACCCGGGGCTCACCCATTCACTAATTAAGATTTCTACCTCCAATATCACATAGCAAGACTGAATAGCTGACGGCAGGCATGCTGAGGTCTCAGGGGACTATGCAGATGTCCACAGCTTCTTTTGAAGCCTGTCAAGAAGTCAAGATGGGAGGGAGGATTGGAGTGACAGGGAGACACCTGGCAGGCTAACAGACATGTGGTGCTGGGGATATGGGTGCTGGTTGTTCAATTCTTCGAACTTTTTTTCTGGCCATAATAAAATGCTGATGTTGGAGGATGGGCAGTTCATCCTGAAGAGGCTCCACTGGCCATGGGCACAGTTGAAATCCCAGCAGAGGGGAGGTAGAGACAGGAGGGTCCTTGAGGCCCATGGCCTACCAGACTAGCCTATTTGGTGAGCTGGAGAGGCATCATGGCAGCTTGGAGTGGCCTTTGTGAAAGATCACCACAGGCTTACTCCACCAGAGGCGTGTTCTCATTTTCTCAAGCAGTCAGAGGCTAGAGGGCAGGCTTTGTTGTCCTGGACTGAAGCCAGGGTCTTGTGAATAATAAGCAAGATTGATATTACTGAGACACCACAAGGCTAGAAGGTTTCTGGGCTTCTTTGTTTTTGAGAAAATGTCTTTCTCTGTCATCTAGGCTGTGTTGGAACTCACTATGTAGCTCAGGCTGGCCTTAACCTTATGGCAATCCTCCTGCCTTAGCCTGCCAAGTAGTCTAAGGTGTCAGCAGGGCCACACTCTCTCTGAGGGTCTAGGGAGTATCTTCCTCACCCTTCCAGGCTTGGCCCATGGTCACATGGCATCCTCTGGTGCTTGTCACTAGCAAGTTTTTGCAAATAATGGTCTCTTCATGCTTGGGTGTGAACCACTGCAGTAAGGCCAACATCTGCCAGTCCTCCAAGCTGTCTGCAACTGTTTGGAGGAGTCCTGGCAGCCCTGGCCAAAGCAGCAAGCTCTGCAGCATGCCTCAGCAGGCCTCTCACCCCTTCACCCCTGCCATCTGCCCTCTTCTGTCTTGGGTCCTTGGCAGCTAGTGGCCTACAGACCAACACTGGCTCTGTCCCTGGTTCTGACACTAGTGCTGAGAAGCAACCCCAATTCCTTTGCATAAAAAAGAGGAATGGGGAACTGGAGGGTTGGCTCAACAACTGAGAACACTTGTTGATTTTGTAGGGAAAAGGGGTTTGATTCTCAGCACCCACATGGTGGCTCACAATCATCTGTAACTCCAGCCTCAGGGAATCCCGTGGGCACACCTGTAACCCTAATACAAGGAGTGGAGGTGGGGCGGAGACAGATGGATCCCTGAGGCCCACCAGGCCAGCCCATTTGGTGAACTCCAGAGAGTGAGGCTTTGTCTCAAAAATCAGTGTCCCCCCCCCCCCTCTTTCCTTGGATGGCTTAGAACTCCATATGCAGACCCAGCTGGTCTGGAGCTCACATAGATCCACCTGCCTCTACCTACTGAGTGCTGGGATTAAAGGTATGTGCCACCATGCCCAGGCCAAGATGAGCAGTTTCTGATAAACCACACCCAGGTTGACTGCTGACCTTCACAAACATGTACACACATGCGTGCCCCCAACATGAACATACACACACCAAAAATTAATAGGAAAATAAACAAACACTGGGCCATGAACACATAAACCCTTGCATCATACTTAGCAGACAGTCCCAGGCAGGGTCAAGACTCACTGTCCTTGCTAACTCGTGGCCCTAGAAACAGCAGTATGGGCCAGGCTAGTTTGGAAGAAGGTAGTCAAAGTCCGCTCCCTGAGGAGGGCTGCTCAGGCGAGAGGGGCCAGGTGACATCATGGCAATTCATTTTCATTTAAAAGGACACTTTCTTCTATGAATCATGGTTACCATTGTTCTTGCCTGCAAAAATCCTGGTAGGGAAAACCAACAGACTGAAAGCATCAGGAGGAAGTCAGAGTAGCCTGGAAACCAGGTTGGGAATCTCGTCTCCCTGGCAACCAAGTCCAGCCTGGGGAGAGCAGGTCTCAGGCTCTCCATTTTCTGTGCTCCCAAGAGGCCAGCTTTCCCCTCCTCACATTATTCTTTCTCCATCTTAGCCTCCCTTTGTACTCTGCCCCCACACTAGCTCATGCATAAGCTAGGCCAGACCCACCTGTGTTTTCTGGTGTGGAAGGCAGATTACATTCAAATGTAGGAGCTTAAAACAGCAAATCCATTTTCTCTTAGTGCCTATGGCAGGAATCCAGGTGCTTTGCTGGGGGGGGCTCCAGACTGGACTGTGCTCTCACCTGAGGCTGGGGATTCTGGCCCATCTGAAAGCTTGGATGGGCGGGGTCTACTCCCAAATTCACTCATGGAGTATTGGCAGGTTCAACTCTTGTCACTTGAGCTGCTTTTTTTTTTTTTTCTGGTTTTTCAAGATAGGGTTTCTCTGTGTAGCCCTGGCTGTCCTAGACTCGCTTTGTACACCAGGTTGACCTCGAACTCACAGCGATTGGCCTGCCTCTGCCTCCTGAGTGCTGGGATTAAAGGCTTGCGCCACTATGCCCACCCGGCTTTGAGCTGATTTATGTTGTGGTGGGTGACTGTATCAGGATTGGGACCATGGAAGTGCTGAGGGGAACGCAGGCAGAAGCCACAGTCCTTGTGACTTGTTCTTGAAGGTGCTGTCTTTGTAAAAAAAAAAAAAAAAAAAGCAAGTCAGTTTAGCTTGGACCAAGGGAAGGGTGAGGGAGCTCCTGGGCTGAGGATGTCTAAGGGTGGTATCAAGGGAAGCTATCCTGCAAGCCCCTTTCACCCCCTCTCCTTGAGACTGAGATTTGGGGCCAGCCTCACCGGAGGCTCACAGGGACCTCCTACATCTCTGAGCAGAAGCTTGGTGGAGGTTTCCATCCTGGGGGTGCTGGCTGTTGTCAGGAAAGTCTCCTTACCATCATGGATTCCTCATAGCTACACCATGTCTGTGTGGAACGCCAGAGTCAACTGATAAAGGAGGCAGAAGCCAGCCTTCTGCTAGGACATCTAGAAATACTGTCCTGTCTCCTGCCTCATGAGGGGTAGGATGAAATAAGAAACAGATGAGCCAAATATGGTTAAGGATGACCAAATCTGGATGCTGCCCTGCCTATGGCCCAAACGATGGTCCCTGTGGCTTTCTGCAGTATACAATCCCTGCTCCTCCTCATCTCTGCTGTTTCCCCTCAGGGAGATCCTGCCTACACTGTTATCTACATCCCAGGTGTTCCTTCCTATCATGGACACCACAGCAAAGAACCCCCTTCCCGTTGGCCTGTGCTACCTTAGTCTGTCTTCTTCCCCAGCACAGAAGGCCCCACAGACATGATTTCCATCTTCTATTGCTGCCACAGGGAAGCATCATGCTGGCTTAGAGGTCCTGAGTGAGGACAGGTTGATAGAAGGTAGTGAGGGCAAGGCTACCCTTGTTGGGTGCTTCCATACGTTAAAACAATCCTTAGCAATCCCATCCCCGCCAGTTCCTTTTTTTTTTTTTGTGACCAGGGAGGACCAGAATGGACCACAGTGAGATCTAATCACCATCCTTCACCAGTGTCCTGCACCACTCAGGGTTCTTCAGAGCCCAAGGGAATGTGTAAATATGCAGGGTTATTTTAAAGAAGGGGTTCATATGATTGTGAGCGCTGACAGTTCTAACCCTTACAGGTGGACCAACAGGCAAGAGTCCACATAGATCCATGCCCAAACTTAGGACTAGCAGGATCCGTTCTTGCTCAGGTAGCCTCGGGCTTTTTTTCTATTTAGACTTTCAGCTGATGAGATGTGGCCCACCCACAGTATAGAGTACAGTTTACTTAGCCCAGATTTACCCATTTAAAAGTTAATCTGTGTGCTAGCGAGGCGGGCCAGCGGGTAAAGTGTCTTGCTGCTAAGCCTTAAAGTCAGTCTCTAGGACCCACAGGATGGAAGGTGAGAATTGACTCCTATAAATTATCTTTTAACCTCCAACCTCTGCCCTGTTGTGTAGCAATTTCCTCCTAGACGAACCTCGACCATGGAGGAAAGCTGGTTAAGTCACAGGACTCAGGATGTTTTGAAGGTAGGCAAAACAGTCTATCCTGTAGAGAGGCCCCTTAAGTTCAGGAAATAACTCACACAAAGGCTTCAGGAAGTCCCTGGAACCTACTAGACTCACTAGGACCCTTACCTAGCAGGTGTATATAAGCAGTGAGGACCACTGAGACCCACTCTCAGACCAACCAAACCACCCAAAAGAGACACAGACCGGCTGAGCTGCCTGGAAGAGACACTCTGCAGCCTATGGATCTGTCTGCAGGCTGCGCAGTGTGCTCTTGGTTTCCAGCATTTCTGAGCCTATGTTTGGATGGACTTTTGGTGACACAGCTGTCTTTGAGTCATTTCTGTCATGTTAGGGGTGCCCATATTTCTCTGTGTAGCCCTAAAATGAATAAAACCATTTGTTCAGGAAGTTGGACTTTAGTGGTATCCTTACTTTGGTCTGTTGCGGGTTCCCCATCTGGGGTGAGTAGATATTTGTTCATAGCTCCCTTGTAGTAACATCACCCAACACACCCATAGCCATGACACAACTCCCCAATAAACAAGCAAACAAACAAATAAATAAAATGTAGTAAATGCTGATCTGGTTGGGTCATGTGGGTGACAGTGGCTTGAGGAGACTAGCCTGGGATACACAGTGGGAGCCTAGAAATACAGGAGAGAAGTGAAGAGAAATGTTCTTTCTGCTATCTGCTGGATAAATGTTAATCTCATCCAAAAACACCTTCACAGAAACATTCAGAATAATGTTTGACCTACCCTCTGAGTACCATGGGCCAGTCAAATGTTACAAGAAGTTAGTTACACACTCTTCAAGAGAAATTTTTCTCACTTACAGCCAAGGTGGCACACTACAGTTCTCAGGACACAGTCCATGCCCTATAGTGCGGACCCCAAACCATGAGCATTCTGGTATATTCGGTCTCTCCCTATCTCATCTCTCTGTGGATTCCCAGATCCTTTGACTGCCCTGCCCACCCACCAGTTCTTTCCAGCGCTACATCCTTGGTGTCTTTCCACTTCCAGTCTTTGCACGTGTTGCCTGCCCCACATGTGGTCTCTTCATTGAGAGCTGCTGGTGGTTGCCCTGGAAACCTTCCTCTGCATCCTGAGCATCTAAAGGAGTTTGAAGTTCATTACTCACTTAGCTGCTTCTTAACAATGTAAGGTTTGAATCTCCCATCCCAGAGCACCCTCCTGACTGGCATGTGCTGCTGCCAAGGGCTCCAGCTGTCTAAAAGTCACATGGCAGATGCTTTTGTTGGTATTAACTGACTTAGGTTTTCCTTCATGCAAGCCAGTTCTCTGCTCACTCTTGATGGCCTCCCTTCATCACCACACTCCTTGTTGAAGTATCTTCTTTATACGTTCATTTAGTGAAGGGTGAATAGTGGTAAAACTCCCTGAATTTTATCTAACATATATATATATATATATATATATATATATATATATATATATATTTTTTTTTTTTTTTTAAAAAGCATTCCAGCATTCCAGTTGTGGTGTGACCTGCTTGTAATCCCAGCACTTGGAAGGCAAAGGTGGCTGGGAGGGGTCGGGGTGGGGATCAGAAATTCAAGGTTAGCCTGGGCTATGTAGCAAGTTCAAGGCCAGACTGAATTACATGAGGGCCTATCTTTAAAAACAACACCCCAAGCGCCCCAAAAACAAACACAGAAACACAGAATAATCAACCAAAAACTTTAAGTCAGCATACTAGCTTTCTTGTTGCTCTGACAGTCTACACAAGCAACTTCAAGGAGGGAAAATATACTAGTCTTCGCTTGTCTCAGAGGTTGTCTGTGCATGTTGCTTGGCACCAGGTTTTGGGCAGGACACCATGGAAGGAACATTTGGTAGCGGCTGCCACCAGTCCACATTTCTCCACCCCCACCTCCTAAAGTTTCCAGAAAGCCCCCAATAGTGTCACCACTTGGGGACTGGCACTTGGGGCATAACCTTTACGGCCAAACAGCCAGGGTAGTGGCACACACCTGGAACCTCACTCCAGAGACTGAGGCAGAAGGGTAGACAATGAGAGGTCAGCTCGGGCCACCCAGCATGACACTGTCACAAGAGAACAAAACCAAAACAAGTATTCCCGATGGTTAATTATAGTTGTATAGTTGTGCACATTTTAGAGGTACCAAGGAGCCTTTAGATACACAATACATTGTAATTAAGTGAAACCAATCAACTTTTCACCTTCTCAGGTTTTCAATGTAGGCATTTAAAATACTTTATCATACCAATTAAAAAAATACATTGTATTAACTATGGCCCTGGGCTGTGTAGCAGATCTTAATGATTCACCCTCCTGTCTAAGGAAAACTGTCTTTTGGTGCCCAACTCCTGGTCTTCATCACTCTAACCCTGCTCCTCAGATGAGATCCTGCACACATTCCCTTCCTCAACATCCTGGCCAGTACTGTGGTGCTCCATCTTTCTTGTGATCATCATCCTAATTGATGTCAGGTTACATTTCATTATGGTCTGAATTAGCGTTTCCCTGGTAACCAGCGAAACTCAGTTTTCTTCTGCAAACCTGGGAACTGCCAGTATGCCTTCTTTTGAGAAATCTCTAGATAGACCCTTTGTCAATTTTTAAGCCAGGCTATTGGTTTTCTTGCTACTAAATTGTTTTTCTAAACTTATGGTTATCTGAAAATTTGTTTTGCACTTAATTTTAGAAACCGGTGTGCATATCTTTCCGAGTTAGGCATTATTTTCCTGAGCATGGCAAAGATACTGTTTCACCCTCTTTGGTTTTCATTGCTCTGCCAGCAGATTGTTTAGAATTATCACCTTCATTTTCTAGATTTTCATATCTTTGGTGGCCTGAAACTTTGTTCCTAGGTAAATTGTCATTTTTGTCTGATTTTGGTTTTTCCAGACAGGGTTTCTTTGAGTAGATCAGGTGGGACTTGAACTCAGAGAGATCCACCTGCCTCTGCCTCCCTGAGTGCTGGAATTACAAGCGTGCACCACCATGCTCAGCAAATTCTCATTTGTTATTTTACTTATTATACATTAGAATCTCTACCAGCACTTACCTTTCACCAGCTCTGACTTATTTTAAGTAGAATGTCTCTAAACACTGTCTTTGGGATTTCAATTAGACTTTTCTCAGCTTTCTGCATACAATTTTTTTGTGGTTCTTTATGCCTCTAAACTTCCTATCTCTTGTGTTACATTCCTGGTCATTTCTGGGCTGGAGTTCTACCACTGAGCTATACCCTCAGCTTTTCTTGACAATTTCTTTCTTTTTTTCCCCCTTTTTTGTTTGTTTGAGACAGGGTTTCTCTGTGTAGCCTTGGCTGTCCTGGAACTCGATCTGTAGACCAGGTTGTCCTTGAACTCACAGAGATCCACCTGTCTCTGCCTCCCAAGTGCTGGGATTAAAGGCGTGCTCCACCACCGCCTGGTGACAATTTCTTCAGATTTGTCTCTCAGTTCATAAATTCCCTCTTCATCTGTGTCTAATTTGCATGCTAACTCTGCTGAATGTTTTTTAAACAGCAACTTTATTGAGACATAACACATCCCATAACAAAATTCATGACCTAATTTTAGGGCATTTCATTACTACAAAAAGAAATTTTTATCATTTCACTTATTAGTAGTGTCCCAAACAAGGCATTTCCCCTTCCTTCCTCCCCCACACTTGGCTAATCTTTCTGACTTTATTGGATTTTAAATTTTGGGGCATTTCATATAAATAAAAGGATGCACTATGTAGGATGTTTTTCTTCTTCTCAGTGACTAATTTCTTTTACTGAGAATTCTTGCAAGATTTCCATCGCTCTTTTTCATTTAAGTGAAGTTTCTTATTTCAAGTTTTTCTTTCAGATAAGCTTGCTGTTCAGTGTTTGGTTAGGTGTTTCTTTTAGCATGTCTCGATAAATACATTAACATAGTCTAGGTGGTGCTTAACTCTGTGCGACTCCTCGGTTTGCTAGCACTGGAGGTAATTCTAGGCAGGCTCCTGGGTTTTTTCCATCGGAGGTCATGATGAACAGGATTCATGGACCATTCACTTCCTTGTTGGCAGCTTGCTCCCTGTATTTCCACAGAAGACACTCGCCTAGAAGCCTCACCAGGCCTCTGCTCTGTAAGAATCCATGCTAAGGCCCAGCCTGTGTGTAAGCTTAGGCTCTGCTCACTCAGGGCTCTGTCCAGCCCGCTGGCCCTGGGCTCCGCTATGGTACTGACTTATTTTGAAGAGAATTGTGTATGAACTGGTGCTTACCCGCGGCATTCTCTTCATCTCGATCCCTTCCTCAAAGTGTCTGGTTTCTCTCTTCCTAGTGGTCAGGCTGTTTGTTTGATCCCAATAACAGGCTGTGTCAGCTGGTGACTGGTATGGCACTGGGCAGGAGTCTCTATTGCTGTGTTCTCCTACCTGTAACTCAACACTGAGATAGAAAAGTGATGTGTGGATAAAGGAGAACAGACTCAATGAGTTCAAATCGACAGCTCATGTTCACACATCTAGCAAGGACCTGGTATTAGTGTCTGATGTGAGGTTCTGTTCACCATTTCCCCCCACGTTCTAGGGCTTTGAACACGGGAACAGGAACACTTTTCCTTCTATATGAAAAGGAGTGACAGTAGCTGTGGCTTACCCAGAGCCCAGAAGAGATGGTAGGGCAGGTGGGAGGAGCGCAAGGAGTGAACCTGGCCAAACCCTCCCTATACCCCCGGACCAGGATTGTCACCTTCTGGGTGTGGGTGTGGTTGGTGGCAAAAGTCCCTGGGGCTTAGTTGCCGGTGGGGGTCGTCGTGGGCACTCTTTAGAGTAGAACTGGTTGGAACAATCGGAAGTAAGGTGGAGGTTGGGGAGGGAGGAGCCCCAAGGCTGGGCGTTCGAACTCCACTGCCTCGTCTTTGTGCTTTTCGCTTGCTTTTGCAGCCAAAGCTCTTCCGAGAATCTGCAAGGGGACCTCAGCCAAGCCGAGGGGGAGGATCCTCCCACGCTGGGTAGGGAGGTGGGCAAGGGTGAGGGGCTGCTGCGACGGGAGCAGGAGGCCTAGAGGGGGCGTTGCGCGCGGTCGAGGGGCACCGAAGCCGGGTAGGGCGACCTGCTGAGTGGCCTCCAGCCCAGGGCGCCCCCCGCCCCGCGCGTCTCCCCGACGCGCGCGGCCCCCACCCCGGCTCCGCCCCGCCCCTCGCGCGGGGTCCGCGTCTGCGGCTGCGTTCCCCGAAAGACGAAGCTGCGCCCCGGTTCCGGTCCGCAGGGAGACCGAAGGGCATCGCTTACCGCGCCGCGCCCGCCGCTGAGCCCGGAGTGCGGACACCCCAGGGATGTGAGTGCGCCCCCGACCCCGAAGCCCGCACTCCACGCCCCGATTCGCGGTGAGCGCCGAGGCGCGCGCGCGGGGGGCGGGGGACCAGGGGAGGGGATTCGGTGCGGGGTTCCCGTACCCCCAGCCCAGGGGTGGGGACGAGGACGGGGACACGGCGCGCACCCCTCCCCCGCCGGCAGGTAAGGTGCGCTCTCTCCTCCCGCCTTTCCGGACGCACCTACAGCTCCTTGGGGAGAGAAGACACCCTCCCCACACAGGTGCAGGGCAGCGGCTGTAGGGACCTTGGGCGGCCACCTCGCTGGAGAGGGCAGACCTGTCCTCCCTGGAGGGGAGGTGGTGATGGTAGATGTTCCTGGTGAAAGGGTGGGGGTGGGGCATCGAGAGCGCCTGGAAGGACCCCTTCCCCATCCCCTCACACACCGCGCGCTTTTGATTCCTGGGGGATGGTCGCATCCTTGGGCCAAAAAGGGTAGGGTCCTTGGTGTTGGGTCCTCTGACCGATACTATTCTCCTCCAGGCCTGAGCCCCAGAGGACCCCCGCCTGTAGCCCCCGCGCCTTTCTCAGGCCCTCCCGGAGCATGCTGCCTGCAGCCATGAAGAGCCTTGGCCTGGCGCTGCTGGCCTTGCTCCTGTGCCCCTCGCCGGGTGAGTCGGGGCCCGCGGGGGAGGGGTCATGTCCCTGGGAGCACTACTCTTGTATCTCAGCTCCAACCACCAGGGGCTCTCCCCACACTCGAGGGCATCCAGCGCCTTTCCACCGGGCTTCTGGTACTGCGTAACAGCCCCTATTCTCAGAGGACCACTGGGCTTCCTATTAAGTCGGGTCGGCCTTTTCTGCCTTGAAACCCACCTATCTTTGGGGGTGCTGTGTGCAGGAGTAAGAGGATGGGCGAGGCGAGAATGTACAGGTTCATCGACAGGGTCAGCCTGGAGGCCCACTTGGGTCTTGTGGGCATGGTTCTGCCGTGATAGCTGCAGCAGGTTGGGAAAGAGGGGGTGCAGGGTCTGACTGCTCAGGCCTGGGTTCCCCTGGTCATCCCCCTTCCCCATACCCTGCCTAGCCCATGGCCTGTGGTGCCAGGACTGCACCTTGGCCAATTCCAGCCATTGCGCCCCGAAGCAGTGCCAGCCGACCGACACCGTTTGTGCCAGCGTGCGGATCACCGACCCCAGCAGCAGTAAGTCTGGACCTGTCGAGGGAGGGGGGGGGGCAAAGGGGGCCTACTGAAAGCTGGATCTGGATCTGGGGAGAGGTCAGAGGAGTTCCTCTTGCCTGGGACAGGAGCATGAGTTTGAGGCAGGACAACACTGGCTTGTTTCATCCTCGCTCCAAAGTCCTTAAGTGATGTGGAGGGTCCTTGCTCCTCCTAGGGGGAAGGGACAGAGCTCAGGTGGAGGTGACCTTAGCCCCATGCCTCCTTCTTTCCTCCAGGCAGGAAGGATCATTCCGTGAACAAGATGTGTGCTTCCTCCTGCGACTTCGTTAAGCGTCACTTTTTCTCAGACTATCTGATGGGGTTCATTAACTCTGGGATCTTAAAAGTCGACGTGGACTGCTGCGAGAAAGATTTGTGCAACGGGGCATCCGCAGCAGGGCGCAGCCTCTGGGCCCTAGCTGGGGGGCTCCTGCTCAGCCTGGGGCCTGCTCTCCTCTGGGCTGGGCCCTAAGGCCCATTCCCTCCCTCCTGCTGGGCTTTGGAGCTTGTCCCCCTCCTAAGCCTGTTGCTGCCCCTCCCCAGCCTGGCCTGGCTAGGGCTGGGACAGCAACGGCTTGGCATCAAGGTCTGAGCCTTCTCCGTTTCTCCACCAGCTCTGTATCCCAGGTAGCTGGGGCATCTCCAGGAGACCAGACGTCCTGGCTGGAAGCTGGGGTGGGTGGGGGGGGGGGGAGGGCAGGGGACTGGGACCCTCCAGGTCCCCAAAGGGGAGGGAGGCCAAGCCAGGGACAGCCCAACAGCCTGGCTTGGAACATTAACTACAGAGAAATAAAGTCACTTATGAGTCTTGTGCCCGGGTCTGAGCCTGGGTGTTGAGGGTGGGGCAGGGTCTTGGTAGGGATCAAGGGCCAGGCTAGGCTCTGAGACACCTGACAGATGAGGGTGTGGTCAGGGGGTCAGGCTGGTGGGTGTGTTTGCTAGGATACCTGGTGATGCCCTGAGTAGGGCTGCTTTGGGCTGGGAATTTGGGAGGGGACACTTAAGGAAGGTGGGGTGACAGCTGAGACGGACAGAATCACAATGCAGGGCTGCGGGGGAGGTGTGAGAACTTTTTGAACTCACCATGGGTGTAAGATGTGCTTGTAGATGCATTTCACACTGCACATGGCCAGCCTGCGTATGTGCCTCCCCACAGAACACAGTCAGTGTCTACTCTTCTGCTTTACTGTCACATGTTCACACTCACAGGTGCCTGCGCACACGGGCACCAAAATATCCTCACCAGTGTCCCCATCACCCCACGTGATGTGTTCAGATGTACATTCATACCCTACCTGGGATGCGCATTTGCCCAACTGCAGACACTAGTGTGCTTGGTCAGCTCTTTTGTACTTCTTCCTGCTCTGAATCCCCAGGTAGTTGAAAGCCCTGGGGTGGTTGAAGGCCCTGGGGTTGCTTAAGGTAGGAAGGGACGCTGTCCCTTCACTGGATACCTGCATTCCCTACGCCACTATGAGTTGAGTGGGGTCCAGCATGGATGGAGCCCTAAGGCTTGAAGATGCTGATTCTCATGCAAGGTGGCAAAGGTGGGAGAGATGGGGAAGATTTATACGGTAGATGAGCTGTCCTGGCCTTTCCATGCCAGCTGCTAGTCTTCAGTTTCATCCTTGAGTCCAGCCCTGCCTCCCGCTGCTTGCCAGGTGCTCCACGGATGGTTTGTGTGGCCAGGCTCAGTCTGTGATGCTCAGTGAACACCCAAGGCATTCTCTGGGGCCTGAATTTTGGCCAGTGCTTCCCCAGGGCACCTGTGACTGACCCAAACCCATGGTCACTGAGCGGTCCTGGATCCTGAGAATAATAGAAGTAGTTTCTATAGGATTCCTGGCATGGGTAACAGGAATAAAGGTTCGAGTGGGTGACTGGGAGGGGGGAGTTCCTGTCATCACTGGTTGCTGATGTCCTAAATCTGCTGTGGACACAGCAGTCCCTTAGAAGGCTGGTTTCTTTCTGCATTTGAACTTTGCAGCAATGGGCCCTTTTGCTGCCCTTTGACTCCCTCTGAAGTGTTTCTCCTGCTTATGCCTGGGGTGCCTGGAGCACAGCTGGGGCAGGGGAAGGATGCATATGCAGGTAGCAGGAAGGCTGCATGTGCCAGGGAGAAGTCCTTAGAACTTCTGGAAGGCCAAGCTGATGGCTGGAGAGTACCTTAGAGTTCAGACAAATCCCTATGCGCTGAATGCGTCGTCTGAATGGTCTTAAAACAAACGGGAGCAAGATCCTTTGGCCTTGTTGAAGAAACACACGAAGTTAGAAGGGAAACTCTCTTGCTGTACCCCTGAGGGGCTTCTGAGGGAGGGGCAGCAGGCATGGAGGGTTGGGCCCCCTCAGCAACCTTATCTGAGCTGCTGGGTGTCCTCATCGCAAGGAGAGGTCCAGTGGCCAGCTTTGGTGTGGTATTGGGGTGACTTCCGCAGTGGTGACAGGTACAGGCTCTCTGGGCACAGCTGAGTGCTCTGGTACCCTTTGCCATTATTATTATTATTATTATTATTATTATTATTATTATTATTATTAATTATTACACTTGGTTTTTATTTGTCATAGTGTTAATGTGTGCCATAGTGCACACATGAAGGACAAAGGACATGGGAGGATGGGAGGGGGTTGGTCCTTTCTCTTTCCATCATGTGGGTCCTAGGGATAAAATTCAGCATCAGGCTTGGTTCCAAGCCCTTAGCTTCTTAGCAGCCTCCTTTCCAGGGAGTTATAATTGGCAACCTGTGGTTTTCAAGCTCCAACTTGTCCCGGGAATGGATGGCTCTGGTTGATTTAGCCAGCCCTTAGTAGGGAGTAGGGGTTGTTCTTAGATTTCTGTCACTGGCTTTGGAGGGTCTGTCCTTGTCCTCTTGCTAGGAGCTGAGGTGATCAGGTATGAAGGAAGTGGGTGGCAGGCAGAGAGGAAATCATAGGAGAAAATAGGCCCTCCAACAAGGCGATGAGTGTCTGCCAAGCTGTTATGTGCATTCTGGCTGTGTCCTGTCAGGGGTCTCTGTCCGTCCAATAGTTAAAGGGTAGAACCCTGCTGACATTCCATCTGACAACATGTCAGTAACAGCTGAATGTCTTTGAGGTCCATAGTCACAGTGTCCCTGGAGGAGTTCCTGGCACCTTCCTGCTGACCTCCCATGAGGGAGCCTTGGCCTCTCCTTGGCATGCACAACTCTATGTAGGTCTGGCAGTTTGGTGGCTACTTCTTCTGTCTTGCTCTGTGCTCTGAGGCTGGAAACGTTGAAAGTCTATCTAATTCTCGTGCAGACTGAGGCTCCCCACCTCAGAACCTCCTCTGCCTTCCCGTAAATCCGCACTCTGTGTTCTTGAGTGCTGGCAACATTGGTAGCTACACTCAGGTGCATCCATCCACCTGAGCTCCGTTGTGGTAGGAGAGGGAGCTATTGCAGGCGGCCGCTGTCTTTCAGTGTCACTTATGATGCAGCCCGATCTCCGCGCTGACCTAAAACATGACCTTTATGATATGGTGCGCTCCCACCTAGTCAGGATACTCAAGATCTTCTGGCCTGTTGGTTTTGCCACTGGTCTTTGCTGTGCCTTTTCGGTTGGGGAAGTGTTTCAACTGCTGTGGAGGCAAGTGATGCTCCTGACCCCTCTGGAAGCATCGCCACTTCTGCCCTTGATTCATACATAGGTGAAGTTCCCCATACCCAAGGTTTCCTCTGTTGGAATCTGTTTAGAGCTTGCTCTCTGGGGCCTGAAACTGGGGGTGCAGGGGCAGTTCTTCTTACTCTGATACTTCAGGGACCTCTGGAATGGCACCATTATGAAGGACCATATGTCTTTGTTCACACGGTCTTCTTGCCTCCCTAGGTGTGTATTGCTGGCCTGTCCATAGCTCCTGTGGTAATACAGTGGTAGGCCCTTTCCTTTTAAATCCAATTCATCATATTTGTATGGGAAGCTGATGGTTTTTTGCTTTCTGGGTGGTGTTTATTTTCATAAGTGGTCCACTCCACATGAGCAAGCAAGTGAGGGCTACTGGACAGGTCAGTGGTGAGGCCCTAGAGTCCCCTAGCCTTTGTGCTGCCAGAAGCCTAAACACCCTTTGCTTCTCTGAGAGGGGAACAGACACCTGTAGGAGGAGTTGCTCAGACATTTCAAAATAGGGAGCATGTAGTGACGTGGAGGGGAGCCCACTCATATCTAGAACATCCTAGTCATGGGATGTACTCCCAAGGCCACAGATTTGAGGATGGTGACGGTATGATGGTGGGCCACAGGCAGCCCGGAAGGGACAGGCTGGAGGAGTCAACACAGACAAGGATGAGGATCCTCTTGGCTGCTGACCATGGGGTGGGCACAAGTCTCTATAGACACCTAGGTGACAGATGTGATGATATGATCTCTGCCCCCCTCCACTAGGCACCGCCCTGTGAAGACAATATGGATGGTTGCATTGAATAAGACAAAGGTAGGCTTCCTTGGTGAATGGCGAGGTCTAGAAATAAGACAGCAGGGGCACTGCTGCTGTGCTCCTCGTCTGGCTGAGTGCTCCTCGTCTGGCTGAGTGGCAGTCCCTACACACACACACACACACACACACACACACACACACACACACACAGACAGACACACACACTGCTCTAGTGCAGGCCCTAGAGTCTGTCTGATGGCTCAAGCGAAGGGTTTAATAGGACTTTGCTGATGAGTTGAAGGCAGCGTCCAGCAGAGACACATGCTGCGCCAGGTACAAGGCCCTAGCCCTGGGTTGGCATCTCTGAGTCACCTCTCCCAAAGTCTAACCTGCTCACAGCCTCAGCTGTCCACAGGGGCTGTGGGGCTGGGAGGCATAGCTTCTAAATCCTGCAGTGGGGAGGTGGGGTCCACAGCGCGGAAACTGGCCAGATGTGCAGAAGGTTTGTACCATTGAGACAGATACAGAGACTACGCTACAACTAGGGCTAAGGGAAGAAAAGTCTCTGCTTCTAGATTCTAAATGGCCTGTGACCTCGCCAAGGAACACAACCACATGGTACGCAAATGAAGACATTCAGCCTTGATACCAGATCCCAGATTTTGTTTAGTTTTTGTGTTCACGATATCTGCCTTTGCGAAATGTGGCTGAATGGGGGCAGCAGCCCAGTGTCTTCCCAGAAGGCCTTTCTTTCCACTATCCGAGGAACTATGCTCAACTTTACTCACCTTACGCTATTTATTCATATTTTAATTAAAAATTTTAACTCAACAATGGCTGATGAATTTAAAAGAAAATCTCTTTCCCATCTGTTGACACAACCCACGAGTGTCCCCGGCTTAATGAGCAGATAATTCAGTGAGTTGTATTGCTAGATTGACTGATGGCAAGCCTCCATGGCCCTGGTGACATATTTTTTAAACACTACGGTGTTTAAATAGGCAGTATTTGGTCAGGACGTCTGTACCACAGATTTGCTTGCAGTTCATTGACATCTTTATCAGAGGCCAGTTTAGCACCGCGGCTGCCGTGCAGGGCCACAAGCAACCCCCGCCTCCCGTGTTCTGCTCGGAAGCCAATGGAGTCCTCCAAACCCACGGGTGGTTGTCTGTCAGCATCAGTGCCTATCCTGTGCCCTTCCTGCTCTCTCCTGTCCCCGTGGGTGCAAGGACTCCCTCCCACGGCACGGAGCACACAGCCATCTCCTTTTGCACCTGACTTGTGCTCCCACATCATACATGAGAAGTAGATTTGAGAGAGACAGCAGATCAAGAGCAGGATGCAGATCAGTGGTAGAGCACATGTCGAGCACGTGTAGTCCTTGGGTTCCCTTAAAAAGAGAAGTGTGAGGATAGACAAGATGGCTCAGCTGTTAAGACCTTCTGTTGCAGAGAACCTGGGTTCCGTTCCCAGCACCCACATGGTGGCTCACAACCATCCATAACTTCCCTTCCAGGGGACCCAACTCCCTCTTCTGACCTCTGCAGGCATCAGGCACATGTGTGATGCACATACACACGTGAAAGCAAAATATGAACACACATAAAATAAATCTTAAGAAAAAAGGAGAAAGAGAAGGGGGGGGCGGAGGGAGGTGGGTGTTGAGATAGAAGTCTTCATTGATTTGCAGGAAATACCAGGCCACCTCCATTCAGATTTCTCCTCTTGCTATCTGCTATCTTGCTTCTTGCTATCTGACCCTCTCTGAGTGTTGCATCCTCACAGCCCGGTCCTGAGGCATAAACTGCAACATCCTGGTTAAGAGCTGCTGCGCATGTGGAACTGGGGCTAGGTCTAGCCTCTGGCTTTGCTCCTTCTGTTCCAGGCTGGCGGAATGCTGGTCCAGGATCAGGGGCTGGAAAGTAGTAGAAACTATGGGCTCAAGGGAGGTTTTACCCTTCTCTCATTCAATTCCACCCATCCATATCCCATAATAAGCAGTGTGGGGGTATCAGAAGCAGGCCAAATATACTGTTTATTAACTTGTTTGGTGCTGAGTGCTAGGCTCTGGGGGTCTGGGGTGGAGCAGTAGACAAGACGGAAGGGCAGGGACTCCCATGAGTTCTTGCGTGCATGAGTCTGTGTGTCCAAGGTGTATAGGTAGCCAGGGCAGATGGGTATTCATTTTCAGCAGAACTTTCTACATGGGAGGCACACCTATGTTACAGATTCTACAGGCCTCAAAGACTGAACTTAGTGATTTTGAAGAGCTAAAATGTTGTAGGCCAGAGCCAAATTACCTTGGGCTATTTTTAGTCTCTTTGAAAGCCATTCACTGCTCACCCCTGTGTCTAACCTAACAGCTTTGTGGCTATACTAAAAAACAAACCCATCAGCCTTTAAAATGTAGTCTTAGCAAGCTACTTGCTTTTTACCAATTCCCAAACTAAGACTGTCACTGGAGAGCATCCAAGACCCCAACAGAGACTTCCCTACTTGCTTTGCTGCTGTATGCCTATCTATCCTTCCAAATGTGATTTCTCCTCCCCTTTCATGTATCTGTAGTGTGTGTGTGTGTGTGTGTGTGTGTGTGTGTGTGTGTGTGTGTGTGTATGCTTGTGCATGTGCCCACGTGCGTGTGTGTATGCGTGCGCATGCACATGTATGTGTATGCATGTTCACGTGCATGTGGGCACATGTGTATGTGGGTATGCATGTGCATCCATGTGCATGCCTGTGGAGGCCCAAGACTGACGATCAAAGTATTGCTTGATCACCTTATTCACTGAGGAAAGGTCTCTTTCTGAACCCCAACACTCACCTATATCTGGCTAGTCTGTCTAGGCAGCTCGCTCTGAGGAGCCATCTCTGCTGTCACAGCACTGGAATTACAAGTCAGCCGACACACCCACCGGATGTTCACATGGGTTTTGGGGATTGAAAGTACAGTCCTCATGACTTTAACTACTGACCCAACATCCTAGCCCCATAGATTTATAAGTATTTGGGTTTATAGTTTTCTCTGTTCTGTTACTATAAAAACTTCATGAGACTGTTACCACATTGAAACATGGAGCTTGAGGAAATCTGAGCCCATGTTCCTGAACTGTGGTCATTCATGTTTTTGGTTCCAGGATAAACTATCATTTATTCCCTGTAAGATGAGAGCTCTGTTTTTGCATTGGCTGTTATGGTATGGCTGTTAGGGCCCCAAGGACAATCCATTTTTCACCTCGATCTGCCCCAGATAAAAGCATGGAGCCTTTGTGTGCAGCATCCAGCACTGCTGAGCTCTTTCTCGGCCTCCTACCTCCTTTAGTTTGTCAATTTATTAATTTATTTTTTATTGTAATCTGATTATTAGGATCTTGACTATTTGATTATTTTGGCAGGGGGATTTGTTTTCAAAGCATTTGTTTTAAGGTGTCCATTTTGTCTGCTTTAGCAGCATTTTGGCTCCTGACTATTTGGTTTTAATTTTGTTGGTTTCAGACCTCTGAGGGCATTTTGGTTTGTTAATTTGTTAGCATCCAGCCTTGTCTCTGGCTACTCCCCCAGTATCTAATTTAAAGGAGAAAGAACCTTTGTGAAAGAGAGAAAACATTATTTGGTACTCCAGCTGGGTTATATGCTTGGTAACTGCTAATTCAAATTGCATGGATTTTAAAAGAAAAAGAGGGAATCTAACTAAAGATAAGTTGGCTTTGTGCTTGACTCTCTGGGGAGCATTTAATACCTCTAAACTGTTGTGTGTGTTAAATGAGATGTCCTTGGTAATAGGATTACAGATCACAAACAGGCAGCCTGCTTTAGCTGGATCTTAAACACATCTAATGAAAAAAAAAAGTGGTAATTCACAAATTAATAATAAATGTCCTGAGTTAAAAGGAGATGTTGAAAAATAAAGAAAATTAACAAGAAAATTTTAGAGATTATGGGAGAACTAAAGGTGAATTCTGAAAACCCTGTTCTCCGCCCAGCACTTGTCCACCCTACCCAATCTTACCTCTGCTTTATCCCTAAGCAGATCATACAGTATCCAAAAAGAAATGGCTGTTGTTTTGGGGGCCTAAAACCTAGAAGGAAAGACAATCCCACACCAGATGGAAAAATTCCCATTTGTGAAGATGACCATCTCTGCTGACTAATTGGTAAACAAGATGTCTTAATTAGTTATGGTTTCCATTACTGTGGAGAAACACCATGACCACAACAACTCTTATAAAAGAAAATATTTCATTGGGGCTGGCTTACAGTGTTAGGGCTTCAGTCCGTTATCATCAGGGTGGGAAGCGCTGCAGTGTGCGGGAAGACACGGTGCTGGAGGAGCGAATCTTGATCCGAAGGTGGCCAGGAGGAGACTGACTTACGCTAGGCAGAGCTTTGAGCAACTATATATTAAACCTTGAAGGCCACCTTTACAGTGACACACTTCCTCCAACAAGGCCACACCCACTTCAACAAGGCCACACCCACTTCAACAAGGCCACACCTACTTCAACAAGGCCACACCTCCTATTAGCACCACTCCCTATGGGCCAAGCATTCAAACACATGAATCTATGCTGCCCCCCACCCTCTTCCAACTTATTCAAATCATCACAGATGGTCATTCAATTCTGTGAAACACCCTTCACCTTTGACCTTTTCCCTTTTGCTAGGCCTTCCTTAAGCTTAGGAACATGAAGATGTAAGCTTCCTACTTTGTCTCACTAGGAAGCACGTTTTATGTTGTATGTATTCGTGGCGGCTGCTTTTGTTTTTGTTTAGTTTTTAAAGATTGGTCATTAATTAAATTAATTAAAAAATTAAACAATAACCCACTATATAGCCAGCTGTCCTGGAACTTGCTATGTAGACCAGACTGGTCTCAAAATCTCAGAGATCCACCTGCTTCTACCTCCCCAGTGCTGTCATTAAAGCTGTATGTTGCAATATAGCCTTTTTTTTTTTTTTTTCTTTTTTTTGAAATAGAAAAATTTTTTGGAGAGGCCCAGAGTAGCAGGCTTTCATACAAATGGGAGGTAGCTGGGTTAATTTTAACCCAGGGTATTGGCCCAGCTATACTAATGGATGTATCAAAGATAGTGAGAATTTGAACTTTATATTGAAGTCAGTGGTGTTGTCTACAGCTATTTTCTGGGTGGGGGAGGTGGTATCGGTGGCAGTCCAATTCGGAAGATTAACTTAAAAAGGGATGCATCCTTTAGTCATGGATGTGGGGACTCTGGATCCAAGAATCTGTGAAGCTAGACCTTTTTCATTTGTTTGATACTTGGATGGCGTTTTGAGCGGTTTTATAGTAGGGGTGGAGCAGGTTGGGGTAACAAAGGAGAGTAAATTCCAGGAGACCGTGTAAAGGAAAAGGGTCAAGCCAGAGGGTGGACACGGTTAACGTTGTCTGAGCAGATGAAAATGACTCCACCGGCTGCGATGGGCATCAGTGCTACGGAGCAGAGCAAGAGAAGGCCAAACAAAGGCGGTCTGAGAATACCGGAGTCAATAATAGAAAGTAATTTCCATTCTAATCTAAATGCATATCTAAATGCGAGTGAGTCCCCAGAGGTGTAATGTTGGAACTCTCCCTGGAAGAGGCAAGAAGGTGAGCAGGGCTTGTTTGTTGGTTTGTTGATTTGAGGGTTCCTATTCTACCTCCCAGGTTTGGGCGGTGGAGAAGGAAGGCAAGAGTCCTTGCAGAGGCTTATACTCTATGTGTGAAGAATTCTGCAATCTGGTGTAGGTTTTCCTCTCTTGACTAGCAGGAAGGACAGTTCTCCACGGTGAAGGGTCCCTCTGTATCACGTTCATCTTCTGTTATGTCTTCTCGTTCCATCGAGCCATGCTTAGGAATGACTGTGGGGACAGCCAGGGCCTCTGGGGCTGGATGGTAAAATGGGGGGGGGCAGCCTTTCTTATCTGTCTTGTTGTTCCTCAATGTCTCTAATACTTGGTCCTTTGGCGGCTCTTTCAGTAGATAACTACAATTTGGGTGAGGAGTATGGTAGTTGTGATCTGAATGTGAAATGTCCCCTATAGGCCCCTGTGTCTGAACACCTTGGTCCCTAGCTGGTGGCACACTGTCTTGGAAGGTTGTGGGACCTTTAGGAGGTGGAGCCTTCCTGGAGGAAGCAGGTCACTGGAGGAAGGACTTGAGGTCTTATAGTTCAGCCACCCTTCCTGTCCACTCTCTTCTAGGCCATCAGCCTCACACGCTGGCTGCCATTCATTCCCTGGCACGAGGGACTGTATCCCTTCAAACTGCAAGCCAGAACGAACACTCGTCCCTGAAGCCACATCTTGTCATGTATTTGGTCAGAACAAGAGGGGGTGACTGGTAACAGCAGGATCTGTTAGCTATAGATGAAAAGAAGTGTGTTTTGTGGGTGTGCCCAGGAGTGGTAAGAGTCCTTTACCCTTCCAGCTTGCAGCCCCACGAGTGCAGGGTGGGTGATGAAGGCAAGTTCTAGAAGAAAGAGTTTACTTTCGCTTGCTGTTCCACTGGGAGGGTTTGCAATCCAGGGAAGGCAGGACAGCAGGCAGCCAGAGCAGGAAATGGAGAGACCACATCTTCAGCTACAGACAGGAAGCTGAGAGAGCCAACTGGATGCTGGGGCAGAGCTATGAACTCTCATGGCCTGGCCCCAGTGATGCACTTTCTCCAGCAAGGCTTCCTCACATCTCCTGCCAACATCAGCTCTAGCAATTGAGGACTAAACGTTAATTCCTGAGCCTCTAGGGGACTTTTCTCATTCCAACCACTGCAGTGGGAAAGGCATACCTGGAGTCTGTGTAGGTGTTAGGTCTTTGACGTCTTCCCGGGATGAGAGAGCTTTGGTAACAGGAGTAAGTTCTTCCTTTTGTGTAAATGTGTTCACCGGTCAGGGTGAGCTCTTTGTGCTCTGGGCCGTGGTTGTCCCTGTTCCAAGTCTGGGAGTGCAGAGTCTGTTTTATCTATGAGAACTGCCCAAGTGCACTCTAAGACTCATGGTGACTGATGTGTAATGGGTCTTATTGTAGAGAGGAGAGAGTTGTGACATTCAGGAGACTTTACTTGTGGATAGAAATGTTTATGTTTCCTAATAAGAGCTGGGACTGGGTGAGGCAGGAGCTGGCAGGGTACTGATAGGCATTATTTTGAGTGTCTGTCTTTTGTCCATATGGAAGCTTGTTAGGCTCCTGATCAGTGGCAGGCAGCCAATGTCCAAGGCACAGAGGCCAGCCTTTCTCAGTGTTATCTAGTTATTTAGAAGGGAAACCAACACTTTTTTAAAAGGGGTTTTTGTTTGTTTGTTTTTGTTTTTGTTTTTTTGAGACAGGATTTCTCTGTGTACCCTTGGCTATCCTCAAACTCACAGCCATCCACCTGCCTCTGCCTCCCAGGTGCTAGGATTACAGATGTGCGCCACCATGTGTTTGCCCCGGGAGTCTTTAATATGCTTTATATAGAAGAAAATTCTTTTTAAGGCTGGGAAGGGCTGTAGCTGGGGCCTTGGTGAGGACCATTTGAGTCTGGAAGGCAGTGATGAAGGAAAGATCCAGTTAATGGTTTACATTCTAGTGCCAGAAGGCCTTATGTAGAGGTTGGACAATGGGTCCATGGTTAGGTATATAGACCCTAAAGTAGCATGTGAGACCAAGAAAGAAGCAGAGTTCCAGCTGGGCATGGTGGCACACGCCTGTAATCCCAGCCCTGGGGAAGAAGAGGCAGGCAAATCTCTGTGACTTCGAGGCTAGCCTGGTCTACAAAGCGAGTCCATGACAGCCAAGGCTACACAGAGAAACCATACCTCAAAACAAACCAAACCAACCAACTAAACAAACAAAGCAGAATTCCCAGTGGTCTGTGAGTTGTAAGGACGTGGTAAAGTATTTTCTCTGGCTTGTAATAGCTTTTTGTCCTGAGTTGGGGGGAGTATCCTTGGGAGGTAACAGATCAGTGACTGGGTTGGGCATTTGCTGGGGAGACCACGTGTCCCTTTTGATCTAGGAAATTTAGGAGGGTGATAGTATCTGAGAGTGACTTTTGAGAGGACCTCAAAGGTGTAGGCAGATGAAAGTATAGAACAGTGTGTGCACACAGAAAAGAGAACAAACTTCTGAAGCACGGGATTGTGCCTCAGAGTCACTGGGGAAGGACTGTCCATGTGAGATTTTGGCTGAGGCAGAGCTTGCTCCTGGCCAGACTTAACCAGCACCGTGCAGCCTTGGGGGAACATCACCTGGGGGGAAGGGAGTGTGCCAGGCAGGGTCTGTGGGTGACACCTCTGCCATTCCTCTCCGGGATGAAGGTCCAGAATTCCCAGGTTATCGTGAAAGCACAATCATCTGCCACCAGTTTCTCACATCCTCTTAACTTTATGCAGCTCCTCTCTTCGCACTGCTGGACACTGGCTGAGAGAACGCAGGCAAGGGATGCTGAGAAACCTTCTGAACACCATCTGCCACATACTCACTGGCTGTGGGGGGCTTTGAGAGGCAGCACTAAGGTGCTAGGAAGACCAAGGGCAAGGGCTGGTCCTCAGGCTTTATTTCCCTACTTTCATTAGGCACTGGGTGGTCTGCCATGTGGTGGGCTTGGGCCTGCCCTGCCTCAGGCTACTGAGCTGACTCCTCCTATCCCACATGGGTGGGTATGGTTAGGTGGGCCTGTCAGGACAGCCACTCTGAAGACCACTGGTGTAAGAATTTTACTGAATGAATGCATGAAAAGGATGAATGAACAAAATAGAAAGGATTAGAGTTGACAGATGATGGCGAATTAACCATAAGCCAGAAATCAAGTGCCCAGTGACCCCCAGGCTGGGCTGCGCTATGTACAGAAGGAGCACACTCTGAGTAGCTGTGAGGGGCAGACAGCCCGGAGGAAGGAGTCTTGCTTGGCTAAAAACTCCAGGGTCAACTCTCTCTGTTTGGCCTTGTCTCCAAACACTCATTTTTCTCTACATCTTTCATCGTGGGGGAGTTTGAGGCTTCCTGTTCAGGCTCTCCTCAGACTGGCCCTTTCTAGACTTGCAGAGCCCGAACCACACGTGACCACAGCTGGGGAATACGAGCTCAGAGGCCCGATTGTGGTCCTGACCCGGAGAATCTAGGGGACACGGTATGTCTGCGGAACGTGTCTGAGACAGGTGTTCCATCCTGTGGTCACCATGGTTACCATGGCCTTCCTACAGAGCCTTCTTGGGAAGTGGCGCTGTTTAAACATCCCTTTTCTACCCATGCAGGCTGCATGAGGCTCCTGCCAGATCTGCCCATTACTCCCTGTTGGAGGACAGGCAAGGTTTAACCTTAAGGGAGCCGAGGCCCAAATTTATAATATATCCTAACAGGTCAAAACCCCAGTGAGGGAGGTACCGCCTCAGGGACCAAGAACACCAGCTGCATGCTTGGGGCCATTACTCGCTGTGGTCTCCAACCCCCTCAGCTTGAGAGGTCACCATTGTCATCATTTACAGTGGAGGAGCTGACAGAGGTGTGGGCCTCCACCAATAATCCTCAAGAAGCCACAGTGGCAGTGAGAGGGCATGGTTACAGGTGACAAAAACTGTCCTGGGAAACAGGACCAGGAATCCAGAGACAGACGAGGCAGTACACAGAGCCCAAGGGATAAGAAGGGGAAATGAGAGTCGCTTGAAGAGTGAGCTGGGGGGAGGGGCTGGATATTGAACCCCTAACCTCACACCACCCACCAAAATGAACTTCAGGGTCAAGGGGAGAAATGTCGGGAGGGAAGCCCAAAGTGCTTTGATAGACAGCAGACCGGCTTTCCTGTGACCTGGGGGCAGGGAAGACTTTCCCAAAGAGGATACAAATAGAGCAAATTGTAACAAAAGACTAGTAAGGGAAAATCAGACGCCAAAAGCTTTCACCTTTTTAAGCCGAAGTCTTAAAGAGAGCAAGAGGATGATTTACAGTCTGAGAAAAGACACAGAGTAACGTTGGAAGACAACAATGATAAATAATAGGCAGCCCGTGGAAGATGAGGACCAGAGAGATCTGGTGGAAATGGCAGAGGCTTGCACGCATGGGCAAATTGCAGAACAGGCCCCCAGTGTGGAGGTCTCCAGTTTCACTAGTTGCCAGGGAAACAACTGCAGACATGAGCTGTCCCCGCTGGATTAACAAACCTCAGAGAGCTGACAACGCCACGTGTTGAAGATGCGCCTTGCAGCCCCGCCTGGGCTTTTCAGGTCAGAGACAAATTGTACAGCCACCTGGGAACACACAGTACCTTCTGGATATGTCCCCCAGGATAAGTATGTCCCCCAGGACCAAGCAATCCCTTGCCAACATATCACCCAATAAAAATGTCCCAAATGTGTGTGTATGTACCCAGGGGTATGTATTTGATGCTCGTAACTCCACTGTTAATAAGAACAAAAATCTAGAAACAACCCATCAAGAGGTGAAAAGTGTTAATGAATTGTGACGTTGTCACACAGTGGAATACTACAGTGCAGAGGGCAATGGGCACAGCACGGACAATTGTCAGCAGAACAAAAACGTGGACACAAGGCTTAGAAGACTGACAAACCTGCCACCCAGTCAGAAGATACTCCACAATGTGTTCTAGGCATGTAGTAGTAGAATAAAGCTATATGGACTTGGTAAAACATGGATTTTGTTTTGTTTTTTACTCATAGTAGTTTTGAGACAGTGTATCGTGGAATGTCCTCTAAGCTGCTATATAGCTGAGGGTTGACTTCGAACCCCTGATCCTTCTCTGCTTCAGCTCCCAAGTGCTGGGATCATAAGCGTGCACCGCCACGTCCAGTTATGTCATGCTGGGGCTTAAACCTGGGGCTTCGTGTACGCTAAGAAGCAAGCATTGCACCCACTGAGTCACATCCCAGTCTTTTCATTATTTTTGAGATGGGATCTTGTTCTGTTGTTCAGCTGGTCTCCAGCTCCAGAGCAGCTGAGACTAAAGGCTTAGCTTACTGTTCCTGGCTAGACCTAATAAAGCTGCCTCCTTCCATGTAGCATCTGTCCAGCAGCAGCTGGTATTTCCATCTGTCATTTAGTCTCTTTTGCCAATTATCTTATCTTATCTTATCTTATCTATCTATCTATCTATCTATCTATCTATCTATCTATTATCTATCTAAACTAATCTATCTTCTACCTACCTTCCTTTTCGTCCTCTGTCTTCTGTATCCATTATCTATCTATCTATCTGTGGTGGTTTGAATGAAAACTGTCCCTCTCTGGCTTGGGTGTTGGAACTTTTGAGGTGGCAATAGGGAGGTGCAGCTTTGCTGGAGGAACTATGTCACTGGAGAAGTCTTTGAGAATTTCTATCTTGCCTTACTTCCGGTTTTCTCCTTGCTTTCTGCATGTCGCTAGTGATAGGATGTTTCCTGCGTCTGTCACCGTGCCTGCTGCCATGCCTTTGAGACTCTTCTTCCTCTGGACCTGTAAACCCAAAATAAACTCTTTCCTCCCTAAGTTTCTTTGGGCTATGGTGTTTTGTTTTGTATGTTGGATTTTTGAGATGGAGTCTTCTTATGTAGCCCTGGCTGGTCTGGAGCTCACTTTGTAAACGAGGCTGGCCTTGAACTCACAGAGATCTGCCAGCCTCTACCCTCTGAGTGCTGGGATTATAGGTGTGCACCACCCTGCCTGGGCCTGCTGTTATCACAGCAACAGAAAACACTTTCTCCCCTAAGTTACTTTATTAGTTGTTTGTTTTAATCACAGCAACAGAAACAGTACTAGGCTGGGCACAGTGGTGCACACCTGTAATCCCAGCACTCTGGGAGGCAGAAGCAGCAAATTGCTGTTTGAGGCCAGCCTGTCCAGGACAACCAAGGCCACACAGAGAAACCCTGTCTCAAAAAACCAACCAATCAACCAACAAACAAACCAGAAACAGTACTAGGTGAGGGACTGGGGCAGCAAGGTCACTTAGGCCCTTGTGCTCAAGGCCACTAAGTTACTGGAGTGGAGAGGGACATGAGGGCAACAGAAGGTTCTTGGATGCATATGCCAGCTTCCTGGCAGAGTGGGCTCTGGGTAAGCTTGGAAAGCACCCTGGACATAGGCTAGACCTAGACATCCAATATCCTGACACAGGGAACCCCAGCCAACATCTCCACATCTCCATGGCTGAATGATAGTCCCAGGGAGGGGGCTGCTGGTTAAAGTCCCAACAAGGTAAGGCTTTAAGGCTGGGGATTTTCCTGTCCTTTCCTAGACATTGATTTTTGTTACACATGTTTGTTCCAGGTGCTGCTTGGCACCAAGTTCCACAATGGTTTCCCTGGAGACGCTCACCAAGATGCTGTTGTTTTCTGGCAGGGATGGGCTTCTTGGGGCTCGCTCTTCCCAGTAACCAGTGTCTTGAGGGGCTTTTGCTCAGTAGCAGCTGAGTTGCTTCTTGCTTGTGCAGATGACTTTCAGGTGGCACTGTGTAGACACCTCCCATCTGTCATTACGGAGCGCTGGACACTCACATCTGCCCATCCCATGGGATAGCATGCTTAGCGCACAGCCAGCTGAATGATGGCAAGTGAAGTCAAGTTTCTCTTTGAGACTTGCTCCATTAGAAAGCTGGTAAGGGTCACGTTGACCAGCGATGCCCTGCAGAGACACACACATATGGCAAAAACCCATAAGTAATGTCCTAGTCCCGGCCTTGCCATTGGCCTTTAAGAGCTCCAAAATGTCCAATAATCCCTGAAGAAGTGAGGACATCAGCCTTCTCCTGGAGGTGTTGAAGGTGACTGACCTATTTCCACTGGTGGTGGTGGTGGTGGTGGTAGAGTGCCCTAAGCCTGCTGAGCTATCTCCTGGAGGAGTGCACCCTCTGGTGTCCATACGAGGGATAGCAAGTGACCTTCAGGCACTCCAATGATGTGTCTTCTCCATTAGGAAAGACAGAATTGATGTCCTGGGATCCAACTGTATGAATTCTGCCCGTGACTCCAGCCCCTCCTTGTGTCTGAAGGCTCCTGTGAATGGACTAGGTGTACCTCAGGTTGCTCATCAAGGCCACCAAGCCACCCATGTGTCCAGCCATGTGAGGCTGCTCTTCCTTGCATGTTATCCACGTTGCCGTTGGCATATTTGGTGGATCGCATGTGACCTGGAGCAGGTAGCAAGTTGTCCATCACATGAGGACATTAGCTCAGGCAGATTCTTGAGCCAGAAGTAACCAAGGGACTCCCCTCATGGCCTCTTCTGTACTGAACCAGCCCTTCTCTTGAGACTATGAGGTGATAAAGACAGCAACATCCCCGAGCAGCAGTGCCGGGTGGTCAGTGAAGAGAGTTGCTGGGTCTCATTCACTTGCGTTCTGGAATTATCTGGGTAAAGTCCCTCTTGACTGGGAAGGCATGTCTGCGGCTTCTCCATCACTGGTCTTTGGTCAGCCTGGGATCAGGGAAGAAGGGCTGTGGCACCCACTCTGTTGGCACAGTTCCCCTCAGGCCCTGTGTGACTCAGATCTCCAAAAGAGCCCAAAGCATCTATGCCAACTCTTCTATTTTACTCCACCCCATCACCGGACTCATGGGTAATGAGACACAAGAGTTGCCTGGTGGCAACCACACTGCTAGTAACCTTGCCACAGCCAGAGTCAAGTCTCAGACTAGAACTGCCCTTTAGGAGCCTTTTTTTTTTTTTTTTTTTTGCCACTTTAATAACGAGCAAGGGGTCCTGGCACCCCCTCCCAGCCACAGAATCAGTTTTGGCTGGTGGGACAAGAGTAAAGGTGTAGGTCCCTGCCTCTGCCTCCATGAAGCCCTCGTCTTCCTCTGTAATGCCAGGGTTCTTTATAGACAACTTGGTCAGCTGTGTGGTGGTGGGCATGCTGCCTGCTCTTGGAAGGCTGAGGTGGGAAGAGTGGGACTTTGAGACCAGCTTGGCTACATGGCAAGGCCCTGTATCAAAAACAAAATGAAGCAAAACAACAATGGCATCATCAGCAACATCCTCATCCCCCATCTCTCTCCATCTCTCTCTCTCTCTCCCTCCCTCCCTCTCTCCTTCTCTGTTCTCTCGCTCTCTGTCTCTCTCTCCCTCCTTCCCTCCCTCCCCCCTTCCTTCTCCCTCCCTCTCCCTCCCTTTCCCTCCCCCTCTCTCTCCTCCCTCTCTCCCTCCCCCCTCTCTCTCCTCAGTAAACCTTCTTCACAGATCCATTCTTTTCTGAAGTCCTAAACTAGAGCCATTTCTTCTAAGAGATTGTGCAGATTATTTATTATTGCAGTGGCGTGTGTCAGTGGATATGATGCAGAGGTGGAGGCAGTAGGATCATGAGCTTAAGGTCAGCATGGGCTACACCTTTGGGATTGGAGAGATTCTCAGAGGTTAAAAACGACCACTCACTGCTCTTGCAGAGGACCTGGGTTCGGTTCCCATCACCCGCGTCAGGCAGCTTATAGACACCTGTAGCCCTAAGTCCAGGGAATCCGATGGACTCTCCTGGCTCTCAGAAAGAACACCAGCACACACACTGTGTATATATAGACAAGCAGGCACACACCCACACACATAAATAAAGATAAATATTTTTAAAAGATTGGGTAATTTTTTATTATGTTTATTTATTTGTGTGTGGGGGGGGTAAAGGAGGGGCAGCCAAAGGTCAGAAGACACCTATGGGTGCCACTTCTCTTCCTTCACCTGTGGGTCCCAGGCATTGAACTCAGGTTGCCAGGCTCGGCAGCAATTGCCTTTATCTATTGAACTGCTGGCTTGAGGAGTTAATTTTAATTGTTTCCATCATTAAAAGAAAATGGCCTATCTGTGTAGATACATAATAAGCAGATGTTTACTTCATATTGTAAAAGCTACTCTACTAGTTTTATATTATTTGTGTACATGTGGTAGGTAATAAAGTAACCATCAGGATGGAAATAAAGTAACCTTCATCATAGTGGACCTGGCAACTACCAAAGCCACCTGGGAGATACAGAAACCCTACCCAGCTCTGCTTAGCTCCAGCACCTCTTTCCATGACACATGGGGACCATTTTCTCTTCAATTGCTCAAATTATGTAGGAGGTCCTTCCTGACATGATAGACCATACCCAATAAAGCCAGCCTTGTTTACTGTCCTCCTGGACAGGCCAGGATAAGGACTCACTGGTATCGGCCCTCCAGTGTGCACCACCAGGAGCTGCAGCTGGCAGATTGCAAGGATTTCTCACTCATTTTTAGTCTCTCTCTTTAAGAGCACCACAGGGGAGGAAAGGGTTACAGCCAGCTAGTAACCTTTCCCTTTTCATGTGTGTATCAGTGTGCGCATATGACAGTTGTATGTATACGTACATGTGTGAAGGTATGTGAAAGGGTGTGTATACACTCATGTACTCTGTTTCTTGCTATGGGATGTGGTCACAGTGGTCACTGGCTCAAAGGATTGAGTTCGCTACTGGGGGATGTGGCTCAGTGGTAAGCCACTTAACTAGCATTCCATGAGGCCTTAGATCTAATCCCTGTAGCGGGGACAAAAAGACGTCTGAACTCAATCCATTTCCCAAGGTCAAGTCTGGCTTTGATGATGTCACCACTCACCATCAAGGTGCACGCGGTGAGCCATTGTTACTGGTATGGGCTGGATATAGAAACTCAGGCATTGAGACCAAGTGAGTGATGTTGGGGAACTTTTCTGGGTAGAATTATTTGAATCTCTGCATTCTAACACTGTCGCATCCCAACATTGTCCCCTTTGCGGAGACCTTGATGCATTCTGACTCACAGGACATTGGCTCTGCTCTGGCTCATGGGCATGAGAGGGGCAGTTGTCACATTCTCAAAAATACAAGAACAACTGCAGACAAACCAACTTTTAAGACAATGTATAAGAAGTAGCAGGTGACCAAGATAGGCCTAATTGAGAAACATGAGAGGACTATAATTTCTAAAAGGCTAGAATTGAGTGAATGAAACCCTGGCAATTGATTAGGAGAGAAAATCCCCTGGGGCCACCTTAGGGACTGCACTTGTGAAGCAAAGCTAATACCAAGCTGAGCTTAGAGCACATGCCTTTAATCTTAGCACTTGGAAGGCTGAGGCAGGCGGTTAACCTTATGTTTGAGGCCAGCCTGGACTATACAGGCAACGCCAGGCCAGTCTAGTGAAACCAAAGACTAAACAAGAGAGCCAGTGAGATGGCCCAGTGGGTAGTGCTTGCTGCCAAGCCTGGTAACCTGACTTCAGTCCTTGGATCCATACAATGGAAGAAGTGAACTGAACTGACTCCATGAAGTTTTTCTCTGACTTCCCCTTGTGTACCATGGTGTACACACACACACACACACACACACACACACACACACACACACACCTACAAAAGAAATAAAAATAGTTTTTAAAAATTAAGAAAAATACTAACATCTACATAAAAAAAAAAACAAGAAAGTTAGCATTAACTTATACCAAAAACCCTTTACAGATGAGGACTAGTGTTGTAACACTTTCCTGTGATCCTGACACATGGGAGATGGAGGCAGAAAGATTGGGAGTTGAAGGCTCAGTGTTGGCTACATGTCACAGACATGAGGACAAGCCATAGAGGCTTTGCTTGACAGAGTTCCAAAGATCTCCAGCTGATCAGCACTGTCTTTAAATATTATCTATGATCCAGGTGTAATTTTGCCTAAAATCTATATTGAAATCTACTTTTTCTCCTAAAACTGCCTTTCTATTCCTCAGCCCTAATGAAAGTTACACTGCAAAACTTTTTGCCACAGAGGATGTTGAAAGAAGGCATCTGGCCAAAGGCTTGAGACAATGGGAGTCTTGGCTCTGACTGTTGTGTGCAGTTGGGCAGAAACTGCTTGAAAAGAAAATTAGGACTTTGACATAACAGTACCTGGTTAGATATTGATAACTGTAGAAAAATAAACTTGTTTATTTATAATCTTTGAGAGCAGTAGAAGGTGCACTTAGAATGCTATGCTTTACAGATATTTTATAACAGAGGACCCCTTGCCAGTTAGCCTAGGTTTGGATAGCACAACTGTTGGTTTGGGACTAGAAGTAAGTCACATTTTTTTTTCTGCGTTAAGGATATTTAGTTCAAGCTATGTTGTTATGACGATCATATAAACACAATGGCTTTAGCCCTGTGAAATTTATGATTAAACTTTCCTGAGTATTGTTTAAGAAATAATAATCAGGGCATGCTGACTATTGCTTTGAAATTAATTGATTGAATTTTCTGTAGGCTTTATTGTAGGCTATACAGAACTGTTTGTATTTCTTTGTTAGATTGTTTTCTTGCTCTGTTGATTTTCAAATGCTCTATTGATTGCAAAAGATGAAAAGATCATGATGTAATCTCTAATAAAAAAATTGAACTTCACTTTAAATCAAGTATTGGGGTTGGCCCAAGGAGTAACACACAAGGAAAAGCAGAAGAAAAATAAAGTCCTCCTGGGCCTTGTAGTTTTTGGATTGCATTTATGCCTGAGCCAATATTTCTTTTCTCTTCCATTCTTCAGCCTTTCCTCAACAACCAGTTCCTTTAGCTAGTTGTTCAACCAATGGTTGGTTTCCCTTAACCAGCTGTTCAATTCTGAGGAACCTCCAAGATGCTCTCTTCTTCTTTCTTCCTGAAGCTGGTCTGCAGGAGCTGCACAGCAAGTCAAAGGCCAGCCTGGATTACACAAGATTCTGTCTCAAAACATAAGCAAGCAAGCAAACACAAGAAGTTCCCTTAAGTTGATCCAGACATCTGACAAATCCATACGAGGACCTCATTTGACACCAGGAGCCCTGCAAAGATACTGACTCCGTTTCATTCAGAAATAAAGCAAGATAATATTACAAAATAAGAACACAAAAGCAGGGCTGGTGAGATGGCTCAGTGGGTCTAAGGTGCTTGCTGCCAAGCTTGATGACCTGGTTAGAATCCTGAGACCCATGTGGTCAAAGGAGAGAACCGATTCCCACAAGTTGTCCCTGAACCTCCACACACGCGCTGCAACATGTATATACACACATACGTATGTATTTAAATTTTTAAAGAGACTATTAAAGCGGAGACATAAAAGCTGTAAAGGGAGAAATTAAAATACCACTACCATTTGTGGGGTGCTGAAGGGGTTGGTAAATTGCACCTCTGGCAACATCTGGCCACCTCCTGCTTCCAGTGAAGGGCAGAATGCTCTGGCTTCTTAGGTTACAGGCTCCTTTCAAGCAAAAAGACAGGAAACTGCAATAGCTTGCTCATCAGCTGCATCTGTGCCTGGGAAATGGTTGCTTGAGACTATTAATTGGAAAGTTCCAGAAGTGAGTCCTTCATTCCTTCAGAATGTGAGCTCTCCTGAGGAGTGTGATGAAATCTGTGACACTAGGTCTGTCCTAAGTGGGCTGTGAATGACCTTCATGTCTAGCTTGTGGAGCCTCCATGGGTCTCAGCTTGGCTGCTTCAGGACTATAAAGCCTGCCTTGGTGACCCTGTTCAGTTTGGAATGGCCCAAAGCAAGGGAGCTGCGGTACTGGCCATTTGAACTGACAAAGAAGGGCTGGAAATGCATCTGTTACTGAACAGGGGAGGTTCTTCACTTAGAAAGGAAAGATCTTGTGTTGACTTTAATAAACTCTATTGAACAATACACTATTTTGAAAGAAGGAAAGAGGCCAGGTGTGGTGGCACACGCCTTTGATCCCAGCACATGGGAGGCAGAGGCAGGTGGGTCTCTGTGAGTTCGAGGCCAGCCTGCTCTACAGATAGAGCTGCAGGAGAGCCATTAAGAGATCTACATAGAGAGATCATGTACAAAAATAAACCAAAGACAACTATCTACCATGTTATATGATGGATTTCAATGCAATAAATAAAAATTAAATAGTATAGGAGTATACATAGCTGTTCTGCTCTAGAGGGAAAGATGTCAGACAAACCTTGCAGGGGCTGGCCATGTAGATGGCAGTGGCATGTCCACCTAGCATGGACAAAGCCTTGGGCACCATCTCCAGAGCCCACACAAGCTGGCCACATGCCCATAAACCCAGCAATTGGGAATCGGAGGCAAAAGGATCAGAAGTTCAAAGTCATTTTCAATTACATAGTTCAAGGCATCCTCGACTGTAAGGAAACAAATGACTCAGTGTAGTGTATTGATTGTAAAAAGGTTGATGAACCCTGCTCAACTCAGAGTTCCCGTGAAGAGCCAATGAGATTATCTGGCTTACTTACACAGCATGAGTGAGGACTGCAAAAGTGCTGGAGAGTCTGCACCCACCATGGATGATGGCTTCTCTTCCTTCACCTTCCATGAGGGAACATCAACAGTCAACAAGCCTAGGCAGGTGATCTTCTGCAAGAAGGTACGGGTGAACGCCTGAAAGATGGTGGTCATTTGGCTCAGCAGATAGTCAGGCACAACACCAGCACTCCCCTGTCTCAGCCCACTGTGAAGGGATGGGAGAAAATATTTATAGATCATGTCGATAAGAGGCTGGTACTGAGTATATGTAAAGAGCAACTGTCAATCAACAACAATAAAGAAACAAACAAAAATAAGGGAGATTTCGAATAGACTTTACTTCAGAGGACATGCAGGAGTGGCCAAATGAGGGAAACAGCCATGAGAAGACACCCAGCATTGCTTATAGTTAGTGAAAAGGCTCCTCTCCATTGTCAGCTCGGCTGGATCTAGAAGGTACACCTCTTGATGTGTCTGCGAGGACTGCCCTGAATGTGGGGGGCACCATCTCATGAGATTGGGACCTTGATGGACTAAAAGAGGAAAAGAGGAAAGCTAGCAAAGTGAGTTCCCGTGTCTCTGCTTCATGACCCACCATGAAGGGAACCACAATACACTTTTCCCACCACGATGGCTGAGCTCAAAACCGTGAGTAAAACAGACCTTCCCTCTCTTCAGCTGCTTCTGTTGGGACTTTTGACTCCCAGTGACACAAAAGGTAATACATCTGGTAAATGTGACTCGCAAAAATGACACCCATTAGAATAGCCACTGTGAAATCTGAAAGGTGTAGGGTGAGGAGGTGACAAAATCGGGAGCTTTGTGCTCTGTTGGTGGGAAAGGAAAATGGGGCAGCTGCTGTACGGGGAAAATTAAAAACAATTATTACATCTTTCAAATCTGCTTCTATGCCCACAAAGAATTGAAAACAGGGCATTGGCTAGGCAGCTGCCTGTGCACACAGTCAGCACAGTTGTTGCATATATAGCAGCGACCACAAAAGGTGGAGGAAAGCTAAGTGCCCATCACTGGAGGTGTGTATACACAGGATGTGGTACACGCTTATGCTGTGGTTGGTGAGGCTTGTCCCTCAAGGTCCGAATGATAGAAGCTTGGTTTGTGATGCTGGCAGGTGGTGGGAGCTGGAAGTGGTGGGGCCTGGTAGGAAGGCTAGGTCTTCCATAGGAGTGATTAAGAGTTACCTCTCCTGAATCCCATTTGCCATTTTCGAGCAGACAGAGCTACCTTGCTCCTGAACCTGTAGAACTGTGTAAGCTATGCGTCCTTCCTTCCTTCCTTCCTTCCTTCCTTCCTTCCTTCCTTCCTTCCTTCTCTCTCTCTCTCTCTCTCTCTCTCTCTCTCTCTCTCTCTCTCTCTCTCTCTCTCTCTCTCTCTCACTCCAGGGTTTCTCTTGGCTGTCCAGGACTTGCTTTGTAGACCAGGCTGGCCTCAAACTCACAGGGATCCACCTGTCTCTGCCTCCCCGAGTGCTGGGATTACAGGCGTGCACCACCACGCCTGGCTAAACCTTTCTTTTCAGAGCACCAGCCTCAGGTATTCTGTTGCAGCATCACAAAATGGATCAAGACAACATACCACGGAATACTAGACAGTCATAAGAAAGAAGGAGAATATGACACATGGAATGGCGTGGACCCATGAGGACATCATGATGAGTCACAAAAAGAGAACCCTGTGTGATATCTCATAGGAGGGCCTTAGAGGAGTCACATTCCTAGCATGTGGTTGCCAAGGCCTAGGAGTGATTTTGATTTGGAAGGCTGGGAGGGCCCTGGAGGAAGGTAGTCAGCAGTAATGCTTGCACAGTAGAGCCAGCGAGCTCATGCTTCTGAACTAGACATTTAAAAATGGCTCTGAGGTTAAGAGCATTGGCTACTCCTGCAAAGGTCCTGAGTTCAATTCCCAGCAACCACATGGTGGCTCACAACCATCTATAATGAGATCTGATGCCCTCTTCCGGTGTGCAGGAGTACATGCAGGCAAAAGCACTGTATATATAATAAACAAATCTTCCAAAAATTATTTAAAATGGCTCAGGTGATAGATATGCTTTGATATACGTGTCTTACTAAAATTAAGAAAAGACACTCTGAGAAACATGGAACAAGTTACAAGCTGGGAAGAGGGGCAGAGCTGACCAGCATCATCAAGGATGGTGGGGTTTCAAGCGAAGATTCAGTGCAAAGCTACTTTGTGCCTTTTGTGTCTGCCTGGTCAGTGAACACTGGGAAGTGTCCAAATTCCCATCATCCCCTCCTGTATGCTGCATGTTGACCTTGAAACTGGTGAGGCATTGTTGGAGAAGGGCCTCTCCGTGCAGTGTAAAGGGGTGAGCAGTGACATGGGGCATGCACACAGCTTGGGGGGGTTGCTCCAGTTGCAGTGAAAGTGGGGTGCATGCAGCCAGGACCAACATGCCTGGTGCTATGGACTCAAATTAAGCATCTGGACGGACCAGCTGGGAGATCGGGGCTCCAGAGCCCTGCACCGGACACGAGGGAACTTCTGGGCATTTCTCAGACTCCAAGGGGCACATCTGACTCCACTGAGAGAAACCTCTGTCCGCTGGGACCCTGCACTGCCCCACCAGGTCACTGTTGCTGACCCAACCCTGTAGAAATTATGTTCTGTTGGTGCCACCTCCATTCATGCTTTGGGGGTACACGGTCTCCTTCTTATATGATCTGGGGGTGCTGAGGCATCTATTCACACAGTAAGTAGGCAGCAGGACTGACAGGGGTCTGCAGGGTATGTGAGGGGCCATAGGTGCCTCAGGCACTCCCTTCAGGTGGCTGTGGGTGGGCATCAGTTCTTTTCTGCTGTGCAAAGGAGCCCACTGTCTTATGGGGAGAAATGTTACCCCCACCCCAGGCCTAACCATATAAGCTTGCTTATGTGAACTTGCCATGATCTGGGCAAGCTCTAAAGAAGCCAAGCCCCTGCCTCCTATCCCCATCCCTTTCCTGGACTACCCGGCACTATGCTTCCCGTGCAGTATATTGTGTCTGTCCCTGCAACAGAGGCCTCCTCACTGCTTTATACGCATTCTTTTTTTTTGTTTTGTTTTGTTTGTTTGTTTGAGGCAGGGTTTCTCTGTGTAGTCTTGGCTGTCCTGGACTTACCTTGTAGACCAGGCTGGCCTCGAACTCACAGCAATCTGCCTACCTCTGCATTCTGAGTGCTGGGATTAAAGGCGTGTGCCACCACGCCTGGCTCCTCACTGGTTTATAACTCAGCCCTCAGCCCCAGACTGCTCACAGAACTTACTGGTGCAGGTTTCTGATGGCTATCTCAATATCTCTTCAGCTAGGCCATGTGTATGTGTGCGCATGTGTGTGTCTGTATGTGTGCATGTATGCATTTGTGCATGTGCATGTGTGAATGTATGTATGTAACCTGGTCCATGGACAGGCACAGAAAACCCCCTGTATGGTAGGATGACAGCTTCGTCAGATGAGCCCCCCCCACACACAGCGAGGGTCTTAGTTGGGTTTATATTGCTGTGATAAAATACCAAGACAAACAACAATGACAACAACAACAACAAAACAAAACAAAAACCAAAACAAACAAAACAACAACAACAAAAAAGTCCTGGGGAGGAAAGGGTTTACTTGGCTTACAGATTACAGCCCACCATCAGGGGAAGCCAAGGCAGGAACCTGGAGGCAAGAACTGAAGCAGAGACCACGGAGGAATGCTGCTTACTGACTTGCTCCTCAAGGCTTGCTTGCTCACCTTGCTTTCATATACAACCCAGGACCCTCTGCCTAGAGGTGGCACCACCTGACTAGGCTGGGCCTCCCACATCAGTCATTAATGAAGAAAATGACTCACACACACACACACTTGCCTATGGGCAAGTCTAATAGAGGGATTTTTTTTCATAGATGTTGCCTCTTTGCCAGATGACTCTGGCTTGTGTCAAATTGACAAAAAGAAAATCTAACCAGGGCAAGAGCTTATGCGAAGTACACCCCCCGAGGCTCCTGCCTCTTTCAGGATTATAGGACTTAGTCTGAAATGATAGGGGCTGGACCTCCTTTCACCAAAGATCCTTCCTACAGAGGACAGATGTCACCACTCAGTTCAATCTGAGAGGGGAAGGAACATGAATGAGGGAGGCCTAGCCCCAAGCTGAGCAGCTGTACCCAGCTCAGGGCTCTGGCTGCTCTGTTGCTGGGGACCCGGAGGCTCAGGTTCTTGGAGCAGCACAGGGCCTTGGTGCTGATGACCTGAAACTGAGAGTGTCTGGCACAGTTATGGATCTAGTCTCTGTTGATGTCTCTCATTCTTTCCAGACCTGGGCACATGAGGGAGCGGGTCTTCACAGCCTAGAGCCTCAGGATTCTGGGAAGGAATAGGTCTTTCTGGAAGAGGAGGAGGAGAAAGAGGAGGAGAAGGAGAAGGAGGAGGATACTGAGGCCATAGGCCTGAGGTTGACTCCAGAACTCTGCAGGTGCCCTGGGAGTGAGCCTTCCAGGAGGCTGGCCAGCTCTGGCTCCTGTGTGTGCCTGCAGTGGGCAGTGACTTCCCAAGCCTCAGTGCCTGGCCCAGGGTTAATCCATCCCTGACTTGTGTGCACCCACAGGAGCCAGCAGAAACCTCAGCCTGAATCTGTTTACATGGCCCTCCTGACGAATCAGGAAGGATGACAGACAGAAAGAATGGTAAGGCATGTGGACCTGTGGACAGAACTAAGAAACTCTAGGCGTACCTGTCCTGACCCAAATCAGCTCTGAGCGGTGGCTGTGGCAACCATTAGCCCCCTTGAGGACTGCAGGATGCTTTGGGTCCTTCACATATGTGTCCCCATTTTACATACTGGGGGATGGGGGATGGGGGATAGGGGATAGGGGATGTGGGATGTGGTATGGGGGATGGGGATGGGGCTTAGTAAAGACCCCTTGCCTGAGATTAACTTTTGCTTTATCATTGCAGCAAGACAGCCGCAGCCTTCTCTAAGTGATGACATTTGGGAAGGCAAGCCAGAGAGGGGACCGGAAGGGACACAGACCCGTTCCCCAGCGTCTGCTCAGCTACTAGCCATGCAGCTGTTCTTCATAGGCATCTAGTGTCGGCTGTTTGGTCCGCAGGTGGTATAGTCTACCTCCTTAGGTATAGTCTGTCTACCTCCTTAGGTATAGTCTACCTCCTTAGGTATAGTCTACCTCCTTAGGTATAGTCTGTCTACCTCCTTAGGTATAGTCTACCTTCTTAGGTATAGTCTACCTCCTTAGGTATAGTCTACCTCCTTAGGTATAGTCTGTCTACCTCCTTAGGTATAGTCTACCTCCTTAGGTATAGTCTACCTCCTTAGGTATAGTCTACCCCCTTAGGTATAGTCTACCTCCTTAGGTATAGTCTACCTCCTTAGGTATAGTCTGTCTACCTCCTTAGGTATAGTCTACCCCCTTAGGTATAGTCTACCCCCTTAGGTATAGTCTACCTCCTTAGGTATAGTCTACCTCCTTAGGTATAGTCTGTCTACCTCCTTAGGTATAGTCTGTCTACCTCCTTAGGTATAGTCTACCTTCTTAGGTATAGTCTACCCTCCACTAGGATAGTCTACCTCCTTAGGTATAGTCTGTCTACCTCCTTAGGTATAGTCTACCTTCTTAGGTATAGTCTGTCTACCTCCTTAGGTATAGTCTACCTCCTTACGTATAGTCTACCTCCTTAGGTATAGTCTGTCTACCTCCTTAGGTATAGTCTACCTCCTTAGGTATAGTCTACCTCCTTAGGTATAGTCTGTCTACCTCCTTAGGTATAGTCTACCTTCTTAGGTATAGTCTACCTCCTTAGGTATAGTCTACCTCCTTAGGTATAGTCTGTCTACCTCCTTAGGTATAGTCTGTCTACCTCCTTAGGTATAGTCTACCTCCTTAGGTATAGTCTGTCTACCTCCTTAGGTATAGTCTACCTCCTTAGGTATAGTCTACCTCCTTTCTGCAAAGGGGTCATCTTAGTTCTTAACTAGTCTGTTTTATTTCCATTCTCCACGATATCACTGCCAAAGGGCAGATCCTAGGAACAGCAGGGTGGACCGGATAGATCCGCCTCTCACTGGATTTCACACCCATGCATCCCAATGCCAGTGGGAGCAGCCCAATGCCAGTGGGAGCAGCCTCCTTGCTGGAGAAAGGAGAATGCTGGCACCCAGAGAGTGGCCGGGCAAAGCAAGGTGGCAGGAGCAAGCAGAAGACGCAAACAGGAACCTTGCAGCCCCTGTGTTCCAGCCTTCCTTCAAAACTGTGGGGAAAACAGAGCTGCTGGTAGCAGCAGGCAGATAGCCCTTAGTCAAGGGGGCTGCTGCTGTCGTTGCCCACAGCGCTAGTCAGCACCCTTGGGTGCAGAAGGGTTCAGCATTGTTCATGTTAGGGTGTCCACGTGTCCTTCAGCACATCACTGGACTAGACAGTCACATTTCTAAATGATCTCTTAGCTACTCACCACCAGGTGTGCCGAGATGCCTCAGGCAGCACCACAGGCTGTGGAGGAGAAGGGAGGAGGGAACCATCCTAGTGGCCCTGGTTTAATGAATCAGAGACACAGCCTGGGCAGCTGGGTCTGAAGCCTGCGGTAATGAGAAGCCAGCTCTGCTTTTGCTGGGCTTGAAAGTGTAATGGAGAAAGAGAAGAGCAACCTTCTGAGGCAGTGTGTGCCCTGAACACCCGAAGAGTCAACCCTGAACAGTAACCAGCAGCCTCAGGATCAACAACTGGGGAGATTCCTGCCACCTGGACTCCTTTTGTAGAATCAAGACTGCTTATACAAAATCTCTGTTTATCTGAGCCCATTTGGCCTCCGGGGACCTTGTGGTCTTCCCTCCAGGCTAACCCCATTCTGAAAAGCCTGCCACCGCTGTCCTAACTGCTCTGTCCCATGGGTGGTTCTTGTACACGGTAGTCTAAATAATTGGGCTTTGCTGATTGGGCATGGTAGTACAGGACTGTAATCCCAGCACTCGGCAGGCTGAGGCAGGAAGATCCCAAACTCAAGGCCAACCTGGGCTATAGAGTGAGACCTTGTTGGGGAGGGGGACAAAAGTAAGAGAAGAAAAAGAAAATAATCAGGCTTCAAATAGAGGGAGCAGAAAGGCCATTGTGGGTACATAGTTGAGTTCATAAGGAAGGAAGGCTACCTGAGTGGTACCCTTGTAGCCAGGAAGGAGCTCAGGGGAGCTTCTAGCTCAAAAGGGAGCCTACCCTCTCCAGAGTTGCCTAGGCTAGGCACCCTGGCAGTTCACTAATGTTGATGATGCCTCTCAGGTGTTCTGTGCTCTGAGCTGGATCTGCAGGCCATGAGTGTTGTTAGTGCGGCAAACTGTGGCACTCCAGGACACTGTCTCGGGATGGCAGGCTGCAGTCTGAGGATAACATCAGGCTCACAGCTCCTTCATGGACACCCCACCGTGAGTCCTGAGCATCTTAGACCTGAAGCTGGCATCCATACCTCTGGGCTAAGGCTACAAGCTCACCTCCTGTCGGGTGGTCCTTAAAGGGGCGCTTCCTCCATGGCATGGCTTTGCCTCACATTCCAGTGATACCAACTGTTACACCTGAGTGGATGTGGAGAGATCATTCCCACAACTTTCTGATTAAGCAGGCTTTATATAGACTGTCTGGAAGGCTGCCTCCCCCTAAGTCAGGATTTCAGAGAGCAGTCCCTCACTGGCGTTTGAGGTTCCTTTTACCGGGAAGGGTTAAGGTTGATAGAAAACAGCTGTTGAGATAATTGGCTGTCAGCTGGGTACTCAGGGCTCAAGGCTGCCTGTAAGGTAGCTAAATGCAAGAGTACATGGTGTGGAAGGGGAGTTGTCACAGGCGTCCAGGAGTTGAACAAGACAGAGTGGTGGGTTTATATCATGGGGTTACAGGTTCAGCATAGGTTGAAAAACATGGTCTGCAGGATACACTGGGTTTAGAGAACAGAAACTTATGCTTGTAAGGTACCGAGACTTAACAACAATGATTAACAACGTGGTTCCTGAACAACAGTGTGCCTCCTCTTTTGGTTTCACACAACCCCTTAACTCCCCACCCCTCCCACCGCCCTATCACGACTTAACCTTGCACACACACAAAGGCTGACCACAGGCCCTTTTATGAGGTGTGTGGTCCACCCGTATCTCCAGTTTCTTGCTCCTTGGATGTTCTCTGGATGCTTCATGGGATGCTCCACCCATGAACACCCACCTCCTACACCCCTACCCCATCCCTGGCCTCTGGCCACTTGCCCTTACCCCCCATCCAACCTGTCCCTTCCTGCACCCCTCCCCCTGCCCCCTGCAGGCCTGAGAGGGTGGGGCCAAGGATCGAGGATCCTGAGGACAGTGTTTTTTTTTTTTTTATTATCAAGTTTATGTTCAACAGAACCAACTGGTCAGGTGGGCCCCTCCGGCCCTCCCTGTGCAGGTGACTGAACACCCTAGCACTCAGTCAGGCATGTGACAGGGATCTTCTACTCCACTGCTTGCACTCAGAGTGTCCAGATCTTATCAATTCTTGCCAGTTTCTTCCTCTCTTCTTCCGTGACACCTCTTATCGCCTGCCAACTTTTAAGTTGGAAATTAATACTGAAAAAGGCGGATGCAGCTTCCCAGATTCGACACATTTCCCATGAGAACATCTGGAAAGTAGTTTGAAGGAATGACTGAAAAGAACCTGGCTTCTGTCCGGGAGGCTGGGGAACTGGGTGCCACACTTATCCGGAAGAATAAAAGTGAATATTTAGTTGAGGGGTTCATTTTTTTTTAATTTTTGAAATATTTTTAGATTCATTAAAAAATAAGTTGCAGGAAAAAGATTGATGCAGAGTCTCATGCCCTTAACCTCAGTGTTTAGGTGGAGGTAGAGAATCAGTAGTTCAAGACCAGCCTTGCCTACATGAGACCCTATCTCTAAAAACAAAACGAACGTTGAGGGGAAAGAAGAAGTATAAGAATTATTCCAGCTCATTTTCAAAACACTGACATTTAAAATAACTATGGTGCAATTATCAAAATTGCAAAATTTGGCACAATCCTATTTTTTTGTTTGTTTGTTTGTTTTTTTGAGACAGGGTTTCTTTGTGTACCCTTGGCTGTCCAGGACTTACTTTGTAGACCAGGCTGGCCTCAAACTCATATTGATCTGCCTGCCTCTGCCTGCTGAGTGCTCGGATTAAAGGTGTGCGCCACCATGGCTACAATTCTAATTCTTTTTTTTTTTCCCCTTTCTTTCTTTCTTTTTCTTCTTTTTTTTGGTTTTTTGAGACAGGGTTTCTCTGTGTAGCCTTGGCTGTCCTGGACTCCCTTTGGAGACCAGGCTGGCCTTGAATACAATTCTAATTCTTACTTGTAGAACATGCTTGGCTTCTCCCACATTCTGCAGTACCTCCTCCTCGCACCGGCTCTAGGTCTCGTCTCTCTTGCTTGTACACTCTTGAATCTAGTGTAGGACCTTAGACTTGAATTTTTTCATGCCCCCCCCTTTATGAGTGAAAGGCTTGTCTTTGGGTGTGCTCTCCAAATGCTACCCCATACTCCCACCACTGCTCTGTCCAGGGCTACTATGGCCGCCACCTTTTCCCATGTCCTGCCTTTTCATCGCTCCACAAAAGCTGCGCCTTGTGATTATGATGTGTGGTATATAATACATGCTGTTCTTTTGGATTTAATCTGTTGTGGGTTCACTGACTCTGCAACATGCAGACTTTTCCTTTATGCCTTTCTCTGAGAGGAGAAAGTTTCCTTTTTTCCTCCCTGCCTTCTTCCTGGTATGGGGGAATCCACCTCAGAGTCTCACATATGCTGGGAGAGCCACTCCACACTGAGCTAACCCCTTCCACTAGCTGTCATTTCTTCAGATGTTTTGTTCTTTGCCACTGCCTCTGGAATGCCTGCCATATACACATCAGACTTCCTGGTGTTGCCCTGCTCATGTCATGGCTGTTTCTTCTGTACGTGTTCCAGTCAGCTGTCACCTCTGACGTGGGCTCCTTTATACGTCCATCCAGCTGCTCTTTAATGTCCTACTTCCTTGCTGAACTTAATGCACTCCCATTCACACCCAAAGTGCTTGGCCTTAATTTATATATAGATATATAAAATATCTAATTACATATTATATAAAATTAATATATATCTAATGATGCTGTGATGTCTCAGCATTCCATCTTTCATGTTACCTCAGCATTGGCATCTGTTATCGGTTACATTTTGTTCCTGTGAGCAGAACATCATGAACAAAGCCAATTATAGAAAGAATTTAAAGTTGGGTGGTGGTGGTGCCACTCGCCTTGAATCCTAGCGCTTGGGAGGCAGAAGCAGGTAGATTACTGAGTTCAAGGCCAGCGTGGTCTACTAGTGAATTCCAGGATAGCCGAAGCTACACAGAGAAACCTCGTGCTCTGCTTAGGCTATGAATTCTTAAAGCCCACCCCCAGTGATGTACTTCCTCCTGAATGTTCCATCTCAAACATCACTGTCAACCTGGGATCAGGTGCTCAATACCTGAGCCTATGGGGGACATTCCTCATGCGTCCTTGTCTCCACAATTGAGGTTTCTATGATCTTTAGTATAAGAAGTGACTTTGGGGACTGTGAAGCTGAACCTCCTTTGAATCTGATGGAGTAGGCAGGCCAGTGCCTCTGGCTTCAGCAGCGGCAGGTGCAGACCCACCTGCTATAAATAATGACAGCTCAATCTCCCAAGCCTTGGCAGTGTTTGGGCCCACTGCTGGCCCGAAGCCTGGTGATGATGGGATTGCTTCCCAAAGACCTGTCCATCCCTTGAGTGCTTCTGGCACTTTGCTGTTATCTGAAGTCTCTCCTTTTTGCTGGAGATCTGGAGCTGCATATAGCCTACAAGGACACTTCCCACCCATGAAGTTACACAGGAAAAACAAAGAGGGACAAGCAAGGCCCAGGGTTGATTACAGGCTGCGTGGGTGGACCTCAGCCCAGCCACCTGGAGGTGTGAGCCTCCTTCCCTCAGAGCTTAGGCACTTGCTGTTTGGTTTGGTTGCTGCCTGCTGCCTGGAGCCGCTGGACTCAGAAATCTGCCAGCCTCTGCCTCCCAAGTGCCTAGATTAAAGGCTTGCATCTGAGTTTTGAGTTAAAGTTTTGGAGGCTCCCTCCACTACCAGGCTATCAAAGACACTTTTCATATTACTTCCTCTTCCATTTGCATGACCATGGTTGTTTAATGTTTATTTTAACCTCATTATGGCATGGGGTGCATAAGTATAGTCCACTTTTACCACCACCAAGTAGCTGTCTACTTGCTGACACACTCTGATAGGTGTTGATTTGGTCTTTCCTTATCTGCTTTCTGTGATTATCCATCCACATGATAATGCCTCATTATTGACGTTTTTGAGATTTTAAAAAGTGGTTTATTTCTATTATCATGTGCGTGTGTGTGTGTGTGTGTGTGTGTGTGTGTGTGTGTGTGAAACTTTTGATGCTGGAATTACAACTGTGAACAGTTTATGCTACTTCCTGAAAGTTCTCTTAGGAAGCCACCAAGATTAGGATGGTCTTGGGACTCTGGTACACCAAGGCATTGCTGAAACAGAACAAACTGGAGGCTCGTATGTAGATGTCAAGAGCAGACACTCAGACAACTGGAACAAAATAGAGAAAATCTGTTGGAGTCCACCCATCGCCAAAGTCAAAGAAGCATATAGACTGATAGGTAAAACACAGCTGTGACATTAAAGAAAACAGGAGCAAATCCCATCTACCTTGGTCTGGTGGTGCATTTTAGGTAGGTTTTTCCCTACTTTTCTGACCCATCATCTGGGTGGCCCAGCCACCTGCTCTTCAGGCCTCTTCATGTCCAGAGAGGAAAGGAGCTACCTGCTTGAATGCCCACATGGTCCTGCCCTGTCATGTTGGATGCTCATAGCCTGGCTGGACTTCTGTCCCTGAAAGCCACGTGGCTCTGGGCCAGGTAATGGGAGTGTGCCTAGGATCTAAGAGAGATTGGGACAGTGATGAGAGTTTGGTAGGCCAGGCACGTGTGTGTGTGTGTGTGTGTGTGTGTGTGTGTGTGTGTGTGTGTGTGTGTGTGTGTGTGTGTGTGTGTATGTGTGTGTGTGTGTAAGGTAGAAGACCTCAGATGTCACCATCTACTTCCTCTGAAATGGCTTCTCAATTGCTTGGAACTTCCTAGCTGGGCGAGACTGGTTGGCTACGGGGTCCCAGGGATTCACCTGTCTCTGTGCCGGGACTATATACACATGCCACCATGTCCAGCATTTTTGATGAGTTTGGAAATCAGGCTTTTAGAGCAAGTACTTTACACACTGAGTCATCTACCCACACCCTTTGGTCACTTAAAATTTCACTTATTCTGCCGTTTCTGATATCCACATTAAAGGTTACCCCCAAAAGACTAAAGCCCACGGTCCCCTGTTCAGAAGAGGAACTTAGGCCCCAGCTCCAAAGGGTATAGAGTTAGGTTTCTGTAGGCAATAAAGGAAAAAGGGCCTATGGTAAAACTACAGTATAAAGCCCAGCATAGTGGCTCATACCTTTAATCCCAGCACTTGGGAGGCGGAGGCAGGTGGATCTCTGTGAGTTCGAGGCCTGCCTGGTCTACAAAGTCAGTCCAGAATAGCAAGGGTTATTAATATAGAAAAACCCTGTTCTCGAAAACCAAAGTCAAGCCAAACCAACAATCTGGTCATGTAAATATGGGAACAGAGAGAGAGAGAATAGTTTTATTAATGACCAGCAAACAAAAGCCAAGGTTGGAATCCAGCATTACCTGCTGGCAACACCTGTCAAGATTGGTGTGGCTAGCACATGCATCAAAGTGAGCAGCTAAGGAAGCAAGTCAGAGATGGGCACAGGGAGATCTGCTGTGTGACCATTCCTGGTCAGGCAAGTAGTACATGATTATCTCCTGGCTGGACCGGGGAGGCATGCACACAGCCTGTGAGCCCTGCCATTGGCTGGACCAGGGAGGCATGACAGAGCCTGTGAGCCCTGCCATTGGCTGGACCAGGGAGGCATACACAGAGCCTGTGAGCCCTTGCCATTGGTTTGGCCCATGTGGGGCATGAGTGGGGCTGAAACTCAGTGTGAAAACCCATAGCTTCAGGGACGGACTTGCTTTAGTCAGGGACCCTGGGAACAGAGATGTCAGACCCAGGGTTATCCAGACCCACTGATAACCATATCAGTCACCGGGCCAAGGTGTGGGATAGGAAGAAACTGCAGGATCCTGGGAGGATCCCTCCTGCGTCACCTCAGCTGACAGTGTGGTGCAGGAGCATGAAGACAGGTGTGTGAGGACCAGAGTGGCAGGTGTAAGGATCTGGGAACAAGATATTTCACCCGACCCCCCCACCCCTACCCCAGAGGATCATTTGTTAGGGCCTGAATCTGAAATATCTCTTGCTGTTGAAATTATTATTATTATTATTATTATTATTATTATTATTATTATTATTATTATTATTTTTTATAAAACAGTGTTTGTCTCTCTCTTAGCTTATTTCTTAACCCGGCTATCACATAAATGATTGAGACTCTTCTAAAATACAAGGCTTCACAACACAGTCTTGAGCAGTTAAGTCTGTTCTTTACCTTCTATGCTATTTTGTCTCACTCCCAGCAAACATCCCAGCAAAGCTTGCACTTTGTAGCTTTCCTTGGCTCCAGCTCCTTCCTCCTGACCATCCTTGGACCTCTCCCATGGCTGAATCCCCTGGCTGAATCTCCTACTTCCTCTCCTAACTCCTCTTCCCCTGCCTGGTAGGAAGTCCAGCCCTATTCTCTCCCCTGCTCATTGATTGGCTGTAAGATGCTTTATTGACATAACAAGGGGACAATTGGGGAGCAGAATTTACACAGCATTAAGACAGTAAGTTATCAGAACAAAGTTTGCAACCAGACATTGGGGGCCTGGGGGGGGTGGGGAAGCATACAGAAATCAGCATTTAAATGACACAACAACCTTATGTCTACACCCTGAAGGGTCAGGTGTCAAGCCTTATTCCCTAGCTGGTGGCACTGATTTTGGGAGGCCTCGGAACCTTCAGGTAAAGGAGTCTGGTGGATGTAGGTGGTAGGGGTGGGCCCTTTGAAGGGTCCACCTGGTCCCTGGTTCCAGCTTCACTCTCAGCTTTCTAGTCCAACATGATGTCAACAGCCTGGCCATATGCTCCCACTGCTAGGAGCTGGGCTGCCCCATGCCTTCCCCACCATGGGGAACTGAAACTGAGAGCCAAATAGGTCTTCCTTACATTGCTGCTGTCCAGCAATGTGGCCATAGACTAGAGTAACATATCTGTCCCATACGGAGGGCACCACTCACTACAACCCCCTTGTTTTCTTGGACAGCCTCTTCATGCCCAGTAGATCCCATTCAGCCTCGCCGACCTGAAGCTGCCAATCAGTCTCCTAGTCCCTCTCTGGGCTCCTTACCTGTGTCCTTACCCAGGTACCCTTCCAAGGCCAGGTACCCAGTCGGGTCCACCAGGCCTCACTTCCCCTGCAGTAAAGCTTCAATCAAATGTGT